>NC_089646.1:115189600-117589600 GCF_037042795.1 Molothrus aeneus
TGATCTATTAAAAAACTAACTCTTAGGAAGGTTTAGAACATAGTAATTTTAAATATCTTCACAGACTGATATTAGAGGCCATAAACAAAAGTATGCAGTTACACATTTCTGATGCATTGCACACAATGTGTTTGTATATTTACAGTGAAATTCACTAAGATATTTACCATGACAGCATGGTAAACAATTGAGGATTTCTTTTTCATTTGCTTGCCTTACATTAAGAGGAAACTGTAACAATCAAAACACTTGAAAAAAGATTAATCTGTTTTTAAAAGCAAAGAGGCAAACATAACCACCCAATCTTTCCTGCCCCCCATAGGAATTCTGTCCATTCAAGTTGAGCAAGACAAATTAAGAAACCTCTGTTTACACTGGTGCTTCAGTCCCAAGAAATGGACCTTTCAACCCAGGAAGCCTGGGAACACTGGTGCAGAACCATCAGACAGTGAAAACCCCAAACAAAACAAAAAGGCCCTACACACATATCCCAAAATACACCCCTCAGCCCCTAACCCAATCTTTGTGCTTTACCACTAGATCATGATTTAAATCATCAATTAATTTTCTTGTTCTCAGACACTGCATCAACATACTTACACTGACATCATGTTCTAAGTGTGCAAGCAGTTCAAAGTGGTGTTTTTTATTGCTCAAGGTCTCTCCAGGAACACAGTGCCACACCTACAACACAGATAGTTAAGTTTGTTCAAGGAAGCAGTAATATAACCCCAGATGAGTTCCTTCAGTGCTGAACTCTCACATTACAAGGGGGGGCTGCTTGTGTTCACTGTGGGCCTTGCCTACATGGCAGAGTACAGCAATGGCACCTGAACTCCTTTACCCTAAGCACAGCCACATGGTGAACACAAGTCTGCTCTCTCCAGATGGCCTACAGAGCCTACCTAAGAGCGGGTATATCACTGCACTAAATGTGTACTTACCAAAACAATCATACACAGCAGGCTTCAGGAAAGTTTTTCCTGTCTCTAGCTTCCAAATTATCTTTCCACCTAACTGTAGGCATGCTCTTTAGATTAGCAAGTTTCTGCTTCTCTTAGCTGAAGAATGTAAACTACAAAATTATTAAAAACATTTTAGAAATCTATTCCACCCAAGAAACAGAATTGCCAAAGTCACAAAACATTCCAGTTTCTCCAACAAATACAGTTTGTCTTCAGAATCCTCATTTTTTACAGTAAGTTATAATGAATGAAATTTCCCCAAAAAAAACACTTTAGCTTTGAAACAGTTGAGCTAAAGCTAAATGAAGAATAAGCTCTGGAAATAAACTTACTGTGATACTAGCCTGGTTATTCCTCTAGTACAACAGGTACAAACATCTCAAAGCATTTGGCAGGCTGAGTATTACAAACTGCTGGCTGTAAATAGTCATGCAACTCTAACAGTCCCATCTACAAACCTTCACAGTGGAATCCCAAGATGCAGAAAATAAGCGCCCATCACGCCAACAGATCTTACTGACTGCATCATCATGGCCCAACAGGACATCTTGCTGTCTTCCAAATGCAATTGAATAAAAATATCTAACAGAGAAAGGTTATAAAATCATTACATTTTGTAAAACTTAAGGGTTTTTCTTTTAAATAAAGTAACTTTGTTTCTGTGGTTTCTAACAGAAATCTAGTGGGAAAAAACAGAAATACAGACACTGTGTTTTTAAAATGTGATGGTTTTCTGTATCATTATCTAAAACCATAAACATAGCAACCAAGGCACTCCATGAAATTCAATAAAGTCAACAGGAAGTAAATACACACATATGATTGTCCCATGAAGAACTTATGACAGTGGTATCTCCTGGTAAGATTAAACAAGATGATAAAGCCTGCAAGAAAGAAAAAAAAATACTCAATTTCTTACCCCAAATCCAGTTCAAGTACATTAACGTGCTTTTGGAGAACAAGAAGCATTTTAATCTTCTATAAAAATAACATGCAGATGTTATATGAACACTGATCAAGAAAAACCTTAGAGGCTGGACACTGAACATCAAGAATACTTAATCTCTATTAAATAAAGGTAGCAAAAACATTCAGAAATACATGCAGAACTGATAAATCTTTTCAAATAAACTGGTATTTCAAGTACATGTATGTAATTCCTCACTCAGAAGTAAGTGGGTCAGCTCTTCATCTTGTAAGCTGCTCTAAATTCTAGACACAAATAGCTAACAGAAACTAAAAATGCAGATTCTTCTGATGTTTGTTCTCCATCACAGGTACTTATCAGCTCAGGTCTTTCAAAGAAGAAATACAACTGTCTGATTCCTACTACTCTCAACAAGAAACATTATTTACAGGTACCTGCTCAGTTACATTACAGTCACTAGGAATGGCAAGGAAAAAAACAACAATCAGCCCAGTGCTTCTACCTGCTGTCATTACTGGTCATGTTTTAGGTCTGTCTGAAAAACAATAAGCTGCTGGACTGTAACACCACTCCTTTTAGCATTGCTTGAAGTGTTTAGGTCAGCACTAAAACTACAGGGGAAAAGAATAAGAGTATACGAAGCCTCCTCATGAAAAACAGACTTTTGGCTTAGGAGTCAAAGAGCTCCCTTTTCACAGTGCCAAGAGGCAATGTTCCCAAATTTCCCTTTGCTGAAGATTAGGAATTGATGTATATAGATTCACCTGCTCATGTGCCCCATGGCAGACCATAGGGTCTTGATCCTGCAACTTACTTGGGGATCAGTCAGAGCATGTTATGGCTTCTGTCTGGGCAACACATTTGCCATTCTTGTTCCCCCTAGAGATGGTGATAGAGAGAAAACTGATGTATCTTGGTGTCTTGCACCAATAAAAGACTGAATATGGCAACTGGGAGTGTATTTTTATAACCCAGGTCTGGCCTCAGTGCTCAAGCACAGAAAATCAAATTCAGAATCCCTTTCCCAGCTCTTTAAGGAGCAGGGGGAAAGTGTTGTTCACAAGTTGCTGAGATCATTGCTCATGGAAGAAGGATGGCTCATTTTCACCCAGCACATTCCACTCCCTGTGCTTGGTTTTTCTCTGCTGGCTGACTCATAGGCTTCAAACACTTGGGTGCAGTAAGGCAATGCTGGTGTGAGCATGTGGTGGAATTTAAACTTTGAAATTCTGGTCCCAATGGCAGTTCAAGGTTGCTCAGGAAGATATCCCTGCTCATGCCAGACTGTCTACCACAAGCTCTTCCCTGGATAGCAGGGCAACTCAGAACAGAGACAGTGTAACCATTTAATGCTTCTTCCCCATATTTGCAGAATGTGCTCTGTCTCTCTGGTGGCCTGAGAGAGTCTCAATTCACTCTGCTAAATTATTCACACACAATACAACTGAGTAGGCAGGGGAAAGAAAAGATGCATTGATGGATGCTAAGAGCCATCTAACTGAGCAGCTTTCAGAAGATTCCCAAACATCTCATTCTTATTTTGACAGCAGCCTACCATGTTTGAAAAGGACACACTTCTCTGGATGGTTTTCGAGTCTCTGGAAAACATCTTCAAAGTTGAATCTGGGGATAAGGGACAAAATAGAAAATAAAAAGACTATTTTATCTAGAAGCTAATAATTTTGCTCCTGCTTGAATATCTTAGTATGAAAAGCAGACACAGGTTTCTCATAGTCTCTGAAAAACTCTTTATAAGGCTTGTGACTTGGGCCTGGAACTACCCAGTTTTGTACCAGTTACAGATGGACTACCACATGCTCATCAAAGTGTAAGAGAACTCTGGTATGTAAATGGACAAACTTCCATTATTGTTATCACTGAAATTATCTCCCTAGCCTAGATAATATTGAAATGCTTGACTCAAAATCATCTAAAACTGAGCAAATTGATATAGTTAAGCTATTCAATTACATCAGATATATATTTCAGTTTCATGCCATTTTGTTAAAAAAACAACATTAACCTGCATTTACCCTGCAGGTTGTGGTAAATACCTGTGCAATACTTACCCTGGGATGTAGTGAAAACAGAAGACCCATTGCAAGTGACTGCTATTCCAGTAATTGCCCTGTTTAATACAAGTAAGCTTGTGGGTGACTTCATAGATTTTGAAACTGAACCACCATACTGTAAATAGACTACAGCTGAAATCTGTTATTTGAGCTCTGTAAGAGCTAAGACATTCAAGGAGATTAAAAACACTACAGTGGTGTGTTATCTGCCTAGAGACAAAAATATACCTTGACATAAAATGTGAAACACCAGGACAGGATCCCTATAGTGTTCTGTAAGAACTCCATCTTCATCAGAAGGGACTTGCCCGTCTGAGAAGATAAATGGTTTCACATTTAGTTTTTCCAATTCTGGATTAGCTACAAATAATCAGGAAGCTGCCTACAAGCAGATACTGAAAACCTCAAGTGTCGGGAATTGGAACTTGCACATTTTTTTCTCTTTTAATTTGACACTGGCAAAGTCACTATAGGAAGAAATTTAGACAAAGCTTATGTCAGGGAATTAGGAAGCACAGAGCATACTGCACAGCCAAAGTTCTGTTACACAGCTCTGCGTCTCATTATTTCTCAGCAGTCTTCAGGAAAAAAAAGTAATAAAAATAATCTGAAGCTGAAATTTGAGTCTCTTTTCAGGATCAAGATTTTTTTAATGCTAACAATCTGGTAACAGATTTCTCACTACAAATATTACCTTGTTTAAGGGACAGGATAATGTTTTCCTAGATTCAATTACAGTCACCAAGAAAGTAGCTGGATTCAAGGTAGTAAGAAATCCTCCTAACCAGCCCAGTCACTAGGACAAGAGATGGGGGCAAAGGAAAACCTGTTCTTTAACACATAGCTGACGTTGTTCATTATTAGGTATTTTCAAAGTTCACCTGAAAAGAGCCCCTACTGACCCTTGAATCCCTAGGAATCCACCAGAACAGCGGTTTGGTACCCAGATAAACTAAAAACCTATAGCTGGAGACTTGGCAAACTGCTCATGCAGCAACAGCTTGAGGTGTACAGTGGAACAACTTAAGTGTTTAACCTTTCAAATCTGATGGGATGAAGTTGTGTGCTCCTGACATTATAAAAAAAAAATAAATTGGAGTCTTTATCTGGCTGCTATTATCAGTTTTAGAGAAGAGTAATCAATATCTGCTTCAGGTACTAAAATGATAATGAACTTATATAGATCTAGAGCTAAGGAAAAACAATAGCAAAAATCAAGCTGACAAATACCTTCTCTGGATTCATAACCCATCATATACTCAAGTTCATCTTGCATAATCAAATCACTAAGTCATCTCCAAAAGAAAAAGTATTTACCTTAAACCCTAACCCATCATTCAGATTGACACACAGATTTCCCCCCCCCCTCCCAATTCAGTGGAAGAATTTTGACTGGAAAGAATAGTACCTACTCTTTGTGAATTTTACACTGTGTATCTAATTTTAGTTTGGCAATATTGTTCCAGGCAAGTGTTATACTTTCTTCTGTCAAATCTTCAAATGATTCTTCATTTGGAGAAACTGCAATAAAATGCCACAATAAAGTTCCATCACAAATAGAAAATAAAAAGACATATTTCAAATACCTAGGTAGCTGACATAAATATGAAATTACAGAAATCATGCAGAGCTTCAGGAATAAGATTGTTAGACTAATCCAAAGGAAATGGAAAACAAACAAACAAAAAATGGAAACCTAAAAACTCTGCAGCAATGTTTTGATGTCCTTTGAAATGTCAAGGCCTTTCCAGATGGAAAAGAGCTAGAGAAGCCATTTGCTGCTACAATGAAGTATATGCTTTTATTATTCTATTGCATTATGTTAAGAGTGTCACAACTTCATTTCACTTTTGCAAAAGTTAAGGGATTAAAAATGCAACGAAATTGAGATAATTAGATGTCAATTATAAAATGGTCAAACTCAAGAGAAAACATTGATGAATGAAATAATGACTTAGGCAGCAAATCTATTTAATACATGACCATTACTATCACCACATACATCTCTCAAAGCTTCTCTTGCCATTGGATGCTACAGGTTGCCATGCTAAGTAGCACTCATTGTCACTCCTCTGCTTCAAAGTGAAGGCCATCAAATGGTAAGTGAATTGAAGACAATCAAATGAGAAAGATCTTTCCAAGTGATACCTGGGCTGAATCTTCAGCCCAATTTAGAGTTAAATCACTATATAATTTATGAAGACAATAGCATCTTAGGTTTGGAGAAGTGGTTTAAGTCCTGCCTTGAATGGCAACTGTAATGCCTGCGAGGGCATTACAATCCTTTTTTAGAAGAAAGTTACTCAATCAACTCTGTCCCTACAGTATAGGGGGAATATATGGGGAAAAATATGTCCTTTCAGATTTTCATTCAAGTCATGGAAAAGGAGAAAAAATTCAGATGCTTAATTTAAGTTCTTAAGGTTTACTTTGATCAAGCTAATTAACTAATTACCCTCCTAAGACATTCCTGTTAAAAAACCAAACAGATCTTTGCATCATTTAGAATGCCTGCAGATAGGGCCATTGAAACTGCTGTCACATCAGCTTGAATTTAAAGTGCCAGGAAAGGCCAGGGATGATCGCCCTCCCACAGCTTCAGAAGCAGAGGTGCAACAGTTCCAGAGGAGACCACTGGAACAGAAGGCAAAATACAGGGCAACAGCTGTATATTGAAATTTGAAACTGATCTGGTTTTGTTTTTCTTTAAGATTTAGTTCATGGATTTATCTTGAGTTGGCTTACAGGGAAAGTAGCCAAGAGAGTTGTATAATGAGATCCTGTGGGAGAAAGAAACTACTCAAAATTACAAATCTTTCACATTGTTAGTTTATCTATTAAACATTTACCTGGAGACTCAGCTATGGAAGTGCTGTGACTAGATGTTCGAGACAAGCTTTTCAATTTCTGAATTTTCCTTTGAGGATGAGGGGTTGTAAACAACTGTTTTGGCGTCTGTCCAAACTCCAGGATTTGTGTCAGCAGAGCTACTTTTTCATTGGGGTCCATAATACTTTACAAAGCAAGATATATAATTAAGCCATGGAGGCAAGTAGTTTTTTCCCCTCCCCTTCCCCAAAAGCATGGAACTGTGTGTGCAGTTACTACAGCACTGCAGGCCATCACATATTCTTACAGAACTGACTTACTGAAGATTTACAATCACAACAGCTTCATAACTTTGTTTATGTAAAATAACAATATTCTCAATGACTGAAAAAGTGAAGCACTTCCAGAAAAGTCAGACTGAAGAAATGCTTAAGAAACAGTCTTTCAAATGCAAGCTAAAACTGAGAATATGGTGCTGGTTCTCTGCATATTTGGGAGTATAAAATGGAAGAGCAACACCATTCATGTACAGAGCCCTTTTACAGCTGGCAGAGAACCTGGAGAGATACTGAGAAACTTAGCTAACTGCTTTAACAAAAACATTCAGATTCTTGTTAATTACCTGTTTAAATCCACTCCTCCTTCATAAGTTAATGGGTGAAACACTGGAAAAAAAAGTTTATTTGTACAATGTAGATATACAAGGCTCATTTTGTTTGTCTTCCTACAAACAGAGCTGCATTTTTACTCACAAAAAAATAAGCTATTTCAGCAGGCATTAGTTTGAGGTCTTACATTTTAATCCTGTTTTTTTACCTGAAAAAACTTAGGACTTCCAAGAGATTTTCAGAAAGTTTCAGAAAGAATTAGTACTTTCATAGAGGAAGGACTGCTTACTCAAGCTTCATTAAATACCTACCCCCAGTAAATAAATATATAAACAGATAAATAAGAAAGCAAGCACAGTTACATAACTGGATCTTTGGTTAATTTTCAGACAGGGAACAGAAAGTAATAAAGAATGATCAGAAAGATCAGTGTATTCACCTTTCCAGGTGAATTGCCGTGACGCAAATGACTTTGAGACCTCTGCTTAAGAATATTTACTTTGACCAAAGTTCATTCATACCCAAATCCCTTCTGACTCTCTTATCTACTTAAAAGTCTGCAATTCATTATGCTAATAAAAATCCATACTGCATCAGAAGCAGCACATTATGCATAAAAAGTGCTCTCATTAGTGGTCTCTTTTGAGAGGTAAAAATATAGATGCCATAATTTATATGCTGATTTACTGTATTTAAAGTCTGTGGTCCATTGTAATTGACACTTATCCTCACAGTATGACTGAATGCCAAACCCTACAGCTCTAAAATATAGCCAATCATATGTTAAGGACACGTAGAGAAAGTATACTGGAAAGAAATTAACAGCAGGAAAACAACCCGATCCGCCCCCAACCAAACAGCAAAAAAACCCCAAAACCAAACAAACCCCAGCAAAACAATCCTTGCTATCTCAACTATCTTTCCCTGGAATTAGAAATTAGAAACTATCTTTCCCTGGAATTAGTGCCAAGTATCAAAATGTTGCTTATTCCTACTCTCACCACTGTTGTAGGAAGGTTTTCTTTCTAAACTTATTACATCTTTAAATGCAAACTATCTCAACATTTCCTGCTACTAGAAGTCCTTCAAAAGGATCAGGGCTTTTGGAATAAACGCCCTAAAAATCTGATCTGCTACTCTTGTTTTAAAGAGGGCACTTTCTTATTGGGTAGTAACATACACAGCTAAAATACCAGACTGATGAATAAGTTAATCATTGCTAATACTATTAGGTGTAAATAATCACATTTACACAGCAGTAACATAACATCCCCCTTTGTAAGGGCCCATAGTGGCTAGATCCATGTTCAGAGTAAGGTTGCAAACAGCGAAATGTCTCACATGCAGTTATGTGTATGTGTACAAGGACGAACCAACACACACTTTTTCCTTCATTCTTGCTCCAAAGACCTGGAGCCCATCAGCCCATTCTTTCCCTTGCCAATTCTCTCAGGAGGAGGGGGACATTGTATTGAAATTCTCCCACTGAAATTACAGTGGAGGAAGGCTAAATACATGTTTATCTGGAGACCCTGCAGGCTTCCATTTTTAATTGGGAAACACTAATTCCATAATATATTGCCACACCATGATGTGCAAGCAATTCCCAGCAATGCTACAGAATCATCTTGTCCACCCTCTGAAGCACATCTTCAAAGATGCAAATCACCATGAAGGCAATACTGCCTTCATAAGGATCAAGCATTCAAAGCACAGTTATGAACACTCAAAACAAAATAAGCATTACAGATATGTTGTGATTTACCATTCCTGCCTAATTGAAGCATCCTCTATTTTTGCTAGTTCTATAAATGTGTATTTACCATTGTGAGCTGCAACTGCTTCACTTCCTTTCTGCTTGTAGCCAAATATGATGTCAATCCATTCATGAAGATGTTCTGATACATAAGGACTTTCTAAAGCCTCTTGGCACTTCTGAAGAAAGTCATCAGGACCTGATGAGATAAAGGTTAATTAAAGGAGAAAATATCCCTTTCAGTATTGGCATCCATCTCTCTTCCTCCTCATTCTTAAAAAGCCAACAAAACAAAACACCCTACACTAAATGTCAATTTTCTTATAAAAAATTAAAAGCACCTATTAATTATGTTGTGCTTTATAGAAAGAGTTCACTTAGAAGAAACCAGAATGAACATTTTTGAGGAAGAACAATGATTCCAGCAATCTTGAATTAGTTAACAATATAAGAAGTTTGACTATTATTACCTGATGCCCAGGGTGGAAGCTCTACATCTTCAACCATCTTTCCACCTTGCCTTTTTCCCAAGTCCAACTTCAAACTATTTACTAGAAAACTAGAATCATTTTCATAAAATTCTGGAATCAACTGGAATTTTAAAAAACAAACAAACAAAAAAAAAAAACAACCAAGTTTTGATATTAGTTTAGCTTTCATCACTTAAACATATCCAGTGGAAAGAAAGTTATTAAAGTTCATATGTCAAGCCCTAAAGTTGGGCAGGCTTTCCAGGTTTTACCTACAAGACAGTTCTCTGAGCCAAACTGCTAAATTCAAAGTGGCACACATTTTAACAAGTAATGTGTGACATATGAATCCATAACATCTATGAGTATCTTCAGAACTCTTATTGCATAGCTACGTTCTCATTTTTAAGATATCAAGTAAGAGTCAAGACTAAAATCTAGAATAAAACTAAAATTATGACAAATTTCAGAGGTTAAATCAATTATTTAAATATCACCATATCTAACCATTAACTCTAGATTATTTTTTTAAAAGCATCACTGTGTTAATGTTTCTTTGATAAAGGAGTTTAACAGTATTTACTATGTGACAGTTTATTCTTCTCAACACATTCTACAAGTTAAGGTTTCTCAGGGCTCAAAACCCCAAGATACTACTTTACAGTTTCTTCCACAGTTTCTTCATTCTCTGGATGAAGCATTGCAATATAGCCAATCCTTACAACATTCCAGCAGACAATATATAAAATTGTCATTTCAGCCTTAATCTACGCTCTGGTAATTCCCATGTATTTCCATTAACATTCACATTGATACTTCTGTTAAACTAAAAGCCAGAAATCAGGCACAGATGAGCAAACATGGAGTTGATATGGGATTAATATACAGTTAATAAAGGACTCATAAAATGCAGTCAACCAGCCTTACAAAACAACCAAAAAACCAAACCCATACAACTGAAAAGCAGAAACAACAATGAAAAACAACCTAACACACTCCAACCAAACACTCTCAAATCAACAGTACATGAGAAAGTTAAGCACAGATGAGAAGACTTGAATAATTTTCCAGCCATTTATTTACCTCTTTGAAATCTGTTGCACCATCCAAACAGTTTTTCCAGGTTTCTGCAATGCTAGATAAGACAGATCAATCACACATTTGTTAAAAAAAATAAAATTTAAGGCTTTGCACTCCCCATTGATGCATATTTGAAAACAAAACCAGCCTAGTTATAGACAAAATGTAAACAAACCTGTTGAACATTCTGTCAGCATGATCAAACTTTCCATTCTGCAGACAGAGCATGTATTCTGGAGCTAAGGAGAAGGAAAAACAGCATCAGCTTGCTCCAAACCTTGTCTGCTTTGGAGGTGTCTGCTCAGAGAGCATATAAAAGGTGCCTTACCAACTCTAACG
Organism: Molothrus aeneus; assembly: GCF_037042795.1. NCBI lineage: Eukaryota > Metazoa > Chordata > Aves > Passeriformes > Icteridae > Molothrus > Molothrus aeneus. The sequence continues at coordinate 115,200,648 of NC_089646.1, forward strand.
AGATAAAACAAAACATAACCCGGAGAAGAATAATGGCTTCCATACATGAACTTGGGCTCTGGCATTTCCTGGTAACGTTTCTGCAGCATAGAAAGAAGAAAGAAACGTCTGTTTCAAATCAGCACTGCTGCTTTCCCTCAATTCTGAATACATACACACCGTTTCTTTTTAAAGGCACAGATTAGGACCACCCACCCTCAATTTTACTTCCAATGATAAAATAAACATTTAAGTTCTAATATCCATGCAGCTTTAATCAGAGCAGTAAATCAATATGGCAAAATAGCTGTCATAACTGATCATCCAGAACTATAGCGTTTTTTTCCTCTCTCACTTTAGCACATAACTGCAGTGACTCAAATTCAAAGAAGTGCAAACAAAGAATTGCTTCCTTTTTGTCTTTCACATAAAGGTTCATGAGAGTACGGAAGAACATAGTGACTTCCATCAACCTGGGAGATTCCTTCCTGTCTGAAGCTCCCATGCATTACTCTAAAATGTAACATAATGCAAACAGAATGACTTTTACTGCAGTAAGCATGAAGCTAATAACAGTTTGAGGGAAGTCAGATCTTAGAAGGGAGACTTTATTTACTGTTACTGTAAACACAATATTGTTCATATTCTCTTGCCTTCCACAATCTTAGGAAACTATATGATTTTGAAATATTTTTATCTTTTTTTTATAAATATAATGGAGTTATTCTGGCAGTATTTTTTTCTTATGTTCCATAAATTATTTTGCAATAATTAACTTTCCATAGAAGACAATAATTTTACACAAATAATTTAAAGCCAAATAACTGAGGACCTTCTAAGTCTCTAAGCTTGTTTGACAGCTTATGAAAGGAAAGCCTGCCTACCTTGAGAAATAGAAAAACTATTATAAATATATAGAATTTTCAAGTTAGTGCTCTGACCTCCATGGATCCAAATTTCCTCCCTTTAAAGTTCTCTCCCTCAAATTCAGTATTTTTCTTAAATGGAAATACTTAAGATTTCTACCACTTTTTCTTATTTCTTTCAAACATGTGTTTTACATTACATACTTAAATCCATGGGTTTTGAAGTTTCATAAATTCATGTATGTTTATAGCATCTCAGTGCCACCATATATACATTAACTGGATTTTGGGATATTATTTTAAAAGTAAGGCAAAATTTTCAAAAGTATATACATATGAAAAGGTAGTAAGAGAGAGGAAATGGATTCAAATAATTTTAAATTAGTACTGACAAAACCAGTTCTGATTAAATTAAGCTGGAAAATAAATGTGGAATGGTTATAGGTATGTTTGCTTCTGTTAAAGTTTATAGCTAACTTTTGATAGAATAACTCCTAAGACATAATTCCCAAAGCTTGCTGGACAAAGCTCCTTTTATTGCCAATATGTACAAGGCACAAAATGTTCAGCATATGAATACCAAGATATACATACCACAAGTCTATCCAGCCTTTCCTTATTCAGGGCACCAATTGGTTTACTAAGGTCACGAAATGTTTCAGGCTTTGTCAGATCTTTAAAAAAAAACCAAACCAAATGCTTGGTTATAGACTCCAAGCATTCTACTAGACTTTAATGTACTCTAATCAATATTTAAAAACAAACCAAAAACCCCCCAGCCTATCCAAGCAGCAACAAAGCAAACAAAAGCCAACACAGAACCCCTCCAGTAGTTTTTTCCCTCCCTACTAACTGCAATCCCATAAAGTCTTACTGTAAATAGCTGCTCATCTTCCTTCCAAGTACGTATAATCTCAAACCTCTTGCTGAAGAACTAATAGTTAATCTATGGGGCACTTATTACAAGTAATACCATCTAATCAAGGTACTGCTACCAAAGGCACAAAAGCAGCTGGTACCATCTTCTTCTACTCACTAGCCACTCTGTCAGGCTACAGTTAAGTCCCACCATACAATCGGATTGAAGTATTTGAGCAGGTGCTGATGAGTACCACAAGATTCCCCTATTCTGGTTCTTGCAGAGGGACACAATCTTCAAAAGGACAAAATCCCAACACAAACTGCACTAAGACCCTTAATCAAGGAGCCTATTCAGGCACAAGCCTTGTCAGCCTCTTGCATTCAATCTGCAATGCTAAGAATCATAAAAGAACACCTGGATTCTACACATCTCAGTGCATCTAACTTGTTAAAAAAAAAAAAGTAATTTTACTGCTTCTTTTCTATTTATAAGAATCACAGTGTCTTTGAATGCTCAGTACTGCTGATCTGCAAAGCAAGCAAGCAGATGTTTGGTACATACTCTGTATCTGAGGAGTGCAATACTTAACAGAAAAAGGTGAGGTATTTTGTCCCCTAAGCTAAAGGGGAAGGGTAAGGCCACAAGAAAACACCCAAGACCACTAATGCCAGGCTCATTTTGATGTAACATGAAGTCTATGCAATGTAAATGCTCCCCCCCCCACAGTTCAGGTTGGTCATGATGCACTAACATGCTTTTTCATATACACATACCTAACACTGAACTAGAGTAGTCTGCTATGATCCAAGGAAATACAGGATACTGGGAGAGATCGTTGCAGCTTCTATCAGCCAGATTGTTGAGATGGAGAAGATACTGGTAATTTGATATATGTCCTCGCTGCCACTGCAACACATAACTTTCAGCTGTGTGCTCTGCAATATGATTTTCTGAAATAAAATAAAACAAAACATTAAGAGTTGGGAGGTTTGGAGTTTAGCCCCCAAGTTATACTGCGATTAACATGATGCAAGAGACTGTAAAACAATTAAGGGCACAGTTTCTTAAAAGAACAAGTCAGAATTAACTGGCAACTTTGTGTTGCCATAGCTACCATACTCCACGCATTTTTTAATATCTCTGCACGTGGGTCTCAATTGCATTTGGCCAAAAAAAAAAATCATAAAGAAGGAGTGCTGAAACCAAACACAGTAAGAATGGATGAATATTTACATAGGAATGGAAAAATATTTGCAGACCATGAACATCTCTCAGCAAGCTGGTAACCTTTAGGATTTCAAATTTCTAGAAGCAGTTCTGCTTGAGTCAAGAAAAAAGTTAAATATATTTTCCTACTGTAACCAAGGACACCCACTATCAGTAACTTGTGGAAAGAAGTCATGTATGTACATGAACAGGATTTAATTTCACATCCACTGAAACAGAGTAGAGGAAAAGAAAATTGGCCCAAACTCAAAAAACTAAGAATTATGCACCTAGAGTTCACTTTGAAGTATAGGCAGGAGCTCAGTACATTCAAACTGCACTACCCTGCTTATTAGCTGTAATGTCAAGGTATGCTGCTGGAAAACTGGGTTATGTATTTACTTTTAAACTTTCTTCCATTGATTCTGTATACAGCACCTGGGCAAGTGCCTGAAATAGAACTGAAGGACTGCATCCATGGCATGATGGAAAGAAAGAAACTTGGATTAGATTATGGCAAGCCTCTATTTTAGCCTCTATTTCAGCATAGGATGGAAAGACATTTTCCCATCTTTCCTTCACTGGAAAGACATAGTCCAATCTTTCCTTCACTTTAGGACTTTAAATTCTAGTAAAGTAAAAAACATTAGCACATTCAAAGAGAGGCTCTTCTGCTGCCAGAGAGATACCGAGGTGCTAAAAACACTTCTAGGGAAAGGGCTCACCATTTTTTAATTCTAAGCTCCAACATCACCAGCATTTTCATCTACATCTTGAAATTTCACCTTAGAAAATTATCCAGAAAAAGTCTGAAGCAGGGTAACAGCATGCAAGTATTTTAACAACAGAGAAAATTATATCAGAATCTATTTCCTTTCCAAAGAAAAATATAAAATACTAAAACAGTTCTAAAATAAAGTTATCATTCCTTTGTGGCCTTTCCATTTTTCTTTGTGAAGCAGGAGGGAAATGTCAACTGATATTTAGGCGAATTCATTGAAACAGAACCAGAGTCCTGGTACAATAATAAAATAGCACAAAATTTACATAAACATTTTCAATATTGGCAGTAAATATATATTTCAATGTTTCAAATTACAGAGAAACTCAGCCTTTTTCTCCCTTTTTTTTCCAGAACACACATGTTTTAGGAAGTTTCTGTTTACAATCTGCAAAAAAATAACCATCACTTTCTAGGAATTAATGTATACAAGATTTAATAGAAATGAGAACTCAACTGTTTCAGAACTGTAATTTTCATCAACCACTCCTAAGACTGAGAAAATTTCAGGTACTTTTGTGTAGACTGGAAATCCACCAGGAAGTTTCTCAATAAGGTCTTAACTGAGTCCTAGGGGGATCCACACACAAGCTAGTCTATATCTTTTCAGCAAAACACAATTTAGCTGAGTGGATCTTATTTATCCCTTACTTTGAAGATAGTGTTTTGTGGGTTTGTTTGTTTCATTTGTTTGATTTTTGGTTTGGTTTGGTTTTTTTTTTGAAGGGGGCAAAGGGGGCTGTTAAATGACAGTGTATATCAAGTTGCAAATTAAAAAAATTAGTTTTGCCTCAATAATGCCTCCTCAGCTTTCACACTCAGCTCTTCAAACACAACCAAACTGGTGCCATTTCACAACATTCATTCTGATCTTTGCTCACTTCTATTAAAACTTGTTACAGCCTATATATCTGTATATTTTTCTCATTCTTCCCACACACCAATAGAGCAAAATCCAGGCAAATTTCCCTTCCCAAGCTACTACAGACTACATTAATAAATAAATACTCCAAACCTATATATTTTGCAATAAGGCGATAGACCTCATCTCGATCCTGACAGTTGTAGAATTTCAAGTAGATGTCAGAACATAGATCATTTTCTGTGCAAAATACTTCAAGTCCCTGAAATGTTAAAGTGGGGGGAAACAAATGAGAGCAATTATTAACAAGCTGTAGTACTTGTAGTTTTTAACAGAATGTTCTATTTACTAATAAGCCTTATGACTCTATACTAGGTAGCAGCTTTGCCCACAAAATCTAACATACTAAATTTTCTATTTCCAGTCATGAGAGCACTCAGTTTACACTGAGCCAGTAGGTAGGTTGTCTCTGTCTGGATTGATTAAGCCTAGTAATAGACATTTAATTCTTTGCATTATTCCATTCACTTAGGTAAAAAAAAAATGTATATTTGGTTTAAATGTGTTTTGAGACAAAAAAATTCTACAAGATTGAAATTTCAGTGCTACCACTGAAAGCACACAACTGAGGCTTCACTGCAGAGCTCTTGACATTCCTCAGTCATGTACAGCAGGAATCATCACTCCACATTAGTCTCAATATGAAGCAGTGACAAAACTTTCTCCATGAATCAATCCAGAGAAAATACACCAAGAGAGAGAAATTCATTCTGTCCCGTGATAGGTGCTTGAGATAAGTGGAATTAATTGCTCCCTAACGGTACTCCCTTCTCCTATGCTGACTGCTTATGAAAGAAGTTTTTCATCCTTGTCAGAATTCATTCTGTTTTCATCTTTTTGACAGCACAGGAAAAGGAAACACTTAAAAAAACCGGAAAGGATCATTGAGTACTGTTCACTATTTAATACAGAGTTTTTAAGAACACATGGCTTTTACCTAATGATGCAGACTGTTACAGCTGGTCTGTTTAAGAAACCATATATACAGCAAGACAATAAAATAAAATAAATACTTGAGCTTACCAGTGGCATCAGCCCATGTCTTCTTTTATAGATGCGACGCACATTTTGCAGTGTAATTTGTACAACTGGTTTCTGTGGAGGGGGAAGAAAAGATGGAGACATTCTAGTAGGTTTATGTTCTTCTACCTAACCCTCCTCAGAAAATCTGAAGTTTTTCTTGACTACAGATATTAGCAATATGAAAATAATACCCATCCATGTTATTGTAGCAGTGGAATAGTGATGCTAAGCAGTTATGTTAGAAAGAGGAAGCTTGTCTTTGCTGTTGGTTTTTGCCTGAGCAGCAGAGCAGTTTAGGAATAGGTAAGCAGCAGCGCATTATCCCGGGTCAGTCCCCAGTAGCAGTGCTCATGCACCAGAGAAGCAGAACAGGACGAACTCTATCCAAGGGAAGCCACTGGGCTGCCGGGCAAACCGTGCCAAGGGTGCCACCTGGCGGGTGGAACCAGAATGGCACCGTTATCCCCCTGAAACTCCTCTCCCTTGCTTGGACTTCCAGCACAGCCGAATCACAGAGTAATTCAGGTAGGAAGGGACCTTTAAAGGCTGCCTAGTCCAACCCCACTGCATTGAGCAGGGACATCTTTAACTAGACCAGGTTACTCTGAGTGTGGTCCCACCTAACCTTGAGTATTTCCAGGGATGGAGCATCCAGCACCTCTCTGGACAACCTGTGCCAGTGTTTTACCACCCCCATTGTAAAAACCTTTTTTTCCCTCTACTTAGTTTAAATCTAGCCTGTTCTAGTTTAAAACTATTAACCTTGGCCTATAGCAAAAGGCCCTGCTATAAAGTCTGTCCCCCAAATTCCTGCTCCTTTGTCAAACATGTTTTCTCCAATCCCCTTTTCCCTTCTCTGTACTAGCTCCAAACATTCCTTCCTCTTGTCACAGACATGATCTTTCTAATTCAGTGTTCCTTTCAGAGCACTCAGAGCTTTCTCTTTATTTTCCCTGTGTCTGAGTCCCCAGACTCTACTGAATCTTCTGCTTGTCTTTTCCTTGTCCTTAGGGCATTCAAATCAGGCAGATTGCTTTCTTTCCCCACAGGGTACCATTGGATGAGAGCACTATAGGAATGCTCCAGCCCTCAGCCCTGGGGAGGGAACTGGCAGTTCAGCATTGGGATTAGAGGATGGATCTAGCTTGGTACATCACCCCTGGCCAGACTGCGCTCCACCAGCCTACAGGCCCAGTCATAGCCAGCTGGAGCAGCACCAGGGCTGCTGATGTAATCTCACATGTTGACAAGCAAATTGGAAAAAAAAATTTAAAAATCTGAGAATTAAAGTTTTCTGGTGATTGTGCTGCTGCCATGTCTACACTAAAGGTATTTCACAATATCATAGCTAAGTCAGTGGCCTGCTGAGACAATCACTTCTGTTTCTATGACAAAGTTCCAAAGCAATAATCCATGTGCAACACACACTCAGTTTTCCTCCAGAGAAAGAAATGGTCAGTTTAATAGAAAACCTAGCTAAGAGCTCCCAAAGTAAACTACATATATATAAAGCTCTCACTAAGTTGGAATGGTATCAGACTAAGATTGAGAAATTTATCTTAAATGAAATGTAACAAATAGTGATCTTCAAATATTAATAGAGAATGAGCAAAGGACATTTTGTGCTTTGTCAGTAGGAGGTAAACTTTAAGCAAGTTAGCACAGAATGAAGCCTCACAGAGAGAGATACACTGAATGCAGCAGAGATCAAAGGAAAACCAATGGCCTTCTAAAAATAATTGAAGATAGTTGCCTTGGAGATGTGCTCTATGTGCATTTGAGAGAAAAAGTACAGAGAATTAAAACTGTCTGCTAGCAGGGCAGCGTGCTCACATTGTAAGCAAGACCATCTATGAGGCACTTACAGGATATCCATTAAGAGGCTGGAAGTACAAGTTAGCATCACTAACGCACACATGCCCTGGATTAGTCACCAGTGGCGTCACCATTTCTGCTTTGCATTCCATATGCAGCGTTTCAGAAATGCTTTGAAATCTACAAGTGAAGAAAAGGAGTAAGTTTACCTCCAGTTCTTACTTTGGTAGAGGCACCCTTAAATTACTTAGAAAGGTTTCAGTCAGTTTATAGCCTTGGGACATCAGAATGGGGACTTCACTAAGCCTATTTTACACAGGAATAAAGTTCTTTTTTGGGACCACCACTTTTACAGACACTCCAGAAAGGAACACTGCTACATTCTGCTCCAGTCTCAGGGCAGTAAGTCAGTTGTCTTCTCTAGAACTATAGTTTTATTTGGCATGAACTGATGCCCAATTGCAACAAATTCACAGAGAAATGAACATTTTTGAGACAAAGTAACACATTCATCTTCTCAACACAGAATTTCCTGCTCTACATTCCAGGCGCTTCAAAATACTGATAAGCTAACTCTCTGAATTAGAGAACTTACACTAACTCAACCAGCCATCTAACTATCAGCGCAGTAGACTAATCAACCAACAAGATGAAAATTATTTCCCAGGAGAAAGTGATTAGAAAAGTACCTGTATTTATCAAATGAAGTTCTAGCCAAGCGTGATTGTAATATAGCAGTTATCTAATGTGGAAGGAAAGAAAAGTTAATATGGTATCTGATTCAAATGCAATGAGAAGTTAATTATTAAACACTGATATCACAATTTCATTATTAAGCAGGGATATTAGAAATAATCAGATACTCACCATGGCAGCTTGATCTCCCATCTTATCTAGACAAGAAGCCCTGTAAAGCTAAACAATGAGCTTTAAGTGAAATTGCACAGAGATGTCCCACACAGCTCAGAAGTCAACAAAACAGGAGGGGCTTTAGCATTCTTGGTGATGGCATACTAAAAGATCTATTACAATTTCTTTTTAAAGTAGGAAATATTTATTCACTTCTACTGCCACGTTACTACTTCGCTTAGCATGACCCTGCATACTGACAGCTACTATGGGACACTTACAACAGCTGTCAGAACTAGATGCTGTGTTCAAGTCCACATTTTAAAAACAGATAATCCAAGGTTTTCACCTTGAGTACAAATAAAACTCTACACTAAAAATCAAAAGATGCTGTCATGAACTATGCAGGGATATCAAATAACCACATACCTGATGTAGAGTTTGCACAACATCTCCTACTTTCCAAGCAACATCCAGTTGGAATAAGTGTTCTGTTCTACCCTAAAATTAAAAGTACATTTACTATGAATTAATTTCAAATAGAACTCAGTGGAAAAAAATAAAATTAAAGTAAACAAAATGAAAGACCCCTAAATAATAAAACTCTAAAACCCAGTAAAACTATGCTATTAAAGATTGTGTTATATGCCAAAGATTGCAAAAGCAGATGTTGATCTTTTTTTCTTTACAAATATATCTTCCCTGGGCAAAGCTCTCTGTGCAGTGTTGTTTAATACAATACACCACAATAGCTCTGAAGTGAATAAGTTAATGTAGTGCAAACATCAATAAATGAAAAGTAGTAGCTGTTTTGCCTATTTTAACATCTATTTTAAACACTTGCAAATATAGAACTAGCAAATGACATGTTACATTTTAAACAGCTACTGTATTTCTTATAGATGAAAGACACCAGCCCATCAAATCTTTAAAGACTAGGCTAAAAAAGTTAGTCACTCTCATCTACATAAGTAGTTTTGAGCTGAAAAGATCCCAAATCCAGTCAACAGTCTATTTTGACTAGTCATTCACAAAAGCCTCACTAACACATCAACCAGCTTATGTGGCACACTCATTTTTCTCCTACGAAGTTTTCCCAGCTTTCTTAAGAGTAGTTTTATAGGAGACATTCCTGCTTTTACTTAAGTATATTAAAAGTGTATGGATCAAGTGGCACTAGCTTTACTCACAACTCATATTTAGCAAAGGTTGTTGAATACTTTCATGACCCCTGAATGCAGTATAAAATTGTATCAACATGTTTCTGTAGCATTTTGTGATTTCTCAGGCTAGACTTTAAAAAAAAGCAGCAAAGTGATCAGTAAGACTAAAGCAAGACATCAGTCAGTAGATACAACTGGATTAATTTTAACTGAAGGAAGGACGACATGAAAATCTAGATGATCTTCAGTGTAATGTATGTGATCTGAGCTGAACTGACAGCAATGCAAGAGGAAAGCATGCTTCGAAAAGCAAATGGAACTGGATTATAGGGAGACATTAAATTGAGCAGTAATTTAGATAAAAGCCCTGCAACATTTCACCCAGAGCATTGTTTTTCTTCAACACGAAAAAAACACAGCTCTAAGAAATCCTAGTGAATGGTCTACAAGTATTGCTTACAGCCAACAATGTGACAGTTTATGTGAGCAGTTTCTGTAGCTCTCCAGCCATATTCAAATACAAGAGCTCAGTATTTTATAATTGATCTGAAACAATCAAAGAAAGACATGGAAGATAAAAAGTATTACTCAATTCCAGCACTCAGTGACATATGGAACTGGCAACAATTCAAGTAGAAGATATCTAGTAGCAACAGAAAAAAAATCAGAAAAGATTGAAGGTGAATTAGATTTCTTGTTTCAAAATGCAGAGAAAAAGCTGCACTTCAGTGGAGTAAATTGTGATGGTTAACTGTCAGAAATGTTTTAGCTGTGGATGAACCATAACTTAGAAGAAAATGGAGAGCTTTCCAAACAACCCTTCTGATTCTTTCCTTTTCCACTGTGTTGGCAATAAGGTATTTGTGTTGGAGATAAGGTATTTGTCTGATACTTAATAAATCTTGCACATGTCTGCAAAGCAGATCATAGAAGGACTACAAGACAAAATAGTTTCAACACATGAAGAATTATCAGAATTACAAAAACAAAGAAAAAAACCTTTTAAGTCCTAGTTCAGAGGCAGATCTAATCACAAAACCAACCCAAAGCCCTTGTTGAGAGAACAGAGATCCTCTCTTGTCCCTTTGCTGTCCACTACAGTAATACGGATTTATAGACTCCATCGTTCTTGAAGTTTCCTACTTAAACAAAAACATTGAGAAATATAATTCTATCTTTTTCAACTCTTGGGCAAAAAGTGAATTAACTCTGAAAAATAAAAGTTTTGCATTTGTGTCTAATCTCACAATTTAAGCAAAGAACCTTTACTTGTATGCCTTGAATCCTCCAGGCTCAGAATTGGAGCAGACCGACCCTCTCAGCAGAAAGCAGCCAGGAGCAAGCTCCAATTTCTGCCGTGAGCAGCCTTATCCACCATTTCTTTGAATTGAGAAACACTCAGCTGGGAAATATCAATTAGCAATCTCTCATCTGAGCAGAATCTCAGCAATCTCAGTCTGAGCAGAACTGAGGAGAAGCCACTTAGCCAGGATGCAGTGTCCACTGTACATGAGCACTCAGCTGACAGCTCTGACTGTTGAGCCCATAGAGCTGCACATCAAGATAAATAGCAAGTGTCAAGTCTGCAGCATGTCCTCCAAGAAGTATCAGAAAGCCATCACAGAAGAATTCAGACATGCTTTTTCAATATTTTTTTTAAATATTTTTTTAAAAATATTTTTTTAAAAGCTTCACTGTTGTATTTCTCAAATGATAATTATCTTAACTCTTTCAGAAATGACAACATAAATCCTTACAAAACTCCAGTTTGCTAAAAGCGGTGAAAAAATATATACTTACTCTTACTGTTTTATAGGGTGCAATAACATTTCTTTCTTTAATGAGAAAAACCTGAAAGAATAACAGACATTACAGATTCACACCTTAAAAAAAAATATAATTAATCAGAAGTACTGGTAAATACTAAGAACACTGTTTAAGCAAGCAAAACACTGAGTTGTAATATTCTGCTTTAACTACCCCAGATAAACTGCAGAAAAACAATGAGCTTTTACATCAGCTAACTGCAAGGAGGGCAAAAGTCCAATTTTGTTCAGAGGCTTACTTATACAGTTCATTAGTGAGCTTTTATCCTAATCATATGATCTTCAAGGAGCTACATTCAGAGGGGCAGATCCTTCCCCTCTTTTAGTGGCTCAAGGTTCTGCCCAAACAGGAATTACTCCAGACTGGCAACACGCAACACACCCTGTGCAAACTTTCTCAAATGAATGCCTTTCTTCTGCTGCTAAACATTTCACTTCCAGCTCCAACCACAACGAACACCAGATTTTCTCCCTCATCCAATACCATGCTTTTGAACAGTTTTATTTCTCTGGTGCTAGCCTCATCTCTGAGAATGTCTTTCCTCTCCAAAACCCACATAAAACTACTCTCCTTCTTCAGAACAGTCTCACAATTCTTATAAAAAGACCTGACTGGTAACACACTAATTTGTACGCTGTGCCTTACTATCCACCATCTAAAAGGCAACAAGCCAGAAATAAGTTATGGTTTTGCTGCCTGTACAGAAGGCTCAAATTTGCTAAATCTCAGGCCTAAGCTCAGGACTGGTTCTGAACTAAACAAAATACACTGGACTGCTGTCCTGGGGTGACAACTGCATAACCTACTGTGTTCTACTCCTGGCCCAAGAAACTTGGATGATCACAGGTCCCTTCCCAGTGCCTCAGTTTCCTTCCTATAGGTAGCACACCTGCGGTTCTACACTCCCAGATTCATTCAGAATCCTTCTGGCTGCTACAGCCAGCCTTCCCCATTCCCATCAGCTGACAACAGAGCCAACCTTCAGCCCATGACCGCTCCAAGAAACATCCAGCTAGAACAAAGCAAGTGGCAGGCTTGGAAGCCCATAGGTTCAGCATGCCTCTATAAGTGCTACATTAAAAACAATGGCAATTAGTGCCTTTCATCTGACATCATCATGTACAGACCTGAATCAGGCCATGGGAGAATCAGAATGAGAAATCTGCTTCACATTCATTGCTCTTCTGCAGGATAACTATACTGAGTACTCTACATTACATAAGAAGTAGACATAATAGTTTGGTTTTCTTTACTTGTAAGCTGAGCAAAAACCTAAGCATACTGTATTAATTTCCTATCTCTGGAGGATTTCCCTCAGTTATATCTCAAGAAAAAAATACTGAAATAATACCAAATTATTATTCCTGTTTACTATATTTTAAAGCCATTAGTTCTAAGTTGTCTGTTACATAAGGAAAAGCTGCTTATCCAGCTATGTACTACCAATTTTTTCTGATTCTAAAAGGCAAAGATGTTTAAGATTTTCCAAGTACTCCCTACGTGTGGTTTCCTACAAGGCTAAAATTCTACTTAAAAAACCCATATTTTTAATTACATCATGATCTGCCATAATTTCAACTAGTGACTACTTGACACTTGGAAGTCCATATGCCTTTTATACAAAATACCAGCATTTATGATGCCATTCAAGTATTTCAGAACGTTTCCTCAGAGATAGGAAGATGACTGGCAAGCTACAAATGGAGGAGTGGGGGGTGCTAACCACACTTGCCATCTTAAAACTTAATTCCTCTTTCCTATAAGATGGTTTTTTATAATCCCTTGTTCTTCAAAACATAGAGTAATGATGTATGTTGGAAGCATTGCCTAGAGGAGTTAGAAATACGTTTTTAAAAAATCACTCAGTACATAGAAATCTGCCGACTCAAAAAATAGATTACACAGTATTTTTCACAGAAGCAGTTTCAAAATGAAATTAAATATACTGGTTACTACAACACAAACCACAAACTTCTCTGGCATAGACAGTATTAAATGCTTGAGTTTGTTTTTGACTGCAACAGGACATAACAAAGTAAGGCTATCAATTTTGGGCATTGGTAAAGACAGATTTTAGAAATAAACGAGGATATTTAAAATTGTATTCCCTGCCTCAACTCTGTTCTATCCTGAAAGAACACATGAACTTTTTTTTTTCTTTTAACTTTTGCAGCTTTGGAACACTTATCAACTGAAACTTACAAAAATTTAAAGTGTATCCCCTTGGTTAACTCTAAGATTGAATACATCCACAATCACAACTCTTGACTGAAACTTTAATATTTCAGGACACCTTCTGAAAACTATTTGGTGGACACACAGCACAGTCCAGAGTTTTCACAAAGGTGAACTGCAGGGACCGAGATGGCTTTGCCATTACCCCAAAATGCTGCAGAAAGTAGATGAAAGCAGTGCAAGAAAATCAAACTAAAGATGATCAATAAAGTTTTATTACAGTCTATTCTCCTTTTTCATTCAATTCCAAGGTTTCCCTAAGCTCCATTATAAAATGCACAGGGCAAAAATGTTCAGTTTATTAAATTAATGAATAAATTAAGTCATTAACAGTTCGCAATTTCCAGCATCAACAGATTCACATTAATGCTAAGTTTTTGACACTAATTAGTTTTGTTTTCAGTTAAATTCCCACTCTTAGATTATAGCTTTGAGGAAAAATACCATTAAGGAACATAAGCTTGCTCATTTATGTAACCTCACCCATTTATACATCAAGAATCTATTATATGCATGTCTTACCTGGCTACATACAACAGAAATTCCCCCAGGTGTATTCCTGAAATGTAAATAAGATATTTGAAATTATGGAAATTTGGGCTTTAAAGGAAGTTAAATACATAGAGTATTCCAGATTTGCCTACCTTGTGAAAGGGTTATTTGCTTCATTATCTTCTGGGGCTTTTATACTACTGCAATCCCGCAATGGTATCTGCAGCAAGTCATAAAAATACATGGTATTTCTTAAAAGCTTTTTAAAGAGAATCTTTAGTTACCAAGAAATTTAAGTTTGCACTGCTTACCTTGATAATAGGCTGGATATTGTCATCTGGTTCAAAAATAATTGACTTAGAACAGATTTTTAGGGAGCCTCTGAATTTTCTAAAAGGAACAACAAAAATAAAAAAAAAGTTGTGCATATGTTCAAGATTCATGAGCCTAGAATCACTCCAAAAGGTGAAAGTATGCAAGACTTTTGTACCTTTCATCTTTGGAATCTTTATTTATAATATGATTAGCTGTGTGCTGCTCAAAGTAATATTCTTCCAAGTTCAGAAGAAGCAGCGAAAACCTACAAATTAAAAATAAAAATATTTTATTCTAAGAGAAAATACCATAACAGTTAGTACTCTTAATAAAACATTTCGGGTGTTCGGAAAGTTTTCTCTGATCTCTTTGCTGCGCTCCACACCCCAATAATGAATTAATTTAACTTTTTAAAATAACAACCTATATGGAAATTTGTGTACATGTGAAGATCAACAAATTCTCTTCCAACATATATAAGGTTAGATATTTGATTCTGATGTCTTAGATGGAAACTATTCTAATATAACCAGGCTTTCTGCTTTAGCCCTGATCAATGTATGCCAGGCAAAATATGCAATGACACAAAAAGGAAGGGCAGGAATTAATCACTTAGAACAGATGGAATTAGATTGTTTTGAAGCAAAGCCAAATTAAACTGGTCTAAAATGTTAAGTGAAAACACTGGCACAGATTTTACAACATGAGTGCGTCACTCAATGGATGCCCTCTGAGGAAGCATTACCCTCCTCACCAACCACATTTTGTACTTCCTCCACACCTCTGTTCAGCCCCCAGGAAGCCTTTTTATGGACTAATGTGATTAACAACAGACCTCATCAACAACAAAACAAAAATAGGAAACTGAAGTCTTTGAAAATATTTAATTGCAGGATCATAGTAATGCCAGTGTTGGTACCAAACAAATGCAAATAGGCCAGATTAGGGGGAACATGGAAATGCCTTCTCTACCAACTTAAGTAAAACCACTGCAAGTGATCAAAACTCAACAATTTTCTAACAGGGTGAACACTCAGTCACTGAGTGTTTCAGTGTAGAGAATGCCAGTGGATATTGGCACAGCAGGAGAAGCAAAAACAACCTCAGTTGGAAGTACAACTTGTTTGTGTGCAGTGCTGATCTGAACTGCACAAGTACTTAGTATTTATTTACACCCATATTTTGAGCTTTTTGTACTTCATTCATAATGTGCTTCACTAGAAATGCCTGTGAAGACACTAATAAACACCAAGTATCCCCAGAGTAGTATTCAAACAGCAGTAAATGTCAGGAGTTCACAAAATGAACTGAGTGAATCAAATAGCCTGTTCATTAAAAAAGCATATTTCACAATGGAAAAAATAACATTATTCAAAATATATCTTGTACACTTAAAGATTGTGTTGTGGTTGTTATCTTAAACAGAACATAACAATACAGGTTTTACTGCAACTACAAGTAACAGTGGCTCTATATACGCAAAACTGTGTTTCCAAGATACCTTGTCTTACCGCTCTGCTGCTTTTTTAAAATGGCCTTATCTTAACTTTCCTTTCTTGAAAACAGTTTTTTTATTATCCCATTTTGCTGGTCTTGGCTTGGTTTTCTTTGCAGTATCTACTACGGGGCTTTGTTTTGGATTTGTGCTGAAAACTGTTGATAATTCAATGATTTAAGCACTGAGTGTGTTTAAACAGAGTCAAGGCCTTTTCTGCTTCATCCCACTCTGCCAGCGAGGAAGGTGAAGGTGCACAAGGAGTTGGCAGGGGACACAGCCAGGACAGCTGACCCCAACTGATCATGGGTTATTCTCTGCCATATGGAATTATACTCAGTAACTGTGGGGAAGCTACTATGTTTCATATCCTATTATATCCCATTTTCCAACATATTATCCAGTTGAAATCATCCAGGACAAACTCAGAACTTCCAATTTTACAAACGCAGATCTTGCAAGTTCTATCATAGATGGATGTATAAAGAGCAATTCACCAGTAAAATGCTCTTCTTTCTAGTATGTATAAGCACACTACATATACTATACATATAAATATTATTATTATTTAAGTAATAAAAGTATAAAAGTCAAGAATAAAGTTAGCACCCAGGTTTGTTTGAAAAAATCTATTCTCCTTCATCAGGAAACAGCCACTATTGACATAGAGAACATGAGCTTCAGAGAAATGGCATTTATGGTCCCACAATTAATTTTTTTCCAAGAAAACTATAATGCCTGCTCAATAGAATTAATTTCTGAAATTATTCATGCTTGAGCTCTTTCTTTTATCTCCACCAATTCTTTTAACAAACTCCTCACATGTTTATATTCTTTCCAAATTCACCTGATGACAGCACTGGTATTTACTAGATTTTTAAGATTTTAGGTAATGCAGGCATCCCTCATGTATTCAAGACAAGCTACGTTTTTGTATCAAAACATTGGCTATTATTCTCAGTAACTATAATATACTCAACATAAGCCAAAATACATAAAACAAGAGTTCTCTTTGAAATTTTTCATTATAACCACCTCTATGAAACTATTGTATCTTTGTGTGCTTGTCACTTTATAAATCAATTCACCTTTCCAAAACCAGAAGCTGTAGGCAAAGATTTGAGGTATTCTTTCCCCAGCATAACACTTAACTGCTGCTGAACCAGATGGTGTCATGAAGGAAAAAAAAAAGAAAAAGTAAATATATGCACAAAAACTCAAGATAAACTCTTTATATAGCTAAATAGGTAGTGTGGGGAAACTGTAGGTTTACTCCTTTTTAAATACCATGTTTGCTAGCAGTATCCAGTTTATCCTTCTGCTATTCTGTGTCTCTTCCACATGAGCACTCATTCTCCAGGCTTACAGAGACAGCAGTGCTGTAGAGCTTCTTGCTAGAGACCAGCAACCTCCTGTGCAATGATCTCCTGCTCGCTGACCTCAGCTTTGCTGTCTGGAAAATGCGTTGTAAGGCTAAGGCTGTGCTGGAAGCTATTAAAGCATTTTTCCTCAAAAACTGTCCATCATATAGGATAAGTACATTTTGCATATTTATCTTCCCCTCCCACTCTCTGCAGAGCCTTCCATGTAGTTCTGAAGCCTCTTGCTAGCATTTCTACGCTTGTTGCTACTCTACTTGCAAGTTCACTTACTCCAACTGCATTTTCCTGTATTTTCAGGCTGCAACAAGTCACTTCTGCAGGCAGACCGAGCCCAGATATCAAATCTCCACAAATGTCACAAAAACTGCTCCTTTTTAAATTAATATGATACCATAAGTGAAAGCAAAATTTTCAGACTTGCATCTCACTACTGGCTAACAAATCTAGACCAGTTCAAGTTACTGCTAATAATGAACTCTGAAGATTATGATGCGTGATCTCTGGAATAACCTTCTGGAATTTCTCAACTCATCTTAGTCTTTATTGCTCAAGTATTTAAATTTAATTTGCCTGTGTTAATGATCCATAGAGTTGTCAAAGAAAAGTCAAATTTCATCACGTGTTACTAGAGTACAGCCAGCTTTTTATCTTCACAGAAGTAGTATCTTTCACATAAATAAACAGAGCCTCTGATAGTTACTGTATTAACAGGGTCCCTCTGGAGAACCATCACTGCACATAATGATGCTTCAGGCTTGCTGGGAGGTTTAACAAGTATCTACAGATAGCAAGGGCACAGATCAGCCTCTGGCATGCTGCATAAGTAGGCAAACAGTACTGTGAAGGCCTGAAAAAACCAGGATATCAATCATAATAGCTATAAAATTACAGCAATGGGGATCTTCAAAGTGCAACTAAGCAGTTGGGCTTTGGGCTGACTGCCTTCCAAAGAGCTAAAGGAAGTATGCCAAAGACACTTGTGATACCAAGATGACCGGCACACCAAATTTATATACTATCAAAACTGCTGTGTGGTTCTACAACAAGAATTGGTATGCATACATTTAAAATTAAAATTTAGCATACTTTTAAAATAGTAACTTAATTCTGCACATGACAGGAAGACTTAAAAAAAAATCAACAAGTAACAGTAGGCAGAGAATGCATGAGGTACCCTGTATAAGAAACTGGTTAAACCTGTAAGAGTTGAAAACTATTTTGGTTTTCAGCCACTGAGCAGCTGTACTGTTCCCAGTGCTGTGTAATTAACAGCACACACTGTAAGCCTATGACTTTATCACACTGACCTGCAATAGCAACCTGGATCAAAAAAATCAATGCCAACACAAGTAACAATAAGTAAGTCTGTGCCCAGTCTACCCTTCCTTGCCTTCAAGTCTGATCCCAAGATGTAAAAAACCCCTCAATCTAAGCAGTTAGTCACGCAAATCAAAAGTTTTAACTGGTAAGGTACAAAAATGCTTTGGTATCTAAAATGAAAAAGGGTTTTGATTTTTTTTCCGCTTTTAAATTATCTGCAAGAAGCAGCATCTAAAAAAACCCCCACCAAATAAATCAATAAACAACCAAAGCTCAGTTCTGGTTCTTACATATTTCGTAGGAGATCCCTTCAAGTTTCTATTAAACACCTTTGCCTGGTGCTCTAAAACTTTGTATTCCTGTAATACAGTAACAAACAAATATCACAAACAGAAAAGGAAACAGTTTGAGACATTTTTCTTATTACCAGCAAGTGGTAATTTTGATTCATTTTCAAAATTAATAGCCCAGTTGTTAATCAAAACTTCCCAAATATAAATAATTAATGAGTTTTTATTAAAAATCTACTTAGAGAAAGGTAATGCTACAGCTTGGAAAGCAACTCAAATACCTGTTGACAAAAAATCCTTTGAAATCCAGCAATAAAACTCACACCTTAAAGTTTATTACAGGATGTTTTTATGCTTACGCCCTAATAAAGGCAGGTTTATGCCCACAAATGTTGTTGCCACTATGCTATTCAATGGTTTGCAACACACTGATTAAGTCAGTAAGCCACAGGCATGTCTTCAGGGATCATTGACCATTTTTTTTTTCTTCTACAATGAACTTGACATACTAGGCCATCCAAAAAAAAAAAAAAAAAGCCAACATGTTCTGAAAATGACACAGAGACAAATTAGACAAGATTTTCAAAAAAGTTGAAACCCCATGAAGGTAGCTGTAAGGGTTGAGAGTCTGCAAGATGTTCAATGCCTTATACTATAGCCTCTTAACAGTCCAGCCTTTATCCTCAACGTCTCACCAACAGCAAACAAAGCTTCAGAGAACTTCCAAGATGACTGTATTTTCTTACTACATGTAATATTTGAAAAATAGAAATTGAAGGAAAAAAAAAAGCGGCTTCAGTAGCTTTGCTGGTCCCACACTCTTGTAATGCTTTAAAAACTACTTCCAGTTGTGGAGAACAGCCAATTTTGACTTAAAAAGTTATCACACTAGCAGACAGGCCATAATACAAGCTTCTATTCAGAACTGCGGAGTTTTCCCAGGATAGTTTTGTACATGGAAGGGTACATGGAACACCAGAAACAGTATCAGGAGAATGGGTCAGGCACAAGAACAAGGTGGTCAGGAAGAAGACTTTACTTAGGGAATGTAGCAAACCCACATAGCCTATCTTCTTGCTATCAAGAGATGCTAGGAAAGAGGCAGTTTCACTTTCCAGTGTAAAATACATCAGTAGCCACCTCTACACTATGGCAAAGCCTTGAGCTTTAGAGTGGGTGGAAAGGCACTTGCATTAAACCTGAGGTGTAACACTGTAAGTTCTGCGTCCAAAAATCAACAGCAGCAGCATCTTGGAGAGGGAAGAAAGAAGAACATGCTAGATAAGGGAATATCTTTTATTATAACAACTCACACAGCTGGAAAAACCAACACCACCAACTTAAATAACACAAGGAGTCTCCCAGATCCAAAATGGAAAAAAGATTTTCAGCCATAGTTGTGCCTGTCTGTCCGAGGGTGTATGTTGGGGCAGTGGGAGCTACAGCAAGGGATGATCACACATCACACACATCTCTACATCCCCTCAGGCAACTTTAATGGAGGCTTTAAGAGCTTTTGTGCTGGAACACCTTCAATCCCCACACAGTG
Organism: Molothrus aeneus; assembly: GCF_037042795.1. NCBI lineage: Eukaryota > Metazoa > Chordata > Aves > Passeriformes > Icteridae > Molothrus > Molothrus aeneus. Next base: position 115,221,019 of record NC_089646.1, read on the forward strand.
TTAAAAGTATACAGAATTTGGTAAAGAGTTAATCTTTTAACAGTCTATAAGGAGCTGTTTGAGCTTAAAAGATAAGCACCTATACTTAAGGGAAGAGGCAAATTAAAGCATGCCAACATAATTTAGCTTGAAGACCTATTTCAAATTCCTGTCTTTGTATAGTCCCAGAAAGATTATATTAAGAATAACTGAAAAATTCATATGCCAGTCAGTGGGAAGGTATTTTCTTATGAAGGGAATCAGTATTCCTTTGAGAAGCAGCTCCAGGTAAAAAAAAAGAAAAAGGTAACCATCTTGCCAAGAAAAACAGAACTCACTTCCTTTTTCAAAGAACTGGCATATAATTGTCACTCAGAAAAGGTCTGAGGAATATGAGTCAAGAACACACCCAAGATGCATAAGAAAACTCGGCACTAAGTAGCAAGAAAACACTTGCAAGACTTCAGCTTGTATGATGTCATTCCCAATACACAAGGTTTGGGAACCCAAAGGCACCCACACATTCCTAGCATTGTTCTGAGTATGCAGCCAAGAAGCCAATCACCCTTTACAAACTACAACCTGGGGTTTCTAACTCCTGCCAAGATGCTACAAAATATCCTCCAAACAAAAGTGTGCTGCATCAGGCTTAGTCTACTTGAGAATTTTACTGTTCCTCTGCTTGATGTGCATGTCCCTCTATACTTCAGTCTGCAAAACACTCAGACATTCGACAACATCTGGGGGAAAAAAAAAGAAAACAAAACAAGTCCACAGTTTTTTCATATACCAGTTTCACCTACCAGCTGAAGCACTGGACTTATTCAAACTGGATACAGGAATGAACATGCAGGGACCAGTGCCTTGGCAAAATCCTGTTTATAGCACCCAGGAAAGGTATCCATTGATCCTGCTTTAAATTCATAATCTGTGATTGAAGCCTTACTATTTTTGTCCTTTCATCAGAAAAGCACATGCTGGCAATCTACTTGGACACGGGTTTCAAGTGGCTGATCCAACACACCTTGCACAATCACTTAACCTGAAACTAGAAGTACAGTCCTGATAACAGAAGGAAATTGTCAGGGCTGAAAAAGCAGGGTAGCCCAATCTAGCAGCAGCACACAGCTATGCAAAACCAACTCTAAAATTAAACCTCCTCCCAACAAGAACAAATTATCTGTAAGCCAGCTGTAGGACTCATTTGCTGATCTTTGGATAAAAGCCTTCATTATACATATTTTATCTCAAGAGAGTAAGATAAGGCTACTGACTAAAAAAAAAAAAAAAAAAATATATATAAATCCAATGCCCAAGCAACCATCACACCAAAGATCCATCTGCAGCACCTACATGCTGCCAGGAGGTTGCTTCATGTGAGTGATGTTTCCAGCAAAGAGATGAACCCCTCACAGAGGAAGCCAAGCAGGGTGCAAGACAAACCATCAGCACTGCATTGAGAGTCCCCATACCAAGTGTTTACACTTGTCTGCATTTGGGCATACTGCCAGCAGAAGTGAGAAATCAGTTTATAAAGAAAGCAACAACCTGAGCAAAACACCACATCATCTAATTTGATGTTTTGTAACTAAATTGCTTGAAAAAAAGGATTGCTGTTCATGAAGGATGAATATTTGGGGGATTAAATAAACTGTCCTGGACAGAGAACATTTCAGCATTTTCTTGTTTTCTTCTAGAAAATGGCATATAGTCAGAAAAGAAGGTTTATGTAACTAGATATTAAAGTGGACTAATTAGTTAAGAAGAAATATTTTTTTCAGATCACTTAAAACTAATCTGATCTGCCTTCCCTCCAAAGCAACTGCATAAGAAGATTAACTTCTTACTTACCAAGTTTCACACTACTCTTAACTGGAACTTTTACAGCATAAAGTTTTGTAGAAAGCAACGTTCAAGTAACAAAAAACCAAAAAAAAATCCCAACAAACCCCAAACCAAAACACACATCAAATGCAGTTGCCACAAAATTTTAGAAGTCCTGTTCATTTCACTAGGAAATATCTTCCCCAAGGATACAAAGATCAAGCAAAGCTTTCAAGCAGAAGTTGGTGTCTCTAACAGCTACCCAGTTCCTAGGGAAAAAATTCTCAGAACCTGTCCCTTCAATTAAGTCATAACACTGTTTTTTTCTGTTTTAAGATAGAACTATAAGGACAACACACAACAAAAATACAGTGTTTCTGATAATTCTAAGCTCAAAATATTTTAAATCGCTTAAATGCTTTTAAGATTTCCTACTTGAGAAAAGCACAGGAAAACAGGGAGAGGGAGGGACCTGATATAGGGTACAAAACATGTAAATTTACTTAGATTTTGCACTAATATCAATTGTTAGGTAAGGGGAAGAAACAGAGAAATGGGTTTGCAGATACAGGAAAAGCTGCCAGTGCAAATGAGAATAAGACTGACCTTTCATAAACTGCTCAAATTACAAGCTCAAATAATAAGATCCTGATATGCTTTCAAGTAGGAGTAAAGAAAAAAGTTCTCATCAACAACAGTAGATCAGTAATACTGACATTGATATGCTGAGTTTGTTCTCAGGGCTTTTTAGAAGAGATTTGGACCCTATTTAGGTTCTCTGGGACAAGTCTGATTTTTGGCCATTTTTAGCTTTCAAAAAAAAAGGCTATTTACATTAAATCCATAACGCAGCTCACACAGTCATTTTACTTAGTTTTCCTACAATTACAATAAAAAATATTTATCTTTTCCTTCGATACTGGAAGTTTGTCCTTTCTGCCTGCAGTCCCTTACACACACCTGATACCACAGCAGAGCCCCAAAGGAACAAGATATACAAGAAGACAAAACGTGATCCAGAACACATCTGTACTTAAAAAAAAAACCAAACAAAAAACCAAAAAAACCAAAACACTTCAGAGGATGTGGTAGCTTCATAGGCTGTATAGCTATGAATCAGAATTTATATGGGCAGAGTGAGTCCAGCTCTCCATCATGTGGTTTTCTCATCAACAATAAACAGTGCTGTGTAACCAGCAGAGACTTGCAGCAGGAATTTGCGCAGGGCTCACACGGGACCAGCCTGCTGTTTCCCTGGTTCCCGCAGCAGGAGACACCTGGGGATCCCTGTTCCCCCCAGAGAAGGGGGTGTCCTACTGTGTAACCCATGCCGACCTACTGCTCCCACAGAGATCTCCTATGTGGAAATGTTAGGCTTGCAAAAGATTTTGAAACTTTTTGACAAGACAGATACAGTGAAGCCAGGCAAAAGGAAGTGGGACACTACCTAAAAATAAGAGAGTAAATTCAGGATACACTCAAGCACGTATGATAAGCCTTTGTTGTACGTTCAGAAACAAAACAAAGATTACAGTCAGCAAACAGGAGCGCGTAAATTGAATTTAACGCTTTAAAGAGACAACACAGAGTCTGTAATTTAAGGGCTGACAGTACACTGACTATAGTGTTCAGGAAAAAAAAAAGGAAAAAATATCACAACAAACTACAACGAACAACAGTGAAGCACAGCTCCATGCCACAAGCGCAACTGAGAACAAACTAATAAACAAAAATTTACAAGACGCTATTTTTCATGCAATTTATGCAAGGCAAGCAGCATTCCTGTTTTTCCAGGTCCTTTCTACACCCTTTTCAGCCTTAACTCAGGGGACCCATCAGCCACCTGACGTCCACAGTGACAACAGCGAGGGCAGCACAGCGCCCGCGCTCTCCTCCCTGCGCCGCGGCCTCTCTGGAGGCCCCGCCGCCCGCAGCTCCGCCGGGCCCTCCGAGGGGCCGGGGCCGAGGGGGAGCGGCCGGGGCCGGTGGGGCAGTGCCGCTCACCTCTCCTTGGAGTACAGCTCCCGCTCCAGCCGCCGCCTGCGGATGAAAGCCATGGAGCCGAGCCGCCGGTGCCGCCGCCACAGCAGGCCGGGCCGGGCCAGGCCGCGCCTCAGGGAGGCGGGGAGAGCGGGCCGGCCGCGGCCGTAGCCGGGCTGGGGAGCCCGGCCCGCCCCATTTGTGCCGCCGGAGAGGCGGGGGGAGGCGGCACAGGGAGAAGGCCGGGGAAGCGGAGACAGTCGGCGCCGAGGGTTCTGCGCCCTCGCCCGGGCTGCGGTGTCTCTGCGGGCCTTCGGGGCCTCCGCGGCGCACACGGAGGGAAGGGCACGGTGTATTGCATTGCGAAACAACTGCCTTACGTGGACTAAAATAAAAGTTTTGAATGTAGTGCCACTGCAGTGAGATCATTGTGCCCGTAATGCGTGCGACAGAAGCTGTCCAGGCAGGAGGTGTTCAAAGCCCGGAATCACAGAACGCGCGGAGCTGGAAGGGATCCAACTCCCTGCCCTGCACGGGGCATCCCCAGGAGTCACAGCCTGCACTGAGAGCATTGTCCGAACGCCTCTGGAACTCTGTCAGGCTTGGGACTGTGACCGCTTCCTTGGGGAGCCTGTTCCAGTGCCCAACCACCCCCTGGCTAAACAACCTTTTCCTCATACTCAACCTAAACCTCCCCTGACTCAGCTTCATGCCGTTTGTTCAAGTCCTATCACTGTCTAGAAAGACCTCTATGGAAAGAGGAGTGTGAAAAACGCCAATCACTTGTTTTTAAAATTTTAAAAATTTAATAGTAATAAATGGTTATAAAAATAGTAATACAATTAGAGTAATAATAATTTGGACAATTTGAATTAGGACAATATGAGACGATAGAAACAAAGAGTTATGGACATCCTGGTGCCTTTTTCTGGGCAGCACAAGCCCAAAAAAGACACCTGTTAACAAAGAATTAACCCTTAAAAACAATAGCTTGTTGCATATTCATACACCTCATACATGAGGCATAAATTCCATCCAAACACAGGATTCTGTCTGGTCATCGTCAACTTCTTCCTCTGAATCCTAACAGTGCCTTCGAGGCGGGAAAAAGTTAATTTCTTCGGATAAGAGGGCAATAAATTCTTTTTCTCTGAAAGATTTAGGTGTCCTGTGGCTATCTCACTGCGAGTCCTTTCTTAAAAAAAATGTATCGTACATAGCATAGTTTCTATTTTAACATTTCTTATAACCTAAAACTATATTTAACACACTACTTAAGAGAATTAATACAGCATCACTTTCTAACACAACACATATAATATTCATTTCAATATTTGCAAACAGCCAATCGTGAAATACGCATTTTTCACAAGGAGTTAAGTAAAATCTCTTAGTTAATGTAAAACCCCTTCAATTTATAAAACTGCCACTGTATCTGAACAATTTATTATGCATTTACAGACACGATATCTTGTGCAGTAGAAAAATCTTGCTTTTTGCATAAGTTAGAAAGAATGGATTCATGGAGAGGATATAATTTTTCACATAGGAATTAAAAGAATTATTGGCTTCTAGACCTCAAGAGATTGTCTGATGTACTCTCTGCACTCAGATGGATTCAGGTATATGTTGATCAGTGTTACTCAAATATTTTCAATTTGTGGGCATAAATATGAGAACTGTTGTATTTACAGAAGGCAGGTTTACTTTGGCTAATTGTGTTTCAGGGTTCTCTTCAGGAGTACTTCACAGAATCTAAGGAGGCAACAGATCACAGTTTGAAAACCACTTCTATCATCTGCATGAACTATTTCTCTGATCAATTTGTAAAAGCACCTGTTTGAAGAAAATCTGCAACATTTGTGTGTAGCCTGTACAAACTTCCAAAGGCATCTGTGGATATATATTTGTCCAACCTGATTTTTCCTTACTGCATTCCTTGTCATATATCCAGTGGAAATCATGGAATCACAGAATCATGGAGGGGCTTGGGTTGAGAAAGGGTTGAAAGGGACCTTAAAAATCATCTAGTTCCACCCCCCTGCCATGGACATGAACATCTTCCGCAAGACCAGATGGCTCAGGGCCCCACCCAGTCTGGCCTCGAACACTTCCAGGGATGGGGTATCTACCACTTCTCTGGGAAACCTGTTCCAGTGCCTCACCACCCTCACAGTAAAGAATTTCTTCCTCACATCTAATCTAAACTTTTTCTCTTTTAGTTTGACATCATTACCCCTTGTCCTTGTTGCTACATACTCTTGTAAATAGTCTCTGTCTTTCTTGTAGGCTTCATTCGGGTACTGGAAGGACACAATTAGGTCACCCTGAAGCTTTCTCTTTTCCAGACTGAAGAATCCCAGTTCTCTCAGCCTTTCTTCAGAGCAGCGGTGCTCAATTCCCACAATAATCTTGGTGGCCTCCTCTGGACTAGCTCCAGAGGCTGATATCCTTCCTGTGTTGAGGACCCCAGAGCTGAATGCAGTACTTGAAGGTCAAAGGTATTTATGTGCCTCACATATGTTTTAATAAATATTTTTGGATAAATGTATACTTATTCATATAATTGTTTATATGTGAAGATATGTATATCATCCTCTCATAGACTAAACATTTTTTTTCACTTTTATAGACTACACTCATAAATTATTTATTTTTCCAGCTTTATTCTTCCAAAAAGTCACATTCCAGTATGACTTTTGCCTTTATCTTAGGATATAAGGCATCAGCATCAACTGGGGTGCAGTAATTATGCCCCATGTGTTACATATAAGAGGAACATTCATAAATACATCCCAGTAAGAACTTGCTTGTCTTATTGTGACAGAAATTTCTGCTCAAAACTGATTCTAACATAATGGCATCTATTTCTCCACTTTTTCTCCTATATATAGAAGTTCTTCTCAGGTATAATATTTTGCCTTAGCCATGAGGATTTAATCTTGCTAACTTTAGACATTTGTCCTAGTAAAGAAACTAGTTTTGAAATTTGATACTGTCTTCTAGCTCTCACAGTGGTGAGAAGGAGGTTTTTTAACATTCTGTTGCATCTTGCAAATCACTAATGAAAATACTGAATAGAACTGAAATGACAGCAGATCCTTATGGGTTCTCATTACAGGTCCTCTCCAAGTCTGATTTTTGTAAACAGCATGCCAATTGCTTGATGCTTTCATCAAAATTATGTTTCTTTTGCTTTTTGTTTTAATGGAGCTGTCATGGGACAGTGTCTAAATGATACTAAACTCAAGACCGATGATGTACTGTTTCTCTTTTTCTACAGAATCAGTGAAATTGATTGTAAAAAAGGGCATTAGAGCAATATGAGAGCATCTGTTCCTGACAACCTTATGGTAACTTCTTAATTGTGAAACTTATTCTAGATTATTCCTTGACATGAAAATAAATCTGGATTGCTTTAGACCAGCTTTCCTTAGATAGATGAATTTTAACCTTCTCTTGTCTCTTTAAACCTATATAGTCTTTTAGTAATTCAGAGATTGTTTTTGTTAAGTAAATTTCTTTAGGCCCTATTAACTTGATTACATAAAATTTATATAGTTTTTAGCTCATTCCTTCTTTAAGCTGGGTGGTAAGATAAATTAAACTAAGTATCTGGGCACTTCTAATGTATTTCCAAAATTTTTTTTTCCAGAATATTTTATTGTTGCATTTTATACTCCTTTTTACCTGTCACTCATTTTGTACTGTAGGCTTTGTAATTTTATTCTTTTATTCATATTCTTTTATGTTACCCTTCAGTTATGTCCCCTTATTGTGACTTCTTTCTTCAAATCTTTGAAGAGCTTTTAATGTGATGTTAATACAGTCTACTTAAGCTCCCTTTCCTTCCTTTTGTTCACATCAAGATAGCTTGCTATTGTATGTTTAATTAAAAATGAGTCTATTGTTCTCTGTAGAAAATCTAGGTTAGCTTTAAATGACTGAGCTCAGGCCTAGACTGCACCGAAAGGAGGTTAATTAACTCATATGGAATGGCATGCTGTTATGATGAGCCTGCTTTTAGTACCTAGACTAGCTTGATTAAAGCTAGCTTAACTATTTCTACATAACAATGCAATCCATAGTTGGCAGTGCTGACATGCTTTTTCTTCCTCTTTTTCGCAGAGCAGGGAAGTCTATTTTGGTCAAATGTGTCATGATCACTTTCACTCAGTTTACTTTCTGCCTTTAAAATCAAAGTGAGCTCCTCTCTACTTGTCATGCAGTTCCAGCTGGTAATACCTCCTGTAACTTCCTCTGTACTGTGAAGCAAAAATTCATCCCTACAATACTACAAGAACTTGATGAACATTTTGTGTCCTGCCATATTGTTCTTCAAACTGATATTCAAGTGATTGAAATCCATTGTTATCTCATGGGCAAGCTTCTTGAATACCTTCATTAGTTGCTCAGAATACATCAGAAAAAACCACCAACTTCCTCCTTTTGAGTACAGCTGTAGTCTATTATGAAAAATAGACCTGAATCATAATGTAATTTTGCTTCCTCCTTTTAATTTTCAGCAGGAAAGGTATCTTTTTGTCTCTTCCTGAATTCAATACACATTGAATCATCATCCCCTGATTTACTGTGCCCTTTTTCCCTAGCATTCCTATATACAGCTATCACTCATGATATGCTACCATATCTCTGGGGTACTACTAAAACTTTATTTTTTCCATAGTCTCACTGGATCCATGGCATTTGACTTCAAATTTTCCATGTTGTTTTTAATTTTTTTTTTTCATTTTTGGTTTCTGGCAGGTATTTCCCATGGTATTTAACCACTAAAGCTTTGTCTTTCAGGTATCTAAAGAGCTTCATTAAATACAATCTTCAAGTGTTTCTTGTCAATCCATTCCATTCTATTGGGCATTTTTAAACATGTTCAGAGTAGGCTTAAACTCAGCTGTTGAAGTCAGTGGTGAAGTTCCTGTTGGGAGTGTATAAAAGACTCCCGAGTGTAGTTCAAGGATTCATCCAGTAATATATTTATTCTGAAAGATATGTCAGTAGCCAACCTATGACACATTAATCAAAGGCAAAACTATTAAAGAGTACTTTAGCTTATTGTTAGTAGAACTAGTCAGAAAAGAAAAACACCATTTTTTTCATGGCTAAAAAAACCAACCTTGTTACCTCTCATTGCAATGACATTTAAACTATTTAATATAAGTTTGCACTTTTGTAAAGAAAGCATTTTTTGAAAGATATGAATGAATAGTTTTGCTTTCAGGAGAAGTTTAGGACAGAATAACTTCTGCAAGAGAAGCACTGGCCCTAGTTTTCTGTGACACACAAAGTCTTTTCTCTGTGTGTGCACTCAGAGCCTAGAATAATACATAAATCCTTATCTGGTACATCTTGCTTCTACTACAGTAACGATAATAAAATCAACAGCAATTAGACGTGTCATGGTTTACTTTTTGCCCTGATCTGAGTGACATCCTGGAGGTACATGCAGAAACTTCACTAGATTAAAAACCATCATGTAAAGTTTACCCTCATGATGGAATTGCCAGCTACATTCTGAACACATTTAAACTAGTTTGTAATCATCTTTCTTGTACTAAATTCTGCTAAGATTTTTTGAGCAAGTTGTAAGTCAATTTATATGTGTACACAATGTGTGTTGGATTTAAAATCAATTTTAATTAAACCAATTTTTATCAATAAACAAATGTGTAATTCACCATTTTCCATGGAGAAAAAAATAATCCTAGAGGCAGATTTAAAGTGTCAACATTTAAAGATGTTGTATAAGTCAGATTGGAAAGGCAAGGATGACAGAAACTTGTACAATTATTTTACATGTCAATTTAAATTTAAGATTTTATGTAAAATAAATGTTTCTAGTGAAATCCTTCTAAACCACATCCATTCTGAAATACAGTACTTGATTATAAATTGGTTTGGTTTTAGTACTCCTTGAAGGATTACATCTCCTTTAGGTCTCTGTACTCCTTTGCTAACATTACTAAGCTCATTTTCATACGTTAATCTCTCTAGAATTTGAGGGCTGGATTTTCAGCCACTGATTTGGTACACACTGTGTATACAGATCCCTGCACTTCATTTTGGAAGCATCCTGAAGAGGACTCATAAAATAAGGCAGAGTGCATGGTAATCCAGAAATAATCTGGTACACTGTTATATATCTGCACTGCCGAGAAAGAAAATAATACTAATTTAGTCTCTTTAAAGGCATGTAAATTTTAAAGATCAGAGACAAATTTGTAACAGAAAAGAATATATTTACTTTATTAAAACAGATTTGAAACACATGTGAACGATATGGAAAAAACAGCCGAATGTGTTCATCGAGTAAGATACTCCCACACCTCTTCAGTGTTCCAGCTACTTTATGGAGCTGATGACTTGGCTTCCCTCCAACACCCATACATACTTCAAGTCATTAGATGCATGAGTCACTCTGCTCTGCTGTAGAGCTGCTAAATGTGGTGCCACAAATGTTCATTTGAAAAATGGATGAGCCCTTGAGTCATATTTCAGTATAGCTGGTGTTTTAAGGAAAGGCCTTTTAGTAAACTTGCTACATATAGTTCACAGGACAATGGAGCTGTAATTTATATCATAGTAATGAAAATAAACATGGATGATGGTGGTGAGAGAAAACCTGAAAAGTCTTAGGGAAGGAGGAAGCATCTATTAAGGATAGATATTCTCTGCAAAAGAAGTATTCAAAAAACCTTACAGGCTAAACGGCAGTTTCCATTTTATCCACCACTACAACATGTCATTTAAATGTAAATTTAAAAGTGACTTGTAATGTCATTGGGTTTTCCCTCACTTTGAATGGGCACAGTTAAGTTGTTGGCAGAACATTAGTTAGCTGATGAATTCATGGTTTCATTCCTTTGCTCATGAGCAAGGGCATGTGACTAGATGTTGATGAGTATATGTGTATAAAACTCAAAGGGATGTTTAAATCCTACTTGGTAAATGGTAAAACCACAAGTTTCACTTTTTTTGGTCTACGGGTTCAGTGTTCTGGCAGAGAGTGTTTTTCTTGGATATAAGGGAGGGAAAATAAAGCAGAAGAATTGAGATGCAGAACTATACTCTTTAATTTGCTTACGTAGTTGGCCTTTAGAACTCTTAAAATGTTTCAGCTAAGAATATTTAAAATGCCTGTACTTTTTGCATAGGTAAGAGTCCCAGATGTGTTAGGACATTTATGTAGTAGCTACTTCAACTCCGTGTCCAACAGCATTCTTGCTGCAAAGAAGAACTAAAGAATAATATTCATGCTTCCATTTTAAATCAGTAAAACAAATGCATAATTTAGATTAATTTTTAGACATGCATACAAATGAATTATTTTTTTGACATATCTTCTTGTGTATTGGTTGACTTTATCCCGCTTTCCCTAAACCTAAAAAGATAAAGAGCAAACCTATGTTATCATAAATCCTGTCTAAAAGCTAAGACTTGTGATCAACTGGGGATATACAAGATCAGCACAGCTAAGACCTGCATAAAGAAATTAGACTGTTTTTCATATATTGGAGAACATACAACAAATATATAAAGGCCTTTCTTTCTTCTTTCCCATCTAGAAAACTTGACATGCTTTGTGTGATGTATAGTAGAGAAGTCCTATGACTATATTTCTGAATATAAGACTAGATTTTTTTTCTAGAGTGGAAAATGCTTTCACCTCTGTCACCAGTCAATAGAGTTATATTTATATATATGTTTATAGCAGCTGGATAAGTGACAAATGAATACAAACAATGCTTCTTTTCAGAGCAGTTGTTTAGAACAGAACTTCTTCAGGAAATAATTGCACTTAAAGCACTAAGGATGAGTTTTTCTCATCTAAATTTAGCCAATATGCAAGTTAAGCCTTTAGTCTAAGGTAGTGTCCCATGCTTCTGCTGTGCATCATGGAGAGAGATGAGTGATTCACTGTTCTTACTTGGACATCACATCTAAGGGGAATGGATTGTTTCCTATAGGATCTCTGCTCACTCTGGGGAGAGTCCAGATGACTGTCTTAGGTTAGACATTCAGTTTTAAGGTACTACAGCTGAGTGAAATGAGCTGTCTGCATTATTTGCTAACAGCAACCCCAAATTTGCCCTGAAGATTAAACTTACCCATTGCCATATTCACACATATGCAAGAGCAACTTTAGCACATTTTCAGCATTTCAAAATCTCTATGACCGTGTCGATCTCATAGTAATCAGACATTCCTGGACAGGCTGGACACCGGGCAGCATTGTGGAGGAAAAGTTCCCTGGACATGAAGCGCACTGCTCATATAGCTGTTTTGTAAGTTGTGCTTTTAATTGTGGTGGAAACATATCTGCTATCAGCTGACTGGTTGGAAGGAGAGAGGAAAAGCAGTCTTTTGCATTTTAAGAGGAGCAGAGGTGAAATTTTGGGGTTTTGTGTGTTCTGAAAAATTTCCAAAACCAAGGCTTCGAGCTTCTGTTCAGTACTCATAAGCATATGGTAGTTTTTACAGGATCACATTTAGAATTCCTACTTGGTATGATACGAAAGAGAAAAATTCAGTATTTGATATTGCTGCCTCATTATAATAGCTTGACTTCAATAGCCTTTTGTTCAAAGAATTGGAACAGAATAGGGTGTGAGAAACTACTTAGGACTGCATCACTCAGCAATATGCAGAAAATAAATTGAACAGCTCCTCATGCTGTATGCCTTCTGATACTTACATTTTTTTGAAACTCCTAAAGCAAAAGACCATTAATGAAAGAAGTTCAAGTTACCTGATCTCTTCTTTTAAAAGGATATTGGAAAGATGGTTTAGACAATGAAGGAGTATTTGGCTTGTCACTTTAATGGATGGGCATTAAAGAGGTTAAAGACATTAAAGAGTCCACCTGCTGCAAAGACATACTTCAAGTACCCAAGAATTTTTAGAAATCTAAAGCAAAAGGCACCTACTCTTCCTCTGAGATTTTGAACCTGAAATCTATGCTCCAAGCATGTATGCTCAGCATCTATAATGGTTAGGCATTAAAGGATACAGCGCTCTGGTTGACAACTTAAGCAATGAGTTTGGTGGTTTGGGAAGACAGGAACAGATGGAAAAAGACAGAAGTATGGTTTTTTATCACTGTATGGATCACCATATCTATGTCCTACACATGGCTGCATTCTTTTAGCCAGTTGTACCTGTGTGTTGGATGGTTTTGACTCTGGTTATTTTCCTTCATCTGACTGTAAGGATTTGTTAACTCTTTATGTAAGAAAAAAGTTATTTCTTTGGGAGAAGGAGCATCTCTTGGTTGTATTTGTATAATATGCGACAGGATATTGTGGCCCATGACACTAAACCAATTACAGCAGTAGAGCTACATTAGTCACTGGTGATGGCACCTGGATGATAAGAAAGTCAAGGAAACCAGCAAGACTCCAGAAGTCTAAATTAAGTGATGAGAGCATAAGCAAATGCCATTACTGAAAGGAAATATTATGATGGACAGGGTAAGATTCTACTAGTCAATTACTGACAGAATTTGATTGACATTCAAGTTTTCCTCTACTCTGACCAGTGTTTTTCAATCAATCACAGTACCAAAACTTTTCTACAGTTTGAAATTTTATCATTTAGGAGTGATGTTTAAAGGAATTGTATTTAAAAAAATATACTTCAATTTTTTTCACCAGAAAATGCATATATCTTTACAGCAGGTGTTTCTTTGGTCTGTGCTGTTATCTGTGCTCTTGTCATGTGTCTCCAGATACTGGACAACTTTTTTCTCCCCCATCTTTTTCTCAAGATATTTAGAAAGTCTTAACTTATAAATTAGTTTAGTTATGACTTAGTTTTTAACTTATAATTTTTATAATTTGATAGGAAAGTCAGAAACAAACCCTGAGGAAGTACAATGAATAGATAGGAAGTTATCACATATTTAAATATGCTGCAGTATCTAAATATATCAATACTGATTGCACAGCTCTCCTGCACTTAGGACACTGCCACCCAACACATGAAATACTGCCACCCAACACATGAAATACTGCCACCCAACACATGAAATACTCTAGAGCTTTCAATTTTTGCAGGGTATTTCTAACTGTAAACCACAAGCTCTTGTGAAATAGCAACGCCACAAAGGTTTGTTCTTACTTATATTTCACCAGAAGCTGTAACCACAAGTGCCAACTGTCTACAGATGATACAGGAATTAATTTGTAAAGGAGGAGATGCAACAAACTATCAAGAAAATACTTTTACAAAATCACCTGTGGTGCTATTTCTGCTATTGGGACTACAAATAACAAATATGATTTGTAGTGATATTTTGCTCTGCTCTCAACCACAGCAAGCCCTGACAGGCCAGTTACCTTGAAGCTTGTTTATTGCACACCAAGGCATGAGCTGGGACTTTTAAAACACTTCTATTTACTGTCGTGTCTGTGGAAACTCTGCCAACTTCTCCCTTCACTCTCTAGTGTGTTTAGTAAAGTGTTTGCATTTCTTTTCTTCCAATTCTAGGCCTTAAGTTTACCTGGTGGCTGATACACATCTCTGTCTTCTGGTGGGAAATCAGTGTGATAAGACAAGATAAAACAAACTCACTCCACCTTAAATTGATGCTTCTAAGATTGTTTCCATCCTAATAAATCAGAAATATACTATGTATTCATCTTCTACATTGATGAGTGTTTGAAATTTATTTACATTTATTTTAGACAGACAAAATTGGGAAAAATAATTTCCAGAAATATTTTCTTAGAAGTTTACATTACCTGTGCTTGTTTGTGCAAAGTTTGATTGCACAATAAGTGGATATATTAAAACCTAAACATTTTCCTTGGTCCATCCATTTCAATCCATTTAAGATTTTTGTTTCTGTTAGAGATAGCTACTGCATTTCAGAAAACAAAATAAAGATTGATACACACAGTTTATGATGTCCTTCATTAAAAAACCCTCTATCCAAGCCTTTGGATACCACCGTACAATAAAAAACTCTTATGAGTTTTCACCTTGGAGAGATCTTCTATTGAGTTCTATACAGCAAAGATTTCAGCCAGAGGTGAGTGAAGTGCTTCAGACCTCATAAACTGTGAAAACAGAGGAGACCTTGAGGTATCAATGTGTGGAGGAAATTTTGAAACTAACTTTAGAATTTTTACTTGAAAATTTCATTCTTGAAATGCCCTAAATGTAGATGATAAACTGCTTGTTTATCTATTTGCATGTGTTTATATCAAAAGGATAACATATTAGCTTTCTTTAGATTAAAAATAAAACAAAACAAAAAACCTGGAAAAAATAGGAGTGCTGTTTCATATTTTTGGTCACTTGATGGCACTAAACTAACACTGTATACATATTAATCACCAACAGCATAAGAATATTTCTGTGCCAGTGTTTTGTTTTCTTTTTTTAAGACTTGGCCCGATCAAAGTGCTTTGTTTTGTTGAGGGCAGATTTCAGACACAATGAAGATTAAAATAAACAAACATAAACCCAAGAAGCAGTAGTGAAATCTGGCTGGCTGTGTTCCGTCTGTCTTGTTAAAGTTCATGACATACTACAAATACCATGATGGAATGAAATATGTAGCATTTCCAAGAGAAAAAAAAAAGTCAGTTTTTCAAAGTAGTACACCAAAGACCAAACCAAGCTTTCCAATGTAAAATCTGAGAGAAGTATGTGCAAACTTTGGACAGTGACATTTACACCAAAGTCTGTGGCCATCAGGTGGCCACCCACATGAGACAGAACATGTGGGCACCCTGGACTTTTTCATATCTCAGTGTCTTTGGGGAAATTGCAAATATTTCAAGGCTAAATGTTGGGTTTATTGTGTGAATTGGAAGTGAAGCAGAGAGAACTTTGCTTGGATGGTCACAGTCATGGAATACAAAGCCTCTGCTGTGATACATGTGTGAAGAAGGGATTGCAGGACCATTCTGTCTCCTAACAAAGGCATGTCCTCACAGACTGTCCAGCAAACTGTCTGTATTGTATTTATTTGTACTGAAATCTGAGAAATCCTCAGTTAAATGGATACTTTTGGGGGGACTTTTCAGGATCTAATAGAGTAGCAAGGGAGCATTTTTATTTAATTGTTGAAAGTTTTGCTCTTTCAACGTATTTTCCTGTTCTACAAACCCACATTTTTCAACAATCTTCACAGATCAGCAACCAGAAATGCTTTTTTTGGCTCAAGGAACATATTTCCTCCTCATAATGCTTTTTCTCTGGATGTTTTTAACTTCTTTTTCAACACAAAGTTACTTGCATTTCAAAATCCAACTTCAGTCCTACCTGGACTTTGGCCCTTCTAATTTTCTCCCTGCAGAACGTCATAATATCCTTGTAGTCCTCCTGAGTTGCCTCCCCTTCTTCCAAAGATCATACAGCCTAATTTTTTTCCTCAGTTGCAGCCAAAGCTCTCTGTTCAGTCAGGCTGATCTTTTCCCCCGCCATCTTGTCTTTTGTCCTGTGGGGACAGCCTGCTCCCTTGATTTCCTTCTTGAAGAATTGATCCCTAGATTTCCTTCTTGAAGAATGTCCAGCCTTCCTGAGCTTCTTCTTCAGGACTGCCTTTCAACCTCAAGTCTCTTATACAGGCCAAAATCTGCCTGCTGGAAGTCCAAGGTGGCAGTTCTGCTGGCCACTTTCCTTATTTTGAGAACTGAAAACTTAATCATTTTGTGATAGCTGTGCCCCAGATGGCCTCCAACCATCACATCACCCAGCAGTCCTTCTGTGTTCACAACCATAGGTTCAGTGAGTGTGTTCCCTAGTTGGCTCCCTCATCAGCTCTGCCAGGAACTTTTCTTCCACCCACTCCAGGACATTCTGGACTGTTTCATCTCTGCTGTGTTTTATTTCCATCTGGTAAGTTGAATTTGCCTATGAGAACAAGGCCTAGCGATTGTGAGACTTCCCCCAGCTGCTTATAGAATATTTATTCTGCCTCTTCATCCTGATTAGCTTGTCTGTAACACAGTCCCACAAGGATATCTGCCTTGTTGGTCTTCCCTCTGGTTCTTATCCACAAACACTCAACCCTGTCAGCACCATCATTAAGCTCTAGACAATCAAAACCTATGCTATGTGTTTCCGTTCTTATTACCTATTACATTTTCATCTATGTGCAGTATGGGAAACTTGGATGGAACTCATCGTGAAAGGGAAAGTATCCATGATTTCACCACTTCTGGAATAGTGAAGCATTTATCTGCAGGGTTTTTTTCACTGTGTTGTGGTTTAACTGCTGAAGAGATAAGGCCATGATGGGCTTCACTTTCTCATGTACTCATAAGCTCCTATCTTCAATTATTCTGCAACTACGGAGAAATAGATCACAAATCAAAGAATATTCTGAGTTGAATGAGGACCCACAGGGATCAAGTCCAACTGTGAAGGAGCTGAACCAACAACCTTTGTGCTATTAGCACCCTGCTCTAGCCAACTGAGCTAAATAAATATGGTATTTTCTGGGAGTTTTTTGACCTTACAAAGAGTTCAATTAAATTGAAGATTTTCAATTTAATTGAACTCTTTGTAATGAATCCATTTGTGAATGAAATTTAATGGATTCTAGCCAATGAATCCATTGTCAAAATTTTGGTTGCATTTGTTATCTCATATGGTCTAAACCATGATAAGCTTAAGGAAAGGAGTTGCAAAGCAATGAAGCGATTTCCACAGTATGCAAAACCAATTTCAGCTCTCCTTTCTACTCATGAAAGTTAATGGCTTTCCACAGGAGGTAAATGAGGACAAATTTGGCTATCTTGGTTTAAAAAATACCTTGTTTTCATGGCTATCTGCACTAAATTTAATCCAACTACAACAAATGAATCTGTTCACAAAGTTGGATAAATGCAAGCTAAGCTAATATAAGCCATGTGAAAAGTCACCCTGTTCTATGCAGTATCAGTCAAATAGTATTTTAACTTCATATGAAAGTATAGAAATATACATTAAAATCTTCTCAAAAATAGTAGATGAAAGTGTAGTTTTTAGATGATGTAATTTTTACATGATAAATAAAATCATAAGATCTCAAATTTGAATTTGCAAGCTTGCTGCCAGAAAAGCAAAGAAGAGAAATGAGGAAAAGCTCAAGAAAATGTCCTTTCAATATCACACTCTGTCATATAAGTTTTTCATTGTTGCATTTCTTAGTCTCTTGTGCTTCATATACATGTGCTGGAATCACATAGAATAGGGATTGGGATGTGGAATCACAAATCCAAATTTTTTATATGGCAAAAAATCATCATAATTTTAATTGCATGTGAAGGTTTGATTATACTTGTAAGTATGCAGCTCAGAAACTGCCCTCTCCTTATGTTGTTTTCAAATCATCTTTTGTTCATGCAGCATACAGTTGGTTCTACATCTATAAATTTCTAAAGGGTTTTAAAAACATTGCAAACTTAATCAGTCTGTAAAAATTTTAATCAAAAATCTAGCATTCAATGGAAGAGCTGCTAGAGGGACTTTCAGGAAGACAGACACAGGGAAACTGAGTAGCTCTGCCTGGTGGAGGGGTGAATGTGCTGCCTGAATGGCATGAGCACTGCTGCCTTGCCTCTCTGTGTCTTCATGGAACCTTCTGATCCCTATTCAAACAATTTGGATACCATTTCTACCTGAATAAAAAGGGATAAAATGCAGAAATGACTGTGACTCAACCAGAAACATTCCTGGAAGCTCCTAGGAAGACTTCCCATGTCCACTAACTCCATTGCTTATCCCTTTTAGCCCTGATCAGCCATTAGCTACCTAACAGGGCAGGCCCACAGTTCTGCTGCATTCAGTTCTGTCTTATAATTATGTACACACAGATACACTAAGATACATGCATCTGATAGATCTATAGCCTGACTAACTCTTTAGGTATAGGCCATCCTTTTTGGACAATGTCCAAATGAAAAGATAAACCTTCCTTTCACAAAGCCTACTAATTTCCAAAAATTCACAAGTCATATTTTAAATTATAAAATTTTTTTTTAAAGGTATCAAGTTACAGACTACAGACAAATTATTAGTTCGTGAATACTGAAGGCTAAGTTGAGTACAAAGAGAAGAAAATGTTGGGAAGCCAGATGCTAAGCTAATGCAACTTGACGTAGTTCCCTTAACATCAGTGGAGTTCTTCTGATTTACACTAAATGAGAATCTGGCCCATTAAAATATAAAAATAAATATGCAAGTGGCTACTAAATTTGAGCTTTGTACTTTGAAATATAAAGCAGACTTTTTATCCACAGGTCTGTGCAGTCCTTGGTTAAAATCCACTGGGATTAAGACATATAATTTTTGGGCACTGGAAAGTGCTAATATTGTTCACTGTAATAAACAGAAATATGTTGTGAATTCAAAAGAAAAATTAATAGAATTTTAAAAAGTCATTATAATAACGAAGCCTATGGAGTTCAAATGAATCACATTTCTTCAACCCAAATTAATAGTTGTGTGCATGAAGATCTGCTCAAGAAATCAGACTTAATTTATCTGGCTTCCCTTCGCACTTAAGTCTGGTAGAAGGAGCAAAGATTTTCTTTCCCCTCATTGGTAACTGCTCATGCCTCTCTTAGTCTCTCAATTCCAGTCCTGAATAATGTGTGAAATTTTGGAAAGACTTAGTCTTTGACAAAGAACTGCAATTGTAGTTGGGTGCATTGCTGGTGCAGTACCTTGATGATGGCCACCCTCTCTCCAAAGGAAGCCTTTGCAGCTTCTGTGCCTGCCTGTGTCCTGCAGCCCCTCCTACAAGCTGCCTGGGAGGCTGTGGGGTCCTAGAGGACACCATGGCAGAGGGCAGAGGGCAGGGGGCAGACAGGGCAGACAGGCACAAAGCCTCTGTAAAGAATAGAATCATTTAGGTTGGAACAGACTCTTCAGATTGTTGAGTGCAATCATGTAACCCACTTCTGTCAAGCCCACCACCACTAAACCATGTCCTTGAGAGTCCTACCTTGAGTGTCCTGTCTACTTTCAAGTCTTTTAAATAACTCCAGGGATGGAAACTCAAGTATAGCCTAGCAAATGTTATACAGACAAAAAGAACTGACTTTCCAGATCAATGATCACAGATTGGCCATGTTTATGAAACCAAGTAGAGCCCCAGAATTCAGAGCTGAAAATAGGTGTGGCTTTCTAATTATCATGGGTCAAACTTGACAAAATGGAAGTTTTGACTTTCAGTCACCAGTGGAAATCAGGAATAATTAGATCGAAATCAAAAATCAAAATTAATGGCCTAATTTGGAAAACTGATCAGAGGATGTTCTCACCCAAATAAATGCACACACCCGAATTCTGCACTCTCAAATCACTTCAAGCCAGGGAAGTGTGTAACACACACCTACCCAGGTACATAGCAGGAGTCATAGAGAAATTCACACTCTGCTCAGCCAGTAATCTGCATGATTACTCAGTAGCCTGCTGGCATGATTTTTTCCTGTGCCAACTGGCATGCTCTACCATAAGATCAGAGTCATATTTGGGGTTTGGAGTCATTAAAGACCATTCTCAAAAGGGCAGTGTCAACAAGAGTGACGCAACTTGGCTCCCTCCACCCTCACCCTCCTCCCTCAACAGTTCTCCCAAACTGTGCTAGCAGCTAGCAGCTTTTAAACTTCAAACATATCAGCATATCATATCCAAATTGTGTAACCCTAATTTTATTTTCATGCAGCAAAAGCATTGTTTTGGTAAGTTTCAGTGCCTTCTGTATTACAGTGAACAGTGTGAGCACTCACAAATACGATGATAATTGTATGTTAGAGCCTCAGAGGTACCACACTGGCCTGAAGGAGACCTGAAGGACAGGAGATACCTGGTGTAGACAGGATTAGGCCAGGAGATACCTGGTGTAGATAGGATCAGGCCAGGCCATCTCACTTCAGAGCTAGAGAATAGTCCCTGAACCGGTGTTGCTTGGCAGTTCATCCACAGTCACAACCACTGCAGTATCAGGGACAAATAATGGATGTTGGTGTTGCCAAGTAACATCCCTGTGAACTGAAATGCCACCTGACAGAACACAGCAGGTACAAACATAGGAAAGCCCTTTTTCCTACGCATGGTTTAGGTAACCACATAATGTAAAGACATAAAAATAAGCCATGATATCAAAGTATAGATCTGGCATGTACTTTTCATTACAGTAATTCTTAAAAAAATATCCTTTTTAAAATAAAATCCTAAATATTTAACAAGCACATCTCATTGGTATGCTGTATTATGCCTAGCAAACCAGAGCCCAACAGTAATAAAACCCAATGTTTTATGTGACAGAATGCATAATGCAAACTTTTCCATCTAGAGAGGTTCCTTTTTTTCTCACTGGGATGAAGTAAGTATATGAATAATAAACTAGGTGGTATCTGTAAGAGACCAGTGTTCTTTCTTTCTTATATAAGTTAGAAAGGCAGAAAAAGAAAACAACAAACAAACCAGGAAAAGCATCTACTAACCAAGAGATGGCTATTTTTTGAAAACATTAGGTAGGAGCACATTTAAGTCCAGGTAGTCATTACTCAGCTATGCTCACACAATTCTTATTGCCTTAAATGTGTATTTAGTGCTGATCTGTGCACTACAGCTTCTAAATATTTATGTTCAGTTATTGAGAGTAAATATTCTTGAGACAGAAAGCTCAAGGCCCACTGTAGAAAATCCACTTCAAGCATAGCTAGAAAAACATTACAAATCCTGGGCCGGGAGAGACAGAAAACATCTCAGCAATGAAGAAATCTATATTCAGAATGACCTTTAAATTAGTATCCATTGTGATGGACATTCACAAAAAGGATCAGATTTTCTTAGGAATTTGGAATCAATCTGACTATGGGCCTGATCCTCATGGGACAATTTAGTTGAAGTGGTGTTGACATTAATACAGAGTGAAACTCACATTTTGTCAGTGTAAGGACCAAAGCAAAGACTCACTAAATCTATTAGATGACTGGTTTGGGCAATAGTTTGGCTACTTGCTACATGTATATGTGTAAATGTGCTTAGAAAATAATGAAATTCTGTTTGACATTTTATTTAAGATCTTCTGCCATATTGCACAAAAACTTTCTTAGGACTTCTGTCTACTCTCTCCATCTGCAACCTGCAAACAGCATGGAATGTACACAGAAAAGTGCATAGGGAAATTAAACTTCCTGATACACTTTTTCCTCTCAGGGATAGATAAATAGGTCAATTTTTAAAAAATATTAGCTCCTAAATTTAGGCACCTGAGTTGCCTACTTTTAAGATTCTTAGTCCTGGTCTCCCCAGTCAATTTGAGAAGAATCAGTGATACTGTCTAAGGATTAGATGACTGGTCCTTTATTTACTGGGTTTTTAAAAATGCAGACATGTTTCTCCACTGCAAGATGGCTCACTGTTTTGCAGATTAAGTATTCATAGCAGATTGTGCATTCCTAGCAGATTGCATTTGGCCCTCAGTTATCGATTACAAAAGCACGAAAGCAAGTAAGTTTACATATATAGGTTTAGCAAAAATAACAACAACAACAAAAAATCTTTCTTAATCCTGTATAAGGCAGTAAATGTTAACTTAAATAATTTCCATTTGCCATATGGTCTTCAGGTGATTTGATGTAATTCAAAACAGGCATTCAGTAGCCTAATGGTTTTAGTGTACCACAGATGTGTCATTGCCTTGAAATGTATTTTTAGTTTGCTTCTCAGGCCTTGATTCTGCTGGCATTAGAAGTCCAATTACAGAAGCAAAGCAAATTCCAAATTCAGTCCACAAGGCTACATTATCAAAACTCTCTCCACTGGAAAAATATTCATGTCAGGCTTGAAATACCTTAATCATATTTCTCTTCATTACCCAACACAGTATATGAGGATATGATGTAGAAGAGCTAGAAGCTACTCAGGAAAAACTCTTCCCTGTTTTGTCCAAGTCATTTCAGAGAGCTGTGATTTGAGCCTGAGCTTAGGCTCATGGGGTCGCAGTTTTAACATGATTATGCACATGCATGACTAGCACCCATACTTGAGTGCACATACTGCAGATTTTAAGTCAGTGGTTCCAAACACATCTTAGTTTGTTTTGTTGCTGTGTCTAAAGCAGTAATGATAGCTCTGCTATCATTAAAAAACTGCTTTCTGTGAGAGGCTTTAGGGAAGAGGTTTTTTTTTTCCCTTTGCTGTCATTATTTCTCACAATAACAGAAGTATTAGAAACATTTGAGCTCAGATGGGAAAATTCTTAAACCAAATTGTAAACTTCATCATAGATACCTGTGAAATATGTGCATGAACCCTTGGGTGAGTAAGTCCACTTCACTTTGTTCTCATTCAACCATATGGATCAAAGGTTGGTGTAGCAGACATCAATAGATGGCAATCCCCTTAGAAAGCATGTATTTTCATTCAGTTGCTTTTCTCAGCATTATATCTGTTACATCTAGTATATACTTCAGGTGATTTTGTTTTAAATTACTGGGATTACTTCAAATGACTGGAGCAATGATGGAGTCACTGGCTCTTTAAAAGATTTTCAGATTCCTTCTCAAAAGCTTCCAGATCTACCATTAGGAAAGTGAGACTTCACACACACATCTCACCAGTGGCAGCAGTATATACTAAAGCAACTGCAATGAAACTGAACACTGTTTCTAACCTTTCATTAATGAGATCACAGTTGCTAGTTCAAAGAAGGTGAAACAATAAATATGTAGTTTGAACAGAGAAAGTTAAATGGTACACAGAACTACTTATTACATAAAAAGCAAAAAATTGTATCGCAGACATGTTGCTTCTTGCCAAGCTCTTGTTGATGTTCCAAGAAAATTAATAACTGACCTACTATAAAATGCTATTCTTTTATTACTTTCTTGAAGCTTTCATCAAAAATAGATATCTCGAGTGTCTTGGATATTTCTGGTTCTTTTGAGGATTTGCTGCAACGTTAATCTTCACAGTGCGGTTGTGTTAACACCTTCCTGCTGTTAAACCAAATTTCACCTTCAGACACAGGGGGACTGAATTTTTAGACAGGGATAATCCAGGACTCAGCAGCAGTGGGTTTTGGAAAAGAGAGTGAAATATAACCCAAGCTGGGCTGACTCGGTTGGCAGGCTGAAGCTGAGACAGTTTAACAAGAAATGAGTCTTTAAAGATCCTGTGTGTTGATACTTCAGGAGTATGTTACTTTTTCTGAAACTTCCAAGGGGCTTTATGAGGACTAGAAAATGTTATTTCATAGAATCAGAGTAACAGGTTTTTTTCCTTACAAACAAGGGATGTCCATCGCAATCAATTATGCCTCATCAGCTGCTTTGACAGGAATAATCATTGGACCTATTAAAATGTCTGCAGATTCCTCTTTCTTCATGAGTACATAGAAACTAGAGTTGAATGTTTGCTCATGTATTACAAGTTACAGACATTACAGCGCTATGCACTGTATAAGATTGATAGATCGATAGGCAGGCTGATAAACGTGGAAATGTTCTCAAAAGTTGATGCCATCAGTATGTGATGACATCAATTAGATGCAGGTGAACCTCTCCTCAGGCTGCAGTCTGGGTAAGGGATTGCTTGGATGACGCCCGACTATCAGAGCTGCAGGTTGTTCACTAGATAAGAACAATTCCTGAAGGACACAATGGAGGTGAAATCAGAATTCAGGTATTTCTATAGCTATTGCAAATGAGGGGGGAATTTTGTCCAGTTACTGGTACCTCAGCTCTGGTTACAGGAATAAACTGCTATGGTGGTCCATTGGCATGGGAGTGTAACTTTTCCATTCAGCTCTTAGAACAGCTCATTATGCTCATACACAGAATCACAGAACAAGCTGAGGTACCCACAAGGATCATCAAATCCAGCTCCTGGCCCTGCACAGGACCATATATTTATATACACATATATACATATACATAATACATAGCAATGTGTTCTGTGTCAGCCTCTACTTGGCAAAAAAGTCTAAGCAGAAACTCCAACTACCAAGTTTATTTTGTGTACCTTGTTTGTGCAAAAAGAGTTCTTCCATTCATTTAGTTTTTGAAATAACAGATTGTCAATTAACTTGAAAAGCTCTTTGGCTATGCCTACCTTAGCAAATATGCAGATTAATCCAGCAGTGGCTCTGCAGACATTTTAATTATATACATTTCAGGAGGTGTTACTTTGGGCTTATTCTATTCTGGTCATATAGGCTGAATGCCTGTCAGTGACTGAAGTGCACTAGGTGTGCTGTGGGAGGGGGTCTCTTTGGTTTTTTGTTTGCTTGTTTTGGTTTTTTGTTGTTATTGTTGTTTTAATAAATTTGAGAAGTATCCACAGTTCTCAGTGTCTAACCATTATCATTTGAACATTTGATGGGTGGATCTCAAGGAGCTTTGTAAATCTTTGCAGCTTCAGAGTGGTTAAGTGCTGTTATCACATTACAGCCAGGGAAAGCAACATACAGAACTATTGCATAACTTGCCACCACAGAAAGTCTTTGTTTGAACCAGGTGTACATGCCATGTCTGTTGACTACCAGCTAATTTTTAAACCTCTCCTCAGTTTTTAAGTACAGCTTCTTTCAGAGCAACAAGCCACTATAGATTTGTACTTCAGCCTGTGCAAAACACTACTGCTCATCACCTAATGAACAAAATGGGCAAGAAATAGCTAGGCTGTATATCAGATTTGTTCTTTGTGATGATATGATGTGAAAGCAAATGCCAAACACAGCCAAAATAGAATGGTATTTCAGTCAAACCACATTTACCTTGTGTACTTTGAATATCTATGCAATGGGCAGGGTTATATAAATCAGGCATGCAACTTGAAAGCAAAGCTATTCACCAGCAATATGTAGCAAGTGTCATATCTAAAATGAATGAATAAAAAAGAACCAGGCTGGGCAATAAAATAACACAGATTTTCAACCTCAAAAGCAGCAGTGATGTACCTCTGATTTGCACTTTTTTATAAAGAAAAAAAAAAAAACCTTTTAAATCTTGTCAGTGTTAAAACTATACATGCAGTAACTTTTTGTCTTCTGCCAAAAGCCTGCCCTCTATTAGATCAATGACATTTCCTTTGAAAAGCACCTGGCTTCTGAGACTACAGTGTCCATCAATGAAATTCCTGGTTGTGAAAAAGCAACAAGGAGGTGATATAGCAGGTAAGGTTACTGACATATCTCCAAATAGGATTTCCTCTGTGGCAATTCTGAATAGTCAATTTTGAACATTTATAAAGAGTTTCACAAATAGACAGTGAAACTTCATTATCTTCAACTGGTGAGGAGATAGAGTATTTTAGAGTAAAATAGATGGCTACCCCATTCAATCTATCATCCTGCCTACAATGTGTTTATTGTCTGATTCTGAAAGTGTAAAAAAAAGGTCTGCACAACAAAACCAAAATACACCTGGTCAGTTGTGAAATGCTGATTTCCTAAAACGTATTGCTTTCTGACTTATATAAGTAATGTGTTTATATCAAGAAGCATGATGTTTCATTACACTTAATTATCTTAGCATAATTATAAATGCTAATGGTCACATAATTATCTAGATCTTTTTAAAATCCAATCACTCAACTCACTATTTCACTCGAAAAGTCTCTTGGGGCTGTAAATCCCATGCTTTGCATGAAATAATATTTCCCTTAATTCGTTCTTCATTTAACTGCCATTAATTACATCATATAACATCTTCTCATATTTTGGAGCACAGAAAGACTGGGTGCTTATCATAGTTTTATATTAATAACACTACATTTCAGTGCTTGTTTTATAAGTTAGAACCATAAAAGAATACATAAAAACCTAGTGAATGAGATGATGACAATAACAGAAAATAACAAACTTTATGAGCTCTGTTACAACCTCTACCTTAAATCATCCTACAAGCATTCCTGTTCAAAAATATGTCAGGTCTGCCGTCAGCCCAAAGTCGAAGTGTATAGGTGAATACTGAAGAGATGAGTCCAGACTTCAGGAATGTATGACAAGCTTGTTCTGCAAAAGGCACTATAGAGGTCCTGCATAGTCTGAAACTGTCAGGTCTCACAGACCCCAAGACCCCAGACCATCATAATCACAAGTTGATAGTTGGGAAGTTTTACTCACTCCTCCATTTTAATGTCTCAGTTCTGACAGTCCTCCTCTGGCACCATTGCAGATAACAGTGATGCCTTTCCTTCCCCCCCCCCGGTGGCTCCATGACACCACTGCTGTCACCACACAAACTGTTTCATCCTCACAGGTCATTGAAATCATGACTTTTTTTCACTTCAGAAATCTGACCCTTACCTTACAGGCCACTATAGGGTCTCTTCTTTAAAACTAGCAGTACAGGGGCCTGCACCAAGCAGAGCAGGGAAGTCTGCATGCTGTCCTGAGATCATTTTTGCAGCCTGTGAATGCCATCCCTGCTCTCCACTCATAATAACTACATCACCTCGCCTCTTCTTTCCTGCATTTGTACATGTCAGCAGGCAGAATCCTTGTCATCTCATCCTTCAGTGAGGCAGGGTTCTCAGAAGGCAGTTCTGAAGACTGTCAAGGCTGAACTCCCATGTTCAAGTAGTCTTGACTAGAATAGACTGCCTAAGACCTTGCCCAGATGGGTTTTAAATGTCTTCTCTCTGCTCTGTTCTCCTATCTTCTAGAAAGAGAGATCCCATTCAGAAGTTGATAGTCTATGAGGCATCTGGATGCAAAATCTAAGTGTGAATGCAACAGACGAAATATGTTAGCACAGATTTCATTTATGATGGTTTATTGTTATTTTAAATATGATAAAATGTTTGTGAATGGTTGTGGAATCCATGATGTCAGCTGTAGATCTTGAAGCTTCTGTTTTAAGAAGAATTTGCCTATCTTTTTCTTTGTTTTCATGTAAAGTTGTAACAGAGGAATAAGGAATGTGTTAATAAACGCATTATACAATAATGTGTTTATTATTATATATGTGGGAATAACATCTTCCCACTGTGTTCCAAATGTATTTATATGTGTATACACATATCCATATCCACATGCACATTTCTATATACACACACATATATGAATATAAAAGGCATTTGTTTTGTGTACATGTGAAAAATACTGTTAAAACCAATTTTACTGCTTTCTCCCTTTCATCAGAAAAAAAATAATATTGTTGCTGTGTACACAAAAGCACAGAAAAAAACACAAACCACAAAATATGCCCAAGCTGCAAATGTTGAACCAGATAAACTTTGAAATAAATTTCATTGCTGTGCTTTGAATAGCACAAAGAAAAAAGTAACCTTCTCCTGATGTCAAGGAGATTTCAGAAGAGGTATGTAAGCTAAAAATGCAGGTTATGTGGTTAAAATGGGACTAAACAAAATCATATAAACAGCATGAGAAGAGCTATTAAAAATGTTGTTGATACAATGTCAATATTGTCTCACTCATAAGTACTTCCTTTTGCATTTCTGTATTCTGTAGGTTGATCACTGCAAATGTTGATAATCTTAATGCCTTCTCTACAGTAAGCAAATTTTTGACATTAATGGTGTGATCATGTATTGGCTGTGACCTCTTCCCAGAGAAAATCTTGGTACTGAGTTGTAAGTTATTTTAAAGAGTTTTGCTGAAGATCATTTTCAGTTCTGAAGAAGCATTCAGCTTTATTCAGAAGTTATGCCCCTGAAGCTAATTCTGATTAAGAAATATCTAGTCAGAATGCAAGAACTGCTTTCAGATTTATATTCTTTCAAATATACTCATCTCTCACATAGCTGCACTGGCTCCACTTTTGTTTATTATGTTGAACATAAGATTCTTGCATTTGCCTTCATGACTCTACAAATTCTCTTGATTTTTAGGCCATTAATAATAAACTGATACAAATACTTTATTATATTGCACATTTCCTCTTTATTATATTATGCAGCTGTGTAAATGTACAGTTTGGGAAAGCCAGACATACAGAACTAAGTAATTTCCAAATATTTGCAAAAAAGCTGGTAATAAGTAATTGATGTGAATTATTAATTGCAAATGATTATGAATATTGTATCCAGTAGTCTGGAAACCATATTTTCCAACTGAAAAAGAAAATCCTAAATCAGTTAAACTTACTTAAAGAAAAGATTAAAATTATCCCTCTATATTTTGTGAAAAAGGAGATATTGCTAGTAATAAATATTATTCATAAATGTTGATTTCTGAAATGATCAAAAATTAAAGAACAACGTGTTTCCTTCTGAAACTTACTAATGCAAAAATGTCAAGTTATGACAGTACTATAGCACTGTAAACAAAGGGAAACATTTCTATTTATATGTATGTACAGTATATAGTGTAGAATGTATCAATGTCTAATATATACTCTCCAATTGTAACTGAAGAACATGTCTGAGAACGGCTGTGGAAGAAGGGGGAAGAGGGTGGTTTCAAATCAGAAGTTTGGTCATCCTGTACACATGAGTTTAAAAGAGCTGGCAAAGGTAGTCAATGAACACGAATGCTGAAATTTAGTCAGTATTGAAGCACTAAAAAAATTCCATTAGACACTTATAACAGTTCCCATTGTATTTTAATAGGCAAGAGGTAACAGTCTAGGCAATTATGGACCTATCAGCCCTTTCCTGTTCAAATAATAAGCACAGAATAAGTAAACCTGAGTGCTAATACTATTCTGTGCTATAGTTCCTTTAAAGTGTTAATATGGTACTAATGAATTTAACATCAAGTCACATGCACAGATGGAAAATAGATCTGGTCTGACCAGCCTGATAGGTTTTTTCAGGGAAGCTGGGTGTAAGTGTAGTGGTGCTTGACTTTTAGAAGTTTTTGACAGAGTTCAGAGCAACCTTAGGGGTGAAAGCTGGAATGATAAAAGTAACATGGCATATATAACTGAATAGAAAATTTCCTAACTAGTCCTTGCAAATGTGGGAAACATGTTGGGAAGAGTTATTTCCCACTGGGAGCAGATCTGGAACCTTTCCTATGTCTCTCATTGCTGATTGGGTTTGCAGAAGTAAGGGACGCTGTGGGAAAAGGTGAGTGATGAAGAGAAAGGGATGAGCTGCTCATTGTAAACAAGTTTTATTTTTCTGACAGTCACATATAATGTCTCTCAAATTAACCCTCTTTGTGCAAATGAAATCACCAAGTAGTGAAGAAATAGGTCAGCTCAATAGAAGTGCTTATTGTATGGCAGTAGACTGCAGTGCTGATGTGATCCTTGGACTGTAAACAGAGTGATCTTAAGAGCTGGAAAAATATATTCCCTCTTCATTTGGCATGCATCTGACTGTTACTGCAACCCTGTGTTAATGTTTTCTTTGCAGGCTGAGGAAAATGTTTGCAATTTGGAGAGCATTCCGGGAAGAGTCATGACAGATACGGAAGGACAAGTAAACATACCTTAGAGAGAGAGAGAGAGAGAGAGAATGCAAGAGTTCTGTCTATTTAGCTCAACAAGGAGCAGTTAGGAGGATGCCTTTGGTCACAGTCTACAGCTGACTGCAGGAGGAAAATAGGTTAGAATAGAGGGTTCTTTGGTTTGGATGTAGATGCATGAAAACATCCAGCTTTGAGAAGTTGAGGACACAAACAGCCCGTGGTAGTTGGAGACTTTAATTGTTTACCAAAATCCATGGTGAAGTAATTTGGAAATATCTAAGTTGAGATCACATGCTCTTTAAAGTGTTTTTCATTACAGAGAGGAACCAGCTGTGTGAAGCCCAATGGTCAATGCTGATCTCTGAGTCAAATCCTACCCCAAGACTCTTCTAATCAAGCATATTTAGTTCACTGCTTGGCAGAAGAGGAATACCAGCCATTTCAGTACTTCTCCTGCACCCAGAGAGCCTCTCAGAGCCAGGAGCTGTTATATTTGCTTGGGATAAGCAGTTAGTACTGGAGTCATCTCCTGTGCCATCTGCTGATGGCTCAGCACTCAGGACTGTGCCTGCATTGGAGTGTAGATCAAACAGGCTTGTACCACAGAGGCAGGACAGCAGGTTAAGTGATCATAGTGCTCTCTTCTCCTTACATAATTTTTCAGTCTAGTTAAATGAGACTGTGTGCCTTTCTTTAGTGTAACTCTTTAGCAGGACTGTGAATAGCAAGTTAAGGTCCATTAGGTCAGTAGCACCAGAGGCAGCCTTATTTGGACAGTCTAACAGAAAAATAACCTTACACACAACAAAACACTTCATATTTATCTGAGTGCACCAGTGGGTTTTAGGTGCCCTTGCTAGACTTAGTGACTTGAAAACATTTTTCCTGATAACTTTTTCCTAACCTGACCATATCTTGGGACATGATTTAGAGCCAGTGGGCAAACCATTTCTGGGAAAAAATAACCCCTGCTTTTAAATCTTTTCACTTTTATCTTTATACTTCCATTATATTTTTTTTTAATTTACTAGTTCCAGAAAGTGTTTTATGTAAGCTTTCCTCTCTCACTGTCTGAGTCCAGTTATCATCACATATGATCTTTGTACAGCACATGCATAATAGTGTTTTGGGCATTTACATTAAGAATTGCTGCTAGTTATCTAGTCCCATCAAATACGAATTTCAGGGAAACACTTAACTGTTGGAATAAAAGGAGATTTTTAAAAAATTCCTGCTCTCTGAATATTGAGTTCATAGTATTACAGAAGCCTGAATTCTCATCACCTATTTGTCTGTACTGTTGTAAAGCCCAGCTGTTCAAAAGACACTAGAAAATAACATAATGTTGCTTCTCCAAATCACTCAGATACAGCCACAAAGGATGGCAAACACACCTCATTGCTTTAGTAAAGGCTTTAATCTCAGAAAGTTGGAAAGGGATCTCTTGAAAAGTTCTGCTCTTTGGCCAAAGCTGTAAAAAGCATTCAGACTGAAAATCAAAAAGGAAGATTACACTGAATTTTGTCCAGTTTGGGAAGGAAGATTAGAGGTAGGTAGAAAATTATGTAAGATTCACAGTCCAGCCTAATTTCCAAGTAAAACTCAGCTGTCAGTTATTGTGAAAATGCTGTCTAATCCCAGAGGTACCTGCACACCTTACCACAAATATTTCTTAGAACTTTCCTTCAGAGTCATCATCTCCACTGAAGGAAATCTTTCAGTCCTGTGTTTGGGACATTGTACAACAATGGGTTGGTGTCCTCTTTGGACACCAAAGCAGGAAATGAACTCAGGTTTTCTGCTCTCTGGACAGAAGGTTGTTGCTGCTGCTGTCACCTGAGAAGAGGAATTTGTCCCTCCTGAATGCTTTTAGAAAACTGTTTGGAGAAAACCCAGGGAAATCAGTGAGTGTCTCCTGGCAGCACAGAACCAGTTGCCATGGGAAGATGGCAAATAAGGAAATGGGAAGATGTACCATAGGTCCTCAACTTCTCCCAGTAACTGCCTGAACTCTCTCAGGTTGCTGGCTGCTGTGGAAGCTGTTCTGAGACACAAAACTTGCCCTGTGATCACACTGAGTGCTTACTGCTAACTCCACTTGAAGGCTTTTATCGCAGGAGTCTAGACACATAAAAAGTGGGAACCTTCTTTTAAAAACTGCTGAGCTTTGTAGTCTCAGTCTTCTCATTAAAAGCACTGTAGCAGAAATTGTGCTTGCTTGATATATCAGCATGTAGTTTTTGTACTGTTCAGGTGAATAAAGTGAAGACGATAATCTGGACAACATTTGTTCATACTCTGCAAGGGAATGACCACAGCACTAAAATAAATGGCCATGACATTTCCTCAAATATATGGAAGTGTGTGAAATCCTTAGAGCTCTTGTAGAACACAAAACCTTTCCCTACTGTTTTTCAGCTGGGTAGATTCTTTGCTCCAATTCTGCTTTTTTGTTCCAGCAATTTTCTGAAGCTTTCTAAGTTCTTCAACCTCCACGCTCTCTTCCTTTTTATGGACAAAAGGTAGGTGTCCACATGACATCTCACCTGCTACTCATGTTGCTTCTTTCTCATGTTCCTATCAAATTTCCACATCATAGTACAAATATGTAATAAAATCTGTTTTGTGTGATTTTTTTTCTACACTGTGGGTGGGATACTCAGTGTGAGAAATCCTTACTGCAACCTTTCAGGATGATATAGAGCTCCTTCAAGAAGGCCATAGAATAGATAATGACCAACTTTGCCAGCCCACACTTTTTAGACTACTGTCTACCTGCTAAGATTAGTTTTTATGTTCTATGATGACTAATGATTCACAAACACACAAATTCTTACATTAATTCTTTACCCTTTCTGCAGCACCAAACCGTGTGCTGTGTACAGACCCTTGAGCACAGACATGGGGCAGCACTGTCTCTCAGTAACAAAGCCATTAGTGCATGTGGTGATGTTCCCACTGCACAGCCAGGGAGTTAATTTTTCATTGAAAACTACAAATCTCTTTATTTGGATCAGACTTGGATTAATTTGTCAAACTAGACTCACAGGGCTGCTATTATCCTTTCCAGAGGATGGTGATTAGATCTGTACATACGTTGGGGGTCTAATCACTGTCTTATATAGTAATAATAAATATTATAACCTTCTTTGCTTTATGTTTTTTCTCGCTGTGCAATCTGTCAACCAGTTTATCTTCTCCACTAATTAGGCTGGGGGCTTTGGGGGAATTATACTGTAACTCCTAAATCTCCTGTCTGATTATCTCCATGTTTACCTTTTTGATTTGATAATTCTTACTATTATTTTAATACAGAGGAATATAATTATTAATATCTTAGGAGAGAGGGCATTGGTACCTTGACTGGGTAACAGTGGTGTAAATAGCTAAACCCTTGCTAAGCTTTCCTAGTGTTGAAAGTGGCTCTAAATATCAGTAGGAGAACAGCTTCCCTGTGCTTCCAGTGTTTATAAGTAGCTGTCAAGGACAGGGACTGGTTTTTCACTTGCATTACATTTTGGAAGAGAGTAGAGAAACAGGTTTGTGTGGTAGATGTGTGGATTTATCCTCCAAAGCATTAGCAATGGGGAGTGAAAGTCTTTACTCTGCCAGGAGACAAGTTTTCAGAGGGAGTGAAGGTGCTGCCCACCAGACTGCACAGTCCTGATTTAAATGACATCCATCATTTAGCTGACCAGCAGTTGGTGATAATGGGAATTTCCCTTTGAAGGGAAGTACAAGAAAAGTTTCCCAAGCATAATTCTTGCCTTCTTTCTTTGGGAACTGAGAACTGTAAGCAAGGGACCACATGTTCAAGAAAAAGTAGAAGGTAGAAAAAGCACTCTGAAAATGCATTCTAAGTTTAAATTCTGGGTTTATGACTGAAAATGTCAGACCACACATAAAAAAACCCTAGAAAACTAGCAAGAAAATGCTTTCTATTTTTCAAGGGCAGTGTTTTAATGAGGTAAGGAAAGTATGGGTGTGATAAATAGGGCCAGGAGAGCAGCTCCTTTAAAAGGCCTTTGTCAAAGACAGCTCTGGGTGGGGAACCTGGGGGGTCACGCACACTGCCGCTGCTCCCACTGGATGACACTGAGGAGGAGGTTGTTTCTCGTCTCTCGGCAGAGCTGGGGCTTCCATCCTCATGAGAGTCCTTAGAAAAGGCAATACTGGCTCGTAGCCCAGGGGCATCCTCCAA
The DNA here is from genome assembly GCF_037042795.1 of Molothrus aeneus. Classification (NCBI taxonomy): domain Eukaryota; kingdom Metazoa; phylum Chordata; class Aves; order Passeriformes; family Icteridae; genus Molothrus; species Molothrus aeneus. The sequence continues at coordinate 115,255,356 of NC_089646.1, forward strand.
GCTGGGTCCTATCAAAGTTTTGGTGACAGGACAGAATCCAGCTCTGGTCAAGAGTGGGTGACTTAGTGTGGTTCTGGTGGGTTAAAGTCAAAGTTTATGTGCTGGTTTGTTGTTTTGAGAGGGTTCATATAGTTCTCACAACCTCTCATTTGAATTCAGTCTGGGTGCAAGGCCTCTTGGGAGCAGGGGAGCAGGGGAAGTGGTTTCCCACGGGAATGGATACAAATCCAGGGTGAGACTGAGACGGAAAGGGGTACAAATGCAGAGTATGATGGGGAGAGATGCAAATACAGGGTAAAATAGTAACATCTAACAGCGGCAACTAAAGGCAAGTCCTAGAACTCTAACATTCAATGTTTAACAACAGACCAACATTTCAAATTAGACTTTATCAACTTCACTAACATCAACTACCAATTACTACACTGAAAAAGAGCTCTCATCTCCAGGATTTCATTCCTCACATGGGCACCATAAAAACGCCCCTTAACTTAGGAGTTCATGTCCAAAGAATCAATAGTTTTCTCAAATCAAATTATTCTACTTTTTTTTTTTTTAATTTTAAAAAATCCAACCCAAACCAGGAAATAAAATACAAACCTACAAAATCTGCATAGGAAAAACTTAAAAACTTGAAAGGAGTGAAAATTACATTTCTCACAGAAGCAATGCCTTGGCTGCAGAAGACATATACAAACTCTTCTGTGTGCTCTTTTTCCAGTGGTATCTTGATATGCTGTGTTGCAGTGTGAAGCAATATCCTGTTTTAGCTATCCCAGTTTCCCAGGCGTGCCAACCTCTCCCTTCCCCTCCCCCTTGCCCCCTTGCTAAGTGCTGTCCGTCAATCTTAACATTGCAGCAAGGGCGTCGTCTGGTTGGTGCAGTTCAAAAGATGCTTCTGAGCCCTGGGGTCATTGGCCAGTCCAGGTGTCACTGTCCCCTGAGACTGCCCCCCTCCCACCTGGTTGGTGGCACACCTACCCCTTCCCCTCCCCCTTTCCCCGGGCTTAAAAAGACACGGGACCATGTGGTCGGGATTCTGTTGGAGCTGTTACCAAGATTTGGAGGTCTGTGACCATGGAATAAAACTCTGGATTAACCCTCTGGCAGAATCCGTCTCCTTTTCCTCTTCACCTCACCTAAAGCCTTTCCGTTAGAGGTAAAAACTGAATTCCTGCTTGCCTGGACTTTTTCCAAGTGCCAGCTGCAACATACAGCCAGCCAGGGGTGTCTCTGAGGTGAAAACACCACAGTTACTGCCTCTGGTCAAGCAGCAAGGGCCAAAAGAGCCCAGGCACGTTCCACCTGGCAATATTGGGATCATATTCCAATAATGCTGTACTGTTTTTGTGTGGTCAACAGCTATAGGAAACATAATTCAATTATATTTGAATATGAATGGTGGAAAGCTACCACAATATTACTTAAAATGCTTGGATTTAATAAAGACCTGAAATGACACAGAATCAGATGAATTGTGACAAAGCCTTTTGAGTGGTGCTAATCTAGTTTACAGACAAAGGAAATGTGAAAAAGTTGAGGAGCACAAGATCTGAAAATCCTAATTTGGGGAATTTAGATTAATTTTGAACTCAAAAGGGTGACTAGGGTCAGGTCCACCAGCTGAATGAAGGGTTTGCTCTATCCTAAAGGATACTCTGCTAGTTCCAGCAGCAAGTAATTTTGGTTGGCAGCCTGGTAGGGGGCACAGCTGCAGGCATGGGGCTCTATGGTAGAGCCAGTGTCAGCATATGCAGGACACTTAATGCTGGTTTACTCAAAGGGCAGAGAAAAGAGAAAAAGAAAGGCAGTACCTCAACAAAAGAGTGTTGAGTACCATGCATGCTCAGTAGATTTTAGAGAATTTCTTCTTCGGGTTCAAATTCTAAAGGATTTGCAGTAATTTCAGTTGTGGCAGCTTAAAAAGTGATCAACAAAGCAAGCTTGGGTGTGGATCGATCCTGGAAAGGAAAGATGAGAAAAGGTTCCCAAGACCAGCTTGAGTGTATTCTGCTCAGCTCACTGCCTGTGGCAGGGGCTGACAGGGAGGTGGGGAGCCAGAGGCAGTGCCTTCCTGCAGGGCAGCAAAAAAAGCACCCTGGGACCAGTCAGGAGCAACAGGACTCTGAGCACAGCAAAGGCACCAGAGGGGGTGCAAGCCAAAAGGACCTGAACATTCAAAACTCTCTGTTTTACTGCCTTGACCCCAGCCAAATCTAGGGATTTCCAGTTAAAAAAAAAAAAGAAAAAAAAAAGAAAGGGAAAAAAAAGAGAGATTGAACCACCTAAATCTCAGTGTCTGTGATAACAAGATTTTGGATAAACAAACAGTTTTGAGAACTTAAGCTTAGGGCATTAGGGAGATGAAATCCTCAGATTTCATCATAATATGTTTGCTCTTTTTAAATTTTTAATATTATATATCATGTAATTGCAGTGTGTGGCTACTCTTGAATGCACTTCAATAGACTGGCATGCTGAGATGGCCATATGTGGGGATATAAACATCTTGGTAAACTCCTTGGCATGTGACCAGTATTGAGTATAAATCTACAGAACAAGGAAAGGCAGCCCTTTGTGTCAGAAGATTATTTTGAACTTGAGCTTTCAAGTAGCTATCAGAGATTACCTCTCATCTTTCACAGTGTGAATTTCATGTTTCTATTGATAGAGAGTGCAGAACAATATGGAAAGCAAGAAGGAAGAAAGGAGGAATTAAAGTACCTAAATCAGCTGAGTCATGGCTGAAATACAAAAAGGATTTCTGAAGGGTTGAGACTGAAACAGTAATGAAAAAAATCCCTCATCTATAGCTATGAGGTTACTTATTACAGTGTTTTTGATGGGCATTATGACTCAATTCCTGGAGACTATCTTGCTTCAATTAATTAAACTCACACTGAGAGGACTATTTCAACCCTGCAATGATTATTTCTTTTTTCATGGGAAAGTAGGAAAAGTGATTTGAAAAGAGTTTGGTGACCCTTTTTTTTCATTTTCTGATGTTGGTGGCTTTGAGTGGAAACTAGAACTGGAAGCACAGACCTGAGTCTGGGAGCAGAGCTTGGGAAAGAGAGGTGGCAAGCATTGAGGGCCATCACAGCAAGAAAACATGGACAAAATCTGTCTAATAACATCACCCCTTGTATCAATTTGTTCCCCTTTCATATTTCTTTTCTATATTCCTACTGCTTTTTGCCTCACCCTGAATTCCTTTTTGTTTTTGAGCTCCAAGTTGCTTTTTCAAAAAAAAAATAGAAAATTGTTTTGGTTCACTTATTTATTTTAAAGTTAGGGGAAAGGGTAAGTCTTCCACTCTGGCCATAAAGGAATCCCACTAACTCCAGTGACTGCTAGACAGAGTAATAGCTAACTCATTGGACCTGAATGTTCTTTCAAAACAGTCTGTTATTCTCCAAGGTATCAGTTTAACTGCTATAGGAGACACCACTGCCCAAATTTTGCTCCTTTCCCTTTTCTCAGAAGAAAACCAGGTTATTTGGAACTATCTTCCATGTTGAAACAAGCCACTCATCACTGCAATGCTCTCTCTTGTTGAAGTTGGATATGCAGTAGTGCCTGTGGTAAGTATGAAAACACCACTGGGTGATAAGAACCCTACAATTAAACCCATGAGTGATAATGAACAGATGCTTCCCTCCCACAAATGTTTTCTCATATCAAATGAAGTGTGGCTGCAAGATTTTATCAATACATGGTGTTTACTCAACTTGAGAGAAAAATGTGACCTACCTCAATAATCCCCCATATGGTTATCTTTCACCCCAGGGCTTTTTTACCTTTCTGAGTAAGTTTTTATTGCTTCTGTTAAACTGATTTTTCTGATCTCAGCAAAATTAAAAACAAAAAGGCATGTGATTCCTTGTGGGTTTACAATAGACAAAGCCAGTGCACATGTACTATCTGATGGTGGATCTTCTTCTGCCCTCTTACCAACCACTCCTGAGATATTTTTCCCCTAATGGGAGTGGACAAAGATAAAATCTATCAGTTTGTATCAGTAACATAGCAAGAGATGCTGGAAAAACTTATTTGTCATCATTTTTAATCCAGGGGTGGCCAGGATAGGATGGTTTCCAGGAACAATCTGTCTTTAACATGTTGAAACTTCACTTTGCCCTCTGGTATTGCCACACTAGCATTTACTATGGCACAGCAGGAGTAATCCCAGCACATGCCTCAGAAGTGATTAGGAGCTTTTGCACTGGGCCCTGTGCAGGTCTCAGTCAGGCTGGGAAGCTGCGGCCCCTGCAGCTGTGGGGTGGTCAGTGTGGCCAGGAGGGCAGCACAGCACTGCCAGCTCTCTGGGTCTGCCACGGCTCTGCTTAGAACCCTGGCCAACCATTAACTTCTCTGTGCACCTGCCTCTTTATTCCTTTTTGTCTGCCCTGATGTTTTAGATGGGAACCTCTGTAGGTGAAGGATGCATTTTATCATGTGTCTCTCAAGTGCCAATTTTGGCTGGGAAATCTCGGCACTCCTGTGATATGAATGGTAATTCCAATAATAAAGGCAAAGCCTGGCCATCTGGCTGCTATTATGGTAATGTGCTGCTCTGTGACAGTGGGACAATCTGTGCAGCTGCTTCTCTGTCTCATTCAGTATTGGAAAAGACTGCTCCTAGGCTTTGGTCTAAAACCCCATGGCTTGGAGATAGAAAAGGCCTGTGGTAATGCCACCTGACCCAGGTACAGAGGCTGAAAAGAACCCCACCATCTGCAGAGTATCACTCAGGACTGTATGTCCTGTGGTACTCACCTGCAAGCAACAACTACACCCCTGGGTTTACCCCCAAAGTGAGTGACAGTCACTGCTCACAAGTGATCAGCTTCTCAGACCATTCCATCCATGCCTCCCTAGGCAGATAACTTTCTCTTTCTCCAAAGATAAGAATTCTCCTGCTTTTATTTTATTATCTATGATAATGACAGGAATCTCACTTAGTAAACCTCTTCACCTCCCAGACAGCTCCAGATCTGGCTGTGTACCCTGCCCACCTCACGCCATTTGCTGTTTGTAGAATTGATGCATTTCTGGTTGACATATAGCAGACCCTTCAGGGCTTTGGGTTTGAGGTATCAGTACAGCCACAAATCACTAAATGAAACAAAACATAAATTTGAAATTACTTATAAACAGCATAATTTATGTTGATCAGAGTTTTCAGACATGGCCTTTTTCATATTATAAGATAAAGCATGACTCAGGAAAATAATTCACATGGCTGAATATAGTGGTACTGGTAATAATACTTAGTAGAGAGAAACTATCAAATACTTACCCTTTCTATTGTATATTATGTTCTCCCATTAGTTGTTTTATTTTATTCCATCTGGAGTTTCCTTCAGTTTGCACGCTATGTGTGTCCCAACCTGCATTAAAAGAAATGATATTGCATTTACAAAAATATTTTTACCTTCTCAGAGAGATAGCTTGCAAACTCAAAATTGAAACTAAAACTCCTTTGCACTTATGTCTGCATACAACTCCAGAAGAGGCAGGGACCTAAGCACAGCTGGGTGAGAAAGAATAATTTTAGCAGTCTCTTTTCTCCGTGGTGCCAGGGACACCAGTGCTCCATCCTATCCCAGTGCCACAACACACAGATCATTTTGCATGAAGAGATGAGGATTTTGTAGCCTGTTGGAATATATAGCAGGAGAGACAGGCTGTGTGTGGGAAGGGAACAGGCTCCTTAGGGTGATGGTCATTGTGCAGATAGTGCTGGGTTGATGCAGTCTTGTTCATCCTCAAAGACAAAACCAAAGGGTTTCTGTAGGGAAATGGGCTTAAAACCATATCAAGCCTGGAGTGAAGAGAAACTTCTGGACTTCACCAAGGACATGTCCTTCCTGACCAGCCTAGTGGCCTTCTACAATGGAGTGACTACAGCAGCGGACAAGGGAAGGCCTACAGATGTCATCTACCTGGACTTCTGTAGGGCCTTTGACAGAGTCCCCACAACATCCTCCTTCCTAAATTGGAGAGATGTGGATTTGATGGATGGACTGCTTGATGGATGACGAATTTGTTGGACACCCCATTCCGGAAACATTCAAGGTCAGGCTTGATGGGGCCCTGAGAAGGGATTAGGTCAGGATGGGCTGAAAACTTGTGCAGGGGAGTTGGACTAGATGACATTTAAAATGCAAGCTATTCAGAGATTCTATGATTCCAAGAAAGAACCCTGAAGTGAGAGGGTTAAGGAGAAACTTAACTACTTAAGAAACACAGATATCAGGGTCCAAGACTGAGCTGGTGAAATAAGTTATTTGGCAGTGCTGCTACACCTTTAAAATCCCAAAGATGTGCTGAAGTGTAATACAGATTTTTTTTATCTTGTGTTTTTTTATCACTGTTCAGGCCAAGCTTGCTCATACCCAGAAATCATCACAGGCTGTAAATTTTTAAATCCCTATGGAGATCTTGCTGCAGCAGTGTCCTCTGGAAGGAGGAAGGTTCTCTTCATGGCCCAAAGCAGGTGAAGTATTCATATGTCATATTGCAAATTGGATGCTTATTCCTTTGGGAGCTCTTCCTTTGTGTGAGGCAAATTAAATCTCTGGCTTGTCTGAGGACAAGGAAGGAAGACTCTATTTTGAGGACAATAGGGAAGTTTTTCTCTCTCTTGAAACACAGCTTCATTCATTTTAAGCGTTTGCTTCTGTGCCTTTACCTATTTTATGTTTCCCTTTTGGAAAATAGCATACCATACCAGGAATTAAGGCATCCATTCAACACCATTTGGTGCTTGGTTTCACTCATATATTTCTGCAGGCTATATTGGTTTTCTACTTTTTTATTCAGTTGCATTCAAAACAATGGCAAAAGTCCCTTTAATTTTGATGATAGAGAATGAGGTCTTTCTTGAGGAATACCTTCTTAGCTTTCTTCACTTGCATGTGTCTCTCAAGAGGACACCTTCTGATTTATTTTGGAAAGGGCATGAAAATCTCAAGATCAATTTCTTTTCCAAATAAGATAAGAGGAACCATTTGGAAGGTAACCAAAGCAGGCAAATCAGCTGCAACAGATTGTTTCTAAGATGAGTTACATTGTTTTTCTGTTTCAAATATGTTCCATGAGCCCGGCTTTTAAAGAGATGAGCTGGCTGTTTCTGGATATGCAGCCCATTCCTGAATGATTCATTGTAATTCAACTCATAGCTCTTTTGAGGGTGCATAGGTGATGGTTTAGGTCCATTTTCTCTGACTGGATACACATTATTCTTTTGGAACCTGTTTCCCTGGTATAAACATTCATCATCACAGACTCACTGTAATGATTATTTGCTGCTGTGATGAGAGTTCCCTTAGAGAGCAGGGAGGAAGGGAAGTTCTGCTCATCCAAAGGAATGTGCTGAAAATTTTCCGTATAATTGGAATACAATTCCATAAAATACCAGCCATGGGGATGGTTCTTAGTCCACCTCAGTCTTACATGGCATACAATAGTTATTTTTTCAGGTGTGACTGAAAGAGTTGGCAAAGGCTGATGACCCGCTTGACTTCAAAGCACAGAAAGAGGAGTGGAGATAAGATCAATGAAATGCTGGAGGAGAAAGATAAATGAAGATGCAACTCAGTAGCTTTGCCCATCCACCTGCTGCTGTGCTGGTGTGCTGATGCAGCATTTTAGGTGTGGAAATCCCCCAAAATGCACTTATTAGACTCCTTACCAGCTGTGAGAGATATCTCCTATAGTCTAAGCGTCTGCTGTACTCCTGGGGCTGGTGTCTGGGAGGGCAGGCAGTGGGGCCAAGGCATTATGGTGGAGCAGGGATGCCAAAGGGAGAGACTGATCCAAAAGAAAATAAAACCATGAAACCTTTACCTGCTGTCAAATGGAAAGCTGAGGGTCATCTGTGACAAAAGGAATTCACTAACTTTTAACCTTGGCAAATGGATCCACATCTCACAGTCCATTGAGGAGCATCAGATGGGACAGTAACCTATTCCTGGTGTAAAAAATCTCTGTGGAGTGGAGCTGTCTCATCCAGACCTTAGTATAAGAGATGTGCTTATATCTGTTTGGATTATTTAGTGAGGAAATAAACACCAAAACATCCCCATTTGCCATTTTCCTCTCTAGCTTTTTATCTTGATTCAGGAGGCAGACCATAAAATAAGTTTTGGATCAGCAGCTATTTCTGACCCATGGATTATTTCATTTGCTTTTGTTTCTTATCACAGGGGCTTGTGGCTGTCTTGGCCTGGCTTAGATTTTCCTAGTGCTGTTCATTGAAATGTTTTATTTTCTACCATTGCCTGCAGGCACTGACATGGATTAACCTTGGCAACACCATGCAGGGGGCTTACACACCCTGGTGCTCACTAATTACAACCTCCTGAGCATCCGAAGAGCTGTAATAATACAGGGATGTATATATGAAGTCGTGGCCTGTCAATGCATTGCCCCTGTGGTGTAAACCCTGCAAGCAATATACTCATGGCTGGAAATCCCTTTATTGCATGGAGAGTTTTGTTCTTCTGAGTGGTTTCTATTTACATATGCTCAGGTTCTCTGAATGTCCGACAGAACGTGATACTTCACCAACCCACATCTTGAAGACAGATGGGGAATTTATTTCCTTTCTTTTACCCCTTTTTTAAAAATTGCTTTTGACTCCCTTAACTTCATCTTCCCATAGCTACTTGTCAACATTTTTTCTAGCACAGTACCTGAAGTTCCCAGTCCAGGAAAACACATGGAAGGTTTATTTGTTTGTTTTAAATCTCTGTGTTAACAGTTAAAGCATTTAGCCTGCTAAATATCTAAATACCTGTCAGGTAAATACCTGTCAGGGTCTAAATGTGAGTTCATCAGCCTAATTGCTGGAGTGTGGATTGCTGAGTTACAGGTGATGAGGTGCAGTGCAGGGGAAGACAGCAAATTTAGTCCTATGTGAAATGCCTGGACTTCATGCAGAGGAGCTGTCAGAGCTTTTGTCTCCTACATTTCTCCAACCAGCTGATCAACTCCCACTCAGCAGAATTCTATCCCAGTGTAGATATAGGTTTTTAAGGTCTCCATGTGTTTTAGAGAATTAGGCAAAGGAGAGAGGATTTTTTCCTACATAATATGGCCCATGGAGGTACTGATCCTTCTCAGGCTGCAAAAGGAGGCCAGATTCCTAAGAGTGTGCCTCCATCAGGTGTTACTGTTAGGTTCTGTTGTTCTGCAGGACCAATGGGCTGGGTGCTGGACAGCCCTGAGCACCTGGAGAGCCCTGCTGAAATGAGATAAAACAGAATGGAATGTCTCACGTGAACCAGCCATCGTGACCATGAAGAGATTCTGGTGTTTCCCATGTTCTGCTTCATCCAGTCCCAAGGGATTTCTTTGAATGAAATAGGAAGACCTCACACACTTAAAATTGCTCAGGTATACCCTCCTAACCTCCCCCTAAAAAGTGTAAGCAGAGCTACATTAATTTCAATGCTAGGGGTAATTTCCTATTCCCAGAAACTGGAGAGGATTTTGTATGTGATGGTAATTAGAGAATTAGAGTTTCCAATAGTGAAACCCCTCTGGTTTTCACACACTGAATGCATTCTCCAAAGTAATGACACCAAGACAAAAAAAAAAAGAGGAAGATTAAGAGTTTGCATCATTATGTTTGACAGAACATATACACTAATTTTGCAGAGATTGAAATAATCATAACTAAGCTCATGGAAAATTGCAAATACATAAAGGTTGTATGAATAGATGCATAAATCAGATTGTGAAGTAATTTTTATGCACTTTTTTGGACATAAATCCTTTTAGAGGAGTCATTAACCACTTTCTGATATGAATCTTATGTAAGGATGATGATTAAAATATTAGACAGTGGTGAAAACGTCTCCACCTCTAAAAAAAAAGTTATATCTAAGCCTTGAGGCAAAAATGTTAAAAATAGACATTTCTTGTATGAAACTATTTGCACAAATGAAACTAATAGGTTTTTATCTAAACCATCTGGTGGAGGGAAAGCATTAAAATGTAAAGTCACATACTGAAGCCCACAGAGATTTATTTTGAATGCTATATGTTCAAAAATATAAAAAAGGAAAACTGTATATTTTTCTTCATTTATCTGAGGCCTTGCTCTGCAGAGTCCAAGCTTTAACCAGTTAGTTTTGCTTGGGCAAAACCAATGCACTCCTTCTGGTCTTTGCTGGAAAGTTATGCTCCCAATAATGCAATCTAAATTCATTTCAGAAAAGTGATTAGTGGACTAGCATTTATGATTTGCTTGGGAGGTTTTTTTAAATAAACCTCTACAGGAAACTCAGATACAAATGGCATTCACTTTTGTTTTTTCTGTACATGTAAAACCAGACTGTGAAACTTCAGTTAAAAATAGCACAATTTACTGTAGCATGAGATGTGTAACAGGAAGCAACCAACTCTCACTCCCTTCCACAATTTGAGGCCAAACAACCATGTTCTGCTGGGTTTCTGTCCCATGTGTAGGGGATTTTGTGTGAAACTGAATCACAGACTAGAACTGGAAGGGATCTCTGCGGGTTTTCTGGTCTATCCTTTACCAGAGGCAAAGCTGGTACAACTTATAAAGGGCTCTTCAGGGCTATCCTGTTGACTTTTGAATGTTTTAAAGTATGGAAATCCCACAGTCTCTTTGGCCTCCTGTTTCAGTGTTTTCAACCTTCCCTCAGTGGTTATTTTTACCATAATGTGCAATCAGGACTTCCCTTATTTCAGCTTGTGTCTGTTGTCTCTTGGCCTTCATGTACGGCTCCAGAAAGATTTGGGCTTTGTCTTCTCTGTAAAGACCCACCGTGCACTGAGAGACTGCAGAAGGAATTCCTCTCCTTGAGACTGGCCAGATTCAGCATTCTCAGCCCTCCACCTCTGCCCTGTCTTCCAGTTCCTGACCATCATGGTGGCCTCCTCTGGATTCACTCCAGTATGTCAATGTTTTCCTTGTACTGGGGTCACTTCTGGAAAGGTTCCCACTTCCAGAGTCACGTTCCTTAGTCTGAAGGTGACAACAACACAAGAAGATAGGATAGCCTATTTCTGACTTCTGTTGAAATTGTCCTCAAAAAATTCTCCCTTGAGAGTTCAGAAATACTCAGCCTTGAAAATCTATCAGCCATGTAGTGCAGAGGCACAACCTTCCTGCCAGGAGCTCACACAGTGGCTGCTTCCAGCCTGCTGGCAGAGGGCAGCTTCTGCTGTGGGCTCAGATGCAGGACAGCCCCATTCAGCTGTCATAGCTCTCTCCCGGTGAGGCTAATCAGTTTTCTTGGTGTCAGATATATGTTTGTGTACTGTGCTCTGTCAGGTCTGATGTAGAAAGGTAGGTAAAGAGCTTCATTGACTCCTAGGCAGAAATTCTGAAAAAAAAAAAAAGGAGAAATAAATCAGTTTCAGGCATATGAATGATATAGTCAAAATTCCAGTCTCACAAGCTTTGATATTTTAATCAAAGATTCCAGGAACCTAGAATCAGAGATTACTCAGATGTCTCTCTCTTTTTATTGTACTTTTTAAAAATTAATTTAGAGGAGTTAAGTTTGAAAATAGCACTCAGCTGTCCACATATGACTTAAAAGTGGAAATCTGCGGAAGACAAATAAAACCTGGCAACTTTCCCCTATTTATTATTTGTAAAATCTCACTTAAGTTAAAACTGCCCCTGTGGATCTGAGCACCACTTCACAGATTTTGAACTTTAGTTGTGACTAAAGCAGAAGACTGTTTTTCGAAATTCTCAGATCTCAGCTACCTTTCCTCTAAATTACTCTGTGTCCTTGGGCACATCACTTACGTCCTTTCATTTTCATTCTTTAACAAAACCATGTAGCACGTGCTTGTATGCCAGAGGAGAGGCTCTGCTCATTATTTTGAACTCTGAGCAAAACATGAAGGCTTCCTCTGCTAATTAGGGCATCAGCCTTATTTATTCAAGTGGTGACATGTTTTTGAATGAACTTTGGATCTTCATGTTGCTATCTAAGCAGTGCTACATAGACAGCAGGGAAAAAATCTTTCTTGCATCTTCAGTATTTAAAAATATGACTGTACTGATGGTGCAAACATGGATCCAGGTGTCTCACTGAAGAAAGTTGGAATTACAAAAGCAGCCTGCAGGCTTTGTGCTAGCACCCTGTGTGCCCCCCACCCCCAGCCCATATCGCAAAGGTTTTGGACTTTTTTTACTTTCCACTGAAACTTGGCATTATGGGAGCACCAAGGTCACCATATATGCTGTGCATAAAGCTGGGAAATTTTTGACTCCATGTATCAAAGTGTGAGAAACTTGAATGTTCAGTGGAGGTTTTTTTCATCTTCCTTTTCTATTTTATTTTTTTGAAGGTATTGGAGCCAGGCAGATTGTAAGGCAGAACTTCTTAGAAAGCAGTTTAGAGCAGCATCTGAAATGTGTGATTCTTGGAGCCTTCAGAGACTTCTGCATTACAAAATGTGTGCCCAGCCTTCTGTGAAAAAGTGGTGCATGGAATCACCTACTTGTATGTTTGATTTAGCTAAAGAACACAGTTTATCAAAATGACAGAGACATCCATCCTTGATCTGACTTTTTTTTTCCTCAGGCAGTTGTGTATACACCCTGATGTTTGGCAAATCCAGAGTTAAAAGGAAAAATATTTTGGTTTGAGTTTGAACTCAACATCCAGCCTCTGGACATGGCTCTGAGTTCTGTGGTTCTGCCTGCTGTGTGCGCTCGGTGTCTGCCGTCCGCATCCTCACTGCTCCTCGCTGGCCGGCAGTCTGGAAAATGCTGATGTTCCAAGGGTTACTGGATTACAATTGTTCTCTGCAAACAGAATTCACATCTGTTCTGACAACTTATTTCAGCCTGATGCAACTTGAAAAGGTCGAGATTAATCCCAGAAAATCAGACTTCTATTTGAAAGGCCAAATCAACTTTAATTGTAACACATGGCTATTTGTATTGGCATTTAGCTGCAGCCGTTTATCCTTCTTTCCACTGGTATTATTTGTTTCTGAGCTTGCTACTAAAGCCCACAATGCCAGCTGAAATGTTTTAAGTAATGTAACAAAAATAACAGCTGACATCTTTTCTTTTTACAGGTTTCCACTGACCCAGGGTATTTTGTGTGCATGACTTTTATGACTTTTATTTATCATCAGTCTGGGTAAAAAAGTCACAGAAGAAAAAGCTGGTTCCTTTTATACAGACTAATGGTGGCTACTATACCCTCCTATCCTGTTGGCTTTACCCATCAGAGCCTGAGGCAATGAACCATGTGCTGGGAAGTTCTGCCTCCTACCCAATTTGGATCCCAGACGTTCAGGGGTTTAAAGCCCCTTCGCATCACACCGGTTGCAAGCTGTGCTTTTCCATGTCGGTGAGGTGACTGAGAGCAGCACCCCTCCCCTAGGCATGGTGTAACACGTCTCCAACTACCCTGCTTCTCCTGGCAGCTGCTATCAGCTCAGTCGTTCAGCCATCAACTGATAGCTGAGCTCTCAGATCCCCTGAAAAGTGACAGGATGAAAGAGACTGACTTGGCAATACTCTGCTCTTGCTGTTTGGCCTGGAGAAAGATACTCTAAGTGGTAAGATTGTTTAGCAACAGCTGGCAAGCACCCGGGTGTGAGCCTGATTTTCAGACATGACAAGCACTTATAGGAATGTTGCCAGATACAGCTGTTTAAAAGCCTTAATAAACAGCAAGTCAATACTAATCTTTGCCAAATTAATCTTTTCCTTGACAGCCCATCAGAGCAATTATACTCAGACTCGTTGTAAACACACAATTGTCAGAGGGTAAGGATCTTCTCTGCAGTATACTGTGGATTTTTGCACACAGATTGTTTTCCAAATAGGTAGGCTTCCTTTTCTTTTCCTCTTCCTCTCTCTCTTTTTTTTTTTTCCTTTTTTCCCCCCTTCTTTCATTTTATTTTCAGGCCGATTATATGATTGCCAGCTTGGTATTAGCCTGAACAAAATTTCTTTGTAAAGTGTCTATCACAGCAAGTCCTTAATAGAATGTGAAATGATGACAGTCACAGGATCCATGCAGATGCACATTTGCTAGTGGGTTTCTCTAATTAGGCAGTAACTGTGACAGACTCTGAACAAGTCATTGTTCTCACTTGTCCTCTTGTTGGTGAAGCAAGAGCTACATTTGAGATGTGATTTAATGTGCTGCTGGGTAATAATAAAATACATGGGTTTGCAAAGGAAAGCAAATGGTGTCTGTGAGACCTGACACAAAGCACCTCCTGTTCTCCAAGGTGCTCAGCACCTCCTGCAGCACTGCCAGCATGCTGCTATACCCACAAAATAATATTTTATTTCAATGCAAAAGGGCTTGAAAGCACCAGAAAAAATAATTAACAGGGTAATGGTTGTTTGTCTGCCTGCCTATCTATCTAGTCTTTTTAACTGCATCTGTACCTATACTCACCTACCAATGGGAGTCTAGGGGAGTAATTCCTCTATGGGCTATGTAACATCTCTTAGCTAATTCTCACAGTATGTGCAAAATACAGATTTTTACCTACTCCATTTTCCCAGAGCACAGAAAAATATCTCTGTGGATCTGCCGTGTTTACAGGACTGGGGAAGAAACAGGCTTGGAGATGGCAGTTCAGGATGGGGTGATGTCTCAAAAGGCTAAAGAAGGGGGTAAGAACATGTTTTACCTTCCAGTAATGAGCTCTTTTTGTTTGTTGGGTTGCCCGTTTAGAGAGGAGCCTCACAGGGAATATTTGGCAGACACCACTGGAATCAGGAGCTGGTATTTGGTGAGAGAGAGAGAAGTGGGCATGAATACATTACATTTCCCTGTGAATGGCTGGGGCCCTCTATGAATACATTACTTACTGCCTGTGGATGAGTGTAAGGGGAAAATCCTATGGCAGGCCCATTTGAATTAGAATTTGGCTTCTTTGGTCAGAGGCAGCAGCTGGATGAGATTTCTGCTTGGAACACATGTGAGTCTGGGGATAGAGAGACCAGGATATCTCTTGTCACCAGAACGTGGCACACTGAGAGAAGCAGTAAAATCAAAGAGCTTTTCCTTTTTAAAACCTCTGCTTACCTTGTGCAAGCAGATGGGATTTACAACCTGCAGAGTGTATAAGTTGCCAACTTTGCATTTTGTCCACCATGTTTTAAAAATAATTTTGAAGTATATTATTTTCAATGAATGGCAAACTATTTCCTTTGGTTTCTATCACTCTGACAGATGTTTTTATTATATTTTCTTGTTATTATTGTGTAGCTTCCATGTGCAGGTTGTTTAGTTCCTGTGTGCTTTCTCATTAACATGGTTAGGCCAGATGGTGACTTACAACCAGTGACTGGGGTGTCTGTGTTAGTGTGGTGCCTAAGGCACAATGCTGCAGTGAAGGACAGGGCACATCTTCACCAATTCCACTGGAGTTTCACCTGCTTCCAGAAGGATCCCAACCATCCATTGGCAGTTCATATCTGTCAATACACAGCCGAAACCAAACAGCAGACTGCCCATGGCTGGCAACCATTTATTTTTCTGAGGTCAGACATGAAGAATTGACATCTATGGATTGAAGTTGGATCTTTCTTTTGGTAAAAAATGGTTTCAGTATATCCATGGCCAAAACCTGCTGCTCTTCCAGCACAGTTGTTTCATCTGAGCAGACACCGGACACAGAACCTCACTCAGAGGATGGGTACCAGAACCACACTGGATGGGTAAAGTGCTGCACAGCACACACACCAGAGCTTCCCATGGTGACAGACTGAGAGACACCAACTAGCCAGAGGTTCATACAGAATAAGTATTTTATTCATGATGTATTTTTTTATTTACATTAAAGTTTTCTTGTATTTCGAACTCTGCTTGGATACCGAAATTAACAACTTTATGTGACTGCACACCTGCTCTATAAGAAATGAAGATAACACAGTTCTTTTCCATAAAAGAAAAAAGAAAACTGCCTGTCGAAATCAAAGTTGATTTTTCTCATTCTCAGTAATTATCTTTTCTCTTTAGAATTAATATGAGTGGAAAATGTAGTTTACTGTAATATAATAAATAGAAGACATTGGGTAATTAGTAGTGCTGGTATATTTCTAAAGTACTAAACAGACAAACAATAAACTCTGAATTTAATCACGAGTTCTCATACAGTTTCAAGACAGGAAAATTAGAGCTCTCAGCTACAGTTATTTGAGTAATCACATCTGATCTGCATTATTTATTAGTTATTACATGCCAAGTGATTCCGATTGTACATTGCCTGAAATCATTCAGAAGCAAGCATGCCTTTGTTTCTGTTTTGTTTTATAAAGAAAAACCAATGGCATTGCCAAATGTGTATTCTATCTGAATTGCTTCCTTTATTTCACACAGAAAATACAAATCAGTGGTAGTGTCCATTAATGGGACAGGCATCTGGGACAAAATAATCCAGAAATATATTTTCAGCACTATCCCTGATCCCAAACATTGAAAAAATACCTTCTTTTGGATATTTTTATCCCTTTCCCTGTGGCTGTTGAACTTACCTTTCATTTTAGGATTTATTTCTGATATACTCCCTAAAATTCTGTAGGACTTTTGCATATATAATAAAATGGCTGAAGCATATTTGGTAATATTTCTTTTGGTAATATGTTTATTCCACTTGACAAATTAACAAAACATGATGAAGTTTCAAGAAGCAGTGTTATGTAGCTTTATTCAGTTAGTTTTGTTGGTTCAAGTCTTAGTTTTGGGCAACTTCCTCCTACAATGTTTTAAAAAGGGAATTACTTAAAATACCTTTTTTTTATTTTCCATAACAACCAAAGAAATAGAGAAATAGTTCTTGGTTACCTTCATTTTCTGCCATTAAAGCAGGTTTGTTGTTATATTTGTCACTGTAAAAACTAAATAAAGTATTCACATCATCAGTTGTGAACAATTTGTGCCAGCAAAAGTTAAAGCGTCAAAGAAACCTCTTTAAAATGCTAACAAATTTACTTACAAACACCTATATTTATTATTTCATAAATAGGCGCAACAGGTTCCATAAAAAAGATTAAATACAGACACAGTATGAAGAAACAATAATACATAGCCATATGTAGAGGTTATAATTTAGCTGTCTCCAATCTGTTTCTGCATCTAATAAAATATCAGGTAAGCATTTGGCAGTTTTATACATAAAAGGACTTAAATGACGTTTACTAACCAGTACACATAAAGTGATTTTCTTTAAAAAAAAAAGCATTTTTTAGGCAGTACAAAATAAATGTGTTTGCTCTTTATCAACATTAGTTTTTTCTCCTAAGTTTTTTGTATTTATTTCATGAGACAAAGCCAATATTTTTAATTAATATAATTTGGGACTACTTTACTTTTTTTCTCCAAATACTTTGAAAATATAGACTATCAGTCAGTTGTTTAAAAATGAAGTAAAAATATGAATGTTTGCCAATTTTACCCTTATTGTGAAATCAATAAACTGGAATGAGCCAGTTTCAATTACAATTAGCTACAAAAACATTCACATTTTATACTCTAGGAGAGTGTAACATAGATGCTATTTACAAACTTGCTATGACTGCTACATCAAGCCATTTAAAAAGTCTTTAGTAGTTTCATATAAACACCCATTATGAAAAACCAATGGAAAATCCAGGACTTTTATCCGAGACATCTACAGTTGCTAAGGCAGTTACTACCGCAGCACTTCACAGCAAAAACCAACATAAAATCTGAATGGTCCAAGTTTCCTTCAGGGAAGAAGAAAAGCAATGTCCGTTATAGGATCTCAGGGAAGGGGTGGAAAGGAGAAAGAAAGAGAAAAAATGGGGAAAAAAACAAAGAAAAGGAAAGAAGCGAGACTTTTTTTTTTCCAGAGTGGGTGACCCACAAGCTCAAATAGTCCTAAGTGCTTAGCAACTTGTATTTTCTAATAAAATGCAGAACTGCCCTGACTGCATAAAGCAATCCATGATGAAAAGACTTCCCTGCATTCCTCAGTGAAAGGAAAGGAGAGGTGTTTCAGATTTTCAGGTAAGGTAGAGTGCTTTGTCCCTCTGCATGCCCCTGTTCAAAGAGAAAAAGAACAAATGTGACTTTTTTTCTTATATTTGAAAAATTTTTAGTTCTATTCTTCAAGAAAAAAAAAAAAAAAAGATCAGCCCCACAACCCCACTGCATGTCATTAATTCCAAGCATATCACTGAAGTACAGCTGCATTGCCATGGTAATAATAAGAAAAAGTCATAGTAACTTATAGCAACGTGGAGACCACATCTGTTTTTAAAACTGCCCAGGACTGGGACATGGGTTTGAGCACTGGTTTGGGGTAACCTGCACTAGTGGGCTGGTAGCACTGACTATCAAAATCTGCTTGGAGCTCCAGATTTAGCACAGGTCTTGGAATAATGCTCCATAAGTGGCCTATAAGAAGCAGCCAGTTTCCCTAGAGGCAGGAGAGTTTCATTGCATGAACATGGGTGTCTGCCACTTACTGAGCCTCTGGCATATCTGATTTACTGGTACAGATATACCCAATACGTGCTGGATTGGCCGCATTTGCATGATAAGCATTTGCAAGGGGACAGCAGAAGCCAAGCAAAGATTAAGTTCACATTGATTTGCAAAGTCTTCTCTACACAGGGTGGGCTATCTACAGGCATACGTGCTCAGAGAAAGCTGCTGGGGATGGGAAGTTACACCCACTGCACACCTGGAGAGCACTTCTGGGAACAATGACACATTGCTTTGTTCCAGAAGAGACCAGGAATCAAATCCACAGGTGGCTGTGGCTTGTTTGACAGAGGACAGTTTATTCAGAGCTCAGTGTAAGTGGTTGTAAAAGTCTGTGGGCTGGATAGATTTCAATTAGGGCCTGCAGCACATCTTGACATGGTGGTAGAACACAGAAGTGAAACTGTTCTGCTGAACAAGTGGCAAGTCATGGGGCAACAGTGATAGGTATGGGAAAGAATGATGCTGCTGTTCAGACTAGCTAAAGTCCGCCTCAGTGTCAGCAGGTTGTAGCAAAGGTGTTGTTTTGAACTAGCAGCCAGAAAATTATTTTTATTCAGTTCTAATTTGAGTTCCAGGAACACTTTAAAACAATAAGGCAAGTGAAATTTTCGGTTTAAGTAAATGTAATGGATGAAACTGGTCTTTAGTTCTGCTTTCTGTTTATTTGTCTGGGCTAGATTTGGCACTTTGGGAGCAAGGAAGAGCTTTTATCTTCCATTGCCTTGGGGATTCAGGCTAAATCAAGGGGATGTCAGGCTGGTGGGCATGTTCACAAGGCACAACATCTATAATTTAAAACTGAAAAGATACCTTCTGCTCAGTGTTAAATGTTTCCAGGCAGTTTGTGGCACAGTAACATGGCTCCACAAAAACCAGGGTGCCAGAAGTTGAAGGACTGAAGGGGTTACTAACCTTATATTGAGGACATAGGGCTCCTACAGGTATGGTGTTTTGTTTCTGGTTACAATCATGTGTTCTTCATGCAATTCTCTTCCATGTATCTTGTATCCCATGTATCAGCCCTGCTTCTCACTGATGTGGTTTTTCATGACCCAGCTAGCTATTTGCATGACCCAGACTAGAAAATAGTTCACGTCATTTGCCTCTCATTGATACACAGTGATCTTAAAACTTCTTTCTTACTCCTTCTCCCTAAGACTTCAGTTCTGATCTTCTATGGAATGCAAGGTTCTCTGAGACCTAGAAACTGTATGTGCTGTGAAAAGGTGACAGATGTCTAATAAATATATGTATTGAACAATTGCTCTCCCACAACAGACTAACTGCTGAATAAATACGGGGCCATCACAGATACACTTCAGAAACACTGTAGGGAAACGGGAAACAATGCTGTTTCCCAATTCTCTATCATATACTTGTGTCATGAATGTTGCTCAACACAAGGTGGCATTCACTGGCTGCTTACCCATTACTGCAGTAGTCGTTATTCCAGTCCACAGTCTGTGCTGGAGGATTTCTGCACCCTGAACGAACATACTCCATTGCTTGGGTAACAACTTGTGCAGCTGTTGATGTTGGATTGATGATATTCTGATAATCAGGCTGAAGAGTAAATCCCTAGAGGAGAAAACAAGTACATTACAAAGAATGGAAAAAGAGTAACAGGTTGGGTGCATTAAAAAAAGTATAAATGCAGACTGTACTGTGCAATGCTAGAGAATACTACTTTTCCAGGTGAGATTTTGGTTATAAAACCTAAAATAGGCCAAAATGTGTAGGTGCTTTCTAAGTTTTAAAATCTTTCTTCAGTTTGAGAAATGAAACACTGCCAAAGCTCTGTTCGCAGTTACACAGTCACAGGATGGAACTAAAGGAGACAGTGCAGAAACAATTCCGAACCAAGAGAACAACTCAATCAGCACTGGGACAAAAAGGTCTGTTTGCTCCTTAGAGCTTCCATTTAGATTAAACGTAAGCATACACACTAGTCACTAATTCCCAGAATATGCAACAGAATCTTTTTGAAGGATGTAGGCAGCAGGTGGTTGACTGTTTTATTAGACTACACCTATTCACGTATTGTTCTCAAAACCCTTTTTCTTCATTCAGTCACAAAGGGACCATCTGCCGCTTCTTTTATTTTCACTTCTCTCTCAACTAAACGGAAATTCAACCAAAGGTTTTTAACAGTTGTTGGACTAATGTAGCAAAAGTAGCAGAGAATAACTTGCTTTTGAAACCAAGGAGATGAGAAAAAAAAGTGGAAGTTACAAAGAGACATCTAACCTGCTCCCTGAATTTTCTGTCATATGAAAAGTCATAATCATTTTTAGCTCTTTTGATATATTCTGATGTTTAAATATTGTGTTTAAAACCGGAGAACAATTGAAATTTCAAGGCTAGCTTATCTGTTTCATCCTGTGCATCATGTTCCTGTAAAGTAGGAAGAGCTGTACTGGGTAAAATCATGGGAACGTTGTATTAAAGCAATTGATGTCTACTGAAAAAATCCAGACCAAACTTCTTCCTGGGGCAAGGGCATACAATTCCCACTGAAGTAAACTGGATGCATAGCTACTAAATGAGAAATCGAACTTGCACCAAGATGCCTAGTTTGGAAACTCACTCCTTCCAGCCAAAGATCACATACAGAATAGACAGAATTAACTCCCATAGCTTTTAGTTAATTCAGTGTTCGTGTGTTGTGTGTGATTGCTTTTCTTACACAGCCTTCATTACAACATTTTGTGGACAGATGTTTTTTCTGCAGGTTTAAGAAGGCAGCCACCCTACCTTTTGTCAAAATAAATGAATATTCTCAGCTTTCACTTGGCCCCCTTCATCCATAGAAATTGCCTTCCTTCAAATGGAACATTGCTTCCTTCTTCTCATCTCTCTTCCCTGACTATTCCCTGAGATCCTGCAGGTGTTTTGCCCCACCTCTCATGTACACTGCCACCTTGCTCCACTCATCCTGATCATGGGTTTTAGTCTAGGCCATAAATGACTGCAACTTTATTTCTTAATCTTTTCCATATGGAGAATACCCTGAGTAACACTTCAGTACCTTAAGCACTCTTGGAAACCTCACTTTATCCCTGTTGACACCAAGAAACAGACCATTAATAGTGAGCAAGTTCACAGCTGAATTCTGCATCTAGTTGCCATGTTATTTATATACTGCCCTGTTAATGAGACTAAATAAAGCCTTCCCATGGTGGGTTTTACAGCCATGGGGACTGTAACCCCCATGCTCATGCACTGCCTTTTCACCAGGCTCTGAATCTGTGCAGTGAGCTGCAGAGACCCCCATACCTGCAACAGATCCAAAGGAAATGGTAATTGAGCAGATTTCCCAATGACTTTAATTGGAGTTTTGTGTAATTAGAAGGCTGAGAATTTGGGTTTGTATACCATCTTCATCATTTTTACACAAAACACCAACCATAAGACCTTTTTAATTTAGCTGTAAGAGGAAACCAACCACAGAAACACATCCTACCCCCAGGCACTTAGATTTACCTTTGGTAGCAAATCCCCTGATCTATCATATGTCCAAGAAAAACACTATATAGGGACAGTAGCCAGTAGCAAAGCATGCAAGTGAGCAGGCACAGAGACTCAAGTACTCCTAAAATCATAGAATGGTTTGGGTTGGAAGGGACCTTAAAGATCATCTGGTGGGCAGGGACAACTTCCACTAAACCTGATTGCTCATAGATCCATCCAGCCTGGCCTTGAACACCTCCAGGGAGAGGGAGCATCCACAAAGTCTGGACAACACTCATGGAGCAAGGAGACAGTTCCTCCAAATCCAAAGAAGAAACCATCAGTACAATATCCATTCAATTTCTTCTGGAATTAGGATAAATAAATAGCGTAGGTGTCAGAGAATGGTCCTGGGTTTTAATTCAGGAACTGGGTGCAGATGGATTCTCGTATTTTTTCAGGTTTTCTGAGTGACCACAGCCAAATTGCCTTGGCTCTCTTCCAGCAAAGCACATGTGCACGTGTGTTTGGACTGAATTGGTACCTCTCATGTTAAGTTTGGGGCTGCAGAGCCAAATTTAATTCTTCTACCTGCAAAATAAGGCATAACAATGCTTTCACCTTGTACCTGACAAGTTCTATTTAGTTTATGGCTGCCTGGGATTGGGCTCTGTTTCTTAGGGCACACTCAGGTGATAAATGCTAACATGATGCAGGGATATCTGTGCCAGGCTCCAGTCCTAGAAGGGTCTCAGTGGTCCCTCTGGGGGTTTGAGGGCTACCAGAATACCAGCACTGTGGGTGATGGAAAGCATGCTTGTTACAGCCAAATCATTTAAGCAACCTCAACTCAGTACGAAGGACTGATAAAGTATGGTACTGTTAAAGATGTAAACAAAAATTACTTCAGCTTTTTTATCAAGAGAAAAAACTCTGAAAATACAGATCTGTACAACAGAGGGAAACAGCCTTGTACCAGGCTTGTGGAAAATATTTGGGTATTATTTATGTAAGCCCTTAACAAACAATGATGAAATAAAAAGTGCTCAGAAAATGAGTGCTTCGAGGTCTAATTAAACAATGCTGAATGTTTTTGCATTGTAATGCTCAAGAGAAAATCACCAACTGTTTTGCAACATGCCTAGAATTTTAAATTTCATTTTCTTGTCCCAGATTGAAATAAAAATAGGGAACTTGATAAAGATTAATTTGATGTCAGGAGGGACATTTGCTCTTTAATTAGATTTCTGTAGCCCTAGCAGTTTCGTTGTGCCACTGTAGCAAGTCCTAAAAAGCCTGCAGCAGAACTAAAGAGTGATCCTCATATCCACACTTTACTAGGAACTAATTTCATTTCCTGCCTGTCTGGAGAGGTATTTTCAACAGGCATCAATGTTTTTGTCTTCACAACTGATTTATTCATCAATCTCAATGTGATATTTTAAACCTTTAAATTATATCTGAATCCTAAAGCATCTGTTTATTACACAAGGAAATTGAAAATCTGCCTGTGTGATATCATACAAAGATTTTTCCTTAAGGTTATAAAGGAAGTTGACAGATATTAATGATTTTTTTTTTCTCTTGACCTCATTCGAAGACAAAGCTTAACAAAAAAGAAGAAGAAATCTGGACAAATACAGCAGGTTCCTGAGTTTGCTGTATATAAAATATATATCAGAAAAAAATGAGGTTATTATTTTTGGCAGGCTATGCAATCATCTTGCTGTATACATTTATTTTCTAAAGGGAAAAAAATACCTAAAAGTAGACTAAAATGAGTTATTATTAAAAAAAAAAGTGACATACATTAATCTTCTGATGCTTTGTTATGCATAGGTACTTGCAGCCATGGCTACTAGACATTAAGAATTTAGTTTTGTTTCCTCTACCTGTGAACTGAAATGGGACAGAGTTGGACATGGGACTCACCATCCCATGCAATGCTTGGGTGCACGATTTTGAGCAGGGAAGGTGATGCTTCCAGTAGGGCTACTTGAAGGGCTCCTTAACAAGATCTGGGTGTATTAAGGAGGGAGTGAATCCTCAGTCTCATCACTCTTCACACCAAAGAGCACAGTGAACAGGCTGGGTAGAGGTGCATGCTCAGAAAGAGGCACAAATCTCCATGTGAGTAGAGAAAGAAAAGAATGACCTTGCAAGTGAAAACAGGCTGCAGCTTCAGCTGCTGTTTCAGCCTGAACTTTGGAGAAATTGTGCTGATTTGAATGACAAGCGTTAATAATCAGATCATCTAAGGCCAACTGAGTAAAAATTAAACATCATGTCAAACCTAAGAAACAGACTGGAGAGAGAAAACTCTGTATCAGTCAAAAAATTATACAGTGATAAGATGCTCATATGAGCATTTAATGAAAGAAAAATCACACTCTTCAAATCTACCGTGAGTCTACCTGTGTGTCAAAGGTGGATAAAAGAAAAACTACGTCAGAGTGGATTTTGACTTTGAAAAGTAAAACTTTAACACAGCTCCTGTTAATGATATTTAGGAAAAATAGAATGAATTTCAGAATTAGAAGTTAATAAAAATCAGGATCTAATTTTGAACTAAGTATTAGAACAGAGATTATGGTCATTTTTTTATAGTTTAAAAGGATTATCACTGTAAACAAGCATCCCAAAGATCTACAGTAATGACCTTTTTAAAATTTATTAATTAACTGTTGGAATAGAAGAGAAAAAAAGACAAAATAATCTACCTCCAAGAAGTTACAATTTAGATAACTCAAAATAGAGCTTGTTTAAAAGAAGTTAAAAAATAATTACTTATACTAGGCATATGACCAAAATGCTAATACCGAAATTTTATATTGCATTTCAGACAAATTTGGATGCATTGCATCAGCTGCATACTCCACAGAGTTAATTGATTTTAAAAATAACAGAAATTGTGCAGTCACTGAGGACTTTTGGCTACCAACACTTCTGCTTTTTTTGATGTTCTGTAGTTTTTGTGGATCCTCAAAGGAGACTGCCCTTCCCCAGCTGGCAGTCACTCTTGATTTGGCAGCTGCACACGTGCAGGCAAGGAGTGCTGGATATGGAGAAGGACATGCTGTTCCCTGTAGAGCTGATGAAGACCAGCTCATTGTCCTGGAAGCAGCAGGAACAGAACTCTCTCCTCAGGTCAGCACTTCTTAGCAGACCCTCCTCAAAGTCTGCATAGAAGAGTTTGTGAATTTCACGCACAATGTTTTTTGGAGAACTGTGTTCCTGCCTGCCAGGACTGAAATCTGGATCTCTTTGTGGTTTTTCTTGGAGCTGGCAGTCCTTCAGACATTCTACGAGATGGCCTTTGATAAGAAACTATCCTCCTTTTCCTGGAGAAAATGACTGACCAAATGTCACAGAGCCAGAGTTCAAGCACGGGATATGTTGAGAGCAGGGATTTGCAGAGCCTGCTACTGTTGAGTGTCCCACTGGTGAGACATGAACTATTTCAAAGAGGGATGTTTGGGGAAAAAAAAGGACAAAAAAAGAAAAGAAAGAGAAAAAAAAGGAAAAAAAAAAAAGAAAAAAAAAAAAAAGAAAAAAAGAAAAAATAAAAGAGAACCCACAATTGATGATTTCTACTTCTAACATGCCTCCAGCACAGTCTGCAATGAAGGTGCCCAGCCAGGTGAGCCAACACCTGCAGTAGAAAACTGCTCTGCTGGGAAGCTGTTGGCAGACTTACTCTTCTCTTGCCTTCTCTTGCTGCAGTATGACATGACAAAATTTGCCTTTTTTTTTCTTATACTGTATTAGTCTAGTTAGTA
Organism: Molothrus aeneus; assembly: GCF_037042795.1. NCBI lineage: Eukaryota > Metazoa > Chordata > Aves > Passeriformes > Icteridae > Molothrus > Molothrus aeneus. Next base: position 115,281,082 of record NC_089646.1, read on the forward strand.
TGAATAGTGCTGAGGCTTCCAAAAAGGAAAATTACTCCTGTTGCAAGTCACTCCCTAGGGAGTGGTATGTTAACTAGTTTCTGTTCTTGCTACCTTCATGGAGTCTTTGGAAAGGTTTATGGTGGCCATACCTAAGCATGGAGGAAATAAAACAACTTGAGGGAAGTGAAAAAACATTGGTTTAAAAGCAACTATTGCTCTGCTTTCTCAGAATTAATATTCTTCCATTCTTCTTGGCTTTTTATTCAGGAGAGTGTTCTACACAGTGCTGTTTGGGACTGAACATCACATCCAGACCTCCCCTTCCCTCCTCACCATAGGCCAGACAGACAGTGTGGTGCTTCCTCTTTCTCCTTACTGCTGTTGACTCTGAGCTGCTGGGAGAGCTCAATTTTTCTCCCACTACATCTTTTCCTCTTTAACAAGCTCTGTGATCAGCAGAGTGTTTGCTCTATTTCAACCAGAAGGGAGAGCAGAGTCCTTTGACAATTGAGCCAGAAAGAGGCCCTTACTTTTAGGTTGTAATCTCTTGACTTTTTGCTATTTGCCTCCTGGTGACCAACCTATCTTCTATGTTCTAACACAGTATGAAATCCTGGTGTTGTGTTTTCTATAATTTCTTGACTAAAAAGGGTCATACTTAAGAAACTGAGCAAGATACCACTGTTCTGTTCTGTTCTGTTCTGTTCTGTTCTGTTCTGTTCTGTTCTGTCATGGCAAATCATGTATTGTCAGTACACCTCCAGCCCTATAATGTAATACATATTTTGCTATATTTAAATTCAATTCACAAACTCTATAAGCTGTTATATGTTAAAAAAAACCCCAAACAAATATTCCAAAGTGAAATGACACAGATTTTCTCAAGCTCAAAAGCTGCATGACTGTAAAGCAAAAGCAGGAGTGTAAGAAATATAAATTGGCTTGTAGATATTACATCATGATTAAAGAGACATGTAGGCAAAGCATGGCAGCGAAGCATTTCAACAAGTAACAAGTACCTTGAGTGAAACAGAAATATCTCACCAGAGTATCTTCATTAAAAGCATCAGCCTTTCTAACTAAGCAATATGAGTTAGTAAAAAGCATTTGACCTAAAATTTTGTGAGTTTAACAGGAACACAGAAGTACAGCAATTTTATTTAACTGTAATTTTCCTTAGTTAAAAAAAAAAGACTCATCATGATAAAGGTCTACATTCTGACTTCTAGAGACCTGTTTTCTACAACCGAGCATCCTGTATTTTTTCTTAAGCTAGAAACAAGTCAACTGTGTGCCATATATCTCACAGATGACTGAAAGTACTTCCAAACCATGGATGCACACACCTTATGCTACCAGCTTGCAACTTGGCAAAATAAAACATTACCAGATTCATACTACATTAGCTTTTCTTTGGTAGAGAGTTTAAAGTATTGCCTAAGTGTTTATCCATACAAAAATGATAGTTTATGTATAAATAAGTAAGTATCTAACATCTGCATGACATATTTTGTTAGTCCCAACTCTACTCTTAATTCACTAAATAGAGACAGATTTTCAAATCTATTCAGTAAATTATGCCTAACAATTCTGGAAAAGACATAGGGAATTCTGCATTGGACGACTAATACACAAGTGACACTGAAGCTGGCAAACAATCTGAACTTGGAAGATTGACTCACTGTGCACTAAAAACTCATTGAAATATAGCTATAGGATCTCAACAGGTGGCTGTCACAGATGTAATTTCTCATGTTTGGTAAATGAACCAGAGTATTGCTTTGTCTCTCACTGCTCTGAGACTTCGGGTTCAACTAGGATTCCTCTGGGCTTAGGATCTCCAGTCAGACCCTCCTGGCTCACCTGCCTAGGACTTCCTCTAGCTGATTCCAGCTGCCCGGGTTTGGGGTCAGCTCCTGAGTTTCTCTGAGACTTGAGCATGGCTCTCCTGGAACACTCACACTAACTGCAGGAAAACCTCCATGAAGACATGACTCCACATACGCGTGGTCATAAGTCTGTTGAGTCTGTTTTCTCTGATAGTGACAAATTGACCGAACTAGGATGAAGTTATGAACACTTCACGACTTTTCCTTTCTGATTACTCCAAATCACTCCTGAGACTAAGATCAAAGTCTCTGAATGAATCCAAATCATCCTGACCATATCTTGATTTATCTCCTGAACAACTAAGTTTATCAGTCCAAATTGCTTTCAACACTTTTGGGTTTTTTTTTCTGCTTTGGAAAATTTCTTCCCCTGCTAAATTGTTCTCCTGGCAAGAAGTTATGGTTTGTGTTGAAGTATTCTCAATTCTAAAGACCAATCTTGAGATGAAATGTTTCTGGTTTGGAAAGCAAATGCAAATGCCTTGTTAGCAAAGGTGAATTTTTAGAGAAATATAAAACATGGAGCAAGTTCATGACTATGTATTATCAGCCGGTACTGACAAGTTTTGTGTATACAAATTTCGTAGATTCTTGCACTTCCATTCAAAAAAATTTTCATTTTAATGCCACTTTGCAAAGCAAGATATTATTATTGATAGTCAGATCTCATACAATACAAAAGGAAATTTTCTCTCATGCAATCAACAGTTTATCTGCTCTCTTTATATTCCTCTGTAAGCCTGGAAGGCACAATACCATGGATGGTCTGCATTAAATCAGAATTCATAGGAAATGTATTGAGAATCAACTATCTAAAACATTCAGAGTAGGGAAAAAAAAACCAAACAAAAAAGCCCCATATTGGGATGGTGAACACAGCCCATTTACAGTAAAAAGAAGGTATATCTATTCAGCAAAATGAAGTTGTGAATGTGGAGTAATGTAACACACTCATGTTCACTTAATCTAGTAAGTTCAGCCCAACCTGGGCTGCTTTACGTTTCCCCTGACAGTTCCACATCACAGTCAGCACAAGGATAACAGCATAAGCTACAATTATATTTTTTCTAGACATGCCTGCCTTTTGTTTGCAAAGTGTGACTCCTGAAGGCTTTGCATTTCACTATTTCAGGGTAGCCACAGACTTGCAGATGGATGTATGGACAGTGATGGACATTGTCGCCAGCACAAACACCTCTACTGCAGTTTTCCATCCTCTAGTTAAACTCTTTCATTTGTTCTTGCCCTTGGAAGACTAAGCCTATACTACCATGGTTTGGAACCTGCAAAATTAAAGCTAATCTAAATATCTCTCATTATGCCAACTTCTGGATGACTCCCCTCCCACACCCTCCCCAAAAATAAAACAATTCCCAAGAGAACGGAAAAACCCCAGCTTACTTGCTGCATTGTAGGTGAGTGTAAAGCAGACTGGACCTGCATTGGTAGCTGGTTTCCAATGGACTGCTGCATTGGGATCGGCTGGTGCTGCTGGATGTTGAGATGCTGGTGCAGAGGGGGGCTGATCTGAAGCGGTGGAGGAGGGGACACAGCCATGTTTGCTATGGAAACAGTCACTGGCATTTGGTTGTTGGGCTTGGGCGCTATGTTCCTGGGGATATTGGCATGCATGGCGGTGATGTGAGGATTCATTCCTGGTTGTTGGTGGTAGTGGGAACTGAGGTACAGTGCAGAGTGAGCCTGGGCGGGCCCATGAAACACTGACTGCTTTGAATTCATCATCTGAGGTTGTGGGGAGGCTTTAACATCAACAGGTTCACTGTAGCTCTGTTGGAGAAAACAAAAATCAGAAATTGCTTAGAAGTTACCAAATATGGCTGTTCTACCCATCCTGAAGTCTAAGTGCCAACCATAGGCAAACATTTATCTGGACCATCAAATTTTCCTTGAAATGGAGTTTGGTTATTGCTCTAGAAAAATAATGAATCCCTTTTTACCTGCACTTTTGCCTTCAACATTGTAAAAAACATAAAAAGTAATTTAGGTCCTTCATTTCCTGGTCTAGCCTGGCATTTTCTTTATCCAAACTTGGAACTGCCATCACTGATCTAATATCTTACACAACCAAGGCAACTAAGCCTGACACATTTTTTCACATAAACAGCCACTATTATTGTCCTCAGATTCCATGGCCTAGTTGAAAGAAGAATTAGGAGGGTGGGTTACAGAAAAACTCTGTAGTGATTTTGTTTTTCCATCTGCAAACCATGGACAAGATTTTCAAGGTCTTTTACCATATACATTGATATTGCTAATAGTTATTTATCAGTTAGTTGACATGATGAAGATGTTAAATCCCATCCTCAGCTGTTCTGCTGCATGGAAAAAATACACTAGCTGCTGTGCTAATGCCTTTATTTTGAAATATTTTGTGTTGGAGTGCTATCCATGCCATCAAACATATTACATAAGCCATGCATTAAGAGAAATAGAAATATTCTGAATAATTTCTCTTTTAGCAAAATATGCTTTATTAATCCAAAAATTCTGTTTAAAACTTATAGCTATATAAATGTTAGCCTGTACCAGATATAGGGAAGCTATCTTTAGTCTAAAGCTAGAAGAATACTACATAGAATATGAGAAACTGCAATTTTCAGAAATATTATGGTCTGTCCTGATTTCTTAAAGTTGCTAGTAATAAAACTTCCCTATGAATGAATATGAATTTTAATAACACTTTTTGTTCTAATATTTATAACTTGCTACATTTGGTTAAACTCAATTTACTCAATTGTTTTCATACATTTATTTTCCTAGATAATGCTAACTGTGTGCTCAAATAAATTAGAAAAAATGTAAGAATTAACTCACATATGCTTATAGGTGGGAATCATAATTTGAAGTTAAGTCATACTGGGATTAATAGTCAGTGAAAGGTGAAACATGCTGGGAAAAAAATGGCAGAAATGTCCCTCTGGAGAAAGTCACTTTGTCAAAACAAGGCTTAAAGAGGAATACAAGCCCTTATTCTGTGATCTCCGTGTCATGTTTGCTCAGTTTACAAGTCAGAGTAAGTTTCATGTTACTCTCAGCACTCCAGGGTCAGTGAAGTCTATTTGTATTCCTTCTGAAGGATGCACCATCACCAACAATCTGTTGACATGAGCGCTACTGAAATTGCTTCATTATATGCAGTGATGAAGATGAGAATGATAACTTCCTTCTCCCTATGTGTAACTGCAGTTCCATTAGCAAAAAAACCCTTGTTTTCTCTAGTAAATTAAGGAAAATTAAATGAATATGAAAAATTAATGCAAATCTCTGTCTCTGTGGATCAGCCTAGCTCTGCTCGCATGTGGGTGTACACGTGTGCAATATATATTATGTTCATGTTTGCAGGATTCAGATGCAGACATAAAAGCCTGAAAGTAGCTGAAAAATCTGCCATTATTCGGATATTATTTTTTAAACATTGAATTAATGTTCATGAAAACATAGGAAGAATTTTCCTCCCTCTTCCCAGTTGTATTTTTGGAACACTCCTGAGTGTAGAAGCAATGATGGGCAGGTTTACTGAAATTCCAGAAATTCAGAAGGTTTGTTAATTAGCAGCATGGTCAGGAGACTCCTCTTGGGTGTCCCATGCTTATTACACATTACAGGAGGTGCAGGCTGTGTTCTTTCTTGAGACACTTGGAAGTTTTTCTGAGAGCACAGTCCCCTCATGGAAACAGTTTGTCTTTCCATGATGCAGCTGACAGGCTCTCTGTGGTCCAAGCAGGGATAATTGCTCCTGAAGTGTCTAAGGGCAAATTGGCTAAACTAATCCTCCTGGAGAGATGAGTGCTGCAAAAAGCCTTTGCTGACATACTGATACACACTTCTATTTCATTTGTAACTACAAAGATGCTGCCATACACACCTTTAACAAAGAAACAGGGAACCCAAGCCAATTATTGGGCAATTCTGAGTTCACACATAAGTGGTGGATGCATGGCCCACACTGATAAAATTACAGACATATAGATAGTATAATTTGATACTTTAAATGCTGAATTGTGTTAAGAGGAATTGCAGAGTCTTTGGTCAGAGATGAATAACACTTATAACACCTCTGAGAAGAGCTCTGCAAAGTGATCAAAAGGGACAGTTTCAGTTGTCTCAAGCTATGAATCAGCTTTTTATATGTTTCACCACCTCTTGATCCAGTACAAAGCACAACACTTCAGTTTAAGAGCAAGTATTTTGCTATAACTTAGGATGCTTTAAGTCATATGTGATCTGAAACCAAATTGTCCAATATCAGTGGAAAACACATCAATATTATCAGTTACTGGAATCTTGATAAATGAACCCATTAAATGCCATTCTTTAGCATACTGCACTTGCAGCTTTTTTCTGCAGATAGGTCAAAACCACATATTTTGTAAGTATTGCTGGACCTAATAAAATAGGCAATATCAAGTATTTCAGCTTTGTGATATCACTCTCTGCTGTGAAATATAACAAGAAGCAGGTATGACACAGGTCACACTATGACTTTGGGCTCAATTGCTGTTCTCACAGACTAGAATGGGCCTTGCACTGGTCCAGTGCAGTATCAGACAGCCTTAGACAAGGAATTTTATTATGGGTAAAAATTGGAATTAAGAAAGAATGGATTTGACTTTCCAATAAGGGCTTCAAATGCAGTTACATTCCCTGCTTTGCAGGTTGGATTTCAGCCAATATTCTCTTGACTTATCCAAGGAAAACAGCACACAACTTAAAAAGCTCTCCCAAACCTCTAATTAATCTGTCCCAAACCAAACCAGACAATTTCCATCACTAATTTATAGGATGAAGTTCTAGGACAAAATTCAGATATCTGTAGTGGAGACCAAAATTACAAATCCATACACACAGGCCACCAAACACTGGGGCCTAGTAAATCCTAAATGCTAAAAAGTCTTCTTCTAGACATGAGGTGAGGACATCTTCCATGACAACTAGCTGGAGAGTGGTGGTGCACACCCACCACTAGAGGGTGACAGAATATTACATTTAGTTAATGGCAGGTGGTGGTATTTAACACCTCCATTAGTGAACATACAATAGGGTGACAAATCAGTTTTTCATAACAGTCCTTTATGCTCTTTGAGTGGCTTATACTTGTTCTGGAGAACAAGCTGAAGCCTTACTGTAAATCTTAACATTCTTCATAGTCTAGGAGAAGGATTTCCTATGGACCTGTCTCTCCTTCTAACATCATCACTCTTGTCTAAATTAAACAAAAAACCACAAAACTCAGAAGGTGAAGACAAGGCAATGGAATGGTACAGAGAAAGTATGACTGCCCTTTAGGCACAACAGAAATCCCCTTCCCATCCCCTCCCCCCCAAAAGAACCTGTTGTTTTTCTGAAACACAAAGAAAAAAGGGAAGATCATTTTGAAATCCCAACAGAAAGATAATGAAAGTAGAAGACATACAGAAAAAGGAATGGAACAAAATAAGTACTACTGTAACTCTGATGATAACAAGTATAATTATATTAACTAAAATTACTCGTGGTGCATGATCCTTGGTCCATGAAATTATTTTATTTGTATAATATTTTCAAGGAAGTCTGTGATGATGCAGATGAATACTGTTCTTAACAGAAAGTGTTCAGGGTGGATAATTTTGCACACCTTTGTTAAAGGTGTGTACAGCAGCATCTTTGTAGTTATAAATGAAATAGAAGTGTGTATCAGTATGTCAGCAAAGGCTTTTTGCAGATGCAGATGAGTACTGTTCTTAACAGAAAGTGTTCAAGGTGGATAATTTTGCACAAAGTTTGGGAAGTGCTGAATCAAGTTATTCCCCATGATTTTCACCAAACTCATGACTTCCCTTCCAATTTAGTGCAAAGAGAGCTTTCCCATGCACCTCTATTCCCCCACTGTGTGCCAAAACTCCTTGTGCTTTATTGGCAAATTAAGGAATTAAATTAGGAATAAGGGGTTAGGCATTGCTCACTTAGTTGTGCCATTCTTTCCTGAAGGGAACTGCCCTGGGCCTAGTGATCATTCTTATCACACTGCACTCTGGCACAGGGAGTGTGTCTGCTCCTTAGAGGAAAGTGACATTGGGATTTCACCCTATTCAACTCTCTCCTGTGGTTGAGAAATTATTTTTGGTAAAGACATCCTGCTCAATTTAGCTGTGATATTAAAAAAAAAAAAAAAAAGCCTAGATGATGCCATTTTGGCATCTCCATATCTTTGGGATATAATCTGAAAACTTGGAAACAATTTGGAAACTCACACTTTAAGCTCTCACCTATGTATCTGTGTAACCAAACAGCTCTTGAAACCTACACATGGGTATTGGTTCTCTTTCTAAATTGTGTCTGCCTTCTGGCTACTGTTGGAGATTGTAATCCCATTTCTGTTGGAACATAAACATCCATGTGGTTGAAAGTAAAGCAAGGACATGTTTTAACAAGGCAGTACTCAAAGGGCCTGGTCTTTAGACTACTGAATTTAAAGGAAAATCTATTATTAATTCGAACAGAATTTGGATCACAGCCCAACACTGTTACTGTTACTTAAGTATTAATGTCTGGATGTCCATTTTATTTTTCATGAAAAACAGGTAGGATCTGACTAATAGAGGCTGAGAATCACTCGCACTTGATGATCACTACTTTTGACCTCTGATCCATAAGAAACATGCCTGGAATCTACAAGTGCCTACACTTATTTCCATTGTTAACATGTTAATGCAGTTTTTGTTAAAAATGTTGCCAATAAGTAGGACTACATAGATTCACAGATGATGTATATGGATATCTTCAACTTACATAATTTATACATGCTTCATATTGAGAATTCTTTTCTACCATAGAATAATACGTGGGAATTAAATAGATTTTTACAATAATTTCACTCTAGTATGCAGTGCTCAACTAATATTGCTTCTTGCAATGTGAAACTAAAAAGTCAGTGTTGTCCCAAAAGAAACCAGAGGTGTTCTATTTAGAGACGAAAAAAGGTTTTTTTTTTCTTGTTCTATTGTTTTCAGAAAATTAATGATCAAAGCCTTTCAGTTGGAGCAATATAATTTCAGTTGTTTACAGATGAGATATTATCAAAATGCTTCTTTATTAATAACACCAATTAAGCTCTCCTTTGTAGTAAAATACTCAGTAAATACATTCAGAACATTCAGTAAATGTTCTTGGTACTACTGGATGCTTATGTGTCCTTTAAATATATGCTGAGAAACATCCTCAAGGACAAAGCAAGCCTTATGGCCAATATGCAAACAACAAACAGTGTAAGCAGCTTTACTTGTGGGCAAACACAATATATTCCAAATTCAGAATTATTTTTTGTTTTTACAAAGCCATAATGGTGTGACATAGATCTATCTTAAATCAGAAACAGGTGTTTCTCTTTAAATAAGAAATGGAGGTCTGGCCTCCTCTCTCTGCAGACTGGAACATGCACTATGTGAGGATTTCAAAGCCTGGAAAAGAGCTAAACCTAATTCAGGTTTTACAGTAATATGTATCATAAACCTACATGGTTGCCACACTGTCCCTTTCCATGACAATGCCAGACTCACACCTGGTGACTGGTGTCTGTCCTTGAGCCATGCTGAGGAGTTCAACCAGCCTCAGACTCTGTGACCAGACTGAAGCTTACATTCAGGAAACAGCAGTGATTATGTCAGCTGGTACCAGGATGGTCCAGGCTGTGCAGGCTGTGATCAAACTTAGGCAGGTCTGACTCAGCTTAAAAATGAGTTATCTTCAGTACTGTGACATTACAGAAGCAGATAGAAGGAAATTGGCTGCATATTTATGCAGCTCCTACAAAGCTTACCTAAGCTTAAGTTTGCATCTGCTGTCTTTGCTGTCTCTTTGGTGGAAAGAGCATCTTGAATTGTTTATTCCTTCTCTCAGCTTTTCTGTGTTCACATAATCCTGTCTGTTTGTAACATTTTGGACATTTTAGGTGACTTCCAACCCCAAGCCTGTCCTTGAGAAGAATCCCTTTTTCTAGCCTGCGTGGGCTCAGCCATTTTATTAATACCCCTGTGAAGATGCTTATGAAAGAATGACTTTTCTCCAGCACTGCTTTCTCTTCCTGCTTAGCTCTTTAACTCCTACAGAGGTCCCTTTGATTTAACTCTATCCACTCCAGCGGATAACTCATATACATATTTGCAGCTCACCTGCCTTCCTACCTAAGTCACAAGAGGATCTTATCAAATGACATTTCCCATTTTGTTAATTCCAGTCACCTATTGCAATAACAACATCTGGGACCCCAGAGAGTTCAGAAAGCTTTTTGACACATTCTTGATGTTTCAGAAACAAAGGAGTAAGCCATGGGTTGTCATCTATAATTAGTCAAGGTGGCTCAGAAGAACATCTTCAAATCTAAATATACATTTTGTCATCACCTACAGGGGATTGTCATGGATTCATTTAGGATATGTAAGTAAAAATGGATGTTTTATGAATGTAACCTGGGTACATGTGATAAAGGATATGCAACTTTAATTTGATACAAGTGTTTTAATTCCCCAAATGGAAGCACTAGGCTAATAGTGAAATCTAGTTTTATTAACTCACTTCAAAAACAAACACAGTTCCTCTTCAAATCAAAATCTGGCTTCTATCAAGATCAAGAAATTTCTGCCACTTTTTGGCAGAAATTATGTGAGAGCATCTCTCAGTTTCTGCACTGCTGAATGTAAGCATCGCATGATACAGCCTCAAATCAAATTCATGGCACGAACTTAAATATAGTTTGCTCTTTATTTTCAGCTGCAGTAGATCATTGGTTTCCTTGCTAGACAAAAAAAAAAAAAGTTTGGACTTGTGTTATGATTAGACAATTCTTTTATAAATATATGTTTACTTAGCAGATACTCTGATACATCACATATTTGCCCATAAAGGATTTAATTTGAAAATATCTGACTACATCATAATGATTCCAGAAATAATGAAAGAATGAAATATCACAGAAGCAGGAAGTACCTGCTTTGGAAGCTTTTCATTATAGTTTTTCTATCTAGTAATTCTAATGGAAAAAGGTAAAACTTGTATGTGTGTGTCATCAGTCTGGGACTGGTTTTTTGCTTTAAGAGAAATATTGCCATATGCCTTGTTGCACTTATAGCTACCAAAAAAAATGCATAAAACATAACTGTATTTTTTATTTATTCTTTCTCTTATGCTTTCACTGAGAATGCCTAACTGGTTCATGAAATTCCAAAAACATCTGCATGGACTAGGTCGAGATATAACGTAGGAAAAGCTGTTCTCAGCAGCAGGTGCCTCTTTTCCAGCAGCAGAAAGGATGCTGCTCTCCTTGCATGCAATAGCCAACCTGTTAAAGCACTGACCAGGAGACAAGACAGTTCAGTCACTAACTCTTGTCAAGAGATATTAAGAATTTTATTCCCAAAAGAAATGTCCTAAACCCCAGCAGCTGCTTATTTCAGGAAGGACTGAGCCAGGATAAAGTGCCCCCCTACATCTGAAGCTTGGCTGTTATGAAGCTATGCAGTTACAGAAAATAAACTGTGGAGAGAGCACACCTGCACACACGCATTTATTTAGGAGTTGGGAAATGAATAATCAGGGAGACCTATTATATCTTTTTGCTTTTTTATATGTTATGCAAGTGCTTTCACACATAAATATATGAAATTGGAAACTAATACTGAGTTTATAATTTTAGTTTTGAGTTATAGCTGGGTTTTGGTTTTGTTTGCTTGTTTGCTTGTTTTTTTGATTATTGTATTTTTATTTTTTCTTCATCATGGTCTCCATATTGCTTTTTACAAGAAGGTCAAATGTTTTCATTTATGTTCACTGCATTTTTAAGAGACTTGAATTCCTTAGGCTGATCATTTTTATTACACCACGGGCAATGTAACAGATACTTTGGGTCCCCGGAACTCTCTGGTTACAAATTGCTGGGCTAATGGCATTAAGGCAATGTCAGCCTTACAGATATGACCTTTAGTTTGCTTATGAACCACAATTGCAAGATGATGGACTAGGAAAAGCTAACTCTGCCATAAGTTTCAAGAAGCAATTTTACATGTCCAAAGGATTTGCAGTGTCCACAAGACTGAAAAATGTCCAATGTGTTCACTTCAAAGTCAAATGAGGACACCACTTTGACTTAGACACCGCATCAGAGTTTTGAAAGATGCCTGAGTATTTTGATATTGAATAATATTCCCCTTGCTGAGAGGTTTTAGCTTCAGCCATAGTCACTAATATATATCTTCATGAAACTTGAAATTGTGGAGAATTAAAGATTCATCTAGTCAAAAAGAATAAAAAAGGGACAAAAAAAATCTTTTTTGTACTACTGAAACAGATACAGTTGTACTGTTATAATTTACACATATATATGTATCACTTATATGCACATAAATATGTTATGCATATTGAATACCTAACATGAATATATTTTATAAATATTTCTATAAATTTTATAAGTTTTATAAATATTCATAGATGAGCCTATGTAATATATGAAAGTATTTTACATTTACCCATATACATCCGTGTTAAATATATATATTTGAAAGATGCAGCAAAACCTCTAATGTCAGCCAGAAAAAAGGCTGGTTAAGCTAGAAAAAGTGCTTGTTTTATGAAAAAAAGTAAAATTGCAATTCACAGCATTTTATGTAATGCTGTACAAATTACCAGATACCAGAGACTGCATTTCTGGACCTGAATAGTACTAAAAGTTGCAACTAAGGGCAAATATAAAGGCACTTGTTTACAATGCAAAGGCTTAGTCAGTACTATAAGCAATATGGCAATCTGCATAGCAGAAGATATAATGCCTTGTTATGTGTTTTTACTTTACCTGTCAATTCCTACACACATGAAAAAATTCAAAAACACATTAATTTCAAGCAATATAAAAAAGGAGAAAATACAGGAAATAAACTTATAAATGAATGGGAATTAATGCATACTGACATATTTATACAGTCATATGTTTACCTTATTTACTGCGTGGTAGCCAGCCATACATGTCTTATAAAGACACCATGAAAGCATTTAAAAGTGTACTAGAAATGGACTGGCAATCCTATTACCAGAGTTGCTGGTGACACTTCAACTCTTTTCAGCTATGATTTTGTCAAATAACACAGTCTGATATGAGATACACTATGGGTGTGTGTGACCTCTGTGTGTGTGTGGGGAGGGGAGGGGAGGGGAGGGGAGAAAAAAATCAGAGTAAAGGGGCAAGGAGCTGAGTGTCATGGAGCAGGCCACTCTCTCCACCTGATGCTCCACATCCACCCCAGAGCTTGGTATGAATACCAGTGTGTCTGAATTTCATTATTCTGCTGTCAGGCAGTGGCTAGGAAGTGTCCTGGCAGTAGGAGTTCTACCTTGTTCCTCTGTAATCTTCTACTTTGACTATTCTGGAATCTCAAATGGCCAAGGTGGGTGCCATGAATTCAGTTCCAAGTCTGGACTACTGAGGTAGAACATGGCATATGTCCAGACCTTGCTTTTCAGAAAAGAGAAGACTTGCAAACAAATGCAGAAAAAACATGCACAGACTCTCATATGCTCACTAGTTTAAAAACCAGTAGTACTTCATGAAAAAGGCAGCAGAATCAGTGTCAAAAGGATAGGAAACAGGAAAAGCAGCTGCTCTGGGAGGTGTAAGGCACCTGCTGAGCTGGACAGAGGGGACCTGAGCAGAACCCTTGCCTGCTTATGCCTGCCTCTACCTGCAGACAGAGACCTCTAGGAGGGGATATGAAAGGAAGTTTGATAATTGGATAACTTTTGGATAGCCAAAGCATATCCTGATGGGATATGAAGCATAATTGAGTATCTCATAGCTGCCACCCCAAAGTCATTGGAGCTCTGCTATGAACATGAAGGGCTTAATATTGTTCAAATACTTTGAAAAAAAGATGTTCCAAGGAGAATACACAAAATTAATAAGAACTTGATTTCACAATTGTGTTTGAAAATATGGACTATATAAACTTCCTGGTCCCAAGTATTATTGAGAATTTCTTTACACCAAAGCACTGTTGGGATGAGAAGCACAGAAAATTCTATAAAGCAGCAAGGTTAAACCACATGCAGTAAATATAACTCAGGAGGATCCAGGGTGAACACTTGATTATAAATGTGAGGTACCACAGAGTGAGGCACAAAGCACAAAATTTAACTGTGAGCAAATCATTAATATGGTAATAAAGAATTTTTGGAAAAAGTGTGCTACTTTTGGCATGTCTAAGTTTTTGATAATGAGGTCTTGGAATCTTAATAATACCATCTAAAAGTAGTTTTTATGGATGGTAATGTAACAACATGAACATAAAAGACCATTTTGACTCCAAATAACCTTAATTATGTATTATATATATTCTCTCATGCTTACAGGCTTGTCTAAAAAACCACAACTCTTCTGGTGCCATATAAATATTTAATAATGATAATGTAGAATATACTGATATTATATTACAAATGGTTATTTTACATCCTTATTCCAAAATGGACTTGCTTTTGTTACATGCCAGCTCTTTTAGATTCACTGAGTGTGTTCATGGGAATAAGCAATCAGTACTCAGCTTCATTTAGTTTATATTTTTATACTTTCCACACTAGAGGAAAACATTACATTATGGGCAGAATTTAAATAATTGCTTAAAAGTTAAGAAAACGCTTCAGTGCTTTTCTGACTAACAACAAATTTGAATATTTGCACTAATGGATTAATGCACTGAACTGATCAAGAGCCTTCCAAATTTTTTTCTAAAACAATATTTCAGAAAATGCCATAACATACTCTTTTATTGTTTAAAAAATCACATTTTTATATTGTGCATTTCAAAATTAAGCCACATAGAGTGTTACGTAAATAGTCCATGATGTACTGAATAATGATAGCCAAGTTATCTTCTAAAGTGAAAAGCTGGGTTAAAACTGGAATATTTTGAGCTTTTTAGACCTATCTTTTGCCAATAAGCAAGCTATTTCAAAAAGATTTGCTTGTGTTCACATGGTACTCTTTCTGAAGGCAATGATTATTTCTGGAACCAAATAGTCCTAATACAGAAATGAAAGGTAATAACTTAAAGTAAAAACTGTAAATAACTTTAATTAAATGCAGGAGTATTTATAATGGCAGATAAAAAATGGAAAGTTATAGGACAAAACCCCCAAAAATGAATTAGGTGGCAGCCATATTTCAGACTTTTAAATTCAGAACAAACACTGACCAAATACAGAGATAATGCAGAAGCATGCATGAAAAGTCCTTGCATGGCTAATCATATAGCAAACCCCCTGAAAAATTAATATAGTATACAGAGTATCATTATGTGCAGGGCCCCAAAAATATTTTGAAACTAACCAAGAAGTTCTTCTCATGTCCTATATGCCAGTCCTTCATACTGTGCTCTTTACCTCTAAAACTGAATTTTATTTAAGTAGGAACAAAATTTATCTAAATTTATTTTGACAGACCCAAAACAAGTGGTTCTAACTGGTATGATTCTGAAGTTGCTCAATGGGTTTTTTCACATTGACACAGTACAGTTATTTCACATTCTTCTGCATTGTAATAGACATTTAATGTAATAGACATTTAAAATTCTATTACAAATTCTAAAGACTCTACTGCAAAATTATGGGTACTGAGAATGTTTGAATAAATCTATTTAGAAAATTGCTAGCGGCTGTATATTTGGTGTGTTCCAGTAAAGAATGTACTTTATTTACTAATGCTTTAGTGGTGACCTACGCCACGCTCACAACAGCCTGCTGGACATAAAATGGAAGTTCACATTTCTTATGAAAATCTGCAGTATCATCTGGGCTTGATTATTTCTGTCATGTGATTGCAAGGTAAAAAGCAGTAGTAAAAAAACCCACAAAACCAAACCCAGGCATTTTGTGTGTAATATATATTTTTCTTCCTTATTGTTAGCACAGTGGCTGCCTGGCATGTTTGTTATATGGAGGTCTATTTGCCACTACCTCCTTCCCCTGCTGAACTTACATGTTACTCCCAAACTGAAGTGCTGTCTTGATGACCAGGAGGGAAAGGATGTCTTTATGTGGACAGATGACTGTGTTTATTGAGCATTTGCAACTTAAACACAAGTTTAAAGTGATAATAAACAAGGCTATTTGCACTAAATACTGCGGTGCTCAGCTGAAGATGGTTTGCAATATGTCACTATATAGAAGTGTGTATGTATATACATCATGTGTTACCTTGGATACAAGGCTTGCTCTGTAGGCAGCTAACTGCTTCAGATACTCCTTCTTGGCAGCTTCAGTTTTCTTTTTGTATACCTAAAAACAAAGAGTGGCACATTGGTAAATTAATCTGGTTTTGTTTTTATATATCACTCGTGTGTCTCTATGTCTTTCTAAGTAAACAGCCTTTCCTCCTCATATTGCTTAAAGAGTGAAATAATAAACATCAAATTTTTAAAGAAAATATTATTCCAACTGTGAAACACCATTTAACTAACCAGCAGTACTGAAAAAACAATATCCCTCATTGCACCTCAAGTTAAATTGCTCAAAGTGAAGTGTAGGTTGCACTTGCAAATGGGACCTTTGGGGATGGGGGAAGGTGGGTGTGACCCTCTCTGCTGGCTTCCACCTGTGAGACCAGTTAAAACCCTCTGAGGAAGACAGGAATTTGCAGAAAGACATTTGAGCTAAATGAAGGAGGAGATGACAGTGCCACAGATTAGCCAAGAGAATTCCTCTCTTCCCTGGGTGAACTGTTGGGGGCAGTCAAAGAAGCTCATGGAGCTGCTAAGGATAATAAATGTTAGTCATTATTCCAGTCTTGATCCCATATCGGTCTAATTAACTTCTCAGAAGCATGGATCTATTTCTGTACATTTCTCTCAACTCACCAAATTATTTTAAATGTGGCATGTGCAAAATCTCATAATAGATTAAAGACCTTGGAGAATCACTTCAATTTTTCCCAGATTTCAAGACCAAAGACTATCTGCAGGGTTAAGCAGGACTTCATAGCACTACAGTAACATGATGTTACAAAAGCATGTGTAGATGACCCATGGAGCCTAGCTAATGACTTGCTGTTAGCCATGTCACTGACAGATTTAGGAACAACTCAACATTTCTGTTTGCAAATATTGTCATGAGTTTCTCATTACTTCATGTTTTGGGTTTTTTCCTGAAGGGGTAGATTTAGGAGTCATGCATGCATCTGGGCTTCATGTAACTAAGCAGGACTGACTCCTCATCTTTCTTGTTGAAAGGAGAAGTTTAGAAAATATCTAAAGGTTTAAAAGTGAGGGAGAAAAATAAAGGGAAAGAAAATTTACGTTTTTATTGTTGTTATATTTAATGATTTTTAAGTCACGTGCCAAAGGTTAATCCACATGTGGACGGACATTTGGGGTCATAATATTGCACAAAATGAAACTGCAGCTTTGTGTGTCTGTTGTCCACTTCTCCAGCCAAATGCACAACCTGGGCACCTGAGGAAAGCCCCCACGAGGAAAGTAAAGACTGTCCACCTTCCCCCTCCCATTCCTCACTGCCTGGTTAACTGGGCTATTGATTCAAAGCTAAAAGACAGGCAAAGCTATTTAGGAGGACAATTTTGGGGTGTTCTTCTGAATTCCACAGCTAAAAGCACACATGAACATCTCCTCCCTAGAAAGATAAACTTTATGGAACTTTAAAGTGTTCTCTTTTGATCTTCCAATGCTTCAGTAAAACCTGCAGTCCTGTAAATGGAGAGGACCTGGCAGCACAGAGTGTACACACAGAGGACAATACAGTTGCAGACAACAAAGGGAGAGTGGCAATGTCAGGCTGGAAGGATCCAGTACAAAACCATTTTTATAAAGAATGTACTCGTGAAACAATTTTTTGTTTCACTAACGCTTTACTTTCAGACACAGAACAAATCTCAGATACAGGCTGGCAAAACTCAAGAGGCTGCCTAAAAGGATTAAAGATTTTGCTTCCCAGGGAAGCAAAAGATCATAATGGAAACAGAGAAGTCTCAGGCTTCAAAAATTTTAACTATAAAGACAGAGAGGGGAAAAGATTGGTTTTAGCTGTGCAACTGTATCTTTGCACCCTTGTAATTTCTCCAGATTAAGATAAATACGTAGTGTTTGTTGATCTCCTACTGTTCTGCAAATAAAAAAAAAAGGTAGCAATTTGCTTCTTAAGTTGTAATCATTTGTGATTATTAGGGGAATTACTATTTGTTTTGAAAACAAATAAGAAATTAGTCAGCAGTCTGTTCCTAGCTGCTAAAATTAATTCAGCTTGACCTACAGAACAAAGACTAAGTTATACTGCTTTGTATATTGCAATGCCTCTGCATCACTCTGATAGCCAACTTAAAAAACAGAGCTGAACAACAAATTTTACACAGAACAATGTTCTTAAAAGAATCATGTATCTACTGCTTCCACATTGGGTTTTATTTTGCATTACACAAATATAAAAAATAGACACTCCTGCTGTGCTCCTACAGTCACAGCATAATTGAAAGAGTCCTCTGGGACCTGACTTTTCCTGCAAATAGTCATACTGCACAAGGTTAACTCAACAATATGAAACTAACAACAATTCTGCAAATCTCCACCTAAAACATCACTACTTCATAGAAACATCATGAGACAGTTGTTATTTATTTATGTCCTACCTATGCATCTACCATGTTCAGTGTACACACTGCCTTGCCCTCTTCTTTTGAATCTTTTGGTGAATGAATAATAATCACATGAACACCATGTCTTCCCTGGCACAATAAAATTTACTGATTTAACAGGAGGTCATTATAGTAAAAAAGTCCTTACTGGGTGGGAAAAAGTTTTAGATTGCCTCAGCCAGCTTTGATTTTTGCATTGGCAAGAATAGCTCCTGCAGGCTGGCTGGCCTGGAAGGTCATCAGCTCACCCCAGTTTGTCCCTGGAAAAGTATTGGTGTGTTCTCTGAGGAGAACAGGTTGAGCTCTCACTGTGTCCTTCCCAAGGTGCCCACTGCTTAGGTTAACATACAAGTAGGCTGATGATCCTCATGCTGGTTTTGGAAATTGATTGGTCATAGCCCAGACTAAAAATTAGGGTAAGTTCTGCCTGTCTGGGAAGTAAACACTTGGTAACATAAATAGCAACAAAGTCTGCTCTGGCCATCAATATTTCTCTCTGAAGGTAAATGAATGTGGCCCTGCCAGTGGTACCAATTCACTGGCTCTGTGCTGGACTGGACTTGCACAGGGGGCTTATGAAGGCAGGGCAAGTGGGAAGTGTCTTCTGCACGTGCAGCAGTACCTCAAACAGGTGTGAACAAGTCAGCTGCTTCTCTCAAACTATTTGAATTTTTTTTTCCTGCAGCTGTGAGAATTTTTTAGCCCTCAGGCTTAAATAGTTTTGTGTTGTTGTAAGTATAAGACTTGTATCCTTGCAGCACTTTTGGGGAGGAAAGACTTGTGTCATCATTCAAGTGTGCTCTAGTAAACAGCTGAAGGTCTTTTGAGCTTACTGCTAAAGATGATGCCAAATTATCAAGCACATCATATCCAATAATACAATTAACATTTTTCCTGTATCATAAAGCATGGTTCTGTCTCCTGCTTATCTATACTGTAGAGTGGGAACATTTAATTTTATTTATAGCATCTTAGAAATCTCCTATAAGGTCATTTTCTTGTCCTCTATCAAGCAAGCAACAATTATTAAATAAGTAACTTGACAGGAACATATAGTTATGGAATTAAGTAATTTCCATTTTCCTTTAATTCGATTAACATGAAAATTGAACATCAGCTGATTGTCTCTCAGGCAGCAAAGGCCCATTCTGATTCAGCAGCATATTTGTGTCCTTACACAGTATTTTATTTTCTATATTGTCCCAGTTGTGGAAAATGATGAATGTTGGCAGAAAAAGACATAATTCTGTATATGCAGGGTGGGTCAGCCTAATTTATGCTTTTTCTCTTCAGCATGTTATAGAAACCCCAAAACACCAAGACTGCCTACATTTATCTATAAATGGAATTTGCTGGCATTATTTTCCTACTGTGCTTCACACATACAAATGTAGACAGCATAATACACAGGTCCCCATTTAATTGCACTTCCAAGGTAGCTTCAAGTTCCCTTACACTGTACAGCCAACTATGTAAAAAGGAGTGAGCACAAACCCCTACTTTGTGCATATAAATATAGATATATTATGTATAAATATAAATGTAAGTAGAAATAGAAATGGAAATAGAAATAAAAATAGAAATTAAATATATAACATATAATAATACAATATATATAATATATAACACATAATATAATATATATAATATAGATATATAATATATAATTTGAATTAGGCTACCAGGAAAAATTAATGCCCTGGGCTCTCACAGGTTGGTACCAGTCCCCAGGCCATTTCACCAGCAACATTTAGCTCAGGTTTCCTGGGCTGCCCATGTATGTGGGCCACCAGAGCTACTGCAGCAAGGACTGAACTCTACTTATTAACAGTGATACACATCCCTAAACTGAATGTACCCAATATTCCACTTGGAGATAGAGGGGTGGCAAGTTATGGGACAACCACTCACAAATACTAGATTCACCAAATTAAAGCCACAGTAGAACTTAAGCACTTTTGCTTTATGCTGTCAGATTCTGGTCATGTTTTACTTTATGTATTTTAACTGCTTTTTAGTTCTTGTCTTTTTGGATCATAAATTCTTTGAGGCAGGCTTTATGCCTCCTGTGCTTTTCTGTGTGTTCTATAATATGAAGTTCATTACTGATAGATAGATAGATAGATAGATAGATAGATAGATAGATAGATAGATAGATAGATAGATAGAGTTGAAATATACCTGTAAAATGTCTTAAGCCAGGATTTTGTTCTGGTTAGCCATTTTTTCACAATGAACTTCCTCCCAACTTGCTCGTGGAGGATTATCAACACGTCACAACACAGTAAGCAGCAGGATTACTACCCTGTCACTTGTGGCTAGCACCCTTATTGCCTGAAGGGAACAGGTCTCTCTTCCCCCAGTCATCACAAGAGCTCAAACAAGCACTCAAATGTCTGCAACCACATCCTCAGTTTTGACTATCAGATGATAATGGAAAATTATTGCTTGGGACTACAGTCCCTTTGATTCTAGAGATGATACTAGACTTGGAGACAGTGAACTAAACTGGCTCATAATTTTAGGAGAAAAAGAGACTTTCAGAATCTGTGTTTTATGGAAGCCTGCAAAAGCTCTGTGGCTCCTAGATGACAAAGCAAATTACAAAGAACCATGCTACTTCCCTGGCTTTGCCTAAATAGATGGTACGAGGATGACAAAGAAAGGGAAATTTTATGTTTATCTTGTGGATATCTCCTTAGAGCTGAGAGTTGCAAGCAAGTTATATTTGTCTTTTTAAAATGATGTAAAAGTGCCCACATTTGTTTTGGTGGAAGTGTTCCAGAAACCCCACAAAACGGTATATGCAAAAACAGTAAATCAAAAAGCAACATGCCTGATTTTGTATTCTTGGTCTCTGCAGTGTTATATCCCATGGGAGTGTCATTTTCACGGACTACAGTTACAGGAATGTCATCTGATAAAATACAGTAGGCTCCAATCCAAAATTAAATTCCACATTCAGATTGTCATTCCTGGCCCTAAATATTTCGGCTCATAGAGAAAGCTTGTATTTTTTTCCAAGTGGGAGACATATCTCTAGTTTTAATCTCCTGATTTTGTATCAAAGGCACCTAGAGCTGCACACACTCATCTAAAATCTGGACAAAAGATATTCCCACAGCAGCCAGAAAAAAAAATCCTCAGAATTGCTTAATGGACATTGAAATATATTACCATTTGATTTTCAATCTAAGTACATACAGTAACAAAGAGGCCCAGGGCTAGCTATATGGCTCAGTAGTCTCTTTGACTGTAGAGCATGGAAAAGACACTGATGACATATTAGAGGCTTAGGGGAAAGAATTCTGTCTTTCTGGCATGTGGGGGGAAGATCACAGGCCAAATTCAGCTCTAGCACAAACAATGAGACTCCTGGAGAACACTGGAAATTGCAGCCATTTGTGCCAGGCCTAAATAATTTGACCTTACAGTCTTGATGCTTTCAGCGTACAGGAACAGGACTGCGCACTTTATCAGAAGCACGCTGGATGAAAGTTGAGTACAAAACAAGTGACATTAAACACATGATTTATCTGATGATTATTTCCACCTGCTGGTAGTCTGTTGTTTTTTTTTTTAAAAAAAAGGATGTGCGCCTGAATGGAGATTTGTAGATATATATATAAAAGTCATGTTCCTATGGAAGTCAAATGTAGGGCTAAAAGCTGGGGAAGAAGAATAAGCTGAAAATTAAGGCTATTATTTATGCACATTGCTACAGCAGTATTTGAAACCCAGGGTCCTTTTGACCCATCTGCTTCCAAGTACAATAAGAAAGTGGAGTTAAAGTCAACATTTCATAACTCAGGGGACTTGTGCAATATTTCTGTAGGAGCCAAGGTTGTTTTGTGCTGCAAATGGATGTTAGAAATCCACCCAGAGCAGGGGGTGTCTGATGTTCCCTGTGACTTTACAGAGGGCCTGATACATCTCCCCTCTGACCTCAATGGAAGTTGAGGGGTTCAAGGACTGGCCATGTAGAAGCCAGGGTGGAAAAACCTGAAGATATAAATTTACTTATGTGTAAATAGACATGAGTTGTATCTGCACATAGTATGTGCCTATTATTGGCCCATTTGTGTTCCAGCTCATTAATGATGCTTTCATTCCAGATGCTTTCAGAGGAAAGGAGAAGGAGAATACACCAGGATGAGGATCAGTTGTTTTGAAATCTTAACACCCCAGTCTAGACCTTCAAAGGGTAGAGATGCAATTTCAATAGAGGAGGAATCTGTAAAGAAAAACAGTGCATCTCCCAAACCCTCCCAATATGCAAGACTGGTGAAAGCACATAGGTGCAAGTAGCTGGGAGGAGAGATGTAAAGTTGCTGTCTATTCCAGAATCCATTTTGCTTATATTTCACTTTGGCAGTGTGCACACACAGATGTGCCTTCTCTTCCTCTTCTCATTTACAAAAATAAAACAAAGCTAAACCTTGTGTGGTTGTTTATCTACTAAACTGGAGGTACTTTCTCATCCTCTTACAATTGTGTTAGTTATTCCTTGGAGATTGCTTCATTAGCATGGAGCAAGGAAGGGTTTCTAAAGGGAGAACAAGAGATAGATAAACAAATGTCTGTGTGAGTACATCAGCATGTATAAGGGAAGAAATTAAAAATTTGTTTAAAAATGCTACTGACTGCTTTGACCTCATGGTGTGCGCATCTTCTGAAGCTGTTTCAGCAGCCAGTCCTCTGAGCTGCCTGACATCCTGACACCAGGCACCCCACAGGCATGGCAATGCAATGGGGACACGATGGCTCTGCCAGCCATGGGGTGGGTGATCTCATCTGTCATGTCAAGGGATGAGATGCCATTGGGAGGGAGGATACCCTGCGAGGGAGGATCTAGGTTGCATGTTCCCAAAGGACAGGTGGAGTCAAGATCTCTTGAAACACTGATCTTGGATCCACTTTGATCTGACTTGTGGTGTTTCACATCATGACAGAAGCTCTGGAGATATGAGGTGTTGGCCAGCATTGTTTGTAAATCCCCTCCTGATCTACCCGGTTCATCCCAGCAGTGGATAATGTGCTGCTATGTCTAAAACATCCCTGTGGTCAAAAGAGAAACTTATAAAACACTCTTTGTTATTTTTCATGTCCAAATCAGTCTGGGTTCCTTTATAGACAAAATAAAAAGCCCTGAAAGCTTGGGGGTTATAGTGAAAATGGTAACAGCACCAAAAACATTGACACTAATGCACAGGGACTTAGTTTTACATAAGTATTGGTAACATACAATCCAAGTTCCATCAGTTATTAAAGAATAAACTGCAGCTTTTATCTAGTGGGTCTTTGAACACCAATGAGAAGTAAATGATTTGATTTTGTGAGCTCGGAGGATTTGTCAGATGCCTCGTATGTATAATTCTGGCTCTTCATATTCCTGCTGCTTCTAATTTAGCAGGACAGGCTCATAATTGAAGCAAATTAACTATTTACACTTGCCACTTCTACCAGGGGAAGAGGACACATCAGCAGGAAAGAATGAGTGGGAAATTAAATTCTTCCCACTTGTGTCAGATCTGCCCTTATATAAACACATTAACAGTAATTTCATGAGGCGTCAACCGTAGGAATAAATACTGAGGGATAAAATAATGAGGTGTTGCTATTGAGCTGAACTGTTGCAGCTAATATTACTGTCTATGAATTATGCAGCCTGAAAGAAAGCATCTGTCACAGCACTCAAACAGTCACTTCACCTGCTTCTTCTGATTGCTAAGTTTTGGGTGAATCCCTCCTTCTCCCAGCTGTAGGACCAGGGCAATGTTGAAGCAAACACACAGGAACACATACACACACACACACACAAGTATGCACTCTGAACTGTTCATAGGAGGTCAAATTAATTCCTACTAGAATTCCAGTTAAGTCACTGAAGTAACATCAGAGATTAATTCTGTTGAATGTTGAATAGACATTCAATTCCATTTTTAGAATAACAGAACATTTATTAAGGTCTTTGGCTGAAGTTTTAAAGTTACACTAATGTAAACAAGAACATTTTGTTTGTAATTTGCCACATCTATTACAGCTTTACTAGGACTCCAATTAGAAACTTAAGGTTCATTTAGTACATGCACATCTGGTACTGATTTAAAATTACTGTCCTTTTTCATCTAAGGACAGAAAATGACCTAAATAGCCCTTTTACCCAGTTTAAACCAGTGTTCTGTCTGAAAGCCAATGACTCGACCATTTAGCATGCTGATCCCTTTTTCCTAGGGGCTGTTTATCTCCCCTTTGCAGTAAAAAAGTGTGCAAAGGACAAAGATGTACATAGATAAGCTATAGAAATGGGATGCACAGAAGAATAGTACTACAGAGAAAACAGTGTTTGTGATCATAAGAGAGGAACTGGAAAAGTCACTGAAAAAAAATATCCCAGTGCTATGGCTACAGCATTGAGGAGAATGTAACTCAACACACTACTGCTACAGCTGCCTACTGTTCACAGATTTATTAATCTGAACAATTTTAGAAAGCATTTACAGTGAAAAATGAAGCACAGTGCCTGCTCCTGATCACATTTAATTATTGTACTCTATCCAGAATTTGAGAAGTCCATGACAAAGTCCACCATGACCACTGAGCTCCCTTTAACTTCTAGACTCTGTAGATAGAGTTGGACAAATAGAATATAGGCACACACCAGCATTGTTTGCAAATGGGCTTTTTACATACAGAAATTAATGGGAACATATGATTCAAAAATTCAAATATCTTTATATGATAAAATAAGAGGGAAGTACACTGGTATCTGCTTTAGTCTAATGAATTGCATTATTCTCATGGTGAGAGTAGCAGAGTGCAATCCATTTTAAGCATAACCCTCCCCTAACTTCAGTAAGGCACCCACAGTCAGGTAGTTCATAACACCATTTCCTTTTTCGTCATTCCAATCCTATTTTCTCAAATAACACTTTCCTAGTTCTTCACAGTTTGAAAGACAGAGGTGGTTATAGCACAAGGCTCTTCAATATGCCAGGTTATCAAAATTTTGTTGCAAAGTCTTGGACATATATTGCCCTTAGGTCATTATTGTACTGAGTTTCTATACTTTTATTTATTCTGTGGTCAATCTTCAGGAATAAACAAGACAAATTCTATGCATTTCAGAAAAAAATGGCTCAGATCACAACAACAAAGAAGATTTCATTTTAGCATGAAAACATGAGGCTATTCTTCTTTCTCAAAAGCTGCATTATGTTCTACTTTCTGATTCATTTATATTTTCTATTTAAATAGGAAAAGGAGTTCCAATTCAGGAAACATAATTTGGAAATATATTTCTATTTAAATTTCAGAATAAGCATTAGCTTCCAAAACATAAGCCAGAAGCTTTATGATAATTGAATCCTTTTCAGCAAGTATAATTCATCAATAAAGTTGTCCTTTAATGAAGTTATTGTTTCTTTATTTAACTATTTTTGAATTTCTGAAGCTCCTTCAATGCCAAATACCTAATGCTACATTTATCATTTGTATTTTTAGAGTCCAATTTTCCTACCAGAGACATAGATTTCATAGCAGTTACTAATGCTCTGGATCTGAAAAATTAAGCCTTTAAAATACAGACTATCTAGTCAGTTAAGATGTCTTGTAATCATTACTTTGTACTATTAGATCCCTAATGGGAAAAAAAATTAGTTTAAATTTATTGTAGAAAATAGGATTGCCAATTTTATTTTTTTAAATGGGAACTATCTTTTATTATTTTTGTACAGTGCTAAATTAGAAAGGGCTTCAGCCTGGAATTTTAAAAATGTGCTTAATAGATAATAATGAATAGGCAAAATGAGTAAAAAAGCAATGAAGATATGCTAACACAAACTTTTTTAAGAACTGTCTTAAAAACCATAGTTGCAGCCATTTTTACATGCATGTGTCATATGGATTCCACAATGCATCATTCATCTGTGTTTCAACTTACATTAACAGCAACAGAGACAAGGAAAATAAATTTTATTCTGTTCTTACATCATAGGACTTATTCCTATGATGTAAAAACAGAATAATTCCCACTAAAGGAACTAATTTTTGCTCTCAACCATGAATAGGAAATTTAAGGTAAGCTGGAAATTTAGGGTTTCATGCATTTTTCTTACACATTTCTACGGAAGAGTTTAATATTTTGGTGGTAGTACTGACATGACAAGCTCAAAGAAAATGTGCATTTTATGCATTTAACAGTCTTTTAGGTTGGCATTTGCAGGGCATATTAAAAAAGGGAAAGAAAGACACAACACAAGAAAATAATTCTAATGTGCCAGTGCAAGTGACTTTTCTGATATCTGTGTTCAGAAAGTTATTTTTCCTCCAGCTAAACCTTCAAACGCTGGCCTTATTCATTGATAGATGAAGATAAAAAGAGGTTTTGTTTGTTTTTTTTTTAGTTAGTCAGTGAGTGGCAAATCTTGATTCTTTTTACACTGGTATATTTAGCAAGGATCTAGATGTACTTACACCACCCTGTTATTAGCAAAGTAACCCTTCTTTTTTTTTTCCCAAGCCCAAATAATTTTACCTACCAATAAATCATTAAAAAGTTTTCTTTGATTCTTAGTTTTTTTAACTGTATTTTTGTAACACCAATGCATGAATGAAGGAGATTCAGTTCATTCCCAGTACTTTTCCACTGTCTGTGCTAACATCAACCCCGGTCCAGGTCTCCTGCAGCCAATATAACTCTCACCCAGCACATTCTTTCCTTCCATATCTGTTGCCTTCTTAAAGTTCCCATTCCTTTATCAATCCAATCCATTCTGTTGGCATTTAGTAAAAATGCAACCAACTACAAGAAGAAGAAGAAGAGCAATGCTACAGTGTGGATCCATGTCATTTGCCAGCTGTCACCACTTCCAGATGAGCTTCCAGAGTTGCCCATTTTTACACAGCTTTGCCTGACTTGGAAGGATTTCTGCAACATTTCAGGCCCCTCAAGCTCTGCTGGCCTTGTTGCAGAACCAAGGGCTTCCATGGAAGACAGAAGTAACCTTGGGAAGTGATTTCCACAGCCCACATACATGATAGAGGATGCCCATTTGCCTGCATCCACCCTAGGGCTCTTTGGGACAACACATCACTAACTTCTTTTATAAAAGCCAGGTGGTTTGGGAGCAAATGTGAGCCCAGTTTCACTCCTGGCATCATGGGATCACGGGGAAGGGAAACATCTGCAAGTGGGAGCTCAGACATTCTAAGCTTTGGCAGCAAGGTCCCCTTACATAGCAGTTCACATACAGGGCAATGACGTTGCAAAATCCTAGGCCCACAGATATCAGCATAAAACATTCCTAAATATAATCCTAAAATTTGTGCCACATCCCAAAACAAGGTAAACTCTTTTAGTGGTTTCAAACAGATAAAATAAAATGATACTCTCCTTATCTCAGCCTCTTTAAATCATACTCCTGAGATGGCACACATTCAAGTTTCATCCTGGCTAACAAAAGAAGCTGCCTACAGTGCTCAGATGACCCTGATAACACTTTCCTGAAACAAAGCCTCTGAGCTACAGCACATATTGTACCTGTTTTTGTTCTTCTCCTAAGCCGTCCCACATTGAAGCTACAATTTTAGAGACTTCACCAAAAGTAGCATTGGGGTTTTGGCCCTTGATGGCTGCTTGAGTGTCTCGAAAGAATAATGCATAGGCAGACACAGGCTTCTGTGGCTCATTTGGGTCCTTCTTCTTCTTCTTTTTGGGAGTTTTGGGTTTCTTTCCTATATCTGAAGCAGGTCTCTTCTCGCCACCATTGACCTGTAACATAAAATTAGGAAAGTACTATTAAAAAGCCAGTTTAATTCACTCCAACCACTTTTACAGCCTCTGTGATGCAAAAACTTTGTATTTTGCATGCAGAAATGGAATTTTTGTTGATATCTTTGATAATCCAAATATTGACACTGTCTGCATTAGTCACATGCATAAAATTCACTATAAGTATTTTGGATAATACTTTATATTTCTCTTTCATATAATTGCTATAATCTCTGTCTGGTCATCTTTTCACCTTTTCTAAGTTTTATTGCTAGTGGCTATAACAAGAAAATAATGAGAAAATTCAAATGAAATTAGTTTCTCTATAGCCTGAGTATCAGTTCAACAACATGAACCATCTGCAGACAGCAGGAACAATGTCATTTCTACTTTTTGCTTATTCTCATCCTTTCCCAGAATGACCCCAGACTACTGCTCAAATCAATTTCTTCTGCAGCTGGTGGTACATCTTCCAGGGACTTTGAAGAAAATCTGGTTGTGAACCAAGCAATTCAAGTTACAGACAGTCCCCTACACACTTTCTAATTAAAGTCTGAGGAAAAAAACCTTTACCAGTATAGACAGTTTAAAGCCCTTTAAAGGACCAGTTTTGACCTATCTGGATTTGGATGAGTAGTTTTATGTCTGCTCATGTAAAAGCAAATGGTTTGAGGGAAGGAGTGAAAGAGGAACGGTGTATGGAGGAAAGCTCATGTGCTTTATTTATGCACCACCTGAAAAAAAGCCTGCGCGTGAGCATTTGTGCAAATGCCAAAGCACCCAATTTTCCTAGTGAAGCTGGTGAAGGGTCTGGAGCTCAAGCCTTGTGAGGAGCAGCTGAGGAGAGAGGGGTTGTTTAGCCTGGAGAAAAGAAGGCTCAGGAGAGACCTCATCACCCTCTACAACTGCTTGAAAGAAGGTTGCAGAGGGGTGAATGTTGGTCTCTTGACCCAAGTTACAAGCCCCCCCAAGAATGACAAGAAATGGCCTTAAGTTGCCCCTGGGGAAGCTTAGATTGGATATTAGGAAAAAATTATTCACCAAAAAGATTGTCAAGCATTGGAGCAGGCTGCCCAGGGAAGTGATAGAGTCACTCTCCCTAGAGGCATCTAAAAGATGTCTAGATGTGGGCTCCAGGGCACATGGTTTAGTGGTGAGCTTGGAAATATGAGGTTAACAATTCAACTCCATGATCTTAGGGGTCTTTTCCAACCTAAAAATTATTCTAGGATTCTATGACTTACAAGCACATAAAGGGACAATAACCTGATTCTTCAACACATTGGAGCTCCATGGCAAAGTAGCTTTTCATGATATGATCACCTAATTTACTGTATCTGTAGAAATGGTGTGTGATCTTACAAGTGGGTTCAAAAGCTTTTTACTTTAGTCGGCATGACCAAAGCACTGTGAATCACAAGCATTTTTAAGAGAAGAGAAGATCAAGAGCATAAATGGTATGCTCTAGGCTAAGGATCTACTAGGCATGACTTCTTTCACTTCCTTCTATTATTATTTTTTAATAATGTGTATCAAGTGGCACAGGAGGATACAGGTGTTCAAATCATTGGAACTGCACGAGGAAAATGGCTGGAAATTCATATTTTGAGAAAAATGACTTTTTAATTTTCCTATATGCCTCAATATGTGCTGTCCAACAGAACCCAAGTGACTACAGTGAACAATCTGAATCTCTGTGGCTTTCTAAAAACAGCAACAAACTGATGACCAGAACTTGAAAATGAAGTTGCTTGTTTTTTTGAGCATTATGTTACGATAGCTGCAACTTTAATTCAAAGTTAATAGACATGCAACCTATTGTCAGGATTTGGAAAATACGGAAAAACAAAATTGTGCTACCCTTTATTAAGTTATCCAGCTTTTTGTCTCTTGCTGTTTTTTAATTCTACAGGATACACAAAACTAGCAGTTAAAGTATAATTAACTAGGGCTCTAATTTGAGAACATTAGTCTAAACTTTTCAGAAGTCCAGTGCAACTGGAACTCCATGAGCAAGAAGACATCGAAATAATTTGTTCTATAGTTTAAATTTTACCAGTGTGATTCGCTAACATTTTTCTCCTTTCAGTTAATTTTTCAACCAATGTGATTTAAAAGTTCTCTGTATGTTAGGATATCCCATTACTTCAACTGCCCTTAAACTAGGTGATATACTACAGAAAATTGCGTAAGTGCCTTCTGGTAAGCTGTTCTGTGAAAAGCTCTAAAAACTTATTCTCCAACCTTAATGATCAAGAGACTTTGAAAACCCACTGTTAAAAACAGAGTACTCACAGGGGAAATTCTGTTTGTCTTATATGAAAATAACGAAATAAAAAGAATACCAGAATTCCAGTACTAATAACCTTGCAAATGGCTGAGATGATGGTCTACCTTATGCTCCCATCAGTCTATCAGCTTCATAGACTCTACTTCTAACCACCAAAGCAGAGACAGATGGAAAATAAAATAAAAACCATATATATTCTGCTAGGCATAGACTTGTGCCTCAAAATCCCTGGAGGTGTAGTTAGCTCATGGTAATCCACCTCCTGTCATGGCTTATTGCTTAATTATGGTGATGTATTTAACTTATTTATCACAAGAAAGCAATAATCTTTCACTTTAAAAAAGTGTATATTAACCATGTTGCACACGTAATAGATCACAAGAATATCTAGTGTAGGATTTAAAACTATCAAGTAAGGCACATCGTTGATATCTAAATGTCCCTTGAGAACCTGGAAAATGTCTAAAAGCATATTTAAAATAAACTGCAATAGTACCAAAGCCTTTAATGGAGCTAGGAGAGCTGTTTTATGCACACTATCTTGCAGTAATCGCTGTAGTTTAAAATAGATTTTAATCAAGCACCATCTGCATAATAGGCTGAACAGACAACACAGAATTCCACTTATAACTCCTATCATATAAAGTAAATATTGTAAAACCTCTGCCACATAAGGAGAATATGCTGCAGCAGTTCTTTAGTAATTGTATTTCTGTTATTTAATTCTTGCTACTTGCACTCCTCTTGCTATCTTTCCTCTAAAATACATTATTTGAATTTCTCTCATAAGTGATATGCAAATTAACACAGAGGAAGACCCTGTTATCCATCTATGAAGAAATACTTATTTACAAACCAGTAATGCTTCCAGCAGCTCACAATTATGCTTGGCAATAACGAAGTACAAGTTTAACAATTCAACAGTGTGAATTATGGCAAGAATTACATAAATATAATATTCCAATGTTGAGATGGTCAAAATAAGGCATGTGCTAAGTGGTCACTTTGTTTACGATGTTTTTATAGTTACTTACAACTACTAATTTTTACTTCCCTTTTTCTGCTACTAACGATAGCCCCACATACAAGATTTGTAAGAATTAAGGAACCTTAGTGATGTGCACTCTTTGCAGAGACAATATCCTTAGTCTGAGGCTACATTTCACAGTTCCATGGTCTTAGCAGCTCCCTGAATGTATATTCAACCTTACAACTATGCTACAGTTGTCACTGATCTCATGGTCAAGCAACCTCAGCTGTCCTGCTTTTAGAGTGGAAGGGAAACTGAGCCCCCTATAATGCAGCTCCTTTCCCTTTCTTAGAGCAAGGGAATATAGGACAGTTGAAGTCTGAACAGCCTATATGAAAGAGTTTTTATGAGAATGAGTATTGCCAAATAACATTTAGCAGCTGCTGCCATTAGTTCTGTGTTTGTTGGATAAGGCTTACAACAATTTGAATATTTATCATGGAATGAACATCCACGAAGCTCAGTACATGAACAATTACATCAGTTTGTAAAGCTTAATACTGGAATGTGGAACATATATATTGAGCTGAAATGGTCATTTCCTTCATTCATGGAAATCAGTGGTTCATAGGGCAACAATTGTACTTTTAGTCCAAATGTGTATGTAAAGTATGTATTTTTTGCACCTTCCATCACACTCTTTCTATAAATTCATTCAAAAATATTAACAGGCTATTGAGATCTATGCATTTTTTTTTTTCCTAGATAGAAGTAGGTATCGTTTTTAGGGACCTCTCTACAAAATATGCTATGAAAAGACCAGTGGCTTCTCTTTCACACATTTCAGTTGGTAAAAACTGAGAGAGGTCTTTACCCAGTACTCATGGCAGAAACATCTCTGACTGCACAATGTGAACTCCAACAGCAACCCCATCACTGCAGCATGTGCATTGCTACCAAAGGACTGGCTAATGAGCTCTGGCCCTGATCTATTAAATAATACCACACATCTGCATGATAGTTTATATTTCAAAGAGAAGAATCCAGATTTTGCAAAGTTATATTCAGTTAAAAGACAGGTGTTCTCTCAAGAGACAGAACAGTTGGTCTATCTGCTCCTGTCCCCATCCAGTGCCTTCTTTCACTTGGAAGAGGATTTCTGGAGTGAGAATTTTCACAGGTCCCTCCAAAGCAACTCTGAAAACATGTAATGCTGTTGTATCTGGGGAGAAAGATCTCCACAGAAAACTGATTTATTTTGAGTATTCTTGGCCACTCACTGGCAGCTTCCAGGAAGAGCAATGTGCCAAAAAGATACACAGTGGAGAGCTTTAAATCTTGAAGTACAACAAGACACTCAACTCAGGCTAATTATTCAACCCCTCTTGTCTTTTACAGAGGGAACTACAGAACCATTGCATGGGATCAGGTGTGCCAGCCCATGGCCTATTTCCATTGGTGGCCAGCCTCAGGTGTTTTCACAAAGCCATAAGAAATCCCACAGAAGACAAGTATAGCATTATCTGCTCCCCATCAAGCTTGCTGATTAAATCATACTTGATGGAGAAGACTTTAAGCCTCTGTCAATATTAACCAAATGTAATATCCTTTTAAACTTTTCTCTTAGCAGTGAAATTATAAATATAGTTTTAAGGCAATGGTATCTACTTTAGCACACTGGATTTAATTTTGTGTCATGCATTGTGCCATTTGTCATCTTTTTCTGCTTAGACTAAGCATGAGAGAATTTTAAAGAGAATTAAAAGTTGAATCCTATATAAACTGGTTTTCACAAAGAAAATAGTCTGCAGTGCTTTGTATTTCTCTATGAAAAACATTAGCTTCAGATAACTACTGCTTGCTTTAAACCACAGCCCTACACTTTTGTTAGCACAAAGTGCTACAGTGAAAAGGTACGTGAAAAATGTAGATTAAATAACTGAAATACTTGATAGAAGTAGAAAGGAAATCCAAATTATTTGAATGGATATTTTCTCCAGAAGTTTAGAGCATCTTGCACATTCCCAGCAATGTAAAAATATTAGCAATGCAAGAGGAGTAGCAAATAAATTATTCTGAAAAAGTAAAGGCTGCCTGGAATTATTTTTACATAGCTGTATTCTAAAGTCTCCCTCAGTAAGGAAGTGCTCATTTAAAACGTATGAATTATTCAGTAATTTTTAAAACCTAAAGTTTGTGAAATCAGGGGAATGTCCTGAAATAAAACTTTTGAATCAGAATTTGTTCATAATGTAGTAAAACTTATGTCTCCAATTACATGATTATTTTATAGCTGGAGGCATGAAAAACAATATACTGTTAAAACAAATCAGACTTACATTTCTTGAATGGATTATACCTCCTCAGTGACTCACAATATGTTTTCTTCACATTCCCTGCAAGTCTGCAACTTTTCCCCACCAGACATGTCTGTGGCACACACTGCACTGCATGTGGCCCACACTGCACTGCACGAGTGCTCTAACAGGACTGCTTTTTTTCTAGTGACCACAAAACAAGCTAAGGAGGTCCCCAGTTTCAACATGCTTTATTCCTGGTTTAAGGGATGACTTAGTACAAAGTCCCAGTCTTGTGTCTCAGCTTTTCTGTCTGCAAAATTAAGACAATAGACTTGTGTATTTCTGGGAGGTTTTCAGGATTTTGGGAGATTTGGGAGATTTTTGTACGTAAAACCAGCTATATAGATTGACATTTATCCTTTCAAGAAATTTAATATGTAAATTTCTCTTATCACTTCATTCCTGCACTGACATGAAAATGAAGCTTAAACATGTCATGATGAAGTGTCAGCACCTCTCAAAAGTATGAATGCATACAGGGTCTTCCAGATTTTCAAGGTAAGGTTTTTAAAGTTCATAGGATCTTTCTGTTCTGGTTGCTATGATGCTCTGTTTACACATCCTGTGACCAAGTGGCAAAGACTAGTATATTGCACAGACTGTTCATACTTTTTATAGCAGTAACTTGATCTTTAACTGGGAACAAACATCCCTGCTATGCAAGTGAGAAAACTCAACCCTTATATTAAAGTCCTAAAGGAATTACTATCCTTTCATTGTTCAACAGTATTCCAGTTTGCTCTCACAAAGAGGAATGATGCAATTTACTCAAGCTGCCTGAAGAATTGTCTGGATATTGTAAGTTCTGTATTCATAACCCTTTATTCACTTCAGTGAACCACCAATCATGTATAAAGTATCACCTTAATAACTGTGGCCATATCATCCATTTAGCAGGTCCTAAAAATATCCACCATTTACATAGCAATCCTAGCATCTAAGCCTACCTTAGAGCTATCTTCTCCTTCATCTTCATGGACTGAACTGGATGGTGAAGGAGTTGCAGATTTGCTTCCAGGTGGAGAGGGCGAGTTGTGAGGAACACTGTTTCCACCCATATTCAAACCAAGCTGTGCACTGAGCTGGGACTGGTTAATAGTAGTCAGCTGCCCGTGCTGCATCATTCCTGGCTGCCTAATATCTGCAGGTTGAACCCTTGGCCTCATGGTTGCCATCTGAGGATGGGAACTATACTGGGCTCCTTCTGTATTCCGTAAATCTTGCATCTACAAGAGGAAAAAAACTGTATTAAGCATATCACTAATAAAGTGTTCTGTTCCTTTAGACCTCGGTTGGCCTGATTGGCTTAAAGGAAATGGCAAGTACTTAAATAAACATGTAAATACTGAAAATAAACATAGTAAGGATATGATTGACATTTGCAAAATACTGACTGTTATAAAGAATTCAGGCTCTAGCCTCAGCCCTTGGAAATAGCAAAAAAAAGCAATTAAAGCTCAGGGTTTTTTTCATGGGGGAACAAAAGGGCACTGCTTTCTGTAACTGTGTGTAGAGTA
The DNA here is from genome assembly GCF_037042795.1 of Molothrus aeneus. NCBI lineage: Eukaryota > Metazoa > Chordata > Aves > Passeriformes > Icteridae > Molothrus > Molothrus aeneus. The sequence continues at coordinate 115,316,537 of NC_089646.1, forward strand.
TTTCTGAAATGCTAACAAACAGGGACAGCTTTGCACTCTGAAGTTCAGACCTAGACCAGAACAATAACATCCTCAAAATTCAAGATAATTTCCAAATCCTGCTTTTTTTTTTTTTTTAACTTAGGATTTTGGTGGTTTTGAGTTGCAATTTGGGAGCTGCAGGGAATTTTCAGACTCTGAATATCTAGTATTGGGTCCAAATCTATTTCACCTGGTGCTGCCCAATGAGAAACTGGATTTTTCAGGATTCAGACCATTGACAAGAAGGATGCATTGATAGACTGATTAAATGATTTCTGAGTCTATTTACTGCTAAGACATATATGAATGGAAAGCTCAGAAATCGCAGGATTGACAAATGAATCCATTGTGCTATGTGGGTCACTGCTTCTTAGCATTAACGAGACATACTATTTGAATGCAAGCAACAGATTCAGCCTCTGCAAGGATAAGAATTAAAAGCACTGGAGGATGAAGCTCCTTTCTTGTCCAGAGGTCAAATGCACCATACACACAGACCTCAGCAGATTGCCTGTAACCTCTTTTCAGTATTCTCATACAGAAGCACGACAAATAGCAGAGTTTCAGAGAGAAGCTCAGATTTAAGCTAAGATGTTCTGTGAGTGATTTAAAATGGAAGTATCAATTCAGAGCTGAAATGAAATAGATATGGTTGTCTTTCTGTGCATCAGAAAACATGTGTGTACATATAAAGTAGAATCTGACAGAAGCTACCATTGTGTAAGTTCCATTATGATAAGGACATGTGTTATGGTTCAATATATTAACATAGCCACATTTATTCTACTGACAGTCTTTGTTAGACATGTCATCTTAATTGTCTAAAGATCACTCAGATTTTATTTTTTTAAAAATCTTTTTATAGCTCATGACTTCTATAACCTATCTGTTGCTCATCTGTTGCTCCCCCACATATCACAGCAATCTGTAAGATACCTTTCAACCAGTAACACACAGGAAAAAGTAAAGATAAACCCATAACTGCATCTTTTCTCTTATTATTGACAGTGTAAAAATGTAACAATTTTTGGGAGATATTTTATTTTATGATCTTGGGGATTGATTTTCATAAAGGTGATCGGTTGGCAGTAAATCAAGCTAATAATACCATTAGTTATGGCATACTTACCACTTTACAGGTACTTGTATCTCTGAAAGGCATTTGAATTGGCTTCTGACAATGTGACATCACAATTATACCTGTATTTATGTTATTTTAGAAATTAATAGCTTTTGGTAAAAAGACTTATCAATACAAACTTGTTTTCCAAGTTCATTTAATAACTACTAAAGCACCGGAGGAGATGAGCACAGAGAGCACAGTGGATGAAATCAATTGAAGGCTGAAATTTGAATCCTGGTAGACACTTATATTTTTAAATTACTACTGATTTCTTGGTCCCTTCCCTCTTGCCAAGCATATTAGCCTTGAAAGCTATCATTATCTCTGCCTCCAGCAGACAATCTGTATCAAGACAGTTGTGCCCATGCAGCTGTAACTGCTGCTCAGACACTTTGCTCTGGATCCAGCTGCTGAGCTGGGCAGCAGCTGGGGAAAGTGGAGCAGCACTGGGGAGGTCTCCAGGTTCTCTTGGCCAACATAGGGCAAATAGTAAAGGGATGGGAACCCACAGAGTCCCTCATGTGCTGGGCACAGGGAGGCAAAACCCTCCCCCAGAGCCCTCCCTTCACCCTGTCTGCAGCACTCAGTGTGGGTGTGTGCCCTCCCACCCTTCAGCCAGCAGGGGCTGAGCCCTCAGGTTTTCATGGGGCAGCATCTCGTGGTGCAGAATAAACCCTTCCAGAAAAAGCTGGAAAGGCTTGACTGCTTTTTAGGAAGGGTAGATATCCTAATGATTTTATGAACTCTAGAAATGTAACAACTGCTACATGAAACTCCTAACTCTTATTTTGAATGAACTTCAAAATTATTTATCTCTAAAAGCAGAGCAAGGGCTACCATATTAATTACTTTCCCTCAAATAAAATATGATACAATTGCTTTAACTGATATGCAGGAAGCTCTACCTGGATATGTGGAAGAACTTCTTTACTGTGTGAGGGAGTGGTGACTGCACTGGAACAGATTGCCCAGAGAGGTTGTGGAGTCTCCCTCACTGGAGATACTCAAGAACCATCTGGATGCAATCCTGTGCCATGTACTCTGGGATGATCCTGCCTCAGCAGGAAGCCTGGACCAGATGACCCACTGTGGTCCCTTCCAACCTGACCCATTCTGCGATTCTCTGATTCTGCTGTTATTCAAAAAGATCTCTCCTTTAAGAGCATCAAATATCAGATAGATAATACAGAACATTCTGCGTGTGTCTTCTTTATACAACATATATTTTCTAACAGTCTGTGATACAATTTTAGCTCCAGTATTGAACATAGGCTGTTTTCAGATAATATAACAACTGAACAGTACTGAATGTATCCCCGTACAAAATACATGTGTATATATATTTGCAAGAGAACCCTTCACCAGGGAAATTCTGAGGACTGCAAATGAAGTGGTGGAGTAAACCCCCCCCACACGCCAGTATTTTTCTTTTCACATGAATTCAGCTTCTCTCCTGAATTTTTAAATCAGATGAATACCAGGCTACCTGCAGAAAACCAGGTTTAAGCAGCCAATAAGCTTGTTTAACAGTACATTTTCTCTTTCATATGCTAAGCCAGAAACCCCCACCTAAGGGACCTGCCTGCAGAGAACAAGAAAGTCTAGGTCCATCTCACAGAGCTGTGGCACTCAGGATCCACAGACGTGATTCACATCTGCTGATGAGGCTTCTGGCTCACCTCTTTACCATGCACTGCAGAGCCTGCCTTCTCCCTTCCTGCCTGTACCTGGTGAAAAAGTGGGATTGTCTAAGAAAATGGAAACTGCTCATTCCTTTGGTAAGAATGGGCAACTAATCACATAAATGTAAAAAGTTGTGAGATCATGCCGTGGAAAACATGAACTTTCATGTTCTTAAAGTATCACCAAAACCAAGAACTGGTTGGTCCCACCTCCTCTCTAGGTTCAAGAACACACTCAGCCATGAAAACTACACACTCGGGTCACTGCCGTGGCATAATGGTGTGTCCCTGTCACAGATGCTGTGACAACCTCACCTCTGCAGAATAGTAACACCAATCAGACACACACTCTCTCAAAATGTATGACCAATTTCTTCTAAACTCCTTCAAAATCTGAAACCTCATATTCCTTGCTCCTCCAGATGGAGTTTTACAAAGCCCAGGGCTGTGTGGCTGTGTTGGAGCCATATTCAGGATGCAGAGGCAATACTGAGAACACGCTCCTGCCGAATGCAAAGCTGAACCAAAATCCTGATGGGTGGCACAATGCCAAATGGAAGAACAAAGTTAAAGAGTTTTGACTATTACAGAGGATAAGGACAGCCTTAAACTGATGTCTTCAATGGTTTCTGTGATGAGGTAATAATGATAATATCTGGCACTTTAATATCATTCTCCATCTGTCAGTTCCAGGATGTTTCACAACTTGAGTTATATTCAGCTTTAGAACATGCCTGGTTTTATTTTAGTTTTACTAATGGGGAAGCTATGATACATGTCATGTCTATTTTTTTTTCTGTTTGCATTTTGCTTATAAGCAGAAACTGAGCATTTAGCCAAATAAGTGTTTGATTGCAAGTTAAAAGACAGTGCAAGTCCCTAAATCCAAGGTGTGTACCAAACCCTTTATTGACACATGGGTAGTGCAAAACCAGAACAGGGCTGTCTGGCTGAAGATGAGCTCCTAATGCCCTGCTCAAAGTTCTGAGGTACTAAGAATAAGGCTAAAGAGCTTTGAACATCAGACTATTGTTCATCCCATCAGCTTACAGTAAAAACAAAGCAAAGCATACAGTGCAGAATTCAGTGATATCATCGCTGTAAAGAAACATCTCACGGCAGGACAATGTGAGTACAGTATCCTAATCACAGAATCACAGAAAATAGTGCTAGAAGGGACCTCAAAAGGTTATTTAGTCCAACATTATCTCACAGCAGGATTAGCTATACCTAAATCATTTCTGACATATGTTTGTCTAACCTCTTCATAACCTCCCTAGGCAATTCTTGTGCTTAAATATCCTTACAGTGGAAAGGGCTTTTTTCCATAATGTCTCACCTAAATCTCCTGTGTTGTAATTTAAACCTACTACTTTTTGCTTTGCTCCCAGTGGACATGAGGAATGTTTTTCTCCTTCTTTACAGAAAAGTTGTACACACTAGAAGGCTGTTATGAATTTCCTTTCAGTTTTTTCTTCTTTAGACTAAACAACTAAACCTGAAGATTGAAAGACTTTGTTCGTATGCTGTGTTTTCTACACCTCTTATCATTCTTTCTGCTATCCTCTGGACTATATCCAATAGCCTTCATATTTCTTGAAAGACTGTGCTCTGAAGTCCACAAAATACAGATATTTTCATCTGACACAGCATTCAGATAGAATCCTTCATCTCTTACAGAAGGTATCACATAGCAATAAAAAACTCCAAAATTAATTATCAGCCTTTTTGATACAAGCTGGTTAACATATGCAAGATGCAGAAAGAGTCAAATTTCAGGACTCTTAACTAATGTCCCAGAATGTAGCTTTAGGAAGCAAATAATTTTTTTTCTGAGAAGCATCAGACAGGAAGTTTCAAAGGGAATGTGCTGTTAGCAAAATAATTCACGTTATTTTTCTAGGTATAATTAATAACTGTGAGGCAACATCTCTCTGAAAAGCTGCAGAAGTCCCAATTGTCCCTTCCTATTTAGATTCATTTATAATAAATGTTATCACTAAATGAAAGAAGAAAGACAGGTTGCCTTAACAGATCAAAGTAAATACAAGGTCTATGTACAAGCAAGAAACACTAGAGATAATTCACTGGAGATTAAAACATTAAAACATAAGGAGAAATACACATGGCTTACTCACTGAAGCAAGTAAAGTTCACATATCTCACTACTCTGAGAAAATTCGTATCAAGAAGCAGCAGACATTATTACTGTTATCACCATCAGTTCTTGAAATGATTTTTGCATAGTTTTCTACAAGTTGAATGCTCTTGTGAATATTTTTGATGAACACTGCAGAAGGGGCTGACAGTTCTTTGCTTCTTGTCTGAGTGCTCAAGGTAAGTTAGAGAGTAACAACTTTTCAGACTACAGAAAGCAATGGTTCAATCGATTCATTAAAAAAAAAAGTAGAAAACCCCAGGGGATCTTAAGTGTTATCTATGAAGATACCCACAGTGTCCTTCTTTCTTCACTGGCATGACCCACCTGAGTCATCTGGTGCCTTGGACATTCTTTGGTAGGCAGAGGGGGTCTCTGTTAATAGTAGTATTCTCATTTATATTCCCAGGAAACTTGTGCTACTACCTGTGCTGTATTAAATCTGAATGTTTCTCTGTTCCCAAATAACACTACATTAAATGCAGTATCAGTCTGGTTGTGCCAACCCCCTGAAAAGCCATGAAATTTGCTTAGAAATGTTACTGCTTTTATTTCAGGCAATTTAATTATCTTCTACCATAAGCCAATGCACATCTGCAAGATGTTTTCCAGTGACAAAGAGATGTTCATTAAAAAAGAGGGGGAAAAAAAGTAATTCCTACATAATCACTGATTCTGTAAGTGAAGGCTTCAAAAGAGAAGAAAGAAGGGATAGTGTTTGGGAAATGATTTAGGAAATTTAGGATCAAGAGACTTGATAAACCAAAAAGACCTAATGATTATTATTTTTTTTTTTTTTAGTGCTACAAAATGCAAGCAATGGTCATCATACAAATGATGAACAGGCTCCCCAGGCAAGTGGTCAGAGCACCATGCCTGACAGAGTTCAAAAAGTGTTTGGACAATGCTCTCAGGCACATGGTGTGACTCTTGTTGATGTTTTGTGCAGGACAAGGACTTAGATTAAATGATCCTTGTGGGTCCCTTTCAACACAGGATATTCTATAGTTCTGTACAACCATACATTCAAACTTAAAAGTGTCTAAAACCACAGAAATGTCAATTTTAGACACCTTTTATTCAGTTCATACAGGTGATCAAGCAATGGTACCTCATGGCTGTTCAACGCACGTTGATGGTCAGGATCCTAGATTAATGGCAAGGGAATCAAAAACAAATCACAAATCATGCAGTTGTATCTGTTGTTTTCCACTGTGGTAATGCTTTTTCATGAGAGAGCTTAAAACTTGAGATAACTTGAACATCTGTATTTATACACCAGAGAAAAACAAAAAAGTGACCCAAATATTTGGAGATCTGAAATCTGACAGGAAGTTTGAGTTTCTTGATTAGACTAAAACTGGTACTTGGTATGTACGTCCTGTCACGAACAAAGAGTGATCAAACCCAAAGATTCACAGTTTATCAGATCTTTGTTTCCATGAAGTTAAAGGAGAAATCATATTTCCAACCAAGTCTTGTTTTAGCAGACCTATAAGTGAACAAGTGCTAAAGAAAGATTTTTTATGAGAGTCAAGGTTACTGTGAAATGACCACAGAGAACTATTCAACACACATTAAAAGGAATAACTCAAAGCACCACCTAACAGAGGGAGGGGAGGTGTGTTTTCATCATCTCATTTTTATAATTCTCTTCTGTATCAGCTAACTGTATAATGAAAGACTAAGTTTTAAAGTAAGTGGGTATTTGGGGAATATTCTAGTGCTATACACAGGAGTATTTTATATACTAAACCCACTGCATTTTTTAGAATAAATTGAAAGGATCATTCAAAATTTCTTTTGATTAGGAAAACAGTCTTAAAATTAAACAGCACAAAACTCACATGTAAAGAGAACCCTAAATGAAAAATAATAAAACCCCCCACTCCTATTAAATCTACTACACTAATCTTTTCAAAATCATTCTGTTAAAAACTAAAACACTTAAGGCTGTTTTATATAGTATTGGATCTGTAAGTGATCTTTAGCCCCTTTAAAGCTATTATATACTCAAAATTTGACTGCAAAATTTTATAGTATGATCACATAATGACAAAAATGCAGTCATATACAGTTTCTATATTTCTTGGTACACAGTTAATTTGGTGACTATTAACATTCTTTTCTACTTTATGTTTTAATATCCTTTGAGCCACACAGGGCCAAGGTCTCAAAACTAATCATAAAAAACTACCGACTGCTATTCACTCTAATATAATAACCCTTTATTTAAAACAACTTCCAATAAATTTCATTATAAGAAGTTATTAAAAGGGTTAAAAACCTATTAAATGTCAAAGAATTTGCCTGACTCAAACTTCTAATAAAGAAACAGAATAGGCTTTCTTTCTGAATTATTTAAATCTTTACTGACTGTGCACTGAACCATGAAATTAGAAAAGTGTTATTAGAAGTGTTCTCTGGTTTTTATAAAAGTTGTAGCATAGAATATATCAAACCACAGTCTTTAACTAGACTAGTTAAAGAAATAGGTTTTTAATCCTGAGTACATGGTTTTCCCTGATATAAAGGGTCATAATTAAAAGTCTGGCCTGGAAGCTGAAGATAATAAAATTATTATTACAGAAGCATCCATGTTCATTTGGTATATTCTGGATGCATGTTTCCATTTTAATTTGGACAAATATCTTCAATTTTGTTTGATCTTGCAAAGTCCACTAATTTAGACCCTCTCAGCAAACAATTAAGCTTTTAATAGTGACTCATTTTAAAGAATTAATGGTGAATAATTTGTGTTATCTTTTTCTCTTTTTTGAAGTGTCTAATGCTTAACAGCAGGTATAGGTTGACAGCAGACAAATGGAATCTAGGAGGTACAAGGCAAATATTCTACCACACAACTCCTGATAACAGTGTTATCACTAAAGTGGTTTTGTTGGTTTGTTTGTTTTTTGGTGGTTTTTTTTTTTTCAAATTACAAAAGACAAAAACAATTTTCTATTTCAGCAGTTATTTGCATAAGGAAAACAATAATGCATTTCACATTTATTTTCATGATGCTAAAGAACTCCTGAGTCAGCAGTATATTCACAGATTCACTCAAACACACCTGAATCAATAGCCTTTCATCAAAAGAAATGAAGTCAGAAAGATGCCTGAGAGACACAATATTGTCTCCCCTTCTTTTATACAATAAAAATAGAGGCATCCAGGGGACATGAAATGATTAAGTCTAGGAATACAAACTAGATCTTTGGAAATAATGTTAACGGTGAGCTTGGTGTAGGGCAGCAGAGAAAAGGGGATGCAGGCAGCTACTGTTGCCTTTGCAATGCTTTGCTCCTGTGACTGACCAACAACAGCAGAGTCACCAGTGTGAGGTTGCTGTAACCTTCGTTCGCTTCTGCTCTATTGTGTCCCATTCTATTCTGTTCTGCTCTGCTCTGTTCTGGGCTTTTTCCTATGGTGTTCAGCACAGCAGTGACAAACTCTCTTCCTGCAGTGAGTTGGGCAGTGTGACTATTACCTGCCACATGTTGTTTGCTGTTTGCTGTTTGCTTTATCACACAAAGGTACCCTGACCACACCACCCAAACCTCCCTACCACCAAGAAAAGGAATTTGTATTGGGTACATCTCAGGTAATGTATAGCAATGTATAGTGATGTCCATGTGAGAAGAGTCAAAGAATTCTCTCTGGTTAGAAAATCACATTAAACCAGCTGTGACAGCTGAAAGGTTGGTACAATACTGGGGTGTCTTGTGCCCCCCATCTCTACAGGAAAACCCTAAATGATCTAAACTGATCTCTCATCTCAGTCACAAAAAATGCCAATTCCTTCCTGAAGGAGCAGCAGATCAACTAGAACAAAGAACTTTTAAATGAGATTTAATCTAAGTTTGCTATTTCTCTGAAAATTTTTTGCAAGGGAAGAGTGGCTGTCTTTTCAGTGTTATCCACCTGTTTAGGCACTGAACAGAAATATAGGGCAGAAGGAACCTCAAAGGAACCTCAATTTTGAAATTTCATTTTCAAAAACTGAAAATTTCTGTCACACAGAAGGCAGAGAAAGGACTAAAACCAGGGCCTTCTATGTGCTCTAGAAGATATTTGTCCTCTCACTATTCCCATCATTAAGTTTATGAGAATTCCTGCCATTCTGCACAAGCATTTCATGGATCTTTTTACTCCAATGGGATATGAAGCTGGATTTTTGAACCCATAGTCATACAGGCAGATCTAGTATGCCATTTTCTATATTCTTCCTCTTGGTCACTGTGATGTGGAGCATCTTGAAATTATTTCCTTGAGCCATAGGGTCCTGTCTGGGGTTGTGACTTACAGTGACTGCAAAAAAACCTCCCAGAGCATCAATCATTAAGCAAAGTCTGAGCGTGAGTAACTCTAGGCATGGCTGGCTAAAGGAAGAGTCAGGTCAGTGCCCTGAAGGCCCATTCATAAATTCCACCTCTGTCTAAGCAAACTGTTCTGCCAGCCACTTCTGACCTGGGTAGGATCCAGGGTGCTGTGCTCGCTCTTGCATCCCCATATGCAGCAGTTGCATGAAACCAGAGGAACCTTCCTGTAACTCCCTGCCACCCTGGTACTAATGATGAATGCACATTATTCATCATTCACCTGAAATCCACAGTCATTCAGATTTTGTTTGTGCATTTTGAGTGTTTCTGGACTAAGATAATTTTCCTTGAGAAAGATATTTTTCTGACTGATACCAGTAGCTATGAAAAACCACACCACATCCCACATGAATCTACTTTTCATTGAGTACAAAATCTTTAAAAAAAGTAATTTAGACTAATAAAAATGAGTTGAATGGTTTAAATAACATTAGTGAAAGAATCTTTCAACAAATATTTCTGCTGCTATGTTGCAGCCCTGTAAATTCTCAGCATGAGTGATAGAACTAATGGAAGTTGAAACAAAAGGACTGCAAAATGTTTAACTCAGAAAAGATTGCTTTTCATACATATGATCTTGTTATCAAGTGATAAACTTACTGATATTTGTAATTGTATTGTCATAATTTCCTCTGTAATATAAACTTAATGCCATTGTCAAATATTGTGGGTTTTGCAAATGTTAAGCCCATGTGTTACTGCTGGGCAAGATACTTTTTGTGAGCTATGAAAAATATGTTTGGCTCTCAGGGAAAAAGAAATTTAATGATATGCTAATAAGTCCATCATTCTTCTGTATTGTATTATTTACAATTTTGTCTCTAAAACCTATTTAACATCTCCAGTGTAATTATCCATCTGCATCTTGCCAAGTCCAATATTATAATTCTGAAACAGGAAAAATCTCAATTATTTTATTTTCAACTATATGGTAGATGAACAGATATCCAGCAGTCTCAAAAGCTGAAAATTAGTAAATTTATTTTGCTTGATGTCCATTATATTGGCATGTGACTGAAGATAATCCAGGGAATCATATTTTTAATTTAGAATATATCTTTATTTTGCTGGTTTGATATTTCTAAATGTGGATATCTTACTTAATAAAGCCTGATCAACTTACCAAAACAACTTCAGAGAAAAAAGCAGAACCCATAACTTCTTGAAAAGAAATACTTTGGGCAATCACAACTTCTTATTTCCTTTTAAACTCATTATTCAGTCTATTCTTTTTGATTATGAAGCTCTTATTGTCCCATTATTCTTTAGAATAAAGCAGCAACCTTGGTTTGGCTGAGAAAACTCCCTTTTTTCTCATTCATCTTACAAATTTGTACTTTCAACTGGTTGCTGAGCAGCCACCAACACCTGCGAAACCAATATTTGATGATTATATATACAGTGATTTAATTCCATCCCTGAATGCCAAGGAAGAACAGTGGAGTGTTTGGTAAGAATGTGCTGTGATATAATACTTGTTCTGCATATCCTAACACAGCCAATAGAAAAAATCAAAGAAAATCACCTGTTTTGTATGAAACCCACTACAATACAGAAAGGTTTCATAGTGAAAGTTAGGAAGGAATCAATTGCTGTCTGCAAGGTAGAAAATAGTGAATAAAGAAATTTACAGAACATGAGCTCAGGACATTAAAAAAGCCACCCTGAAATACAAGAACTTTCAAGCTTTGGAAATGATGACTTCATGGTGAAGAAAGTGATGGATACAATGATAACATCACAGATTACCTAGATCCTACAAAGCTGGGCTTTAGAAAGAATTCCTCAAATTAGAGAAGGCTGTACCCACTCTGTGTTGAGAGTGGTGTTGTCCACAGAGATGACAACATGTCAAAGAAACGGCCCTTGTGTTTTCTCAGCATAGCCTCACAAGCTCATCAATGTGTTGAAATGCTTTAGTCTGGATTAATAGTTGCTTCATTTTAAAGAAAATCTGAAGACCTCTAGGATGTATTTCAGCTTTCCTTTTCTTCTTGGATGATGGTCTATAGTCATATTTCTTACTTCTGTTTGGATCATCTAACCTACTGTTATCTGGAAGGAAACATGATGATAGTTGATAACATTCATACAGCACAAAACAGAGCTTCTTATATTTCCCAAGCTTTTGAGCACACCAGGCTTGTTCTGAAATCCCTACATTCTTCTGCTGCCCATAAATCAGATTTGTTGACAGAGGCCTTGGTTCTAATTTTCAAAGTAACAGGTCTAATCCAGATTAGTGTAATTGAATAAAATGAACCCAAATATGAGATGGGATCTATGTGCCAAACTTTTACCCTGCCAGGAGGTAACTCTGGAAGCCTCTCTGACCTGGCAAGTACTCACATGCTATGGAAGAGGATAGTTAATAATTTGAGAGCTTAGAATTCATATAATCCTAAAATGACATGACAGAGGAACATCCCAAGTAACACAAAGGCATTTCTGCAGTCTTTTTTCTTGTTCTCAATGCCACTGGCTGCCTTCACGTTAGCTGAGCTATTCATGCCAGTCTACCATTCAACCACTGGCATTAGTACAGCTCTTTTAAGTTTCATTTATAACCTAGAATAGGGTCATCCTTTACCATGAGTTTTGTAACTACATTACCTTCTCATGATTTTCTCAGCAAAGTAATGATTTTAGTCACTTCATGAAGAAATTTTAAAATGTAATTGCAGTGTGTGCAAAACTGCATCCATGACTGTTCACATAATTGCTGCAATTATGAATGCAATTCGGGTAAATATGCAAGCAGACTACTAGCTAAGTCTCTAACTGGTAATTTATGTGTGCCTTTACCCAATTTGTATGGGCAATTTTCATAATTACCTTCCCAGGTTTAGTACATAGATCTCGGGACTAATGAATACTAATAACTAATAACTAATGAAGGAATGATGAAGGCTGCATGAGCAACTAGTGGAATAAGTAAATTAGAAGCATATGGAAAAAAATGGAAAAAATTCAACTTCAGCATATACATTTGCCTTTTTGTACATTTTATTTTGAAAGAGGAGTAATGCATGAGTAATGCAACTAGAGAGGTCAAGTTCCTTCAATTATCCTTCTATCAATTTCCTTCTCCTATCTTCAATATGCAACATACCCTTTCTGGTAGTCAAGAAGCCAAATGATTTTCAGAGAAGCTACATATGTAGTGTAATTTACAGTAAGTGAAATTGTCATTTTAAGTGTCTAACTCTTCATCTGAGAAAGGCAGACGTGCTCTTCATGAATGTAAGGCCAAAACAGGGGCCCAGTGGTGTTTACAGATAAGAAACTGAATGAGTTTACAAGTGTCCTCCTTCAGTGACGAATAAAGGAAATATACTGCATTCAATTGAGAGGCATTTCAAAAAATTATATATGTGTTGTTACACTTAAAGCCATATTAATAATGAAAATCTTGGCTTGTTTGTTTTGCTTTTTAGGAAGACAAGCAAATAAAAGAAGATCATACCTAGATGCTTCTGTTAGCCTTGATCATTAACTATAAAAGAGCTATGTATGTGATGCATTGGCATTAAATTTACATCCTAGCATTTTAAGGAGAGCTGTACCAAAATAAATATAAAATATGCATGTTAGAGAAAAGTATGGACCCTAAAGTGCCTTCTGTAACCCTGTGTAAAAACTGCATCCCATTATGGAAACCTTAAAATCAAGCCCAAGCATTCAATTACTCCTAATCTTTCATAAACCAATTTTTAAGACTATTAATTCCTATGTCTACAATATTTAGGAAAATATTGAAAACTTTAAAAAAATATATTTAAATGTAGAAAATTTCTAGATTTATTTTGAAAATTCTGAACTGCTTCTATACAGTGCACATGAACCTCTTATCGTTGGCATTTATGGGTCCTGAAAAGACCACTTTTATTCTCAAAGTTGAGCAAACAACATCTGCCACAAGAAGTGTAGGTTTTTAAGAGAGATTGTTCAGATATGGTCATATGTAGAATAGTTGCTTCCCTTGATAACTCCAATTAATCTTTTTAGCTTATTAAATTTTACTCCTGCCAGCACTGTAGAGTCAACAAAACCATAGGCTGGTAAGTGGGGCTCTATTTTGCTAAGAAATGGTAAACTGAATTCTTAAATAATTTCTCTGCCACCTAAACCAATCCCATTCCAGCACAAAAAAGAGATAAGGGCTGAACTACACAAGCAAACAAACAAACAAACAATCAAATCCCTGTCCATAAACAAATAATACTTCTGTCTCTTCAAAGTATTGCTAAAATAACTTAGTTTTTAAAGTACTGAAAAAATTATAAGCATTGCTTTATATCATACTGTATCAGTGGTATTATATTATTCTGAAAAATAACTACACTTTGCACTGTTTAAATAACAGATGCTAAATCTTATGTTGGAATGAAAAATATTTTGCATGTAAGTAACTGCCACTGCTAGTTAGGAAGTACAACAAAAAGAAAAAAAACAACATTATGAAAAGAAACAAAAAAGTAGTGTCTTCATCCTTCTACACTGAGGCCTAACATCCTCTGTATCTGTTGCAGTCTGGAGTCTGACAAGCTGTCCTTGCATCCAAAATGTTTTCCTTAATTTTAGAAAAAGATAGCAGATTTGTGACCGATTAATCTTGATATGTTTGCAAACAACGTTGGTAGACTGAACACGCTAGAAGTACTTTTGAATTATATCAATGTGATGCTCAAATTTTTCAGCTTGAAATTAATTTTTAAATTTTGGGACTAGCAAAAACAAACATGCTCAAAGGGGAAAAAAGAACTCTACAAGGTGTTAAAATTCATTGGATAATTTTAATTTCCCCAGCTGAACTATAGGTGAGTAGTTGTGCCCACATAAAAGCCACGCTTTTCAATTTTCATGCTTTTCAATTTTCTAATTATTTTGCTTTAATTCTTTTTTCTGACACCTCATTCCATGCTATTTACTAACACTGATATTATGGCAACATTCTAAGACTGAAATTTTAGAACATGTATGTTAAAATTCTGAATCATCAGAGCATCCCTTTATTGCAGTTATATGCAATTTCTACCCTTACTCAGTGGTTGTCACTTGTGATAATCTTTAAATTCTGACTGGTCCACGGTAGCTGGCAACTACTGTGAAAATCCTTACTGACTTTAAAGAAAATGTTCAGTTTTACTGTCAACAATTTAACAAGAGACATCTTTCTGTTACTGCCTTTAGCAAATCCAGATGCTGTAATTAATATTGTAGAAACTACAACAGGAAATTCTCTCTTTCTCCTGGAAGGAACTTACAGAATCTGCAAAAAAAAGATGAAATCAGGTAGCCCTGCATCTGAGAATGGTTCTTTAGAGCAGTCTGTGATGTTTTTTAGCATGGAGATTCTGATTCAGGGACAGAAAAAAACCAGCATTTTTTTCTTTCTTTTGACACTGATGGGATGTAAACCAGGGCTATAGTTTCTTATCTATTTAGAAATACCAATCTTAATGAGTTATTTGCACTCTATCTTGTGGACATCTTGTTTTCCTAAACATATTGGTGAAATGCAAAGTGCTCTCCCACACCGAGAAATAAATGAGTTTTTTTAAAGAAGCAGAACAAGTACTGTAAATCTACACTCTCTGAATTCACTTCTTGTAACAATAAAGTTACAGTGTTTTCTCATGGGAGAAATAAATATGTTCCAGTACTTAATGTAATTAAATTAGGGAGATCATCAATATAAGAGAGTATTTAAAAAAAGTTATGTATAGAATAATATATACTGATAGCAAGATGAGAGAGGATTCAACTATATCCCATTCTAAATGTAAGCAAAAAATGTTTAAGAAAATGTTTAATAACTAAATTAAACCTTGACTTTAACAAGGAATTCAGAAATTATGATATAGGTGTACATTTTAAAGAGAGAATTTTGTGCAGTTACGCTCCCACTTAAACTAGGAATAACAGTAAAATACAGGATGTGGAATTAGAACACAGCTTTCAATTTCTGTGATAACTCCTGGAAACTATTTAATTTATGTAGCAGATGTTCACTGAAATGAGTGCCATGCTACTTAGCCTTCTAAAAACTGCTGAATGAAGCAGCTATTCCTAATTGCTATCCCACTGTTACCTAATTTGTTCCTCCCAAACTGCAGTGTGTAGGCTGACCTGAACAATCTATCCATGTGTCCTTCTCAGAGGTGTGGATACATGACACATGGCTTTGGGTTATTTTCCAGTGGAGCTCTGAGACGGCAGGTCTGGCTAGTTAACTCATGAGCATTTGCAAAGCTTGATCTCATCTGACATGCTTAAGAAGCAAAGCCTCACTGAACTGCATATGAATCAAGGAGCTAAGCTATACTTTGGCTCCCAAGGCCTCAGAAAGTCAGGATCAGAAAATGTATGAACTGCTATGCTATAACATATCAGGATGATCCCCCAACATAACTCACATTTAAATGTACACATTGATTTCACTGTTGTATATGGCTTCGATTTAATCTTAGTCTAAAATATTCTGCAAAACGAACCCTTGTGTTTTGGACTCCAAGCTGCTGCCACTGGTGCCTATCTCCAGAATTCTGTTTAAAAGCAGCCCTATTCTCACCATCTTTTACAAAGATGATTTTTTATTTTTCCCAAAGCTGATTTTCCTGCCTCTTTGGAAGACTGTGTTTCATATACATTTCACACATTACAGCACACATGAGATGCTAGAAGTGAAATCAGCATCTGGTTACCACTGAGCTTTGTAGTAAAAGTGAGCAACTACAGGTCATGGTGCACACGAATGGTGGAGGAGCAAGATTCTTCCCACATTTCCAGAGGTACCATGTGTGCCTCTGGCACTGTCATGCCTGAAGCAAGGAGGGAGGTGACTGCTCCTAGGGGTGCAATATATACCTCCCTTGAGATGTCTGAAAAACATTTATGCTGGATTCAGCCAGACCTCAGGGGATATGGTAACACACAAGCTGGAGGTTATTCTTGCCTCTTTTCTTCCTGTCACTTTGTGAATCCATAGTGTTAGTTATAATTTAGCATTAAATGTGCACTTTCAAACAAATTCCTTTCAGATGGACACATGCACAAAACTGAAAATGAAACCAAACCCAGTAACAAAACCCAGGTTTCTACCCCAGTGTACAAAGTTTCACCAGTATGGTCTCGCCTACCCATTTCTTAATCAAAAGCTATATAAGCAAAAAGATGAATTTGAACAACTCCTAAGTTGATAAAATCTCCCTCGCTTTTAATTTGTCAACAAATCTACTTTGGCAACAGAAAATTATATTTTTTGCTTTCAGAGCAGGAGGTACTCAGCAAAAGAATAATTTTAAGACAATGTAATGTGTATGAAGAATACATTTTGTCTACTGAATTTTGAAATTTAATTTCTTTCTCTAGACCATTACATGAGAGGTTAGATATAATTTTCCACTTATTCATATAAAATAACATCTTCAAAGACATTTACAAAATCTATTAATGCTTCAGTTTGCAATGAACATTTGGAAATGATAATTATAGAACTGTGATAACTAACTTAAAGTTCAAGAAGACATGATTGGCACAATAAATAATTGGTTTGCTCCTACTTAATCTACATTAATGTAAACAATAAATCTTCTCTTAAATAAAGATTGTGTGAATCTTCATTTATCTTTTATGACAAGAGAGCAAAGGTTGTAGCTTAATGAATGGAAAGAAGCAACAAGGTCAGATTTAAAAGCCTCAAAGGTCAAATTTCTGACATCTCTGAACACTGAAAAAAACCCCTAACATGGTAATTACTATTTTGGTCAAGCCACTGAAGTCTATTTTGTATTTCAAAAAGAAAGGGAAAAAGCACTATACTTCAGAAACTTGAGAACCAGCACTGGATACATACAGTCTGTAACATTTAACTTCCCTGTATTACAGACTCCTTCCATCATAGGAAAAAAATACAGGACACACAGCAATGAGAATTCCATTTGAGACATCACATGTCTATTAAGTAGCCAGTGCATATCCACACCTGGAAAGTGTTAGGGAAAAAAAGCAACAAGCAGTCTCTCCTAGAACTGTGACATTGCCTTTGAATATAAAGTATTTCCAGGGATTCCTATTCCTGAAGCACCCCAGCTTTGGTGAAATCACAAGTAGTTCTGAATCTCTGCAGACAATGGGAACATAGGCACTGATAAAAGGTCCAGAAAGCCACATAATTTTATTTTACATATGCATTGATTTTTGCCCAAATGGAAGATCTCTGTCATCTAACAGGGTTATCCATAGATTCAAAGAGTTGATCAGGGTCATTAATAACAATAGTAAACTGATCATCATTCCAATAGGACTTGACAATGGCTTTTTTTCACAATGGATACTAATGTATTGATGCCTCTGAAGTTCATTACAGTAGTAATAAATCATTAGCTTCCAGAAAATGATTTATAAGTTGCTTAAAATGCATTAGAATGGACTTAGAATGTCAAGCTACTCCACTGAGATGATGAGGCTGGTACTAAAGATTTTCTTCAGGTTTTCTAACAAAAATGGTGATGACTCAAAGTAATCATATCAAAAAGACAAAAATAAAACAAATCACTGTAATGATTTACTTTAATAGCATGTTTCAATCTTCATAAAAGGGTGAGTGAATTTTACTTTGAACTGCTGGATACATTCCTTTTATTCACTGCTAGCAGCAAACTCTTAACCTACAAAGCTCCAGTACTTACCCCAATGATTATATTTGTGTTTACTTTAACCAAAAGAAAGGTACTTGTGTGTGTAACTATGGTTACTCTGCACGGGTGCCTGTGTAATAACAGTTTATTATAATGTATAAGTAGCTTGTCAGGCATGCAGCTCTAAGCCATAAGATTAGCAATGATAATATCACAGGAAGTATATGGGCCACAACTTGATACTCACAATGTTTATGTTATGCAAATCTTTTACTATATCACATACACTACTTCTAGTTACTACTTAAGTAGCTTAACTATAGCTCAGACCTATCAATATGCAACTCCAAATTTTTTTACTTTCACACATGTTTTTAATTAATACCCATTGAACACTGAACAATTTATTCAGCAAACTCCACGTAAAGTCCACCACTCAGTCTCACAGGTTCCTCTGCAACATTCCTGCAGCCATTCTAAAGGCTCCCTGTATTAAACAGGGTATGTGACCAGTCCCCTCCTGGCTACCACCCACTGCCTCATTCCCAAGGTGCAGTGGGTGGCACCTCATGTTCTTTCTCATTGCTGCCTGCTGTGAGCATTGCATGGCCACACAGCATGGGAGGTGTGTGGGAAGACCCACTACCACACAGGACAAGGCAGGATCACAGTCCTGTCATTTGGAGACGCAAAGGCATTGCTCTCTTTCCCTCTGGGACCATGCCCAAGATGACAAAGATGGGTTGGGAGAGACACAGCTGGTTATGCTGCTCCTTTGACCCAGGTGCTGGTGAGTAAAGATAGCACTTGGACAGACACAAATGCCACCATCGCTCTGAGTTTCCATGAAAACCTATTTCCACTTTGTTTTCTTCTTCTTGCACCGTATTGTGCCTAAGTGTCAGAAATAAGCCCCAAGTGATTTGTCTTTACCCATTTGAACCGTCCTTGCTTGAGCAAGTAGCTCTTACACAAGGAGCCCTTCCAGAATAAATACATTAAAGGCTTGTCTGAAATGCCAAGAATCAAATAAAATAACGTCTTCTGGAAATACATGATAAGAATTATAACCAACTCTACAGAAGACAACACAATAACATGTTATCCTCTCTCTGTAATTCAATTATAAGGGTGCATTGCATAAGGGCCATAAAACATTTAGGACCAGATATTCAAAAGGCCAAGTCTGTATGTTTACAAGCTCAATTTTGTGTTTGCAGTCTGAAATAGTTGTGCTTCCATCTAACTAAACTGGCTCTCTTAAGGTATCATTAGGGGTAGAAGTACTTTGGAAATAAGAATGCCTACAAAGAAAATAACCAGGTGATCTGAATAGCTTTGAATAGTATAGTTAACAGCACCAATGTTATAAGATAATTTCTCTTCCTGTGTTTACAGTGGAATTTCTACAGGCCAATTCTCCTTTCTCTAATTTGTAAGAAATCCCCCACAGGAGGATGACAGGTTCCTCTGAATGCAGAAAGAGAGGGGTGGGCATGTAGTCAAACTTAGAGAAGATTGGGGGATTTTTTAATTGCAAATTAAAAATGCCATTTAGCACAAAATGGAGCTCTCAGACCAGCCAACAAGGATGGGTAGAATTAAAGCATCCCACTAACAATTTCATCCCAAGTAAGCACTTGGTGAGAACCAGAAAAATATAACCTTAAAATATGATCATTTTACTCTTAGTTAACATTTCACTGATGTATTTTAAAAAGCTTTTCCTCCACAGAGGCAAATGGTAAAATAAGGATGCCAAAAGTATAAATGAACACTTGCACATGCTAACAAAGAAATCACCAACTAAGTAACCAGCACAGAAGTCTTCAAAAAGTCATGAAAATATCCTTAAAATCTTCTAAAATTGAGAGTATCCCTATTAGAAATGCCAGTAGAAAATGTTTATCTGGTTCTAGTTGGATTCAGTTGATGTGTATGTTTTGGAACAAACCCCAGGTCTTTTACATGGTTATGAAATTACATCTCACAAAGACTCCTTGAAGTATCCCGAGTCAAGGCAGTACTTTAATACTTGATAAGCATAAATTGGCATAGAACAGAACAACTACTAGTGGCCAACACAAGCACATAATGAGAATTTTCACCCATTCAAGACAAGGCACATAACTTGCTGGCCAGGTTTCCTTTAGAAAGAATAAAGTAGTACAAATCATACCAGTCTCTATCTGGCAGGAACACTAGCCAAAATTTGCCTAAGTCTGTGCTGCTGCTACATCCAGATACAATTCTACCAAACCAAACTTTCCTCTTGGCACTCTGCTCATGTCCAGTCTTTGCAAATGAGTCTGTGGCTGTTCTCAATTCCTTCTACTGGACTGCTCCTCCAGCTAGGAGTGGATGGTTTAGTGAGCTTATAAAAACATACAGGGACTGAAGAACGGGTACAGTTCTCACCATGTGAGTTATAAAATCTTCACAAAAGCATCTTTGTTCATGCCAGGAAAAAACCCAGTGGCAAAATAGACAACAATCTGCCTCACTGCACAAGTGCCTTCCAAAAACCAAGACAATAAATAAATGATTCTCTTGCCAATGTAAAAGTTCTGCTATGGACTGAAGTTGAAAACTCTACAGTCAAACTAAAAGGAAGCAAAGACATTAAATGCCTTTCCATCCTCATCCACAAGTGTAAAACTTGTGTCATCCCGATAAAGCTAGATCAAAGGACAACATCCAAGGTATGCTACTTATTGCAATTTTTTGGGGTCCACTGAAATGCTACCATCAGGATAAAATCTAAAATTATGGACTTTAGAACTATGGAAATGCAAATGATTTCCTGAAAGTATTGTTTACTTCCTCCAGCAAACATATGTATGAAGAGCTCAGTGAAAAGACACCACAAGACATCATCTCCTGGCATAAGGAAAGAGTCTGAGCATTACAGGATGGATTTTGGACAGCCTCCCAGCTGCTGAGTGTTCCCCTGCAGGCCACCACTACACTTCTCCTTCATGAAGCAGTTTGAAGGATCTCCACTTTTCCCATGCATTTTTTAACCACCATGTGCTCCTTACAGCTGCCACCACAGACCTGTAGCCCCACTTCTTGAACCATGCCAGCAACCAGGAGGATTTTGTTTATGCTGTCCTAAGCCAGCACTCCTCTTGAGGAGGATTCTCTGGATATCACATTCAGCCTAAGGAAAGGAGGGAAGGCCCATGAGCAGAAGAGCATAGACATACATCAGGATACAACATTGCACAGATACAAAGAGGCACAGCATAAATTCTTGCTTGCTTTTATAGCTCATTCTCTCCACAGGGGAAAATTTTGGCCCTTTATACTTTGTCTATCTAATACAGACACTTACCACCATCTCCTCCAAGTGGAATGTGCACCTGCAATTGTTGGGTGATAAAAGACATTTATCTCAATCTGCTCTGGAAAAACTGACAATGAATGAAGATGAGAAATCCTTGATTAAGACTTGGGAAGCAGAGACTGACATGAATTTATGAGTTTTTTTATAATATCTGTATTGTTTGGTGGTTTGGCTTTTTCCCGTACTCAGATACAATAAATGTAATCCTTCAACTCAAATTCTGCATTCAGGAAGAATACAGAAGCAGAATAGCTTCTGCTTTCTCTAACAAAACAAACAGGTATAAGATTAAGGAAATGCATTAACTTCACAATGAGAAAGGTAAAGATAATTTATTTGTACAAGGGATCCATAATACAGGATTTTTCACTACAAAAGACTTTTTACATACAACATTTTGAATTCCAAGACTCTATTTTACTGCACCCTCCAAACCTTATGTGCTGGTAATGCATATAGACATCTTTTCCCCCATTTCAGACAGAGAAACAGAGGTACAGACAGAAATTTCTCAAGCTAAAGTAAAAACCAAGATAAGAGCACTTCTATGCATAACAAAGGTTTAACTCTAAGTCCATGAGAAGTATTACAAGCCTTTCCAAATATTTTTATGGGATTTGAATCATGACCCAGAAGACATAAGAGTAGCTTTCTCTGTCAGTCATTAAGTCCTCAATCTGATCTCTTCTTCCTTCGTTCACTTTAACTTGTCTCTAGTTTGGACTGTGATCCTGTCAGAGGAACTATGTGAAATGCAGAGAATGATGCCTCAGGTTTTAGCATTTCTATTTTTCACATTCTGTACTGCTTTAGTGTGTAGTTCTGAGCTTCATATTAAGGGATAGTAAGCTCTCTTCAGAGAGTTGGTAGACAAAACAATTCCTTCACTAGCTGGGGACCAAGGACAACTGATCCAAATCTCAGGCCCAAGAGCATAAGCAAAGGTAGAATGAAGAGAGAAAATCAAGAAGGATGGGACTTCATAACCTAAGGTTTAATAACTTAAATTGGACAATTAATTCCAGTATGCTAATGGACCAGAACTTATAAAAGTGTGAAACCCTGTGACTGGTCATCCATTTTGTGACCGTTTTGGGTTCATCTTGGGTGTAGCCCTGGCTGGGCTCTTGTACTGACCAAGGTGTATCAATTAAAGCTTTCTAATAATTACCTACTTGTTTCTTTAGCTCCATCTAGCCTCTCTTCTAGGTCAGCCTTCACAAGGCATCAAGAAATGCAATGGAAGCATGAGAACTTCTCTGAAAGATCCTTCAGCAGCTCACCAGAGACATCATGTCTCTATTCTGTACTTGGTGCAGTAGACAGTAAAGGTAAAGATGGAGACAAACACCAGTTCTGAAAAGATCTTAACATGATTTTTCAGCTAAAGGTAGCTTTCCAATTGCATATGCTTGGAAACCTGAACGTTCAGGGCTGGGAAATCAGGCATGAAAGACCTCATTCCTTCTTTCATATTAACACTTCATTATTTTTTCCATCTTTAACTGTAACTGACAGATTTTTACTTGATCTTCTATACTAACACCCAAGGAATCATCTCTCCTTTCAGATATGTACACACATTATCATCAACTGTAATGTCCGTATGAAGGCAGAATTTAAATCAGTCATTAAACTTGTAAATTCATATTTGACTGTGATACTCTCCTACTCTGCATGTACATGAATAAGTATTGATGAACACTCTGATTTTCATTTCCTAGTAGCTGGATGTCCATTGAACTACCTGAAATGCCACATTTAACCATTAGGGCAACTAAGAAACATATGCAGAAAAATTGCTACTCTGTGCACTCAACAAATACAGACTGATATTAAGCTGAAAAATGAAAATACAGTACTATTGTAAAAGGAAATTAAATATCTCCCTAGGTAAATGGACATTATACCACACACAACTACTTTCTGTGTTTTGGAATACCTGCTTTTCAAAACCTGACATGGGCAGTTCCTTTGCCTTTCTCCCCACCCTCTGCTGCTGGCCATTACGTCAGTTTTTGACACATACTCTGAACCAAGGTTGAGATTTTTTTTTGTTTTGTCTCCTTCTGAGGGCTAAACAGGCTAGTCTTTTTAGCCAATATTTTAAAGGACTTGGCATAAATCTAAATAGCAATTGTAGAGATGATAAGAGAAAGTTGTCTTTGGCTAAAACTGGAGGCATTAAGACCTGAATCAGCATATATGTTTTCAAGAATTGCACTGAATAGAAATTTCTAATTCTTTGTTTACTAGTGAGAACAGTAAGAATGTATTAGCTGCCTATCTGGTCACTGCCCAGAATTTGCCAATGTTTTCTGGTTGGTAATGCAGCACAGCAGCATTTCTTAGCATGTCTGTGTAAAGTGAGAAGAATATCACAAGGTGGTTTTCTTGGCTATGACACTCCCAACAGACTGCAGCATGT
The DNA here is from genome assembly GCF_037042795.1 of Molothrus aeneus. NCBI lineage: Eukaryota > Metazoa > Chordata > Aves > Passeriformes > Icteridae > Molothrus > Molothrus aeneus. The sequence continues at coordinate 115,340,322 of NC_089646.1, forward strand.
GTCAACAGAAAAAACAGAGTGACATGCCTTCCACTTTAAGCGACAGATACATTACATGCCAGAAACCAGCAAAAATATCCCTTTTAATGTAGCCACTAAAAAGATATCTAAAATTTGATCTATGAAACTGTTCTACCAAATAAACCATGTTCACTCATGATGTGTTTGACTGTATTTAGATTACTCATTATATAAAGATCATAATCCTTGATATAAAACTGTCACATATTAAAAAAGACCCTATATGAAGATAAAGGTTCCCCAGAGAGCATCTCAAACTCACACTGTATTCCAGAGCTCTGTATCTAATATTTGGGGCTTTTGAGTTAACCAGAAGCCATACAAAAGTACATGTAACCAGACAGCTTGTTATTGACTTTGTTTCTGAGGAGGTTTATGCACATTATTTATTCAGGGAGCTGTAAGAAATAGAGTGCTCTTATGCAACATGCTTCACATTTGATGGATTCACATAAATGTATGCAGTCGTTATGTCAGTGCATTTGGGCAAATCACACCCTGATTTCATCATATTCATGCAAAAAAAAAAGCATTAGGCATGTTGCTCTGATATAACAAATTCTTTTGGAAGAGGGCCACAGTCAAAGCATGGCAACAGTTTTGTGGTTACAGCTATATTCACACACAAATATATACTTTGAGTCCTATTTTGGTGCTGTTTATGTCTGGGTATTTCATAAAATAATCCTTCTCTACTCCTTTAACTTTGCTCACTGTTTTACTGCAACAGTGGTTAGTTCCTTGTTCAGTAATTCTTGCTGATGTGCAAAATCAGACAGGATTTACTCTATGTTCTCCAGCTGGCACAACTGTACATTTTTATAAATTACACAAATATAATTCTTTATATAATGTAGCTGTGAGCAAGAACTGCAGACCTGGAACTCTACCTTTTTCCACAAAGCATGAATAATGATTACTTCTTAGGTGGGTGTGAGCACATTCCTGTTTTATTAGATCAGTCTCACAAAAGAAGGACTGCACTGTGAATGCCAAGATTATTTTTACCATAGTATCAAAACCTGGAAAAAGCAGTGGCTATCTGAGGTTACTAATTTATCACATTTTACCTTTATCACTCCCGAATTATTTTCTTTTTTTTCCTAAGTCAATATCTGCAATGTGTCCTAACTAAAATGTCGGGAATCTTACTGACAGGAACAAATTTATAACCTCTACTTGCCCACCTGAGTTAAAAGACTTGAATATGTCCCTGCAGCTGGGCTGGAGAAAAGAGGTCACCAATTCTAATTTTGTAATACTTGCCAGTCATTTGAGACGTTCAGTAGGACTGCAATTCCTTTCCCAAACTGCTATGAATTTCATGTGTTCATACAATTTTGTGACTTTCATACAAAAAAAAAAATCCATAAATTAAATCCTCCAGAGGGTACTGAGGAGTGAAACAGAACACGGTAAGTAATATTGCTACTAAATCACTGGAATCACAAGTGGAAAAGAAACAAACATCTGTTCTTCTATACATATGAATGGAAACAATGGAACATAGTAAATGAGCATGAAAATATCTCCTTGAGAAGTAGTATTAATCCACCAGCTTCAACTGAATAATCTCCTTATAACACCTTAATACTAATAAGAAAATAAATTATCTGTTTAAATGGAACATTTAGTCTGCATTCAATACAACCTTTTCATGTTGACACTAGTAAGTTAATAAACAAGTGGGTATTAAATTAGAATACAGGAATAAAATATACACTACTTGAATCATCTGAGGGGAAAATACTTGTTTTCAGTCATCATTTTAAATTGTTATAAACCCATTAGACAGTAAGATCACAGTAAATACACAACTTCAATATGCTCTAATTCTGTGCAATTTATGAGATTTAAGCAAATATCAGTGAGAGTTTTAATTTGGATCTCCCAACAGCTAGACAGGATTATTGTGAGTGTAATAGTTTTATGTTCAAGTGGGATTCTGCTGTATTAAACCCTTTGTTAAACAAATCAGTCAAGCTCTCTCTCTGGAATTTTAATTTGCACCTTTGTAGATGACCGGAGTTTCACTTTTAATGTTTGATTATTAGCACATACTTTAAAGAGGCAAGATCTTACTGCTTAATATCAGTTTCCTTTCTTTTTCACTTGAGCGAAATTATGTTTTAGTCCAAAAAAGGTTATTACTGTCTGTAGTTATGTATCTCCCAGGGCATTTAATTTGCAGTAAAAAATGCTCTCTAAAAAATGTTGCCATGTTGTCAACATAACTAAAATCTGTTTTTTGTTAGGCTGCCAACATTTGCTATCATGTTAACAGCAATAGTTCCATCCTTTTCCAAGAGCAGTTGATAGCAGTACTCTCAGCAGCATCACCAGAATCCATATGGAGACAGAAATACAGGTCGAAAATTTCCACGACAAGGCAGCTCACTGCAAGACTCTTCAATTTTTTCAGTGCTGTCTCACACTGATTCTTTCCTGACAGGTAGGTAAGACATAAATGAGTCATCACATCGTGATTCTGAGATTTGCTTTCTTACTCTAGCCTCAGTCCAGAATTAAAGATACACTTCCAAGACAAGAAGACCTTCTCCACAGCCCCAGCTTCCCAGATATTCCTCTCAGCTGCCACCTGGACTCACCATGCAATCTGCACCCACACAATCAACAGTTTGGGTTAGCAGAGAAGTCAACAGCAAGTCCATGTTGCACCAAGGACTCACAGAGAGCTCAGGAGGCTCTCAACAGGCCACAGTCTACTGGCTTAGCATGCAGGAGCACGGTTATGGTCCCTTCTCACTCAGGTGTTCAATACAACATTTTCAACAGTAAAATAAGTCTGAAGCCTTTTGAAAGACCTTTATTGAATTGTGTAAGAGGAATTATGACATTGTCTTGAGACTCACAGGAAAGACTAAACTATTAACTGATAATAATTAATCATTTGAGCATTCTTATGGGGTACAAACCCAAAAGGTTAAGCTCTTTGTCTAAATAGCGTTGTGCAGAAGCCCAAGATTTGGTCTCATATATCCAGTCAGATGTTCTGGGTATTTTAGAATGGGCAGGTCTCACTCTCTTTTGATCTCCCTCGTCTCATGTCCTGACCATGCAGACTTGATTCTCAGAAAATATTAACAGGAAAAGATTAAATGCAGCTGATAGTTTCTCCTTGTCTCAACTCTGGTTTCACTGCTCCGGCATTTTCCAACAAAACCCTTTTCTGCCAAAAATGCTCATCCAACTCTGACTGCTGTTGAATGCCCAGAGAGTCTCAGGGGAAAGTGAAGCATCTCCTCACTGTTGGATGGAAGCCTATGGTGAGCACATCTTTAGCACAGAAATAAGTAGTGAATGCTAGATATGAATGCGCAACCACTTCTGACCTTCTCTGAGACATGACTACCATACTGTCTGGGAAGAGAGAAGAAAACTTACTTCACTCCTGATGAATCCATGAGATCAGTTCCAAACCTCTCCTTTTTGTCACTGCATATTGGCCAACTGTCTCAAACTTTCCCTCAAAGGTAAAATTGAAGTTTAACTCCTAGCTAATATAATTCTTAATTAGAAATGAGTAATGACATACCTTATATAAGATTCTATTCCCAACTTCAAAAGGAGCTACCTAGGTTTCCTTGGTGTCTTTACTTTGAAGAAAATGTCTTTTATTACTTATTTTAGTACAACACATTAAAATCAAATATCTCCTGTAGCAAAATGATTCAAGTCTCTGGAACTCAAATAATTTTCTAATAAAAAATGCATGAGACAAATAAATGCACTTTATGTTCCACAAGAAAAGGCAGTTTCAACAGGCTAATGCTCAGAGAAAATTCATTTTATCAACCAGCCATTTCATTCTTTGGTGCTGTTACAAGCTCCCCGCGGTTGCTAAGCAACCATAATTCATCGTACCTTTTAATGGATACTCTGCTACTGCTGAGAACATTAAGGTGAAGAGAATAAATGCCTTGGGTGAATCTTGAAATCTTTCATTATGCATGTCATTCTATTTCTGTAATGCTATAATGCTGAAATGTTTCTGTGGCAGGAAACTGAGTTGTGGTAATTGCATATTCCACTCATATATGTTTTGTAAGCAGAGCAGCACGTACTTGTCTAAAATGAGCTATTTCTAACATGATTGAAATTGGACTTTTCTACTTCTAAAGGTAGTAAATAAATCTGAGGGGGAAAAAAAAGAATGAGTCTGGAGGAAAATGTCTTAAAATTTTCAGCAAGAGTGACAAAATCTTGTGGCAAAAATTGAAAGTAATCAAACAGGCTTGATTGTAACACAGAGTGGTATGTGAATATATAGCAGACAACAGAAAATGCAAAAAACATGATGAAGAAACCACATATCCTGTGCAACTTCCATATTTTTAAAACACATGACATTCAAAGACAGACACGTGTGCTAGACCAGGCATCTCTCTCTGAATTATTAAAGCAAACCTCAGGTTTCAGCCAAATGCAAATGTTCAATATTATGTACATTGGCCACCTTGTCAGTTTGGGCCTCTCCTCCTCCTGAGAAATACCTCTTTATACCAGGCGAGGGGGCCCCTGTATGAGCACAATTTCACAATTAGACCTGTATTTTTCAAATACATAGTGAAGACATTATAAGGTAAGATAGAGTGCTCAGATAGTGCCAATGATGCCTATAAGGTAAGATAGAGTGCTCAGATGGTGCCACCACAAAACCCTAAGATGGATCAGTTTCTTTGGGTTCAACCTGCATTTCTTATCCTGATTATCTTCTCCTTCACACCTATATACGCCATGTGACGTGCTCTTAAAAAAGCCACTATGTGCAGGTCAGATGTGGATTATTTTTTCCTTATTTTGAACATTAATCCCAGATATACACTTCCTTTATGTTAGAAAAAAATACAATCAGACTTGGGGAGACTCTGGTTACTTTTTTTTTTTGTATGCACTTTTAAATGTCACTTTTCTATTTACATGTGTGGGCTTGCCATTGGAAAAGCTCAGTGACAAGCAGTATTTTAAGTTCTCTTCCTTGATCATTTACAATCTAGCAGAGGATGGTGACCTCAAACTCATGTTGTATCTGCACAGGCAGTAATCCTGTGTTGTCCAGAGAGGACCAGTCAGGGAACTCTTATAGCCCTGTTTGTTTTGATGTTGGAAAGGAAGGGCAAAGTCAACCCTTTTGCTTACCCTATCAGAAGTGGTTCAGGTGCAATTTAAAATTTCTTTGTTAATCTGTCGTACTTTTATGTGACCACTGAATTTCTGAGTGTTTTGGCAATACAATTCTTCAGCTACATGGTGTGAAGGTGGATGACCTCTGTCTCTGACAAACCTTTTGAAAGCTGTTCCTCAGGAAAATGATCTGGAGGAAAAAGCATATATGCACACAAATGAAGAGAGGAGAACTGTTGGGCATGCAGTAAGGAGTCAGAGACTCTGCATCAGCCTACTCTGCAGTGATTGTACTTGTTGAAAAGCACAAGAGGAAACCAACACACAGTTGTAACAGGAAAACTAATATAGAGTAAAGAGGTTTCAACTCAAAGATAATGCAAAGTTAAAACAAATGCATAGTATGTCAGTACAAATTATTTCTTTCCTTTTCTCCTTTACTTGAGTATTCATACAACTTCACTTTTCACTAAAAGAAAGCATACTTTGTGGGAAATGGATTTATAGAAAATACTTGACTTTTCTTACTCTTCTTCCCTTTCCCTTCTTATTTTATCTTTGTCAACTACTAGTGAAAAAAAACCAAGACTATATGTTTTATACCACTGCCCGATTATTTTTCAGTAAGGAAAATATTGACTTTCCTCAAACCACTGATGTTTCCTCCAAAAATGTCCCCCAGAGTAAAGGAGCAGTAGCTTTGCTGACCCATTTTCAAAGACTTTCACTCTTTGCTAATGCAAATCTCTCCTTTCCTTCACTCCAAATAATTTCTGGAGTGGAGTTTCACTAGTGGGGTTACATACACCTGAAAAATGTGCCAAAAATTGTGTCTCCTAATGATTCTTCTTGCTCTTTTCTACTTCTTAGAGGGTGGTAATATCAGAGAGAAGTCACAGCCTGAAAAAGTCTTAAGAGGCTGAGCTACTTATGACTTCATATTTTTCTATGTAGTTTATCAAAATTGTGGGAGCAAATGGTGTTTTTCCATACAGTTAGAGTTGATCAAAATTATAATTCCCAAAGTTAAGAACATTCATGCTTAAGTAACTCCACATTTCCTCTGGTGCAAACCTGCTTTGGCCAGTATCATGCAGTTTTAACAATGGTAAAAAATAATATAATAAAAAAATACAAAATTAATGTTTTAAGCTTCACAGTGAGGTAAAAAAAAGAGATACTTAATATCATGTATCAAAGTAGGAAGGGAACAGCAAACTGACACCTAACCACTGGAAGGTCACAACCAATAACTTTTCTGCAAATGGAAATCGGTTGCAGAAGCATCAAATGATAATTACTGTTTGCTGGAGAATTTTAATAGAGTTCTACGTCACACTATAAAATGTTTAATTGTAACCCCATTTTAATAACACTATCTGATTAAATGAAAAGACGCCTTGCTGATTGCAATTACAATCTGTCAAACTACATATTTATTTACAGTTTGGTTTCCTAAAACCACAAGATAAAAAAAGGAAACTCTATTCAGCTTGTCAGCAAACTATAATTATTGTGTATCCTTCTGTCAGCTTCTGCATAAAACTTTTGGTTCTAAAATGGATCTAATTATAACTACATCAACATTTTTATAAATGCTTGCTTTCCATTCTTTCCCTGTCCTTTCCTCCATCCCTAGCAGTGAAATCTTTGTTGCAAATTCAGAAGGAAAAAATTCTTCTAAGTAAATAACGCTTGTTTCTCTGTTTCATCCTTTCTATCCTAAATTGCTGTTAGAATACAGAAAACTCTATTCAATGTAAATATTATTTATGGCAGTGCACTGTCCTAGCACTGTGCTCAAGCAAAGCCATGGTATTAGGACTCTATTGGGTTTTTTCTGCTTTGGCATTAACGTTTGGATATCAGCTGAAACACTCTTTCCAAGAATATCATGTAGCTCATCTTCTGCAAAGTCTATTTATAGTAATTTATAACCTTTCACAAGAAACAATTTGCCAGACAAACAAGTCCAAATATCTGAACACCAGTGTATGTATCAACCAGTTACAGAAATTACATCTCAAAGAAAGGGCTATTAAATCATCCAACCCATCTCTCAGCCAGTGCAGGATTTTCCCATACATGCATGTTCCATTGCTTTAACACTACCTGGCAGACTATTCTGATGCCATTAAAAGGGTTTTTTCCCAACCTTCACCCATTGTTTATTTTTATCCCATTACTTGCAGTGACATTCCTTAGGTATCATAAACATCTACTCCTTCAGCCTAACTTTCTAAGTAATGGATGATGATAAATAAATAAAATATTTAAAATGTGCACATAAACAATTTCATAAAACAACACTATAGCTGAAGCTTCAAGAAGAGTTATTTTGCTCAGTGTAGTTCATGGGCTATTACAGTCTGGATCATGATTATATGCTAATAAGATTTGGGGAAAGCTGATTATTTTTCTACTGTTTCTTAAATGGTCAAGTCAGCTATGAACCAAAACAGTCTGAGTTAATATACATCTTCTTGATTATTTATTTCCTAGCTGTTCCATCAACATCTATTACCTATCATACATTCTTAAATCAATATACCCTATATAAATATAAATATAAATATAAATATAAATATAAATATAAATATAAATATAAATATAAATATAAATATAAATATAAATATAAATATAAATATATCTAAAAAAGCACACCTTAAAAATAAATAATAGACTATTGAAAATATTAAATTATCTTTATTAACCTCCACTGCCTGCTGGATATTATGTATGGTGATTTTTTAAGGGTGAGAACCTCTATCCAGAGCTTGCATGAGGAGTCTAGATGAATTCTCTGAAAAATAAGCTAGATCTGTCAGAAATGACAAACCTATGGAGTATCCTGCTCTCAGTGAGATGACCTTTTAAAATCCTACCTTCAACTACATTAAATGAGGGACATTACAGTTCCCTCTGGACCAATTTAGGTGATTTGGTAAGTAACACAATATTATGGCTGCACTGAGCCAGGATCTAAGAGGTCAGGTTACTCATGTGACTTTTTTCTGTTGCACAGCCTTCCTATATTGTCTTTAATTATATAATAAAAATCAAAACAATAAAAATGGTTTCCAAACAGGACATTAGATCATGATTTTTCTCTTCAGTCTTGTTGCACCTTGCACTGATTTTCCACATGTTACAAGAAAAATATTTCAGAATTATGATGGCATTATGAGTGTGGATCATTATTGACAAACAATTTTGTTGACACACCTTCTTACATAATGTGAAATCTAAATTCCCACAATTTATGAAGAAATGAGAAAGCATCTGTTATAGAGCCAGTTTTCTTTCTTTTGAAACTCTGGGATAGCTAGAGTAGGACAGGATCAACATTAAGCCAGAATATTTCTGAAAATCCCACTGAGGTTTTCAGTCAGCCACAGAGCTCCTAAAATGTACTTCAGAGGCAGAGGTCACAAATGATGAAATCAGTGCAACAGTGCCAGCCACAATTAAAATTACATAGGCCAGGCCCTGGGCAGAGAACTCCCCTGTTTTGAGTTTTCCTCTCCCTGCATTCAAAAAGCTGATGACAAGTGAGAAGAAACACATGTGCTATGGAACCGGCCCGTAAGGGCTTGGACTGGAGATCTGGGGCAGTGGAGCATCACACTCTGTGGTTAAACAGATACTTCACTTCTCCCCAGAGCTGACTGCATTTCAAGGACAAGCAAAGCAGTGCCTGCATCTTTTTCATGTCTCTTAAATAAGGTTGCTGTATCACTTCCAGGTTGCTTGAGAGCTTAAAAGTCTCAGCTACCATAATATGCAGTCACTGTAAAAACGTTATATTAGACGTGCAGCACATGGCAGTTAAGTCCTGCTTTTATTACATGTGAGGACATCTGCTAGTTCTAATATTGAAAGCTGACTCTCACCACACTGCTAACCACCTTTGTGTTACTGAGCATCAAACATGAAATTAGCTCCTGGTAACACTTTCATTATTACAAGTCCCCCTACGTAGTCATTTTCATCCTCCTCCTTTAAGACCTTTCTTTTTCAATTTGGGATTCATTTGTCTTTGTATATGGTGAATTAAATTTTGCTAGCTTTAAAATAAAGTAAGTGGTTTTCTCTCCTACAGTATAGTACTTGACAGATAGGAGGGACTGATATTGTGAACATCTACTTACTGTTAGGAGTAAACTACCTTCTCAGCTAATTAGTGACTGCAAAGCACTCCAAGGCACAAGAAAGGTGCTTCAGAAGAGCAGAGTGCTTTTGGCATTATTTTTCAAATGCTGTCAGTTGTTTTGTTATTAAAAGTTATTGTTATTAAAAGTTATTGTTATTAAAAGTTATTTTACATTGTATACTATCTAAAACTGCAGATAAGGATAACCAGATAAGGACCAAGCCTATTGCACTAAATAGTTTTTATGCTCTCACATAAGAAAAGGCAGCATCATAAAATGCATTAAAATGAGATTCCACACTTGAGTATTGAGGCATGTCTTGGAAACTAAAGCTTAGTTACTGAGTTAATCTCTGAAATTCTTTATGTGTGAATGAAAGTAATCTTAAAATGTATTAGAAGGAAGTTGCATCTCCAAATAAAAAAGCATTGCATTCTCAACAAGGGCCTGATCCTGTAAATACTCCATGAGCAGGCCTTTTTTTGGTTAAGGGACCAGCATATCTAGTTTAAAGGTTTTTTTCTGTTTAGATCATTTTTGTTAAGGTACCTATAACCCAATATCGTTACTGTCTGGAAGCAGAATTTTGAAGATGTGATAGGAAGTTATTTCATCTTCATTTTGTTACCCATTAGGTATGCCATGTCTCACTTTAGCAACTAGGCTACTTCCTTCATTAACTCAATTAGCAAAAGTACCCATTATCAAAGTTACTTTCAGGCACTGTAACCTCACTTATAACTCAGGAATTTGGTAAAAATATTGTATAATGCAGCCATGTGCAGTACATTAAGTAAATCCGTTGAATCTAGTTCAATAATTTGGCTCTAGTTTCAGTCTCTGTTTAGCAACAACATGGATCCACAATCTGGGGAGAAGGGGGATGTTGCAGATGCTACATCCTGTCTGCTACACTCCCATTCCAGCAGAGGGCTTCAGTGATCAACAGTGAGGTACATACTTACAGACATATAGATGTTCATATGTATGTATATAGGGTATCCAGGTACAGATGTGTATGCCAGTATGTACTCTGAGCACTGCAGTCCACTTCAGCTCTGGGTCAGGGCAGGCACACAGAGTGCCCATCATGACCTATAAGATCTCCTTCCACTCTTTTATGTCCCTGCATGCTGGTTGAAAGAGGAATTTTGGATACACCCTGATAATATGTAAGATAAAGTGAAATTTCTTTGTTCACTTTAGATGAAAAGCATTCATTGTGGGGATTTTGTAGCTGAAAGATATGCACAAGCATGCCTTAGAGGTGTTCCTCACTCCATAATGCTTCTTGCTGCCACTCTATACCTCAAGTCCTTTTTTCTGACTGCATCCATCCATGATATGCACAGAAAATGAATTAAGAAAATTCATTTTCGTATCTTTAGTGTACAAATACAGAGGCAACAGCATGTACAATGTGCCAGAAGTGCAGTTCAAAGGTGTGTGAGTGAGACTACAAAGATCCTGGGTCACATGCATGTGCCTGAAGTAAAGCATCACAGGAGCAGTGGAGGTTAAAGATTTTACACACTGCCCACAGGCAATCCCAAAGAGGCATTTACATAGAACAGGCTTTGTACAAATGAAGAGGAGGTGGAAGGGGGAACAGAGGGGCAAACATCCATCTAAAATTAATCTTTATGTTATTAAAAGGACTAGGGAAGAGTAGACATCTTTACACTTTTAGCATTTCTTAATTGCCTTGTGAAAGAAGAAGGGATAAAAATAACAAATGAGTTATTTTTCACTTCTGATTATTTCTTCAAATCTCAAAACACAACTATGTAGAATATTTTTCTTCCATTCCTCACGTAAAAAGTCACTGGTAAACTCAAACAATGATACTTAAAACTCTGTAAAAACCACAAAAACAGATAAAACCCCCCTGAGGTTATTAATTGGACCATTTAAATTCCTTCAACTTGGAAAGTCAAGAATGGGCTTTTCCCCTCAAAATGAAGAAAAAAATTTGCTAAACATCTATGACTTTATATATAAGATTTAAGAAGAATTCATTCTCTAGCAGGTGACAGCTGAATTTCCAGCATGCATGTGGCACCTAGAGTTAAGACAGAACATTCTGTAGCAGGGCTGCTTTTGTCCACACACCTTTTTAGTACTGAACAAAACAGGATGAGATGGTGAATGCAGCTCAAATCCATGAGGGATGTGCAGTCTTCTCAGCTGCTTTTGAGTTTCAAAGAATGCAAATTCATGCATTTAAATTATTAAACAGGTGGAAATAGAGGCTACTCCACCTGATGCACAAAGCCCTCCCTTTCATCTGCACTGTGGGCTTCTCCTTCCTTTTTGTCTTCATAGAAGTATGTTCACAGTTTTTGAGAAAGACATTTCACTTCTATTCCATATCCAGGACTTAAGATCACTAAGATTTTTTTTGCCAAAGTGTGAGTCTTCAGAAACATTTCATTATCATGCTGTTCTCGACAACTACATGCAATGTTAAAAGCAGCAGATTAAAGTCAACAATCTCTGCTGCTGAAGCCCCTGAATTTCTGACATTTTCTGAGAGCTATGTTTCCTCTATTTGCATACTCTATTATCTGTTTTGTTTGACACTTGCAGCTATGATGCTGCTTATGCATTAATCACTCCTGTGAGTACTTCACATGTGAGGTGTTGTATAATCTACCACCCACAACTGAAGTCTTTCTCTCTGCACCACATTCATCTTGTCTTAGCCTGTGTCTATCTGGTTAAAGTCCAAGTAAAAAATTACTACAACTAAACTTATTTTTCTTACTTTTTATATGTAGCAAATAGATTCCTATCAGACAATGCGTAACCACTGTGAAAAAGGCCACCAAAGTATTTTTTATAGAAGGGTGTTTTCAAAAATAAGATACATGACACCTTGTTGTTTCTTCTTTAAATTATACTGAAATTGTTTTCTGACTTGAGTTTGTGAAATACGTGAGCCCCATGGATTCTCAAAAACCACACTCAAATGAGCAGGATGCTGTGTTTCCCAACTGACAGTAAATCAACAGCTTCATTTTCAATTTTAAAAATGAGACCTGGAATTATTCTAAAAAGAGTTCAGATCATTGGTGTACAAATATTTTGCAACAGTTATGTGCAAATATTTACTTGATCTATCTTTAAGGCAAGCCCTTAGTACTTAGAGACTGAGAGCATAACTTTACCAGATACTACTGAAGGGTCAAAAAAAAAAGCTCCACAAATACTTTCACAGGAATTCTTGTCCTAGTTGACCTGAAGAAGGTGGGGTCCATCAGAGGCCTGCACCCACAGAGTGCTCTCTTTTACTCTGCTGATGTTTCTCTTGGGAGGCAAAAGCCACAGAGGTGCTGCCAGCTGAGGTGGTACCAGCAATGTTGCCTCTTCTGTGAATGCATGGACCGATGTTTTTTGTTGAGAAGGCCCCAGGGACAAGGTGACACATGGGAAGGTTCTGGTCCTGCTGCTGTAGTGTGGGGTCTGTAAGTCCAGTCCCAGATAGAGGACATCTTTTTTGAGAGTTATCCCACTTGAATTTAATCCTGAGGCACAGAGAATCAACCACCTGCCACAGTACACTACAGCTAAATGGCATATCTCTATCACTGCTAAAAATGCATGCTTTGTTTCACTCTAATTTTATACAGCTGCAATTTCTGACATCAAAAGTTTCTTGTAGCACAGTAAAGAGCCTTGTAGTAGCAGATATGCAATATGCAGGTATTTATGAAACCTTGATAGAATAACATCTTAATCAGCTCCTGTACATATCCTTTCTGTTGTCTGATGACAAAAGAGTAGAGCAGACATCAGAAGAAAGGAAAGATAAAAATTATGTCTCAGAGTCCTTGATGGAATAAGCAGTCATAATTCTAGTAAAGACAATAAGGGTTATGCTGATGGACACGAGCTGATCAGGGTGTTTGACAAAACATACATTAACTATTGTAACCTTTTTCCATGCAAGGTTTATTTCAGTAAAGAAAAAAAAAACCTGCTCAGAAAACATGGTGTTACTTTTTTGTAATTGTTTTTTGTTGTTGTTGTAGTTGTTGTTTTGGTTTTTTTGCTTCTTTTTCTTAGGGAAAAGAAGAATACAAAGTTGCTTAATAACAAAAAAAAAAACAAGCAACTTTAACACAAGATGTTCCATGACCTTAGCTTTATGATTTGGTGGTTCTGATGGCAATAACTCACTGCAATAAAATTTGGGGTAGCAGCAGGTCTGTGTAGCATAACAGTAAATTTTGATGTAAACTGAAGACCAAAGACTGGTAATGAGGCACAAATGGGAAGTATTCACCAGAGACAAAATGAATCTGCTACCACTGGCATGCAATGCAAGCTAGAAAAAAGTATCCAAACATGATTCAAATCTCAACACTTAGGTTAGGAGACACAAATCTCTTTTTTTTTTTTTTTTTTGTTATTAAAGTCATTCATCTTGTTTATCAGAAATAATGAATTTCTGTTTGACTCAGTAGTTTCCACTGACACTTAAAGGTGCAAGAAAAAAGAATCAGCTGTATAGGTCAGCCCCAAGATGAGTCATGAATACTGAATTTAAACTAACATGTATGAAACCAGTAAAACAAAATCTCTTAAATGCATCCCAGATACAACAACAGTCTCCTTTATTGCATTTATTAGCAACTGTACTGTGAATATGAAATACTAACTTCATTCTACCTGGATTAAAAATGGCAAAAAAAAAAAAATAGCTGTCTGCTTTCTTCCTTGTTATACAATGTCACATTTTGTTTAAGATATTAATCTCTCATGGGTTGCATATCTAAAAATATAATTCATGAAAAAGTATAATGTAATTGCTCAGGCTTTGATGAATTGGGGCATAATGTTAAATAATTATTCATTGCCTTTATTCTTCTGTCTAAGCGTGCAAAAAAAAAAGCAGCTTTTTATTGCTTTTTTTATATAAGGACATGGGCCTTTGTGACATGCATTTTATTTTAAACTAATGCTTCTATTATTCCACATTTGAATAATTATAGCTGACATCATCTACTCTTCCGTGACCTAGAAGATCTTTAGCTCTAGCACACTGTTACATATTTTATGCATTACATGAAATAAAACACCTCAAGATTTCAAAAATATTTATTTTAAAAACAGCATTGAAATTGTCTGTAATCACATTTTCTGCTCTGCTTTGAAAGCAGCATTATTCAATATGCCAGTGGTATTTTCCATAAGAGCAACATATTAGAAATTCATGCTGCTCTAATATATCTGAATTCCTTGATGTACTGCACTCCCTATAGACCTAAAGAAACATTTTTGCTTCAGTTTCATATGTCCTGCACATTACCTACTGATGTGGTGGTTGTCAAAACAGTTGTACAGTAGCCTTTGAATTCAAAGTGTGCCTTGACTGTATACTAAAAATGACAATAAACCTAAGTATATACATTATGCTGGCTTTTGTTGCCAGCACAAGTAGAGCATTTGGGAAATCAAACCCCTGATATTATTGTCTTTTAACATATTTTTCACTTTAAACTTAAAACCCAGAAATTTGAAGCATTTCAAGAAATTGAAATCTTCTATTTATTTCTTGTAAATTTTCTATGGTATACCTTCATGAGCCACATTTTCAAAAAGATCAGCACAAGATTACAAATGAAAGCATTCCAAAAATAGGTTGGGTTTTTTTTCCAACTATGTAAAAACAGCACTGCAGTTTTTAACCCTGGTTTCTTGCAGAAAAACCAACTATCTATAGGATACACTAAAGAAGTTAGAATGTCTATAATTTTATTGATGCATAGAAAAACCCATTTTATAGAACACATCCAACACATCCAAATTCTCACACAATGTGAATTTTTTGCAAATGTTAGAAGGGTAATTCTTGTGGTCCTTGAAAATATCCTTTGGGATATTTCAGGAAAACTCACATCAACAGAAAAAGGCTGGCAGGTCAAGCCCCAGCTGGGATCTAACCCAACCCACACAGTCTTCAACTGGTAGGAAACCAGGAAGGGATCCCTATTCCATTATATAGAAGCAAACATGTTAACAGGACCATAAGTACATTTTCATTAAAAAACACTTCTATCCATATCAAATTGCATACAATTAAGAAGCAGGAATAGAAGTCATATCCATTTTGAAGGAGGATTTTAAGGGCTCCCATGATAGGGCTGGACTGTGGGTTAATACCACCCTGACTTACATTATGCACAAATTTTGTAGATTTCTGAAGCCCTGATTTTCAGACATAATGAGCACCTAAAGAAATCTGTATGTGACAGCATGATAGAAATTAACGTGCCTGTGCATGTGTATATTCTGTATGTCAGCTAAGAATAAAGAAATATACAAACATAGAAGTAAATATGTGAACTGGCAGCAGAATAATGAGAAGGAAAAATTTTAGTGGTTTTGTTGTTTGATTTCTTTTTTCTTAAATAGTTGGCATGCAGTATGAAAGTCCAATCAATCAAAAAAATTTCAAAGAAGGTTAATTCCAAATTTAAGACACTGTCAATGGCAATGAGAAATTTTCATCTCCTAGCACTGCAAAATTTTTTTAGAAAGAATTCCTACAGTGTAAGAATCTGTAAGAAGCCAATCCCTAGTATGAATTCACTGAGCTGGTAGTGGGCTCTTATTGTGTGTATTTAAGCACTTCTGCAGAGGAGAATTCTTAGAGAGATTGGGGTAAATCCTGCCATCCTTACTGAAAGGGATTTTATCTGCAGCTTGGAGGGAGTACTGCACAGTATGAAACAGAGACTTCTGATGGGGGGAGATTTGAAAGGGTTTTAGGAAGGGTACATCCTCAATTTTCAATCTGTCCAAAATCACAGAAATCCTCATGTGAAAACACCTGGTAGTTGAGATGGAAGAAAAACAGTATACTTAGTGTATGAACTATTTTCTAACTGTTTCTGAGCTCACTGATATTCCTTTCTCACATTTGGCTAGTATTAAGTAATGTTTTGTCTCTAAGAACACAAACTGAAAAACATTCACTTGTTCTAACACAGATAAAATAGAAGGTATTACTGCTAAAATACCAACATAGGTTAAAAACTAGCTAAAAAGAAGGATGTTTAAGTAAAATAAAATAACCAAATTCTATTAGAGGCACATTGCAATGCAGCTGAATTTGTCCCAACGTAAGTAAAATTTGCTGAAGATGTGAAATTAATTAGGGATAGAGAACAGCCAACAGATTTGCTTCTAAGAATATTTTTTCTAAAAATACCCATTAGTGCCCTGAAAAATGAAGTGACACACATGTTTTCCAAGTACACTAAATGGTACTTGATATACTAGAAATTATATGGAACCAAGGGTTTAGATGGGTTGGAGAAACTTATAAATTATGTTCTATATGAGGCAATATAGGAGCGATTTAGACAAGAACTTGCTAAATGGATCAGAGTTTGATGAGATAGTAAAAAGGAAACTTGGAGATGAGTAATACCACAAGAAAAGAATCATATTGAAAAAAAGGTTAAATGTTCTGGATTATAAAAATTCAAAACTAAGTAAAGAATATTAACTCTACAAAATCCCCTGTTTTTCTTCATCAGTGCAAAGCCAAAAGAACAATGGGGTCATTCTATTAACTGAAGAAGTCACTGAATTCACTGAAGAGTTAAATTACTTCCCTCAAGTTAATTTCTCTCAAGTTATCAAATTCAAATCAGAGAAGCAATACTGACAAACAGCATTTGAACTGTATGAAATTGAGGTGTTAACATTGTACCAGTTGTACTAACATGAACTGTAGCTTCACCCCCTGCACAGATAAGCCAGCTCGAGTTCAAACTATTGCAAGGTAAGAGGTGCTCCTGTGCAAAAAGGGCATGCAAGTTAGGGATAACAGCTGACTTAGCACATGACACTCCAAGGATCATGCTTTATTTATTGAACAAATCCTCAGAAATTATTGTAAAAATTCAGCACATATTTTCTTGACATCTGACTTTCATCTCTTCTGATCTTCACTAAGATCCAACAGCAAAATTGCCTAGCTATATTATTCAACTTTTTTGTATTTTCCCTCAATGCGATTATTCGCTGTGATGATCTACAGACTCTCAAGGCCCTTTGTTCAGGGCTTGTTGCAAAAGGTTAATGTGAAACATCACGGCTTAAAAGAATGCATAGTTCTGAGCCATAACCATGGCTCAAAAGAGGTCAATTCAATGAAATACTGCCTGTCTTGACTAGAGTGTCAAGCATTTCTCTTACTTTTCCAAGTCCGTTCATAGCTCTAATTCTCAGAACCCCACACAAGATTTCACTCAAGCTCTTTAATGCATGCCATCAGCTTTGCAGACAAGCAAGGAAAATATAGGCTCTTTCCATAGAGCATATTTCTATTTCTCTATATAAATCTGCCTCTCCTCCACTCCTCCCATTATTGAACATAACCCTGGGGTCAGATTCTGACCTCAAATACGAAGTGTGCAACATCCTAGTAAATCAATAACAACTGTGCAACATATAAGAAGCCAATACTTGTGCCCCTCTGCTTTTTTGAACATCCTCAGAGGGAATGCAGAGCTCCTCAAAATCAAGGTAGCTTTATTTTAATTAAGTTGCAATGAAGCTGTGTGACAAAGCAGATTTTTGTTGTAAACCAAGTCTTTTCCAGCCACCATGGCCCCTGGGTCTGAGCCCTTGAGGGGCTGATGGAAGCTGAACCTGGATCCCTGACTACCCAAACAAATGTGTTGTGTCAGCTCTCAGGTTCCCAGGACTGATTTATGTTTTTTAGATAATGTGGTGGGGAGCTAGCAAGTTGGAAAGCCTAAACAGCCTCAGTCACTAAGTTCAGAACTTTTGGTGAGAAGCCCAGACCCTCTATCTCTAGGAACAATAGATTCTTATCTTTGGCTATTGGGATCTGCAGCTCCTGGGCAGCCCATTTAGCCCACCTAGTGCTTGAAGTGCCCTGGGATACACACAATGTCAGGCTCCATCCTCTTTCATGGGATTTTTAACTCTTTGGGTTAGAATTGTACATCAATGTGAAATCTTGTCTGGAGCTTCTATGCAAGAAGTATACTAATTAATTGTAGAGCCCACTTGAAAATGTAACGTGTACAGTAGCTCTGCAGTTGTTGCAAGCAATTTAACATTCAAATAAGTGGTTTATAATATCAGGCTTCACAAGATTATGACCATAATGACTATCTGACAGACTTTACAAGCAAGTTGTCCAGTCATTTCAATTGGATTCTGGCTGGCTAAGGACTGGGAACTGTAAAAAGGCTGTAAGATTTGGCCTAGAATCAGAAATAACATTTGCTGTTTTCCAAACGTGCGGTAAACAAGAAAGGAGATATTAAATTTTTGTACATCTCTCAGCACATGCAAATGAGAATGGAAAGAGCCTCATCAGACAAATACAGAACAACAGCCATCTGGATCCAAACCCTGCTCCAGCAGAAGTCAGAGCCTTGAGCCTCGTTCTGTCATTATTTACATGTCTGTAAAGGATAACCTTCTACTCAAGGTGGCAGAAGGTAACAACACTCTGACTTTCAGGTTCCCCCTCCCCTCTGCGGGGCGGAGGATTTGACACAAGGAATGCAATGTAACACCCAGAGTCAGGCCAGGGCACTCCAAAATTTGAGTGGGGCAGGTGTTGTTCCCCTTAAAGAATTTCAGAGGTCTGTATTTCCATGATTTTGCACTTAGAACAGAAGAGAAAGACTAAAAGTGCTTACCACAGAGAGGGAATTGGAAAGCAGTCTCCCGTCTTGGCCAAGCATGTTGGAAACTGTAATTTCAGGTAGATCCATGTTTTGAGGGTGGAAGGGTAGGAGGCCATTGTGGTTCATGGGATGACACAGAGAGTGGTACCCAGACTCTATCTCATTCAAGTGCACCAGGGAGTGGTCAGGCAGTGATGGAGGAGTTATAGGAGGTATGTTAAAATCTTCACTTTCAAGACTTGGGCCAGGAAAAGACTGGAAAAGAAAAACAAGCCAACAAACAGAAATTGCTATGAAAATCATATGAGCACTGGTCAATAATAACAATAAAAGTCATACAAAACAAACAAAAAGAGCCAAACTCCCATACTTCTAAGCACAATCTACAATTTAATAAAGAATTTTCAAGACCCATATATTATACAAGTGAAGTTTCACCATTATGTATGGAGGAAAAAATGCCTCTAAGGCATAAGAATCTATGATACTTTTCCCTTAGAAATATTTTTTAAAAGAAGGTGAACTCAAACAGATTTCAAGGGTCCTATTAAAATTTTCCGAGTGTTCATCTAGCTGAATACCTTTTTCATGGGAATTGTGGAAAAGGGAATGCAATTTATAAAATTAATATTGGCACAAAATGGTTCATTTTACTTCCTGCTACTCAGACTAAGAATTACATAGTGAAGAAAGATACCACTTTTATACTTATGGGAGTGCCATGCATTTACTCAGCTAGAAAGAAAAAGAAACAGTACATACTCAGTATGAATATGCTTTGTATTTATAAAAAAGCATTCGAAGTTTTAATTTTTTTTTTCTTTCCTAATCTATAAAGTGAATTATGCATACATTTTGTCAGTTGTCTGAATTAGTAACTCCACCAAACAACTGTTAGTCTTTTGTTGCCTGCTGCCATTAAGTCATCCAACTCAATCTGATCCAAGGAAAAGCCACAGGCAAAGTCAGAGTAATGCACCAAGGTGGATAATTGCTATTATTTATCTACAGTTTTTGTACAGCAGGTAGGCTCCTTTGTGGGAGAGGGTGGGCATGTGCGTATTTCTAAAAAGGAAAAGGTGAGCATAATAAAGGGTTAAAGAGATCAGTTGCAATGGCTCAGCCTGAAAGCCTGCTCTGCTTTTCTGAGAACAGCCAACTCCTTTGCAAAGTGATCAGTCTTTGCACATCCCATGCCCACAGTCAGGAGATTTATAGCACAGTGACTACTCCCACCCTTCCTGCCCCTCTTCATCACAGCAGTCCTGCTCTGAGTGCTGCTTTTGTTAATTCTGGAAACGCAAGGATTTAAATACATTCTGCTCCTGAAAAGTATCACCAGAAAGGATGAGTATGAGGGCACAATTTCAAAGAACAGCAATTGGAAGAAAATGTTTTCCCCAATATGAGTTTCCAAATGGAGGATAATACAGTGTATGAATTCATGCAGAAGGACAAGGGGAGAATCAATGGCCAATTACAAACAAAGGGATTTTTCATTAGTCATCATAGTAATAATGTTCTCCTGATGCCTGAGATTACTCTCTGTACGAGCATGTATACATAAACTTAAATCAGACTAAAACCAAACTGTATTAAGTGTTTTCAGTGAGCTGGTGAACACAGATAAACCTCCGCTAGCGCACACTGCCATGGTTTTGGCTGCTTTGCGTTTTTCCCAAAAAGGTTTTAATCTCTTTACCAAGTATCTTAGTATAAAATAGAACAGGAAGTCTAGATTGGAAAGGCCAAAGTAAAATCCCCAAAAATGAAAACAACAGAACAGGGTTTGACAGTGATGTCATCGCTGTTATGTGTGAGGACTTTGATTCTACCCATGCATTCCAGCTGTGTTTCTCACCACCAGCACAGGAGTTTGCTCTCCCTCTGCCCCTGCTTTCTTCTTAATGGCAAGCTGGTGCAAATCTACTGACCTCTGTAAGTTGAATTTGCCCCCACTTTTACAAGCCATGATGCAACCATTTCTCCAAGGGGAAATACAGTAAAATGGGCCCTCACTAAATGGAGAGAAGGCCTTAAACATGGCAAAGAGAACATCACATTTACTCAATAGCAATGTATAAATTTTGCAAAACCAATTAAAAGTATTAGGGACAATGCATACACTAGCTAGTTCCTAATTACTGTTATATAAAATCCATGATGAAGGAAAAGGTGTCTAAAGTGAGTTTAAGATCTAATACAACAATTACTAAACAGCAAAGAAGAGAAATGAAGGAAGGGATAACATCCATAATGCTCTCCTGGACCAGTGCAATCCCTGCAGGTACACTTAGACTTGGTAACCATAATCCTGGTGAGCTTGGATCCATGTAGCCTACAGCTTCCAGGAGGGATTCATTAGCTGAGAAAAGACGACATTTATGTTCAACAGTGTCTTTTCCAATGTCCCAAAAGACTTCAGGCCTCAAAAGAGTTTTCTCTCCCCTGATTTTGCAGGTAGAAAGTATTAACATCTATTTTCTGTCTCTTGCACTGTCCTGTGAGACTTCAGCTTGCTACTAAAAGCAAATATTCCTAAATCAAATATTGACAGGATATTGGAGGCACTTAGCATATCTGCTTATTTTTACACCTCTTTTTGCATGTCACATATGGATGGACCAAGCTTTACTTTTGATTCTTTGATTTCAAATGTGTCTTTAACCAGTAATATTTCAAAAATGGTGGAATCAATTAACTGCCAGTAGGACATTAGCTTCACTTATTAAGAAGGAAGTATAAAGCACTAGCAGCTCCACAATCCAAGATGTGTCATGTGTAGGTATATAATACTGTTATATAAATTATATAGGTTAAGAATTTTAAATAAATGCTTAATTATGCTGATTAATTACAAAAAAAATCAATGGTTGTTGCTTGTGTACTATTTAAGAATGTATTTGATCCCACATCACCTACAATATCACTGTTCAGTACACTTAAAAGCTTAAAAGTAGGATTAGAATTGCAAAAGCTGTAATGACACACCAAATAACATATAATTCAAATTACAGTATTTCCTATGTCTCTCTATTTTTTTTTTTTTCTTAAGACATAAACTATCATACTATTTCAGTAAAGCTAGGCAGAATCCAAGTTATATGCTCATGGTATGGACAGTTATTCAAAGGCACCTGGAGAGCACCCTATTCACCTTACATTTTCAGCCAATTTGATATTTCCATGCTCAGTATTGTGTGCATGTAATGCATATAGACATAACTTCCTCAGGGAAGTTACTTCAACAGTGATTTGCTGGTATTCGTCTCGTCCAGGAACTTGGTTCAAATGCTTGTAATGACTTAGCACACTGGCATATCAACCCCAAAATTCCTAGATACATCTGCAGCAAACCCAGCATATCCCAGGAACAAGGCTGTTGCAACTAAGCCTGGAGGAAAGGCACGAGGAATGGGACATGTGCTTGTCCTGTGAATAGCAGCTACAAGCTTTAAACACCCACTCCTACTTTCCTGCCACCTCTCTCCTTGCCATTGGAAAATCTATTTTAGTAACCATCTGGGGTTCCCTTGATGCAATTGATCCACTGTGAGCAATGGGTTCTCCTGGAATGTTGTATTGTCACCTTCTTCTGTAAAGAGAAATTTTAGGGAAATTTACCAAAAAGGCGGTCTCAAGCTTAACCCTGCAGCAAGAACTCCCACTCCTAGACCAGCTATCATCCTGTCCCAAACTCTAGGCTTCCTTTGAGCACCATTTCTTCCAACACAAGCTGTTTCTCTGGAATTTCTAATTAAAGCAGTTATCTAGCATCCAGTGCATCAGGGAGGGCTGTACTCCCTGTATCCAGTTACAAGCTATAAGTATAGCTCATATGTATTCATAATAAAGAGTGGCCCATAGTTTCACTTCTGCTAGGTTTTTCTTGGGGATGGGGAAGGTTAGGGTCTTTCCCCTCCCCTCCAAGGGTTTTTCCTTCATAGCTGGTTTTCATATCAGCAGGACTTGCTCTATTCAGAGAGACGTGGAATAGCTTCTTTTTATTCTACTGGTCACAGAAACCTCAGCAAGCTCACCTTTTGACTTTTGAATAACAGAAAAAAACCAAACCCAAAACTCCCAAACAAACAAGCAAACAAAAGTAGCAGAAATTCTTTATTTTCTTTACCACTTTTCCACTAGGAACTTTGCCACTGATTTCACTTTCAACTCATGATTATAGGAGTGAAAGAGGTGTCAATCAACTCTTCAGTTAAGGGGAGTTTCCTAGGTCTTTATTACATTCCAGAGAGAAAACCCTCTGCAAATTAACACCATTAAACCAACTGCACAGGACTGAATAGACACAGGCTTAAATTTTTCTTTATTTTAAAGAGCATTTTCATTACACCTGTGTTTATTATAAACAGATTTCAGTCTAGTTCAGATGGAATCTACACAGTGGGAACCTCAGAACTGATTATCCTTACATTTGAGCTATCTTATAACACTGTTATGGATGATTTTTGAATTAAGAATGTCTTCCCAAATTTAGAGGACTATATTTTATGTTTCTGGCTAAATATTTGTGACATTTCTGCTTGAAATTATGTAAACTCCATAAAAAAGATGATTGATAGGCCCGCTATGAGATCAGGAGGCTTATCTATATGCTACCTTGGCATATCATTTTATGAGAAAAGCTTGCCAAAATAAAAATGATATGAACACTGAAACCTGACTCACTGTCAAACCCAAACCCAAGCTTTTGTTTCTGAAAAAGACCCCATTGGTCCTGTTAAATTTACTTTTTAAGCCACTTAGGCTGGTCAAATCCAGCAACAAGCTATGGAAGGAGGGGAAAAACTGGGACACTGAGAGGAAGTGTATGTCAGGAATCAGTTCTTTACTTTGGCAACACATAACTCAAATTATGGCTATGCATCCAGCTGTGCTGATAACACAAATGCAAAAAAAAATCTAGTATTTACTTTTGAGGTTACTCATTAGGAAAAAAAGGGAAATGCTGGCAGGAGACACAAATACAGCCCCTTTCCTTAAGTACTCTACAGTGAAAACTGCATATTGGCCAGCAAAACTTACTTATGTTTCAAAATAATTTTAATAGAACTTTAAGAAGTGATCAAAGAAGGCAAATCAAAGGAGGAGGCTCAAACAGACTGACCACAGTAGGCAGCAAGCTTTCAAACATCCAGTGTAAATCCCTCTAGGAAGAGCAGAATTGTTCCTATATGACAGCCCAGAAGACAACATTCACTAAGTCTGATTCGTGTGCTCAGCGCTTGCATCAGTCATCATGCATTTACTCAACAGAATCTCATATTAGCAACAGTTCCTTAAAAATTGGGAATTTGCCTATAGATATTTAATTTAAATGATATGAATGGTTCTGCCAACTATGTAGAGCGTGTCTTAATTTTTCATTTGCACCAAGGCTTCTGCGTCTGAACTGTGGAAAGATGCCAGTTTTTAAAAGATAGATGCTTCAGGCTGTCTCCTCTTCTATTATTGAACACGTTGTTACATAACTGAAATACTTATGAATCGAGAGTAATGTAAAAACAATGAGCTCATTAGAAGGGGAAAAACAGCCACGTATCTTATACAAATTTGAAAGTTAGGATAATATATTTGACAGTGGATACTTCCAGGAGTTTTAATAGGATCAACCTTATCTCTAATTTCTAAATGGAAGACCTTCAGAAGCAAGTGTTTTGTAGCTGCTTTTGTCTCTGTATGAACAAGGCTTGATAGCTTGAGACTATAATGCATTACTGTGGAAACCTTCGGTCTGTTACATAAATCATCTTAACACTCAGCAAGAATTGTCCAACAGTGCCATTGATATGTTCAAGTCAATGATCCTGAAAATAATTTTTTTGTGTTTCTTCATATGGTAGACAACAGCAATAAATCATATTCATTTAAAAACACACAATATACTAATTTATCAAGCCACAGCTATCAAAAATGTATTACAGGGGAAGGTATAACTTTTTTGTATTGTGTTAATCAATTTCTCTAATTTGCATTAGTTAAAGGCCAAAGCCTCAAGCAAAACATTAATTTTCCTGTACCAGCTGAATTCTGTTTTCAAAAAAGAGAATGGGCTGACAATTATATTATTAATTTTAAACAATCATCATTTTCAAAGTGTACACAACTATGTAAAACACCAAACTCTTTTTAAGATTTCACTCTTGAGAGTCTTTTCATTAATGACATTAAATGTATGCACATAGTGCAGCACTTTCTTGGGAAATGTTTTTTCAACGGAGGCTTTAAACTCAAATATAGTTTAAAGATGACAATAAGTAGGAGCACAAATATTATAAGAAGGTAAAGGATCTGGGACCTGCAAATACCAACACTGTTATTGAAGCAGTTAAACTTCCCTTCAGACAAGAATACAGCTGTGCACTTTTCCTATTTAGAACTTTTGAATAAAATTTAAAGAAAAGTAAAAGTCTTTTTTGAACTACTGACCAACTGACCAAAGCAGTTCTTTAAGAATATACAAGAGCTTTAGGCACAAATGGAGCATCCTTAGCACCCAAAGTGGAGTCTTGTCCCTCTAACCTGTGACAATCTTTTGCCTTCCTTAGCATGTCCCCAGTGGGGATCTAAGCGTGGTCATTGTCCAACACCCTTGTCACTCCTCTCTCCTGAAAAGAAAGGTATTTTCTCTCCCACAATGTCTACTACTATTGCAACAACTGCTACTACTACTACAACTTCTACACTACTACTACTATCATTATTATTCTTGCTATTATTTTTGTTCTTATTAATTCTATTACTACTATACTACTACTACTATTACTACAACTGCATTTTAATGAAAGCTAAAATTCTTAAGGTAACTCAGGGTCCTATTTGACAACTTTGGTCTGTACTATAATGCAGGCAGCATCATGTATGGTATAATCTTGAACTCAGCACTACAAGACATACTTCCATAAATCAGTTATTATGTGCACTAAATATTCTTTGTCAACTAGAGATAAAAAGCATATTAGATATAAAAAACTTTTTAGAGACCTTCTCTGCAAAACATACCTAAATTATGCTCAGTACAAAGCTCTGGGTAATAAAACTAGCAATATACATATTTAATAAGCAAAATTGAACTGAAAAAAAAAATAGAAGTCACATCTTCACAAATAGTGCTGCTTGAAAATATAGATGATACACCACATTTAACCTGTCAGAAGCCTCATTAGCATCATAGCATAGACTCTAAACCAGCAATCAAGACAGTGTGCTCTTCACATGTTTACATTTTTAAATGCTCTTAAAATAGCAGTAGTATAGATTTACATTTAAGTATATCTGTTTAGAGGGCAAAAATTCTGTCTAAATTTCCATTTCCCTTCTGAGAAAGACACCAAAAGATAATATTGTACTCAGGGCACACAATGATGAAGGACAAAAAGGATCCTTTTATTTTTTGTTCGTGATTTTTTTCTCCTTCTTTCTCTTTTCTTTCCTTAGAAAAGCTCAGAAACAATGGATTGCTTCTCACTATTCAAAAGGAGAGTGGGTCCTACCTGTGCTACACTACTCCTGAATGACTGATGAAATAGCCAGAAAAAAATCTGACTTAATGTAAAATGTCACCACTTGAGAAAAAGAGGATCAAAACAGAGGCATGGCTATTCTTTGCAATTATGATGTAACTTTTGTTTAGTCCCATGCCAATCACAGGAAAAGCTGAAAGCTGAGGCAGATCAAAGCTCCCAATTCCTACCAGTGGTCCCCCTGGCTTTCACACTTAGATTTCGGACCCAGCACTTTACAGTAAAAAGGCCAAGGAAGTGCTCAGTATATGAACGAGTACAGATTATTTAAGCAAGTAAAAGTGGCAGGATCTGGCCCTCTCTTAATAAAGTGTCATGTAAGCTTGGGACTGCTGGGACCCCAGTAATAAGTTCAATCCTACTGATGGCATACAAACTATCAGCAGCATAGTACCTATTAAGACATTTTTATAAACTGCAAGAAATATGCAAGCTATTACAAGATATAATTCTGAAAACCAGACTTCTATGTAAGAAGCCAATTTAAGAGGAAAACAACATAAACAATAGTAACTTGCGTGCTCAAGTGAAGCATCTTTTTAATTTTGAGTAATGAAGATGTCAAGCCAAATGCTAGAGTAGTTTAACTTAATTAGGTGGCCTATTTTTCCAGGCAGCCTTTCATTTCCCATTGAAAACTCAGCTTGTATGCGAAGCAACAAGAGCAATTTTGTCTGTAATGAATACCTCTGGGACTCCACGGAGTGATCATTTGAATGTTACATTGAAGACTGGTTTGAGTAACTAGTTTGGGCTTGTTGAGATGCCAGATTTTGTAAAACTAACTAGATTAATCAAAGACTGGCATCTTATCAGTTTATTCGGTCAGGGGTCAGCAGGTCAAACTGACTCCACTGTGGCAGCCTTTGCCAAAAGGGACAGTATAATAGTAATTGGTCTAATTTGTAGTTCAAATTCACGTAATTCTTCCAGACATTTTATGGACCGAAAAAGGTTCATTTTATGTGAAGCTCAGATGAAAAATACTGCCTTTAACATTTCCCATGGTTACATCCCATAATTCATCCACGCTGCTGACCTGTAGCGTTTCCTGGAAAGGAAACTACATAACTAAAATATATGATGTCTGTAATCTGTTTTCACATGCTAAAAAAGTTGTACATGAAGGAGCAGAGGGAAACATTTTGAAGAATATTTTATACTGGCTGCTCATTAAACAGAAAGTTGTCTCATGACATGAACAGCAAAAGGCAGTGCTTTTTCTCTTGTGATATGTGAAAAAATACCTCTGGCTTTTGGACAGAGAATTCATCATTTGATGATTGATTTTCTGTTTACCTTTTTCATGGTAAAATAATAGCTTTTGTTGTTTTTACTTTATTGATTTATTGTGGGCCTATCACTGAAGTTGCTGTCATCCTGATGCCACAGCAAAGACAAGATGCAATGTTTACTTTAATTCCCTCTCATGTGTAACTCTTAGGAAGAATATTTTTAATTGATGCATGGAATCACTGTGTATTCAACAGAGCCAAGTTCACAATTTTAGCATTACTCTAGAAGTATCTGACATTTACTTCTAAATTCCAAAATTCTGTGTCTATGCAATTACCCTCCAAACCTGTTTCATTAAAAAGTTTTCTGCCCACATGGCTGCAAAGAAAATATAAGTGCAAGGTTTTACAGCCAGAAGACAAATAGAATGCTGAAAAATTTGTTATACTTGCTGAGGTTTCTGATATGATCTCAATTTTATAGATCCACGCTAATGATTTTTGAAGGCTGGAGAGGGACACTTTTGTTTATACAACTGTAATTATGGGGATGTTTGCTTAGGATCCTTAGGGACTACATTTTGCCCTCTTTAGTGTTTTTATAGCATGTGCTATAGAATAGGCATTAAATGAAAGATGCATTAAGTTAAGGCATGTTTAAGTAACTCATTTTTCAGGAATAAGTAGATCGTATACATTTCTTCTTCTGGTCAGAGTACAAGTTCCACACCTACTGAACATAACTGACTAAAATGAATTTGAGTAAAAAAGGGTAAAGATATTTCACCTGAGTCACATCTTTAAAGTGAAATTTGTGAAAGTTCTTAAATTCCAGCCAACAGGACCTAATTCTGACTTATATTTTTATAAAAGTTGAGGCATTTAATTACAAAAAAATAATCCTTGAATATATACACAGTACATGTTCATACACTTTGCATTAAAGCTAAAGACATTCATACATAATATATTATGTCCCTGTGGAGAAGGGCTTGGGGACACTGATGGACAACAAGCTGGACATAAGCTGGCAATGTGCTTGAAGCTCAGAAAGCCAACCTTGTTCTGGGTTGCATCAAAAGCAGCATGGCCAGCAGGATGAGGGAGGGGATTCTGCCTGTCCACTCTGCTTTTGGGAGACCCCATCTGGAGTTCTGCATCCAGCTTTGGGGTCTGCAGCACAGGAAAATGTGTACTTGTCAGTTTGGGTCTGGAGAAGACCACAGAGGTCCAAAGGTTGAAGCACCTCTCCTATGATGAAAGGCTGAGTTGGGGCTGTTCAGCCTGTAGGACATTCTAAGGAGACCTGATAACACCTTTAAGTACATAATGGGGCTATAAGAAAGATGGAGAAAAACCCTCTAGTGGGTCTTTTCTGTGGTGTCAGGACAAGCAGCAACAGTTTTAAACAGAGAGGACAGATTTAGACTGGACACAGGAAAAAATTCTTTACTGTGAGGGTGATGAGACACTGTAAGAGATTGTGTAGAGAATTTGTGTGTGCCCCATCACTGCAAGTTTTCAAGGTCATGTTGGATGAGACTTGGAGCAATCTGATTTAGTGAAAGATGCAACTGCTCATGTCAGGGAACTGGACTAGATGATCTTCAAGATGCCTTCCAATTCAAACCATTCTATGATTCTAAATATGTATGTCTATAAATACATAGCCTTGCTAATACAACTGTTGGTGTATTTTTATCAGGAACTCTGTTCTTTCTGGACTCTGCCTGATGTTAAGATAATACTAAAAGACTATGTTTGACTCAAAAGTGAAAGGCAGGGTAAAATTATATCTACCTGTAGCTGTTCATTCAGGATCTGAAAGGCCTGCCTGGTATTTTTCTTTCCCTGAGGCCATTTTAACCTATGTCCTTTTTTTTTTTTGTGACATTTAGAGATCACTTCAGAGAAATGGAGGACCAATAAGTAGACTCCCTTCTGTTGATAACCTATTTTCTAAATGAAAAGATAGTAGATCAGGAAGAGGGAGGTGGAATATGATCCAAAACAGCCCTGGACTGCAGCCAGCCAAGACTGACCAGGTAGCATTGCTTTTTCACTGTGAAGCAGCCTCTCAAATAATGAGCTTTTCCAAAGCAAAAGCTTTCCAACTTTTGGGCAGGATTGTACTAGACTTCAGGTCAGGGTAGTGTGTACCCATGGGACTACGTTGGACCATGAAATGATTCTCCATGTGAGAATGCTGTTTTTTCTGAATCCTTTTCAAGGCAGACAACTCCTGCCCTGCTCTGCTGATGGAGACTGTTGCAGGCAACAAGAGCGAAGAGCTGTGTCTTCTGGCAGTACCCTGGAATTCTAGCCTACCTACAGGGAAGGACCAACACAGAGCAAGAGAGGGAAGAAGCTATTAGGTAGCATTTGTCCATACCTACTTCACATGAGCCATAGTTATGTCATAAATAATCTAAGAAATTATGGTATAAAAATGTAAAAAGTACATGAGGGCTATGTGAAGAACCATGTGCATAAGGCAACATTAATATGAAAAATCTCTCTTGTGGATGTCAATCCATCCTATTTCACCCTGTAGATGTATAGGACAAAACAGTTTTGATACCCATGATGCCCCCTCTATCAAAGAGCATGCAGATATATTTTAGATAGATCTCCCTGGCATAGCTCTGGGAAGCAGGAAAATACCACTTCTGAGCAATCAGTATTCCTTCCTCTGCCTCAGATCTTTTGTTCCCAGTAGGACAATAGGGGTACTGCCCCAAATCATCAGCTCCAGGCCTGTTCTCATCCCTTCCCTTTGGACCTTGCAGGGAATTTGGCAGCTGCACTCATTAACCCTAACATTTATCAGGCCTCAGGAAGGCCACAAATGTGTTAAAGCTTTGTGCAACAGAGTCCTGAATTACATTCTATATTGTGACTAGGAAGAAATGTAAAATAAACAATATAATTTTATACTGTGCTCTGTGGGGCCCACAAATTACAGGAGGAGGAATAACATAAAGAGTAATTCATGTCCAAGCTTTCAATTATAGGTATGGGAGAAAACAATAATTGGTGGGAATCTCAAATGCAGATCAGTTGGCATAGTTTTATTTCAAAATGATAAATACTTTCAGATCCAAGTGCAATTAGTACTGAAAATGTCACAGTTTTACTGTGTATGTTTGTTAATATGGCTGGCATAACTAATTTAGGAGATGCCTTCAGTGTAGAGTCCTGTATCACATATATTGTAACCAAAAATGCAGTACTTAGCCATATATATAAAATGTACACAGAGACAACATTGCCAAACAGCCTTTTGGGACGCTTTAAAAGAATATCATTAATTTTTACTGTATACTTACTCTTCTGGCTCAGTTCCAGCACTGGCTTTCTGTTAAAATAATTTCAAGTATAGAATTATGCTATTTGCTTGCAGCAACATCACAGGAACAGTAGTGAGCCATATGTTGCTACTTAGCAACTTGGTCTGTAAGTCCCAAAGCATGTACTGATTTGAAAATTGAACAGAAATTATAATTATTGTTGAGGGATGCTGTGAGGCAACTTGTCTTGGATTACCAAACTATGCAGATGTTTGATGTTATACAGCAAAAGGAACAAAATTATATTTTTTCCTGTCTAATGCCTGAGCTTTTATTTATGTTAGCCTAAGGGGGATAAATTGATTAAAACCTGTAAAATAATATAAGGTGATGTTTTTCTGGATAGGAGCACTTTGGAGCAAACAGAAGAACCAAGGTGCTTGTCAGCAGGTATCTGGACCCCAGCAATCCTGCCTCTATGGTCACCTAGTCCTGAAGACAGCCAAGTGGAAACCCCTTGGTCCTTGGTGTTACATACCATGACTCAGTCTGCCAGCCCACTTCCCAAATAAGTTATGTCAGACTCTGAAATTAAAAAATGATGCTCATGTCTGACTCAGCATGACCAGAGCTTCAATAAAAGTTTCTGACAGAACTATGTATGTCCTTACATGTGGGATTCATATTTTAGTTAGCAGATGTGAATGCATCAAGAAAAGCAGAGTAATTTACTCACTTCTCATTTTGACAGGATTCAACCCCTATCTCTGATCTTGTGAGGGAACAGCCAAGTTATTAAGGGTGGGAAGGAGCCTGCATTCCTCACACTGAGGTCATGCAATGGCAAGACTCATGAGCACAGGTGCAAAATAGACATAGGACAAAATTATGATTAGAGTAACTATGCTGTCATCTGAGAGAAACATTTCCTCACATTTCCTCCTCTCTTTTTACATCCAGTAACAGTGACAGGAAAATGAACAAACAGTCCTAAAACTATGGTCAGAAAATATAATTGCATCCTTTACTGTTCCTCTCCCTAGCCCTGTAAGTTACACAGTCTTTTGTGCTTTGTTTTCAGAGCAGGAAATACTGTATTTTTCCAGTTTTAACCACCAGACTGGATTTTGAAATGGTAGTCAGTTCACTAGTTTTGGCTGACCACCAGATGCTTATGCCCAAGAAAGAAACACACCCCATTACGGTCAGTGAAGACCTCACAGACATTGCCAATGAAGAGTTGTTTGTTTTGCTCCTTTGAGGAACAACTAGCAGCTGTCTATGTCAGGAACAGGTTTGGGAAGGCTCCTCTCACAGTCGTAGGTTCTTGATGAAACATGAGAGACAGGTTTCCATCACACCCCATATTCCTGTTCTCAGAGAAGTTTTGTCTCTTTCTTTTCTCTTCTTTTTTTCAAATACTGTTATTATTACAGGCTTTCACATATGCTCCAGCCCACACAGAGCTGGAACACCTCTTCTGTGAAGGCAAGAAGGCAGGCTAAAAATGCTGGGGTTGTTCAGCTTGGAAAAGAGAAGGCTCCAGAGAGATCTTAGAGAGCTTTTCCGTACCTAAAGGGAGCCAACAAGAAAGCTGGAGAGGAACTTTTCACCACGGCCTGCAGTGATAGGTCAGGGAGGAATGGCCTTAAGCTGCAGGAGGATAGGTTTAGATTAGACACTAGAAAGAAGCTCTTCGCTACAAGAGTGGTGAGGCACTGGCACAGGTTGCCCAGAGAGGTTGTGGACTTCCTATATTTGGAAGTTTTCAAGGCCAGGCTGAGTGGGGCTCTGAGCAACCAGGACTAGCGGAAGGTTCCCTGCCCATGACCTGGTGGAAGGAACTGGATGATCTTTAAGGTCCATTCCAACCCAGTCCATTCTATGATTCTGTATATTCACTTAAAACCACTGCAACAGTGTAAGCACCAGGAGAAAATCCCAGAAAGGGAAAGGAGGTTGTGACAGCCCAAGGCTGACAGCTACTCTCAACCAGGCACAGAAGGCTGTTTGACTGGTGCACACTTGGTAACAACTTAAAACACTCTGCCTGGCAATTGAACTGCTTCTTGCCACATGGGTCCCCCAGCAAAAGACAGAGGTTGCCTTTGGGTTTTGAACTCCACCTGGGAGCCAGACATCCCAGAGTTCAGTTTTGCCATGGT
Source organism: Molothrus aeneus (assembly GCF_037042795.1). Classification (NCBI taxonomy): domain Eukaryota; kingdom Metazoa; phylum Chordata; class Aves; order Passeriformes; family Icteridae; genus Molothrus; species Molothrus aeneus. Next base: position 115,373,562 of record NC_089646.1, read on the forward strand.
CAGATTTTAAGTCTATAAGCCTTTTCTTGATTCCAGCCCTCAGTAAGAATTCAGGGTTTTCTGACATCTTTGAATTTGGAAATGTCACATTTGATAGGATTTTTTTTCCTTGAAGACAAAGTAATTTGCATTTAAAATACCTAGGCCTGGCTCTTAAAAGGTACTTTAAGAACCTTACTTTCACTTCAACCAGTGAGTGTTAGATGCCTAAATATCTCTGAGAATCTGGGCCTTGTTAGCACATGTAGAAACCACATAAAAGATTAAAACTTATGCTCTTAATTTTTCAATATGCCATTTAAATTATTTAAACTACATGCATACACAGTACAAAAATATCAACAGAAGAAAAATAATTCTGATGCATAATGTGGACTTGCAATTCTTTATTCAAAACTATTTAAGACAGACATAATGATTCTCTGAAAGGTAGCAGCTGCCAGATAACAGCAATCATTCATAGAGTTTGTATTTCTACTGTTTCAAACAAATTCAATTAGCCCTTGCACTTCAAAACCCTTAAGGCAAGAATGAGATGATACTAGGCTGCTTTAATCTAATAGTAATACTAAAACTTGTCAGTACAGTTTTTGGATTAATGGTTAGAGAAAAATTAATAATATAATTTTTCATTTTTTAATCAAACAGTTCTATTCTAAACTACCTCTGGATCTTGGAGGGTTCTTAGCTGAATAAGTTCAATCATGCACAACTCCTAAATGCAAAGTACTATTGGTCTCTAAAGGTATTTCAGAATGACTTCAACAGAAAGCTGAGAAGCAACATGGTGGAACACTTTAAAGATGGTCTTTTTGATTGAACCATGTACTCATCTCACACAACCTCCTGCTTCTCAGCCCCCAAGGAACCGGTGTACCTGAAGAGCATCACTTCATGAAGACATTTAGTTTTGAATGCACACTTTCCAAAGCTGTTGATTCCTAAATTACATCCAGATTATCTGAACATAATTACTATTCATTCAAACTTACTTCCCACCTAGTGAGAGTTTTGCACATAAGCCTCCTGGTTTTGTCAGACCAGACACCACTGGCCTGAAATATTGCACGACATAGACCACAAGTCTGGTTATTCAGGACAATTTCTGACACAATCTAACTGATCTGCAGAACTATTCCCACCACTTACTGGTGCAAAGTTAAACTGAAACACATGAAGTAAGTGAAAAATTCCCCCCTGCATATAGATGTAGCAACAGGTAGACAACCCAAAACTTTCAAAACTATCTTTGCTTTTTAAGGAGTAATTACAATTGTAATTCTTAAAAATCCATTGGATCTTTGAGGTCAAGTGGAAAGGTGGAAGATATTTTAATATACATCCAGTATCAAAATTTAGTGTGTATGGTCCCCCAAAAGGAAAAGTGCTCAAAAATACCTTTAAAGAATGAACATAACGTTAAGCCTTTTGGCCTGTAGGCTACAGAAGGTTAAGTCATTGCCTTAACCCCACAGTTAATTGTGTAATAATAACAACATTCCTCAGATACAGGATTAGTGCTAAAAATGCAATTCTTCAACTGTTCTATGAGTGATAATTAAAGATATTTGTGACATGTATAGCTTATAATGATTAACTTGTCTGCAGTCAAATAAACAAATAACCTGCACCTGTAAAGACTTTATTTCCTGAAGGTAAAACAACTGTTTAGGAAAGCTCATGCTGGCAAAACAGCTGCTTGCATTCTGGAGAGGAAACAAGGTAGTATCTTTCAACAAACGTCAACTCTGGTGTTTTATCAGCTCTATCTCATTAACTGGAAACAAGGCTTAAATGCTTTGTTTATAAATTATGATTATTCCTGATTGCAGCAGTTACTGATAGTGCCACTCATTTGCAATGCAACTCTTTGAATTTTTTTAATTACAATTTGAAACAAGGCAGAGAAGATTAATTAACCCACCTGGCTGGCTGGCACGTAGTCCTGGCTTGGTTCTGTCATACTCATATACATGTTCTCACCGTCAAACTGCAAAGGAAATAATAGTAAACATTCAGCAAACTCGATTTTTTAGCATTGACTGAAAAAAACAGTTGCTATAAAATAATATTACAGCCTGGTTTTAGAGACTTGTAATTGCATGTGTGCATCTTGTCTTTGATGTTCCTGTTGTCATCCTTATTGACCCTGGATGTCAGTGATTTGGAGTAATTAGCGCTCTAGTAATTACAGCTAGCAAGGAAGAAATGAATGGTTTCCTTTCATCTGCAATCTGTTTTAAAACAAAATGCCTCATTTTGTGCACCATGTATACATATTGCTGTTGGTTGCAATGAAGTACTAAGTGAATTGCACACTTACTGAGAAAAGAAAGATGAGAATAGAATCTGCACTAAAATGCATCTTAATGGATTCCAACTTCAGCTTCTGAGCAGAACAAGAGTTGAGATTTCAAAACAAATTAAACCCCCTCCAACTGAAATGTTCCCATGTCAGAAAGTAAGAAATACATTTCCAGACAGCTTTCAGACATCCGAATGTATGAAAGAGTATATCTCCTGTCCGTATGGTGTAAGAGGATAGTTTGCTTGATGTGTGAATAAAGTAAACATTCATAATCAGAACTGCAAAAATAACCATCTGTAAATGATAAATACCATTCCTGGAAATATATAAAACATATAAAAAGCTTATTTCCTTTTCTCCTTTCCTTTTTATTTCTTTTTTTTTGTTCTCTTCTCAACTGCAGTTAAGAAGTAACGGAAATGTCATAGAAAGGAGCTGATTAAAATCTGAAGGTCTAGATGGAGAAAAACTGTCAGATCTGAAGCCTCATCCTGTACCAGCACAAAGAAGTGTAAAACTACTGATTTTTTACATAGTCTGGAAAATGTCCCCACAGAACTCTCATCACACCCACTCAAGTGGCAGTACCAACAGGGCAATGACAGTCCCAGTGTCTGCTCAGGAGCTAGGGAAAATCTTTTCAAACCTTTTAAGCAGAAATGAACAACAGCAGGAATTCCTATCTCCAGTCATGAACCGCAAATTTCCAGCTGTTACGAGGTCTGTTTGAAATAACTTGCACCTGACCCCTTGTGTGAATGCTTAGAGTGACATATTTTGGACATCAGCCATTGTTTTGCATGACACAGCAGCTTTTTTTAAGAAGTCCCTACTACTGAGATTGCTCTGCTCCCACAGAAGCTGCCAGTGAAATATCCCATGGACATTTCCTGATCAGTGTTGGGCTTCTGGGGATATTCTACCTGCAAGGTGCAGTAAAATCAACTAGCCCAAGGTGGCAAAGTTAAACTGTGTCTTTGGCAGATAGCACTCCCAATTTTTGCTGAGATGGCTGAAAAGGTTTCTGCTTCCAGCTGTTCATCCTCTTTCTCTGCCAGAGGCTACAAGGCTTCTAACAGCAGCAGTAACATGAACAAGTGCCAGCTCCTGGCACAGCAGCTGATGGTCTGCCCTTCCTGGCCAGAGATATTTAATAGTCACAGACTATCTGTCAGAAGTCCTAGTTTCATGGGAGGGAAAGGATTATGCCACAGACACAGATCTGCCATAGGGAATAGAGTATTTCCCAATTTTGACAGAATAGAGATAGTTAGATTAGATCATAATATAGAGATTGATGTTTGTTCCTTTTTTGTTTCTTGTTGGCATGCACCATGTCTTTTAGCTTTCTCAAGTATTCAAAGTAGAGTTCTGGAGAAAAAAAACATTTAGTATCTGGTTTGGAAAAAAATGCATTATTTCTTCTACTCAGATGAACAGGTGAAATTCTGAAGAGAGATTTCACAGCCAGTAGTTGGAAAGCAAGCACTCCAGTGCTAGGCCTACAGGAGCTCAACTTATTCAGCTTGTCAGACGAAAGGCTGAAAGGTGCCTTGATCACTGTGATTGGTACTTACACCCTGGAAAGATGTCTGATAGCAAGGTGTCAGCCTTCCTGACAGTGGTATAATGAGATCTAGTGTTGAGAAATGGAAGTTACAGAAATTCAGCCCTGAAATAAGATACAAGTTCCTACTTTAGGAGGTAATTAAGCATTATGTCAACAGCAAACTCATAATTTCTCAGACATTTTAGAATGAGGTTTGATATCTTCTTTGGAACAGACGTAATCCATATCATATTTATAAGAAATACCACAGACAGAATAGCTACACTTGCTGGTTATGGGAGTCCTATCTGCCCTGGAAACCATCATTCCTTGAGTCTCCTCTTTTGAATTTCCCTTGTTATCTTCATATATTTGTTGTGATACATTGCAAGCTTTGCTATAATTCAAATACTGTGTTGCAGGTGTTTAGTTGCAGTGAATATGGAGAAATTTCTTTTCTTTTGCCTTCCATAATGCATGAGACTATGATTTAAGAATCTTTATGAAGTAAACTTTAATATAATTCTCTTTAATATAATTCCCTCTTTTGAATGTTTGGTCATCTGTCCTTGCTCCCAAGCTTACAATCACCAAATCTGCATTCTTTGAATAATTTCCCTAAGTTATTTTTCCATGAATACTGAAATTTTTATAATTATGTGTGTTGTTCTTGGATTATCTGCCTACCTAATCAGTGCCTTGCTATTAGTGGTCCCCCTGGCATGACAGGATCTTGGATCTCAGCATCTCCTGTTTGTTGTTTGTGGCCCTCTATTTCGCTCTGAAATATTTTTTTATTTCTGCCATGGTCTGTGGGCTTTATATGAACATGTTTCAGAGAAATCAAAACAGAAAAAATATGTGTAAATTTAAACTTTGTGGCCTTTTGACATTACATTACAAATGTAATGTCCCTTTGTCCCTTACATTACAAATGTACAGGGATTGATGCTTACATGAGAAATGACCAACATTTTGGATTAATTTGTTAGGGTAAGTTTTCAGAAAAATAAATCGATGCATAATGTTTGTAAAATCTGAGTGACCTGTTAACATCTAAAAATACTGAGCAGCTGTCTGATTTGTTACTTAATTTCTTCAATATTCAAGCATGGAATTTAGTCACTGCAATATTTAGCATCTGCTTGTCAGAAGTATGTGCAAGATGTTGTGTAATAGGTTATACAGGTCAGCAAGATTTGATGGGATGAGTATTTTTTGTAGTGTTTATATATGCAGATTGTGGACTGTAATGCATCAGCTGACAATAACACTCTTGCCATGTTGGTGTTTGTACTACATTTACTACTGTTTAAATTATTATCTGCCCTCAGTCCAGTGCAGTGTGGTGCATGGCTACTTGGCAGTTCCCAAGACTTTGGATATGAGCCTGAAAAACACCCATAAACTCAATGGATGAGGCATATAAACATGCATTTTGTCCAGCAGGTATTGCCAGGAGATACCTCCTTCACGTTCTCAATGTTTACTAAAATGTTTATAAAAGAGTGAAAATATGATCTTTGTATATCAGAATAAAACAAAATATTTACTGCAATGCTGATTTGTTTATTCATCATCCCCTTTCCCAACTACCAAAGCAGTGCAAAATAGAGATGACCTGTATATCCCATCCCAGCCAAAAAAAGGTTCACAAGCCTTCAATAACAAAAAATTCAGAAAAATTGATGCAGCACACATACAACGCTCACTTTGCCCAAATGTGATGATCCCACATCAAAACGATAAACTGAGAAAAAAATGCCAACAATTGGATCAACTGGAAAGTTCTATTCATATTTTTCCCCATCTGCTTAGAAGCTTCCAAAATATGCCCCTAAACCCCAGAAATATTGAATCATTTCACCTTTGATAGACTGCTTTGTACCATGCAGGCTTCACAGCATGGCACCTTTCAACAAGTCTCCACCTGGACCCTTTAATTCATGCTATGTCTACCTGGAATTCAGCTTTACAAGCAAGGTGATGTATGCAACAACAGTTCAAGCAACCTATCTGGATCAGAGTGAGCCTAAAGATGAGCAGATTCGGCTCAAAGATGTCTTCAACTACCAGAGTGTCCTTCCAGGTTATACTCTTTGCCTCCAAAATTGTCTTAATGTACTCATCATTCTCAGGTTGGCAATTTCAGCTTGTATTCCCTAAGCTTTCCTGCCACTCACTGTGCTTGATTTCAAGCAAAGAAACTGCACAAGCATCACTTAACCCATGGATGATTCATCCCAACAGAACAGAAGAAACACAAAGGCAGGCAGTTAAATGAACTGTCTTTTATGAACCTATGAATGATGTATATATATCATATGACATTTCATATAAAGCTTTCCCAATGTGTCTCCAAGATCCCTCAGTATCATTAAGACCAGATTTCAAAATCTTTCATTTTAATCTATTAAATGTGAATGCTAATACAATATTCTGGTGTGTGATAATAACTACTCTTGACAACATTTCTTTTCACATTAAAGTGTAACTGCACGAGAAGTTTGGGTGAGAGCAAACGAAGAGTATTGACTGCATTGTAATATGAAAAGAAATATAACTGGGAACTAGTTCTAATATAAATTCAGGATTGGATAATATTATTTACTTAAATTAATATTATAAATAAAACATACAGACAACACTATGACATGGTCAGATAGAAGCCCCCTTTAGAATGACCCTTTGTAAGACAAGTTGTAATGTTCAGTAACCAATATGCACAAAATACCCAACTGCTGTTATTAAATACAATTTACTCATAGAAGTTAGGGATGTAATTACATAAGCACTGGCTGACTGTAACTGATGCAAGAGGTATGACAGAGTTTAGCAAATGCCCAGAGTGGTAAAGGTGTTTTAAAGGATCCAAGGCTGGCTTCTGCCTTCCATTAATGTGGCATCATACCAGAGTGACACAATGTATGGCCAGGAACCTGTTTTCATCTTCCCATTTAAATTGCAGCAAACTTTATCAGCATTTATAACAGTGATTATGAAGTAGCAAAGCTTGCAAGAGTAGTATTTTTTTATTCATTCTTAATGTGCTTTAAATTAAAAACACCCTGCATGGACTATGTCACAAAGATACTATAAAGAGGTTGAACAGACAAAAAAAATTCTCATGGTGACACCAATGTAGAGAATGTTTATTTGATCACCTAACTAGACAGAAAGCATTGAAATACAAAAAGGAAGGTGCAAGATGGCAGAAAAAGCTAGAAGGGCTTGAGAACCAAAGAGGATAACTGGAAATAAAATATATTTATATAGTGGTGTGCACATACAGTGATTGTAAATGCAGATTAATATCTGCATTAGCTTCAGGTAGCTTGTTCAGATGACAGCTACCACATAGACATATATGTTAAACAAGCCTTCAGCCTAGCTTCGAGTTCTCCCCTCAACTTAAACAACCTTCCCCTGTACCAAGTCACTCTGTTTTCATTGCCAGGATCACCTGGCTGTCTGGATTACAGGGAGAATGACATTTCTCCCCTCTACATCTCTCTTCTTGCTTTGTGACACTTCATTGCTCTTGTTGTGAAATGATGGGCTTATTTTGCTCCTTTATTATCCAGTTTTTGACTTCTGGGGTATTGCATAATTGCTCTCTCTTTCTATGCATATATATAATGTGTGCCCTAAGTTCTTCAAGCACAGTTATATGAGCTATGGGAAAGAAAAAAATCAAGCACATGAATGTTTCAGCTTTTTCTCATTCATACTGAAGAGGAGCACAATGTGCCAGTACTGCATCTCATCCAGCCACAGTGTGGGCAGGGAAGCACAAGGAACATGAGCCCAAATTGCTTTTGATGCCCAAACATGCTTGGGACAGGGGTGTGGAGGGGGAACAGCTTTGGACAATGCTCTGGGCACAAATAAATCCCAAAAGTGATATCCTAAAATGCAAAGATTAAAGGAAGAGAAGCAAGGGGAGAGATGATTATATTGGTGAAAGGTGCTATGTTTAATAAGTTCATCTTCTGGATAAAGCCACTTGGACTTGACATTCCAATTTCTTCAAAGGATCTTACAGACCTTCAAAGCATGTGTTATTAATCACATAATCTAAATACAAATTTCTCCCATCCTAGATTTGAACTGGAAGATAGATTTAGGTTTAAATATAAACTTTAGTTATATCATTAAACCATAGTTTACCTTACTCTGATGGTGCCCCAGCACAATTTATTATACTTTATTTTAAGGAGTTGCAATAGCATTGTGTAAAACGATTATTTATTTCGAGTGATTTTGTGATTTTACTGCTTACAGGTTATATATATCATTTGTAACTTACATTACCTAAAAGCCACTAATCCTGAAAAATCTTTAAAGCTAGGTAATTTTGTTTATTTTAAACCAAATGTCAAGAGTGGATATTGTTTCATGTTGCTTGATGACAAAGAGTGATATTTTGTTTTACTCAGAGCTGCTGAAAAGACACTAAAATAATAATGGGATACAACATAAATCATCAAATTGCTATGCTAAAGAAACAGTTGATCTTGTTATGGCAACCATTAAAGATAAAACCAGAGATGCTCTGTAAACATTACACACAGTGGAAAATCCCTTTCTTGACACAGTTTGGCAAAGCGGTATATTTGTATTAAATTGAAACTCCATTTTGTCTCCTAAACTCCATTTTGTATGCTGTACTTGAACACGTTTAAATTTGCCCAAGACAGGTTACAGTAATGCATTCCAGACAGGCACCCTTCCCAGGAAAGAGGCTTGACACTTCACTGAAGGACTATCACAGGAAAATTGTCAAAAAACAATCTAGTACTATCAACTTTGATTGTTCTGCCGTCTTCCCTCCCTCCTCCCATAAACCTTGTTTATCAGCAGAGGAGTGTACTGAAAAACCATGAGATTGGGTGAAAATGACTGAATGGCAAAAAGAAGTCAAGTTCTTTGCAAACTGGATGTCCCTCTGTGGCCAAAGCGAGGTGATTAGTGCAGACTGGCAGGACCTGGAGGAGTCCTGTCCCATCTGGAACACTAGGAGCCCTCCAGGATACAGAAAGTTTGATGAGTCAAGCCATAGAGTAGAGATTGCATGTCTCAAGACTATTATTAATATTATTATTAATAATAATAATAATAATAATAATAATAATAATAATAATAATAATAATAATAATAATAATTCTGCTACTAGTTTTCAGGAAAAAAGTATCAGGAAAATCCTTTATGTCTCCAGTCCTTTCATCTTCTTCCAGGTTGCTGAAGATTCTGAACCAGGAGTATAGGTTATGTTATCTTTATGTGGTCTGAGTACAGTGATGTGTGGACTGGGTAGATTAGAGTTGGGAAGGAATCTGCCCCAGAATCTGCAGCCACAAGGTGTGTGAGAGCACTGGGAGCAGCCTCAGAGCAGGAAGCAAGGGTGCTGCTTCACAAGGAAACACTGTCAGACATTTCCTATCTTAGAAAAAGCCACAGACAGCAATGAAACTCTCTTTGCCCACAGCACCCCAGACTTGGACCCATCTGGTGTTTGGATCCAAGTGTGATATGGCTTGCAGAGTAGCACCGCCTTTTCTACTACCTGGCTTTCAAAGACAAAATGTTTTGTAAATACACTGCTTGATTCTCCTCAAATGAGACCAATTTTTTCTCATTTTTCATTTATAACACCTGCTATTGCCTCATAAAAGTACAGACAATGCTGCCAAAGTTTTCTCTCAGATTTTCATGCCTGTGTCATAAATGCCCAATCCACCATTGCATTCCTCAAGCTTACTCACTATTCACCTCTCTCATTGGGAGAACAGGAGGAGACAGAATGTTTGCTGAGTATGTCCTCATAGGTGGAGAGCTGGCTGAATATCTAAATACACACTAGTAGTTAAAACCTGAATAATGACACTACAGCATTTGTGTTTTCCCTGCACTTAATAGAGGTTAATGTGAAACTGCAGGAAAGGTGAAGGGGAGTGTTTAGCTTCCCGCTTGGAGCCTGCATGTGTCAATGCCTGACAGAGCCTTGAAGTTGTTAGCCTGCATGCAGAGCACTAGCTGAATGAGGTTACAGTGCTGAGCACAGCAGGCTAAAAGAAGTAGGATCAGACTGATAGGAGGAGTGGCAGAGTCCAGGCACAGCAGAGTGTATCAAAGACAGCCCAGGGGAGAGCGGGTACTGTATTAGTCCTTTGTGTACATTTAAATGGAAGGCAGTGAACATGCAGAGATGAACTCTGAACTCTCTCAGCCGGGCTCCTGCTCCTTTTAACCTTGGCTCTGTAAATAAAATAAAATATTATAAAATAATAATAAAAAAACTATAAAGAAAGAAGGTAAAATAAAATAAACCCAGCACACTGTGGCCTGGACTCTTATGCTCAGCTATTTTTTGCATATTGAACACTCATTAAATAAACATACTGAGATCAAAGTAGCAAGTGCTTTTGTTATTATTTTACTCAATTCACACTAAATTATAGATGTAGACACCCACTGGGAAAATTGGGTGATAAGGTGGAAAGGTTTGAACAACTAAGATAAGACCCTCTTTTTCTGCCTACAGCAGCTGAGGAAATTTGTTTAACCTGGTAGGCTGGTAACATTTTCCAATACCAACGAACCTGATCAATTTCACTACAAGGTCTGATCCTGCATCATAGAAGGTGTAGGGAATTGTGCCATTGCCAGGTGGGCAAGAACTGGATCAGGAAGCAGTAGACTGGTAAGGGAATAGGGATGGATCTTCGAGTTTCAGAGTAATTTTTGTGAATGTTCATCTCTGCCTCATTGTGTAAAGTGGTAGATTATGTAATGAAACATGGGAAATCTTAATAAAAAGGATCTACAGAGGGCAAAGAGATTACTAAAAAGCAGTTTTTATATATCCAGATAGAGAACTCCTGTGCTGGAGTATAGCAGAAGGGAGGTTCCATGGACCATAGTCAACAAGTTTTGCACAACTAGGACAGAACCACTGCCTTGCATGAGTACAGTTGGAATATTGTAGGGATCCACGGACAGAGCTCTATCTACTGTGTTATTTATAGTGAATGGGATACATATAGTTCCTAAGGGTAAGTACATCTCCTTCTGCTCAGCAGAATCTTAGAAATAAAAAGGGACAGAACAACATCAACCAAAAAACACACTGCTATTCTGAAAATCCTATGAAAGAGGATCTTGAGAAGCAAATAAAGGTGACAATTGCCAGATAAATAAACAACCTTGCCTGAATGAATCATGTTTGAAAGAGTAAGTGGGAAAAAACACATGCATATGTAGAAATTTTTTAACCTATGCCATATTTAATCCAATTTTAAATAGTATCACCTAAAAACTTAAGTGCTCTAGACTAATGCAGCAGGTCATTTGGATCACATGTACAACATATATTAAAATTATCCTGTTGAAAGGAATGACAATGCAAAAATACTTAAAATCAAGCACCCATTCAAATATGCAATAAAATAGGACCCAAGAGCTCAGACATTTACAGAAACAGGAATAAAATATTTAGGAATGTACCAAACTCAGATGGAAAAAATCAGCTTAAATTTCTGATAGACCAAATTATTTAGCACAGTCTGATGGGATCTCATTAGATAGAACTAATTCAGACCTGGAGAGAGTGTTAACAGAAATGACTAATTGCAAGGACTTAGGAAAACATGGACATCTGTTAAATGACAAGAGTGTTGTAGGGCTGATATACAATCATAGTTTACCAAAACAGCTACTGTGGCAGCCATGTGGACAATCTTACTTCCATCCACAGTTACTCTGGTACTTCTTTAATTTCAAGAGGATTATTTTCATTAAGAATGTCACACGTTTATTTCTCTGTCTGCATCAAATAAGAAGGGGGAGCCCCATGAATGTTCATAAGAATAATCTGAACCAACATGGATTTTTACACTTACAGTTGCAACAGATTCAGAACCTTGACAAGGCTTGTAGCTTGGCTAACTCCTTTGCTAAGATTGTCTACAGATCAAACTGAGATACTCTGGCAGAGCAATGTAGAGAACTTAGCAGTATTCTATCCTAAAATAGGTCATTTGGGAGTAGATGGGGTTAGAAATGTTCAAAATATTACTCAAAAGCAGAGGAGGAAAAGTTGTTTTACTTTTTTTTCTTACCAACTTCAGTGAAGACATGTCCTTGATGTGAGATCACTTATCTGTTTTCAAAAATTCTAAGTGTTCTCTACACCTTTTAAGATAAAACTTGACCTTCAAGTTCACTTTATGACTAAATTATTCCATGACTGTTTTCATCTTTTCTTTGTATTCCACCAAGTTGCACTCATAATAGATTTTTAAAGAGTCTGCCAGCAGTGTTTCCTTTATAAAATTGATATGTTTTTTTAACAGAAAAGTCCATGGAAATGTATTTCAATTTTTTCTAAGTTTTGAAGGTAAAGAGCTAAAATATAAAGCTACAGTTGTACCTGCCACTCTGTTATCAAAACCCTCTAAAGACAAAAATTGTCCCACCTCCTCCTCCCTCCTGCTTGAAGAACAGGTGCCATGCTCAGCACTGGCTGCTGCTTTTCCCATCAATATACTATGAATCTATTAATGCTGAGCACTCCTCACAACAAATCAGAAAGTTACTCAAACCTGGCATTACCAGCACCATGGCTGTTGGCTTTCTGAGAGGCTGTGCCTGTCAGCATGAGACAGTCACATTAGTGCTGGGAGGAAGCTCCTCGCGCAGGCAAAGCCATCCCCTGAATAACAGCAGAACAAGTTTCACAGAGCATCCACAAAAACTTATTGTCGATTCCTGCCTTACAACTCCAGCAATGGCACTTTCATACATTTTCCTCTTTTGGTTCAAACTCTTCAGCCATTTTGCTGTTTTATCTCAAGGTCTTTTTCCATCCCTCCAGTCTGCTGAGACTAATGACTTCTACCTTTTACTAACCTTTGTGAACACAAAGACAGATACTCTGTCCTCCTCTCCAGAAAGCCAATTTAAATTCCTTTAACCTTCTCTGGAAACATGCTATTTTTCCAAGCATTTGTGATCGTTTAAGTGCTTCCCTTTACTGATGTCCATTTCACCATCTCATGTGCTGTCCAAAATGAATGTAGTGCTCCAGTTAGACATGGATAATCCTGAACAGGTTCTTTATCCCAGGCTTCATCCAGACCCTGGGTATTCATCAACCTCTTTCTTCCTGTACACATTATTATTTAGAAAACGCTTTGCTTTTTGCCAGCCCTTAATAAACGAAATCTTTGAAAGCTTATCCTGATTTATACAGTAGTATGGAAAGTTGCCAGATAATTAGGGTACATAGCATCTATGACAAATGACAAAAACATCTATGACAAATGGTGAACACCTAAGCTCCATGGATTTTGGCCTAAGCCAGAGCTCTATGGATTTTTCAAATAAAGCATTTTCAAGGTGAATCTTATGATGAAGATGACTTTTAAACATTTACACGAGAAATGAAAAGACACTTTCACCAGAAGAATGTGGCAGTTCAAGCACACAGTAGCACTGTAAGAAACCTGGTTTCAGTCCTACTCTGCCACTCCTTCACACATCACCTGCACATCAAGGCCATAGGCTGGGTCTTCCCATATCACTTATGTTGCTGTCAACTTCCTAAAAATATGTTGATGAAGACTTGAATTCATCTCTCTCATATCTAGTGCAGTGTTCTCACTCACAAGACATTATTTACTGGTATCAGTCTTTCTAGCTTTAAGCAGAAATAATTTCAGACCCTTAGAAATTCCTCTTAAGAGCAGAAAATAAATTGGCAATTATCATCTTGTCAAATTAATATTAGCAAGACTCTGTCACTTCAACATTTGCAGCATGATTTACTTCAGAAGTCCCTGAGTGCAGTGAAACAAGCTGAATTCTGTGACACTGGCCATGCAGAGACACGAGGCAAGTGCTTCATTTTTACCACTTACCATGAATGGAGCACCAGGCTGGGCTCGCTGCTGGCCAGCCTGGGCTCTGATTCACTGGCAGTGATTCTCCACCTGCAGCTGCCCAGAAAGACACAGGTAGTGTAGGTAGTCCAAACCCCATGGCTAGAAGAGGAGTTATGGACAAGGTCGACACAGGCTTCCCTCATTTTAGTTGAAATTAAACTAGCCAGCTCTTGCAAAGTGCATGGCAGCAGTTTTGAACTGGACCATGACACCAATGTAAAAAAAACCCTCTTGAAATACAGATAATCCTATGATTCACACAGTGTAGCCTGTGCTTCAGTGCACTGAAATAGAAGCAGAACTCTGTATTTGTTAATCCTACTCTAATTATAACAATCTGTGTTATAACCCCTGCTAATGAGCTAACATAATTTTTTTTTAAGTGTGTATTATAACGATGTGATTAAAGCTTGATGGAGCTGTTCTTATGCTTTTATGTATAAAAATGGTTTCTTATTAGCTTTTGATGTTTCATTTTCCCCACAGCATCACAATATCTGCTTCTGTTTTACCCAATTGTACAATAACTGTTGTTTAAATTCAGGAAACTCATAGCCTAGTCAGACTCTAGCCATTTGATAAACCAATGAAAATATTCTATAACAGTAATGCCATGGAAAACATGCCTTATCATTTTAGTGTTCCATATTATATTCTCTCACTTTTCTCTACAAGCTACTGAAATATTAATACACCGTCCTCAAGATTTGATAAAACGTGTGATGAAAATTATGTTGTTTTATGCCTAAAGACCATTAAATTAGCGCACATTAAACTCGAAATAAATGGATTCAGTAATTTTTGTTTAAATGTGTTCTTTTTGTTTGGATGACATGCATGTTGAAATTTTTAAATTTATGGAGGAACCTACTAAAAATTACAGTTTCAATGGTCATGCCTAAGATTATGTCTCTGCTGTACATACACAGAATAAGCTTTTTTGACATAGTCAAACTCATTTCCAAACTAAACTTTCCCAATCTAGAATAACTTAATTCTATGTTTATTAGGTAAAAAATCCTCCAAGCCAAACCAGTAAAGAGGAAACAAAGAAAATCAAATGGGCAAATTGTACTCAGATTTGCAGATATACAACTCCAGCAGAAACACAACAGCTGCATAAATATTTCCAAACCCATATTTGGCTCCTTCCCTCCCACATTAAAAGGCAAACTCAGCACAAGTTGAAATAATCATGTTTTTCCTGATGGAGCAAAATGTCCTTGATTTGAATGCAATTCAGAATTAAACACCTTTTCACAGATGGTGTTGGTACCAGGACACTGGTCGGGTCTATATTGGTATAATCCAATTGCTTTCAAGACTGAAACTGATCAGTCTCAGAAAATTTAACTCTTATTGAGGTGCAGTTTTCTTTTTTTCTCATTTTTAGGAAAGCCATTACATGGGCTCATGCATTCAGCACACAACCTCTTTTGGTGTCAGCAACAATTGGTTTTGTGATATTCTTCTAGGAGAAGTATTAAGAGACTCCAGGGTTTGGCAGAGGCTCCTGAGTCTTAACAGCTGTATTCATAAATTGCTAGCGATACTGTATGACTGCTTCTTCCTGTGCTTTAGAGATCATTTAATACTCCCCAATTTCCTTTATGTCAGTGCCTACACGTCAAAAGTTCAGAAATAATAATAGAGTACAGATATGTGCTGTCATTAGATTAGTGTTTTGATAGAAAATTAATTTGGTGCTTTATTCATTTGTTTGAAATAGTAACTACTGCCTTGAAAAGTATAAGGTGATTAATTTCCAATATTTTCAGATCATATTAGCAATACACAAGTGTTTTGACACGTCTAATAGTTGTACTCATAATCAAGATTTTGCAGTTCAGAAATTCTTTTAGCTACACGAGCCAGAACCTTACAGGCTAAAACAGTCAGAACATTGATTTAAAAGCTGGGGAAGTATTTTAAGCATTACAGGGCATCACTGAAGATCTTTTGTTAACACAGACAGCAATGTGAAGTATTTATGTGATTTTATTTCTTACTGTTAAACACAGCTTATTGGAAATGCATAAGCGGGTCCTTTTTAAGGATACACAGCAAAAGCAATGTCATGTATTATGCTACAGCAGGTAGTTCAGTTCCTTAGATAGGATTAGCCAACAGATTTATCAAGCAGTCTCTAAGGAAAGCAGAGTTCAAGTCTAGGCTCATCAATAATACATAAATAAACTGAACAATTAGGTACAAAGTGGCTATCTTGTCAGACAACTTATTAACCGATAAATGATATACTCACTGCAGACAGTGTAAAAAGGGGAGATATATAAAGATAGGCAAGACCTGAAAAGGGAGAGCAAGTACTGTACTCCTCAGTGTGTTTGTGGACTTGATAATTCCCTCCAACTCTCTGTTTTGAGCTATGATGTCTGGACAAAGGTGGTTCAGCAACACTTCACTACCAGGAATCACTTGGGGTTTTTTCTGATAGCGAAACACAAATATATTCCTTTTCTCTTTATCCAGTGGTCTAAGGAAAAATATATATAACTTTTCCGGTGCCTCAACTTCAACTTAATCTGCAAGTTTTACATAATAAAAATTACATAAATACAGTCATCCCCAGTGTGTAATGTCACCACTGGGCATTGCTGTGGTACAGTCCTACTACTTAGATGCATCAGCTCCTAGAAAAGGGTAGATGAAAGCAGTCAGGCTTACATCTGGTTTACACAACCACAGCAACAGGTCTTAAAGGCATATCCATGGTGTTAAATATCAAAATATAGGACATTTGGTCCTTCTTTACTATCAACAAACTCAAATTATATTTTCTTTTCTGTGCTGCCCTGCACTTTTCAGACAGAAAACAAGAAAACCAGAGTTAGGAAGGACTGTTGCTTTTTTTTTTCTCCCCTCAGCCAAGCAAAACAAAATAAAAAATAGTCTTCTTTTCATTTAGGATCAACAAGTAATCAAGCAAACTTAGTCCAAATAAAATCTTTTCATATGCACATATCTGCCTCGGCTCAGAAATCATGAACATTTGAAGTACAGATTTCAGGATTTAACTCAGAATGAAACAAATATTTACCCAATATGATGTTTTTCATGCTCAAGTACTCCAAAGTGCTTTGCAAATATTGATAAAATTCTGCCTTTTTTTCTGTGTTCAGCACCCCTTGACTCCAGTAGCCATTTTCAGGGATATATGGGAAAAAATGAGTTAAGGCCTAATATGTTTTGCTGATGGAAATGTAAATTATCAGTGAAACACAGCCACTTCTGTAGCGAAAAGGGGACATTACCCAGAACACCCTCCAGAGCAGTATATATTCAGGAATTTATAAATATCCTTGCCAGATGGAAAAGTAATGTGGATGAACTGAAGAAATCTGTGGTGACTTCACTCCATGGCCGTTGTGCCTCAGCTAAACAACATGGACAATTTTAACAATACTCACTGTCATTTTACTCTAGATTCATTTGAGTGAAGAGTCCTTCCATTTTGCATCTGAGTACCTTTGAAAATGCACTTTTATGCCTTGTACAAAGACAGGCAGAGCCTGAAGAATAATGTTCCCCTCCTACTTACAGAGTAAACTAGTTCTCAACCCAGAACATCAACCCTATGGGCTCCTGAACCTCCTCCTGTGTTCATGCTGGGCCTCCCCAAAGTAGGCAGATGACAGCTAATGCAAGCACAGCACCTGCAGAAAGACTGGCATGCAAGCTGGACTAAAGGAGGATGCACACCTAGGTAGGAAAGACCACATCTTTCCCGGGGAGTGAAACAAAAGATGAAAAGAGAAGGAAGACAGGTAATAGAGCTGATTTTCCATCTCTGGAAGCAGGTTTCCATGACAGACCAGCTGAACTGTCTATATGATTTGCATATTTTTTCTTCTGCTAAGAATAAAAGGACTCTAGGGCAAATTTATAAAAATTCAGATGTGTAAAAGTTGTGAGCCAAACCCCAAACAGTGCACACGACAAAGTGAATGGGGTGGTGTAAAGCGTGCATTAACTACCTCTGGGACCAGGTGTCCTCTGTGTCCTCCATCCCTGAGGAGCTGCAATGGCATCACTGAGGCATTGTGAACCACATCAGAATCCAGTTCTCTGCTTATTCTGGAGATCAAGGCTAGGGATTATGAAGAACCAATGGGATGATTTTGCCTGCTGTATTAAAGGATTCCCTTGTCTGAGGGTGACAGTTTTGTACGTGCGCCATTTTTCCCAAGAGCAGAAAATAATAAAGAGTGGGTTGGATTGTGGGATATGGATGCAGGCTTTTTTTTGCAGCACTACCTGCAGACTTAAACTTGAAAAAGAAGTCATGAAGTGAAAAATTTTCATAGTTGCAGTCAATCTATGGACAGGCCGATGGCACTGCAGCATGAAAATATTGCAATCCTGCCTGCAAACGCAACCCATTATTTATTAGTTCAGACTGTTAGTGAAAGAAGAAACAATTTAGCACAATGCTTGGAAGTAAAATGGACTTCTGAATTGCTATAGGATAATTTGCACCCAATTTATGAGTTTTTGCAGAGCTATGAGATGCTTTGATCTGTTTCATATAAAACTTGGTTGAAAATATGTTTCTTAGAGTGAAGTATGAGGCAATAAAAATGTGATTAAGGTGTTCTAGCAATTTTATTTTGGCAACTTTATGCTGTGCCTTTGAATTCCAGTATATATAAAGTTTGGCTCTTTTTCAATTGATAGCCTATCAGCTGAAGACTCTACATGCACAAACATTAATAAACTCACAGACAATAAAATAAAAGCAGTCTAAAACTACATGCTATAATCTCTCTCTTTAAAAATAAATGTAGGAAGTCATAATGTATAGTTTATAATTACGATATCCAAAGAATTTTAGTTCATGAAGTTAAAGGAAATTGCTTACTATGGAACTAAGAATGTGATAAAAAGAAAATTAGGCACTGGCCCTGAAGCTCAAAACCAAACTAAATCACATATTTCCTCAAGTAGAAAGGGAGTCTCATTTTTCATGGGGAAAAACTTACACAATAATGTTAAAACACAGAAGTCCAACTACTAATCAGAAGATACACATTAAAAGTGAACAAAACCAGTTCTAAAATCCCTTAAATTGTAAACATAATTCTTTAAACCCCAACAGTGATAAGTCTAAAGTAATTGTGGAAATCACTTTCAAATTCTAAACTTGGACTTTTCTTTCCTACACAGAAAATTCACCCCAGTCAGAGTACTGCTTTAATTAGTAGCTGACATAAGACAAGATATCTTTCAAAGTTTCTTGTCCCTATATCCCTGTAAAATGTAAATGAAAATTAACATTCACAGGGTTACAGTAAACAAATGTTTAGTGGAGGCAAAAAAAAAAAAAAGTTTACATGTAAAACTATCACTTTCATATCTGTATGTGTAAAGATACTTTATCCTCTAACAAAGAGCTAATCCATGAAAAGCTTCACTAAACATTTTCTTGTACTATTCACATTTATGTAAGTGATTTCTGGAGCCTTAAGGAAGGTTAATGCACTCTCTGACTCTAATAAATGAAAACAGTGTGATTTACACAATCTATGTTCTTTGTCAAATTTAAGCAGTGTATCATTGCAGAAAATCTTTTGCTGACAGGAGCTTACTGTATGATGGAGATGCTGGAATCCTCCTTACACTGGTTGGTGCCTGGCATACCATGCTGTGCCTGTGCAATGATAAAATTAAAACTTGCAGGACAACCTCAGGCTATCCATCTCTGATGCTCAAACCAGCAGATATAGCTCACCAAAGACATGTAGAAAGAGTTTTTTTCACTGAAGTAAAATGGAATTAAAACAGAATTTGACAAGTATGGGTTACCTCAGAATTATGCTACTGAAACCTAAGAATAAAAAATTCAGTCCCTCGGATCATTACAATTAAATAGAGATTACAGACAATTGATAAGTTCCTGCCTCCTTTTACTCAGTACCTATACACAGACTACTACCATAAGCACAGCGTATCTAATGACTGACCGAGTTCCTTGATTTGAAAATGGTATTAAAAAAAATTTAAGTATTTCACAGAGCTCATCCATTTCCCATCTCTACTAGGAAAAAAAATGAAACCTGTCCACGCAGTTTGTGTTTTCTGGACAACTTTTGCCATCACAAACAACTGCTTGCCCAAGGTGTAATATAGGTAAAGCAGATATACATTCACAGCCTGACTAGCTTACCTGAAGCTAGTGCATCATTCATACTTCTACATGACTATGCCAGCTGACATACTGAACCCATAAAACACATGGGACACCATGCAAACAGAAAAGGTCTATCTCTGGAAAGTCATGTGAGGCTACAGAACATTTTTTTCCCAGTTGCTCCAGAAAATGCAGGATTACTTATGTAGAAAAATATTGTTGTGAAAAGTTGTAACAAGATGTTGAAAGATACTGCTCATAAGAAAGGTTCACTTGGAAATTACATTATGTCCTATTGAACAAATAGCAACTCCTATTAATGACCTTGAAGTCAGTGAATTATGCTAATCTAAGTGATTAAAACATTTTAGTCTAACTACAAGGAAGCACTGTATATTTAACTGTTCTGCAGTGTATCTGTTACTCTTTAACCAAATCTAAAGGCTGCCATGAAGGTTTTATGTGTCTGCTTGGTCATTTCACTCCCTATTAGAACCTTTGCATGTTCCAATATTCAGATAAAAACAGAAAGTAAGCAGTGCAATCACTTTAGGTAGAAGAAATTCCAAAGTAGGAGATAACTTAGAAATGGTTGCAAAGATAGTTTCTAAAAAAGATAATATACATCTTAGGATTTTAAGCAACACATTCTGAATGATGGGATAAGGGCTTGTTAGAGAGGAGGTGAAATTCTTCCTCTTCTAATCTGGTTAACATTTTCTGAAGAAAGCCACAGGGAGTACTTAGGTATGGAATTTGCACAATAGGAATTGTGTTATCTGCTACAGCGTTCATCCTTGTGTGAACCATTACACACCCTAAGTAAAGTAAATGAGCAAGGAATCATGGTGTGGTTTTATGGTGGGAACTGAGAATTATTTTGCTTGACACATCTAAACCATTGTTTTTAATCAATTTTTCCTTGACTTGTCTTGACTCTTCATTCCTCAGTGGAAGGCATGTAACCCTTTGAATTTTCTGGGAAAACTAATTTCCACAAGAACACATTCAGATAAGGACTTAAAACTGAATACACATTAAGTTATATTTAGGTCTTCAAGTCTTAACACTGAAAATAAACAAACAAGGACAAAGCATCTCCATAAGTTCTACAGACACATGAGAAAAAAGCCCAAATAAAGCTTATGGATAGGGTGGAAGGTTAATAATAATGGTAACAGGAAGGCAAATTATTTTTATGATATAATGTAATGGGTTCAGAAGTTCACTGAGAGAAATACAGCAAAAAAGGAGATCAGACATTCAAACTGATCTTTCACATATCGCACATCTCATGTAAATCTTTGCCATACAGTCATTAAGATTCTACTGCTAGAAAAAGACACATTCTAGAGGTGCACATTTCAGTGGCTCTTAGATCTGATGCATTTCTCCCTCTATTCATCACTGTGTAAGCTTAGGAGGTATGTGTACACACACAAATTACAGGAAATATTTTTCACATTGTACTAATAAGTCCCATAGATTTTTTTGGCAAATACAACAATATGACACATTTGGGAAGGAGTGCATTCAATTCCATTTGAAAATGAAGCCCTATCAGTCAAAATAAAATGAAATTTATAAAGGTTATATCATATTTATGCATTTACTAAATATAAAAGTCAACATATGGTGCAATGTTACCATATGCTTGATTTTGTAAGAGCAGATTTCCAATGTAGTAGGAGAGTTCCCCACAATAACAGATCATTAGCTTTGCATTTCCTTTAAAGCACTTCTGGAAAAATAACAGCCAAGAAGTATCCAAGTATAAGACACATGATCTATATGCATACCTACAATAGATCCAAAACACAAAATGGACCCTACAACATTTATTTGCACTATGTACATATAATGTCTATTTATTACTACTTAATAAGCTCTTATTGCTCACAATACAGCAGAAGTTAATGAGTATTTTCTGATCTACTAGGTGTGTGAATTTGAAAAAGACATCAAAAGAAACAAAGTTCTGATACAAAACAAGAAATATGAAAAACCACTTTCAGAATAAAATCACAAGGAAATAATATTTTTTTCTTGTTCACTGAGAGATTATATAAAAGCCATAGTTTGATATGGTCAATTTTGGTTTGGACCCCTGCCATAAATTACCTCTAATGTAGTTTAGATATTATGCAATAAATGTAACTGCACTTAAAATTTAAGAATAAATTACAAGCTGTCAAATATTTTACAGAAAAATGATGGCATATATCAGAAATCTAAATATTTCAGTGGAAACACTGTTGATCTGCTAAGTTACACTGCTGTACACCTGGTTCTGGTTGCTTTAAAAGGCACCTCAGCTCCTTCTTTCTAAAGAGATAAATATTGCCACCGGACAGCCAGTGAAAAATTTGGAAATTCCATTCTTGGTCCTGTTTTTGATTTCCCAGTGTGAACTTAGGTTAAATATTTCTTCATGCCAATGTCAGCAAAATAATATAAAAATACAACATCAATCCCTATTTTGAGTGCTTTGTGGAAGACGTATTTTTAAACATCTCTTGAAAGCTTTTTGAGCTCCAGTGCCAAGCTGTCAGAAAAGAAGCCAAATAAATGCCAAAAAATACCCTGTTACTAGTTTTCCTTTGGTGTTAGCACTGTCTAAAATGGGTCTATTTATCTCTTCTGCTAGTATTTAGCAATGTCTGTAAAGCATTACAGGTGAGTGCACTGGAGGTAATGTTTGCAGATCCAGCTTGGCTAATTGAAGCTGGACAAACTCAATTTTAAGTGGTGAAGAAAACATTCATTGAGAGAATGAGACATGTATTCTAAAAGACAAAGCAGTAAAACTGCAACAGACATAAAAAGAAAAGCAGTATCACTCTCATACAGAAGCGACTCAAAAGGTGAAACTCGGGCCTTTTCTTGAATGGGTGTCTTCCCTCTATGGTACAGAACAGGCAAACAAGCAAAGGATTCACTCAAGCAAGGACCAGTCATGACTGTAGCACAACCAGAGGCTGTGACAGTAGTTGACTATTGCATATAAAATACCATGAGCATTTTTCAAAACAGAAGAAGAAAAGGCCTTCATCACCCCACATATGCACTCTCACAACACTGAGATTAAGGCCAGCTTCACTTTGGGTTTGTAAGACTAATATTTCCAAAATTATACACAGCCAGATAGACTATAGTCTCCACAAAAGGGAACATTAAGATCAGAATAAAGATTGGAGAGGCTTAACACCTGAAAAAAGGAGTAATAATGGCTCCTGAAAAGTAGTTGGCATCATGCCCTTTGATAGATTCCAAAATGGCCCCTGAGCCTCTCTGTTTGTCTGCACTTACCAATAATTTATTCTACAGATCATAGCTAGAAAGTGCTCCTTTACATCTTGTGCTTGAAGATGTAACATTTGATGATATCGAGGAATAGTCATCTCCAACTTTGTCAAGCTTAACTTTGTTGGCATGACTGCAGATAAGGCCCCTGAGATCTGGATCACCCAATCTACAAAAATATTTTAACCTTTTTTTAGCAAGAAGTGTTCAAATCTGCTGCCAAATGCTACTAGGGTACTCTTAGATCATGAATCTGTTCAATGCTACAGCAGTGAGAAGAAAATATCTCTGCATCTTGTGCATATGCTAAATGATTGGAAAGACTCCCACATTTACTTCTATGGACTTAACATAAAGTCTTGAATGTTAAAGAGGTTAACCAGATTTGCAGGGAAATAGAATTAAACTAATACTTATGAAGAATGGACTCTCAACAATTTGTTCAGACAAAAAGGATGGAATAAGAAACAAAACAGTGAGAATTTACAGTATGCAGTGAAAAAGCAGGGAAAGTAAATTCACTGGAAAATTACCATTAAAAGGATACAAAAAATGGAAAATGGTTTGCTAACTTCTAACTCATAAAAACTAAGAAATTAATATAAATTCACTCTTCCAGTGAGTTCTGCTTATAACATTTGGCTTCAAATTACAGATTTCAACATTGTAAAATTCAGACATGATTTTACCACCATTCACTTCAGCCACAGACTTGAGTGCAGTTAACTCAGATAAAATCTTACAGAGGTTCTGTTGATCAGTCAACTTGACATAAACCAAAAAACGCTTGGCTTTTAAGAGCATTGTCCACAAAGAGTTAATACATACATTATTTGTAGTTTGTATGTATATATATATATATATATATATATATATATATATATATAAAACTACATGCACACAAAAATAGTCACTGTAAAAGCTGTATGGAGTTTTCTGTTCTCACTCCCATGTCACATTTACTCAATTTACCAATCAAAACAGCATCTCTACAATTTCAAGCCTGTAGGGTTAACAGAGTCAGTGTAAAGAAAACTGTCTTTTGTCTTCCTGCATCACCGCTAATGACAATCATTCTATATAATTTTCTTTTTCAAAAGAGAAATAACAATGTTCAAAATAGAATGAGAACCAAAACAAACAAGAAAGTGTAGTGCTGAAAGTCTAAGCCATTTCTTAGGTTTCTTACACCTGCAAGAACAATGGATAGTAAGTAATAAATGCTATTTGGCAGTAATGCAAATAGACTATGGTGTTCACATTAACTTCACTGCAGTTCCTCTGCAACTCCACCTGGAGTCAGAGGGGCTTTGCTTCCCATCCTGCCACCTTCTTCTACAATGCACACAACAACAGTGGCAAGCACAGCAGGCATATCAAGGACTACTTAGCAGCAGAGACCTTGCTTGCTGCCTGAACAGGCCATTCTCCACCTCCAAGACAGACATATCAGATTCTCTTTTACATCACATTCTTGACTTAAACGTCATACCTGAACCATGTCCATTTCATATAATCCTTTACCAAAGGTACCCACACTAATCAGCTCTAACAGTTATAAAGAATAGGAAATGATTTCAAGAAAGAATAGGAAAATGAAACATTTCTTAAATAAAAAAGCCATCCTTAAATACCTAAGTTAAACAGCATTAAGTTACTAAATAAGTTATTATAAGTTTTACTTGAAGAATGTTCACAGTAATTATTTAGTCAGCAATTTACTCATGTCATATACTGAATAAGACTGCAATAGCTTCTTTTAGTAATGATCACTTTAAAAAGTGTGCAAGGGATCTCTGGATTTGTAGCTAACACTCAGTAGAAAATCTACTGACTGACTATTGACTGAAGCAAGATATCTGTGAAGACACCCAAATCCACTGTATTTTGCTGTCACTAGTCCCAAGAATGTCCTCACTGGTCCTTGGAAATTCTCATGACTATATTTAATTACAAACCATTGAAGAAAACATAAGATTCATGACGTGCTGGCAATATAAAATATGAGTGGCAAGCTCCGAGAACCTGTACACACTTGTCTGGGTTCACATCACAGACACATTCAGGTTGGAAGGGACCTCAGCATGGAACTTGTCCAGCCTCCTGCCCAAGGCAGGGTCAACACTACTCAGATGAAGTTGCTCAGAACTTTGATCAGCTCAGTCTTGAAAACCTACAGCAACCAAGATTCCACAGTATCTCCAAGTAACTGGTTACATGGGTTTAATTATCCCCCGAGAGAATTTTCTTTTCTGTCTATCCAATAGGAACATCTCATGTTTCTATTTATAAACACCCTGTCGACCCACTGCACACCTCAGTAAGAACATGGCTGTGTCTTCTCAGAAATTCTTTGTGGATTCTGGGAGGGGGTCTGCTCTTGTACCTCAAATCTACCTCTTATTTGGGTTAAAAAAATCTTGGTCTCTGGATCTCTCTCTGACAACTTTAATGGCTTTTCATTAAAATTGTTCCAGTTTACAAAGTGTTTCTATACTGATGATTCCAAACCTGGACAAGTTATTAAATTATTATTAAAAATGCTCTAATGATTATGAAGAAAAAGGAATAAAGACACACTTTGATCTACTGCCAACAGACTTGTTGGTACAGCCCAGTAACCTGTTAGCCTCTCCCACTTCTACAGCACATTGCTGGCTAGTGTTTAGCCCAGTGTCCCCATCAGGACCCCCAGATCATTTTCAGCAGAATCCCAATCAACCAGATCCTTGCTGATGAGTCCATAGCCCATACCAATGCAGGGGTTGGTTCAGCCCAAGTGCAAGACTTTGCATTTCACTTTTGTTGAATTCCTGAGGTTCTTGTTGGATGATTGTTCCAACCTGTGTAGGTGCCTCTCAGTGGTGATGCTGCCCCCAAGAATATCAACTGGTCCTTTCAATTCTTTGCCATTTCCATACCTGACAAGATTGTGTCCACTATGAACCCCCCAAGTCTTTGAAAAATATGCTGAACAGAGTAGGTCCCAGAAGGGACCTGTAAAGACCTCTGCTTTTAATGAAACTCAAGGCAGTATGTGGACCAATAACTGCTACACGTGGAGTCTGATGAGCCATCCAGCTCCTCATGCATCTATCATTCCACCCATCTAAACTGTACTGTTCCAACTCAAGTACAAGGATGCTGAGGGAGATCATGTCAAAGCCTTCATGAAGTCAAGATCAAAAATCCACTATTCTCCTTTCACTCCCAGATTCAGTCATTTCACCACAGATGGCAGAGAGGTCCCTGGCACAATTAGTCCTTGGGAGATCCATGCTGCTACTCCTAAGTTCCTCATTGTCCTTCATGTGTGCAGAAACAACTTCTGGAAGGGGATACTCAACAATTCTCTCAGGAATCAAATCAGCTTTAACCAGCCTGTAGTCCCTTACATGATCTTTCTTGTCCTTTTTGAAGATGGGTGCAACATTTCCTGTCTCCAGTAATTAGGAATCTCTTCCAGCCCCTCAACAACAAAGGAGAATGGCCTCGCAATGCTTTCAGCCAGTCCTCTGTGTCCTGGCTGCTCCCCATCCAATCCTGTGGACTTCTATGGGTCAAAATTTCTCAAGAGATCCCTGACTTGATCCTCTCCTACTGCTGGTAAATCCTCTTTTCCTCTAGCCTCAAAGAACAATGAAATTTTGTCAGTGGACACTGAGGTAAAGGTAGCACTGATCACAGGTTTATCGTCCTTCACTTTTACTAGCCACTTTCACAATCAGGATTCAGTAGCACCCCCACATTTTCCTTGGGTTTTTAATTTTTTTTCTTTCTTATTGT
The DNA here is from genome assembly GCF_037042795.1 of Molothrus aeneus. NCBI lineage: Eukaryota > Metazoa > Chordata > Aves > Passeriformes > Icteridae > Molothrus > Molothrus aeneus. The sequence goes on from NC_089646.1 coordinate 115,400,600, forward strand.
TATTGCAATGACAGAAGCTCTTCTCACTGTCACTCTTTACCACTTTAGGTGTGCTAAATTTTTCTCAACCCCTCACTCGTAACATCTCTTGAGATTTGCAGCATAAGCTCCTAAAAGTATCCACCAAATGCCAGAGATATTCTAGGAAGCATTAAGAATCAATAACATATTCATTTTGAAATTCAATGACTAAAGCTTAGATAGTTCCAAGAGGCTTATCATAAAACTCTTGAATCAAAACTTGTATTACTGTTTTTCTCTTAAAAAACTCAAACCCTTAAACACAAACACACTGCAACAATTGAAATAAATGACAGGTGGAAGAATTACTCTTCAACAGGAGCAAGTTCTCCAACAAATCTCCCTTGCAAATGCAACACTGCAAGTCTTACAGTTGATCAATACATCCTGCATGCAATGGTTGTACATGGGAACCCAGAGGCACGATTTGGTGTTAAGCAGCAGGTTACAGAGGCAGTCTGCAGCAATTCCACCAAAAGCATCAGGAACAGCTCCCAAATCAAACTGCTCCCAGTGCAAAGAAAGAAGCTGCACATTAATTATGCCATTCTCCTTAGCTCCTACTTCATCTTCATTGCCCTCTCCACAAGCTGGCACTGGATTTGTTTACTTTGTTGTTTAACTCTGATGAGAAATGAATTTTCATAGCAATTTCTCAGCATAAAGGTATTGAGAAGATTACAAACAGATTACTCTTGGATGAAACAAAACTGCCAGATGTACTGCAACTGTTAATGAGTGTTAGATCCCTTGGACCAGCCAAATTTGAGCGGATACAAAGTCACACATCTCTAAAAAACATATGTAACAACAAAATGCAGCAAGCCCATGCCTGGTCCTGAGCACCATCTGTTTAATTCCACAGACCTGTTAACCTGCTGCTGCAGGGGTTTTTTAAGCTCTAATAGCTTAATCTACCACTCTAGACTAAGAGCAGTAAAGTTAAGGCACTCTCTTGCCACGCCTGATGACTCTGAAGTCATAGGCTATCACAGAATTATGGATTTTCAATTAAAATATCTCGCTGTTCAAGATTATGCCCAGGAAATATGCATGCATCCCATGCAATTATTCATGTTTTCAACTTAATTTTTTGAGGTACATTTTCTGATGTCAAAAAGCCTGAACCTGCTTTCCACTTAATATTCTTTGTTAAATGGCATTTTGGGCAATGAAAATTGACACTTTCATTGTTCTGAAGCACAGCCTTCCTAGGAATGAAAATATTAAAATTAATTTTAAAATATCACCTCTGGCATAAAAATATTAAAATTTATGTTAAAATATCACTACTGTTTTTTGTTTGTATGATGAAAATACAGCTTTCCCTATTAAGTTTTAGAAATAGCAATATGACAATTGGTCACTCCTAAATACAGAATAGTATACAAAAAATTTAATAAAATACAGAACCCTACAAATCAGCTCATTACACATCCCAAAGATGCCATGAATTTGAGATGCTGGGACTCAATAATATAAAATAAATCCTGGATTTGACACTATATCCTCAATCTCAAAAAAAAAAGTTTTAAATTTTTCATGTAATTATTCATATGAAATAGGAATTCCATAGCAATAACACCTTATGGACATACTCTTGGCAAATTGTATAGATTTCTAAATTTGCATTAACTACTATAACATTTTCAGTTCCTTTTTTTTGAACAGAAAAATTCTATTTGTTCAATCTGAAAAGTATACAATTACTTTCATCATTTTTAATTCATTTTTAATTCATTTTTAAATTGAAATTAAATGACTATGTACTATAAAACACATAGATATTAGTTTTGCAGCTCTATTATTCTGGAAAAGTGTCAAATGTTTGGGGTTTTTTTTAATAAATAAAGTGTGAAATGACAAGAATACAAGTACAGTGCTGAAAAGATAGTATTTTCTTACCATGAAGAAATTTTTACTGCAAGTGGAAACTGGATACTAAATAAAATGACTGTCAGGACTAAATTACAGTTTGGGTAAATTCAACATGCTCATTCTATCATCAACTCATATACAGCAATATCTTTGTACTCTTGCCACTGCCACACATTTGCATTCTAGTTAGAGTCAGGTAGAAAGACCTGTGCATTTCCCCAGTTTAATACAGGAGGAGCTTGCTGCTACAGCTGCTCTGAAAGTGACCCATATAAATGTCTGATCCTCACTTCTAAACAGCCTTTGCTACTGCTAGCAATTCATTTATTGGTTTAGACTCACAACAAAGAAAACAATCCAAAGTTTTGTCAAGAAGGAAAAGAAAATAAATGTTTGTGATGTTAATCAGCATGCTACAGCTGGTTTAAAAGCTGGTATCACAATATTTGTTTAAATTATAAGAGAATAATGTATTTGACAAGCTCTGAGAAGAAGACAAATGGTATTGGAAATTATATCCATGATGATCCCCTTTTGTAGTCTGTAGTCTTATTAGGACACACGTTGGGCATATTCTAGCAGATCCTGAGAGAAGATACAGAACTACCATCATTTAATGAACTTCAGCATTTTTTGTTGAGTTATTGAACAGCTCATCATTGTGCAAGGCAGAAAAAAAATACTCAGTTACTTAGTTATGCTACATTGATTAATAAAACAAGGCAAAGAACAGGAAATTATTCATAGCCATCTTTAAGCTCTAATGGTAAAAGAGCCTTGTCTGAATCTAGAACCACCATTCTCACCATAATAGAAAATTGAAAAACCCACTTGAAAAGCCAAGTGAACTTTTATCTTGCAAAAATTAATAGTTCTTATTTTATATGCTGATCAACCTGTAAAGGGAAGTGAAATATACATTCTAATACTTTATATGACTATCTGCCTAATGATGAAGACAAGAATTTGTGGGAAGTGGTGAGTCTTAAATTTAGTTTGATCACATTAATCAATGACTTGCAAGTATTCTGTGTTTAAGTGGATGAATTGCAGTCACAGCTCTGCTAAAAATCAGTTTGCACAAATACTGAGTTATCTCATACATTCATCTGCTGAGATTCCAGTTTTCTGTTTTCTACAGTAATAATAAACCTTATTAAATGCTCAGCTTTGTTAGCTGGAGTCATGGGAAGGTCTCCCCTCTTCTTGGAAGAGAGAACACAAAGTTTGAATGTGAACCTATAGTTCTGGCATAGTCAGATCTGTGACTAAATGTTACTCTTTCAACTTAATTGCCATATGGAACAGCTTCCTAAGGATGGAGCCTGATCAGTAAAAAAGAAATATTCAGGAACAGAGTAAATCATGTCCTACTCAGTCTTAAACACTCCCTTCATTAAACAATTATTTTCAAATATTTTAATCATATTTTGATTGGTTTTATTGTGGATTGTGTGAAACCATGTGAGATTTTTTCATAGAAATACTTAGGGAAAATAATTAACTGTCCAAAATGCCTATTTTTTAGTAGTAATAGAATCATAGACTGATAGACTTGTTTAGGCTGGAAAAGACCTTCAAGATTGAAGCTTAACTACACTGTCAATGATGAAATTTATCCTAATATACAATCTAAACCTCCCCTGGTGCCACTTGAGACCATTTCCTCTTGGCCTGTTGCTTGTTTCTTGGGAGAAGAGACCAACCCTCACCTAACTACAACATCCTTTCAGGCAGTTCTAGAGAGTGATAATGTAATCTTTGCTGCCATGGGGATTTCCATTCCCTACCTCCAGACAGCACACCTAAGGATCTCACTATCCCTCTGTCCATCAAACTTCAGCATGCTGCCCCCAAATTTAGCTTTAGTGAGAGAGGTTTTAGCCCTTTCACCCTTCTAATCTAGTTTAAAACCCTCTCAATGAGCCCTGCTAAATCCTGTGCAAAGACTCTTTCCCCCATTTGAGACAAGTGCACACCCATATTTTGCCAGAGATTTGCTGTCGTGCAGAATGACCTATGACCTCTCCCTTCAGAAAAAAGCGAACTGGAAAAATCACTACAGTGATTGCCAGAGAAACTGTTTCACAAGTCTGGTACAGAACTGACAATCTTAGTTGAAAGATATCTTCCAATATGAGCCAAGGTTGGTGACAACAGAAAGTGTATGATGATAACTCTGGACTCCAGAGTTCTAAGATAAATGCAGAAATGAAAAGATGGATTCAAAGTTCATTAGTTTTAACTTTCAAATATCCCTAGAGCACCATATTAGGGTTTCCAGGCATTCAGTTCTTTTGCAGACATTTTTGATAAGAACAAACAACTTTTGCTGAAGAAAATTATGTGAATGCACAGTTAGCTATGTTTATAAAGGCTAATATAAATCCATGAAAGACCTTCTGTGTTATGGCACTGCCATGGTTTAAACCCAGCTGGCAACTATGTACCACACAGCTTCTCACTCATCCTCCATCCTCCTGGGTAGGGAGAATTGGAAAAGAAAAATCAAATGCTGTGGTTTGATATAAGAACTATTTAACAATTGAAGCAAAATAAAATATTCTAACAATAGCTATTATTATTTTTGTTATTGCTGTTGTAATGGAAAGAAGAGAGGAACAAGACAGGTAAGTGATACCCAGCACAATTGCTCACCACCCAAAGACTGATGCTCAGCCCATCCCCACGCAGTGATCAGCCCCTTCTGGCCAGCTCTCCCAGTTCACACACTCGGCACGATGTTCTGTGGTTTAAAATATGATTTTTCCTAGTTTGGATCACATGTCCTGTCCATGTTACCCTACCCTCCCAAGTTTCTAATGCACCTGCTCATTGGCAGTGCATGGGAAACCAAAAATTCACTGCTTTACAGTGAGCACTACTGAGCAACAACTAGAACCTCAGAGTGTTATCACCATTCTCTTAATAAATTGAAAACAAAACAGTGTATCAGCTGTTAGGAAGAAAATTAACTCCATCTCAGCTGAAACCAGGTCAGGCACTAAAATTGGCACACATGAGTCTGGAATCCAAAGAATAATTTTTCAGCTAGATCTTATTTCAGGGCTTGCTGCTGTATAAGCTCGGCCTGGCCAGGATCAAGCCCCAGCTAATGACAGACACCTTAGGCAGACTGGGGAATGCCTAGCATAGCAGAGGAAACAATTTTTATGTTGTGCTTGTAGGGGTTTGACACTTTTCTGTGTAAAGCTAAATCACATTTTTGCCCGTCTGTCATGAGCACCATGAAGGCTGCAAGTTCCTCGGGGCAGGAGCCTGTTAAACACTTAGCACAACACAGGAGCTCTGAGCTAATAATTACCATTGCTATTAAATACACTGTGGCATAGCTGTTTCAGTAGCCTTACCCTCTTATTTCTGTAAGGCTGTCAGTATAATAATGTTATACTGAATTCAATAGAGAGGTTTGGGGAATGTGAGGAAATGCTCTATCAGTTTTCCTGATCTCCTGCAGTGCTAGGCAGCACTTTTGACACCAATAATCTACGGCCCCACTGCTGTCAAGAATGAAAAAATGTGTTCACACAATTAACATGTGACATCACACGGAATCACCCATCAGGAAAACTCCTAGCTTCTGTTCATATTATGACTGATAAGCAAAAGCATTTGCTCCCAAAATTAAAATCACCAGATCCTTCCTCGTGCAATTTAACCACCTTCAGTTCAAACTGAAATCACAATTCCCTGCTCCATTTCTCCCTCATGCAAGACAACTCTTTGATGGACTAATATAGATAGGAATCACCAGATGAGATCTAGGCATGAAATGCATCATTTATACTCAGACTTTCGTCCTGTGTACACAAAGAGGAGAAGTATACTGCCTTTTCCAGAATCATCCATTAGAGCTTTCCGAAACCAGGGCAGTGTGCAGTGGACTGGGTGAGCAAATGCAGTCAAAGCCAAATGTTGAGAACCATAATAGCCCTTGTCACATGTATGAAGTAAAGAACTTACACTCATTGTGAAGACATTGCTTGGATGAAAGTACGTGATGTGCAAATTGAGAATCCTACTGCAGAAAATCAAGGATTTTTTAAGATCTCAGGCTTTGTTGCTCTTCAACTTAGGCTTTTATAGGTGGGACATATGGAATTAGGAAGACATAAAAAAAGTCATTTTAGAAGTATACTTTCCAAACAAAATTTTGATTGGACACCACCTGTACATCTCAAATCTGTGTCACTGTTTTAATACAGAAGTATTATTAAAATTCTAAAAAGCATTTTTCTGTCCTTTGTTTACACACCAAATCTTACTTATACAGATAGACATTCCACACAGAGAATTAAAAATGTTAAAGGAGGCTAATATTTTCTTACATGCTTTTTATATGACTGCATGACTACATAAAGGAACCCCTCCACATATACACATATTGCAAATATGCAAGCTAAAGCCTATGTGGATTTTTTTAATAATAAAATAAAAATTCCAGGTTTGCAGATACTAAATTATTGATAGATTTTCCATTTAAATGTAAATTTGACTTTTGGTTTTAATGGTATAAGTACTATTTCCAAAATTTTTCAGTAACATTGTGAAACATGGGAGAAAGCTGCCAGTATGAGATCAGTCTAGATTTGCTTGGTATTATTCTTAGTAAGATAATGTTGGTGCATTTTCTTTTATCGATTCATACAAGTTTTTTATTATTCATTTTTGAAAAGAAAATTAAATGCATTGTACACCTTCCAGGTTAAGTAAAAAAGAAGACAGTTTATTTGTAGATTTTTGTGCTTATGGGGTGGGAAGGAAAGTGGATTTTGCAAAATAATGATCTCCTGGTAGTGTAAAATACAGGGAAAAGCAATGAGAGTTCAAGAGTAACATTATGACCAAAATTCACGATGTGTTTTTTATTATGTCAGAAAAAACTCTTTTAAGAAATGGAAATCACTACATTCTATTGATTCATGCACAGAATCTTCAGGCATAAGTCATCAGTGTTGACACTTTCAAATACATAAAACGTGACATCTGCTCCTACAAACTCACTACACAGGCTGTAAATCATCAAAGAGAAAAACAGTTCAATGTCATTTCAGCCACTGTAAGCTATGGTTTACAACTGAGATAAAAATAGTCATACTGTCTCTATGACATCTAAACCACTTTTCTACTGCAGTATTCTATGTTCTGATTTATCTTTCTGGTTGAACAACACACAATCAATTGTAAGCAACTAGTGTAGTTTGATTCCAGTCAACAGCAATTTTCTCCAGCTTTATCTTTTTTACCCCTCACTGCACTGACTTTAAGTGATCTCCCAAACCCACCTTTTTTCATGCAGTGTTTTGTGGAGACTCTGAGGACTTAAATTCATCATTTTAAAGTGTAAAAGTACAAGAAAAATGCATAACATATTTAATGGTTTCCAAATACTTGTAAAATTCTTTTTGTGTTACACCACATCTGCGTTCACACTAATGAAGAATGTATGTATGCATTTTTCAACACCGATAGCAGGGATCACAGTACAAGGTACTTTTAACATGCACCATTCCTCACCAAAGAAAGCAGTATCAAGTATCTTGATCCTTCCTTGAAAGAAATGTTAAATTGCTTCCTATAGTTACTTTGTCAACCTAATTATTATTCAAACCAATATTCAATTTGCATAAAGTACTAAAACAGTTTTTCAAACCTTCAGTGATTTACTTCATTTAATTATGAAGTGAGAACATGACTATTGCAAGTGGCATATTTTGTTATTATTAGCACCTAAGAGATCACAACATGCATTAGGATTCAAATATTTCTTGAACAAGAAAAAGCCCAAGGAGGTGAAATATTTTAACCACAAGTATTTAGTCTTAGAAGTAGAAATTTAGCCTTTGCAGTAGAAATAAAACATTTATATGGCTAATGAAAACGTAAAGAATAGGCCCATCACCACAACAAGTGACACAGTGATCTTGCAATACACCACACATGGGTAACTGCCAGCAAGCAGAAAGCAACAGAGCAGCACAATTATAGAGCTGTAAGTCCAGCATGAGCCAGAAATAGCTTTTTCCATTTCCAGGTTGTAAAATCTTCCTAATGTCCATGAAGACATAATCACATTCCTTTCAATTTTATTGTACTTTACTTACAGACTTAGTTTTCTGGGCACACCTCCTTTTCTGGGAAGGACATGATCTTTACCCTTGGAAGACCAGTGTCCAGAATCTCACCTTTAAACTACCAGGCAGCCACCCTAGAATCTATTTCTACAAGCATGCACTCACCCAAAGTATCAAAGAATCCTACTCACATAGAATTTCACCCAAACAACAACACTAATGCAAAAAATAGTTTTACTAGTGAATAAGTGAACAGTTTTCAAATGACAGGTAGTACAACTAGTTCTTATAACAGTGTAAATGTGTTGTGAGTTTAAGTATGAAGACTATGAGAATTTAATCATCTTCTCTTCCTGTTTAATGCACTGTTTCTTGAATTTTGATTCCATAAGCTGTTTTTTAGATGTCAACATAACTTCTCACTTAATTCACCACACAGGTGTACATGAACGAAGTGGGGAAGCCATTCCCAAGTTTCAAATTTAATAATTACAAGTTAGATACACACATCTGTGAACTTGCAGAACCACAGCCCTCAACAGTTTCCTTCAGGAGTGCTCCTGAAAAAACACCCAAAAGCCAGTACAGCGTGAGCAGCACTGCCTGCCTCAACCTGTTGTTAGGGCTATCCCCTTTTGTGCACTCAACCTGTAATTAACCCAGGGAAACTCACTGTGCTTTCTGGCTAAATGCACTATCTATCCTTCAAACCATATTCTGGTGGCAACAACATATATTCTGCTGCATTAGTGATTGAAACCTGATAGCAAACTCATTTGCACTATTACATGTATATGCTATCATGCACATACACACCATCTGCTGACTTTGTCTCCCTAACCTGTCTGTAAATTCTACAGCCATTGCACTTTGGTTTTATAAATCCCAGCTTCCAAAACCAGATTTCAAAGATTTGGCTGCAGCGCTGTCCAGAACTTATCCCATTTACTGTTTTGTTCTTACTAAATACTAGCTTGCACATTCCCAAAATACAGTCTGCTGTCAGCCAAGAAGCCTAGAAAGCTAAATCAGATTTCAGACATTTGCACCAGCGGTTCTTTCCAACTCTCTAACATAGTCATATGGTCTAGCTCATAGCAAGATTAGAAAGGCAACATTTTTTCACACATTTCCACGTAAAATCTTGATTTGTCATGTGCGTGCGCACATACACGTAGAGGAAATGAAGGCGCGTGTGTGTGCACACGCATGCACATAAAAGCAGATTAGCAGATCTTATCTCTATCCACTGAAATGTTTCTTTTCTTTCCAACTGTTCCTCTGCTGAATGCTACTTGATGACATGCAAAGTGTTCTCAGTTCTCACTGAAACTCAATAAAACTATGGGGACACTCAACAGTTTCAAAATATCTGAGGCACAGACACACGTATAACTACATAGAAGAGAAAGAACAGTATAATTTATAGTTGTGGAACGGGATAGGTCTGCACCTGGAAATATTTATTAACCTGATGAATAGTCTGTTTTTTGAAAGCTAATCTAATTATGTAATCTATTCCAAAACCATAAATTATCCCCCCATACACACCATGCCTCTATGCTAAGAATAAAGAGATATCTTATAATTTGTAACTGGATATTTAAAAACATTAAAATACTAACTATAACATTATCAGAACTAGTAGGAGTACTGTAAAAATTATTTTACTTTCATTGGAAAAATTTACTATATATTTGAATGTTTGTTTCTATATTTGACTGGATGGCAGAGATGCATATTAATAACCCTCTCTCATGAGGGACAGTCCCAATGGCATTTCAAAGAAAAACATCTATGTTCTTTTCAATTTTGTAGTTCCAAAAAGCTTTCCTAGATGGATGAGTTTTGAAAAAGTTTATACGTCAGCTTCACCAATTGCCATAAATATCCAAGATTTACCAAAATTTAGCTGCTTCAAGCTGTAAAAGCCTGGTAGATACCTTTGATAGGGGCTGCATGAATTTAGAAACACCAATCCTTAGACGTCCCAGTGATTTTGGAAATCTCCACCTAACACTGGATCTGTGAACACGCAAAAGCATCAAAGAATTCACCTACTTAGGCTACAAAAATAAATCCTCTAACGTCACTGCCTTCCATAGTTGCTTCCTAATATGCAATGCTAAAAATTAAAATTATCTCTATTCTAAAAATTACTGTATTCACAGAGTAAGGCAAAGGTACTTTGTATTATCAAGTCCCTCATCACTTGCTAACAGTTCCATGGCAAATCCTTCTGCCCATAAGTGGAAGAGAAATTCTTCCATATGCTGTTCTATTTGCAGCTAGTTTCAACAAAAACTTATTTGCAGGAGAAGGGACAGTTGTGTCAGAGAAGTACTGAATGAACAGACTCACTACTTTTTCTCCTGCATGAACTCTTGGAGCCCAATTATTGAGGAAAACCTCCCCACCACCTTCATTAGGAGAACTTGGCACCTTGTGACAAAAGGCCCACGGGGCAGCCCTCTCCTATCCATGAAAAGTAACAAAATGCAAGCAGTCTCACTGTGGCCAATGGGCTTACCTGCACAAGTAATTTGTTCAATGACAAAATAAAGGCTGAAGAGTGAGCCATCACATACAGGTGATGGGAAATCGAGGATAAAAAGCAAAAGGTATATCAAATGTAATTTATCTAGCATTACATGTTATCTTTATTATTTTCATTTTGTTGCTGAATTGGTAGAACTAGCATATAACTGGAAAAAAATTACTAGTGACAAATATATTAGTGTATAAAGGGAGATATTTCTTACAAGTACCTGGAGTTATATACAATCCTAATGTTATACACTGAACTCCCACTGACAGAAATGAAAGTTTTGCACAAAAAGTACAGAATGCATTCCTCAGTTTGTATGCAAAAATCTGCAGCTGAGGAAATATTTTACCTAACATAGGAAATAGCTGACTGGGAGCATCTGGGGAACAGACAACTCACATCTAAAATACAGGAGCTCATTTGCAAAATAATGGCTATTCTTTTTTCCATTCACAACACATGCATTGACACGGACACTATTACAAAGACAAACATTATCAATATATTATTCACAATTTAAAAATGGGTTTCTGTGATTTCACCCCTTCTTTGGATAATACAGAATACTGTCAGCACTGGTTATTTTTTCACCATAAAAATACTTGACAAGGGGATTTAGAATGTGGGGTTTTGACTGAAACAGATAAACTGAAGAAGATCCGGAGTTTATGTGGCAGTAGTTTGTGCTTTCCAGAAATATACTTCTTCCTTCAGAAATTAAGTGTCTTAAATGATATCTCAAAGAAAAAAGAAAAGCTTACATCCTACACCTAACAAGTTTAAGCACTGAATACTTAATTCACCGTCAAAACCATGTGGAAAAATGAAAGATGTAAAAAGTTATATTGTGAGACACTAAAAACAACCAACAGTAAGAAAAGTGTTTCTTTGTTCACTATATGCCTGCAACAGGCTCAAAAATTTACATGTACAGGCAGCAACAAGAGTTTATGGTTTCCAGTGACAGACTCTCCTGAAAGAACCTCAGCTATTTGTCCTTTGCAATTTCTAGCCCATTTTACTCCAAAAAGCCTTGGCATCATCTCACCACATTTCCTCATGAAATCACATATGGCCATGCAAACAGAATATTTCTCTCCTTGAAATCTGCCATGTTCTGTGACTGTGTGTGCAAAGACCTAGGCTTTTTTACCATCCAGCCCAGTTAAACTTCCCTTGGCTCTCCTTGTAGGTGTTTCTAAAAGGGCTGTCAGACACTGAGCTAGGCCAGGTTGTAGTGCCCCAAACCAGACACCCGTTCCAGGCTTCTGGGCAAAGAGCTTCCCTACTCAGTGGCAGAAGTCTTTAACACAGTCCAAACCTTCTGCTCTTTACCAAGTCTGCATTTTGCTCTATCCATCTGTAAAACAAGGAACATGGACATTTTTGCATTTCCTGACTACTGATGGCTGACCTGAAGTATTTCATGCCAAACTACATGGGCATGCTGTTGGCTTCTTTGGCAACTGCTGTTTTCTCTCCTTTCTCTATTGGCATCCTGCTGGCACCAATGAGGTGCATGGAGTTTAATAAAAGCACGGTGATAACACATCTGTTTTGCTTGCTGTAACAGCTCTGCCTAGCTGTCAAGACATCAAAAACTTGCTCTTCCTAATTCAAAATCTAAAAATCATACAAGAAACAAATTAAAGTTTTGTATGCATATTACATTATTAGTCAGTGATTAGGCATGTATATGATTTTGAGGAAAAATCCAACATCACTTACTAGGGGCTCTTAATGACACTCCCAGTCTCATAAAATGATCATGCATCAGCATATTCTCATCCATACATGAATGCTCAGATTCCATGCAATAAGGTTACTATGTTGCCAAATTCAGGATTGAGGTTATGGCTCTTAATGGGATTACAGATAATTTTGAGACTTGGGGAATATTTTCACAGTAATGTGATTTGGCCACTGCAAAAGTTTAGTTTAATTCAGTTTAAGACTGCGTTCTCATTGGGGGTTTAATTACCTATTGATTTCACCAGAACTGCTGCCCATCATCATAGTAGACATCTTTTGTGTAAAATCAATAGCAATATTAAGTCTCTTTTCAGTGTAAGGTCTGGACTGCAGGCTAAAGAAGTTTGTTTTCCGTTTCACTGTTCTTACTCAGATTTTTTCAGCTATTTCTTCGAGAACCGTACCAGAATCCGGAAGCTGTTATCCACACAAAATGTTCCTATTAAAGACTCATTTAGATCAACAACACTTTTAAATGGGTTAAAATTTCCTACTCTTGACCTGACAGTTTCAGCAACTTCTGGTTTGATCTGTCTTGGGACTTCCACAAAACAAACCTGCAAGAGAGAGGAATTTACCCGTGCACCAGTGCAGTGAATTGTTCCATGCATTTTTAGTGTTTTTATACCATCTGAAGCCAATTCTGAGTAAGAAGCATTCTTTACCTAATCCAATTTATTTAGTCAGACTAAGCAAGAAAAATGAAGTCATCTAGATTTTTTGTGTTTGTTTGGCTTACATGATTAAGGAGAAAGGAATAGAAATGGTATTCCTTTTGGGAGTAAATTCAATTCAATAGTATTGAACAACTTCTGTACTTTTAAGGTATCTTCCAAGAAAGCATTCCTTACACATTTTCATTTATCATTTTATGTTTCTCTAAACCCTCTTTTTTCAAGTTACATTGGGGCAGAAATTGATTTAAACCAAACCCATAACTTTCATGAGGCTCATTAAATGGTAAAATGCATTCTTCACTCTTGTTTGTAAAACTAAGTTTTTAGTACAGGTACTAAATTGTTCTCAGAGCCCACCAATATTTTACAGGATTTCCTCTGTATATAAGCTATGAAAAAAACCCAAGTGAGTTAAGCTATGAAATATTTGTTAGAGAAACTTTACTCCCACAGAGCACTTTTGCAAAATTTGTGATATTCTCAAAGTTTAATGTTCAAAGATCCCCTTGTGTTACTTCTGACTCTACTTTTTCTTACATCACTGATACTCTTGAGATTTCTTGGCACACATATTTAATAGCTTTCCTACTCTTAACTTCCTAATCTTTGAGCAGGACAAGAAAGCAAAACCACAGATTAATTTCAAGTAGGCTGCTATCTCTGTCCAACTGATGGTACTTGAAAAAGCAATAGGAAAAATACAAACATCTCCATTTCATCAGAAAAATAATCCTATTTAAACAAAAAGCTTGGGAAGGATCAGCAAAAAACAGTGGTGAATAAAAGAGTAACTGACCCTGTGGCAGATATAACATTTGTATGATGATGAGAAATAGACACCAGTTAATCTGGGCTATATTCCTAAAATTTATTTTACACTGCTTTTAGGTTTTGGGCTTAATATTCGCTGAATATGCCCAGAAAAAGGCAGCTTGTTATTACACGTAACAGTTGCACTCTATGGATGAGTGGTGCTACAGCACTTAAAATTACACATGCACAAACATGATGGAAATTAGTATTACTGCAGATATCAAAAGCAAACAGACCTAATTAAAGAAATAACTGAAACAAACCCAGATGCAACCCAAAACAAAAAAGGACAACTCCAAATCTAATGAATCCTTTGAATATTAATTACAGAATTCCTAACAATACACTGGGAAAGCTCTCTTGGAGAATTCAGTTTACTGTTTAACAGTTTCTGACTAATTTTATTAACCTGTACATCTGAGAGGATCAACCCCCTCTGGGTTTAATTAGAAGAAAATTCAATTTAAATCTAAATGTCAACAGTGGTTACTAATTATGGCAGGGCCCTGGACGAGACATCCAGTCTGTAATCAGGCAGTTCTCTGCTAACAATTAACAGTTTCTTTCTGAGTTATGAGTGCATTAGGATTTTCCTTTTTCTAAATAAATATGATTCAGCATGGGGCACAACTAATATTAACAGCACCTACTGCTACGTGCAGACATGCAGAAGAGGTTGCCAAATTAAATTACAGAGATTTCTCAAACATATAGCTGAATAATAAGCAGCTACAAAACTAGGTCAGGGTCGCAAGCAGTCAACCACAGCCCCTCCCCCCAACATGCAAAATAAATATACCCACTATCTCTGAATAGAAATCAGTCTTTTGTTATGCCCTTTGTCAGGAATATGTTACTGCAAAATGATATTTATTTCCACAGTCTTCGCAGCTGTGAGCAGTACTGAATTAATCTTTCGAGAACTGATTTCCTCTTCAATTTCATGTTTATGATTATGAAATGTAAATGTATTACTCTAAAGAAAAAATGATAACAAAAGGCATAGATTTAAGAAAGGCAGCTTTATATCCACAGCTTTCACTTGCCCTTTACTAATGAAGAAAACAGCCAACTAACTCTTAAATAAAAACAGACATTGTAGGGAATGTGTAGTAAATGCATTGTAGAGAATGTGCAGAAACATAAAAACTGGGAAGACCCCTAAAATGAAATAATCTGAAAATCTAACCTGAGCAAAAAACGTATGACCTAAGACAATCACCAGAAACCAGAAACATGACCAAAACTAGGGTGAGGTTAAAGGGCTTAGTCATTTAACTTCTAACCAGCCCCCACACTCTCAATGCTGCTGCTGAGGACAATACTGAAAATGCTGATTACAGCTGAGAATTGCAATTTCTCAACTTGGCAATAGCTTTTCACAAAAATGACAATAGTCTTTTCCAAACCATTTCATTTTGATGACCTACTAATTAATTACATCCATAGCCATAAAATAGTAACCATGCTGGGTTTTGTGGAAGTTGTCGACAAATTTGTGTCATTTCATCTTGGGATTTACCAGCCATCATCCTCAAATATTCCAGGCAAACATATTTTGGGATTTGTTAGTGGTAATTTCTCAAGATGACTATCTATGACAGGGAAAGCAGAAATCAGAGGGCATCTGTATGGAAATACTGAGGCAGTTCTATGAATAGTTTTAGTTTACACAGTATAACCATAGCAATCAAACACGCAGGACTTGGGCTGTTCTTTGCTAAACAGGAAAGCTGTTTTCTTTCTATGCTAAAACCAAAACCAATATAAAATAATATTAATAAAAAACTCTTTAAACATATTAAAAATATGCATTGTATTTTACTTTTGTCATTTTTTTGCACCATTTTTTGACCAGAGGTCAAAAAATGGCAAGTGGCAAATGAACATGCTAGCATCATTGTTGATAAAAGCTTGTATAAAATACCATAATTACAGCTTCAAATACATTCTTAGTAGTAAAGACATACCAATCACTTTAGATGGTGTGAATACAGTTCTTTAATTTATATTTATATAAATTTATATTAAATTTATATAAATTTATATATTTCAAATTAAACCCTAAACCAAAAATTCCATAGGCATGTGCTTGATTTTAAACCTGTAAACAGTTTTATGTCCCCACCAAGAGTATTCACAGAACAAAAATCAAGTAAATAGGCATATATGAATGAAACACTTCTAAAGGTGTAAGCAGGTGGTTATTGCTAAGAAATAAGTAAGCACCTCTATTTAAGAAACTACTTATGGATATTAACCACTGCATATTACATATATTATGTAAGGCTTTCCTGAGTAATGTTAAATGAAGCACATCTCAAAAATTAAGCATATTATTTCCCCTATTTCTGAACCAATGTGCCATTTTTTTCCTCAATAATGAAAGGATTATTCACATTTTAAAGTATAATGGAGAATATGGCTCTTAAAACCTTATGATGAAGTGAGTGGTTGCTGAAGATGTTCTACAAATGTAACACTTGAACCTGACAAGAAAATTACGCAACCATGACTACATTTGGATGCTCCAACTCAGATTAACTGCATGCTCTCCATACACACCAAAGCCTGTTGATACTGGCAGCTCTCTATGCAAGTGAACTTTTGCAGTCAGATTGAAAGTGGGTGTTTTAAGCCTATTTTTGTCATAACGAACATTATGATACCTGGCCTCCCTTGCACTACTGGCTTCACTCCAGCTCCTCTACAAATGGTATGTCTTTATCCAGCAAGAAAAAGGGGATCAGGACACCTCACATCCTAACCTTACTGTCTGAATAAACATGTGAAAAAGGCAGGATTGATAGCATGAAATAATTTGCAGCTGACATCTGAATTTGTAACTTAGCTCCTGGGGACAGGGGAGGAAAAGGGAAGAAAGGGACTTTCCTCCTTCACTGCTTAAGCTGTATTAAAAAAAAAAAAGAAAAAGTCCCCAAGATTAGTAAGGCCATAGATGAATTGCCAAAGGGTAACTGCATCTCATTGGGACCCAGGTCCTGGTCTCCCACCTCTTTATTCACTGTCTCCTGCACTCTGGAACAACCCAGGAACTCCAAGCACCAGCACAAATCTAGGATTTATGTGATGTTATTTTGTCTCCACATTTTTCAGTCAATGGATATTTGTTTTAAGGTGAAAAAATCATGTTTTTACTTGAACTAAGCCTTGCCCTCCTCCCACCCCTGGGTGATTATTAAATTTCTCAGGTGGTTAAATTCATGCCTACTTTAGTTTCATGTCTTGTATTTCTTCCTGAAACATGTAACAGACACCCAAAAATACTCAGCTGGCTGTTCTTTCTTATTTTGTTGTAAAGTTTGTGCAAAATTTTGGCCTCCATAAAGTAAGCAGAAGTTTTGCTCTCAACTAGAACAGGGCAGGGCTTCACACTTCATGTTTCTAAAATACTCTGTTTTCAGTTCCTTTAGTATTTCTATTTTAAACTACTATTGCTAAAATTGCAAACTGTGATAACCAATGATGTAAAATATTTTGTATGCTCAAAGTTTCAACAATAAATCAAGCTAAGGAACAAAAAGAAACATTTCTGTCTTCTGCCATGCCAAAATGTAATTTAGAAAAACTATCCAATCACAACTAACATTAGTTTTCAGACTTCATTATGCAAAGGCAAGTGTGTCTATGTATTTTCCCATCCCTGAAAGCATCTATTTCTTCTCCATGTTCAGCTGAAGATATAGTTGAGATCTTTTTGATAGTAACAAAAAGGAAGTTCTTTTAACCACAGCTCAATAATAAGATGAATGGAAAAACAGTTCGTTTCCTTCTGCTTCAACTGTTTACCTTGATCTGTTTTCAACAAAGAGAAGAGAGCCTGCATATATTCTTCATTACATAACAACCACAAGCTACACAAACAAAAAAAAAAACCCAACACCATAAAATAGTTTTGTTTTCATGATTGAACTTCTACAGTAATACAGTTGCAATACCACTCCAGAGCAAGAGACTTAAGCACTTAAAATTACCATCTAAAATACATGCTAAAGGGGCCCTTAATACCTAGCCATAAGGTGGAGACCTGATGGAAAATCACTGAAAACAAATTAAAGTAAGGAGAGCTTTAAATTGTTCTGTGAGTAACAAAGAGAAATTAGAACCTACAGTTATATGTTTGCAAAATAGAATTTGACATGATTTGGTAGGACTGAAACCTGGTATGACAATTCACATGACAGAAGCTTATTAGTGAAACCTAATAGGAAAGACATCCAGGAGGAGCAGGAATGTGGGACTCCACATTAAAAGTGTTATTTACATGCTTAAAAACAACAGGCTAATTCAGGATAGTTGTACGTGATTGACAAAAATATCATGTTGTTTCTAGCTGCCAACACAGATGACAAAATAGAAGGAGCAAGCCTCTAAAAAGTACTTCTAAGTGCCTGTAAATATGTAGAAATTCACACAGGTTTCTGAAGACATATTTTTGATGCTACTGATAAAACATTTTTGAAATATCTAAAAATAACACATCTATTCCAAACATAAAAAGCAAATCAGACAATTTAAAATCATTCTGTGCAAGATCTCAGTGTGGTAGATAAAAGATCATTGCCTCTAACTGGCTATGCTAGAACACTCAGAAATTAATTTCAGCATGCAGGAATTATGACATAGTTTTTTTTCTCTGAAAGAATTCAGTATTCCCAAATAATTTTAAAGAAATTTACAAACAAAACTGAACACTGTAGTTATTATAATGCAAAAAAAATTCTCAAAATCAAACTATAAAAAATTTGCAATTCTGCATCATGTAAGTAGGAAATTTTTTGGTGAATACCCATCTCAACTGAGAGAAAAAGCAGGTAGAGCAATTTTTTCTCTTTCAAACATGACAAAAGTGAAAATGAGGAATCTTACAGAAGTAAATGAAAATCATCAGTTTACAAACACAGAATATTGATAATGGAAGCCAGAAGTCTGAAGAAGAAAAGTAATTTCTAGTATGATCAAATAGTGTCAGTAACCAATGAAATCTGGACAACAGCACAGCTCTGGTCCCAAGAGTTGATGAGATTAACTGTTGTGGTACAGAAGATAAGTGAATCTAATACATATTTCAGAAAGTGATACATTCACCATTTGCAGTGACAACTGAACAATTGTGATTTCCTTTCTAACTATGTAGGATACTAAACACTAAAGTAAAGTGAAGTAAGATATATAATGACAGTGGATCAGAGAGCTTTCACCCAAGGGTTTGGAAAGGATCGGCTCAGAAGATCTTGTGCCCTTCCTTGACTTATTTTTTGACTAGATTTTGAAACACTGGAGAAGTTCCAGTGGACTCAGGACAGAAACCATAATACATCAATATTTCAGAAGCATAAATAAGATAAAATACATGTTAGCCTGAATCTGGAATCATTAGACCCTATTAAACAATACAACAATAAATAGTAAAATGGCAAGTGAACCAATGGCATTGAATTTTATTTTACAGAAAAAGGGTTTTCCCAGAAAATCTGTTTGTTATGACACCACAAGCCTGACTAGAAAGGACCAAATGATACAAGAAATACAACTACATAATGTAGTTGTATTTCTCGTATCATTTAGATTTCAGCCCACATTTTTTTAAATAATGTACAAACTCAATATAACCCACAATATACAGCAAAACCCTGCTAACTGACAGACCACTAAAAATAACTGCAGTTGTGGAAATATCATTGTGAGAAATGCTTCAAGGCATGAAGTTCTCAACCCGATGCTCTGAAGTATCTCTATCTTTCACCCAGTAAAATCTGGAGGAAATGTAAAGAGCTGATGAAGTCACAGATACCAAATGGGGAAGATGAGCCATAGAAAAGCATCTGAACACTGCACTCATTTGAACTGCATTTGAACACAGTTTTGTACATGTTGCATTCATAAATGAACAATGGCAGACTGGAAAATGATTAACATGTAAAGACACCTGCACATGAGCTCCCAGAGTAATTTAGGTAAGAGTCAAAAGTCAAGAGCAAGAAAACAGTCTACTGTAAGAAAGGGAGTAAAGAATGCTAGCAGCTCTGCAACAAGTCACCAGTAAGACCAGTACTGGAATCCCATGTCCAATTCTGGCATGTCTATATTTCAAATAATATCCAAAAGCATTAAGAAACAGCTGGGAGCCAAAAGAATAACACAGTGTCAAACCACATGAATCTAATTTTCAATAATTTACCTTGAAACAAGGTTATGAGATGCTTTCAACACAAACTGCAAATATCAACTCAAGATATCTGTGCTACTGACAGTTTCTTTATTGATCAACAGAGGAAGATAAACAGCTGAATGTTTGGAACAGGTAATTCATGCCAAAGAGAAAACACACATATTTGATTGAGAATAACACCTCACAGAAGCAACTTATCTAGGAAAGTGAAATATTCTCTATAAATAGGACCTCTAAATTCAGACTATACATACAAAGCAGAAGTTCTGATGCAGAAGTTTCCCATTGTGGTTGTTTTCTTGGCCTCTGTGTGAGCTTGAGGTCAGCCTATATATGAGAACAGCACCTTGTAATTCTAAAAGTCTATGCCTAAACCACAGATTAGAGTTACCAACAAAAGCTGATCTATTATCCAGGGTGATATGCAGCAGCTCATCTGTACTGCTGAGCGTAACAAATCCAAGACGACAAGAGTTTTGTCAGGTAGACAAAACCTTAGCCAAGGTTAGAAAGCTAAGTGTTAAAAGTTGCAATTTGCATCCTTTGAGACTGCACATAAAAGCTCTGCTATTCCTTAGCAATGGAGCATCTTAAAAAGTTCTAACACCTGCCTTTTCCCTGTGACATGTGTAGGGGTGAATTCAGTGAGTCTCGCAAGTGCCTGATTTAAACACCTATGCCATCATAGCATAGATAATTATATGACCAATGACAATGCCTCAGTACTTAAACTGTTTGCTCAGAAGTAATGGCAATCCGTGTCTCAAATGATCTCCAACCTCTTTCACTGAAGCAGAGCTAAGTATGCAGTTTTCCACTAATTACCATCAAGCCTATTCTAAAAGAAAATGCCCAATAATGACGGAGTTATCACAATATTTCTAAGTATCCTATTCCAGCATTTTATCTTCATCCTTTTTACAAGCTGAGAGTGGTTATTAACTCTCATCTTCATGAGTTAATAATCTAGATCTTTCATTCTTCTTGCCTTTTTTTCCTGGACTGTGTCAAATTTGTCTTCATCCTTCCCTATACTCCAGATGTGTATGAAGAGCTAACTACAGTTGTATAGTTTTTGATGGGAAATACCTAAAGAATTACAGAAATGTGGAGTCTCAAATCCTCAAAAGAAACTTAACATTTACTGAAGTCTCTTGGCACTGGACACTTAATAATTTGAAGATTGAGGGTATGTGAAGTTTGGTCTCAAGAAGTAGTAAAAATATTCCTTTTGAGGTCAAGTCCCAGAATTCCATCTGGTCCCAGAAAAGACCAGAGTGCAAAGAAGCAATTTATCTGTAGAGCAGTTGGCTAAAGTGCTTCAGCTGTTGAGTAGAACTAATAACAGCTTACACTATAAAGCATATGATACATGCTAAACTCACCACAAATCTCCCAAAGGTTTGACAAGGCCAGTTCACAAGGTCCTCTGTTCATTCAAACTTTAAGTAAAAAATACACTCAGGACAAATATAAGGCCAATATTGGGAACAGTTTTTACATAGGTACACAGGATAAAAATCTTTTAAGAAGGTAATTGCTATGCTGTCACTGTGAGGAGGCGAAAATGTCAGAGAAAATGTCCAGTTAGAGAGCCTGAGAAACAAAGGGGTTAGCCCTATACAACTGACAGATTTAATGTTAATTGTTTTGCTTTGTGCAGGCAATAAATAAATAAATAATAAATCAGACTTGCACAGATTGAGTAGCTTTCAATTGCCTCCTAACACAAGCGCTGCACAACCACAGAAAAACCATGGCAATCAACACCTCTGGACAATCTAGAGCTGGACTCGATACCTGAGATCCCTCTTCAAAATACCAGTGGCACCAGAAAAAGGTGCTCTCTTCCAAGAATGATTTCACGGCACTTAGGCCTGAGAAAGATGGTTTACTCCACACTAGTAAAAAATGAGCCCTTCTGAATGTAAGAATAAGTATCACTTTAGGCATCAGGGAACTAATTTTCCAGAATATGTAGAAAAATTTGAAAATGGCAGCATTGAGTCCAAATGGAGCGTTGGGTCCAAATGGAACGTTGGGTCCAAATGGAACGTTGGGTCCCAGCTTCAGGCCCGGGTCTGTAGTGTTAGGGGGGAGTACATGCAGCACTCCTCCTGTACAGACCTTCATCCTACTCTGGGCTGAAACCATGTGGTGAATAGGGTAAAAGACATTGGTTTACACCACAGATGTCAAAGAATGTGATACCAGGGAAACCCCTATGCACTTATCTGAAGGATATATTATTGCACTGCTCCAGTTTATCCAGTTTCTGCTGCTCCCTTAGCATATTCTTATTTGTGAAACCACAAACTTCCTGCTAGAGCAAAAATCATTCTTGGGTTTAAGCACTGTGATATCTCAAACTATTTCAATTTCCTTCAGATTCTGAAATAAGAAAGAAAACAGCTTTAATATTTATGTTTTCAAAAGGATGATGATGACTTTGAAATTTTCAGTTAAGGAGCTACCTTGAGACTGTTACAACAGCAAGGAAAAAGAGTAAATTGCACAATCTTGACCTTTTAAAATGTTCTCTAATGTATCATGTAAAAAAAAGTACAGTATTAAATAAGAAATTTGTTAGCCTTCAGCACAGAGGCAGGTTTATTAGCAAACAACTAATGGAACAAAACTAAGTGGAACAAAAAATCTATAACCCTGATCTTATTGAAATAATTACAGAATCTTTAATGTCCCAGTAGGCATATACAGAGAATAAGATGGAGCACACAGAAAGAGCACAGTAATGAAAACAGACAGAAATAGGCCATTCATCCTACCTTTTACTTAGTGCATACAAACGACTGTCAGAAGTAGAAGACAACACAAAAATGATTACTGACCAAAAAACAGTCAAAATCTCTTTTATATTACTAAATTTTAGGAATTTGTGGAATAAAATAACAATGAAAATCCACATTCCTGACAAGTAATTATTTTTTCATTTATTTCTATGCCTAATTGGCACTTAAAAAAACCCCCATAACATTGAAAAGTCAAAAAGAAATCCATTTGAAAAGTACCTATTTAAAATCATAAGAATCTCACCATTCAACTATTCTGTATTTTGCCCATAATATATTCAGCAGAGATTTAAAACCCACATTAATAAAGTTTTCAAAATTTAACCAGATGAAAACACATAGATACATTCAAATATCACACTGAGAGCAAAAGATCAGCTATCTGGCTAGCTACAGCATGCAGAAGTATGTGCCCAAGTTGGCAAACCTGTAGCAAACTTAACTTTTGAATTTCCTTTACAATTTGTTTGGCTTTGAGTACAAAACTTAATGGCGCAGAGGAACTTTGTCACAAGCCAACGCAATAAAGACAGTCTGCTGTAGACTGGAAAGCAGAATGTGACTTCTCCACCCTGCAATGGACTGACAGATCTGAGGTTGTTCAGGCTGGAGACAAGAAGGCTGTGGAGACATTTTTCAGTCTTTCAATATAATACTATATTGTTTAATTAAAACTGTTTAATATCTTTATTAATGACCTAGATGAGGGGATTGAGGCTACCATCAGCATATTAGCGGAAGACACCAAATTGGGTTGGAGTGTAAATTTGCTGGAGGGTAGGAAGGCTCTGCAGAGGCTGGATAGATGGGCCAAGACCAATTATATGAGGTCTGACAAGACCGAGTGCTGGGTCCTACACTTTGGCAACAATAACTCCTGTAGCACTACAGGCTGAGGGCAGAGTGCCTGGAAAGAGGCTGAGTGAAAAAGAACCTGGGAGTGCTGATCAACATCCAGATGGACAGAAGCCAGTGTGTGCCCAGGTGGTCAAGAAGGCCATCCTGGCTTGGAACAGAAATAGTGTCAGCCAGCAGGAACAGGGCAGTGATTGTCCTCCTGTGCTTGGCACTGGTGAGGCTGCACTCGAGTCCTGTGTCCAGCTCTGGGCACATCAATTCAGGAAGAACTTTTAGGTGATGGTTCAAATCCAGAGAAGGGCAATGAAGCTGGTGAAGAGTCTGGAGCAAAAATCTTTGGAGGAACAGCTGAGGGAGCTGGAGTTGTTTAGCCTGGAGAAAGGAGTTTCAGGGGAAATCTTATTACTCTCTACAACACTCTGAAAGGAAGTTGCACCAGGTGGGGTTCAGCCTCTTCCCCAGGCAACCAGCAATAGGACAAGAGGACATAGTCTTCAGCTGTGGAAGGGGAGGTTTAGGTTGGACATTAGGACACATTCCTTCCCAGAAAGTGTGATGAGACTGGAATGGGTTACCCGCTGAGGTGGGGGAGTTACCATCCCTGGAGGTGTTTAAGGAAACACTGGATATGTGGCACTCAGTGCCATGGTCTATTTGAACATGGTTAGTGTTGGGTCATAGGTTGGCCTTAAGGTCTTTTCTAACATAATTGATTCTGTGTGATTCTGTGATAAGGGGGGCTTATAAAAGAGATGGAGAGAGTTTTTACCAGGGCTTCTGGTGCTAGAAGGGACAACAGTTTTAAACTGAGGAAGGGTAGATTTGGACTGGTTATTAGGAAGTGATTCTTCACTATGGGGGCAGTGAAGCACTGGAACAGGTTGTCCAGAGAAGCTGTTGATGCCCTATCCCTGGCAGTGCTGAAGGCCAGGTTGGATGGGGCTCTGAGCAACATGGCCTAGTGGAAGGTTCCCTGCCAATGACAGGGATGGAATGAAAATATTTTTAAAGATCCCTTCCAACCCAATCCAGTCTATGATTCCAGTAGAGCTGAATTAGATGAAGCTGTTGTGGGTACAGACAGCAACTGCTCCACTTTAAGAGAGCCAAGATATCAGCCTCTTCTTGCCCCTCTTTTTAACTTGAATAGCAAGGGAGTGTGGAGGCTTTGTACAAATTACTTGCCACATGTTGCAAAATACACAATGAGATTTTGGTCTATAGAACAGGAAGCCACGTTCCTCATGCTTCCTTTCTTCCAGGAAAAACAAGATACTATGCAACCCTAAAATAAACTAGCTATTTCCCCTTTCCTGTCTTCCCCTATATGGGCTAAAATTAGTTTGGTTTTTTTTGAATCAAACAACCTCAACAATGCTTTGACATAAACCTATGGTGAGCCTTCTTCACCTTCACAAGGAAATCTGTAAAACGTCTTTTACGAAAGTGAATGAGATAAAGGTAAATTATGCCTCAAACCACACTGTGCATTGTGGGCTGCTACTGAAAGCTACTGAAAGCAACTCCCAGTTTACAGAACTCAGACTCCTAGATGTCATTATAATAGAAATATCTTTCCAGCAGATAGGGAGAGTAAATGCTGTTGTGAGGGAAAGGCTAAATTAGACAGAATGCTTCACAGCATAATGCAATTGTAAAAACACTTCAGAAACACTACAATCTTTTATTTACATCTTCAGCATTTCATGCATAGCGGTATCCATTCCCTTCTTTTCTCTCCAGTTGAGAGGAAATACTAACAGTGTCACATGTAAAAGGAGACAAAGAAATATTTTCAGGACAGCTGCCATTCCCTTTACTTTTCCTGGAGAGAAAGAAATATGTCACATTATTGTCTTAGCTGGAAAAAGAAATTTTAATTGTGACATAAGTTTGCAAAGGAAATGGCTTCATTAGGCTCTCCTAATTCTACTAGGTTGAGATAACAAACATGCTGGAGATATTTTTTTGTTGTTTCTCTGCACAGTAAGTAAAGCTACAGTTCCTTATGGGGTTTATGTTTATGCCAAATGCCAGTTTCAAAGTCTAGCCTGCTTGGTTCAATATTTTTAAGCATTTAGACTTTGGTGCATTTATTTAAATATGGAAAGTATTTTTCAAAATAATTTAAACTACCTCTATATATTGCAGATTTCAATGATAACACTGTTTTCTAGAGATTAAAATCTGCTATTTTATACTAAAAAAAAAATGTATTTTAAGATCATTATGAGCAAGGTTAGTGCTCTATAGCACTAACAGCCCATATCTAGCAGCCCATATCCTGCTGTTTCAGGAACTATTGTACTTGTTAGCCACCAGAGCCACAACAACTTCTCTTGTTCTTATGCAATTGCTGGTCAGGTTGTCAATTTTACTGTGGCTCTTTCACCCTGCACTGCAGCAGTATTCCAAGGAACATATGCACCCACCAGTCTTTGCCTGTTCATACTTTGCTTCTGCACAGTATAAACTGCTCCTCCCAGTAGGAAAATACCTGAGGTAACCAAATCACATTACATCTTGTCAGGAAAAAGAGAGGGAGAGTGGTTTGCTATTTATTGTGAAAATTAAAAAAAAGGTAGCATAAGTTACTTACTTGGAGAAGATACAAAAATGCTGAATGGGAAATGAACATTATATTTAACCTAGCTACATGACAACTTAAAATTATCTTTTCTTTATTTATTGTCATATTGCAAATCTCAATGTTCTCTGTAGAGGTGTTTAAATTTATGTTAGAGATCAGAACAAGTTTTCACCATAAAATTCTATGGCTCATTCTGAGTGAGCCCTTTAGCAGAAATTAAATGCTAATATACAAGGTATAATTAGAATACAGTATGCATACTGGAGCTTCTTACTACTTATGAACATTATTTTCAAGGTATGTGATTCCCCTCTTTTGACTGTGAGGGCACAAACTAGAACAAACACATAGTGAAATGCATGAAATTCATTATGCAGCTTCTCAACTCCTCACAATATTCCCATTAAAAATGCATAACAGTGTTCTTACTAAGGGTCAACACTGTGCACTTTGATTTAACAAAGAAAATGCTTTGCTGAATGTTTTAAACATTTCTCTGTGGTGCACAAGAGTAGCAGAATTTCTGCTCTGCTCCTTCATTGTTTTTATTTGGAAGACAGTCCAGTCTCCAGATATGCATTAACAACAAGGCAAATATTTACATGTTAATAAAGACTTAGCTTACTCTAGTCAGGGAGGTTCTGTTCAAACCTGGTGGGGACAAACACCTGTCAGGGAAAAGGATTTTAAAGTGGTGGTGTATGCTCCACAGAAGTATGGAATGAACTCACACCTGGTTCCCATACCATACTCCTTCTCCAGACACAGCTGCTTACTGCAGGCTGCACCATCCACCTGTCAACACACCACAAAGGACAGTCTGCTGCGTCCTTGGCCCTCTCTACCCTTTTCTTTTCCTGCACTTTGCAGGATGCAAGCCTCAAACAGTGCGCCTATAGTCATTGTCACACAATGAATCATCCACAGTTTACTAAGTTTCAGTTAGACCATCTCCTGCATACCCAAACCACATGCCTCTTTAGATAGGAGAGCCTCAGATGCATCAGAAACCAAAATAAATTGCTATAGATTACTATTTTTTTTCAACAGAGGCTGAGACTCATTATGGATAATGCTTGATTTTTTGATGCCTCAGAAAATTATCACAGGTCATAATCTATCACCCAAAACTAACAGACAACTGGTTTTGACTGGGGTAGAGTTAATTTTCTCCATAGTGTCTGGTGTGGGGCTGTGTTTGGATTTGTGCTGAACACAGTTGATAATATAAAGATGCTTTTGTTGTTGCTGAGCAGGGCTTACACAGAGCCAAGGTCTTTTCTTCCTGCTGCCTCCTGCTGCCACACTGGTTAGGAGGCTGGGGGTGCATGGGAGGTTGGGAGGAAACACAGCTGGGACAGGTGAACCCCACTGACCAAAGAAATATTCCACACTATAAGGCATCATATTTAGGATTTAAAGCTGGGGAAGAAGAAGGAAGGGGGATTTTTGGAGTGATGGAATTTTTCCCAAGTAACTGTTATGTGTGATGGGGCCCTGCTCTCCCAGAGAAGGCTGAACACCTGCCTGCACATGGGAAACAGTGAGTTAATTCCTCATTTTGCTTTGCTTCTATGTATGGCATTTGCTTTCCCTATTAAACGGTCTTCATCTCAACCCACAAGTTTTCTAGCTTTTATCATTCTGATTCTCTCTCCAATCCTGTTGGTGGGGAAGTGAACAAGTGGCTGTGTGGGGCTTGGTTGATAGCTGGGGTTAAACCACAATAGCAGACAAGAATTAGTAAGGTTTTCCTGATTTGTCTATGAACTGTCTAATTTCCTTTTACCATTTAACATTATGTTTGCAAGAGCAAATACAATCAGGACACAGCTACTTATGATGAAAAGTGTAGGTGAAGCCTAAACCTCCACCTGTAACTTAACTGGTTTTAGCAGAGCTAGCCCAGAATTAGTTTGGAGGGCTGCCACATGCCGTGCAGCCTAGATGGAGCTCATTAAGAGACAGATTCAGTTTTCCTTCACTAAGGCAGCGTGCAATGACATGTCTGCAGCCACCTCTTCTCCGTGGATCTTCTCCAGGGCAGCCCAGTGACCTCTGTGAGTAGCCCTTCTCTCCCTCACTTGCTGAACCAGGATGGGGAAAAGGACAGTGGTTGCGTGCCACAGTCAAGGGATGAATCTTAATCCTAGAGAGCTCATGCACCTCATGCATATTTAGGGCAAGCTAGGTAAGGGCAAAAATCAGCAACTGAAACCCAGATGTTCACCTCATCTCAGGCTGTTGCCTTGCTTACCAAATTTTCAGGCCACTCACTTAGCTGTTGACTGTGTACTGACCCTTCCTGTATGACTGCAGTGAGCCAGACAAAAGGTTGAGCTCCCCAGACTTGCTCTGAGCTGGAGTTGGGACCAGTCCCAGCACACAAGCAGCTCTGGGAGTCAGAAGTGTTTAGACTCTCCCAGTTGAGCCGCCGTCTTTGAGGATCAGGTTCCTAGCCATCAAACATGAATGGGTGGAACAACCAATTATGTTGTATTACTTTGGCTCCCAGCACAAGCTAAATCAGTTATAAGATCATGTGCAGCCTGTTCTGAGGATTTGACAGCTACTACACACTTTCAAGTTGATTCCTACCAATTTGGAGCTTCTCAGAAACAAACATGGACAACCTGCAGAGAGAGAGATTCACACATTTGGCAGAAGAGCCTTCAAAACTGAAGTTTGTAAAGAGAGTGCTAGTATTAAAGCACTATAAAAAGATACTATGAAATAAAAAAAAAAAGTAGAAACAGTTTGACAAATTATAGCCCAAATTCTGAAAGCAAAAAG
Organism: Molothrus aeneus; assembly: GCF_037042795.1. Taxonomy (NCBI): domain Eukaryota; kingdom Metazoa; phylum Chordata; class Aves; order Passeriformes; family Icteridae; genus Molothrus; species Molothrus aeneus. Next base: position 115,429,628 of record NC_089646.1, read on the forward strand.
TTGCTGAAGGTATGTAAGCCTATATAAATGTAAATAAATGTGTGTATATATGGGTATAGATACAATATGAATGACAGATTGAGGCATCTGATCTACATACCAAAAATTTTTGAGCAGATTGTTAATTTATTTTAAACTGCATAGTAACACTTCTAAAATGCACTAATCACAACAATGTAAATACTCCTTAAGATTCATGTAACATACATATTTAGCTGATTTCATGTTTTCAGGGATTAAAAATGCAGATATAAAACCTTTTTATAATTTGATGTGCTATCATCCATGAAAAAGATTGAATGCCATCAGGAGATCCAAGCATCCTTGGCAAAGAATCCTATATGTATTCTTGAAATATGAGATAACATTGCATTGTCTAACTGACATGTTATCCTTAAATCAACTTTAGATACTATTTTAATGATGTAATTGTCAAATGTGGAAAAAAAATATAGTGAGAAATGAGATTTTGAGGATCAATAGCCTGATCATAGTTAAGAACTGTGCTACATACCCTTTGGGTTTATTTTGTTGGCAGGAAAAACATGTCAAGGATCATGCAGCTCATTTAAGTCCAGCAGGAAACGTTTGCTTTTACTCTTAGCTTTATTTCACTTTGAAATTTGGGGGTAATTTAAAAAGCATTGTTTAATTCTGCAGAAACCCAGCCCACCTGCTCCCAGTCAAAGCTGCGCTTCTTTCTAAAGATTCCTTTTGAGACATGATGATTTATTAATTTCCAGATACTGAAACACACTCATAGACCCTCGCTCTCATCTTGATATTGTATGGTCTTTCCTCTCAGATTTTCCTTGACTAGGTCTCCACTTTGCTGCTTAAAAAAAATTGAGAAAAAAATGTTTAGAGAGCTGGAACATCATGAATCAAGTATCTAAAATTATACTTATATAGGTTTTTAAACAGAGATGCCATTGAGAAAATGTCTACTCAGTTCATGTCTAACAATGAGAGTTTAGGTATCTATTTATTTTCTGATAATACCCAGATGTGTAGTACTCCATCTTTGAATACAAACAGAGCTTCTTAAGTTTCATAAAGAGAACAGTTTATATAATAATTCATGCATAGTTCTAAAAAGTCAACAATCAGTAAGTCCCTCTGCTTAACACATTGCATCACTTCACTTTTTTTCCTGGATTAAGCCAAACACTATTTTTGTATGAGAAAAAAACACTGCTAAGCTGCCATTCCTTATTTGTTTAGTAGCACACAGTCATTAATGGCCATTTTTATTAGACAAGAGATCTGAGCTTACTACATTAGTCAGCTACACAGAACCAACAATTAAAAACATCCCGTCTTGTCATTTGAACTCAAGAAGGAGTTCATTTTTGCTCTCACATTCTGGAAGAACAGTAATAACCTATACAGGAAAACACACTCCTGGATGTCACATGTTCTGCCCAATCTATCTATATGTACCTGTTGCATGTACAATAGAATAGGGAAAGAAAGCTGCAGAACCCTTCATCCATTCAGGTTCAGCTGGGTCTTGCCTAAGTTTCAAATAGCGTATTCATATCCAAAGTCCAAATGCAACTGGGCTACCACCATGCCTACTGCTTCCTCCTTGACAGAGACAGCCCTGAGAACCAAATGAAAATGTATATAAGACAGAGGCCCTGGACAACCAAAACTGAAATATGAAGCCCAACTTAACACAATTCCTTAAACAGAAAATTATTAGGCACAGGTCTGCATTTGTCAGCAAGGCAAATTCACAGTGCTGTTCACTTAAAACATTTCACTGTACCAAAAATCTTCACCTGAAAAAAAAGATCACTTGAAAGAACTATAAAACCAAAGTACATAATTTGCTTCTATGTAACTATTGATTTGAGAAAAATATCAATAAATCCTGTAAAAGAAGTATTTGATTTTGAGCTAATAACAATTACTATTAATTTTGTATTTAAAGAAGCAAGATTAATGTTCCAGTTCTTTGTTTGGGAAAATATTTTGATAATCAAATTAACTAATGGCATGAGTATAAAACATTATTCAATTTTCACAGCCAGGAAAACAATCTGTATCAATGATTTGGAAGAGTGATTCATATGATTTTTTTTTTAACTAGTAGAGATATTGAACATTGTCATGTTTATTTAATTAGATTATTTTATTTTGTTTACAAAGATTGAATTTCCAAGGAAATTGGAACTATATAACAAAAAAAATCTGCTTTTAATAAAAATGCATCCTCTAATTATTAATTTTTAAATTCATCTATTATAAGCTTTAATCTTCTCAAATTTATGCTTAGGAAATGTAACTGAGTATTGAAAAAGATGGGTATACAGATCTGTTGTAGTTTAACTCCAGCTGGCACCTAAGTGCCACCCAGCTACTTGTTCACTCCCCTTTCCCCCCCAGTAGAATGGGGAAGAGAGTTGGAAATGGTAGAACCTGTTGAGATAAGAACAGTTCAATAACTGAAACAAAGTAAAACATAATACTACTAATAATAATAACAATAATTTTAATGAAAAGAGAGATAATAAAAAGAGATTGATAAACCTCAAGAAAAACAAATGGTGCCCAATACACTTGTTCATCATCTGCTGCTTGATGCCCAACCCACTGCCCCGGTTTATATACAGGGGATTAAATTGGAATGGAACATCTCTTCGGCCAGTTTGGGTTGGCTGTCCTGGATATGCTCCCTCCCTTCTTGTGCACCTGTTCAGTGGCAGAGCATGGGAACCTGAAATATCCTTGACTTAGTGTAAGCACTGCTTAGCAACACTTAAACATTAGTGTGTTATCAACATTATTCACACACTGAATCTGAAGCACAGCACTGTGCCAGCTACTAGGAAGAAAATGAATTCCATCCCAGCCAAACCCAGGACGAGGTCCCACAGTGAAACCCCAAGTTTCAACTGAGTAGCCTATTCAGTCCCTAAAATTATGAAAGTCAGGAATGTGAGGATGAAATTCAAAAAAAACCTCAATATTTTCACAGATTAAGCAGAAATTAAAATTTTTTGAAGTCCTGTCTACAGTTAAGAAGTTGCACCTGTGGTCAGGCAACCATTTTTTTTCTTCTGAGTATATTTAAATTAATGGTGTGGCTATGCCAGCTTTTTGTATCATACCCTACAGTAAAGATTTCCAAAACAGAAGTCATGATGTACAAAGTGAAATAGGATATGACACCCAAAATTACCTTTCTGAATGCAAAAGTTTCTGTTCTGTTTCCTAATGGTTACAGCCGTTAACCAGGAGGGAGCCTTGGACCCTGTCCCTTCATTCAGGAATATGTTTGTTATCCTTAAAATTGAATTAATGGGTAAAATATGCCTAGGTTGCAAACCCTGAGCAACCTTAAGTAGGAACAATGTGATTTTTCAGAAGTAGTTGCTTTTATGTCTACAAATAGGACAAGAATGGAGCATCTCCCTGTGCATTTTCAGATGCTAAAGATGCAAAGTGTCTGGGTGACAATTCAGGGATTCTTCATGAAAAATGTAGTTACTTAAGTGTCTGCATGACTGTAGGCTAAGCATGGTACAAAACATATAACCTGGCATTTTTACTCTAGTAACCCCTAGTAAGCCAAAGCAGATCAGTTATTAGAGATGTGGTGCAAACAATAAACAAAGTCCTGGGCCTGAAGACCTGCAGCATCTATGAAGACCAACTACAAAGCGTTGGTGTTGTGAAATATCAAAAGAGTTGAGGGAAAGCAAAGGGCACTAGTGACAACCACTGATTACAAAAACTATCTGCATCTATAATAATGTGCTCTTATTTGTACATATCTAGGATTTATTGTGATAATTATCTGCATCAAACACAAACAAACCCAAAGCCACTTAGAGCCATCATATAAAAAGCAATCTGTAGATCTGAGCATTTTCTCAAACCCAAAACACACTTCAGTCTCCAGATCTACCTATCTATCTCTGAGTATCAGCCCTCACCTGGAAAACATGAAAGTCAAGGTTATTGGTGTATTTAAGTACATACATAGAAATCACAAACTCAGGATCTATTGTCGAAGGAGGAGAGAGATGCTTAGTCAAATGCACAATGCCTATACGGAAAATGTTAGCAAAACATTAAAAGTAAAACTTTTGGATTTAGCTTAAAAAAAAAAAAGTTTGGTAGGATGTATTATTATGCAAAAGCAAGATATTATTTTTCCCCCTGTAGATTCATAAATGATGTATTTGAGAAATGGAATGTTTACATAACTACAATCATGCATATATTGTGCCTTTAGCAATTTCAATAGTATAGACAGAAAATGGAGTTATCTTCGTTATGAACTTCATATGTACAACTTCATAAGTAGCACTGCAGTTAGATAATGAAAATGAAATAAAGATAGCACTTTAGGCCATATTCAAACCTTATTTCCATTTGCAGTGATCAAGGGTATAACAGGCTCTTTATTTGTAGACCATACAGTAACTTTACTAACTCAACTATGCATTTTTCCTCTAGCACAGTTACATGATCCACGAGCTTCCAAATAAAAAATGCGTTTAGCTCTTCAAAGTTATTTCTTATGGCTAGTTCCCAAAGTTGAACCACATGATAATATCAAAAGATACTTGTTATTTACTATGTCTCTCCACCACTAAAACCCTACCAGCCTTGGCAAGAACAGCAGTTGTTAATATCAGAGTGGGAATATAAAGTAATTTGACTATACTAAACTGCATGTCAAAAAGAAATGAGTACTATAGTTATCAGCCATTTTCCTAGTTATCACGTGCATTCAATATGATAAGCAGAGAGTATCTTAGTGAACCTTGAACTCTGCAGAGATGTAGATGTATTAGAGCTTTGAAGAACATGCTTTTTTCTTATCAGCATACAAATAGATAATAGCTTGTTTTTGGCAGGGATTCTTTATAGCTAAAGTACTTCCCCCTCAGGGAATCATACTGTCATTTGTTTTTATTTTCAAAATGAAAACAAATGGCACTGTAACTCCTAAGGGTGAAAATGACTTCAGTCTACTTTTTCCCCTGCACTCCCATCTATTCATTTTCAGTTAGATGGAATATAGATATAGTTTTTTTCCCCCCTTTGGCTTCCATTGCCACAAAATGTATTCACTAGCTGTACAGTAATTAACAGTTCTTGACTGGAAAACTGCCAACATGTACAACGTGACACTCTTCCTTTGAACACTAACAAAGTGCATAAGTAATTTATGTTGGATTAAATATCCCTAACAGGGACCCTTAAGTAACCCAATCACTTTAAACAGGCTCCACATGTATGCTCCTGTGCAGTGAAAATGTCAGACAGTGATAACCCACTAATAGCACAGTTCTAACTATATTCCAGCCATTAGCATTTTATGACATCAATTCTCATTAAATCTGGCAAGGAAAAAGATACTAATGTTTCCCAATTTTGCAGCCAAGGTGGAAGAAAAATTGAGCAAATGTAGACAGGTGCTGTCTCCCAAAAAGGATTAACATTTTTTAAAATGTAGTTGCAATTTTCTGTTAGTACCTTTGTTTGTATTGAAAGAAAGACAACAAAGAGGTAAGGGCTACAAGGACCTCAGTGGATTCCAGCCAAGAGTGAAAGAAAAGACTGGTATTTCAGCCATTGTGCTCCCTGCTAAAGCACTGTGCCAACTCATCTTCCAACCCATTATATGAAATTTAATTTAACCTGCTATGCAATTAATTCAGATGTTCAGCCTATTTTTCTCATGGCAGAATCCCTCACACAATGCCTTATTTAAATATTAATCAGTCCTCTTTCAATTAGGACTAATTTGCTTCACAGGGTTTCTCTCATCTTCTGATTGCAGGAAAATGGAGGTAACTTGCAACGTTTGAGGATAATTAACATGGTATTTTTATAATACTGATACATCAAATGGGACCTTAATGAACCCCGCTGATTCCATTTAGTAAAGCATGCCTCAAAGTTATAATCAAGAGGAAAGCCATTGCCATCTGTTTAAAATACTAAGGAGCACAATTTAAACAGAGAATAGTTATTTCTTTAAACTGTCTATTGCAGGGGTCTGCAAAAGTCATTTTTTTCATGGAAACTAATTGTACAGTATTTAAATGTGAACCTTTTATAATATATATGCAAACAATATCTTCCTAAAATGTAGAGGGCCCTCTTAAATGTTGACGAACTCAGATATAAGTAATGTTTGTTAATGTTAATTTTCCAAACATGCTGTGCATTTGATACAGAAGCAAACGGTCACATTTTACTCTGTTCTAAGGAACAAAATATTTTCTGCTCAAAACACAACAAACCACCCCCCCCCCAAAAAAAAAAAGAAAAAAGGAAAAAAAAAAGAGCTGTAGCCTTTGCAAAATAAAGGCATATGTTGTTCATTTGTTGGTTACTAAGAAAGGCAAACAAGTTAACATTTACACATGACCAGTTGCTCACAAAATGTTCCATCTGCTACAAAGAAGGTCGAAGTTCATCTTTCTTATGTTTAGAATTGCTCTACTGTTCCTAGGTAACCTGTAGTCAAAACCCATGTGACTGAGATATCAGATCCTGACTTCATCATGAAAGAAAAGTCCTTAGTGTGAAAAAACAACAGTGAAACACAGATCAGACCCCTTACTTCATTTTTGCTCCCCTGTAAATTTTAAAAGTTCATGATTAAGTATTGACTGAGCTGTAAAACTTGCTCTTTCTAAAGTCAAAAATATTAGTACATGCGACCCATTAAAGATTCGGTATTTTGCTTTTCTTGTGTAAATATACTCTCCTGAATATGTGACTATGAAAAAGGAAATGTCATCACTCTGTAAATGTCAACAATTTACTATAAAAGAACATGGTACAAACCCAAAAGAATTTAGTCACAGCAATTCTGAACTTCTCAAACACGATTTCTGGCAGCTCAGCTCTGTGTGGATTCTCAGGCACCAAAAAGTATGTTTGTGCCCTCATCAGAGCATTTTTCAGTAGTTGCAGGTCTACCAACAAACCTCTTCACAAAAGCACTGTGTACTTTCACAAAACTTTGTATTAAGTTAATGATTTTGAAATTTCATTATGCTTGGAACAGGCTAAGTCTTATTGGGAAAAACTGTTAGTCAGGCTGATAGAAAACCTGAAAAATTAAAAGCCATGCATAATTCAGAATGGATCAAAACCTCAGCTCTGCTCACTGGGCCTCCATAAATTATAGCAGCATTGTTAAAAACTGCCCAAAAAGGAAGCATGGACAAACTGTTGTTACTGGTGGTTTTCTACCCACCCAAGGCTAGAGGGGACATCTGGGAGGACATGAATACGAGCTAAAGAGAGCAAAGGAAGAATAGTCAGCTTTCTAGAAATCTCTTTCTAAGTAGTGTCATCTCTAGAGCCCCTTTTGAGCCAAAACAAACTTGTATTGTATGTAAATTGAACCGTAGCCATCCCTGGGGACTGGGCTTAAGCCAGATAACTCTCCCGTGTGGATACACAGACACAAAGGTATTTTAAGCAACCTTCATATGCCTATGCTCAAACTTTCACTACCTGGAAAGCACACTACAGAACAGATTTTTCTGTGGTACATTTGTTTCTTTCTATATATTTATTTTAAGGTCACAGATGTGTTAAAGTCTACCTAAGGTCTGATGTTGATAGAAGTGATATTCTTTATGAACTCACACACAAGGAAAGGTAGAAATATGGAAGTATGTCGACTATAACCTTGGCCTGAATGTGACGGGTGACTAATCCTAAATCAACACTATGTCCAAGCATAGGAAGAATGTTTATTTGCAAAAATCATGAGACATTTACTTCCATTCTATACTCTTTTTTGGGGTTAATTTTAGCAACATTTGAGTAATCCAGGTCACTATTTGCTTGAATTAGATGTGTGGATCTGAGTACTTCAAGGCATTTAACTTTATGGACTATGTAAGGAAGCTCTTCAGTTGCAGAACCATTTCCCAGTAACCAAGAATTACTCAGATTCTTCAAAGCTATCTTTTAATTCACCACTGCCTTTATCTGGCTGAATTTTGGCAACCTTCTTCTCCAAACAGTTTTTATTTTTTAAGGTAAATTTAAAAAAAAAACAAAAAAAAAACCCCAGCAAATTCTGATGTTACACTTCAATAATAACAATAATACCTTCTTAAGAAGGACATCCGATCCAAAAGGGTAAGAGACTCTTGCAGATCACATAATCTAGACATTTGGATATGCTGGACCATTGCAGTTTGTTTTTGTCAGTGTTAAAGAATCAGAAAATACTTGGCAGTAGAATTAAAACTTGTAGTTGCGAAAATCTCATAATTTTAGATCTCTCTGAAAGCCAATTTGTGATCTACAGCAACCATGTGTGGTAGACAGACAATAAATAACTTATTTCTCTCAGAGCTGAAAGCTCCCTAGGTAGAATGACTATAAACACTTTAACATGAACATGACTAAGGCCTCACTTTGTGTAGCTAGTGCCTTTCCCACGGTCTAACCAGAACTAGTCAAAAAAGAGCTCTAAAATGTCAAATTTTATCAAAATATCCTGGATGCAGCCTACAGCTAAGATAATTCTAGTTCTCTGCTTTGGAATTATCCTGCATAAATCTTTTTAAGATACATTATCACTGACTATTCTGTAGCTTCTCTTGTAAAGAGTAAAGGATTTCTGGGTTACATCAAAGATGTAACAGACTCATAAAAGAGTTTCTTGTGCTCCTGGTAGTTAGACATCCAAGTGTGTCTTGTGTCATTCAGTTGGCTGTTTTCTGCCTTCATGCTTCATCTGGCACAACTCATCCCTGTCTATAGAGGCATTCAGAAAAAGGAGGTGACAGGCAGCCACTGCTGTGAGGAATGAAGACTGCAGTGTTTAATCAGATAGTCCATGGGGTGAGTCTGTGCTTGGGTGAGATTTATTGCTACACTGGACACTCAAAAATTTTGCTGGGTCCATGAAACTTCATCATCATAGATCTATATTTCAGAAGGAACAATGAGAAAATTCTCACTTTGTAAAGAAATCATAAAAGCAGATCTATGCTTTTATGAATTGCACCCTTGAATGATATAGCTAAGGTGAATGCATTCAACTGAAAGACTGAAAAACTGACTGAGATAACTCAAGAGGAAACCTTTGAGTATGTATGCCCATTTATTAGAATTACTACTCAGATAATTTTTAAAACTTTTATTATTGTGGCTATAGCATCTCCAGTTCCAGACTTAATGGCTGCTCCTTAAGTTCCATCTGGAACTTGTTCAGTAATAGGACAGAATTTTTACCACCCAGTTCCTACAACTGACCCAACTCCATTTTCACTTATTAGCTGAAACATCTCAAGGAATAGTAAAACTGAATGTGCAGAAAGAGGTCTGCATTTATTTTAGATTCAATAAAACACCTGTAACAAAACAGTAGAGCCAGTTAAAAGTGGAGTATGTTTCACTTAATTTAAAACATAAGTCTATTTTCAAGTATGAATTGTGGTTTACATGTATGCTAACACATTTAAAATGGAAAAATAAATATATTATAAAAAAAAAACAGGAAAAAAGAACCCTACTGTAGCATTAGAACAAAATCTACAACAGGAATAAATACAAATATTTTAATTATCAGAGCAAGTTTAAAATTCAAGAGTGCTCATTTTACCAAAATACACATTTACCAAAATGCCCATGTTGGAAATTGTGCGACTATTTTGAAGAGCAATGTGCTATTTCCAGCCCTTAGTCCTGTATTCCTACCTCCTCTCTCCTGTGCTAAACATGGGACCTAACACCTGTTGGAGTAAGCCATAGTTTACACAACACTACATTGTTTTGGGAGTGTATTATACTTCTTCTTCCTCCTTTGTTTCCTGAGTCCACATAAATTTTGTAAATAAACATTGCCTCTTACAAGAGGGAAGAGCGTATCATTTTTTTTCTATGACTCAATTGCTCAGAGCACAGCACTAGCAAAAATTGTTTTTATAGCATAGGGAAATATATAAGTAGCATGTTGGGAAAATAAAGCAGATCTAACTATTTTGGTGCAAATTTCAAAGAGATTACATGAAAAATAGTGAGTTGAATGTATTAAAAATACCATGACACAGTCTTAGAGCACGGAAAGCAAACATCCCCTCGTTTTACATAAGGCTCATCAAAAAAGATGGACTGCAGCCATTAACACTGCCAGAAGTGTCAATAATTAACAGATTTGAAAATATAAGTAGCTTATGCCAATCACACACATTTGGCAAAGGTGGCAGCCACATATTTGGCAGTTGCATGTGTTACCTGGCTACTACATCCTCACTCAGTGTTCCACTTTGGCCAGAAAAAGCAGTTTTGAACTCTGCTAATATCACGGATGAAGGGCAGGTCAGGGCATCCATATGTGCAGCAGGACAACGTACATTCCTGTCAAAAGTTTCGTAAGACTAACTGGCAGGTAACTACACACAACAGACCTGCTCACTCACTCCTCTGCCCCAGAGAGATGGGGAGAGATTTGGGGGAAAATTACATAAAATGGGTTGAAATAGTTTGATAGGAAAGAAATAGATGTGGGAAAATTAATAATAAGAGAATAATAGAATTGTAAATCTGAAAAAAAATTATGCACAATGCCACTGCTCACTGGGGTCAGCTGTCCTGGCTGCATTTCCTTCCAGCTTCCTGTGCCCCCCTGTCCTCCTTGCTGGTGGAATGATAGGAGAAGCTGAAAAGTCCTTGACTAAGGGTAAGCACTGCTCAGCCATAACTAAAACATCAGCATGTTATTAACATTATACTCACTCTACATCCAGAACACAGCACTGTACCAGCTACTAGGAAGAAAATTATCTTGGCCAAACCCAAGAGAGCTTGTTATATCATCTCCCTTCCTTCCCTTAATTACATTGATACTGCTGTCACCACACTGGAGGGGATCTGGACCACAAATGAGAACATTCCCTTTTGGGAAAGAAAAACATACACAATTGCTTTAACTAAATATTTGGGAGCTCACTGCTTTTCAGTGAATGGAGACTGACCAATATTTCATCAATCTACCTGTGCAAAGAGTAGCCAAGTCTCCATTTAGGCATTGCCTCAATTTGAAAACATTTGAAAGAAACATGTACCATCTCTGAAATACAAGGCAAAAATTCAAAGAACAACATGAAGTGGAGGTAACTACCAAATTTCATTATTTTGAGCCTGTAGCTTCATTTCTGAATTACAGAAGAGAAACATTAAATCAGAAAGCAAATTATTTTGTCTCCAGAAGCAGAATGATAAAAGCAGACTGAAAATAATTTACTCCATTACCAGAGGGATGGGGGTGAGTTCTACAAAGGCTTAGCTTCCACTGGGAATGAATAGGGATGGAAGACACTGCCCTCTTCAATCCTAGGATATGCTTCCCAGCTCTGGATTTGCCAGTCTGATGCACAGAGTTGCCAGCAAGAGACCCATTATCAGATCCCTGGGAATGAGACCAGAACAGCTCCTGGTTGGAGCCATTTGCAGCATTTTGCATCCAAATCCCACTCATCATCCAAATGCACTACACAAGAAGAAATGAAAGGTACCACTCTATTTTTTCACCATACTCTCATTTCTATTTACAGTGGCTGAATCACCCTAAATAACAACCTCTTTCTACTTCATATTTGCAGATATCATGTTGCTGGACAACAAAAATAATGCCTAGAAAGAACTGCTGGAGACCCAGATTTACAATCTGAATGAGAAAAACACTCTGCATCTGCAGCTACATTGATACAGAAATTATTTTTAAATGTTAAACTGAGAATTTTGAAGAACTGGTAACTTCAAGTCTGAGCATTCCAAAATAAACAGATTAAAGTGTCATTGCTAAAAGAAATCACAGCTTGACAGCATGGAGAAAATAAATATAAGTGCTTGCAGCAATACTTTGAATGAATAAGACAAATATCTGACAGATGACACCTTTTTCTTGCCCAGTTCTGGAACTGCCAACAGGTTAAGCTCTAAAGCAAATTCAAAATCATGTATTATGGCAAAATGTATTCCTACTGTAGGAATTTGTCTGAGTTATTTTTCAGAAATGTTCCCTGATACAAGTATTCCAGTAATATTTGCAAATGCAGTTAAAAAGTAATAAATTTACAAGATCATGCATTAGAAGTATTTTCAGCTATAAAGTTTCAGAAAATAAAATGTAAAATGGAGGTCTAGAAGTGTTTTGTTAAAAAAGCTTTCGTGATAAATTCACAAGGAGAACAAAAAGAAAATAACAAACACTTTTTTCCAGCATCTCTGGGAACTTGATCTTTGAATTACAATAAAATGTGGTTCAAGATCAGATTTACTATTCTTGGGAAAAAAAACCAAAAAAACCTTATATTTTATTTATAGTGTTTTCCCACAGCTGGTATTTCTTTCCATTGCTAGTTCTTCAATGTAGTTTTCATCTTACAAAAAAGCTTCGATTTATTACTACCTAATGACTTAGAAAAGATCCTTGTTTAAGGTGGAATGTAGTCTATGTATTGTGGATGTTACATTTCGAAACTTCCAATACTATTAAAATAATTTAGTTTAGGATTAAAAACTGTGATGGGCAAAATTTGTTGCAAATGCTTAGTTTTGCTTGGATATCAACCCTCACAGGCTATTTCTTTGCTATGAGATCATCTTTGAAAGGATTTCAGCACCTGCAGGAATCTTTCATTTTTGGAGGAAGAGGAAGCCAGTGAGCAAAGGCAGGAACAAGGTGTCTCAAACTTGATGAAGGTGAATGAAGACATGCCAGTGAACGAGAGCGCACTATAAATCTACTTGGCCAAATATAGCATGGATATAGAACAGCTGGCTATGCCTGCCACTCCCACTCATATTCTGCTACATCCACTGACATCTAAGTACGTACTAGTTATTACATGTTAAAGTCTGCAGAATCCATCCATCACTTCCAACTATTACTCTCAGCATATGGGTCTTTGGTGCACAGATGGATCCAGTTCTGCAGCCTATATTCTGTGTAATGATCCTGAGTAGTATCCTTGGACTTCACTGTGATCTCGTGCAACTTTAATCCCACTGACTCTAACAAAATTCCCCTGATTTACAAAACTGTGAAGGAGCTCTGGACCTTTGTTTTAGTGACCTCAGTCACACAGGCACTATTTGACAAGAAAATGTTTCTGTGATCATAAACTTTAACATACTGAAATATTAAATTGAAGATGAACACATTATGTGCAGTATTTATCAAGAAAATTAATGAACCGTTAGCCAATGAAAACAACAAAATACATTTTATTTGGCTCAGAGAAAAAAAATTGAATTCTGATTCTCTCCAGAAGTGTTGCTGGTTGCATATTGTTTTGGATTTTTTTAAGTTAACTGTTTAAAAGAAAGGTAACTCTGGGGGATACAAGGCAATCTAAACAACAGTTGAAGTTTTAACTTCAGAAACACAAAGCTTCTTAAAACATATTCAGGAAAACAAGCTGTATGTAAGCTGATAAAATTGTATGCACTGATAATTCCCCCGCATCTCCACTTAACTACAAAGTGAAGGTATTGTTATGTTAAACAGAAAAATATTTTTCAGTAATTCACTGAAATCCTATTTCCCAGCAACTCTTTCATGACAGGCAATTGTAGTATTTTCACAATGCATGATTACAGAACTTGTTAACAAAAAAACTGAAATGAACAAAGAAGTTGGTAGGAATTGGCACGCATGGCCATCTCCAGGTCACCAGTACTGAAAGGTTAACAGATGAAAGGGAAGTTGTACTGTGAATTCACAGGGGAGTAAGAGGCTTTTGCCCCCATTAGCTCTGGCCAGCATGAGCTCTCATATCAAAGCCAGAGCTTGTGCTCACACCATTAACGTGGCACCAGACCACCCAGCAGGATCACTGTAGCATCTCAAGGTAGACCTCAAATATGGCTTTTTTCCCATTCCACTGGGTAGAAACAAATGTATGAAATGTCCAGAAAAGTGGACAGACACCAAAGTGGCCAAAACACTCTTGAGCAGCATCTGTCATCTGCTGTAAATGCATGTCAAGGAGCAGTTGGCCAAGGAAATTACTTACGGCCTGTTGCAGAGTTCCTCCTAAGCCACGCACACCCCTGGAAGAAATGTATTGATGTTTTTGTCTAGGTTTGCCCATGGTCATGCATTTAGCAGCCAAGCAGCAAGACAAAATTTTCATTCGGTCAATCGAGTATTTTCTACAGGCCCTAAATGTACCTTATCAGAAATGCTGAACATTTGCAATATTTGAACATGGGGTCTTATAATGAAGATACTACACATGTGGAAAGATGACACTAAGCACATTGTGCTGTTTAACATTTCCTCAGAACCACAGACTCCCCGTGAGGACTGGAGTATTTGATATGGTTATATACAAACATAGAAAGTCAAAATGTCTTCATGTATTTCAGCTAAAGAAAATTAAATGCTTACTACTAAATTATGAAAACTTGCATTTCTCCTGTAGTGCTAGCTTTCAATGGAGAATCAGTCTTATCTGTTGCCTTCATGAATACTGAAATAATTAATTGATTAGTCAAATGTTAACAATTGTTACTGAGGCTGTGCCATGAGATTATGTACTCACACTGAGAATCAATGGTAATTAAGTAGTTGATCAATGTAAGCACCTTTTCAATGTGTACAAAGCTCCAAAATACCAGTCCATTTGGAAAACTAAACATGACAAGTGAAAACTCTTCATTGAAAGAGAATTTTCTTCACTGAAAACTATTTTCTCTTCAGTGTACTGCTCAAAAAGGTATTTTCCCTTTCTGACAGGGAGTAGAGGACTCCATGACACTGACAATGTGTACAGTTTAGACTTAAAAACAAACTCCTCTATTAGGCATTATACCCTAGCATAGATAAAATCTGACTAAAGTGACCAAACCAGACTGGAATTCAAGCAATTCTGGTGACAATTGGGAAAAAAAAAAGTCAATGGAACATACCCATTTATCAGTGTCTTTATATAGTATTGTAGAGATCACATTGAAGCATTTCTGATGTCCACTTCTGTAATGCACAAGTCTTAAAAAGACTTCCAAAAGTATTTTAACATGATTCCTATTTAAACTCTTATGTCATGTCATAAATTCTCAATTGATCTGCTTAGTCATGAACATGTCATTAATGTGTTGTACTGCCCCAATTTTACACATACATGCACACACAAGACCACACACATAAAAGTGCACTAAATTGACTATAAAATGAGATGTACGTCATTAAATCAAGAAACTTATGTTATATAATCTAAACCTTACACTTATTTAAAAATATTTTACAATTGATTCGCTTTGTAATAATCACCCCCCTTTCACTAGTAAATTGTGAAAATATTTACAAAATCCAAAGAGGTATTCAGAATTTTCCATACTTGCAGTGATTCTTACTGTAACTTTCCCAAGTTGCAGTGGATACAGTCATAACCAAAAATATTGTATAGGTAAAATGGAGTCCTAGGTGAATCTGAAGGTTATTAATTTTTTTGTATGATGTGAACATTCCATAACCTGTTCCAAGAATGATGTCAACCTTTCAAAATAAAATCTGTATCAGCTCTTTAAATCTAAAATGAAATGCTATATAGCTCATAACAGCTGATATTCTATCTTGGTTGGCTTTTTATTTCATCATAACAGAAAATAAAATTTTGGTTTTACATGATTACATGGAACACTTGAAACAGACAGAAAAGGACAGCTCTAGAAAAAGTTTCAGAGAAACTCTAGGACTTAAAATGCTTCTTACTTATCTTTGCTACATGATCTGAACTCTATATTTTATAGCCCATAAATACATATAAAACACAACACTGTGAAAACCAACATTTTCCTTTTCAATTAACTGTACTGAATATTTTACTAGTGCTTCCTCCTCTGAGTATTATGTAAGATATTTCTGCACAAATGTATGTATAAGAAACATGTATAAATCTATTTGGATGCACAAATATAGTATTTTCATATAAATATCAGTATTTTTCTGCAAAAAGACCAAACAGGACTTTAATACTACAAGTTTTGCTCTTGTTGCATACACATAGCTGATATTGATGGTGAGGAGAAAAACCAAAACCAAAAAACAACAATCCAGAAAAGCCTTGAAGAAAAGTGATTTGTAGACTGAAGAGAATTTATCCAGTGTTTAAATTAAAACACATAATGCTCTGACACTGAGTAACTTTAATTCTGCTGAAATATAAACACCATAATAACATCACATAATCTCTGAACAAACTGGGACAAATGCCTGTTCCTCCTCATTTCTTAATATGTCTTATTTATAAAGATAACAAGTCATCTTTTTTTTCTGGAAGTTCTCATCATTAGGCTAACAAAAAGGACAAAAAAATTAGTAAAAACTTGGTATAGGTTTGCAAGCTCTCTAAAATAACCATTCTCTTAGCCTTACTGCCTGGAGAACTTCAGCAGGTTTGTCTAAGAAAATATATTGGCCTGTCATGACTAGAAAGAATATAAACCATAATTTTAGCTGTTGTTTTCATTCCTTTTATACTGACCAATAACTCAGTTTTCTTATATCTGGCAATGCAGCCTTTATAACATAGTTTGGTTTGTACTGGCATTTTTTGACCATTTTTCTTTAGGTGTCATGTATCTCAAACAGCTTTACAGAATGAATTACTGTGTTCGAACAAGCATTTCTGCAGTATGATATGAAGCACATGGATCAATCGGTAGGTAGTAATAAGAGAAGGAACATGATTGTTTGTAGTTGTGGATTAACCTTTGGAGTTTTCAGATATGGAACTCAACAACCACCAACTGAAAGAAAATCCCAGCATGATGGTTTAAATGAAGGATAAAATCTGTAACAATAAACGTCACCTAATCGAGTTTGCTCTGAGACATCTCTAACTCAAGCCTTAAAGGCATGATGTAGGTCCCAAACACACAGCCTTCTTCTCCCACCTGCACTACAAGCAATTCTACAAGTCTGAAATTCTGGATGTTTACAAAGATGGAGTAATAAATGTTCTGAGGCTGAGATATAAGAACTGCTATAAGCCAACAATCACTGCTTTTGAGCATTTTCTCAGAGTTAATGAGAGCTACACAGAGGACCCTGAAAGGACAAGTCCAATATTTAAAATCTTATATCTCCTAATTTAAACATTATTTCTTTATCCTCCTTTGAAATGGGACTATACAAAATGATAAGTCTACTTCCAGAGCCATTGGGTTATTAGAATATTTGTAATATCATGATTGCAGATCAAAGTATTGAAAAAAGTGTAAAAAAAAGTAGACAAAAATACAGACTTCTACAGACAGGCCAGTATTAAAGTGACTATTAAAAAAGCTTATTTTAATGATTAATCAAATAGCTGTATTATAACAGTAATAAATGATCTCAGATGTAATTGACTCAATTATAAACATTTTTTATAAACATATAAAATATTGAAATTCATTAGCATACAAAAACCACTACAAGTTTTGGTCTATAAATACACTCAAACAAGACTTTTAACTGCTGAAACCAAAATGCACAATATCATCCAGAATTCATGAAAGCCAATACAATAATATCAGGATATTCCTTCTATTTCACTTAGTCTTTCCAAGTAGCAATCTTATCATTATAGCTCATATAATTCCTGCTTTGATATACTATGAGCTATTTTCAGTCTCAAATTATCTCCAAAAGCCCAGCTACCATTTTCCCAGATAATATTTCTGTTGACTTCAAAGTTTCTCTGGTTTACATACTGCAACTCAGGCAAGTATAAGATCAACATATTTATTACAAAGTTTTATTGCCTAAAACTAAAGTTAATTAACTCCTTTAATGCTAAGTGGAGGACATCACAAGACTTATTGCTTCAGTAAAAGACCTCAGTAATATTTTCAGGAGAGGGAGGGAAGGAAGAGAATAATTTCTAAGAAACAAAGAAGTTAAAAAAAGGTAGCATGAGAAGCAAGTTAAAAGTGGAAGAAACACCATGACCACAACACCAAAAATAGTTTTTAAAAAATGGCAGCACAAGAAAAAGAGCAATATTGGACAGTGCACAGCAAATGAAAGGCATTATGAAAACTGCTCACTCACACTGTATTTTGTTCTAAAAACATATGGAATTCATGTTTCCAGTCTGTTAGTATTGAACACTATAAATGGCTTTAAATTTCAAAAACCAGTAACATCCATGACATTGATTGCTATGACAAAGTTACATACAATATTATATATTAAGTATGAGCATGAAAATTTTACTGTTACCAGCTGTGGTATGTACAAAAACAACTAACCCATCTCTATCCAGTGGCAACAGGCAGCTTGCCTGCACAGAAGGCTGGAGAGGTGCTCTTATAAAATCCAAGCATAGGATTCTGAACTTGTCAGGAGTATTTACATTGACTTCAAAGCACTGATGATACTTCACCTACTTAATTGTCTTCTCCAGCCTTCCAGAATTAGTTATTCCATACGTAAGAGATCTAGCACCTTAAGGAATTAGCATGTATTTAATGGAGGAAAAAAAATGTGTCATTTAAAAATATCTATAATTATTGTAGTAAGAGGAATTAATAGACCTACAGACATTACATACCCCTGGTTCATTACAAAATGTGAATACACACCAGAGACATTATTTTTCTTCAAGTTCATTGAGTATGTTTTGTAAATTTAACATTTGCTGCTATTTATGATTACTGAATTCAAATTAAGGCTAGAAATTAACTCAGCCCCTTTCTGCATGTGAAGCACAGTGCATAGCTGTGAGATGACCAGGAAATAAATGCTTACTCAAGAATTGCAGCTCCTTTCTGCCTCTCCCACAGTTTAAGAGTGGGATAGAAATCAGTGAGAGAGAGACTTGGAACTTTTTATGGCCTCCTTCCCCACAATGGGGCAGCCCTGGTTCCTTCCAACAGGATGGGGAAAAACAATGGCTCCTGGAAGCTTGCTTTCACATACTTCAATGGCTTTCACATACAACCTTGTGCAATGGATAAACACTCATGCCAAGAAAGGGGAGGGAATACACTGCATTTCTTTCTTCTTGTCAGCAAACGCAATTTGCTCCCAAGCAAAAACCATCCTATTTCATTCTGTAAACTATCCCAAAGTGAAGTATCACATAAACAAAAAAGAAGGCAAAAAACAACAAATGTAAACAGAACACCTCAAATTAAATTAAACATAAGAACTACTCACTAATTACCTAAATACATGAGGATCTATTTAGGATACATAGAATTAAATTAGTGTGAGAAATTTTTAGAAACTTAAGCAGAGGAAGAAAACAGAAGCTGAATTACACATAATCATGCCCTCATGTCTTCTCTAAGTATATGTCAAATTAGAGCGCTTAAGAAAAATGCAGGAAATCTAAATGTGGTCCTGGATGGGCTAAACCTGGGCTCCATTTCAAAGGACTTTTTCTCCAACTGTCTGCTGCCTCTTTTAAACCTGATAATAGAGACTTGGGTCTGGTCAACTTCAGACTGGCATTTGTCTTTGATGACTTATTTCTTCTGTGGCTGCATATCACTTCAGGCAGCTAGTTTCTGATAAAGTTTACACTAAAAAAAAGTCTAGTAAGAACAAGCAATTTGAGACCAATCTAAGTACATTTACCCTTTCCAACATTAACTTTCAAATGATACAGACTAATCAGGCCTTTGTAATTTGCAAAATCTGGAAAATTCCAGAGCTCCATGAAATAATTATTCAAATGGTGACAAGTTTTCATTTGTATTCAAGGCACTGTCCTTTATTGACGGATGCCCTGATGGCAGGGTAGTGGATTATGAAGGTTCTGCTGCTTGAGTTGGTGATAAGTTTTAACAGCGGAAGGTGATTTGTTTGGGGCCTCAATCTTGCAACCTCTTCTGCAAGCATGTTTCAAATATTGTTTTTCACTAGTCTTTCTGTAAGTGAAGTATACTGCAGATAAGACGGAGTCAGGGGCTTGATGCTATCTGGGGAAGCTGCTTTTCAAGTCTTACAGCAGATCCTTGGACTTCTATGTGTTTTTTCAAGCTTGATTTATGTGAATGCATATGAATTTTCATATGAATATGAATTTCATAAATATGAATATGAAAAAGAATTTCATCTGCACTTTAAGACATATTGTTCATTTTAGAAATACAGAATACACTTTTCTAAATTCACCAGGACATTGTGATATGATTTTCTGCTCAACAAAGAAAACCACTGAGACATCACTGTTAAACTGATACTGTGAAAGTGTGACTTAACAAAGCTCATAATCTAAGGGCTAAATCAGATTCCTTCATGTGAATAATTTTAGTAAAACAAGCAGTCCATACTACTGCAGACAAATTTCAGCTTTGGTGCTGCAAACTGTTAGCTTTAAATGCACATGACTGCATTTGTGTCTTTAGGTGACATTATTATACAATACCAACATCATACAGAATGTGACTACACTTCAGTGGTAGTGCAATGATTCCAACAGGTAATTTCCAGAACTGTTTTGTTTTCCACATAATAAGCCTGAACTTAAAATGTTCTTTTAGACTGCATTGTACCTAGAACATGTGACTTTTTTCTGCAATCCAGCTGATCTTATCAGCCAAGTCGAGCTAACCAAGCAATTGGTTAACCAAGCAATCAGCACAGGCTTTATTGCAGAAAAAAGATCATAATCAGCCTTACAGGAAAAGAGCCAAGACTTGCAAACCAAATAAAAATTAGGTAGAAGGACAGATAGATAGATAGATAGATAGATAGATAGATAGATAGATAGATAGATAGATAGATAGATAATACTGTAGCTATACCTCTATCAGAAGAAAAAAAAACCAAAAAAACAACTCCTATAACTGATATGAAAATTTAAATTATATGACTGCTATATGTAGGACACCAATCTTAAATTAGAAAGAAAACACCCTCCCAAAGAGTTCAGTGCTAATTTAAGCTTTTTTTCCTAACCATTCAAATGAACAGGTGCATGGTTGTGAAAAGTGCTGTTGAAGAAGTGCTCTGTTTGCCAGAATTCAAACAGAATGAAGAAAAACTTCCATGAATGCAGTCATAAAAATGTCTAAAACTTAACCTTTAATCTTCTTTAGCTAATGAATGAACTAAATGTAAGACAGAGACTTTAACAAGACATATTTACAGTGATTGACTTTTACCATGTAGTGAATTTTTGCTTATCAGATAAAATCTTTAAAAATAATATTATCCAGTATACTTAGTTTTATACCCTCATCAACTTTCATTTGTTCACAGGCATATGAAAGCTGATGAGCGGAATTTAAAGGAAAATTATAAAGGCATGTAGGTGTTTAATGGTTCATGATATTTTTCCAGTTTTGTAACATAAAAGCCAATTATTTGAGATAGGGCATTAGCTGCCAATTGAAAGTATTCATGTTTTCTTTTTTGCCCCAATCATTTTAAAAGCCTGAATTACCATCACCAGTTCATCATATTGCATAGAGCACTATACAACTCACTATGAAAAATGAAGAGATTATCCTACAACTTTTCTTACTCCAAGATGAGAAATAAAAGCCTTAGAAAACAATAAAACATGGTAGAGTGAGATCAGGCTTTTAAGCCCAACCACAAACAATCTAGGTACAAGTTGCACAACCCATGAGAATTCCTATACAGCATCATGCTCCAGACAAACTCTGATGCCTTTGTTGTCCCCATCCTAACACAGTGGCTCATTGTAGGAATCTACAGTATTTATCACACTTCACAAAAGCTGTGCTATGTTCTCAGGGCTGAAAAGGCAACCTTGCTCACATTTAACATGTTATGAGTGGTCACTCTTCTATATGAATTCTCCACCTATGAAGTTTCCATCGCAGGCAGAAGTTGCTTTCACAAGTCACTGATGAAAAACACAAATTGCTGTTGAGCATGAACTTCTGTTGTGCACACAGAGGATCATTTCTTCCCCAAATGCAGACACCCCTTGCTCTCTCTGGTTCCTCTGCCTCTACTCTGCACTGTGGCTGAGTTGCTGCAGCACAGGGACTGAGACCCACTCTGACCCAGCCTAGGGGGAACTTGCATGTTGAAGATAAGCCCTAAAATGCAGCTGTCAGTCTCCCTGTTAATGTGCTGCCATAAAACTGCAAACTACACAAGAGTTTGTCCTTCAGGAATCAGGACACATAGGGTAGGCAATCTAAGCCTGGCTATCAAGGCTGTGATGAAAGCCTGTGTATGTACATTTTGTTATTGATAATATCTAATTTGCAATTATTTGTAATAGGAGGAAATGTTTGAGGGGAAAACACATAATTGCTAGCTGTAATTAACTCCATAGCCTTTGCTATAGTTTACAATGAGTTTTATTACTAGAAATATTTTAATATTATTACTAAAAATTTACAAAATATCCAGAATGTTAAGAGTGAATGTTAGGTTATCCAATACAGAACATAGACCTGTTTTTTCCAAAGCTGTTACAGCTGTTATCATGAAGACCAAATCATTGGACAGCAGTTATCTGCTACACTTCTACTTCAGTTATTTAGATAAGAAAATAACAGTAGTACTGGAGATGCTTACCAAATGGTGTCTCAAGTTATTTTTAAAATAGAGTAGGACTAAAAGTCATGAAAATTCTTGAGAATTACTGCTATCAATTTTTGAAGTTAGTGCCTTAGTGGTACAGATACTGAGCATCCTGCATAAATTAGAAGTATATGATGTGAAAGACAGCTGAACCCAGGCCCTTACAGGTAAGCAATGGTGAAAGCAGATTGTAGTAAAAGCACAATTCTTCAGTACCTCTTCAGAAGTCTCTAAAAATACCTTCAGGATTTCTTCTTTTGTAGAGGCAACTTTCTGAGAGCTCTCCAGGAGCTGTGGACCTTCTTAAACAAGTAAGAATGAATGATGGGTTTTTACAAGCAGAGGGGAAAGCTAATAATTCTTCACAAGAGGAGATAAGAAAGAGCATATTTTTTTGCTTAGCCACTCTGCTACTTAAAAAAGAAAAAAAAAAAAAGAACTTTAAGGAAAACATGGATGACAAAAAAGAGGGTTAAACAAACATAAAAAATAAAAACATAGAACTTGAAAAGGAGGAAAAGGAAGAAAATAAAGAAAAACATTAAAAGTATTTCTGAGCCCTTCTGAGAACTAGATAAAAAAATTACATGTCAAACTACTGTAATTCTGTCTATTATTATGTCTTAGGGGACACTGATAGTATTGCAATGGGAGTAATTATTACGCATACACAGAAGATGCATTTAAGGGGATGGGAAAATACCACCACTTTAGGAAGTTTTACTAATTACATGACATTATATTCCACTAAAAATTAGAATTATAACCATTTTGATCTTACTCAAAAATGCATTATGCTTTTTACCTGGTAATATTTAAATGCTCTCTTACCATGCACTGTTCACCAAACTGACCACTCACTAACTACTAAAATTATTCTATCATACTATGGTAGAAATATTAATACTGTCAGGAACGTACAAGGCTCTGAAATGTTGTCAAAACAAAGAATATTGATCTTCTTAAAACACTGCAGTTAGTATATAAATCACGCAAAAATGATTGACATTAATATGTGCCTTTTGTGCAAATGCACTTTATCATGTATCTTTTTGACAGTAATAGCAATTTATTATACTGCATGGCACCTTAACATACTGTACAGACAATTTTTTCAATTTGAGAGTTTCCATTAAAGGACACAAAAAAAAAGAAGTTGTTGAGCAAAAAAAGAAAATTAACTGTCTTCATTCAGTTTGATTTAATACCTTGTCAGTTTGGTGCATTTTTTACGATTCTTTGTATAAATAAAAAGTTGAAAAGAGCTATTCTAATGGTAATTTGGATCAACCTTACAAACATATGATTCCAGGTTTCTAAAAGAGGCCCACTTGAGGGGGCTTTAAAACTGAACAAAAAGAGCCCTAGGGCTCTACAACTCACATTTAACCTACTTACATGAAAAAGGAACTGCTTTGGTTAAGAATAAACTTCCACAAGCTCAGGTTCAAACCAAACATGCCAGCATATTAGTGAGGAAATGAAACAGCAAATAGTAACTCCTTTCATACTTGTAAAAGAATACTGTATTTATTTAAATGCTTTGGCAGAAATTCTTATTTAAATTAAATTGCATTTAGTGCAATAACATTTTCATAATTAAGAAAAAATAACCAATTCATTTTAAAGACCTATGAAAAGCACAGCAAAATAAAATATATGGAGAAAACATGTAATTGTGTGAATAAATCTGTCTGACTAACATGGGATATGAGTCAGGAAAAAATGATAGTCTGTTTTTTATGCTGGGCATGCCTATGCAATGCAGTCACAGTAACTCAAAGAAATTAACTTCTGTTTGGAAATCATTGTAACCAGTACACAGTTTACAACTGTGGTTGTATTGGATGCATTTTTTTCCTTCTAAATAAAATTTCTTGCTCCCATCACGCATGTTTTTTCTTTATGTCCACTTATCAACAAAAGCACTGGACTGTACTTTAGAAAAGAAGATTTAATTTATTTCATTCTGCTCTACAAAGTGTAGAGAAAGAAGAAAGAAGAGAAAGACATTTCCTTGTAAGACCCCTGTCACTGGCCACTACATCACAGAAATCAAAGACTGTCTATGAAGGTTTTCTTTTAGCACTTTGTGTAGCAATGAGGTCAGAGACAGGGAAGTGGTTTCACTGTCAACACGAGGGTGACGACATACATTTAAAATAATAGAAGCAGCTGAAAACAGAACAGAACAAAAAGCTAATTATCCTTCCATGAAATGGTCATGATCATTCAATCCACGTGCTGGCAAGCTACCTTAGTTTAAAACCTATGCCTACATTCCTGAGGTCCTCATCATGGGGATAAAATATATCAGATCAGTTTTAGGCATGTGTCATTGATTAGTTTTAATACTTATTAAGAAACCTTTGGAATGGAAAAAATTACGAAGTCTACAGTAACACTTTCTATTTTTCATGTTCACCATCCAACTGCTTTATCATTTCAATCTCATCCTTCACCAGGTCATTCAAATATACATTTATTTGGAAACAATAGTGCAGCTGCTGCTTGTTTGCACTGTTTCTAGAGTTACTCAGCAATTTAACTAGTTCACTGCTTGCAGAAAGGAAGAGAAGGCACAGCAAAACTTCAGGAAACAGAGGCACAGAAGCCACTGTCTTCAATTTCATCTGTAAAGGCCTTGTTAATTTGCTCAACATTACTCCAGCTGGTCAGGCAAGCTAGTCAGGCATCCATGTTCTGATGACTGGAAATTCATTCGCCAGCAGTTGATAACTGTTTGCCCTTACATCAATATTCTTTCATTTAAATTGCTCTCTCTAGAGTTTTTCCTCCCTCAAATAGTTATGAGTGAAATAATCTCCTCCCTCGTGAAATAATCTCCTCCCTCATCCTTCTTTTTTGGCAGATAAACAAACTGAGATGTTTCCTGCATGCCCCTGAGCTCAAGTGTCAGGTTCAGTCTAGGTGTGCTCAGCCACTTTCTGTGCAGGGTACACTGTCTTGCTCAGGAACCACAACATGTCCCTTGATCATCCTAACAGACCTTCCCTATACTTGTTTCATTCAAACTTTGTCTCACTTGAATACAGGTGATCAGATACAGGTGATCACACCAGTGTCTCACATAGCACCTTATCCACCTTCACCAGAAATCTTCCCCCAGACAAATCTGTGTATGTTTGCTGTAATTATTGTCAAGGCTCATGTTGGCAGTTTTTATCCTTCAGCAGGTGGCCCACTCTTCTCCCTGCTCCCTGCAGCCAGCTCTGCTGTTCAGCTGGGTGCAAGCTGAACTCTCTGGGCCCACCCTTTCACAGCACCCCTGACACTCCAACTTTTAGTGCCTCACACTTCTTGATATGCTGTGACTTTTTGTAGCAATGCTGCCTCTCCATTTCTGGTTAGCAGCAAAATTAAGGCACTTTTATTTGTATGACTCATCATAGCATTCAATAAGAAAACATTCAATAAGATCTCAAAATCAATCCAACACGTCCTGTGATTTCTTTCACCAGTCCTTTCAGAATCCTATTGACTTGATAGACATAACCTAACCTCTCTTAAGATTATTATGTACAGCAGTGTATTTCCATACTCCTCTACCCAACTACTTAGTATTATTTTTCTTGACTGAATATAACATGTTCTGTTCAAGAGTTGAGATGCTTCTAAACAACTTCTACTCTCTACCTATCTGTACTGCACGGCTGCTATACTTCTTTCCTTGTTCTGTTTTCATTTATAAAGTTGAAAAACCTTGACTCTTGTTCATCATATCATTTGCAAACTCTAACACGTTTTATTTTTTAACCATTTTCTCCTCCCTAACAAGACTTCAATCCTTATTACTTTTCCTAGTGGCATTAGTCTTCTTGGGATGACTTGGGAAGGGCCTAGAGAGGAAGCCATATAAGGAGTGGCTGAGGTCACTTCTTCTGTTTAGCCTGGGGAAGACTGAGGTGAGACCTGGTAGCAGTCTACAGCTTCCTTGGGAGGGGAAAAGGAGGGGCAGACACTGATCTTTTCTCAGTGATCTCTTCCCAGTGACAGGGCCTGAGGGAAGGGCCTGAAATTGCATCAGGGAAGGTTTAGGCTGGATATCAGGTTCTTTATCCAGAGGGTGGCTGGGCACTGGAACAGGCTCCCCAGGGAAGTGGTCACAACCCCAAGCCTGTCAGAGTTCAAGAAGCATTTGGACAATACTCTGAAGCACATGGTGTGACTCTTGGGGATGATGATTCTTGTGGGTGCCTTCCAACTCAGGACATTCTATCATTTTACGATTCCTCCATCAGGCCCAGACTTCTCAGAACTTAAAAATTCCCTTTTTTAGCTTCTGCTTTAGAAATAAAGCTCAATGTCTACATCTTTGACTGCAAAAATGTCTCAGTTTCTGTTAACTTAATTTTTCAATTCACAGGTCTTTATTTTGAGATGTGTTTTAAAGACACTACAAAACACTATCTTTCTTCTATCAAAATGGGAAATGAGAACTCCTGTCTCCACATACTTCTCTTATTCAAATAAATCCTTGTAACAACACAGTGTTTCTTTCTTTAGAAAAAAAGCCAAGCAATCCAATTTACCAGCTTATAACTGCTCAACATACTGCTTTGCTTTCTGCTTCTCTGGATTTTCCTTATTGCTCCTGGCTGCAATTGTTCTTTAGCCATGGTTTGATTTCTTTTCTTATCAATCTTCCCATTTCCAAATTGGAAAAAATAAATTCAGGAATAAGACTTGAAAATAAGTGTACAGAGGTACATTAGGTGTATATGTATGTGTACATACAGACTACTATTTATACACAAATATAGGCTATTTCTTTGTAGTTTAATCTCAATCTGTAGCAACATTTCATTGGTTCACTGGGTTTTTCAAAGTTTCTTTAAGAAAAAAACCTCTTCTTTCTCTGATCTCTCAATTAAATTTGACTCTACCAATGACCATCCAGTCAATACTGCTGTTCTACTGAAATGTTGTCTTCTCTGAGATTTTCCCTAGACCATGGCAGGGATTTATGGCAGATGACAGCATTACCTGTCTCAAAATGAATTCTCGTCTGTAGATTGTTTTTAGCTCCTCTGGTGCCAAATGCATTGATTCTTTTCAAGAAGGAACATCCAACTGCATGTCATGCCTTTCTCAGATGCTGGTGGAGATCATCTAGCAGTCTGTAGCTTAGAGTTTCCTATCTTGTGCAATTTCTAGCTGTTTCTGGCTCCCAGCCCCTCTATTATCTCAGTCTTGCTTTCTAGAGATAGTATATCAAAAAATTGCTGCAGAGCAGCTATCTTTTGACTGTTCATTTCTCTTCTTTATTTCCAGCACACCAAGTCCCTATCTTAGTTTTATTCCTTCTCCATTATTAGATTTCTTCCTCTGCTTTGCTAGGGGGTCATTCTTTGCAACCAGAAAATCTGGTCCCTCCAGATACATTTGCCCATTAGACACGTGCAGATCTGGAGATGCTCATGCAACTTAACTCTCTCCCTTTTTTTTTCATCACACCTTCACATCCTCATCTGAACTGCCATGCACTCAGGCACGCACTTTCATTCCTAATCTCTTGTCTTTCATAGGTTTTACAATTAGGAGTTTTCATTCCTTTAGACCTTACTTTTCAGAATGCATGTTTGATTTATTCACTGCTAAACTAAAACTGAATATTCAAATGTTCAGACAGAGGAATGTTTTAATTAGCCGATACATCCATCTGATATTTGTCTGATGTATTTTGGATTTTGAAATGTATAGTATAAACTACAAAGAAAATCAAATTACACAAATTCACATAGAGAATGAAATATGATTACATAAGGTCTCTTAATGCCTGAATGAGCATACTTCAGATTCTCTGTACAGCAAGTTGCCTTCCATTTCTATCCAGAGAAATAATGTGCTCAGTCGCTTCCTTTATTTATTTGAATTATCGCTATATTAAAGTAAATAATGCAATGTCCAATGTTTATTTAATATAGAAATAAGAAGTAATTTTAAAAATGTGGTTTTCCCCAACAGGTATGCACTTAGCAAACTAAAATTAAGACTTTGGTTAATTAAGTTACCATGTATTAAAGAAAAAAAAGTGGCTTATATACTGTATGTGAAAAAAAAAAAACTCAGCACAGGGGAAAATCATTAAGTCACATAAAGCCCTTTCCTTTCACTTTTAAAGTATTTTCTTTAATGAAATTTTCTTCTGAACCTTGGTCTGTATGTGGTATCAGATCCTGACTGATTCAGTCCAGCAGTATTTTGTTTTTTCAGCTCTGGCTGTCTGCAATTCAATCCCTACTGCCTGGCAAGATGGAGGCTCTCACGTTTGCAAAATTCAGAAGCTTGCACTTTACAGCCAATTACTCAGATGTAACAGAGGCTCAAGTGTGCTTTTTTACAGAAAGCACAATAAAAGATAAACGGCCTTATGCCCTGAGAATGGGTAGTCTCACCTGCTCTTGGGTGCTCAGAGACTGAGAGTCATGGTGCATGAGGCACTCCCTGTTCCATGGCAATGTGCTGGCAGAAGGCCAGGCAGTGTCTCCAGAGCACCCTGGATGTGAAGTGTCCCAGGCATATTGCAAGAGGAAGAGCCGGAGTCACAGCTGATCCTGCCTTGGACCATCTAAGGCCTCTACACCATTGCTACCACTACCATAAATGAGATCAGGACAGACACCAGCTGACAAGAACTACTACATACCCTATTCCTTTTTTCAAATTGGAAAAAGTGCTGCGAATATTTTATGACATATTTAGGACATTATTAATTTTTCATTTTCTATCAAGGAATGAGTTAAGAAAATCATTAATTTACAGACAGCAACTGATGTGCTTCTCTTACATATTGCATTTTGAGCCTAGACATCATGCTGACAGTACAACTGCAATATGAAAGGAATGAGAGGAAAGTATTCATGGAAAAATTGTTTTTACCAACATTCTGACATTTTATTATATCCTCCTTTTCTGTTAATTGTACCAAGAAAGCAGACACAAAATTACATGCACTATGGTATGCGTGACCCTGAGAATTCAACTACCTCTCTACAGCAGCAATAAATACCTAACTATGGACATAAATAAGAAAGTATAGTTCAGGAGGAGTGGTGATGAATGAGCCCATCATGGAGAACAAACAGTCCAGAAACTCCCAGATCTGATCAGTTTAATCTAGGGTACAACTGCAAATAGCAGAAGGCCAATTTTACTGGGTACAACAAAATACAAAAGAAAGTGTGCTCCAGTGTTCATCTCAATGCAGGCCCTCAAACATGTCCTGACTTCAAGATGGAAAGACAGATGAGTGTCACCAACTCTCAGCTTATGGAATGAACCCGTACGGAAATCTACAGAGGAGAGGGGAGTGGATCTTCCATCAGATCTCTAAAGCATGAACCGGGTCTTTGGGCCATCCTTAGATATGCTCTCTCTTCTTTATCATGTGGAGGCACAAAACAACAGGTAGTGATTTTGCCACTGGCTCTAGCTTATATGTTCAAAATGACCCCTCTCCCAAACTCCAGGCAAACTAAAAACACAAACAAAAATGGAAGAACTCAGTGTAAGTTTTCACTCTCAAACATTGGTGGCCACTAAAGGGCATCTAGATGTGTATAGTTTCAGTCAAGGTGCAACATTCTTATGCAAATAACAGCCATATCAAAATGTACAGGAAAAAGTAATGAAATACCATCTACAAAACTTAATTTAAATTTATTCTGTAGTGCAAAACAAGGACAAAATTATTCCTAAGCCACCTGCAAACTGGAATAAACTTGGAAAATTACTTCTGCACCAAAAAGCTTGTAGGATGTTTTGAAAAAGGATGGAATCTCTCTCTGCAAGCTATTGTGTCACTTCCTTAGCCACTTCTAGCCACAACAGGACAATGTGAAACTAAATCAGTAGCTTATATTGCTGAAAAAATAGTCATTTTAAATACAGGTTATTTCAGGAAAAAGGCATGATCAAGAACTGCCTTTTGTAGTGATCTACTTGGTACTGAAAGAATAAAAGTTAAAAAATATAGAGTTTATCTTCAATGTGATGCTTTCTCCTACACTATTCAAAGTAACTACATCTACAATATAGAGCTCATACTTAATCCAAGAGGCTATGCAGCATAATCTATCCAATACCTTGGGCTATCAACTCTGTCCAGCTGGTCATTAATCCCCAGGAAATAATCTGCACCTCAATTGTTACTGCTTAATTAAATGTAGCGATCCATCTGACATACAGAATAAGGACAGAAAGAAACCCTAATAGAAGGTGACTCCTCCAGAATTGGAACTCACTACCTTTCCCTTGTAGACATAATGTAACACAATGTTTGGTTACAGTTTATATGGGTTTCTGTATATTAAATTACTTTGGAGATGCTTCCTATTGAATGCAGTGTAAATATATGTCAGTACACAAATTTAACCAAGAAAACATAGAGAAGGTCAGATAACTCTTCTGTATCTATTCTGATCTTTTAAGTTCCTGAAAACAAGATCTGCTTACTCATTTGGATCTGCCCTATGCATACTATGCCTACTCTTGGCAAAATCCTGTGATGATAGGCTTTTAGAACTATTAGCAAAGTTAGTACAGCTTGGCAAGACAGCTTAGAGCAGGATTTCACTTAACAGTGAAAGAAAACAATGCCTTTTTACTTCAGAAGAAAATATGAGAACATGTATGCACTTCATGGAGATGAAGAATTACTTGACCTCTGTATTGCCTGTTTAATATAAAGAAGATAAAATCTTTACATTAGATCTTTCTCCAAAATTAAAAGAAATTACGATTCATGTGTTTCTTGATTTATCAGAACTATGTAAATAACACAGCTTATTACATCAAAGCTGATTCTGTAACGACTGTCGATCTTCTGCTAACTTTTCCAGTATCATCACCATAACTCTCAACTCAGTATTTCATTATTCACTCAGCTTAGGAAATAATATTTGATTGTCAAGCAGCCGCAAAGAAAAGCAAACATTTTGCATTGTAAAACATGATTAAGATAAATGAAAAGAAGTGGGTTCAACCACACAGTGAACACAAGCTAAAAGGTACAAAAGGAGACAGGGATCCATTGCTGCCCTGGTACCTGAAGATAGAGCTGATATGGCACCAAGTTGAGAACTGAATGCAGAAGTCCTTTGAGCTATGGATCAGAGAGAAGCTGAGAGAAACAGAGAAACAGAGCTGCATTTACTACTCAGACCTGATGGGGGCCCTGTTAGGGTATGAAAAGACAAATTCCTATGCCAGCCCACACATTCATCAATCTTGTTTTTAGTAAGATTATTGACAAGGAGAAGGTCTACAGCAGTGTCAGTGACAGGTTTTAGGATGTGTTCAACTATCTACCCTGGTGAATTCAAAATCTCTAACTATTGTCATCTGTATTATAGGCAAGAACTACTCTTACTGCTTCCTTACAAACCAGAGTACAATTCAATCTTTGAAGTGCATGTCTCAATTCTTGCTCTTCAATTTCTAGAACTACTCACAGTTCTTTCAAATGCATGAAATATAAGAAATATTTCACAATTGTTCAAAATTCTTTTAGCAAATTCTTATGTAACAGACCTACTTATTTTTTTCATGCATCCCCTGTCTAGTATTTATTATGGATGTTGTTTTCATTTATAATATTGTTTACACTGTCATTAATAAAAGATGAAGCAGCATAATTATTTCATTTTCTTTTCTTATTATTTCATTTTCTATTCTCTGGTAAAGAGTCACTAGAAAATTCAAAACTCATTCATTTTGTCAGAAATTATGTATTACTATAGTTTGAAAAATACTCAAAGTGAAGTACTTGTATTAATGAGAACTGATTCATAGAATTCACCTCAACCGACAGTCTCACATTAAAGCACCATTAGGATATAAGTCATTCTCCTAGAGAAAGTGAAAAAGTCTGAAGCAGGTATCAGACTCTATTGTTTAGAGTATTGAAAAGTTAGAGTTTAAATATTTGGCCTCCTGGCTGTGAAGGCACTCCTGACTCACATTCAACTTGCCATCAACCAGGACCCTCAGGTCCCATCCCTCAGTGCTGCTCTCCAGCCTCTCATTCCCAGTCTGTCCATAGAGCA
Source organism: Molothrus aeneus (assembly GCF_037042795.1). Taxonomy (NCBI): domain Eukaryota; kingdom Metazoa; phylum Chordata; class Aves; order Passeriformes; family Icteridae; genus Molothrus; species Molothrus aeneus. The sequence continues at coordinate 115,462,217 of NC_089646.1, forward strand.
AGAGTTGTCCCATTTCCAGTTCAGTCCCTGACACTTACCCTTGTTAAATTTCATACAGCTGGTGATTGCTCAGCCCTCTAATTTGTTGGGGTCTCTCTGTACGGTTTCCCTGCATTTCAGGGAGTCAGCAGGTCCTCCCAGTTTTGTATCATCTGCAAACTTGCTTAGTATCCCTTCCAGTCCTGCATCCATGTTGTTTATGAAGAGGGCCAGACATGTCTTGGGGTGCCTGAAGCACTGCACTGCCTGCTGGCTGAGGGAGGTGATTGTCCTGCTTTACTCTGCACTGATGCAGCCTTCTCTTGAGTCCTCTGTGCAGTTTTGGGTGCCATAATAAAATAAGGATGTAAAGTTACTAGAAAACATCCAAAGGAGGGATCTGAAGATGGTGAAGGGCATAGAGAAGAAGACATATCAAAAATGGCTGAGATCCCTTGGCTTGTTCAGCCTGGAGACGAATACACTGAGGGGAGACCTCACTGGAGTCTACAACTTGCTCACAAGAGGAAAAGGATGGGCAGGCAATGATCTCATTTCTCTGCTGACCATTGACAGGACCTGAGTGAATGGCATGAAGCTGTGTCAGGGAGATCTAGATTCAGTATTTGTTAAAGATTTTTCATCCAGAAGCCCCCCCCCCAGGGAAGTGGTCGCAGAACCATCCTGCCAGAGTTCAGGAAGTGTTTGGACAATGCTCTCATGCACATAGGCTGATTCTTGGAGTTGTCCCATGCAGGGCCAGGAGCTGAACTTCCATCATCCCTGTGGATCTCTGCAAACTTTCACACATTAAGTAACAGCTTACCATCAGGAAAATGGGTCCTAAGGATGTTTTTTTCCCCTTCATAGGTCCAAAGCTCTATGTCTGCATATTAAAACAATACCAGACCTGATGTAACTTAATATTGTTACTTACTAAAACAAAACCCTGTGATACAGTCACTAGTAGAAGGCTGTATTTAAAGCGGGCAATTTATAAATCCCTTAAAGGGTGAGATACAATGGTCCAATCTTCTGCAAGAAGTCAGACATCCCAGTTTCATCTATTTGTCTTTCATGCTACATTAAGTTCATCTGTGAATAATTTAAGTAGAACATAATTTTTCAGGTGATAAATAAATTACACCATGCTTTCATATTCTCAAACTTTCTATCCAGGCATCATTTGCTACCAAATGAACTTTTGGAATTATTGCATAGCTCCCCAATGCATTTTTAAACTGTATGCCAACCTGCAGGCCAAGTTCAGTCACCAACTCAAGCTCATAATATTTAAATGGCCACTTTGGAGATGCAACCTCTCTTTCTTGACTTCCAAGTATTCTTGAAGACACAGTTAAATGACAAAAGACAGGTGGCATGAAATGTAGGCCAGTGGGCATGTAATGACGTCCACATACTGTCAGCTCATGAGTCTGCCCACAAGTCTGGGGGATGCCATGTTTGTTTTTCACACAGCAAAATAATAAAGAAACTTTTTTTTTTCTCTAAGGGCTAATGTAATAACAATAAAACAAATTGTAAGTTGTGCTACAAAAAAGATGCACAACCCAAAACTATACTTCCTTATATTTTCAAAATTAATAGGTGTCAAGCTGGGAGTGTCCTTGTATCAGTTTATGATCATGATTTAATGCTTGACCAGTTTACCATAAATAAATAAATAAAATGTTGTTACCATACTTGTTTGGAAACCCAAAGCAATAACAGCTTTTGCTGCGGTGAAATAAATCTGTGTTACTGAAGTACTGTAAAGCACAACATATTAAAGATTCAATCAATCCACCTCTCACAGCAGCCTGTAGCAGTATTTCAGCTGATTTCAGTGAGAGCTGTCAGTCTTAAGAAACCTTTGCGCATGCTCTCTGCTAACCCTCCTCCCCACCCAGACGAAAAACACTGAACTCTGCTCTTGTCTTCTGGTTCAACATCATGTCTTTCCCCTCCCTCCTTCTGCTGTAATAAATATTCCCTCTCTATCCCTGTTACTGACAATAATGTAGGTGAACTCTGCACCACATACATCTGTCATTATTAATGACCACACTGGAGAGAAACGATAGCTCACTCTTAGGAACCAAAAGGGCAAAATGCTTCAGAATTTTCCATTCACATTTTCTTTTTTAAGCATACTTGCTTGGTGACTTTCCAAAGTCATGAGCATGACTCGAACAAGAAAAATATCTCAGTGCTTAACCTTTGCATAGAAAATTGTTTGTTTAAACAGAGGGCACTTGTTACTTGGAAAGTCTCATTTGCTTATAATAATGCTATACACAGTATTTTACAGAATACACTAATACAAGATGACTCAGTCCACATGGTAAATAATTTTGTTCCTAGCAGCACTACATTTCTTTCAAACAGAAGGCCTTAACTGAGATTGTTTTCTTTGCCATTCATTTCTCTACCAACTCTGCTAAACTAGAAAGTACAAGACAGCATCTGAACTAATTGCAAAAAGCGCTGCCAAAATGGCTGTGATCATAGACTGGTAGTGTACCCTGAACTCTTTCAGAAAGGCTGCCCTTATAATAACACTTTACTGGGACTGAATGTAAAGGCTAGTTCTTTACAGGCAGCTGATGAAATCTTGAATACTTTTTCTCTTGAGACAAGAAACAAAATTTGAGATGCTACAGCAGTTTAACTGCATTGCTGCATAAGCCTTTGTCCCTAACATAATGACCTACTCAGCACACCAGGTGCTTTCCATGTAGAGAACACATTGCATAAAGGTTCTGCACGGGAGGGACAAAACATTCATCTCTAGTAAATTTAGTGTTTGGAAACACTACATCTCACACAGAGCAGGGGCTGTTTTATAACACAAACTACCTACATTACTAGGTTTTTTGCTCAACACATATAGGCCCAGAAGTCTCCTCTCTCCTCTAACATTTGCACTGTAAATAGTTCCAGATATTTTCCTATCAGATATTCTAACCTCAAGTGAGACTTTGTAATAACCATTTGTTAGTTATGCTAGGTGTGCCTGAATGGACAAACATACTTAAGAGCAAATGTAGTGTTTGTAATGGCAAACATGCACCAAAAACCCCGTGTAAATGCTAGTCATTATGAGGTGACAAAAATGTTACCTTCTGCTTTTCTAGGTCTATATTACTTCATGAACACTTTTTTTTTTTTTTTGCAGTGGGTTAAAGCTCTTATTTACATTCCATGTAAGCTATATGCTATACATATCTGTCACTCATCTTTAGCATTTATGTTGATGAAACTTGTCATGAAGGTTATTGTGACTTGCTAGAAATGGGCCTTTTCAGAACATAAATTTTAAGGCTTAAGCAGACACGTGTTAAAACCACTAATATGTTCTGCTAAGTCTCTCTTGTCTTCACTCAGCCTCCTTACAAGGTTTTAAGCAGTTTTATTGACATTTGAAATTCTGAAAATGTCAGCTCTTGGCAAGTGTCACAGTCTAAAAGTGTTATTAGTAGTTCTCTTAGGAAGTGTAAAAGAGTATTTTAAAAGAACAATTTTGTCTTTCAACAAACCTTTTGGAAATGATGTGATAACCACAAATTCTGCACAGAAAAGAAAATAAACTGTAGATTCCTCAAGCCATATTTAAGAAACAATTTTTTAGAAAAGTTATATTATTTGGTGACTCAATAGTCTGCATTCAAGTTGATACAATCACCACTTCCCAAAGTATTGCTAGGGGGAGTAACACATTGAGAAGGAAACCATTTTCACAACACTCTGCCTCCTTTCTCCCACCATCTCCCATCTGCTAGGAAAGCATTTGAGGGCTCCGACCCCAGATCTTCTCTAATAACAGTCCCTCCAGTCATTTTATGCTCGTTTGCAGCCAAAGAGTCTCCTGAGTGTTTTAGTCCTGTAATCCGTCTCCAAGGACTCCTATCCTTCTAGTTTGAATGACCACAGAAATGCCCCAGACTGCACCTTCTCCCTTCACTCGTGCACACCATCACTCCTTCTGGAAGCCAAGTTGTGGTGGGGATAAATGTACACCAAAGGTGACTGGTTTTTTTAACTGTATGAGCAATGTATTAAAGTCATCCCAGGCAGAGGGGGAAGAGATTGGCATCACACACCTCAGGGAGTTAAGCTGCATGTGTGGGTCACCAAGTAGGGAAATATATTGGCACACTGCAGTTCCAGTGCTCCATCTTTGAAGAAGCAGACTCTCTAGGGTCGGGGAAAGCCCTGTGACTCTTGCTGGTCACCTCATCTTACTTCAAGTTATTTACAGCCCAAATGTCTCAATGTATCATGGGGCTGGGGGAGAAGATAGGAGAAGCATCTCCCTTACTTTGTATAGCAGTACACTTGAATTCTGATGCATTCATTCAAAGTCTGAAAGAGTCTTGCCTAATTTTCAAACCACAAAAAATGCAAAGATCCATCAGTAAGTTCCATCACAGGAACATAAAAATCATTAATTCCACAAAATTGTTCTGAAAGATTAGTGTGAATCACTTTATCCTTAAAACTGAGAAAATATTGTGGTTTTAAATACTCAGTATTATCATCCAAGCAAATTGGCCCAGGTCAAATGAGCAAATCTAAAAAATGAGATCACTAAATTTTCTCAGCTTGATAGCTTAGTAATAAATAATGTGCTTCTATTCAATCTGTACATTAAGTCTTTTATGTGGCCTTAAGGCACAGTCTTATGGCCATGGCCATTACAGGGTAGCCATAGAAACTGACACATTTATTTCTTGGATTAGTGTGCCATTGAAAATATTAATATAATGCAGTAAATGGGGATTTGATCTAATCTACTGATGCTAGGCTGAAGTTACTAAAAGGTTGTATGCTCTTCCAGTGGAAGAAGGATTACATTTGTGGAGTACAGCTGATGTTTTGGTTACAAACACCATTTAAACAACCTATCACACTTCACATACTCCACTGATTCAAAAAGGTTATATCAAACACGTAGGTATATCCACCATGAAGGTACTGGTTTAATATCATAAACCTTTCTTCTAAAGCAAAAGTGTCAAAAGTGGAAGTCATAAAGGAAGAGAAAACATAGATGCTCTGCATATTGTGTAAGCAGGGCAACTGAAACAGCATCTCACCCTGCAAATATGCAGGGCTGTACTCCATGGACATGCTGTTAGCAGCAAAGCCTATACCCACAATACTATCAACATTTTAATAGCATTCCATTATTACTTTCACATTAAAAAATGTAGGGAAAATATTTTTTAAAATCTTAATTTTCGGTTTTCTTAATTTGTAGGTCCCTATCAGGTCTCCATAAATATTAGGGTTCCCATTTCAGTTTCTTGTAATGTTTCATAGTATTCAAATTCTGACTACCCTTTACACTGCAGTATACTACATAAATTCAGAAGATATATTCTGACAGATGAAGCATTGTTGAAAAGCTAAGTACAGCACTTTGTCCTTGAAATGTTAACATGTAATGCCATAAAGTATTCAAATAATAATTTACTCAATCTTTCAGGGTAATTAATTAAAACAGTTTAGGTGTTAGAGAAAATCACCTTGAGCTTATAAAATTGGAATGCCTCCTCTTTTCTTCTCTGCATGCAAGCTGTTCCAATGGACTTACCACATGCTTTCCCAGTTATGGTTTTTGATTTCAGCAGATAATAAATAGCCAGGATCTAATTTTGCCATGTCAAAACCGATTATGTTTCACAAGAAAAGGTGGAGTGCTCACCTACCAGATGAAGGTGAAACATAAAACCACTTTTATTTATGTGAAGTGTCCAAATTCAACTCAACCTGGCACTAGGTACTAGGAGTATGTAGACTTTAACTGTCATATGAATTTATGCATCCCTGGAAAATGTCAAATATAAACATAAATTTAATCAAGGAATGGAAACCTTTATTATCAAAGAAATAAACACAGTTTTTGACAACTAATGTAAATTTTCTTAATCCATTTTTCACTTATTTTTCAGAAGGTCAAAGAAAAGAACAAGAAACACTGAACAGAGACTTGGCTGATGAAAATATTTCAAGCAAGTCCCAGTCCAATTATTAATGCTGATGTTCCAAAAGGAATTTGTGCTCTTTAGCAACAGCATTGCATTCACATGTGAGAGTTCCTTTTCCCATTCATTACAATGGGATAAAACAGAAGGCTTACAACAACAGATAAACAAGCACTCTGTATTATTCTGTAGTTTTCCTCAGTTGAGTAGTCTTTGGACAGCATTTTAATGGCTGAAAAAAACCCTGCACATGATGAATAAGGATGCCATTCTCAATTAACATGGACAAAGGATCATAGCCATATTTGGCAAATGAGGTAGCTGTGGTGTAAGAAAAGCAGGAGTATTCACAGACATTGCCACATACATCACTGTCCGCAAATCAAAACAAGTTAATGACATTTTTGTACATCTGCCCAACTACATGACTACACATTAGTCTGGCAAGTACTTATTAGACCCAAATTAAATAGCACAATGATTATAGTTCATATTTACTAAATATAGTGTTATTAATTTATACAGCACTAAATATGGATGCTACCAGCATATAAATAAATGATGGGTACCGAACCAAAACGGCCAAAGTTACAAAATATATTACCTTCATTAGATATGTCTCAGTGCTATGAATGCCTCTATACACACAGTGTCCAGTAAAATACATATACTACTATGGAGGAACTGTTATCCATTCTCCACAACAAATGCACTGACAACACACTCAATCCCAACAGCTCCCCTCTCATTCAGCCTCCACATCGTGCACTGGTACAAATAAAATCACCAACACAGAAGTAGCAGCATCCATGGAACAGATGGTGAACTCATTGGTGAACAGTGGGGCAAAAGCCCCACGGTTCAATCCATATCCAGTATGGGATGTGTCAACAAGGAACCTCAGGCAAGGAAGACCAGTAGCACACACCAGAAATCCCAGGTGTTTAACATTAGAAAAATCTTTGCTACACATAGATGCCTTCAATATGGAATTTATGTACCATTGGTTATGCACAAGCTTAGCATACCATGCATAAACTTCACCATCATTTTAATAAGATGTTACATTAATTTTAGATGCTTGGCAGTCACAAACTAAGGCACACTGGCAAGCCAGATGAACAAAGAAAAGAATACTTTGAGGAAACATATGTTACCTATCTCTACTGCTAAGCCATCCATGCCAGTTTTATGGAGGATTCCTATCCCAAAGCTTTGCCTGTACTTAAGCTTTAGAAAACAGACCTTTGGCACAATCACACCTAAGGCTCTAATTTAAATATTAATGCCAAGGCAGTTTTTTGAAGATTATGTGAAGATTGAGAAAACTGATATCTCATTTCTTTAACCCAGAATTCTTGTTTATCAATTGTTAACAACCTGGATTCTGAACAATATCACTGCTAAACTTGCATATTTCTTTCTATCATATCATTACTTATTTGCCGAAATTTGTGCAATGTAGAACTTGGCCACATTTTATTTCTGTTTCATAAAAGATTTGGCTTTTATCTAATTTTTTTCTTTTAAAGATCTCACTTTTCACTTTTATGGGATCAGTTTTCCAACAATTGAGCTTATCAGCTACATCTACACTGCTAGTAATTCAAAACCTTGGCATATTTATTGATTCCAAAAACCTATTACATGATATCGCTTACATCCCTGTATTAGATTAGACTGAGTTATTGGGGGAACTAACAAAAGATTACTCAGAACTCAGCAAAGAGCTTATACAGATGTCATCTTACCTGACATCTAAACTATTTGCTCTTGCACCTTTATTTTTAAGTGTTGCACATACAGAACAAGTTTTGCACAAAACAAGTATCTGAGGCAGCTTTACCTCAATTTTTTATTCCACCATTACAAACCCCAACTATAAGAGATAGGTTGTAGGTATAAAACATTTATCCTCTTCTTTCAGAGAATATTGATGAACAACTACAGAAAGTTGTATCGATGAGTAAGATGTATTATGACTGAACATCATCCAAGTTCAATTTAAACCTGAGCTATATACTACCTCTGAATATAGTATGTATAAGATATTTATATATGAGTATAAATTATGCACTTCTTTGGACAAAAAAAATGCCAATAAGTTTAAAACATGAATATGTTAATTAGATTTAAATTCATCCATTATAGAAAATATTTTGACAAGTATTCTAAGAATAGTGTTTTTAAAACAGTTCAATGCATTAAATATATGCAAATTTTGACAGTCAAAAATGCATACTGCATATCTGAGATACTATCATTCTTCACAATCATTGCAGCCTCTAGCTAGATACAGACTTTTCATGACAGACAGAAACACTTCCTTCTGTGTAACTCATATTCTCAGATTTCTACTTCAAAATGATTCCTGAAACACTTTTAAAGCCAGACTTAAAACTACTGCAAACTAGAATGGTTGCTATACACTCCAGTTAGCCAAGCCTGCCAACGCTGAACCATATTCAATCTCACTTTTTAAGTAGAACTGCTTGTCATTGGAATCACATCCACGGGTGAATTTTAGGATGTTTCATTCTTGAATTATCTGCAGTAATAGCGCATATATAGGTTCTTTTCAAAATATGCCTAATATGCCTAAGGTACACATATACATGGGATTTGCACACAGAAACACATGAGCACCCGTATGAATTTGAAGCATATCCTCCGTTTTGAAAAATCCCCATATAACTTTAGGGTGCAGTCTCAGAACTGGCTAAAATCCATTTTAAATTGCAACTAAATGTGAATTCTGCCCCCTCTTTGCTTAGTACTCCTACTGCAGACACATGACAAACCAGAGCAGATCACCAGTTACAACAAGAACTTAGTAAGAAAGAGCAGAAAGCTGTAATGTCCATTTGCTTTCAAAGCAGAGTGTCGTTCCATAAAGGCATCCTGTGTGGGCATGGAAGTATCTGCATGGAATGCTACTCTACAACAGGCAGAGTAGCATAAATTCACATCACCAGCACTCAACCGCACCCACAGTCTGCTGTAGATCACAGCAACAAAACTGTAACACAGAACAAGGTCAAGAAAGAGATCAAAGGAACAGTGAACAAATTCCCTGTATCAGGAAAATACACGGATTCTTTAATTTCATGTATCTACTTATGCAAGAATTTTGAATTTTAAAATGGGGATTTAAAGGAAACATTAAAAGCAAATTTTTACAAGTAGTAACAGTTGGTCTTCGAGATGTCCCAGGCAGGTAGCAGCCTGAATCACACTGTGAGAGCCTCACAGCTTAGTGTGAGTTACAAGTTTCTGAAAGATCCGGTGAGAACATGTGGATGGAAAGATGTGTAATTATTTTACAACAAAAACAAGATTTCTGGCATGAGTTTTCCTCAGCTACTGAAGTTAAGTGCAAGTTCCCTTACAACTACCAATACTCTTTATCCTACTTACCAGGAAAAGGACCTGGAGGGAGTCCTACAGAGACTACTGCAGAGAGACAGCAGGTTTGTGGGTTTGCGCATTTGCTTCCTACCCCAGATGCACAGCTTGTGTGGGCTTCTGTCTTACTAATGAAATTCCCTTTGAATTGACCCACTACACAGGGAAAATACAACTAACTGATTATTTTTTGAGGAAAGAGTAATTCAAATGAACTTCAGTCACAGTTTTGCAACTGCAGGAGGGCCAGATAAAATGTGATCTTGTAAGTGTGATAGCTAATACTGGGTTAATGTACTTAAAGGAAAAACAATCCTCAGTAGAAAATGAATTTAATGTTCTCAGTAAGATCTCTTTAGGGTCAGTAAGTATAAAATGCAATAATCTTGACAATTAACCCCAGGTGTATCATTTTGTTAATAGAAGAAATGTGCAGGATAGATAAACCACTAAATTTTATGTAATGTTTTATGCAGGGAAAAAGGGTTCCTAAGACAGGGCTATATAGCCCACCAGAGGCCAAATTACAGTCCTTGAAGAATGCAAAACTCCTCTGGACATCAGTAGCATTTTTCCTAGGGTAGAAGCTGCAAGGCCAAGCCAGTCACTGAAATACTCTGATACCACAAGGCTCTAAAAGCCAAAGCAGTGATAATGGCAGAGAAGCTGTTATTTCTGTACCATAAAAAGAAATTTTCCAGAGATGTTATTACATTTAAATGTATTCTGATATTGCATTCTGCTTCTCCATCTCAGACACTGTTCTATCTGAACAAGACGGACATAACATAGAGCACAGTATTTTCTATCAAATATTGTTATAAGGGAAGAATAACAACCTTGGAATGACTCACTTGCAGGACCAATTCATAGGTTACACTGAGTACGAAAGGCAATTTCAGTGTAGTGGTGGAAAAAAAGGAGTTTTATAACAGAGGTGATGCAAACTAATTTGGAGACTCAGATACACAGAGAACTAATTTCGAGACTTGGATACATGGAGAAGTACACAATGTACTATAAACAGTTCAATGGAGGAAAGAATGGGGACTTTTCCAAATACAGTGGTATCTGCAAAAATAAAGTCCAATTCTGTTCAGTAAGAAAATCATTAAAAAGGATGAAACATATTAAAAATTCGACACTAAAAAGGCAGCAGCTTTGTACTTGTGCTGCACTGAGTCTAAACACAAGATACTAAGAATGGGTAGCTGTATTAAGGGCAGGACTGGCGACAGACGCTGGCAGTCCTATACAAGTGGTGCACACAGAATGTAATGAGATGTTCACGAGTGTATTTCAGCCCATATAACAAAGCACCAAGAGGGTAAAGTTTTTCACATGGTGGCATTACTTCCTAGGATAATGGGGAAAAAATGGTAAGAAAATACAAGATTTGTTTAATTCTTTCGCAAACATCTTGTCACAGTTCTGTATCCTAGATGATACAAATCTTTGTCAGGACAAATATAATGAAGTTTATCTTGTAAAATCTAATGCTACAGACTTAGCACTACTTCTGTGTAAAAGCAGTATCTTCTACAAAGGAACTGTACCATAGAAATTGATGCTCATGAAATGTTAATATAATCTAAAACCATAAAGCAAGGAAATTCTTTAAGTTAAGAGTTAAAATGAAACTTCATCCTTAGCCCACCCAAAAGTGTTTAGATATAGCAGGGTTTGCCAAAAAGTAATAATCCTATATACAAAATATTTTGCCATCACTAGAAATTTCAAACTAAATATGGAATTCCAGCTCTAATTCTTACCTTTCTCTTCTCTACTTTTATGGGTATAAACAAGACCTTTCAAGTCCTTCAGCACTTGTGTGGTTAATAATCTTAGGCTAATTCTTTTTAACTATTTCTGTGTAGCAGAATTTTTTTGCCAGTTTCTCAGCTAAACAGTCAACCCCAAGAAAAGGGAAAACCAAAATCCAAATAGTATAATAATTTTTATGGAGTACTGTGGAGTGGCCCTGAAGGGAAAAGAATTCACATATCTGAGCGGTCTGCTTCTTGTACTTCAAACTCATCCGAATTATTTTTTTTAAGGGCTAGAGGCATAAGGTATTGAACCACCAGATAAGGACTGAAATAAGATCTGCTGTTGAGGAAGAAAAAGGTTCTCATCCAAGTTATGAGATAACAAATTACAATGTGGAGAAGAGTGATTTTTTTCAGAAATGGAGGAGGAAGGGGTGTGGGGAATGGGACAGGAGATGACATAGCATCTCATAGTGTTTCTCTAGTTCTACTCCGCAATTAAATTTGTGTTGAAGAATCTCTACATCCATTTTTGGAGACTGCTCTTTCTGCTCTTTCTCTCACCATGATCCATTTCTGGTTATACTACTTTTCCCCATATGAGATCTCATCTATATAATGGCCAAAAAAAGGATTTCCTTATTTTTTGGATTGTACCTTCTTAAAAGAAAGTTCCAGGTAGGAAATGGTAAATCAGTCTTGGTTGCAGGAGGTCAGGACTTTATACAGAACATGAGTGAGGAAAGTAGCAGATGAAGGCAGCAGTGGAATAGCTAATATGACATTTCATGGACTAAGACAAAAAGCACTTCCCAAGGAAACTCCTACAGCATGGGGAGTTTATCCCATGAGCCAGCAAACATTGCCTAGAGTCATGCAAGTTCACAGAAAAAGAAATACCTGTACCACAAAGACTTCTGAAAACCCACATGCACATGACTTTTAACATCATCCAGCACTACTTCAGCTGATTTGTCCTGATCCTAATAGCCCTGCTGTCATTTAAATCTGAATTTGGCTGTTTTCCTTAAAGCAGACATGTTGTCACACCAGATCTGTGAACCTGAGATTTTTGATTCATCCCAAAGAACTAAGGGTGAAAATTAGTCTGTCTGGGGCACACTCCACACACCTCTTCTCCACTGTCAGTACAGGTACTTCAGGACCCTCTGGTGATGTCCCTACTCATCTAAGAGTCAGCTGGTCAGTTTTTCCTGGAGATAGTTTAGGTGTCCATACTGGTGGAAATGGTATCCAGGTTTAACCAAGACCAGTCAGAAAATCTTCTTTCTACAGAAGATCTCCATATTTTATTCTTTTCTAGTATAAATTCCTAAGTGTCCAAGTGACAGATATGCTATAGTTGCAATTCATCTGTCTTTTCAAAGTTCAGCCTCTGTGTAGGGTGAATACTCAAAATATAAAGGGAGAAAGGAGGGTCCTGGCAGAACAGAAACTGGTATTCAGTAAGGTGAAATACAAACGTATTCTTGAACCAGCATGAAGGACCACAGATACAGCTCTTTTGCTTACATGAGTTCCTGAAACACTCAGTGCTCCCTTTCTGTGCTCTCCTCTCCCACACTTGACTGAACACTCACTACCAGTGTGTGTGAAAAGCTCATGTTTCCTCAAAACATTTCATCCTTGCCCAGGATAGTAGGACCTGAAGATTATGACACTCTCCAATTCAGAATATTCTGTGGTTTTTTGGTTTTTTTTTAACTATTAATCTTCGTACAGGTGCATTACAAGCTCAGTAGTAATAAGGAAAGATTCTGATGAGTGGAAAATGGTAGAAAATTAACTTCCAGGCCTGATACATCAATGTGCCCTGTTGCTTCAGAATATGCTTACACCTCTACAAAGAGCTTCCAGCATTGCTAGAATCCAAGAGAACCATGTAGGAAGCAGCAGGTTAAGGGCTCTGTAATAAACTTGTTCCTAGAAAGTCTGCAGTCATCTGCTCTAGCCAAAGCCTTCTAAACTCCTCCTAAATCCAGAACTATTTTACTTTGCAGTAAATATTAACATTTAAATTTTGAATTTCTGAAAAGAGTTAATAAAACCACAGCCAAGTTTGAGAATGCTACCTTAGTATTTCCACTGTAGTGTTCTGTTTGAGAAAGTCCTCTGTCTGAGAAAGCATTCTTAAAAGGGCAATGGATTCTGCTGAGTAACATATTTTTCCTTCTCAAAAATATTTTTTCTCTGAGCTTTTATTATTATATACATGGACTCTTCTCTATCTCCAAAAAAAAAAAATGTTATAGGATGAGCCCTAACGATTTTCAAACTAAATCCCCTGGTTTTACTAGAATTGAAATAATTTATACAAATTTAGAAAGTTTAGTATAAGCATATATTTAACAGATACCTCTTTAATTATTTCCATAAGCATAGTAACTATATATATGATAATAAATACATGCACAATAGGCTTTCTCTTACTTACAATTGTGGGTTTAACTATGTACATATGACTGCAATTTTGGTCACAGTATCTGTACTTAGAGTTGGAGAATTTTTTGCCTTAAGGAAATTCAACCAGCTCCATTATCTGCAGGACATCTTTTGAATTCAGGAGAAGAAAAGATACTGAGATAGAGAAGTGCCTTTTGTTCAGAGATAAAGTTTAGAAAAAAGTAAGGCCTTAACTTATGCTTGAGTTCCTCATCCCAAAATGGGGGCATTGTGACAAAATAATAACACAGGTATTCTCATGCTCAATCCAAAACCCATAGAATGTAATGCATGAGTCATGACAGCCTGCACAAAAGTATCAGAAAGAAAGGATTGGTAAGAGACAGCCCAAGATCTTCCTAGCCACACCAAGACTTGGTCCTCACTTCATTCACCATGACAAAATTCTCTCTGCTACTAAAATGGAATTAACTCTGCAGCAGAAAAATCTGTGTGGTAATGCTGAAAAGACTCAGGCACTCCTAAGAGACAATAGGAATGAATGACATGGGCATGATCAAATGAATCAGCAAAACACACAAAAAATTTCTTCTGAAACAATATTATTTGGGCTAGAAAGTCATGTGATCAAAATGTAAAAATGCAAATTTGAGGCTGCCTGAAAGTTTTACTCTGGTACAATTTGCAACTGCATTAATGATAAAGTTGTAATGGCATGATCATTCATCCCACACCCTCTGTTTTGCTCAGATTCCTGCCAATGATAACATACTAAAGAGCAAAATCAAGACGTCCTTAAATCTGCCATTCCCAGCATTAAAATGCCTGACTTTGTAACCTAACAAAGTCCTCAAAAATGAAGTCCTGATGACATCAATGTTGCAATTTTTTAACTTTATTTCAAGGGCTACTATGGTGATTTACAAAAATGGCTCTGGTATTTAATGTTGCAAAATCTAAGTCGATTCTTTCCTCAATATTGATAAAAAAAAATTTTTAATTCTTCATTTCATACAAAATTAAAGTTTCAAAATCTGGAATTTTCCCTTGACTCTTGTGGACCTGGTGCTCTATTTTTTACTCACAAATCTTGACAACCCATAGCAGTGTCAGATTCTAATAGATCCAACCATTCATCAATGTCATATATTAAGTTAGAAGTGATCTGCTTCATTAGAAATAAAGTAAATCTCACTGATTTTCTTCTTAAGGTGTTCACTTATTTTAAGCACTCTTGCAGATTTACTGATGTTCAAGATGCAGTTGGGTGAGATACACTTTAATCCAGCACAGGAGAAAATAGCTCTATAAAGGTGCCAGCGTGTTGTCAGACCATTTGATGTGCCTTCAACAAGTGGTGAGCATCCTTTCTTCCTACACTTTTTACACAAATATAACCTGAAAGTCAGAGTTGGCCTTACACAAAGGGTGAAAGAGCAAAATTTGCTTTTCATTCAAAACAAACCAGGAGAAAAGAGGAAAGAAACTTTGTTACTAAGTAACAATTCCTTCCCAGGGGTCCTCACAGAAAAATGCAACTGTCATCCTCCTTTAGATTTTCATGTCCCTGTACTTGAACAAAACACAAACTCAGCTAAAAGTTCCTCACAACTGTCTTGTAGCTGTGCTTTCAGTTGCTGATGCTTTGTGAGCTTTAAAAAGAATACAACCAATACTGTGGTTTTTGATGCAAAATGAAACCTGGAATCTAATTTAAGATATTGACATATAATTATTATTCATAATAACAAATATTTGGCTTTGATATTTTTATGTTCTTGGTTATGGAAAATAATGAAGTCTGTTTAGCAGAGCTTTTTCTAGTGATGTATCATTTACTGTTCTTAAGGAAAAAATTATTAAAGTTGCATTACAGTTGATATCAGAACTTGGTTTTAGTATCAGACTTAAAACTGAGATCCTTCAGTTATAAATAAATCTCCCCCTAAATTAACAGTGTTGCCCCAAAAAGTGTGCATCAAATACACTATAAAGAAGAAACCCCACTAGCTCTCAATAGAAATGAAAACTCCCATAATTTCCCCTTGTCTCTATAAAGGGACAAGACTCAAGGGCAGCCTGCCTCAGTAAATTTTTCCACTCATTTTGCTTCTTTTTTTTTTAAACTGATTTTGCTCAAAGTACTCTTGAAAATTAAAAAAAAAAAAAAAAGGAGAGAAAAAGATAAAGACACTTCTAGCAGTCTTTGGTCAGTGTAGACTTGATATGAATTTACATCATCAAAACACCTCTTAATTGTGTTAAAAATTTATTGCACACATTTTTCTTCCAAATTCACAGGAACCTTTTGCTTTACAGTGTCTTCTTCACTTGTATGCCCGTTTTCTCTCTCATTGGAAAATATATCAATTGCTTATTAAAAAAAGAAATGTTTTGGCATGGCTGACCTGTAGAGATACACAGCTAAGCAGAGTCAGTGAATCCACTCACTCTGATATGCACACATGATATGCAATTAAAATCTCCATTCACATTCCTACAGGGTTGTCAATCAAGAGAAAAGCCTTTTTGACAACATCCAGTGAAGCGTACCAACTAACTGCTGAACAGGAACTTAAACAGTAACAGCTTTTGTTACTAGCAAGAACGGATTTTACCAAGATTGGGCTCGGTTTCTAAAGAAATAATTATGTTAAAATTTTGGGGGCTTTTCATTAAAAATTAAAATGTGTCACAAAGCTATTGTGTGTGAAGCTATCATATTATGTAATACATGAGGGTTATCAGATATATGTAAAAAAAAACCCTCTCTAACCCTTCTTGGCTGTAGGAAACAATTTATCCTTTCATATTTAGAACAATGAACAATGATTACAAGCTGGTTTTTAGTGAGAGGAGAACATTATTCTAATTGCATGTTGTCTATTTGGTAGGCATCGAATATCTTTTATAACATGACATTATAAGCTGCCCAGACACAAAACTAACACTGAAAAAGGTCTGCTACTGCCAAAAATGATACTGTGAACAATTTATTACTGATACACTGGAAAATAATTATAGGTATTTGGAACTCCATGAAAATATCCTACCTTTCAATTTACAGAGAAAAACAGAGGAAAAGTCTTTGATAAATATTGAAGATGATAACATTTACTTTCTAATACCCAGTCACGTAACACAGAAGTTGTAAGAGCATTAGGGTACTTTCAAATCCACTCTGTAAAGGTAAAACCAGTAAAAATACTTTGATCGTCAATAATCTGATGTTTGTGTTTTGAGCACTAACCTTGAATTACAGTTTTCAAACATGCTAATATTATTAAATATTGAAATATTTGCCCTCTTGCTTATCACACTCCATAACTGAAGAGAGAGCAGATGCATCCTGACTATTAACAGTCATGACAAATTGCCTTACTAATGAATGTTACACACTGAAAGTGCCATAACTGATTAAACTACAATTTCCCACTACCAGATAGAGAGAGACTTGGGAACTCCAGCAGTGGACAACTCTGATGTTCTGCCAGCAGGCCTTCAGGGCACAGTGTGGTATTTAGAAAAACACACTGTAAATTCCATATGAATATATTCTAAAAGACTATGTGTATACAACAGGTTTTAAAGAACATTAGATGAAACAGCTTAGGTTTGTAGCCAATGAGCCATGCAAAATGGATGTGTTTTAACAATTTTAGAATCATTACAAGGCTGCGTTAGAGAATATTTCTGTTGGGTTCCTCTGCCCCTCTCCCCACCTCCCCAAACATTGCTTGTGCTTTGCTTTCACATAAAATCTTTCTTTTGTCAGTCTCTTTGTCGGTGCAAAATTGGCAGTGGTTCAAATTCAAAGTACTCCTATTCATTTACTGACCATTAAACCAATGTCATTCTAGTTCACATCAGCCAGAGAGCTAAGCTCTAAAAAACATAAAAGGCTTGCTTCACCACTGACGAATAATGTGTACATTTTTACAGAGCTTAAACCTTAATGCTTTGCCTGAAACTAACAATACAGTATACCTTATCATTCCTTTTTCACAAGCAGGCAGCTGCTGAAACGCTTGCCACTTCAAAATATCAATTGCTTGCCAGAGTTGTCCTCAACACACCCTGTCAAACTCATGTATATTGTGCAATGAAAATGGTGCAGGACTGAAAGCTAGAAATTGTGTCAAATTCTGCTGTAATGGTATGATGTGCAAAGAACAATGTATGACAACCGTAGAGACTACAAACAATAGCAATGGAGCCAAACACTACATATATCACAACTGTGCCTGTACATATTTTATTGTATGTATTATATATTTAAAGCATGACAAATGTGTCACTGAGGCTATGTGCTACCCCAAAAAGAAACCCTTCAGCTTGTTAAGCTTTTTCATTGCTCTTGATGGAAATGTAGTAGTATTTTTCTGCACTCTAAACATTTGTTTGTAAATCACACAGCATAAGAAAAAAAAATCAGGTTTTCAAAATATCAAAACATAATGAGTAACAGATAACAAAAGACAATACTACAAGATGAGAAAATGAGATTTTGTTCAATTAACACTTTTGCTTTTCTCTACAGACACAGAATCAGGCTACGTTAAAGAATATCTGAGGCTATACACGACAAATACAATATCACTACACCCATAAATTACAGTGTACCTAATTTTAATGTAGATAAGTGCTGGCCTATTGATTTGCATGTTTCCCTGGCAAAATGGAAATCCCATGTGGGTATGTTCTTTGTCTGTAGAAAATGCATTTTAAAAAACCTTTATGAATACAGCAATCTATGCTAAAAAGGAAAACATAGGTAACTAGTATAAAATTATGCATGGAACCAAGGGGAAGTAGTGCTCATGTACATACATGTATACATGCATGTCTCTGTGCATGCATGTGTCAATGTCTGTTACACAGTCACATAGTTTTTTAGCACACAGAATTTCTACAAAGTGTCTTAAGTCATGAAAACTCAGCCTCTAGACAGAATCTTAAATTAGCTGAAGAAAAAAAATGAAAACTGCCAAACTAAGTAACAAAGCAAGTTAATCATAAGGTGACCATGAAGTGTTAGTCTTCATGCTAGTCTTCAAAAAACAACACAAAGTTGTGATGAAAAGTGTTTAGGAGGAAAGATGAGTGCAGCAGCCCACAGCAGCATGTAGGTTGCAAAACCTGAGCACACAGTATTCCGTGAGGGTCATTAACTGATATAATCCTAACCAAAATGAATAGATACACCATTAAGGTGTTAATAAATATTTTGGAAAGAGAATGGGTGTTTTAGGTGCTCAGGGTTGCTGACCTTTGCTGTGTTTATTAGTGGGACAATGATGCATTATTAACACACAGCAGCTGTACCTGAACTGCTGCCATGAACATAATAGCCTTTTATAGCCATCAGGGGAGTGAGATAGGAGGCCTTTATTAACCACTACACATGATTAGCACATTATGTGAACTTTAGTAGGCAAATTATCTCTTATTGAAATATAATGTTGGTTATAACTAATTGTAAACATGATTTAAAAAACTTCTCAATGCAAAACTAAGAGTTTTACTGCCATTTAGCTAATAAGTGGCTAAGCCACTAAAAAAATAATTCTTCTTTTCCTTTGTTCAACCTGTAAAAACAACTGTGCCTCACAAAAACCTATTGCCCTACGATAAAAACACTGAAGTGACTGAATGACTTTCATATCTTGAATATTATTTTTCAGAACCATAAAAAAAGCACAGACATTTCCAATACAATTAAGAAAACTGCTGGTGAAGAAAAAAGAACTCACCTTACATTTTCCTATAAAGACTACAAGCAGTTCCTAAAGAATCATTTTCAAGAGTTAACTTGAAAAAATAACGCCATGATTTACTTCAAAAAGCTTAGTTTTGGGTAAGATTATCCCATTAGCCTTCGCAACTGAACACAGCACTGAGAGTCCATTATGAGCAGTCTTTTATGCCCTAGCAGAAAGTCATTAACATAAAATAAATCATTAGCTTTGATATTAAGCCTCTACTATCTGCAGGTTTCTATGACTAATGTTCACAACTTTGTCTCCCAAACGATCAATTATATGTTTTTGAAAGGCTATCATCCCTTTTTACCATTATTTTTCCTTTTACTATTTATTATTATTTCAGATCGATGCAAACACGATGATCATAGGAGAAACAAATGTTTTCTCTTATTCATGAACACAAACCTACCCACTTTTGGCAACTGTGACCAGAACATGACTTCAAAGCCAATTACTTATAGTATAGGATAGAAATTATGCATTCCCAGAGTAAGTTCACTTCTTTCAAAGTCAGCAATATATGTAATGAAGCAGAAATCTACATGTGTGTATATACGTACAGAGTAGCACAGATACAACAGAAATTAACATGTTTACATAATCTTCTCTTCTAGCAGGAACTGTCTAGATAAATCTTTTACTTCACATTGCAGGCTTCATACTTCCTTTACTGACCCATTTCCGTAAGTACAGGTTATCACTGCCTGATTTCAGAGTTCTGAATTCTTGCATATAGAATAAGAACTGGAGTTCACTGCAGATTTTCTTAATATAACAAAAATACATACCAGCTACAGTAACTTCTATTTAACCTTTAAGACCATATAATCATCAACAACAATAGCAGGAGACAAAAGTACTACCACAGCAGCTCAATTTCCATGCTTAGACAGCAGAACCTTTGAAAAAACCAACTCGTGCCACTTTTGATTGGTAGAGAGTGGTTTAACAGTCAAGAATGTGAATGCTAAAACATTCTGACATTTCCACTAACCTGGATTTGTCAGATGCTCATGTAATTCAAGTATGTTTTGCAACTTAGAAGGCAGCGTGTTCCTTGGGAGGAAACCATTCAACAAGAGTCTGTAGCAAATCAAATAGCAGCCCAGTGAGAAATATAAATGAACAGCTCAAGAACAGTGTTAGCATATGTGCAATTGAAAGATAAGATATAAATATTATTAGAGCCATATGAAATTCAAATGCTAAAAATAATTTGCTGCAAACATAAGAAGCAAAACAAAACCACAGACATTACAAATGTGGGTTGCACCAAGATGCCTGCTGAAAAACAATTTTAAGTTTGAAGGTCTAAATCAAGAGCTAAACGTTTTATTTGCTGACTTACCAACTGAAAACTCATTGCTACCAATGAACAGAAATGGCAGCTACTCCATTAGAAGGGGAGACAAGAGTTCCTTACATGCACTCACCGCTTTGGAGGGGCAGACTTTGTTGCTGCTGCTACGGCTACATAATCTGTGTCTAACCATAGAATAAGCCAATGCTGCCATTTTTCAACTGAACACTGTAGGGAAAAGCATTACAATCAAGAAAATCTCATTTGGGCTGATGTGAATTCCATGCCTCAAAGTATTTTGGAAGCATTGCTATAATTAAGAGTCATTTGGTGAATCTGCTATAAACCATGTTTTGAAGCAGTTTATAACTCAACGCTTTTAATGAGAAATCATTCTTTGGGCAGAAAATTGGTATGTAGTTGCGTAGCTAAAACAGCAGAATAAACTATTTCAGTTGGAAGGGATCTACAACAATCACACAGTCCAACTGCAACAAAAAAACATTTAAATTTAGGTTACATTTAAAATAAGTATTTTATTGTATGAAATCCATGCTAGACATTCAAAGAGCATGTGTCCTCTTCAAAAAGATAAACAAAGCTGCCACTAATTGCCTCTGCTGTCAGTTCCAGAAGCCAAGGTCTGCATTGATCCAGAGACTACCCTCTCACCACGCAAAGTGGTGCTTTCAGGTCACTCTTGAACAGTGCTGAGAGTGAAGTCAAAAGAAGCTTTTTTACTTCCAACATCTAAGCTTTTTTATATCTACCATCAATAAAGGATTTAAATATCCAAGATTTTTAATCTAAATCCTACCATGATTAGGACAATTCTCTGCTAAAATATAAATTGTGTTTTACACACAGTCCGTTTTTCAAATGCTTCTGTACATTTTTAGCAAGACAAGAAAGTCTTAATGATGTGGGAATCTGAGGGCCAGAGGGTGCTCAGTTCTTCACAGTAAAGTGTGATCATCCCCAACACACCCCGAACTCAACAGAAGCTGGAACTGCATAGTCCTTCACAGTATCAGCTTCTCAAAATCAGCTCCAGCTCCTCTTTGGTTTAATGTAAACACCAAAGGTACTGCATGTGCTGTAGTGTTTAGTTGATTCAGCGTTCTTAATAATTTACTGGTTTCACTTCTCTTTCGTAAGACCTCATGATAGGCTGATTGAGGGTAATGCTGTAGAGATGAAACACATCGTTCTGGTATGAGAATAAAACATAATTCCTCTCCGGGTACTGATATTTGGCAGAAAGAAAAAAAATAAATTACTGCAAATGCTTTGGTTTATAGAAATCTTTGAGAAAGATTTCTCAAAAGCACATACATAAATCATTTCCTATGTTCCACTAAAATTGGGACCACTTCTTTTCTGAAACACTGGAATTTAAGGAGGCACACTTGAGACTTGCCCACAATTCTGAAACTACATACTAAGATATGAAAGAAAAGACCATTTCCGTTCTTCATATGTGGTATTTTTGAAACTAAAAGACTTAACACTTGAAAATCAACAGTCAGCCCCAATGCAACTGTTTATTCTCTCCTTTATGAAACAATAACAAATTTCAAGTATGATTCTAAGACAGTAGAGGATAAGGTATTTTTTTAAGGGCGGGGTGTGGGGGGGAAATATGTTCAGGATAAACAATACAAGCATAATCTAAATCGCTGTCAAAACAGCAACATAGTATTTCAGCTTTAGAGCTGTCCTTCAGAGAGCCTGCTCGCCACAACTCTGAGTTTGAGATAGAGACTGGACGGAAGCAAGCCCCTGGAAATAATGTACACTTTGTAAACAGCCATGGAACATTTTATTTAGAGTAGTCTCTATGATAGGGTTAAGTTTACACAATAAATTACTCTAAACGCTAAGTATAAATAAATGCACTTTTGCTCCATGGAATTCTGATTACAAGCAGGATTGTTACCTGCTTACAAAGCATTGTATTATATCTCCTTATCCACTTCTACCCAATGTCACTCTGCTTTTTTCATTTGAAAGGTTTTGCTTCCCTCTCCCTCCTTTCTCCTCTTTATTCCTCTTTTTAAAAACAACTACAGTCTATCATTTTACCTCTGCTGCCTGGCTGTATTTTTCCACTGCACTGACAACTATCAGTGAATACAAGAAAGATGAGTTGTAGGCTCCTGTATTTTTGAACAAGGTAGCAAATCACAGAAGAATCCAGTGCATAATTCTGCAAGGCTAACCATTGGGAGCAGTAAAGACTATTATTTTCTGCCTTCTGATGGCAGAGGTCAGCATCCCTGTCATTAGCTGTGTCAAACTACAATTATATAACTGCACTTTATGTGAGCAGATATCTGAAAACACTGTGAAGTTGCAAATATGAAAATTAAAATATACCTATCCTTCTTACAGTACTGATCAAAGTGGTCTTTGCAGGTGACACTTTAACACAAGACTGTTATTTACTTCTTTCTACTTAAACATTTAAACTTATCATCCAACTTCTTCCAGCAGCTTGAAATCACTGGCTGATCATATTCTATTCTAATCATCATATTCTATCAAATTAAGACACTTGGATTATCAAAGTTATTTCTTTTATATAATTCAACTCAATTACAGAATGTGACATTTCCTAAAATAAACTTCAACTGAAAAGACTACTCACATTAGCCTGAACGTATCTGAACTGCAATTATGCTTCAAGGTTCAAGGGGTGAACAGTACAATCTCAACCCTAAATCTGTCCAGCATAAGAGCTCCACTATGTTATTTCAAAGGCTGACCTATATACCAAAGCATACCGTCCATTCTGTCTGTTTGTATAAGAGATACCTCTCACAGTTGTCATAACCAACATTGTTTGCATTGTTTCTTCACTTTTCTCTCTCCATGGGTAATGCAAGAGAAACAAGGAAAAGCCTGCATAACAATATAGGCAGAGCATAATGAGCTTTCACAGCAGATAAAGAAATATTAGGCTAAGATGCTTAAAATGCTATTTTAGGTTTATAAAATAAAGATCTAAGCAGTCTTCTGAAACAAAGCCTGCCAACTGAAAATTGTAAGATAAGAGGTGATTGTTTGACTCCACATTATTTTCCTCTGGCTAAAGAAAAATGCACAGTCAATGCCTCCCATGCATGTGCCTGGGAACTCATATGCTACAAACAACCATCTGATCAGGGAAAACAACTAGTACTAACAGAACAACTAAAAAACTTAAAAGCCTAAGTATTTGTAGAATACATTCTAAATTACCAGCAGCTCAAGCAGACTTCAAATGTAAACAATCAAAGTCTGGAAAATTTGTAAAAGGAAAAACACCACCGAAACCTAGATATGAAAAATAGAGTCAAATCCGCTAGTAAGTGCCAAAAGTAAGTTTTAACTAACTTTACAAGAAACAAGAACCTAGAGGATCTTGAATGAGTTCCCAATGAGTTTTGCAGGTAGATTCCTAAGGAAGACCACCATTCTGGCCCAGAACAAGGATCCATCACACTCCAGCCATCATCTCCTTTCCTGGGAGAGTTTAAAAGCAAACACTCAACCAAACATACTGAACAGAAAATTCTGTAGGCCTCCCACCCTTCCAACTCCCTAAATACACACAGCCTGAAAATGAGTGACAGAGCAATACTGTAACATGATGACATGTTTAGAACAAGTCAGATAAGTTTTCACAGCAATGTTAATCATGCTGGGCAAAGGCAGAGAGTGAAGGGGTGAAAAATGAAATGTTCACTAAATGTACACCTCCAAGGGGCCTGGCAAATCTACTCTGTCCATTTAATGTTATCAATGGTCAGTGGTAAAGACATTTGAGGAAGACAACTGTTCTGTACTCGATATCTTATATTGAAACATTCCTGGTAAGACTTTTCCAAGCATAAAACATATGTCTTATGACTGTGCACTTTTAAGCGCATTATCAGTTCAGGCAAAGTGAAATAGAAGAGTTGCAACTTGTCTACAGAATGAGTGTCTCATTTGCATTTGAAAAGAACAGTTTGCTCCCTCATACATGGCATGACTTGAAAGAAGCTTTAACCAGCTAGTAAAGAAATTCTGAAAACGATTTCTAAATTAATTTATTCGATTTGGAGTGCAACACACCAAAAATTATTTAAGGAACTTAATTGGAAAATGATTTAATATATTAAAGTAATTCCTGATTTTCCAAAGCATTTAACTTTTAAATTAAATCTGGCCACTATCTCAAGAATGATGAGTGAAATGTGTATTCAAGTCATTACCTTCCTTCTGAAGCTTTAAATCATTGATAAGTTTAATAACGTTTGTCCAGTTTCACTGCCAAACAGGTCTTCAAACACTTTGGTTCTTATGGCATTAATATCAGCCCAAGCTTTTCACGTGGCAACATTCCACTGTTACAATTTACAATACTGACAATAGAGAAAATAACAGCAAACCACAGATGAAAAGTAGCAGTAGCCTCATGATTACTCAGAGTACTAAGAGAAAATTAATGAACACATAAATGCTCCTTTGCATTTGAACTCTTCATGCTGAACCAAGTTCACTCCTGGCACGAACTTCCAAAATATAGCGCACGTTTGCCAGATGCTGCAAAATAGTTACTTAAAACAACGCTAACAGTCATACCTCTGGGATCTCTCTTGAAATATCCTGGGGCATCCACCACAAAGGGCCCGATTTATCCCTGGATTCTATAACTCCATTGAGTATATGTGAAATGCAGCCAGGATGAATTTGGTCCTTTCTGTTGTGATTGGTAGATGCGACCATGTGGGAAACCTTTCCTGAAAACTGAGAGGGCTTCACCCGGGCGCCGCAGCCTCCGCGCCTCAGCACAAGCACACTCTATTTTGCTGTTTATCTCTGAATCGAGGCAGCTGCCCGGGATGAAAGGGACGGCTCGGAACGTCTCTCTGACACGTGAGACCGTCACGACAATAGCCGGGCGCGGGACCGGGCTGTCCGCCGGGATGGGCCGGGCCGGGCCGGGCCGGGCCGGGCCGGGCCGGGGGCCGCTCCTCCGCGGCAGAGCCCCGCCGGCCACCGCGCCCCGCCGCCGCCCTCCGCACCCGCGGCCGGCCCTGCGGAGCCTGCGCACGGCGGGGCTTGCGCTGCGAAAAGCCATCTGCTGCTGCTGCTGCTGCTGCTGCTGCAGCCCGCCACGGGCTGCCACGGCGGGCTTCCAAACAAGAGCCCGAGCGCGCAGGTTTGAACACATCGCTCTCTCCCGGCTTACTCCCCTTGGCCGGGCTGTGCTCTGGGTAACTCGCATTTTCCGATCATTTCCTACGGCCAACGTTTTATTCACATGCAAAGCCCATTCCGTAACAGCAGAGAAAGTGCAGTTCATACATAAAGCACCAGCTGGCTCAGGCTACAGCGGCAGTAACAATGCAGGAACCCCAGCCCCCTTCCTCGGCAGCAAAAGTCACGCAAAGTGCTCCGGGATCGCAACACCAAACTCTCGGAACCGGACTCAGGATTAGGGGTATCCTCTGCGGTTCCTCCTTCCCCAAGGCTCGGGGACCTAAAACTTAGCTCTCCTCAGATACAGACCCTATTTGCAGAGGTTTAATCAAGTTACAGAGAAATTGGGAAGGCAGTTGCACGGCCGGGACAAAGTGGAGCCGATGTTCTAAACCGACTTGTAAACACTATGCAGACTTATTATGCACACAGAGAGATGTGTATGCCTCTGTGTGTGTGTGTCTGTGTGTGTGTGTCTGTGTGTGTACACACACATATGTCACACACACACACACACAAAAACGTGCTTTTCGGCTCTTTGACACATGAATTGCGGGGCAGAGTTTCTGCCCGTTTGTGGCGGACGCGATCTTTCTCATTAATAAGCGCCCTGGAAATTCAAGTCCCCCGCACCAACATCCCCGTCCACGCCGTTTCTCCGAAAAGATGTTATGGAAAATGCCTCCCCCACCCACCCCCCCGCTCCAGCCGCCCGCCCCCAGACTACTCCGGGGGTTTAATTTGGGGTGCCTGCGGGGGAGCCGGTGTGTGTCCCGGCGGCACCGCTCCGCGGCGGGCGGCACTGCGCTCCCCAAACCCCAAAGCCCGGCAAGTGCCGCTGCCCTCCCTCCGCCTCGCCGGGGAACTTGGTGCGCGGCTCGCCAGAGCGCAGCGCCCGCTCATGCAACGCGCCGCGACAACAGCACACACCGACAGCACAGATAAAACACCTCGCACGACACAAAACACGAGTCACCTTGTTGCAATAGTAGGGGTCCAGGCAGGGGGAAGGTCCCAAACAAGGCGTATCAGGAGCGGCTGCAGGCTGAGGAGGTGGTGAATAAAATCTTACGTCCATTTCACTAAAACATCAAGCAAACTCCTTTCCTTTTCTTTTGGTCGTTAATGTAGGTGCAAAAAGGGGGGTGTGAGAGTGTGTGTGTGTGAGAGTGTGTGTGTGTGTGTGTGAGAGAGAGAGAGAGAGAGGGAAGGGGGGGGGGGACACACAAGACTGAGAAGAATAAAAAAAGAGGTGCCTGACTTCAGTAGTCAAACACCTTCCCTGCCTCACATCCGTTTGTGGTTTGTAAAGAGAGAGAGGAGAGGAAAAAAAAAAATCTCTTCCAAAAAAGCACCGGTCTGCAGATGTCTGCAAGAGAACCCACGAACCCTCCTTCTTCTACGGCAGGGCAGGTAACTTCGAGTACTTATTGTTTCCCCCGCGCATCGGCACCGGGGCGCTCGCTCCGTGCGTGCCGCTCTTTATGGGAGTCTCGGAGTTGGTTCGCTTCTCCCTCCCTCCCTCTCGCTCGCTCCCTCTGTTCTTTTCCCGTTCTTTCTTTCTTTCTTTCCTTCCTTTTCTTTTTGTCTCTCTTTTTTTTTCTTTTATTAATATTGTTATTATTTATTTGCTTTGGTTT
This sequence comes from Molothrus aeneus, assembly GCF_037042795.1. NCBI lineage: Eukaryota > Metazoa > Chordata > Aves > Passeriformes > Icteridae > Molothrus > Molothrus aeneus. Next base: position 115,489,721 of record NC_089646.1, read on the forward strand.
GGTAGAGTTGTATTTTGGTCGCCCACCACACCGAGGGCCTTGGGGGGGCTGAGGGGGAGGTGGCGACAGCAGCCGGGCCCCCCGCGCACCCCCGGGGGGAGCGGGGCGTCCAGGCGCTGGAATGGCCGCCCCGCTCGCTCGGCTCTGCTCTACTCGGCTTGGCTCGGCCCGGCCCGGCCGGGCTGGGTTGGGCTGGCGGCGGCAGGGGACGCACCGCGCTCCGCCGCGGAGCCGCCGCTCCGAGTGTGCCTCACACAAAGGGGCCGGCGAGGGAAGAGCCATTTGCGGCCGCCGGGGCCCGGAGCCGCGGAAAGGGGGCGCTCCCGCGCCCGCCATCCCGCCGCCGTCCCCGCCCTCGCGCAGCGCCCTCCGCCCGGCCCCCGGCGCCGCCCGGCCCCCGCCCGTTACTATGGCACCCCCTCCGCGCCGCGGGGCCGGGCCGGGCCGCAGGGGCGGCGGGGAGGGGGGCTCGGTGCGCTGCCTGGGGTGGGTCGGGCTCAGAGTGCCGGTGTGGCCGCGGGCAGGTCTCTCGAGGTGCCTCTGTGAGACCCTTGGACCCATTTCTGCGGACCTTTGGCAAAGTTGGGGTCGGGCGACCCCTCCGCCCTGGCAGCCCTCTGAGGCTGGTGTGGGTCGCGCTGTCAGCAGAGCCCTCGTCTCCAGTCCCGGCAGAGTGGAAGCTACGGCCCAGAGTTTGTGGTGGCACACATAGGCTATGATCCATGAGCGTGTCCCAGAAAACAGGAAACAAGTTGAAAGTAGAGCGCACCCGTGAAATATCTCGTCATCTGGGGTCTACGCCATTAATGGTGATGCTCAGGCCTGGGCACACAGGGTGACACCAGGCACAGGATGAAGGAGGGACATTTGAGGAGATGGCCTAACTGTGAGGGGAGGAAGGAAGGAGAAGCGGATGGGGTAGGGAAAATTAGGAGGAGCTCAATTAGGAGCAAATAAGGGTGCTGACAAAGGAAAGTTCGGAATCCAGTGGGATGCGGGAGAGGGATTGATGAGCATAACAATAACAAGGTTTAACAGGCAAAAACAATGAAAGAAAAGGTGACTTCAAGGCACCATGAGCAATTCCACTGGGTTTCCTGCTGAGTCTTCAGTAGTCTTAATCAGGGCAGAAAGGATGGAAGAGAAAGAATACAGGAAGGACACTATGCTGAGCTTAGATAATGCCCAACAGAGGAATTGTTATGAAAAGAAAGGAATGTCTTTTCTTCTTTAAATAAAAACGAATTACTGAGTGCCACACAAATAAACTGAGATTATGATGATTAACAGGAATGGTTACATTTATCAATACTCATGAACATTTCCATCACAAACCAGTTAGAATCTTAGAAGATTTGTAATGCATGTTGCCACACAAAACTGTCTTCTCATCACTGAAAAAAAATTATACGGTAAAGATTTCAAGGCAACTCAGTATTGGGGGGAGCAATTCGCAAATTTCAGGTGAAAAAATCAATGTTTGTGTGAGGATATACACATACATATATGAAGATATATAATCTGCACCTCAGATATTTTGATATTGTAGAGTCCTTCAGGATTGTGTTAAGTCATGACTTTCTTCCATGTCTAACAACCTGCTTTCATTAAAGCTTAATTATCTGAAAAAAATACATAAGTAATGCAAATGAAACTCTAGAGAAAACACGTTTGAAGCAATATTCCTATTTCAGGATTATTTGATCAAAAACATCTCTGAAGATACTTGGTTGTCAGTTCAACAGAATTTAGGTTTGATGGCAATAAATGTTTTTCTTAAACAAGCAATTACAAAAGGATCTGAGTTGCTTTCTTTTTAATAATGTTTGAAACCCTTCTGGCCTTGGAGAAAAGCTTGAAAACATGACCTAGAAAAAGCTCCAGAAAGCAAAGGAAAAGAAATTAACATATTAAAAAAAAAAAAACACAAAAAAACCCAAACCCTCATGATTTTTGGCATCTGACTCATTATTTTACATGTTTGGGATTAGACATTTTGAAAGTTAAAAAATCCTAAAAAAGATTTTCCTTTGCAAGAGATGTACTTGACGCCTGACAGATATATCACTGCTGCAAATGGCTGATATGTGGACCATAATTTGACAAAGTGAATGGGAGACAGATTGCAAGCTCCGTATTGAAAAGCTGCTGTTGAGAAACTTGTTATTCATGGACAGTGGATTAGTTTGCAGCCTATTGTGGAGAGAGGTGGTAGAGATACAGCAATTCGAGATGAGCTGTTCTAGGCAACCAGTGCGTGCAGGTGCATACAAGTGCATGCAGGTACAGAAACGCTAATGCAGAGCTGGAGATGTCAATACCAGAATGACTAGAGTGTCTGATAATAAAAAGTAGAGAATTGGCTTTTTATTTATGTGAAATATTACTGACTGCTGCCTTAGGAAGGGCTTCGGGTTCCTTGGAGTCTGTAGGAGTTTACAACTGTACCGTTTGCTTTGCGCAGCACTTCAAGTTATTTTCAGTACTTAATGATGCAGGCCCTGAGAGTTATAAAATTTTTCCTGCTACTTACAGAGATAATTTAATCATCAAGATGGTAAAATACCTGAGATTTGTGGCACTTATCTGTACAGTTGGTAAAAATTAAAGAGCTAAATATATATATTATTCTGTTAGAACATTCTTTTGTTTTGTAGGGAACATGTTGTCTAGGGTTTTCAGAATAATGCGTTTGTGGAGACCAGAAGTAAAATTGTTAATAATATTGTAGGTTTTGCCTTTATGGACTGAGAAAGCAAGGGCCTTTGCAGGATAATTCAATGGTATATCAAACTTGGCCACTTTAGCTCATGGAAGTGCATTTTCCAGAAAAAGAAAAAAAAAGTTAAAACAGATTTAAAAGAATGAATCAATTTTTAGAAGCTCAAAAGGAAGGAACATTTGTTCAGAAGGGCACTGAGTTTTTAAAGCCATTCAACATTCAAGTGAATGTCTCCAAAATAGTCTTGAAAGAGGTTGCTATACCAGCATATGAGAAGAGTGTTATTGCCTTTCTCATATAAATAGGAACAAATGCCTTGAGGAACATGATCTTTATCTGCCAATACTAAAAATGTTATTCTTTTAAATGCTGTCTGCTGGAGTTAGACTGTGCAGTGTAAATACTCTCCACGCAATGGAGAACTCGTATGGCATTCCTTGCCAAACAGCATTGTGGATGCAAGAGGTTTACACAGCAGACTGGAGACCTAAGAAGGTCGTTAGATAGACAAACCATAAATGGATCAGTAACTCCTCTGAGCTGAAAAGAGCTGGAGGTAGAGGACATGGAAGTAGGTAGTGGCAGTATTTGCCCTCAGTTTGGGCTGTCACGTCTAGAGCCATCATTGGAGGCAGAGTACTGCTAGGACACACCCTCAGTCTGAACCAGTCTGGCCATTGGCACAGTCTCATTTCAGAATGCACAGTCTTAGCAGTGGCCAGGTGAACAGAATTCAGTGGAACAAGTAACTGTGTCTGATATGACAGGTTATTTTCTTGTGTATCCTACTGTCTGACCCAGCTGGTCTGTCTAGTGTGTTGGGGGGCCATCAGCAGACATAACTAATGTTCTCAGCCAAAGAGAAATAAAGTATTTTAGTTTAAAAAACAACAGTCCAACATCTTTTTGTTTAAATCTCACACACATATACCCAGTTTTATTTGAGAGTACTAGATATCTGATCATGTATTACAAAGAGCAGACTTCCTGGTCTTCCTAGAAAGAAGGAAATGTGAGACTGTGATGATGGCTTAGTATTTATTATACTTAGGCTAGGCACCACAAGAATCTCTTCATGAGGCTGGCTCTTCTTTAAAGAAAAGTTTTTTGCTGCATATTTTTAAAAAGAGTTGGATTGGAAAATCATTTTGCTTCTTGCTTTGGTAGCCAGGAGGAATAGATAAGCTAAAAGGGAACCAATGAGATTTTGCTAAGAAAATCCCTCCTGCTGAAATTTTTGATTTTCTGACTAACTCACAGCACTGTTTACCATTCATAACAAAGGCCAATGCTCATCCATTTCTAGATAGTAGTTAATTAAATAATAATAGGACAAAGGGTCTGTCTCTTTTGTGTGGATGTCCTGTTTCATGTTCTTAATCTGGATATGACACTTGGATCTGGGAAGATGCAAATGATAATATATTAAGATTGCAGAATATTTTAAACAATGTAATTAATCTGGTTGTTTAATCAGAATGAACTCAAATCCTTTAAGAAATTGATTCATTTTAAGTGTTGACATTCTGTGCATTTACAAGTGAGCATAAATCAATGTGAAAAAAGAGGTCTTCAATACAGTATAAAAACTTAATAGGTGTAATATATATTTCAGAGTATTTAAACAGTTTGTAAGGCTACCAGTATTTAAACAGTTTGTTTGATAGTGTGTCAAACAAAGTGTAATGAAAGAGCTAGATATTTTATTATTTTAGCTATTGCTCCTGTCCTATTTCATTTGTTGTGGTAAAAATGATGGGGCCCAAATTATCACACTTGTATGAAAATAAATTGTCCTCTATAAGGAAGTACAAATCACTTTTAAAAGTTAAAGAGAGCCCCTGACTTCCCTTTGATACAAAGCAGAGAGAAAACCCGAGTATTGCCATATCTTCTTAGTCCAAAAAATCATACACAGACAATTTAACACTGGAGGAGGAATTGACACATGGGTTGAAGCCAAACTGTGTTTTGCATCTCAGAAAAGATTCTTACAACTCATCTGCCGTTGCCCCCAGTAGGAATTAAGGACAAAATATCTCAGAGAATCAAGAACTTAAATTACCATGAAAGAAATATAAAAATGTAAAATTCACCTTGCATATTTGCAGCTTTGATCCATTCCCATATGTCTCAAAGACACTGCCAGCTGGTTCAATTCAAATTACCAAATTAAATGTGGCCTTGCAGACATGGGGAAGGTAGGCCAGTCTCAAAAGAAAACATTTTACTGGGCTTTAGATTATTTCTCATGGTCAGAGAAACAAAGGGAAACATGAAGTTCCTTTTATTCTCTTCCTGTATTATCTATCTTATCAAGGTTTTTATATGAGCTACACTGTCCACATGGTATGAAGGAAGGAAGGCTCAAAAATACATCACAGTGTGATGTATGCTAGTTCACAATTTCAAGATATACTCAACTGCTAAAGTTGCCAATTTTCCACTCTTCCACTTATCTTGTTAGATCAATCATGAAACATCCAGAAGTATAGGGAATCAGGAATTTTCGGTTTTGTGCTGGTTTTTTTCCTGAAGTGTACTGGAGACCTGTACTTAGAGTTCAGTAACTTAGATTTTTTTTAAAGGAAAGTTACGTTTTCAACAATTTATTTGATGGTTTAAAAGCTGTCTAAAGGCATTTTGGTTTCTCCTCCAAAAATTGAGGATTCATATAAGTTCTATAAATGTTATCTGGAGACTGCATCATATACAGATGTCTTGAGAACAAATCTGTATTCATAGTTGCTACCATTAAAAATACCCATCTGTATTTGCAGGTATTTTACAAATGTGCATATTAATATGTTAGCTGAATAGTCAGGAGAAAGTAAAGACTGAACAGACAACTGGTCACCAGCAGAGGAAGGGTCTGTATCACCAGTTTACCCATGGCATTCAACAGGGAATTCTCATCTGCAAGACAGATGCCAAGTAGGTGATTAATCAGTTTTCAATTCAGAACAATGATGTCATCATTTGATAAACCCCCAAACAGAGTTGAATTGCCCCTGCATGAGCTCCCCTGACATGAGGGTATCATTACAGGCTTACTTGAAACCCCTTCTTTTCTGTTTCAGATGCCTTTTGCTAAAGAAAATTTTCATTTTCATTTATATTCACAAGGTCTCTGTGAAGAGAAAGATGTTTCTTAAATCTCTGGGCAAGGTAGGTGTTTCAAAAGGAGGCTCCCACCCCAAAGCAGTGAGGCAAAAAAGTAGTCTAAATACATTCTTTTACGTGAGTTTAATTAGTAGTTTAATTCAAGCTCAGAATTATAGATGTTAATAGAGAGAGGGGTCCAAACTCTATTCTCTCTGAATACATGTAAGTATAGTAAAGTTCAGAGAGTAAAAAAATTATTTTTTAGGGCTAGAAGGTAATACAGTTTATCTTTTATCTCATTTTAATTTTTTAGCTAGAGAAAATAAAATTACTTGCTTGAATCTATTTTTCTCCCTTTGGGATTTATGATTGCTGTCAGAAAAGCACCACAGAATGGGCACAGTTGGCATTTCAAGTGTAAAAGGTTGTGACTGAGGTATAATAAAAGTATGTTGGGGGTTTCCATTAGAGCTTCCTGTTGTAGCAAATAAATCCCATCCCATTCACACTTGATAGGCTGAAACAGATATGTCATCAGCATGTCATCTGCAGTCAGTTTTTAAGGGGCATGATAAACTGTTAGGACTGCTGACTTGAGAGCAAAATTTACTTCCTTGCTGAGATTTTGGCATTTTTCTGGTGGATCTCTAGGAATTTCAGATCCCCTTCCTTATAACTGCTATGGGGTTTTTTTTTCTCGATGGAGTTGTCACTCTTAAGTCTAATAAAGACTCTCTGTCTTCCTTTTCTGGGCTTTCTAGTTTGACAGTTTTGTGTTATAACTTTGTTCCACAATAAAAATAAAAAAGCTCTGGGTGTTAAGGAAGTCCTTGGAAAACTGTAAGTGATAGAGTCAGCATTTACAGAACATATCACAACAGGTCTGACTGACCTTGGCAGCAATAGGAGATCACCATTTCTCATGGATGAGCTTTTCTTGAATGTCTGTCTTTTATGCTGTATAAGGCAGAAATACCTTTTCTAGGTCAAGGCTACTGTTTTCTGTTTCTCTTACTCTTTAACAGAGATTGTCTACTACTGTCAAATATTATCTGTTTAAGGAATTTCTCTCAATCCCCTGTGTCTTGTTCTATGGTATCTTAAGATAAATCTACATCACTGGTATTATTTTATAGTCTTATACTGTTTTGCTGAGGATTATTTGGTTGAGGATTTTGAATGGTTTACTTTTATCACAGTCAGACTGCAAAGATTAATGTTTGTGGACGTCCTCCAAATCATCTCCTTTACTCTGGCTACCAGAGTGTAATCAACACTGTTTTCTTGTTGGAATGGCCATTGTCCTTTTTTTTAGCAGTTGGCAGGAGTACCAGTTAGAGGGAATGAATCGTCTACGTTGGCTGTTCATCTTTAAAAATTGACTCTTCAGTAGCATGTGTAAGTATAAAAGAATTAAATATACATATTTATCAGAATCTATGAAACACGTGGAGGGGAACTCCCAGGCCACATTTGAAATTATCAAGTTTCTAACAATTTGTTGAATGCATATAGATTTATAGATAATAGCTGCGTGGAGACAGTTGCCTGACTGCATAATACGCTGATAATAATTAAGTAAAAACAAATAATAATTTGAAATAAAAGAGCATGAAAAGAAACTCAGACTCATTTACAGTTGTAGAATATAGGAAAAAAAACCTCCACCATCCTCCTAAGATACCCTCCCCCTCCTCACAGTGGAATTTCCCTGCTTGAAGTTATCTTGAGAAGACACAATTTGCAATTTGCCTAAGAGGTCAGCAGGTCCAAACTACTGTACCACAGTGTAGGAGGTGGTTTCAAGGCTGACAGCCCCCTGGAAGGAGGATCTGCAAGCATCTTACTTTCTTTTGAATAAAGTGTGACCTCCACTGGTCGTTGTTGTATTCAGGAAAAGGGGAAAAAGTCCATCATGGAAGAAGGCCCCAAGACATTTTGTGGCACAAAGTTTTGCAGTGTCAACTGCAAGGTTCCTACTTAGTTCACTGGAGAAATATGTAATAGGTATTTACATATGTTTAAGTGGAGCTGCAGGGGGGCAGGGAGAGAGCTGAAGCATGTGCTTGCACTTGCTGAGAGTCATGCATGTCCAACATCTGCCTGCCTGTCTCTCGTGAGTGTGATTTGTAAGGTATGTGTTGAAAAATAAAAGCAAGAATATTTGGTTGCCAAGACTAATACATACATACTTTTCCTTCATTTTTTTCACATCTGTGTTTCTGTAATGACTTTAAAAAATGAAATTATTAAAAAAAACCAACCAAACAAACAATAAAACCCCCCAGACTGTCCAGGGCAGAATTCAATCCACAAAGAGAATGCAAACTGAAATAACCTTAAAATAGAAAGTACCGTTAAGGAGAAACGTAACATAAAGAAGAGGTTTAAGGAACCTGAGCACAAGTCATTTTTGCTACAATACATAGCCACACTGAAGAGAGTAAAGGGTAGGAAGACACAATATTTCTGAATTTCCATGTCTTTGTGGGTTTAAGTCAGACCCTTAACCTTATTTGAATATAGTATTTTTTTGGTTTAATACATTTCATACAGAATGTATAAAGAAGATTTAATAACTGTCTCTTAGCTGTGGTTTATCTCTACCTCAGAGAAAGCTAAAATGAGTTTCTAGTGAAATGGCTGAAAGAGCATACACAGTAAGTCTTCTATCAAATTGTTTCCAGTCTTGCTGATTTGTAAAAGATTTTTTAGAAAGATTCTGGCTTTCTATATAGAATGTTAAAGTTTGATTCTGTGCCCAAAATTTATAAAGCGAACCACAAATAACCAGTGGAAGTCTAGCTTGCCATGTTCTGTTTTTTGAAACTCCTGAGATTACTTTGCTATCACGTGGAATTTGTCCTAGTATTTAACCCAAGTTTTACTCTCAAAAAGAAAATTGTATTATAGTGTATTACATATTTCTGGCTGTAATAGCAATTAAATGTCTTGGAAGAAACTAATCAAATCTCCAGGCTTCTCTGTCTTTTTTGTTTTTCTCTTTCAGAAGTTCATCACAGATAAAGGACTAACTTTGTGAACATACTCCTGCGGTAGAAAGGACAAAAATGAACAATTCTTATGTAATTAGTCACCCGACACAAGTGTTCCAGGATAAGATCTTCTGAAGTATCATAGCAGAAATATAAATGGAACACTTAGAGTTGCTGTTGTCAGCTGTTAAAAATGGAAGTATTTCTGCAGCATTTCAGGTTCTCTGGATAGTTGTACATCAAACTAAGGTATTCTTGTGGCATTGAACTGCACAAGGGTAGTTAACTGCTTTCCTCCTGCCCCAGAAGCCAAACAGCCCACTGGCACCAATTTAAGGCAACAAAATCAGGCTGGACCAGGCTTGTGTTTGCCCTGCTTCCCTATACTTTTGTCTGTCTTAGGTGGTATTTCTTATATTTGAATGTGCTGCAGTGGTTATTCAAATAGATGCAGTTTCCTAACATTCCAGCTCAAACACTGAAGTGCAGTAAACTTGAGCTGACTGGGCATCAAAAGGCATGAACCAGCAGTGCTAATACAATCAGTCTCATGAGATCACTACTGCTGAAAACTGGGACTACAGCCCATGGGTATTATTGTGTCTCTTCCATCAGCTTCTCAAAGTGCTCTCCATGCACACCCAAAAAGGCCAGACAATTTCTCCCTTAACGTATTGGAAATAAATTTGTTGAGGTACACATGTTTTCACACACAGCTTAAGGGATATGCTCCCATAATTACTAGCACTGCTTATAAGTCAGGAGTTAGTGCAGGCACAGCATCCAGGTGTAGGGTGTTATTACTGGTTCTGCTTTGGAAACATACTCAAGTGTGCTTCTCTGCCATCTGGCATTTCTGATTCAGGAGAATATCTGTATTTTCTTGTCTTCCTTGAACATTAAAATCAAGGGTCAAGGTCTGCTTTTTTCTTTTGTACAGTTTGGTTCATTTGGGAGTTGTTCCTAACATAACAAAGCTGTGGTTTTGCAGTAGGCTTCAGCAAATTTAAATCTGTGCTGCTGCTGAAGATGGTGGTACAGCTCTCTTTCCCTTCCTCCTCCAGCTGCATATTCTGCTGTCTCCCTAGGGAGAATGAGCATACTTCTGGCTTCAAGGTCAGCTGTGTCAGGAACCATCTGAAAATTAGTGTGTGGCTCAGATCTTAGGTGGATCATTTTGTATTTTTGATCTGGCTGACTCTGAGGCAGCATGAGAACTGATGATGAAATGAGAGGAGTATTTACCTAGGTCTGAGGAGAGGACGGGGAGGGAGGTGGTGAGTGGGCCTGCCTCTTGGCACACTCCATACTAAGGGTAGCTTAAGCCAATAATGAAACAGCACCTAAGAGTCTGCTTGCTAAACTCAGAGGTGAAATGAGCTTCTGGTATTAGGGAAGACCAAACACTGGAAAATTCCAATGCTTTTTTTTTTTTTAACTTTCTGTGTAGTGTAATTTCCAGAGAGCTTGAAGCAGAGCCATCATGCAGGAAAAAGAAATAGTAGATATTGAGTGGAACAATAGTAAGAGTTAGACACCTCACATAGACCCAGTTTTCCAAATTTTTTCCATATAACTCCAGTAATTTTCCCTAAAATGTTCTGTGGTGGGGAGAATGTTGAAAATACTCTGAAACACACCAACAATTATCAAAAAGGTACACAAAGTTCATAAGCTTCAACTGGGATGAAAACTTATTGAAGTAAATTTTTACCTAACCTGTTTTTTTTGTAGCAATTCAATCCTTCTTCCTGAAATTCCTACCTAGACAGGCCCATCAAAGCTGTGGTACTGGAGAGGAAGTGATGCCTCAAAGTTACTCAACGTGTGAGTTGGGAAGGGGCAGGGGGACTGTGAGGGGAAAGGAGGGGGAGTGGGCGAAACATGGATGGATGGATCTGAGATTATGCTGCAGCTGAGATTGAAATAAAATTTCACCTTAAAATGGGGTGGCTGCTGCTTCTATAGAAGTCTTGGGGATAATTCATCTACCACTTGATAAATTGGCAGGGTTTCTTTCCAGGTTCTCTTTTCTATTCTCCTTTATGCTTTGTATGTGTATACATGTGTGTGAGGTATGTGTATGTAATTTTCAAGAGATCTGGCCCTTTCTTTCTCCTTGGCTAACTTCTGAAATAGAGCTGTCAGGATGATTCCAGCATTTGGAGCCATATTCTTCCTGACAGAATATAACTCTTTTTCACAGTTTTCCTTTTTTATGGCCTGAAGTCAATGGGAATATTCAATGCAACCTAAGGTCAGGTTCCTGAATTTTAACACTATTTCCCATGAGAACTAGAAGAATGAAAATTCCTTTAAGACAGGGAAGAAAAAGTGGAACGGTAATGTCAGGACAAAACACTTGTTATGTGGCTTTAAAAAAGCAGCTTGAAGAGATTTCAGATCTAGGGGGAGGTGAGCTTCATTTAATCTGTCCAGGAATTTAACAGCAGTCACAGAGTTATCAGTCGCTTGTACAAAAGGGTTGAACTCTCATAGCGACTGGCTGTACTAGCAATCTTGAAATTCAGTAGGCCAGCTGCAAGAGGATTCATCAAGTTAAGTAATTTCAAAAATGTATTGAAATATAACATATGCAGCCATATAAAATATATGATGTGTCAGGATTTTAAGCAATGCCTTAGCAATATAGCTGTATGTATAGCCATGGGCTAGACAGAAATACAACCACTCTTTTCTAGAACATAGAAAAAGGGTTGGTTATGAGCTGAACAGGTTTGACTGATTCATTTATGTCTTATCAGTGATATTATTTGATGCCTTGGAAGGCAGAGGTTGTGCACATTCAGTCAACAAAAAATTTTGTAATACTGAAAAGAAATGGTGATGTTAATTTATTTTCTGCAAAGGAAGAGGTTTCATGCCTGTGCCCACCTCCACAGAGTGGAAATTCACAGAGACCTAGTTTTTATCTAGGCAGAGTTTCTCATATATCAGTGGAAATTTTAGATCTCTCTAATATCAGTTGTACTTTGAAAAATCTAAATTTTCTTGTTTTACATATTTCTGATGTCAAGTCTTACATATTGCATTAGTGAAATAGGATGAGAATGAAGGTGTTGCTATTTACAAACTCTTTGAAGATGTAAGGTGCTGTATATATATATATAAATCATCCATTTCATATGAGTTTGGATGTGCTAAAAATGCTGTACATTTCACTGGTGATAAAGCATCATGATCAATGAAGAATCTGAATATTAAAGTTAGAGGAGAGTATTTTATTTTTACAATGTCCCTGTATATGTTCCATTAAGAAAGACAAAATATGCTTTATTAATGTAGTATTCCAAGCTCTTTTTGCTTCCCCAAATGTCAGCTGTCAAACTTTGTTGCCATCCTTGAGAACAACTAAAAAGTGAGACATTTTTCTGTTTGGAGGCACTTACCTTCCAGTAATAATCCTATCTTACCAATGGTTTAAAAAAAAGGTTTTAAATTAAAACATTGGCTAAAAATTATATCATGATATCTTTTGATGTAGAATTGCAGAGATTAAGATAAACTCCAGAGTAAAACATGCTGTAGGTAAGAGAAGTGGAAGCAGTCTGGCCTGTGGCAAGATGAACTACAAAAAGTCCAGTTTTATAAATGATGTCCAATTACATTTAAGTTTTTTATGGAAAACCTATTCTGCAGAATATTTAAAGTCTTGAATGTGCCCCTTTGATTTTGTGCTCTCTCTTAATTTTTTTAGTCTTTCCATAACAGTTATTTCTATTCTGTTTTCAGTCTGCTTCATGTTCCCTTGTCTTACCTCTCTATCCCTTTCCCCCTCCTCCACATCCTTTCTCTCTTTCTCATGTAATCTCAGAGCTGTTAGAAAAAATGCTGCTTTTTTTTTCTGCGTAATGTTCTTCAGCTTTAGCAATTTTCCATTTCACTTCTTTCTTGTTATACTGTTTCCATTTAATATTTTGGGAGAAAAATCATTCTATTTTAAGTTGAGCCGAATACACCATCACAATGTTTTGGCTCATGTTAGTTTTTTTTTTCAAATATAAAGTTTATTTGCAGTTTCCTGTGCTCTCCATTTGACTGCTATTAAAGGAGGAGGAGGGGGAAAAAAGATATTAACTTTTACCATCAGCAGAAGGTGTATCTTTACAAATGTCACTGTTTCTCATCCCTGGTTTGTTTTGTATTTGTAGTAGCATGGAAGCTCTGCAGGATTGTTTACACAGCCTGGGTCTCACAATAACATAACTTGTTTGTAGGATGACATTGGTCTGGAGCTAAAATGATTACAGTATGTTTTAGGGGATGATACACTCTGAATGAGTTCTAAGGAGAGAAATAAGTTGAATTATGTACTACAAAAAATTGTTAGGACAGTGTAGTGTTGTGTGGGCAGCTGTGGGTTATAAGAGCTGGTTTGGAGGTGGAATGCAAGTGATTTTAAGTACAGTCCAGGATTTTTAAAATCAGAGATGCTTTTATCAAAAGAGTACCTTCTACTAATAGCTACTGTATTTTCAGAGTAAATGAAGACTGAAGGAAACAGGATGATTAATTTTACTACTGATTTCTGTTTATTGCTGCAGAAAGCATCATTGCATTTAATCCATGACTGTTCTGTCCTAGCTGATACTTCTTTAGAGTTTATATAAAAAGGCTGTATAAAAGTGGACAAAAATGATGACACTACTTATGATACAAGAAAGCTGGCAAATAACTATAGTACCACAGCATTTAGGCACCATGGTGATAGGTGCCTTAGAGATACATGCAAGAGAGACAAACAGAATGAGTCAACGTATTGCCCAATTTGCATAAAATTTTTCATAAAATAACTTGCAGTATTTGAGAAAGAAAATAAATATTTGGTGTTTGGGTTGCTATGGTGTTGTAGTAGTGAAAAAAGCAAAACTATGAACAAACAGTCTATGCTGCATTATGAGTTTACTAAGCAGACAGGCTTCTAAGTAACAAAGTGAATATGAAAAAAGGCTTTAATTATGTAGAGGTTAGTTTTGATAACAGCTAGTGTAATGACAGCTTTTTCTGTCCTCTTCACTTAGGAAGATCTTAAACACTGATTTCAAGAAACTCTGAAGAGGGTTGTGCAGCAAGTGCTATGAATTTCTGTATTTACTCCTTACTTTGATTTACTTCCTTGGACTTAGTGATAGAAACAGCAGGTTTTGTCAGCCTCTGAGAGCATTTCCTGCTTTTCCTTTCAGTTGGGATGAACTGAACTAAACTCATATTTTACTGTGCTTCTTTTTAATTCAGAAGCATTTTTAATAGATTTTTCAGTCCAAGGGGGATGAGTGCTCTCTTTTGCATGCTCTTCTACACTAACATCTGGTTTCAGCAGACCTCTTAAACATATTCCTAAGTGCATCCTTAAATATTTGGTTGGTCATATGCCTAAAGGAGTACAGTAGTCACATTAAAGAGCAGGATATTCTTAAGTGCTTTTTTGAATAGAGACCTAAATGGGAATGAAAAGACAATTATGTACTTTTAATTGCATGCATTAATTAGCCAAGTATATGTTTCATTTACTAACATTATCTTTTGTAGTTATATAACTTTAAAGAACACAGAAAAGTCCTTAATCCAAATTTTGTTCAATAGATGTGTTTGAATAAGTATACTTACCCGCAGTATAATTTAGCTGCAAAGGTGTTGATAAAGAATAAATGGTTGCTTCCATTCAGCACACATATTTTTCTAGTAAATGAACTTGCAATACTGAGAAAAGGGTTTAGGGGGGATAAAGAAGAAGGAAAATTGAGAAATTCATGGTAACTTTTTGGAAGGCGCATCAAAGTTTAAGAATTTTTTGCCTTTGCTACAGTGTAATTATTTTTCAATTGTTGCTTCTGACTGAGCAGGCAATAACCTAGTTTTTTCTGTTAGGCATGAACGAATGAGCAAATTTAAGAATTAAGTACCCACACAGAATAAACATGTCATTTTGTAGTTTATGAAACATTTGGCTCTGATAATGCAGCTCAAGAAAGTCATACTCTTTTCTAATGAGTGAATGGCTTGAAATGTGTTCTGTATCACAGTCTGAAAAATGTAGTTACTTTATCTAATTTGCAATCCTTTAGCTAGGGGCAAGGGTAAGAAATTCAGGGATGAGTTAACATATCCAGCCCTCTTATGGAACTGCATGGTACTCTTAGAGAGGAGGGAAAAATACTGAGCAGAAATGATAGCAAAATTAGACATCAGTATTACACTAGAGTTACTCAAATTTAAGCTCAATAGAATAGTCACCTGAAATATATTTTTTAACTCTGCTTAACTTTTTCTGAAAACTCTCTCAAGAATGGTATATTTTACAATATTTTTCTTTGCAGATAACTTTAAATAAAAGAAAGCTATTCCCCAAATGCATACTTGTGTAAGCATTTGGAATGCAGTAAGTGTGTTTTCATTATGACTGAACAATTTCAGCTGTGAGCAACTATACAGCAAGAAGAAGAAAAAATGCATCTTTGGAGGTAAATTAAATTGCAGTACCCAAAGAATTGGGATCTGCCTTTTATAATTTGGACATGAGAAAACCAAAATAAAAATAAAGGTTCAAACTAGATTCTCCACTGCTTTCGAATGCTTTCATAAAAAAAGAAATTGAAATGGAGTATAGGGAATGACAGAACTTAAAAATATTTTTCTCTGCATTTTCAACATGTACTCATCAATGTGTACTCTGTAAAGATTCTGTCTACAACTCAAAAAGCCTTTCTAAATGAAATTCAGCAAAAAACAATGGTCTGTCTAAGCAGAAATGATCTTATCAAGGCCAGTCATTTGGATAGTGTATGGCAGTGTATTTGTGTATATCTATGTCTATGAAGACAATTTAGAAAAGAGGGAGGGAAAAGAGAATCCTGATAATATTATTTGTAAAGTATCTCTCCCCTGAATGATATTTCACCATCTAAAAGACTAATTAGATTGCATGATTACATGACTCTCCAGAGTTATGCATCTTAGCAAGAAAATCCCCACAGAGTCATTTATCATGTCAAAGGGTCAGTGGTATTTTTTGCGGTATTCATCTGGATAGATGAAAAACAAACATTGCAGTTTGGAAATTTCTAGATACATAGACATAACCTGTGAATGAGTGATCTGCAAGATTACAGACTGGATGCTCTTGAAATGGAAACATGAAAGGCATTTCTGTGCATAAATGCTAGACGTCTTTTTTAAAGTTCAAGATACTTTTAGTTACAGCCAGCTCTCAAACACTTCTGGATGCCTCCAAATGCAGTATCACAATGGCAGTCAAAAAAATATGGAGTGAGTCCCCAAAGGTATAAGGAAGTGGATTTTGCACTTCTGATTTTTTTTTTTTGGTGGTTTGGTTCTTTTAGCACGAACCAATTTCTGTTGCAGGCAGGCCAACATGTCACTGCTAGTGTCATAGTTATAGTCAGCAGTCTTCTTGGCTGAAGTTTGATAAATGTATCTTTGGAGGATCATAATTTTTCTAAATGGTATGATTTTTTCAGTGAGGACTTTGGTCTTGAGTCTGCAAAAATCAACACTTTTGATTGATTTTAAAAATACAAACAGTGCAGTCCTTTGGGAAAGACCCTTAATTTCCAAAAACACAGGAGTCCAGGCTGGACTCTACAGAGAGACTTTTATGCTTAGTACTGTGAGTGCTTATCTTGCCTAATTTCAAAATATCCCAGATCAGCTGCAGGATAAGGCCAGGAGGATTTTCATCCTGAGTTATCAATGTCTTCAGTACAGAGACATGTCTTTTTTGGATAATGCCAGGGGAAATGCAAATGCTTTAACCATGCATTGACCATGCAGAGCAGAGTAGTCTTTTACATTCAAACTCTATTGGAATTCTCAAAGTAAGCATTCTTTTCCCCAGCTAACCTATATAACTTAACTGGTAGCTGTTAGTGGTCTATCAATTATATGTGTGGAAATTTTGGCCTCCAGCATTCCCACTTCAGAAAGTTTCCCAACTAATGGTTTCCTGAGTATGCAGGGATAAGGGACTGCTAAGGGCTTAGTAACTATGGCCTTCTCTTACAGAAAGGGAGACTTAGTTGTCTTTTGGGTATAAGGCATTTAATTTTGAAAAGGTTACTGTTTTATTTTTTTAATCAATTGATGGATCCTGGGTCTCTCCTGCTGCATGTAATTCATGTCACTCACCTTGCTACCATCTTACTTTCTCCATCTTTCCTAATGAAGTTTTTTGGCAGAACAAGAGCTGGAAAATACTTCTGCATCTGGTTTGCTTTGGGAAGAAAGACTTTGTGAAGTGTGAGGTGTGAGGAAAGACTCATTCCCCTCTGGATTATGAAAGCAGTGCTTATAATAAAACTGTATGTTGTGACTCTTCAGTGGATGGAGGTCTGTTCTTCTATGCATGCTCAATGCAACATAACTGTGTAGATTAAAGACTTTTAATAGTCCCTTCCCTTTGATATTTCCAGTTTCTCCTGAGTGCACTGACTTTCCTAGGTAATTTCTGTTGTGTGCCATACCTAGGTCTCCCCAGGACTTCTTGAGAAATTTTTCTAGCTAAGCTGGATGCCAGGAATTCTATTAAGTGGTAAATTGTCCTGTCCCCTCTCCTCCCTTCTTCCCCATACCCCAACCCTCCCTCACTAACAAAAGGAATGTCTTTATATTCTAAAAGTTGTTATTATAAAGTGCATTACTGGACTAGGGAAAGACTGAAATTGCTACTTATATTTATTCTTCATTATGTGAGTGAACTTTGGTAATGCAAAATCATTCAAAAGTACTGTTAACCAAGAACTTGGCAATAGAGAATCCTGTGGGCAGAGAAACATCTTAATCCCTTTCTTCGTCAGAATTTCAGAATTTAAAAGCTTTCCTTATATTCAGTTGGGATTCCCCCTTTTTTTTTTTTTCCTGGGTTTGTCTTTAATTTGTCATAAAGTACAGATCACAAGAGAGGAGCTGGGAGGTGGAGCAAAAAACATTGGTCAGAGTTACAGGGAAAAGATCTTCCATTTTTTGAAGATGCATCCAAAAGAAATTATTTTTAGTCTGTAAAGTGTGATGCATCTCACCTAGTTTCAGGTGCCCCTGGTAAGGGGCAAAAAGGAGGTCACCCTGCATTTTTCCAATTGGATATGGAAAGTGGTGGTCAATTCCAAATAGCTCACCTCACATTTTCTTGGTCCTTCATCACTGATTGTAAGGCAGAACAAATTAGCTTGCCACTTAGGAAATAGGTGTTTTAATAAGGTTAAAACTCTGGCCTTAAAAATCATATTTCCTATGATATTTTAATCCTAAGGAATGGAAAGAAAAAAGACTGATTGGAATTTTCAGAAGACGTTTATCTTCCATTGATTTCAATGGGACTATATGAATACTTTGGAACTTAATGAGGTTCCTGAGTTTCTTGAGAAACTATCTCTGCAAACCTGAGTTTCACTGAAAAGAAATAAAATTAAATATATTAAAATCTATGTCATACAAGAAAATCAGAATTTGATGTTTTAGACAGTTCAGTAGCTTTTAAAATATTAAACTTTTGCCCACTCATTTCCTAATAATTGGATCTTCAGTTTGTTTAGGATGGTCTGGATGCATCATAAGATTCTATGAAGAAAAAGATACTTTATAAAAATAAACAAATTCAGTCAAGACTTGTTGGTAGTGGGAAAAGTTTAAAATGTAACTTAATTTTTGCCCACCTGCTTGTATCTTTTTTTCAGACATGAGAGATTAGGAATGGATTTTGCTTTAATAAAGTGTGCCTGCTGTGATGTTGCTGCTGTTTCTAAATGGGATGTCTCATTCCTTGTGATATGAAACTCCACAATTCCATTTTATTGGGCAAGCAAGGCAATCCTTCGTTAGCTCAGAGCTCCACTGACTTCAAGAGGGTGTAATGCCAAGGTGTAAAGTCTTCCATATAGAACCCTGCATGAAAAATTTAGCAGGGTTGAGCCTGAACTTGGCTATATTTGTATTTCTTGCAGCTGAAATATGCTATCCTGTGATAACAGCATCTGTAATCTCTTAGTAGGGTATTACAGAAAGTGAACAGCACTATGTTTATAATAAACAGGAAATTGTATACTGTTAGTTATTAATTAGCATAGAAGGACATGTACATAAAAAATTATGAACTAAAATGGAGAGCATGTTCTGATGTAGTGCATTTTTCTTGTTATGTTGCTAACACTTGTATTATTATGCAAATAAGCAAATATGTGTAGAAATCCTGTATTTATGATTTAGCATTATTAGACAATTTCAGAAGGAATAGCTGACACCTCCTTTCTTATTAAAACACTTGTGTAGTCACTGGTGTGATAAATTTTTAAAATTATTTTAATATAATAAATATAATAATTAATATAATTAATAAATGAAATAAATATAAATAATAACAAATAAAATAATAATATAATAATTTTTTAAAGGATCATACATATACTTATTGTTACTTTAGTTTTTCCCCTATGTCATTTTTAACAGCAGTATGGAGTGATTTTAGTATGTTTCAGCAGAATATTTCAAAAATAACACAAATCTGTTGCAAAAGTTACTACTTGAAAAAGTTCTTGTACCTTATAAAGTGCTACTTATGAATACAATAAGTGACATAAATATGCCAATAAATCTGACTTGATCTGAATCACCCTAAATCTAGGTGACATACCCATCTATAAAACACATCAGAAATGAAGTACAGGTGCATCATGAAGGTGAAGTTAAGGAAGTTCTGTAGTGAGGTCTTTGGTAAAACTTTATTTTGTTAATTATAAGAGGTGAAAATTAAATAAATGCTAGCTTCTGCAATGAATGAAATAATTTAATTCCAAATACAATAACCATAAACTTTGCATACCTAATTAATGTCTTCTTTCTATATTCAGGCATGATCATTAAATTTTTAACTAGCTTACTGCTGAATTAATTAATTCCAGAAGTATTATTACTGACATGTTATTTGGCTAAAGCAGGCTTCCATCTATACCTTAAAAGTATTTTTGATACATTTACAAAAAACAGTAACTTTATATATTTCTTCCTCCTACTGTGATAAAGTGTTGATTAATTTAAGTAGCGTGTGTTTGGTAAGCATTTTTTGGTTTTCTTTTTTTCAGAATAAAAGAAAAAATCTCTATTGAATGTGCAATGGAAGCAAATGTTTTTCCAGTTCAGCAGTTTCTGCTGAATTGTAAACAATTGGGTTGTTTCACAAGGAGAGTAGCATGGTCTGTAACTCTGACAGCTAGTAGTAGTTTAGTTTACTGCTTCTACCACCTGCCTTCTGACTTAATATTGGAAGCAAGAAGCATGCAATTAAGTATGAGGAAATGAAAATAAATGACACTGTTCATTGCACATTACAAAGTGCCTGGCAGAAAGAATACAGCTTGGACCTGATGACCCCAGGGGAAAACATGTCTCGTGCCTGGGAAAGTGCCAGCAAATCAGACACTGACCCTGACTTTATCCACTATCAAATGCATTGGGTTCCTTAGCAATTTGAAACTTTTTTTTTTTTTTTAATTATGATTGAGTTCTGAAAAGCAGGGAGATATAAAATGAAAAATGTACTGAGTGTGTGGTACAAGCTACAGGACACCAAACATGCAGGAGTATTTTCTTTATCATTTCTTGAGAAAAGTTATTTGGATTACATCCTGAATTGGACTAATTTGAACTGGTTATTAAATTCTAAGGTTTCTAGAGGTGAAGAGGTTTTTGAAAGATTACTTCCATCTATGCAGCAATATTGCATTCACTGCAATATTACTGGGTATATAACTCAAAACCTCACCTCATTCCAGAATCTGAGTGCTTAAAACTTGTTTCATTTTAAAATGTCTGTTTTGTGAATGCTTTACTCTTGTTCCTATATATAGCTTATACAGTGGTTAGAATACAAAGTAATAATTGTATTTATGTCATTTGTCTTAAATTGTCTATGCATCTTTACATGGTAACTAAATGCTATCCTGATAGCATTTACCTGAAGAAACTGCACCACAGAGAAATGTGATGGCTTGCTCAGAACACGTAACACATAAAACAGTAGTCGAAAGTGATATAATCAGTTGTACAAGAAAATAAAGGTTTTCACACAAATCATGTTCTTTTGCTACAGAAGTCAAATATGTCTTTTTTTAGATGAATGTAGGTGCATTACAAATGAATTAACACATTACAGACTACTGTAATGCATTAATTCAGCACTACTGTCTGATTTAGATGGCCATGTATAAACAGTGGGGAAATTTTCATAATGAAAGCAGAAGCAAGTAGGGATTTTCATGTGTTCATGATCTGATAAAAAGCTAGAACTCAGATGAGATATGCCAAAATTTGTAGACTTTTCAGTGAAGCTAAATAGCCAGAGAATCTTATAGAACAGATAATTTCAGGTAGAAATAGTGCCAAGACTTGGTGGTTTTTAATGATTTCATCTTGAAGAAAAGAGCATCTTGGTAGCTTGATAGGTATTGTTTTGAGTATAATTTTTTCACCCTATAACCCAAAGTAAAACTCAAGGGTGCAAACTCAGAAGGAATTGAAACCTTTTAGGGAGTCACAGACCCTCTATTCCAAAACCACCAACTTTCACTTTTCTGGCTGTATGCAAGTACATTACATTGATCTTCTTTTTCTTAAATATTGTATGCACCTCTGTAGAAGGATTTTTTTCATATTTCAACCAAATTTTAGGGAAGTTCCTCACTACAGACTATCATTCTGTGAAAGACAGTCTTCTTTACTGCACTTCTTCATGGAGCTTTTTAGACCCCAGTAGGAAAAAAAAAGGTATTTGGATGTCAGTCATTGAGTCTCTGTGAGTTAAAAATCATGTCTTTCAGAGATGCTTTCTATCCCTAGTCCTGCACAACATGAAATATGGTTGACAGCTATATTACCACACTGCAGATTGCAAAGCAATTCACATTCACACTTCTAAGTGCCTCTCCTTTCAAGACTTATGGATGTATGCCAAATTACTTGCATTGTGGTATATGGCCTTCTATATGTACTTTATAGAATAGGTCTCTGGTTTCCATTAAAATCAATGAAGTAGAGACCAAAAGAGCTTTTCTGAAGTGTTTACTAGATGTCAGACAAGGTTAATAATAAAATAGTTCATGTATAATATGCATCTTCAATATATTTCAGTGTTTATCTTTAAGAAGATATTTTCTGAATTTAGGATGGAAATTCCTCAGCTAAATTTAAATGTTGAGTAGCGTTAAGTTCAGCTGTCATTGTTTGCTCCCCATTAATGTCTCTGTAAAAAATGAATATATGATTTCATACCCTATTTAGGGAAGTGCTTCCAAACATAATGGACCAGTAGCCATTTAAGGACTCTAAGGTCTTGTGCTAACAAAATCATTACGGTTATCTCAAATGAAATGGGAAAGACAGAAGATGCCTCCAATGCCATTTCTTCTAGAAAAATTAGTGACTATGCCATGTCATACAGCCTCATTCTTAGTCACTATTTCATTACAGCAATTCTTTGTCAGACAAAGAATTGATCAGCAGTGATAGTATAATAATACAATTAATTTATTAATAATCTTTAAAATATTAGTGTGATTGCTTTCAGGCATATTACTATGGTAAATGAGGCAAAATGGTGGGGGTTAAAAATAAAGACCTGTGACAAACATTACAGTGA
Organism: Molothrus aeneus; assembly: GCF_037042795.1. Lineage (NCBI taxonomy): Eukaryota > Metazoa > Chordata > Aves > Passeriformes > Icteridae > Molothrus > Molothrus aeneus. Next base: position 115,512,207 of record NC_089646.1, read on the forward strand.
CAAACTGAATTTTGGGGGAGAGAAGAAAAGAGAGAGGTGCTCTAAAGTTATCTGAGTGAAATATGGACACAAGTGAATTTAGTCAGTGTGATGAAAATTGACTTAAAGTGGGTGGAAAGACATTAAAATGAGTGTATGATGGTGGAGGGTACATTTCACCTTTCTATTTTTTTTTCAATTATATTATTTAAGTTTCCCTTAGGACTACAGTACCTAGAAGAAAACAGCAGTACATTTTTAAAATTGTCTTGAGATTTTGGGGGGGCGGGGGGGGGGGGGGGGGACGAAATGCATGGAAGTCATTATCACTGGCTTGTGTCAGTAATCCTAAATGCATGAGGTTTTTGTTCTTGTTAAAGGATGTGTTTAACCGCAGTGGGAAGTGTATAAGTTGGGCTAGTGACTTGTTTTTCCAAATAACATTGTATTTTTGTAGCCCAGAGTTCAACTAAGTTGTGTTCTCCAAAGGATAAATGAATTGTATGCACTGTTTTTCACTTGAACTTTACCATATGTGAAAATTGTTGGTCTGTACTTCAAAGATGTTCTGTAAAATCATCTACTGTGGTTAGGAAACGTCAGCATGTCCATTTATCAAAATAACTTGGAAGAAAATATAGTGAACAGGGACCTAAATGTACTGGAGTAGTTGCACTAGGTAATTCTCCAAAAGTAAATTTGAAAGTGAAGCAAACTGATGCCGTTTAGAAAAATACTGGTCTCATTAGTAAGACAGAAAGTTTGCTGGCTAATTTCAAAATACAGAAAAGAAATTTCTGTATATTAAATTTAGTTTTTAAGAATTCCTGTACTGGAGCACACTTCCCCTTTGTCTCTGGAAATAACCCATGGAGGGTTGCAGTAGATTCCAGCAAACAGTGTGAGTACAGCATGGTCTTTCATTTGATATGCCCACATGCGCTCGGCAGTTGCTTCTCGTAGCCCTAACCTCCATGAGCCTCATCTAATCTCTTGCAACAACTATCAAGTGTGTCACAGCAAGAAAGTTTGTCCACTGAAGTGGCAGAATGGAAAAACAGAATCTTACAAGTGAGAAATATTTATGCTTCCTTCACCAAGCTGTAAAGAGTCAACCATGGTTACATAAGCCTTTCTTGCAGGGTTTCAGCAGCTCTAAACATCCTTAACTAAGGTGACAAAAATCAACAAAAGTACCAAAAAATAAGATGTAAACAGCATGAAAAGAAATGAAGGCAGAAAAATTAAACTTACAAAAAATTTGCAGACATCTTTATATTAAAATAACTAAAATTTTAAAAAAAATAGAGGTGTTCTTAGTTCTTTGCCCAGGCTTTCTCTTGCATTTCAACCAGATGCTGGAGATGAGGAAAATGTGGACAAATGAGATGCCTGAAGTGGTTTAAAATGAGCATTAATGTAAGATGCATTTTTGAGTCCATAGGAAGTTTCTTGGTAATAGCAGCGAACATAGAAAAATGAATTTTCACTCAGAACTACTGATGCTAAAGTTGAATCCTGCACAGATTGCTGGAGAAAAAACCTTTCTAGAAAATATAGGAAAATTATGGCACAACAGTGACTGCCACCTGCTGCAGTCCTGAGATAAAATGAGGGTGCCAGGATGTTATTTCCCAGCTGTTATTAGCTCATTGGTGGTTTCTGTAAATGTGCTCCAAGACAACTGCTCTGGAGACAGCTAACCAGATTTTCAGCTCCTGACAAAAAAAGACATTATGAGTGTGAGGAAAACATCAAATTCTCGCTTCAAGTCCCTGGTCTCCTGTGCAAGGACCTCATGCCAAAATATTTTCAACTACCTCTTTAATTTGTCTATTTCTGTCCTTTACTGTTAGGCCAAAAGACCACAGCAAACCCAGAACTATGGTATAATAAAATCCAGTGTTTCTTAAAAAATACTGAGAGCAAGCTTATATACTTATCCAACAGAAACATTGGAGACAGCTTTCTACATTTTTGGTTTAGCTTGAAAGCATAGACTGAAGTTATGGCTGCTGGTCCAGAGCTGCAAAATATAGCAAAGCCAGCATTCAAACGTGGCTGGTAGAAGCTGAGGATGCTCATATTTCTTCACAGTGCACATGTAAGTGTGGTCTAGTATGATGTCAAGTCTACCACAGAACATATCTTGCCTTTTTGGCCTCAGAATTTTATGGAAAATGAAGAAGTTGTTATTGGCAAATGTGTATAAAACAGTGTTGAAAAAATAATGGGAGGTGGTGACTTTTTACAGTGGAAAAGAAAAATCTCTTCAGAAGACAAAAAAGGTGATCTATTAGCATAATAATGTCATCAAAGAGCAAGTGTTATATTGTTTTATATTTTTACACTGCTGTTCCATAAGCATACAACAATAGCAGGTTAATATATCAAATGTATACGTAAAGTCTTCCCACTGTGCATAACTGTTCCATATATTATTGTTATATCTTCTGAGATTAAGTAAACACAGAATGTAATGTACTGTACATAAATATAGCACTACTGAATCATAATAAAAATTTAAAAATACCTTTTTACCATGAGAACTGTGTCAGACTCTCTCAGGGAAAATGTTGGTTAGCTGAAATGAGAAGGCTTTTTTCTTTTACCAGAAATATACCAATTTCAGCATAACTTGAGTTTCAAGAAGGATTTCTGGTTAAGCCTGAATAAAACCTAACATAGACAACCAACCAATGGATGTCTGTGAACCAAGAGGGAGCAAAGGTCAGTTTGTTCTTCTGTCTTTTTTACATAAGAGGCTTGAACCTGGCTTTTCCACTTAGGTGAATGCCCTCTCTCTTGCCAGTAGTTTCAGTTTCCCCCACCAAATGTGCTCCCATCATTTTAAATCTGTAAGTGACCATTTGAAAGGTGGAGCCTCAGACCGATTCTAGCATAGCAACAGGGGAACTCAAGGGGAGGAAATGATGTTCATGTTCTCAGAAAACTTTTGCATATTTCCAAAATCAGAGTTCTGACAAATTTGAAAGTAACAAGGGTTTGAAAGTTTAAAAAAAGGAAATTTGAAAGATATTCAAATTTCAATAGGTAAACACCGCAACAGTAAGCAACCTCACTATTTACTGTAAAGGAAGTAGCACTGCATACCAGAATGTGGCCCACATTTGTAATCTGTGGAGACAGTGACAACTTCTGGTTATGGCTAAGAAGAGTACAAATTCAATACTTTCTACAGACTTCTGGAAAAGCACACTCCACTATGCCAGCTCTGGCAGGTCCGCCCATGCAACAGGCAGCCGAATGTCAAAGCCAATTGCTAATCCACCAAAGTGACAATGAAGAGTTCAGGGCTGCATGGGCTGAAGACAACATGAAAGAGAAAAAAAAATGAAGCCACTATATTTACTTCTGTGGCCTTGTATGAGTTTGCCATATTACCTTCTTACCCTGCATTCATTTCACTGTCAGGCAATCTCCTGAAACATAATTTCTTTGCTTGTCCCCTTGATAGAACATTTTACTTTATTTAAAATGTTTGACTCTATTTGCAAAGGCAGCATAAAAAAGCATTTTATTTGTGCTATGAAATGAGAGAGTGAAGCAAGTTCCTGCAAGCAGGCTGCTTTGTTGAGTCAAATTTATACTCTCATTTTGAGTGTGGAGCTTATACCATTCTTCACTTCTCAGGAAAAGATACGCTTTACGCTAATGCATAGTAATCTCTGTACAATCCCAACTCACTTTCTCTGCTTTCAGCCACACCCTAGTGGGAAATTTCTCTGAGAAATTAACATGGGAATCAGCTTTTAACTGCATTTTCAAATATATTTATTGGTTAAATTTTTTTGTAGTGTTATGACAAAGAGATTTTCCTAATTAATGCTAATAGGTCTGTGATAACAGATAAAAGCCAGACACTGGAAAGTGCTACGCGTGGACCATTTACTTTCCTGGAACATTTTGAACATGAAATAAGTTAAATTGCTGTTATTTTCAAAACACATTATAAATTAGAAAAGTGGTGAATGAAAAAAAAAAGGCATTCACCAACTATTAACTATTAAGAGTGAAGTTAAGAGTTATAGATGGTCTCACACTGTTTTTATTTTCTGTGATCAGTATAATAGAGTGGTTGTATATAATAGATAATGCCAGCTATTTCAGTATGGGTGTCTTGCAAAAGCTAAATAAATAAAAAGCGACTTAGCTTTTATTTACCTTGCACCAGGTGAACAAATAAGGTGACAGTGAAATAAATTATTTTTTCCTGCCAGCTAAGCATGTCGTCAATCCTTCTTACTAAAGTAATGAAGCAAGGAAAAAATATTTTGTTTTCTTTTCACTGTGGTGGAGGAGTTTTGCATCAAAAAGGAAGATAACCCTTCAAATATGAGGATAGCTGTGGCGTGGTGTTACTGTCTGCCTTCTAAGTACTGATTTCTGTTTTAAAAAAATCTGAAATGGCTCTAGACTATCCTGTCATGAGTACTGCCTCCTAGAAATTGCTTGCATAACATGTAAAGAATGCATATGGACAATTTATTTGGGTGTCAGTTTCACTCTGTTGTGGAAATTTTGTTTATGTACTATACAGGATTTCTTCAAGGAAATGCTTGTATCTTCTGCCTAAATCAGATGCTCAGAATTTCTTGTAAAAGTGGGACTGTCAAGTGCAAAAGAAAAAAAATCCTCATTTATTTCCTTCTAATTCATTGTTTCACTTGGGAATCCAGGCTTCAGTTTAAATTTCAGGGATGCCATTCAGAGCAAAGTATTTGTAGAATTTTAAAAATGGCCTTTTATAAAGGCAGCAGTGAAAATGGTGATCTGTTGTTTACTTTCCATGGCAAAATTGCAGGGTGGCTTTTCTCCATGGGCCCTTTGATATTAGACTATTAAATCCACTTTCACTACCAGTCCTGGACTTCTGAAAACTTCTAGACTACATACATATGACAGCTTTGAGAAGCAGTGGGAGGAACGTGAAAGACGGTGCAAAACTGAATTCTGTGGCAACTGGGCAAATTGCCAGTAAATTCAATGAAGCTTTTCATTAAATTCAGTGTGTTTTACATTAAAGCTGAATTTGGCCCACTGTCTACAGCTATTGAAGTTATAGAGATTTAAAAAGTTACATGAAATTTAATGCACTTGAAAAAATTCAGTATAATGTTGAATCTATTTTAAACCAACTTGACAAATACTTTTAAATTATCCTGTTAAGGATTCATATGGTGTGTGGCTTCTCTCTTTATTTTCTGTCTGGATGGATCAGATGAAACACATGGTCATTGGTTCCCAGAGTTTTCTGTTTACACTTGGCAGCATCAAATGAAAATATGCATGCATCTGTTAATAAGAAAATTCTTCTGTTGTTGTGAGATTTTTTTAGCAACCATCATAGAGTGATATATAATTAAGATTGTTCTCTTTTCTCCTTGAAGTTTGTCTTAGATTGATGTTATAATAATGGCCAGCTTGTTGCATCAGTAAATGTCCAAAAGTTAAGGACTTTAAGAGCTCTACAAAGACATACTTTTATGTCCTAAAGGAAGTGGAAAGATAGCATTCTTCTCCTGCCCATCCTAAGGAGGTATGAATAGAGAAGTTAGAATAAGACAGATCAAATAAGTCAGTGAGACCTGCTTGCAGGATTGCGGCCCTATTTAGGATGCACTGTTCTAGTTTTGCAACTTCTGTCTAAGCACCAGGAGATGTTTGCAGACAGGGAGTGTTATTAGTGATTTTTTTGATAGAAAGTCTTTGGGAATAGTCTGGACAGCAAATAACATGGTGATATGTAAGGAGATACAGGGAAGAGATCAAAGCTAAAATTTCCTGTTTGCATGCAAATAGCAGTGAGTCTTGCAGTGTACACTTTGCTTGGCTGAGAAAGTTATGTTCATTAGGTCCTAACTCTCCAGCCAAACCCAGAGGGGAATGCAGTTGAATGCATTAGGTACATTCAAGGAAATTATGTAAATAGAAATGTGTTTTCATAGTGAACATTTCACAGCTACAAAGCCTTAGGTCATATATTTTAATTCCACGCTATACAGTTCCCAGGTCAGAAGGCAAAATTCCTGACCAAAGACTGTGTGCTAACACTTTTGAAATAAGCAAATATCATCCATTTATTCCCTTGTGTCTGGGTGCCATTTGCATCTGGGCATGTTATGACCAAGAGGGTCATGACTACAGTCCCTTGGTACAGAAGACAAAGTTATATTCACGGATATTAGATCACTAATATGTAAATTATCCTGTAAATTCATTCAGGGACACCAGTTTTGAGTGTTGCCAAGTTAATTTATATTGACAACACATCTCTAAGATAAAGAACATTAGCAGGATTTGGCTCATAACCAGACAGGTACCGAGTTATCCCAAAACACAAGAGTTGGCAGTTACTTAGGGTGGAAGTCAGCACATGATGCTCAAAGCACTGCTCAGGGGAGTTCAGCTGGTTTACCTCCTACCTCACTGGGGTTTTTTTGTGTGTAACAGGGTGGTTAGTCCTGCATGAGGCATGAGATGGCTGTTTTTCCAGCAGCATTCACAATCTTCAACCCAAACTGCAAAAGCGACAATGTTTTCTGTAAGCCTGCACCTTTTCCTTGTCATAAGTTTTTCTCTCCATATTTTGGTAAAACTCCAATTATTTTCTTTTTAAAATATATCCAGTTACTTAATTTTCCCTTAATGAAATTCCATTCTGTTCATTTCAAGAACACCTTTTCATTGCTGGCCTTGCTGACAGTAAAGTGACTTTTGTCCTATATTGGTTATGCTGCATCAAAGTCTAATTCAGGCTTAAAACTACCCTCTAGCAATTATTCATTATTTGAATTTATCCCTGATTATTTAACTAATAATGGAATAACCTCAAAAACTCAAGAAGAGACAGGCAATAATGTGCAATTCTTTATGGTTTTTATTTTTATGTTCTCCTGCCACCACAAAGAGTATCCCTTAATTATGTATTTGAATTATTGATGCGGCGCAATTGTAGAGAACCCTATCATCTGAGTGCCTTTTATTTGAATTTCTATCATTTTACTCTGCCAAATTTATATAGAAAAATACAGCATTTACTGTAGTTTACTGTATGTTGTCAGTAAACAAATGAAGTAGGACTGCATCTTTCAGTGACAGGAAGCACAGCTGAAAGAGGAAAAAGAAATTACACAATGACAAGAAGAACTGTGAGCCAATAGGAATATAAAACGTGTTCACCTTCTTGTTATCTCACAGCATTCAGATGATCATAACAGTTTAGAAAGCATACCGCCCACACCACAGGATCTTGCTCCTCTTTAATTTTCTCTAATTTGTGTAGTGAATAACCAAATACTCATAATGCAATTAGAAGATAATCAGGCTTGTAATTATGTTAATTGCTGGAGACTTACATCAATCCTCCAGCAAAGTGATAGGATTTCAGGGGAACTATTAACATGGGAAGAGAGAGGAAGCACACATGAGAGAGAAAGAGATTGGGGGTGTGCGTAAATTGATGAACAGCTTAGGCTTGTATCATTGAGCAACAATGAGAATACAATGGTGCAACAAATGAAAAGGGCCTCAAGGGGAGAAGCTCAGAAAATGAGGTTTTAGGTACCAGCAACTCAACCTCTTTTGTCTGTTTTCTTCCCATAAATAATCATGTTGTGCATCTATATTTATTGTAATAAGCCCAATTCAGAGAAATCGGATCCATAGCTGAACAGAGAACAAAGGGGAACTGTTCAGCTATGCAGCAGTTTGCCATGTCTCCCACACCACTGAAAGAGCCACTGTATTACCTTCTGTCCTCGACTCCTGGGGGTATTCTTTTCTCATGGTGATGTCCGATATTACATTTAAAGCCATAATACTGCAACTGCAATGGGCTGTCTTGGGAATGTCATGGATCAGTCATAATCTCTGAAGAACATACAATACATAGTGGACTGACAGAATTTATAAAGTAATCCACAGTGGAAATTGGTTTTTTGTGTTTTTATTTACCTTTTTGTCAGTACCTCATTGAGGTTGTAATGATTGCTTAAGTCTTTTGAAAGTGAGTTTTGTCAGATGTAGTCTGATATAAGTTGTAGATGATGACTGTACTCTGTTAGGGTGGCTATTTCTCAGTTTACAGAACAGTTTTCTGTGTTTACACTACCTGTCAGTAGTAGTGTTTTAAGCCTTAAAACAAAAATAGATTTTTTAAAAGAGTATAGTTATTATTACTAAGTTATTTTTTGCAGTTAAAAAGTTAGTTCCAACATGGAAAATTAAACTAGTAAGGATCAAGAAAGATAACCCTTAGACTAGTAACCTTTTTGCCCACAGCTGTCATGATAAAGATAATGAGTAAAATCAGTTGTTTTCTCTTTTGATCTGTATGTTTATACATGCAATTAAACTAAATGGCATTTTGCAACATTTGATTTACTCCAGGAATATACCTAGATGTAAAAATACATTAGGTTTTGCAACCCCATGGAATAGCACATTTTGTCATATGTATTTTAGTGGGCATTAGACTATTATTTATGAACTATGAGTAATGATCTAAAGAGCTGAGGGGTTAAGAGAAAATATTTAAACATATTGAAGTGCCCTGTTTTGAAATATTTCCTATAAATGACTTTTTCTGTAAATTTGATTCAGGTTCAACTATCAAGTGTCATCAGTCATTCCTACCATATCATGTCTTTAAATTCCAATTAAGTTTGATTTCTCAGTTCTCAAAAGCCTAGGAAGTGTCAAAAGAAACTCTCTTTCAAGGGCTTCATCTACTAGAGATTTCTCCCTCATTGTTTCTTCAAACAGATGAGTGCTGCATACCTTGACTCCAGCCATGACAACACAATTCCCATGAAGCAGCCCTTAAAAATCACTCTGGAGCTCACACAGCAGGAGACTGAAGAACATAAACCCAAGCTTCCTTACACATAATTCCTCAGCTCTGTGGGGCTGCATGCCCCTCTTTGGCCCACCCTGGTGTACCCTTGTTGCAGGAGTGTGGCAAATACAGGGGCTCTGAATTGATCCAGGTCTATTCTGGGCCTCTGCAAGTGTCTGAAGGAACTGTGTCTGTCTAAAAAAGATTGAGCATGTAATATGTTCAGAGGACATCTTCAAATCTAAACAAACTGGGTGAAAAACCAAAAAAGGGAGCAGCACCTTTTTCCTTCTGTATCCTGCCCACATAGCTGTACACAGCACCCAGTGCAGTGGGGAGTGGATGTGCTACTCAGCAGTCCTCCCCATCAGGCACATGGCAATGCTCAGTTTACTTTATACAGACTGACGCATTTAGGCCTTCATGGAGCTGTAAAATTTCATTTTACCTCAATGACACTTCCAATGTTCTGAAAGTGAAGGTTTGAATGCCAGTTTTCACCCAGAAAATGATGTCCCAGAAAATTTAAGTAAAACAGAACAAAACATAACCTTATATATTTGCATTTGCTTCTTTTTATTTCTTGCATGAAAGGTATTGACTGGCACCTCTCTCCCTTGTTGGTAAGCTTCACTGTGTGTAGTGTACCTAATAATAATTTTCACATAAATGCAGTTGTGAAGATATCACAACCTTATTGTTACTAATTTTTATAGATATTGTAATGAGCAGTAAATTATAATTTAATTAATACTCTTGTAGATATGCATACAGTTTTAAAACACTTTCACACCAAGCTTATGTATGATCAAATTTTACTGTATTTTTTTGAGCTGTGCTCTGGATTCCCAGCCAGTCTTAGGGGAAGAAGGAACCAAAAGGATGATGCAAGCAGAGAAACTGTTAAGCAAAGGAAATACAAGTTTAAAAAGTGTATTCCGAGTAGAAATTTGAAAGAAAGAAAGTTTTCTTCAGTCATTATTTACTTTCATGGTTCTTTTGGATTCTTCCATGGATTGTACCTGTCAGCCACAAGCTCTTTAAAATTGGGCTTATCTGTGCTTGGAATTTGGGTTTGCTTGTGCAGGTGGGATAAGGGTTTGAGTTACAAATCCCAGTGGTGGTATCAAGTGAAAAGGTCTCTTCAGAGCCTCTTGGCACTTTCTGTTGGTAGCACAATAACTGTATTTCATGACATTGTCCAGGATATGGAGCCCAAGCAACAGATAAGGCATTATTATCCACAACCCCCCTGTGCTGGTTCGATACCCTATTTCTTTTCACCACAAAATGTCTGTTCTCCTGGCTGTCAAATCTCAGGATTTTTCTACAGATTAGATTCTAGATTTCAGAGATTCTTGCCTACCACTGTTCCTATAGCTGTCTTTTTCCAGTTCATTCACAGAGTGTCTGTATAATTGAAGGCCTTGGAAACTGCTGCCTGACCTGCCCAAGGTTATCCAGCTTATGTAACATTTCAAGGAGCATCTCAGACCTGAAATAACTAAAATATAATCAGTGGAACACAGTGAGGCTCATTGTCCTTATATCCAGAGCCCCCAAATGCAGCAGGTCCCAGCCTCTTCTCAATTAATTGCATCTACCATACTTGCAAGGGCGGTATCTGAGAAGTTGTTGTACAGGGATGAAATAGAGGCACACAAAAAGACAACAAGTATCAATATCTGCCTTTGTCAAGATGTCAGGGAGGAAATTTTCTTTCTTCTGTGGAAGAAATGACTGTACCTTTGGTAGCACATTCTGTCCCAGGCTACAATGTAAAGCAATAGCAATGCACACAGAAAGAAATGAAAGGATCATAAAAAAATTCTGTGAATTGAATGACGTTCCCAATACAGATCTATGTACCAGAATCAGCAGCAGAAAAAGCAGAAGAAAAGGATTGTCCCCCCTCTATGCCTCTTGGGACTCCAGCTGGAGTACTGCAATCACATCTGGGATTCCCCAAGATAAGAAGGACATTATTCTTCTGGACTGTAAGAGCCAAAATGAGGGATGCAGGACTCCAGGGGCTCTCCAGAATGCAGTTTATTCCATCCAAGATGTTACAGCAGTCCAGGGTTGTGGGCAACAGAGCCTGTGCCTACAGTTGCCAGCGCCAGCTGCAGACAGGCCTGGAGACCCTTTGGTTTTGGTTACATTGCATTATATACTTTTCTTTGCTGAGCACCTTAATACAGTAGAACCAATCTGTACTTTAACTTTTATCTATAGCCTATCATAGCTACTATAATTACCATATTCATATTACTATTCTCCAATCACTAAAAGTACATTACAGTGTAAGCTAGAAGTTGTTTTTCAGTTTTCTTGCAGTGGAAAATTTTGAGATCTTTTTTCTACTTGCAACATTTACTGACTTGTTTGCCTGTGCTATCTTTCTGCTTGGTAAAAACATCTTCTTGTTTGAGGTGGGTTTATCCTTTGCTCTATGTCATAAAAACCCCTTCTAACTAACATACCCTTTGCCTCCTTGGTTATCCAGTAAAACTGGCTCAGCAATTCTTTTCTTCTATAGCAAAACTTGCTTCCATCTCTATTCCTTCATCAAACTCTCTATATAAAAATCTTTCTGCTAGGCATGCATATCTGTGAGACTTTCTTGTCAAACTTTCATCCTTCCCAACACTGGACAAAGTCCAGAGGAGGCCACAAATAGATGGAGCACCTTTCCTATGAAGACAGTATGAGAGGATTTGGGTTGTTTAGCCTAGAAAAGAGAAGTCTCTAGGGAGAACTTAGAGCACTTTCCAGTACCTAAAGGAGCTACAGGAAAGCAGGAGAGGGACTTTTTACAAGAACATGTAATGACAGGACAAGGGACAAAAGTGACAGAGGGCAAGTTTAAATTAGACATTAAGAAGAAATGCTTTGAAGTTTTCAAGGCCAGACTGGAAGGGGCTTTGAGCAACCTGGTCTAGTGAAAAGTCTCCCTGTGCACAACAGGGGGGGTGGAACTAAATCATCTACACAAACCAGTCTATGATTCCATGATGTCATTGAAAACCTATACATATAAAAGAGCTTCTTCTGCAAATAATTTCAAACACATAGTTAATGGTAAAACAGCAAAGCATCATTTTGCCCCATTGTAACATCACGCATCTCCATGCCCATGACTGGATTCATTAAAGGAAATGTACATAATTAAAGGAAATGTACATAATTCTTATTTTCAGCCTTGAACCTACCCTGAGCAATGGTGGGGGCAGGCAGGGCCTCAGGTTTGAACCAGAAATGGGATGGTTACTTTCTTTTTTTTCTTTTTTTTTTTAATTAGGAGAAAGTAAGCTAAATTCAGCATTGAAAATTAAATCACATCAACAATTGCCTTCCAGCCTCTGTTATCTCAATATTGACAGTTTCCTTGTCAGTATAGAATTTGTCAGCTGCTGCCTTGTAGTGATTTGGAAGAGCTTGCTTTCAGATATCAGCAGTCCCTAGCTTGTGAGTAGGTGGACATATCCTTGAGTATTCATGTGCCAGTATGGCAGAGGGTCAGAGGCAGCTGTTCACACAACTGCATTAAAATTGTCTCACAACAGTTTTGGAAGCATTTCTTATTACTGTTTATTAGTCAAAATGATGTTATGATATCATCACGCTTTTAATTGTCCTGCCACAATCTTCTCCCAGCATATGAACAGAGAAAATGCAGAGATTGTAATATACCCAGATTTCCCAGCATTTTCCACATATGTATCTGTTCCCACTTTTCCTCCATGAAGGATCCACGCTGTGGCATTCTTATACAAGTGTCCAGTGGCAGTGGCGCACATGCACCCCCAGGGACAAGCCCCTTACTCTGTATCCTCAATACAAGTGAGTAAATACAGCAGCACACTTCCTGTGTAACAGAAGATGATGAGAGGCACATGTGGATGCACATCTACCATGTGTGGGACCAGCTGTGCCAGCTTCTGTAATTACTGCCAGTGGAGCATCAATACAGTACAGCACAATTCTATTTTGGTGAGAGCAGTATCTGAGAGAAGTAAGTTTGGAGTTTATATTATTGCTTTTGTAGAAAGGACATCAGCTTCTTCTACAGCAGAGTGTGAAAAATGATGCCCTAATCATCCTGTTAAAGATGTTAATTACCAGTGCAGGTTGGTCATTGTTTTAGGAAGAAAACACATGGATACAAATCAAGCTGGTCTACAGTGTGGATGTCCATTTTTGTGTTTTAAAACTAAAATACTTATCACTGAGTACCTTGGTTGAGGTAAGCTTTGCAATGAAGAAAGGGCTATTTTTTCTAAATATATATTCTTATTCTAGGATTTATATGAAAATCCCAGTAAGGCCAAGCTATGGTAGCACCACTAGTCAGTCAGGAAAAAATGCAATTAATTTCTTTGGGGAGTGGGAAGTAGACAACACAGTACAAAGTCTTTCCCAAAACTCTGGCCATACTCAGGAAGGTGAAATGCATGAGGAGAGTTTGGGATGAGAGATATGGGTGTAATTTCTTTTTTTCTGAAGGAGTATTGTACATAGAGGGAAAAAAAACAACAACAATAAGAAAAAAAAGCCCAAAAAACCGCCCCCCCCCAAAAAAAAAAAAAAAAACAAAAAAAAAACCTCCAGACATTTCAAGGAAGAAGGTGGAAGAAATCCAAGGGCAGACAGAAAGGGGTGAAAAGCTCAAAAAGAGCTAAAGAGAGTATATTTGGGTAAATCATGACATAAATCTGAAGTGTGGGTACTTGGTTTTGGTTTTGTTTGAAACAAAATATTGCACACATTCTTTGGGTAGACAAATAATTACATGAAAGAGCTGCCTGACTTCCTCAGCAATTCTCCAATATGCAAGACACTGATTTTAGCTAAGTGCTTATTAAAAATTAACACTATTTTCCACTGGCTTGTGAGAACATTTACTGAATTTAGTAAGACTTTGCTTTTACTTTGTTATTAATATATCCTCAGGTATTCTAACTCATATTATTTGCATTCCATAAAAAGATGCTTGTAAAATTAGTTTTAGAGCCATGTTTTGAAACAAAGAGTTTAGATATAAATAAATGAAAAGGTTTTTTTGTGCTTTTCTGCAGAATGGTGTCTTGGCACACAGCAGAATAGCTTGCTTTCTTATTTGGATTTACAGCCTAGAAGGAAAATGAAAGAAAACCTATGTAGAATAGAAAGCAGAAAAGAAATAACTTCAACAAAACTGGAATGAAACTCCTGTAGATTTTGCCAGGTCTATTGTCTCAGCTGCCAGGTTTCTTCATCTTGTGCCAGGTTCTCTCTCTAGATGCTGGTTAATTTTTCCATACATCAAATGCTTCACACCTGATTAGATTGGCTTTTACACTGCTAGAAGGACAGGACATTGCTAACCTGCTATGAGTAGAAGCCAGACTGTCTTTTGAAACATTGGCTCTGTTTGGAGGCTCTCTTAGGGACACCTTGTGGAGGGTAATCAATTTCCATCAGGACAGGAGTTCAGCCTCTCTCTGGTGACCGTCATAATATAATTAAAAATTATCCTCAAGAAATTTTACTGTGTATTTCCACCAGCTGTGCCTGACTCCTTTCGTTCTGCTTTTTTGACAGCAGTAGTTTTGCCCATCTCAGATGGTCTCCAGTGAGCTCCTACATTCAGAAATGCATTGCCTTTTAAGCGGGCTACCAAAGCTTTTCTGTCAGTGTCCTAGTTTCTTTTCCATGCACTCACACATTTATTAGATTGGCTTCATCATGAATCATTAATTACCAAACACTTTTTTGTGGCTTTTTTTCCTTGGAGTTGTTTTTAACGTTAAGAGGTTTCTTTTTCACTCTTCTCAAAATGAAATAAAGTCTAAAAGTTGTGTGACACATTTGTGCTTGAAGGAAAGCCACTGGGTCAGTGGTGACTACCTTTTACTCAGCTGCTTTTTGCTTCCAGTCCTTGCTTTAGAGAGGGATATGGCAGAGCTTATTTACCCTTGCCCCTCCCTTGGAAAGTTGTCCTGAAGGAATCCAAATCTTATGCTATTTCCTGGGCCACCAGGAAGGCAGTAGAGGTGAAAAAATGGTCTACTATCTCTCTTCAGTCCAGGTGGAAGACTTTTCAACCAAAATAGAGGAGTTTCTTGAGGAATTTCAAGATCCAAGAATCCAGTTAGACTGGAGAGGGAATGTGCTGCTAAACCAGCAATAAAGGCATCATTGGGATATAGTGTACATTTTAAGCAGATGAAGTAAGAACTATCAGCATGTGCTGCAGAATTGGATATGAGAGAGATTGCACCACTGCCACCGTGCCATTAAGTTACATAAGCAAGGCCTTCCAGGAAAATAAGGTGTGGAGCTCAGTATGAGTCTCAATTTTATACACCAGGCTTAGTTCAGAATTTCTGAGATGCCTACTCTGCAAGACTTCAGACTCACTCATCCAGTCACTGGCATTTTGTTTTGACTAGACGAGGCATCTGGGGGTAATTAGGTGAATCCCATCCCTTGGCACCAAACCATCCTTATCTATCCAGGAAGAAACTTGATTACCCCACAAGCTCAGCAGCCTCTTCTGCAGGCAGGAGTTCTGGCTTGCCAGTTTGAGGATCAGCTCCCACTCCTGGGCTTGTGACTGTCATCAGCCTACTGTGGGGGGATAGAATATAAGAAAATAAAGATAGTGCAAAAGGTAGTCTCACCCCTGAGGAGTTGCAGCTGTGCTAATCACCAAAGATTAGGAACAGGCCTGCCATTAACAGGCCACAGCTGTGTCCAATGAAGATGAGTGCTATAAAAGAATGGGCTAGCTGGAGTTTGTTGGTTGTACTGTGGAGAAGAAGGAGTTAATGTCGTGAAGAGCTGCTTATGAGCGCTTACCAAGAAGGTATAGACCTTTTGCAATAAGATGATAACAACTGGTGATCCTGTCATGTTTCTGACATGATCCTGTGGTGGTTCAGGAGAAAGGACTTAAATATTAAGTGATGTGATCCCAAGGTGATGCAGGAAGATGATGGCAGACCTAAGAGAATAAGATGATGGAGTCAGGCAGACCAAGAGCCTAAACCTGGGAGCCTAGAAGTCTGGACAATGTATGAGATACTACCTCCAAGAGGAAGAGTGCTGGATATGACAAATGGATGCTACACGCTTTGCACTTTATTTGGTGCATTGGAGTGAGCCCTGTGCCCCCTGCCAAGGTATGGCCACAGTCCAGAGGGGACCCAGGACGGTGCTGGGTTCCCCCTGAATGGCAGTGTGTGCAGCAGGACACAGGAGTGACGTGGTAGAAGTGGCAAATGGCATGGCCACAGCAGTAGCCAGTGCCTCGGCAATAGCTTGGCCCCTGAGGAGTACAGGGGGAGGTTTGCTAAGTTGCTGCTACATGAGCAATGGAACAAAAGCAACATGGAGCTCTGAGACAGAGTCAGAGCTGCACAGACAATATGTAAGAGTAGCCCTCTAAAACTGTATAGTGGCCATCTCCACAGTAACCCAGTGTGTTTTGGGATGGGCTGTAGGGCAAGATGGAGCCCAGTGTAGCACTGAGAGCAGCAGGGGAGGCTGCCTGGTCTGGACCTGACAGATTTCCACACCTGGAGTACAAGTGAGCTGCTGGGGACACAATGGGAAATAACATATCAAGTGAAGAACAGATTGTTTCATCTACATGGAAAACAGCAGGGCAAGAGAGGCTTGCAGTGACCAACTAATACAACAAAAAACTGTAAAAGGAAGAAGAGGATTATTAAACCAGCAGTTGGAGCTGAGGACAGAGTAGTTCTGTCATTCGGTATGGTGTATTCATTTGCTGATGAAACATGTGCATTTTGTTTGTGAATTGCAGCTATTAATCTTTGGTTAGGCATAAGTGTAAAAGTTTATATTCCACAAGCATAAGTACATTTGACAGATACTGGATCAATGTTCAAGTTGGATAGCTATTGATAAATTTATCTAACTGTTGATTTGTTACTACCCTAATATATAGCCTTTAACTTACTCTTGTGGGTTGTCTTTTAAGGTTGTATAGCTATTGATATTTTCAATATTCTAGAAGTGTAAGTATAAGGGTTTCTGATGATATGTAATGTAAGTTTGGGTAATGAATCAAGGTCAGCACACAAACACATTCCAAATTTAAATGGAAATTATACAAAAGATGGTTGTACTGGGTTTACTATCTTTTGCCAAGGGCCCTGCAAAAGATAGTGAACACAGCATTAGTTTATGAAAAGCCTTAGTTTGATGTTCTAGACTATGAAAAGCAAGATTAAATCAGAACTTAGAAATGTATACTGTTAGTCCTAAGTGAGATATGTGAATATGTTATAATATCAATTTACTCAAGCATATCTTTCTAGAGATGCTGCAACTTTGTAATTAAAAGAAAAGGGGGGAATTGGGGGGCGACAGAATGTAAGAAAATAAAGATAGTGCAAAAGGTAATCTCACCTCCGAAGAGTTGGGAGTTGCAGCTGTGCTAATCATCAAAGATTAGGAATGTGCCTGCCCTTAACAGGCCACAGCTGTGTCCAATGAAGATGAGTGCTATAAAGAGTGGGCTAGCTGGAGTTTGTTGGCTGTACTGTGGAGGAGGAGTTAGTGCTGTGAGGAGCTGCTTATGAGAGCTCACCAAGAAGGTATGGAACTCTTGCAATAAGATGACAACAGCCTACTGTGAAACAGCCTTCAAATACCTCCTCAGGCCCTTCCCTGCTTTGCTCTGCAAAACTGCATTTTAACAAGACTCCAGACCATGGTACTCACCTGAGCTGTGCTGTGGCAGTGTTTCTGCCTGGCCACAGATCTCTGAACCCAGGATATACTGCCAATGACTTCCTGGCTCCACTTTGGACCTGCCTCACCCCTGTGGATCTGTCCAGTGATCTCCTTATAATCCCTGACCCTGCTCTACTCTTCATATTGTTATGATGTTATGATATCATCTTCATATTGGGAACACCTATATGTTCCCCTCTATACTCACTTTCTTTTCCTTTTGGCTTACCATAAAACTTTTATTTTATTGTAGAAAATGCATGAGGTTCAGTGCGGAATTTAGCATATTTCTTCTTCCTTTCAGTGCATTACTTTCTTTTTTAAATTCATAAGGGCATAGAATTTTTATAAGGTGATGGGCATTAGGAAAGAAATGCAATTATATGCTTAGAAATGAAACCTATGGACTGAAAGTCTGAGATGTTCAATTGTTCATTGGTGAGATGTTCAATACTTCTAAAGCACTGATAAGGTTATTACATTAATATAAATAATGTAGAAATTTATCTATCTCTCTTTGTGTATCTCTATCCTTTTACTATGATTCCATGATTGCATAGTGTGATGTAAGCCCTTTTTCAAGAAAGACCTCAAGCATGTCTTCAGGTTCATTCTATTCAGGAAATCACTTCAACATAAATTTCAAGGATATCCTTGAATACCTCTTCTGCTTTGTTTGCTTTACTGGGCCTACTTTGGAAAGTTTGAGTAGTGTGACTCTGAAAAAGAGGGTCACTCCTAAGAATTTACATTGCTGGTAGATTATCAAGGTCATCCAAAATGTGTGCATAGTGTTGAAATAAACACAACATTCATTCTATAATATATATGGGGTTTTTTTTCATACAGATTGACACTTTGAAAGCATCCAGGTGTTTCAAAATAGTTCGTTCAATTTAGTTTTCTTGTTGCAAAAGTCAAGAGCCTGTCAGTTGCTCTTTCCTGAAACACCAAACATTCACAGCTCCCTTCTGAGTCAAGTATCAGTGAAGGGTAAATGGATATTAGGAGAAAAATTAGTTACATAGTCCAGAATTTTTCAAGAGGGAGCTTTCAACTGTTAAAGATGTTCTTGAGGCTTACTTTACTTTTGAGAGTAAGGAATTTGCCTTCACACCAAAGGTTTGGTGTAAAGTATAATGGGGGTATAATGTACTCTT
This sequence comes from Molothrus aeneus, assembly GCF_037042795.1. Classification (NCBI taxonomy): domain Eukaryota; kingdom Metazoa; phylum Chordata; class Aves; order Passeriformes; family Icteridae; genus Molothrus; species Molothrus aeneus. Next base: position 115,530,954 of record NC_089646.1, read on the forward strand.
CTGCAAAACTTTTAGACAGAAATCCAAGAAGGTTTATATATATATATTTATAAATATTATGTATAATTAATATTTCACTAGCAAATTATATGTATAAGCTTTAGCAGGAGCTGCATCTAGTATTCTAATATAAATCAGTTTTCTTCTTGGAACCATTTATTACCTGCAAAATGCATAGAAGAAACTGCTTATACTCTGTATTCCTAAAGCATATACTGTGTATATGGTTTGAAATGGAGGACAGAGAGAAATCTTAAAATTAAACACATGCAGTGGATCAGTAACATTAGATTAAGTGGGACTTGGCAGTTACAAGTGATTTCTGTGTGTTTCTCAATGTGTTTTTTGTTCATCAATGCGCACAGTCACACATAATTCACCATGCTCAGGGGAGCCAGACCCTTGCTAAAATGAGATTTAAAAGAGAAATAGTTTCACTCTAACCTCCAGTTTTCTTTTTACTAGCAGGTAGTGTTGTACACTGTTCTGCTCTAGAAGCTGTGGTTGCTTTTTGTGAAGTGCATGTGGCCCAGTCCAAGTGCATTTCCCAGACTTGGACTGTGTATTATGCACATGATGCAGACCTCCCTGTGTAAAGGTGTCTGTGCAGAAAACTTTTCCCCTGCACAGGGCAGCCTGAGGCTGGTACTAGGTTCCTCCCCTCTCTTTACTTTTGACATGTTTTAAATATATTACAAGACTCTAGTACATTTGTGAGGTTTGGCAGGTGACTGGTAGGGTGAGGAGGACTGATGAATGTTGCCATAGATCAGTCCTGACAAAAAGTCATATTTTGGAGGCCTCCCAACTCTAGTACTTCTCCTGTGTCTAATATTTTACACAAATACTTAAATAGGCTTTAGGAAAGAGAATTTGGCTCCCTTTGTGTTCAGTGTGGGATATGGGCACAGTTGCAGGGAGCCAAACCCACCATGGTTCTGAGCATGGCCTTTAAGCCCTTCCTTGTTACAAATACCCCCAGCTGTTTTGTCAGATCTGTTCCAGGGAAATGCTTTTACTGTGTCTGCCAACCTGTAGGACATTACACATTCAGCCGTGCACAGAAAGCACTGTAATTTTCATGTGAAGAAAAACAGTAAATCTCTCTGTAGACTAAATAGAAACAAGAAGAGAAGCAACAGGCAGTCAGACTTAAAATAGTTGTCCTAGGTAAGCAGAAAATTGCTTTATGAGCCCAGCACGTACAGCAATTTTCTACTGTGCATTGAGAAAAAAAGCTTGCATACATGGGACTTCTGGCAATAGAAACTTGTCTAATATAGCAGGTCAGATACATGTGAGGAGTTTTTATCTGCATAATGGTGCATGGTGGCAGATTACTTTTCTTAACCTTATATAATTTTATTGCAACAGTAATGAGGTATAGCTTTTAAGGGTGAAAGGTATAACCTAATATCATTTGAGGAGGGAAGGACAGACCAAATCTAACCCATGGGGATGTTTTTCTAGATTATTTGATATAATATGCTCTTGTTTCTGTTCCAGGAAGTTACTGTAAATACTGCAAAATTTCTTTGTCTACTTATATGGAAGTAGCACTGACCAATCAATACAAGTAGCAAAGGAGAGGGGCAGTCCTGACCAACTGTGGCAAGTTTAGACCACTTGTGATACCAAATTGGGTAGTTAAAACAAATGTGCATTATCAGTGATCTGAGAAAATTATATTTTGTACCTCTTTGTAAGTATTTCCTTCTGAGTGAATTTTTAAATAGTTCACATCAAGTTCTATCAATAAATATAGTTCTTCTCCCATGCTGTCCTAAACACTCACCCTGATATCAACTTGTCCTAAGTAGAAGTATAGCCCTGTGATCAATATGCCTCTTAGAATTAATGATCTTCATTATCTGCTAAGAATGGTCATCTTAAATGTAGTGTGTTTTCAAGGTCCAGTGACACATTTCAGAAGTATTTGATACCTTCCTGACCCTCAGCTGACTCCTAGACTTATATTGCATAATACTTGCTCTGTTTTGGATGCTGTTCAGCTTTACTAAGATCAGCCCTCTTCCTAGTCCACAAGAGACCTAGAAAAACCAAGGACTTCACCTTTTTTGGGCATCCTAATAAAATTCTACTTTGTTCTCAGCAATGCTCCCTGCTGCAGGTATTGGAAGAATATAATTTCCTCAGTCCTCAACAGAAATATTTGTAGCTCTTTTAATAGAGTCAAACTATAAAGTCAGTTTTTCTATCCAAATTTCCCAAATCCCTCACTTAATGTAACTGCTTAACAGGCCAAAGCCACATCTATCAAAACTCTCATCAATAAACCTTTTTGTCAAGTGATTCTTGTCTTCATTCAAGCTTTTGGTCTTTTAAAAACCTAATAGCAGATCTAGATCTTTCTTCTCTAGTCCTCTGAAAATTAACCATGGCCCCAGTCTCAGACCATCCATCCAAAAGTCATCCAAAATCACTGATCATTCTTGAACGTGAAACCTGACTGATAGGGGGCCCTTGCTCATGACTTCTGGTCAAATGAGAGTTATGTATGGATCACTGTCTATAGTTGTGCTAGATTCCCCTTTCAGGAAAAGAAGAGATTTATTTCCTTACATTCAGGAGGCAAGAAACTAGGATGAGAGCTGAAGCCAGCTAGCTGTTAAGAGCTAGAATTTAGTTAAGGACCATTTTTGTCACAGTGATTCAACCAGGCGACTGTAATCTCTGCTCTGTCAAACCCTTGTCACTGCACCCTAGTCCCATGAGCAAGCCATTTGTGCCAGAGAACTTACAAAGGGATATTTCCCATCAGTAGCAGCACTTATGCTAGAAATGAAGATTTCTTAGGATTTGTCCACACATCACATTGTATTTGCACTCTTCACCACAGACCGAGCTGTAGGATTTTTTAATGCTCATTGATCCAAAGGAGACACAGAACTGAAGAAGTGTTTGGCTCTGCTGGCAGTTAGGTCTGTGGCTTTGAAGATTACAATTTCAATCTAAGTCTTGAAGCCCAACTCTCCCTGACCTTGGCTTAACTGTAGCTGCTTGATCCATATCCATGAAGAACTACCTGTTTAAGTATTTGGCCCTATTGAAGAAAGAATGAGCATTAAACCTTGTGTATCTGGAATAATGGTACTTTAGTGTGGTCCTACACTGGATTATACGAGTGCACATTCTCAGATCAGGTTTAGTTCTGGAATCCCTCTATGGCAGCCTGAATAGCCTGCTCATTTTGAGCAAATCACTTAGCAGTTATGCTCCTTAAATTGTTTGGGTGGGGACAGATGGCTGTGACAGACCTTGCATATTCTCCTCTTCACAGCTTCTCCAATAGTCCGTAAACCCAATCTCCAACACCCTAGAATTTCAGTTCTTGGCTTTGTATCACCAAAAATTGCTACTGTGCCAAATTTGGGAAGCAGGGTAGGTTTTGAAATATGGAGAAGTATCCAGTAGGGACCAAGCTGAAGCTATCATATTCATTGAACAGATTATAAACCATATTTAAAACTATTTCTCCATGGGTTAAAATTGGGTTCATTAACAAAAGATTTAAATGCTCCCCATGCCTTTGTCTTGGTACAGCAGAAAAAAATTCTGAAAATGTGATAGCTCTGTGCTGCACTGAACAGAATAAAATCTTTCATGTAAGTCAAACTTCAGTTCTCTACTAATAAAATCCTACATGCCCCTTTATACATGTTTATTCTGTAGTGGAAACGACACAAATCCTTAATACAGCATCAGTGCTGCCTGTTGAGCTTTGTATTCTTATAAATGTTCCTGTGGGAAATCTGAAGTTTGGCACCAGTAGACTGTATTTTTAAAATATCACAGATGGGGTGGAACCCAGCATCATGTTGCTTATTACTCTGGTGATCTATCTAAATGGTATTCTTTGCTGCTGAAATCTAATAAAAAATAACATTTTTGAACTATTAGAGATTGGATTAAAGCTCCTAATTGTCTCTTTCATAACCAAGGAAGGTCCATATTAATAATTCTTTCCAGAGCCATTGAAAAGAAGACATCTGTTTCAGCATACATTGTGAAACTCAAATCTGTCCAGTGCAGTTTTATTCATTTGTTACTTTCCATGAACAAATGTGACTGCACATTTATTTAAATCTTTAGAAATGTGGATGAACAAACAGAAGACAAAGTAAAGTTAAACCTGAATTGGAGACATGCTGTTATGGAAGAAACATTTCCACCCACAGTAGGTGGTTTCTGCCCTTGCAATAACCCACTGCAATAATTCTGATATAGTCAAACTGTGCCTCTCGTATTCACTGCCTCAAATGGATGGACAGTTCCAAAAAGATTGCAAATATCCCACTTGTTCAGTAAAAGGTCATAGGAAAAAGAGAAGAAATGCCAGGTGCAGAGACTGACCTATTCAGAATATAATCACACCTTTCTTTAAAAAGACATATACATTAAAAAGGGTAGATATCTTACTGCATACTCCCTGATTTTCTAATGCAGCTGCCATGTGTAAAACTTTCAGAACTGAAGAGAGTGTGGCATCAAGTTTTATTATTCTGCCACTGTTTCTATTTAAATTATTAACAGTGTGCAGAAGTATAAGAGAATTTTATTTTTGGTGTACTCAGGCAGCAGTTTTCTGGATTTGAGCCCTTGCTAAGATGAAATGAGGGTGACAGTCACAAAAGTGCTGCCCTCTGCTTGCTACAGCTCCTACAGAATGAGCATTTTCAATATCCCCAAGCATAGATTTGGCAACATTACGTCTTTATGACTGAAAAAAATAAGTTAATTCTAACCCACAACCCCCTGAAAAAAACAAACCAATCAAAGGAAATGAGTGACTGGAGGAGAGGACATGGATCCAAATAAGCAAAGGAGAAGATGACAAAGTTAGAAAAAAATAGGTTAAATAATGTTCCAAAGTGACAAATCTGGAATGTATGCTCATCTTGGCTTTGCAGACAATGGTAAGAGAGTAGAGGCTCTGCTCATGTTTTAATAGAGACCATATATTACCTAAGCTGAGAGTACAGAAAAAATTACTCTCCTGTTGATTTCTTGGTGTCTGTGCCCCTGAGGGGCAAATTTGGGAGCAAAATAAACCTTAATTTAAGTGTAAAGATGTGTGTCTTATTGATGTAACAGCAGAACACTAGAGATTTTTTTTCTATAAATTATCTATTTATATTAGGAGGAAAGAATAGCAGCCCTGGTGGAGTAAAGAAGAGCTTACAAGAGCTTCTACTAGGTAGACTGTATATTGGTGATGATCCTTATTTTCACTTAATAAGTAAGGTTTACAAAGAGACCTGTTCTTGGAACATCAAATCTCCAGAAAAGTGCAAATAATTACAATAATACTGTTTTAATTAGGTAGCAATTTTCAGCAGCCACTGCCATGAAACTAATCAGTATTTTGTACCAAAAGCCTGGCACTCATAGTTGGTGTCTCCGAAACTGTAATAGTCCTTTACAATTTTACACAGTGTCTTCCACCCCCAGATAGCTTTTGCATTTTGTATGTACACAATATCAGACCTGGTAGGCTGTCTGGAGGAGGCACTTAGCAGGCAGCTGACCTGAAAGACCCTGCATGGAGTGCAGAGGAAAAAAAAGCCAGTGTTGCCTGTTGGGGTTCCCTAGTATATCTACAGTGTTACCAGAAGGTTCAGGAAGTTGCATCTGTCAAGTGTGAAATTCTTAAGCTCAGAAAATGCCCACTTGGAGAATTAGGAAACACCTGGACATTTTCATCCGCCAGAATGCTCTCATCTCTTCATCATATGCAATAAATATAGCCTATATATACATTTTTTCAGAAGTGTTTTATTGCCCATTTGTTTAAATCTACATTTTATGTTTATAACCTTTCAAAGGTGTGAAAGCAATACTTGTTCTATATTAACAATATGTTTATTTATTACCAATGCAATACTTGTTCTATATTAACAATATGTTTATTTATTACCAATGGTATGATTTTTGGCCTTTTAATGCCAGTGCTCTGCTCTCAAACGTTACAAAGTTGTATATGCTCTATTCTGTGTTTCTATAAATCTCAAACTAAGATGACAATGAGGGGTTAAATGCAGGTTAAAAATTATTAAATAGCTTGTTTCTCTGATGCTTAAATTTGCAGCCTTGACCGTGATCAGGAGAGTAAATAAATTTATTACAGCTGTGGATGAGTATTCAGCACTGAGACGTGAGTTTTATATTCAAAGGGATGTGTTGAAAGTTAAACAAACTCATCAGAGTCACCTTAAGTACATGAACATTGCTGCATTTTGCAGTTACACAGCTTGGTCCAAAAACAACACCATGAGGTTATACAATAAGACACTGAAACAGCCAAGGGACACAAAAACACTGTCAGAATCACTACAGTGCAGTTACAGAGCACTTTATAAAGTAATATGAGTAATTGCATGTAACAATTGCCAATATCCACAAGTACTAACCACGTCTGTAGTGCAGTAGGTGAGGAATGCTGTGGCAGACTTTTAAATTATGATCGTCCTCTGCAATTCCAACCTTGACATTTCCCTGCAGAAATTTCTCCTGCATCTGACCTGCACTACTGAAAGTGATTTAGTAGTGACAAATTTTGTAAAATTGAAGTATTTTGAATCATCATTGTTCTAGCTAATGTTCTGTTAATGTTTTTCTGATTTACAAATATCTCCACAGACTTCTTTTAGCTGACAGGCCCCCAGGTACTGTGGAGATGGGGTAGGGAACTTGGTTTTGTTTTGTTTAACAAACAAACCCAAGACAGTCTTGGAATCAGGTAGTGGTGGATTTTCTATTAGTATTTATAAGAAAAATGTTTTGGAATAACCTCAGTATCTAGAGCTGCAACAAAGGTCTACTGTCATTTCCTCAAAGGAGTTTCTCAGAGTCAAAAGCTGTAAATTGCAGAGAAAAACAAAGAGGATGCTTTTAGTCAATTAATTAACTGCAACTTCTGTAAAACAAGAAAAAATATAGTAAGCAAGTTTTTGATGCAACAGAAAGAGTCTTTAAACACTTGCTGTACCCTTCCTCTAACTTGAAAAATGGTTCATTCTTTCTCTAAACCTCATGCTTTATTCCCAGAGGAGTATAGAAAATCATAATTGGAATACTTAAGCCTTTTTGCTAACTAGAAATAAAACCGTTTACTGACACTGTCAGATAGTCAAAAGGATAAACAGTTCCAAACAGAATAGTGGTTGTGTGCTTAACCCGAAGATGGAAGAGTTCGTGGGTGGAAAACCAAACTATGAAGTCCAACTTTTAGTGCCATAGTGACTCCTGAATTGTAATGACAATCACTTTGGTCAGTGATTTCCAGAGTGGAGGAGTACTGGACAAGAATTTACTAGCAGCTTAAAAACAAGGTGATATCTGAGGGCTGGTGGTGCAGATGGAAAATTCAAATTCATGTATCAGTGACTAAGCTAAGAAGCCAAGCATTCCATTGCAGAATTTCCCAACTAAATGTTTGGTATCTGGTGCATTTCACCAGTAATTCTTCATTTTGCATAAAAGTACATTTTCCAGCTAGATACCATTCATTTAAAAAAAACCCACCACCACCACGAACAAAACAAAACAAACAAAAAACACCACCCCAAATTTCAGCCAGCTTTATTTGGCAGTAAAGGGACAGACTGTTATGAACACACACAGGAAAAAAGAAAACATGTCTAAACATGCTACTGCTTGAAAAATGGTCATGTCAATTGAGGACACTGGGAAAAAAAAATTCCTTACATATTGAATTGTTAAAGCCAAAAGATTAACTAGATGTTGTTCATAGTCTTTTTTTTTTTCTTCCAGGGATAATAGATAGAACAATAAATAATGGTACAAATGAGAATAGAACTTTTTGCTGTTTGACATAAAATACACAATAGAAAACTAATATAGTTACAATAATAAATCTTTTAAATGTAGAGAATTCCCTCTCTCCAGTGTTGTGTTATGAATTCAGTAGCATAACACTTTATGTGACAGTTGGTAGCAAAACTTGAACTCAGATTATTAATAACCTTTCCACAGCCTATCATTAATGTCAGTGGGTGCGGTTTAGGAGTTTTATTTTGGCAAGTGTAATATGTTAACATATTAACTGACTGCTCGTATAGTCAGAGCAGGGATGTTAACCAGGGAAGGCATTTCACGCCACTTCTGAAGGCACTAAAAATAAACTGCTACTTACCAACTCAGACAACTTGGTAAATGTCTGATTCCCTCAGCCTCTCAAGTGCTACATCAGCACTTAGTCTAGAGTTTAAGACATTTCTTTCAGTAAGCATTTACACAGAAGAGGACAGTTTGGCTACAGGACATTTGCAGCAGACAAATCATGTCAGTGATATCTTGTCAAGTTTAACATCCTGTGAAGGCAACTGGTGTCAGTATGTGCTGCTGAAAGAAGAGGAGGCTGAGATCGTGGAGCTGCTGCCTGTTGACCCAGACCAAGGGGCACAGATTCAGAAATTTGCATCTTATGTTAGGCAATGGGGACTGCTTTTGAGTGATTCTGTCACATGTAATACCTTTGCTGCTGATCCAGTTGGTACTCTGTAAGAGGGCGCTGCATGAGCTTGGAATGGCATATAAATTAAACTTCCTGCATGAAAAACTGGATGAGCCCTTCAAAATTTGCTCTGAATTAAGAAGTGAGCACAAAAGTAGACTGGTAGAGGTCAATTACAATTTTCCATTGCCATTCTTTGTTCTGGAAAGAATTAAGTTCCTTTGCCCTCTTTGCTGTACAGGTACCACAGGGTAGTCATTATTCAAGGCTGTCCAAGACTCTCCTAATTCATAAGAGACATTACCAAGGGAGGGTGTATGCTCACCCTTTGGGTATTGATAAATCTGGAGATAGAGAGAATGTAAAAAACTGGTCTTGCAAGTTACCTTGGAGAGGTCTTGTTCCTTCTCCTCCAACTAGCCTGGGGATGCACATGTAGACCATTGCTGACAGATGCTTACTAAAACTAGTTTTTAAAGGGCAGAGGGTCTCTTAAAATCACTGTGTTTCACTCTTAAAGGCTGGTCAACTATTTTAATACTAGGTGGAACAATTTTTTCATCTCCTAAGAGCTGCCATAAATGTCTTGTGTTACAAAGATTATTATTTCTACTGCTCTCACTGGATACATAGAAAGTTGATCACTGTCTTCTTTATATTTATTAAAAGAAATATCACTTTTCAGGCTAAGAAATAATTTTTCTTTCTACTTTTCTTTATGTTATACTTTTTACTTCTTTTATAATTCTTAGTTGCTGGATTCATATTTTATTAATTTTCTTTTCTAATGGGTGATGAGATTGCTGAATTATTCTTGGTCTGTCCTTGTAGTTTAATTTGTTTAGTCCAATTTTTATTACTTTCTGTCTCGTGGTCTTTTCATCTGGGTTATCTTTTCTCTTGTGTGTTTATTAATGCATTGTTTAGACAGTTTTAAAAGCTTTACCTATGACAAACCAATTTAGATCTATTACTTTCCAACAAAAAAAGAGCAATTTTTCTCCCACAGAGAAAAATCATACAGGCTTGACATGGTACTTCCTCAAAATCTGTGTTTCTTGTCAACTTATCCTTTTAACACTTAGTTTTGGATGGATATTGTGTAAGAATAATGGCAGTAACAATGGTTGTTGTATGTGTTCTAACAACTGTAGATACTATTTTATCTCATGAGGAGTACCCTAAAACTGCTTCATTCCCTTTGCAAGTTGAGTACTTTATTTTACTGACCATATATTCTCCCATGTGGAATCATTCTGCATCTCTAATAGTTGTTTTAGTTTTTTTATATTCTTGTGTTCTAAATATAGAACTTCTGTGCCTTTACTTAACCTTAACTTTTCTGGGTTTAGTCTACAATTTTTCTTTTCTGTCCTGATACCTTTCCTTTTGCTGAAGTTTCGTTGGGTATCTTTTCATATTTAATCTCTTATTTGGGCAAAATGGCACTGGATAGTACAATCTGCACTTCTTCATAGGGTTAACTTTCTATTAACAAATGGACCTGATTTGCCTGTGTTTTTCTTTGACTTCTAAAGGACTTTAAAATCTCATTGGAGATGCAAAAGTCTATGAAGGGAGATCCAGGAGAAATCATATTTGATGATTCAGTTCTGTTTAATGTTTTGCCTGAATTCAGACAGACGGGATAGCTATAAAAAAAATCGTGTAATTAGTTGGTACTGCAGAAAGTATGCTTAAGATATATAATGGACATATCATGGTACTGATGACAACTTTCACCTTTCCTGTCTACAATCAATTACTGGACCTTGTAATGTAATTCATTTGATAGGACTCCTGTTTTCCCAATACCAGTATAAAGACAGCACAAAAATAAGAACTGATATTAAACATTTTTTATATAGTTGATATGATCATACTGCACTGCTAATGTTATTAGGCTAACTGGATGGAGTGATATTACAATAAATAATGTCTTGCAATAAATGATGTATATTCTGACAAATTATTTTCATAATGACATTCAACTAAATGACAAGTAATTTTCCCAATTTTCACACCATACCAAATGCTTTTCTCTATGCTCAGATCTGATTTCAAAATGTACTTCAGTTTTGAACTTTCTTTTGAAACATAAAACTTCAAATTCCCAAATGCTTAATTAAATGGACTATTTTCTTAAATTGTAAATGGACTATATTCTAACACTGTGTCCCCATTTTAAAGTGCATTAAAACATATTTAAATTATTTTTTCAGCTCTAATAATATTTTTTTTGTGAACAACGAAGTGACAGACAGATTTGATTACAATTGCAAACACTTCCCATATTCCTAGTTCAGAATTTCTGTACATCTGGAACATATGAGTTTTACTTTCAGTGGTACAAGTTACCCAAGGCAATTAAAGACAATGAGATAGTTGAAAGTCAAAAAATAAATGTGAAGTTAAGGGTAATAAATAACTTCCTATTACTTTAATGCCACTGGACATTTAATGAAGATGTTATGATAACATGGAAAATTAATAAACTTCTTTTTAAATGTCCTCCTTAGAGATATTTGACTACCATAATTTGATGAATTTTCTGAGTCTTAGATGCAAAAACCCTGCCATTCCCTATCCCTCCTGATAGCTGGTGAGAAAACTGCCAGAAATCCCTGATTTTTTTCCCATCTCAAGGCCATACATCTGCAAAATACTTAAACAATATTAGGACTCCTCAAGTTTTGAGTTAGTGGGACATGAAAGATTTTTTTTTCTTGATGTTATTCCTGGAGAATAAGACATAAGGATAAAAAAATTACATAATAGGCATCTCAAAAATAATGTAGACCTGTAGGACATATATCCCTTATGTCATGCTGTCTCAATGCCAGGCAGGTTGCAGTGTGCACCCAGGGCTCTCCCCTTGTAGGCCCTATAGAAATCCTGAAGTAATTATTAAAATCTTTTTGTTTGACACAGAAAGGCTGCAGGGTACAAAGCATAAGAAGCTAAATGGATAGAAACAGGTATGCTGTGTGGGCTTTTTTGTCTTTCATCCCTCTGAATAATATATCCAGCAGTAGATGTGTAGCCATGCCAAATGAAATAATAATATGATTGTTTTGGAATTAGGAAAAGCTCCAGTTCTAAAGAGTGAAAACTGACAGAAAGACAAGAAACAGAAGAAGTTGTATTATTCTTGCATATAATGTTCACTTAAAAGCACAAAGAGTTAATCTTATCATCCTACACATGGCTGCATTTATAAAAGATAAAAATCACAAACAAGTAATGCACAGTTACTTGTTACATATTCTTCCCATTACAGTTGACAGGTTCATTAATCATAGAGTGTATTTTACTATTAGAAGCTGTAAAGAAGATCAAATCTCCTGTAATTTTTCTTCTTCTTTTCCATTTGATAAGTGTGTTGTTTCAATGTGCAGATAAAATATAATGTCAGTCACAAACTGTCCCAAGGGAATTGCAACTCTCCAGTTAGAAAATTCATCCTTATTTGCAATGTAAAATTCCAAGGAAAATGCATCATTTCCTTTTTAACCTGACCATCAGACTGAGTAAAATGCACATGCCTGGGTATTCACAAAAGAAGCAATCCAGAATGTAGTGCCTGTGAATATGAGCAATGTTTAACTAATAGAAATATTGCTTACTACATGTTGAAAGCATTAACTATGAATACCCCTATTCATAACATCACATTGATTCATAATTAAAGCCCTGTGAAAATTATAGAGAAAGTTGACATGTTTCACAAGCTGTTCATGGCAAATGTAGCAAATTTTACAGTTTGTTGTGACTTGCCAATAAAGAAATCTCAGGAAGAAAGATTAAAAAATGATTCTACAATAATGAATCTTAGCAAGTGTGACTAAAACAAATGATGACCTATGTAGAAGCCTTAGACCCATTTTTAAAAAGAAAATTATGAAAGCTTCTATTTTAGAATAGGCAGTCTAACATGTCTAATGAAAAACATTTTGGTTGATGTGCAGCAGTAAATTCTCACCTATGTAAGAAGCCGGAAAGCCTCAAGAAATAAAAATAACTCAACCTTCTCAACCAATGAAAGTGAAACCAAGGATTGCAAAGCTGTATGAAACTGTGAAGGTACATACTGAATTCTTACTCTTATTTCCTTTTTAGAGAGGATTAATAGTAATTCTTAGCCGTTCTGATTTGTGTGACATTGTAATGTATACATGGTCTGCTTCATGTTAAGATTTCCACATCAAATATCCCACTAAATATTTAGAAAGAAATGTTTTGAGCTAGAATATAGTAGATGATATCCTGAAGTGGGTGGGCATCAAGATGCTTTTCCACAAAACTTTTCCGAAGAATCAGGGAATGTTTGAAGACCTCTGTTTTAAATGTCTTCATGAAGGGAGAAAAAATACCATATGGTGTGGAATATCCCTTTGTTCTGTTGGGGTCAGCTGCCCCAGCTGTGCCCTCTCCCAACTCCTTGTGTACCCCCAGCCTCCTCACCAGTGTGGCAGCATAAAAAGTAGAAAATGTTTTGGCTCTGGGTAAGCCCTGCTCAGCAAAAACAAAAACATCTCTGAATTATCAACACTGTTTTCAAATCAAATCCAAAATACAGCTCCACACCAGACACTATGAACAAAATTAGCTCCATCACAGCCAAAACCAGTGCAGGGAGACCTAAGCTTGCTAAGGTAATTTATTAGGTGAGTGAATAGTTTGAAGTAGTTAAGGAGGAATGTAGGGCTGCTGTACTTTAGAAAATGAGATTAAATGACTGCTAGTCACTTGTATTTTAAGGTGAGATATGCAAAAGAGCTGTAAAACCGCCTCCTAGAGCAGTTGTGAAACTGGAGGAAGCTCAGTAAAATTAGGAAATCAAGATTATTAACTACCATTAAGTGTAACATTGCTGATATCCCTTGACTTTTTTTCTGTTGGATTTTCAATTTTTAAAAATATATATCCCTAAAAAGAAATTGACATGTCAAAGTCTAAATTAGGAGTGCTTAAAATAAAAGACATATTTGGATAAGACATGACAACACTTAGATAATTGTTAATTGTTAATATACTAGTTGAAGAGGTAAAGCCAAATCCTATGGTTTTTAAGGAGACATATTTATGTGTAAAGCTATAATCTTACACTGACAGTGACAGTCTTTTTGAATTTAAACTGAAGTCTTACCAGTGTGTATAAGAATGTATTTAATTTGCACTCAATACAAATGAGTATGTGCCGTGTGTTCATGAAAAATCAAATCAGCAGGCTTCTCAGCTGGTGACATAGGAATTTAGCTGTTGGAAGCTTTATCTGTGGAAGGCAAACCAGCCAATGATATTTGAATGAGAGAAGGTGGGAAAATGCAGCTGAGCTGAAAAAGTGGTAAAAAATTACTTCAGCAGATGTGAGCAAAACATCGTCTACAAATGTTAGGCAGAGCAGTGAAAAGTATCCAGAGGGGACATTTCATGAAAGTGATGTTACTTTTTTCTTTTCTTTTTTTTTTGTGTAGCAGTAATGATACATTGATTTCAAACAAAAACAAGCTGTGACAAACACTATGAGAGATATTCATGTAAGAGGTAGATGCAAGCCGTTGAATCTACAGCAGGAAAGAAAACTTAAGTACAAAAGATGGTGAATGATTTTCTGTGAGAAGAATAAATCACAGAAAAGTTTACAGATTTAACAGGGCTTTTTGCACTGCTAGTGTTTTACTTCATGTTCTGCACAATCCTACTATTAAAATCTACTGAAAGCTTCTTGGGAAAAACATAACATATGCTGGTGCCATACCTGGTTTAGATCAACAGTAGAAAAAAACTACTTACCAAGCCTTCTTGAAAGTCATATGAGACTGTTGCTGCACTGTTTCCATTCAAAGACTGCTTGACCTTTTGGGAAAAAACTCCACCAGTCTATTTCTCTCAGAATATTTCTCATGTGCAATCAAATAAAAAATAAGTTAAACTTAGAATGCTACTTCTTGTTTTACATACTTTGTGTTCATGGTTATGCACACAGAAAAAAAATGCAAGTACATTTTCTAGGTTTGTTCCCTGAATAATTTTGAGGAACATCTGTTGATGGTTGTGACATAAAGGAGTTGAAAGATCTATCTGAGGGACTGTCATGGTTTTTGTGTATGGCTAGCTGATGCACAAGTGCTGATACCTTTGTGTAATCAACACCTTTCATAGCAGCACCATCTTAGTCCTGTAGGAAAAAAGAATTACAGCTTTGGCAATGGAGTCAAGCTTTTTAAATCTCTTTTATTCTCTTTTGCTTTTTCAGAAAATATCAGTTGGGGGAGGGGGTGAACATTACATCCTTGCAAGATGCCTCTCCTGAAATTTGAGACTTTTTTTGCATTGGCTGAATGTTTTGTTTTTCCAGTGTTAACTTACTGAGGTAGGGTGCTTTGAACACAGCCAAGCCAAATACACTTTGTATCAATTTGGTTTTGGAATATGATTCCTGTTTTAAAGAAAAGTTATTCATAAGGATGAAGTTCAGTGCAATTTATGATGAGATACCCAAAATCAAATTGTTTTCCAGCGCTATTATTGCTTTAAGGAGTCTACTTGTGCCTACTAGGAGTGTAATAATTCTTTTACTTACAAGTATGTTTTTAAGAATGATATAGCAAAGAATCAGGAAAGGCAAACCCTTTCATTTTTTTCCATCATCATGAAAGTTTCATTTCGGACCAAAGCACCTGTTGGAAGGGACCCACGAGGATCATCAAGACAGTTCCTGGCCCTGCACATCGCCATTCCCAAGTCACACCATGTGCCTGAGAGCATTGTACAAACACTCCTTGAATTCTGTGAGTCTTGGGGCTGTGACCACTTCCATGGGGAGCCTGTTCCAGTGCCCAACCACCCTCTCGGAGAAGAACCTTTACTGAGATCCAGCCTAAACCTCCCCTGACACAATTTTAGGCCTTTCCTTCAGGTCATGTCACTGGTCACCACAGATCATTGTCTGCTCCCCCTCTTCTCCTTACTTCTTGTGGGCTGTGGTGAGGACTCCCTTCAGTCTCCTCTTTTCCAGGCTGAACAGACCAGACATTCCTTATATGGCTTCCCTCAAGGCTCTTCACCATCCTCATTGCCTTCCTTTGGACCCCCCTTTTGAGAAAATAAGTTGAAGCAAATCTGCTGAGTAGTTATCTTTTTCTTGGCTATGACAACCTTCTAGGAAAAATAATATTACTGTCTTTGTGAGATTCAGAGGAATCTAAGAAAAGTGTTAAGCTGTAGCTTATCTCTCAATGTATGAAAGAAACTATATGCTGAAAGTATACCTATGTATTTATGTATCCTGAGGACAGAATTTAGGTATTCTGAGGACATGTTTAGCAAATCCTCAAATACTTCATGCAAATATAAGGAACTCTCTTTTCCTTTAATAAACTAAAAAACATTTGAAAGCACTACTGTGCCATGAAATATTTTGACATAATTAAACAAAATAAATTAAACACAATGACAAGCACTCTGTATTAACAGATTTCACCGCTCTGTTGTACTTTCTCTGGTGTTCTGTTAGCTTCTTGGAGTCCAGGGTACCGCTTCAGGGTGAAATATTTATTGTGAAGAATACACATTGCAAGTTATGCCAGTAAGAAATTGTTATATACTGCAATATTCACCAGAAAAAAGACCTGGTACTGACAGGCTTTTGAGTGTCTTCAGGGAGTCTAATTGTGCATGAACAATTCTGCTTGTATTTCTCTTCTCTGAGCTATTTAGTGTTTCTTCCACCATGCAGTCTAAAAGGATATCTTATGAAACCTGACTTACCCCTGCTGAGTTCTGCTGTCTTCTCGGGGTTCTCTATGTTTTGTGTGCTCCAGTGACTCATTATTTATGAAATAGATAATAGGGGAACTAAAATATTACATTCAGTATGTATTTTTGGCACTTTTCTGTCCAGTTAGGTTATCTTGCCAATAATTACCCTTGCAACTCTAAAGCCACCATGGTTCCCCATGTTTTTCTTATAAAGGAAATCAAGTTTCCACCTAACATCTCCATATTTCCACTTATTATCTGATCACCCTGACAACTCTTAATCAAGTGAAACTGCTTCTTAAACAATCCCACTCAAATATTTCACTTCAATGAGAAGGGGAGACCCCTTGTAAATACCACCAGGTACCAAATTATCATCTAATATCTACCCCCAAAGAACATAAAGTATCGTTTCACTTATGAAATGTTACCTTTCAGGTAAGAGGCACTCAAGTTATTTACTTCAAATGTCATAAGTATCACTTATATCCGTTTAAGAAAAAGAGAAAGAACTTGTATGGTGGGATATTTTCTTGGTAATCTCTGCCTCCCTCTCTCCAGTAGGGACTGAAATAATTTTCTGCTAATAATAATGACAGTAAATTAATGGACTAAGAATCTGCTTGTCCTAAAACCAAGAGATTATCCAGAAACTCCTGAAGTTGATTGTGCTTAGTGAGAGAAGAGGGAAGTACCTCTTAACAGTGCTTTTACTGTTTAGCTGCCTTAATTTGTCATAGTACAGCAGTCTTTTTTATTGTTAGGGTTTTTTTTTCTTCTTTTCAGATAGGATATGTAGCATAGGATATTTTCCTCTTGGGAGTTAACAAATGTTGTTAAAATGTTTATTGTTTTTCTTGAAGTGGGTATAATCTACAAAATCCCTTTTGTTAACTCAGTCTTTTATTGATGTTATTAATTTTTAAGAAATTTGGAAAATTACAGTAAATTTAAATGGAAGGTATCCTACTAGATTATGTTCTGCTCTGACACATACATGTCCATTTAGAATGAAAGTCTATTGGAGGAATCACTTCTGGGGGCAAGTAACCAAATTTTAAGGAACAATGATCCAACTGGATTTAATTTCTGAGTATATGACTGACTGATCCTCATCTCTTTTTTTTGTTGTTGTCCTTTGTTCATAAACACTGTTCATATTATCCAATTCTTATACTCTTATAAGCTGATTCTCAAGAACAGCTTGTTCTTCAATAATTATGTGAGACAAAATAGGAGAAAAACCCAAGAATGTAGATTAACTACCAAAAGACAAAGCTTGTGCTTGCGTATTGAAATAATTTACTTCTAATGAATGGATGGTGTACAATTAATTTACAATTTTTTCCCACAACTTTGTCTGGAAATTTTCCTTAGACACTCTTACACATCTGTAGTGGAATTGCAGTTATAAATTCAGTATTACATTACTTAGGGCATTCACAATTTTATTGACACACCTCCTCCCACTTTAAAAATAAATTATTTTTTGATCCATTGTGATTCTTCTCGAATCAGAATTACACCATCAGCAAAATTTTTGAGTTACAATTCTTTTAGCTGAATACACAGGTGCTTTATTCTGGCATCCCAATGACTGATGGGAAAATTTCTAATCTCTATTATTAATGAAGAAGGCACTTTTAAGGAGAAAAATAATACTAGAGAGAAAACAAAAGGAGACAATATTGTTGTGCTTCTCCACTTTACAGCTGTAGGGCCCTTGCCTTCAGGGGTCTCTTTTCTTCTGACTGACTTGTGTGAGACTCAGTATGGAAGCACAGTAGCCACCAACAAGTAAGAGAATGCTTTTATTAATCAGGCATTAATCTTGGAGTTTGCAAAGCCACTTGAAGCTATTGTACCTGCCTGATAACCATTTGTTCTTAACAGCTCACAAAAAAACCCTGTGTCTGATGAGAATGTGCAACAGACCACCTGCTTCAATTATCCTGGAACAGACTGTATGGAAATGATCCTGAATTAGAAACATTTGGATCTATTTCCTTGTCTAAAAATTCCCCTTGGAATTAGACAACACAAAACAGCTAGCACTTACAGGTTACCAGTTACCTTGTACAGTCAGCTGTTGTCTCCTTCTTTGTCACACTGTGAATTTTATTCTTTTTAAAGGTCTGGTTTTAATGTAATTTTCAGAGTTACCTGTGTGACTTGTGAAATTTAACATTATAATAACATACGCGCAGAATATTTTTTAGAATAAAGATGTAATTCTGGGTCCATGTATTCAGCATGACATGTTCTCATCCTATTTTAAATTGCACAGTTGAAATTGTCCTAAGTCAACAGATTGAATTGCCCAAATCCTATTTCTCTTATTTGAAGTAAAATAGCTCAGAAATTTTTACCCAGTGATACATAAGGTTCCTATAACTGCTGAGAGGGTATTCTAAAATGATTGCGAGTTGAAAATGTGTTGCAGTATAATATTTATGATGTTCAACTTGCTTAGACTATCAGAAAGAAGATCAAGAAGTGATTTGATTTTGGTGTGCAAGTATCTACATGATGAAGAATAACTGATCCTAAAGGCTCTTCAATCTGGGACAGAAAAGACTCAGCATAATAAAAGCCAATTGGTAGTTCTTAAACATATGCAAATTCAGGGGAAAAAAAAACCCATTTCACTCAATTTTAACAGGAAAAATAGCTAAATATTGGAACAAACTATCAAGGAATATTTTAAGTACTTCCACTTCTGAAGCCTTTATAAATCAAAACTAGGTGTCTCTGAGAGGAATGTTTTCACAAACACAAGCTTTTGAGTTCACTTTGATGTAAGTATGAAATTTGATTGCTCATGATACATATGAGGTCAAGTTACTGGTACAGTTGACTGCCTGGCCTTAAATCCTTGTATACATGAAGAATTTAACGATACATCTTTGCTTTTTTTGTAAATTTACCAACAATTTGTGTCATAATGATTTCTTCTCAAAAATGCTTGTTGATTTGTTGTATCTACAACTGTTTTCCCATTCTTCTTTTTCTACTAATATGAGAAAATATTTGTTTGTGTTGCCTGCTTGAATTTGTATGCAGATAAAAATTTAGGTCTATTAAGACAAATAATAAAATAGTCTTTAAAATAGTACTGATAAAATTACTTCAGGCCACGTATTCCTTCATTTACAATGCTCTTGTTTACTGCAACTTTCTCAAGGCTACATCCTATTACTGTTATCCAATCAAAGCTGGTAAATGTTGCACTGACTTATCTGATCTAGACATTACTCAGTTCCATTTCATTTCTGTTGTTTGTTTCTTAGTTTTTTTTAGTTCTTTCTTATCATGTCACCATAATGGATATACAAAAAGCCTTGGAAGTGTATTTTTCCTTGGCTCCTCAGTGCTGCTCCCTGTGGCAGTATACCAGCATAACTGGGTTACCTATGGTGTAGCTGTCCCTTGCTTTGTACTTTGTACCATTAGTTGTGCTACACCAAGTACCTGCAGGCAGTACTCTCTTTATAATTCCCAATAACCTTGATTTTATATATAAAAAAATAATATTTTATACCTTTGACTAGACTTTAGGCGTTGGATTTCCAAAGATGGACTGTTTGAATATCAGATTTAAGTTAAATTCTCTGTTTTGCTTTCAAACCTTAAAACAAACTTGTCAAAATTTGAGTCTTACTAACAACAGACTATTAAAGTCCCTTGCTCTTGCTAAAACACGATCCCTAAAATCCATCTGTAAAACATGCTGTTACAGAATAATACAAGAGAGAGATTAACTAACTTTCACAAATGTCACATTGTCACTTTCACATTAGTCACATTGCAAAAGGCACTACTGGGAATGTAGGGATACCATTAATGAAAATCAATAAGAAACATGCACTGTTCAGACTTAAAGCTGTCTGAAACTTTACCATGCAGATTCAGGGTCTGTCTTAACAGAATCCAAAAGCACAGAAGCTTCACAGCTTAAATGAGCATTGCATTCTTTAAAACTATTATTTTTTTCCTTTGTCATTAAAAGTATTGTTTTATTATATACTGTATACTCTACTGCATAGTAGCACTGAAATGTAGCACTTAGTCTTCTCCAGAGCAATACTTACTCAGTAATGGTAACAGATAATGTGAATTGTCAATTTGGTTACTTTCTGTTTTGTGCAACTACTTTTATTGGGTAAAAATAAAAGTAGTTGCACAAACTACTTCTTCAGGGTAACCCAAGAAAAATGTATGTTGAAAGGCTTGCATTGTACCTTTTTCTTATAGAAAACAGTCATCTTTTATAGAGCAGATTTGATGAAACCTCGAATCCTGAGAGAATAGATTTAACTGTGATTGTTTTGTTTTAAGGATAGGGCATGAATTCTCTGTAAGAGAGCAGGCCAGGCAGTTCTTGACTACAGATGATTACCCTCTAAAAATGGCAAGCCTAGAATGAGTGGTTTGTATTAGTTTTCTTTTTTGTTATAGCTGCTGTCATGAGAACAGAACCATGTTGTGGCAGTTGATATTCTCTTTGCAGATGCTGTCACAAGAGAAAAACATGAAAGTATGAATAGCTACCCATGCCCATGAAGACATCTGAATGCCAGTCTTCTTTAACCTTTTATAGGCTTAGCGTTGTGACTGATGAGTCATTCCAGTAGGCATTCCTCCTCCTTCCCCAAACTTGTTGGGCCTGTACAGGAGAATCAAAGAATGACAGATAATCAAATGGCAAAGCACAGTAAAGGGCAAAGGTAGAGAAATTTATTCCAGTCTTTTGCTGCGAGTATGGGACTTTTCACATTTACAGCCTATGTAGGCAAAGGCTGCAGACCTAAAAACATATCAGGACATGAAGATATTGGAACAATTATGATTATAATGATAATAGTGAAAATTATCATGAGCCCCAGGCACCTCTTTAAAGTGTCTGCCTTTAATAGAGTAAGTTCAGCAATGCTTCCTTCATGCTATATTTCAGGGTAGAACCTGTCCAACAAAGCTGTTGAAATATTATTTCTACATATTATTTTTTTTTCTCTTTGTAATATCACCAGCTTCATGAATGCCTTGTTCTCTGTGCTCTCACATATTTATGCCTTTGTAAAATTTTTGAAAATCTTTTCCATGAATCCTTGACACTGGTCCAGAATTGACACTTTTGAACTCTCTTCCTCCCGACTTGTTTTGCTCAAATGTTGCCTTTTGAATTCAGTTCATGGTGATTGGGTAGCTTGGCCATTTTCTTGGCTGAAGGGGTTTTTTTTGGCTTTATAATCCATGACTTTACAAACTTAATTTCAAAATTCTAGAATATACTCCAAATAGAAAGTTGTGCAGGAGCAACGAGCCCCCAGTTGCTTAATGAGTATTGCAGTAGGAATTGTAAGGAGTTGTAGCACTGCATAATATCGTACTAGAAATCATGAGGAATTACAAGGAGCATTACCTCAGCACTGCTACTTCTAAATATATTTTTTACTCATAAGAAGTGCACATTTCAGGCTCTTGGGAAGCTCCAGCTAGATCAGATATCATAGACCACTCTGTCAAACAGAATGTCTTAGAAATTATAAAATGTATCCACCTATGAAATTTGATTTACACATTGCAGAAGTGTAGAAACAATTATTTACTTTACCTCTTGCCCCTTTAAAGAGATGGAAGTGTCTGGAGGTTCTTTCAGACAGGAGTAACTTAAGAATTTGCCTTTTCTTTTTGTGTCCTAGTGGAGGGTTGTAGTCAATGAAAGCTTCATTGCATGAGTTCTCAGGGAAGAAAACCCTATGCCTCCTCAGAAAATAAAAGTAAGTTTCTGATAAAAAAAGCTAGAAACACTCTTTAAAGACAATAAAATTATATTTTTCAGCAATTCAGCCACTTATCACTAAGGTCTTATGCTGTAAATACTTATGACTGATCATTACTGCAAGCTTGTAAGTAAACCTGAGTTCAGATTCTAGGAGGACAAAGTTATATGTGTGATGTATATACTAGGTGACCTTTAAAGGTCCCTTCCATCCCAAACCACTCTATGATTCTACATGAATAAGCCTTTCAAGCATAAAAAGTGTCATTCCAAAAATAAGGGAAAGATCAAACATTTGTTGTCTGACACAAAACTTTTCCAAACATTGTTAAGACAATAACATAAAAGCAAATCTTAAATTGAAAGACTTCAAAGTACACTGTATAGTGCTATGCACACGTGATGCAGTATTTCTACAATTTTTATAAGGCCAGTTGATTAGTATACCTATCAAATATTGCCCAGTTAGACAAGCAGATAGTTAGGTAATTTTCTCCCGTTTACTGCCCCATTGGATTTGGTCCAGGGGCTTCTTTGTCCCATTTATTTTTGTGTCATCTCGGATTCTGGATGGAAAACAAAATGTCCCTGTTGTAGGTTCTCTTCTTGAAAATAAAACTAAGCAGTATTTCAGGAATGTGTTAGAAGGTTAGCACATTGCTCTAAAATGTAGGAAAAAAGGGTAGGAAAAGTACTAGAAGCTACAGCCATGTGTTAGCAGTCTACAAAGCTACAAATATATATAAAATATATATATAAAACTTAAAAATATTTGGTCAGCGTATTCACTGTTCCCATTCTTTATAAATGTATTTATTCTTCAATTGAGAGATTTTTTTGCCACATAAATCTCTAGAAATAAGAAAGATTGATATTTTATAAAATACTGTAAATATACAAAAATTTGCTAAAAAAGAGAACATTTGCACAGGTTAGGTTCAGGTGACACTGCAAAATGGAGAAGAGCACCACAACATGACTGGGAAAAAGTCTGCAATAAGTACGATGTACCAAATCAAAATACTCATCCAAAAAGTCAAAGCCTCAACAAATTGTACATGGAGGACCATTTTCTTTAGTAAAGAGGTTATCTGTTGTTTTCCCTGTTGAATTTAATGCAAATATATCGTGAATGACCTTTCTTTCTTTCCTTTTTTCCTCCCCGAAATGCTTTCTCTGAAATATAATATCAAAACATCTGGTTTACACTATAGCCTTTTTTATGTTGACTTTCTGCTCTAGGGAGAACTTGTTATGTAATGCAATCATAATGTAGTAACCAATCTTTTCATATTAGCACAACAACATAATACCATTGGTGACATTCAACAGATTTGCCTTGGTAGTGATGGGAGTCAGATAAAGCAATAAAAAACTCAAAATGCAATTGTAAATTTATTATTTTACATACTGCCCATTTATTTTTGCAATTAATTACATTGAAATACCTAAGCATAATCTTCTCTCATAAAAAGTCTTCTTAGCTGGTCTACATGTCAATCTAGATATTTAGAATACCATTCTCTTTTCTGCACACTTTTGGAAAAACTAAACATTAGCTAAATATTTTCCAATTCTTGAAATGTGATTTTCTAGGAGGATATCAAAATAAATATGCAGAGGAGTTAACTAGTCATATTTAAAGAAGCTATCTTTTGTGATTTCGAACATCTCCCCTCAATACTGTTCAGTCTAAATCCATGAAACCAAACTTGTGTTGCTTCTAACTTAGAAAAAAAAAAAACTTGTTCTATTTGAGATTGTGGCTTTTTCTTTAAAGACACTCAATTGCCTCAGCTTTACAAATCTGCAAAAAGTGACTCAGAGGCAGAGAGGAACACAATGGCTGACATCTTATAACTGTCTTGGGAGCTCACCCTTGACACTGGGTTTTCTGTCCACAAGGCTGAGTATTATCATCAGTCTCAATGAGTGCCAGGAACTTGGGTTAGATCTTACTTTTCCTATTATGAACATCCAGCAGTAAGTACATATTGAAAACAAAGCAAGAAGAACAAGAACCTTACCAAACCAGAATGTCAAACTGAATGCCTTTCTTTGTCATGGTAAGGAAACAACAGGGACAGTGACACTCACAGGCAGTACTGCCCTGGAATGCATCTCCTGCAAAGTGATAAAGAATTATAGTCAGAATTTTCTGAGTTGGAGGGGACTCACAAGGATCATTGAATCCAACTCTGAAGTGAATGGCCCATACAGGGATTGAATCCATAACTTTGGTGCTCTTACCACCATGCTCTGACCAGCTGAGCTTATCTCAGGGCCATAATATGAAAACACACATGGAAGAAAGTGATTTCACAGAGTTTTTCATTGTGACCATCATTTGGTCAACCACTACCTTAGCTGGTACAACTGAAACAAGCTGATAGACTTTACTGGGCATTGTTCTTATTCCAAGAGAGACATTAATTTCCTGAGAAATATTCCAATGTCTTCTGCTTTTAGCAGCCAAATATGACAAACATTTTGTAACAACAGATTTTGCACAAAATCTATTATGTTTTTACAAATCATCTAGATAATTTATGCATTCTATAGCATGGTAGCATGTCACAAACATACCCTACATTGTCTTCAGGAGAATTATAAGCATTGATAAATATTTATCTGCTACTACTTACTTTGAATAAATTGTCATAGGAAATTTCTTGCACAAACTTCTTTTCTTTCTTTGGCCTAACAAAACAAAATGCAAGCTGTGCATCTTGAATGTTATTAGTATTTTTGGTCCTTCCTTCCTTCGCCACTTCCGCCACTTCCGCCACTTCCGCCACTTCTGCCACTCCCTTTTCTTGATTTTTAAAACTTTAATGCAATTATCATGTTTTATACTTATGGTACCAAAAAGGCAACAAAACAAAAAGTATCTCTTTAATAGAAATTTGTTTCTCTACCAACTTCTGCTATGAAGCCTGTAAAATATTTTAAACCTATAAGCTGTTTCCATTTTTTAAAGAAAATGTCAAAGTGACTTCTAATAATCAGCATGTTATGAGGAATTTGATATTTCGATATTTTCTCACTCAACCAGAGCAGAATACATTTTTAGGACGTTAGGACTGCCAGAGTCCTGGTCTCATCCTGTGACCTCTTAGCGTGACCCAATGACCTCTCCTACAGCCTCACAAGCCTTGAAAATTCTCTGCCTTTGAGTTCCAAGGAGTTCTAGTAAATGTGTTGAAGTCTGTGGGTCAAATTCTATATTCTTTCCTAACAACAGGTAGGAAAATTACCATGTTTAGTTCTGCTTATTTGGGGATTGAGAAGGTAACAGCAACTAATTTGTAGATGGTATCAA
This sequence comes from Molothrus aeneus, assembly GCF_037042795.1. Lineage (NCBI taxonomy): Eukaryota > Metazoa > Chordata > Aves > Passeriformes > Icteridae > Molothrus > Molothrus aeneus. The sequence goes on from NC_089646.1 coordinate 115,556,319, forward strand.
GAAAGAAGATGGAGAAGAAATTTCACTAGTATTTTAAAATAAAGTAGGAGTACCTTGAAGAAGAGATTTAGAACACAAGAAATACGATTATTTCTAAGTTCCCTCTTGTGGAATAAAAATATTTTTTAAATTCAATGAGGAATCAAGAGACTGCATATTTGCTATGTTGAATTATTTTATTTCAGTGGTGTCAAAGAATTATAATGAAGTTAGAAAACTTAAATTATCTAGTTCAGCAGTCTCCCATTGACATTTTTCCCTTCCAGTACTTTGATTTCAATGAAAGTACATTTTCATAGGAAAAGTACAGTTCCTCTCACCTTACTTTGTTCTAAAATAGCCCAGATTTGTACCCTTCCAGGTCATGCTGTGTAGTCTTTTTTTCCCTTGGGTGTTTGAAAATGAGTTGGAACTGAAAGGATAAGAAGTTATTGGAAAAAGAAGGAATTTGATGTATTAAATTGCCTGTGTTATCAGCAGTGGTGGTTATATTGAAATTGCATTTCTATAATTAGACTTTATTGTGATACATTTTTTAACTGAAATGTAATGTGCACAGTCATAGGAATTATGAATCCTTTCCAGTATAAATGTATAACTATTTCCAAATGTACAACTATAATATCTAAACTAACAGACAACACCTACTGGTTGGAGTCACATACCACCTTCTGGATCTCTGTTGCACCATCTCAAAAAAACAGGAGTCAGGTGCTGAATTTCTGCAGCTTTATGTAAGTCTGAAGCTGTGGATAAGTGGCCTAACACTTGGGCTGGCAGAAATGCAATTATTTTACCATGGTCCACAATTCCCTATGATTTTCTCTAACTCATTAAGCCAGCTTGTTATTAGTTGTCAGGAAAGGCCTGGGGTACTTTGCAGCAGCAACAATGCCAGCCCAGATGCAAAACCAGAACATGCTCTCACCAGTGGTAGTGTGTGCTTCAAAGGTACAGCCACATGGAGAGTATTCCTCACTAGGAAATTGTTTGATGGACCCAAGTATGGTGAAATGAAAGCAGAGAAGCCACGCCTGTGGTGGCAGCATGTTAGGAGCTGTTGTTGTGCCTGTGGAGCGCCAGCTGCTGCTGAGCCAGAGCACTTCTCTGCCTTTTGATCTCATGGCCTGTGGCTCACAAACCACACAGAAGCCTCATGATCTTTACATGACAAGGCAGAAGTGTGAAACAGTCTATATTTCTGTCAAAATATGTTCTGTTAAAGATATTGACTGGGCTTGAAAAAATCATAAAAGCTGTGAATAATACCTGTTAGGTGGTACCAGAATTTGAAGCTTTGCTAGAGCTTTCCAACAGCTAAGAGCATCATTACTAATAAATCATTGGAAGTACTTAAAGGGAAAATCAAAAAGATGAAAGCTTATTACAGAAAATGAACAGCCATTTTCAACTGTTTCTGCAGCAGAATCTTGTTATCTATTTACATACTATTTCTAATATTAATATCACTGTGGTAAGATAAATCACTCCCCACACTTTTACATTTTTAATTACATTTTACTGCACTTGTTCTTTTGTTTACAGTTAGCCAATAAAATATTTATTTTATCTTATATATAGGATGAGGTTTCTGTATTTTAATCAGATTTTCCACATAATCTTCCCCCCACCTTCCTTTACTGTCTTTTTTTATGACCCTAAACACCACAGGATGTTTTTTTGTAGAAAATCTCATTATTTTTTAATGCATGGCTATTTATTAATGTATTGTGTATATAACACACTATGCATTTCTTTGCATTGATGAATACATTTACATCCACTTGAGAATAAGAATTCCCTTAAGGGCTAATCTCACAATTCTCTGAGTATGGTGCCAAAATATTGTGCGTCTGATGTTTTTCTGTTTTTTGTGGTTTTATTGTAGTTTTTTTAAGAGGCACAAAGGGGTCTGTTCTGATTTGCTGAGAAGATCTTTCTACCAGTAGACAACGATCATTATTCATTTTCTGAATGTTGACCTGCGTGTGCTGTGGCAGAGATTACCAAAAAAGGCAGTCATATCTCAGCTGTGTTCTAATAAAAATGCTCTGATCTGTTCTTTCTTACTGTGAAAGGGGTAAACTGCTCCCACATCACTCTGATGCCAACACTCTTGTTTTGCAGTGACAAGTAAGCATAGTTTTTTGCTAACAGCTAACAAAATTTTAAAGAAAATATTTGTCTGAAGGCACACCTTAATAGCATTAGGTCTTAAAAAAATCCTACCAAAACCAACATGAAGTCATAGGAATTCATCATATGGGAACCCAGTGGAAGACATCCATTTGTGGGAATACAAATAATTCATTTTCTGCATTTAAGATAACATGCACTGGATACAGTTACTAGTGGGGTACCTCAGTGACTTTAATCATAATTGGGAAAATTAATCTTGATTTTTTATTTTCATATTTGGACTTAGTTTTTTTCATACATTTCATTCTTCATCTTTGCTAAAAAATGAGCTACCTGCAATTTTTCTGGCAATTAACTGTGCCAAAAATATTGTTTTAAAATAATCAAAATTTGTTTTAAAATACTATTTACCAAACTCTGCAGACAATTCCTACTTCTTTTAAGTTTTAGAAAGTAGTTTCGTGTGAATATTTAATAGCTGAAATATATTAAGTCACCTGTCTTAAAAGTTATCTGCAGGAACTTTTTACCCCAAGAGAGTCAAGCACAGACAGCCCTGCATCTCATGGAACCTTTTGAACAGTACCTAATGAATCATCAAGTTTTCAACACTCACTGCAAACTCCACAGAAATTCATACTTAAAGCTAGTGAGCAATAGCAGGGGCCAAAATAAAGATAGTAGTTCTGGAGACTTTGTGTCTCTATGACTCAAAATGGTCTTTTATTTTGGGGACATAAGTCTACAGTGTAAATGAAGAACAACATTTTCTCCACACTACATGCAGAACTCCCTTAAGCATGTGGTGGGATAATTTAGCATAGTCTGTTCTGTTGTTTTGAGGTAGCTGTGAAGGGTAAGGAAAATGGTTCCCCCAATGCTGTTTAAAAACCAAACCAATGCGCATGTGTAAATATTTTCTTTAATCATCGAATGCACTCAGATGACTCCAAACCAGATTTATCCAAGATGTTATTATGTCCTGAATCTCTGTAACTGCTCTGCATGGAGCCTTTATGGTCTATTGGGTAAATAATACACATTTTTTAAATGATGCAAATACTTACATACTTGAGAAATCCTAATGTTTCCAATGGAGTAGTTATGTTGTGTAAATAACATGCAAACTTAAAATTGTCCTATTACAAATTTATGCATAGTGTATCATATGTTTGTGTTTGTGGGAGAAATTAAAAAAATAAGCTGATCTGTTCCTGATACATTCCTCTATTTTTCAGATGATTTTCATTTGATTTAGCTACTAAACACATCATTTTTCCTTCTAGATATGTTTGTGTATTTCAGAAAACTTGATACTGTGAGTGGAAGAAGCAAACAGAAAGTTTATGATGTTAACCCATACTAATTTCAATTTTGCAAACACTTGCAGATGAAGAAATATATAATGCCACCTTCTCACACAAAGGCCCAATAAAAATGAGTCCAATATTTTAATGTGGTTCAATTTATGCATCCGAGAGAATTTTTTGGGTGAGTAGACTTCATTTATACCACCTCATGCTGAAAAGTAACAAAAGTAGATGGAGTAGCATTTACACAATTTTTTTTCTGTTCCTTTTCCTCTTAAATAGTAGGGAATTATTGTCATAACCTTAAAGAGGAAAAAAACAGACTTGCATATGTGTGACTTTGATTCGTCCTCTGCATTTTGCAGGCCTGTCTTACAGTCCTGTAAAATGTAAGACTACTAATAACTTACCCAAACAAGAACATTTTCTCAATTCCTCTTCAATATTCTTCTTTCCTACTGCCAGTCCATTAGCTCTTTTTTGAGTTGTTTTCTTCGTTCATAATGTTATCTCATTGTCATTTGAGGCCTATTTTACTCTCTTGAATCTTCACTTCTCTAAATAAGGCTCATCAAATCCTGCCAGCTCTGGCAGCAGCAAGCTCTTCAATGGCTTTTGTCCTTGAAATCAAACAGGTTTGGTGAAGATGTGGGTCAAGTGAAGCCAAAATCCTTTATATGAAAGTATAGGCTGTAATCCACCAAAAGAAGGACTTAGCATTCCACCAGTCCAAAGTGAGTTTGTAAGACTGATTTAGCTCCCCCCTTGCAGGTCTGTCTCTCTTGAAACCTGTAACAGGAGAACCAGATGATACAATACACAGGCATCACAGATCTATGAGGCTCCTTTTTTTTTCCTTTCCCTCTTTTTAAAATAAAAATAATTTGGGGATTTTACAATTTGTTAATATGGTCGGGTTTTCCATTTATTATCAGGATGTTTCCTTTTAAGCCAGTATTTACTGTAGCTAATAATTCATTTATTAGAACTTCTGTGGGCTAGATATTTTATCAGGATGATAAAATATCTAGCCCACAGAAATAGCATTATATAACAAATAGGAAGTTACACACTGGTAACACCCAGCTTTCAAAGATTTGTAGAGATTATTGTTGGGTAAATAAACATTAACAACGACCACATCAATGCCTCCAAAGCATTTGGGGAAAGTGTATCTGAGATAAAAATGCATTGCAACATAAACTATATTCTTAGGAAGATTGCTTAGACTATGATCTGAAAATTATTTTTATATTCAGGGCATGAAGCAGCAACAGACAGAAAAAAAGGACTAGGGAAGATGGACACATACATGAGTTTTCAAAATGAATGATCTGGAACCAATATTTTTCTTCCTGTCAACACACAGTTACTTCAGGAAATACAACTCACACATGTTTCTGTAATTAAATTTCTAATTTCTGCAGATTATTTTTTAATTATATTCTTATTCTGAATTCACAATTATTCTGCATGAACATTTCCTACTCAGTTCAATCAGAGTGTGTATGATGGGTCAATAAGAATATAGGGATTATTAGTCACTATTACACATACACATGGACACATTTGCCCATGCAAATAATTGGATATATCCAAATAACTAGTGAGGTTGAAAATTATTGCCATTTGCTTAGTCTGAATGTCATGGCATTAGTGTGCATTGTTCCAAACTATATGTGAATTCTGCCAAATGAGTAGCAAAACCTTGCTCCCAGACAAATGGGAAGGCACAAGCAGGTAACTATAAAGTATGCTACAGAACAAAATAGCATCTTGTCGTCATTGTGGCAGTCCCTCAAGAATGGGTAGAGTCTAGAATTTTTTTGAGAAGCAGAGAAAGAGAACTTTGCATACTTTAGCCAAAAACCTGGTACATATATTCATACATGTAATAATAATGAAGTAAGAGTTCTTCAAGAAAACTCATGATCATGGATACAAGTTCAACAGAATAAAAACATTTCCTTAAGGATGTAACATCGTCTCTTCTCCAAGGCAGTCTCACCAAATTATAACAGCATTCTAACCATTATGACCATGGTTACAGCATAATCTTTAAACTGGAAGATGGATTGAAGGTAACCAAGTAGACATAGTAAAATACTGACATTTCATAAGTTGTCTGATCTAAAGTTCTGCCTCTTGATGGGTATAGAGCACAGTAAGACTTGACCTTTACGATAAAAATTCACAATCTAAGCAAAATTGATTTTAGAAAGTCATAGTAACTGCAATTTATTGCCTGAGATCCCGTAATCCAGAGGTTCTCACTGGATTTGAGTAGGTTTCCATCTTGGCAACCCACTAGCGCCACATAGAAACCTATGGACCCAGAATATCTTAATAGGTGAGAGAGAGAGACAAGATAGTTTGAGGCAAGATAGTTTGAGGCATGGTTACTTTCATCTATAAAAATGCTGAGTTGAAGATTAAATAAATTACTCTGTAGACAAGCCTATTTTTCTACATCGTTGACAAAAGGAATCTGAAATGTCTGGAGTTATCTATACTGTCCCTGTCTATAGTTATGCATGGATTTGGTCAGCTAAATCCAGTCCTAAATATTTTTTCTCATGGTCCAGCTGACTTATTTAGCCATTAACCCAGTCTTACCCATTTTTTTTCCTTTTAAAGAGCAGCTTACTCTGATTCATCAGTGACAAAACAGGCACAGCCAGGGCAGGAGGAGTTTCCATGTTATTCTTGAAGACTTGAACCTCCTACAAATTCTTCAGTACAGGACAGTAGCAAACCAGTATTTAAGGAAATGAACAGACTTCCTTCTGTTGTTTTCAGTGATAATAAATTATTTAGGAATTTAATCTCAATTTTTTTATGCTTTCATTCCATCTCCCACTGGAACCACTTAGAACCTGAACCAAAGCTCTTCTAAAGTTTATGTTTCTAAAGAGTTCAAGGCAAAGAGAATTTTATTTTTGCATACATAATTTCCTTTAATTCAGAGAAATAAAAATGAATTTTCGTACATAAGGATGAAAAGGAAAATGAGGATCAGATGACAAAATATGTAGCAATTTAATTCAGTGAGTACACTTTGATAGCTCTGGTCCTTCAATTGATAATTAGAAAAGGTTATGGACTGTTCTTTTAGTTTCTTAATCCCATTTGTAGATGGATAATTAGAGAAAAATTATTTCTTTATATCAATTCTCATCTCTAAAGTCCAAATTTCAACCTTCAATTTTGAAATGTGAATGCAATTTTTAAAAACTAAGTTTTCATGTATGAAACGTGAGAAAATGTCTAAATTCCTTCCAAAGACCAAGAAACAAGTAGTTTGCCTGCTTGTCCAGCTAGTAAAAGAATCATAATTTCTCTCTAAGAAAGGGAGGATTTCATTTCAACTGCCTCTCATATGACAACTTTCAAGCAGACCCCAACCCAACTGAGGTCTGTCTAACACACTATTTGACACACGTGGTATAATTACTTTTTGTGTCCCTAATTGTGTGTAAGGACTTAAAAATATATTGCTGCTTGAGCATAGTGACAAACTCTTGTAATCTACTGTATTTTGGCTTTATTGCATTGCTCTGTGTATTACTTCATGTTCTGAAATAGGGAATCTATCCCTACTCAAAATTAAAAGGCAAAACCGAAAAGTGCTTTCTTATCAATGATATATGCTAAAACAACAGGTGGAGAGATATGAGGAAACTTTATTCTCATTAACTTTATGGTGCAGATGATTCTCTTGACAAAATCTTTTCATTTGATGCAAAATTAAAAATGTATAACCCTGTGAAACTCGCAAAGATTTTTCAGGATAAAAAACCCACCACCAAACACTGAAGGGTATTTTATGTTATGTACATTTTGTCTTGTTTGTGCAGTTCTAGAAAAACAATTAAAAAAAACCCTTTATAAAAATTCTTTGACCCTGCTTTTTGCCAACTGAATGCTCATGGTTGATTGGAAAATCAATGAAGTGCTGTGAGAATTGTACCTCACTGTTGCAGAAAAGCCACACAAAAATCCAACTTTTCACATGAGTTGAAGATTGCCTTTGGTTCATTTACTCTCTTAAGACACATTAAAATCAAATCTATCACCCCATTTGGCCATCTGTCAATTCTCACTACACAGTAAATGAGTAGACTTTGTTCCTTGATCACCAGAAATGGAGGATGTTTTGTTGTTGTAATAAATGGTCGTAGGCCTTAGAGACAGAAATAAATCAATGCAATTTATAAAGTTGGGGTGAAAATGTTAGATCCAGTTTTCTAAACTACAGAGAATTATGTATGGATGAATTGCAATAAATAAAGCACAGCTTTAGCAGCTTACAAAAATAAATAATAAAGATGAAAGAAATTAATGTGCAGTCCTTTATTTTGAAACCCTTTAAAGCGTAAAACAAATACAAAAATAAGTTGCACATCAAAGGTGCATCTATATACACATTTCATTCTATCTGGTCAGGCAATAAATAAGAGAGTTCATTTTCTTCTTATCTTAACATAAACTTAGTTTTCAAATTGTAAAATACACTGGTAACTAAAAGAAAGTCTCCACCTTCTTGCTCAATAATTGTTAACATGCACATTAATTATATCCTAGGACAAAGTATAAGTTTCACTGTAAATTTAAATTTGAGGAGTAGTTTCTGTTGAATTGAAGTGTTTCTGGAATCATTGAGCTTTTGGTGTTAGAGGCTGATGCTCCAAGAGTCCAGGTGTTGCATTCACTAAAAGCTTGGTTTCAAGCTCCAATCAGCACAGTATCTTTTGGCATACCATCATTTGCACTCTATTCTTTGTTTCTTGTCAGCAGTCTTGTAAAACTGAACTAGCTTGTAGGTAATTAGCTCCAAAACAAAATGTATGAAAATACAGAGACTAAACATCTGGAGACAGCCATTAACAAAGTCATCAATTCCATATCCCAGCAGACTACATTAGTACACCAAAGTTATTTTCAGGAAACTAAACCATCAGTTCTCAAATGATGGTCTGTAACAATAAATAATCTTCAGTGGTTTGCAGAAGAATACCACCTTTGTATTGTTCAGAATTAAAAGTATGATGGCAAACGTATAGTTCAGAGATTGAGAATCACTGAAATAAACTATCAAAGTCACCGATTCCAAAACAAACAACTGCAATAGCAGATGCAGAGCTTTTTTCTTTAATGTGTGAATTTGCAGAAAAAAATATAATTGTTTAACAATACATATAAATATTTTGAGGTAATTTCTTTTTTTTTAAATCTTTTAATGTAAATGGAAATTTAGGAATTGGGTGGAGCACTCAGTTTGCATTCTGCAACAGTACAGATTTTTGAATGTTGCTAAATATGCAGATACTGATGAGTCCAGTTACTTCTTATTCTAAAATTTAATTATCTTATATTGCTTATATATGCTTACCATATTGCTTATTTATACTTATCTTGTAAAATTATATCAGAACTGTGCAAGTTCTGACTCAAGATGCTTTCTGCAGAAGTTGCAGTGGTTGAAGTGTAATATAGAAGCTTATCACTTTCAGCTTTGCAGATAATTAACACTCTTGCTCCTATCTAGTTGAGATAATCAGTGTTCAGCAGAGGCAGCTTTTCAAAGTATTTAAATCTTCTTGGAAAGATTTTGCATATGATACCAAATTCCAGGTGGTCAGATTGTGGCTGGCCTGCCACCCATATGAAAGCTAGCAAGTTAAAAGCAAGCTGTGACTTAAGGGTAAGTCTTTACTACACAGTTAATCCAAATTGAATGGGATTTTCAGTCCAGCCCCATTTTACGTAGACAGAGAAATGGCTATAGGTACTTAGAGTAGTTTTAAGCATGGTTTTTATTTTCACATAGCTGAACTACAGTCTAATCATGACTGTGACAATCCTCACAGTAAAAAAATTACTTAGGTGTCTGTAGTCTCCCAAAAATAGTACTATGTTTTTCATGGTAGGGGAACAGCTTTGCAGAGTGAATTTATTATTAGGAATTCCTGAGCATCTCTGGGTAAGGAGCTGAGAAACACGTCCCAGACACATGAGAAAATGTAAAAAGGAGTGTACAACAATGTAGATTGAACTCCTTTGGAGACAATGTTCCTTAGAAAAGCTGCTGATTACTTGGGCTAGGCAGGTGGTCTGTAACTAGCTTTCAATGTGAGATTTAAAAATGAAAGGCAGCACTAGCCCTTGGTAAAAACCAGTTTGAAAATCTTTATACCACCCTACTGTTCAGTACATCCACATGTGATAGAAAAGGGTCCTTGTAATGAAGAAACAGAAATGTGACATCAAAACTAAAGAGCAGCAGCTCAGAGCTTGTTTGGGAATGATGAACTTTACACTGTTTGCCAGCCTGCTATTGTATCACTTAAACTGTTTCTTTTATTCTTTAGAGATATCATATAAAAAAATAGTTTGACGAACATTCTTCAAGAAATAGCTTTTGTTCAGAGTGCTCAGAGCATTTTATTGACAGTTCAGTCAAAAGGAAGACTGATAAAATAAATAATAAAGTACTGGCTTTATTTTATCAAACTAACAGCTCTTTTTCTTCTCTCACTTGAGCTCTCACTCTCACAGATTTTTAACACGGTCAGTCTTCCTATTAGTCTAGCGCTGACTGGCTAGTTTTTTCTCTTGCTGCTCTGTCAGCTAGAATAGGACAGGGCAGAAGCTATGACCTTATCACTGAACCTACATTTACTTTCTAGCCAAACATAAAATCTTCATTCTCTAATTTTTTGGTGCACCAAGGATAGCTAGGAATGGTAAAAAGGCATTGTGCTACAGAGGGCTCCCCTCAATTTTTTTATAGAACTGGGTTTTTTGTTTGTAATGGAGCTTCATTAAAACACAAGAATGTAATGTGTAAACAAGAGTCTCTGCTTCCAGCATTTCCCTTAAGCTTTTATTTTGCTCCTGATTTCTTTTTCTGTTGGTTCTGATTTCGACATAGAGTCTGAAAATCCATATTGTGACAATACTCCCTGGGAGAAAGCAATGAGTTGTTCATGAGAACTTACTTTTAATGGTGTTAATGTCATGAGAGAGCCAAGCATTACATTTATCAATGCCATCCCCTGATGGTAGTCCAGGAAAGCAAGGAAAAAAGCAGAAAATCAAAGCAGCCAGTAAAAGCAACACAGAAAGACACAGAGGAATCCTTTCTACTGAAAACTCTTGTTTAGCTGAAAATTGCAAGATGTTTTTCAAGGCAGCATTAAAAAAACTTACACTGAAAGCTTAGCAAGAGTGAGCATTATGTGCAATAAGAAACTCAACAGTGAAGCCAAAACACCCAGTTTTGTATTTCATGGTAGGAAACTCCGCTTGTGTCAGTACTTGTATTAACTTATTCCTATGGTTGCAGCCCCACAGATGTGAAGAAGAACAATCCATTGTGAAGAGCTAGCATGGGTACAAATGGATTAAAGCCATCAGAAGAACTAAATAGCTAAAAGCTTGCAATAACATTAAATAGCACTTTTGTGAAAGCAGCATGCAATTGTGCTCATGAGCTTGTGGACTTTTAAAATGGGACTTTACATTTACAGACAAACTGATTATCTTGGAAGAAGAAAAATATTCCGTGCAATGTGAGGTGATGAAGTACAAGCAGAACAGCAAAGCTTTGATGGTTAATGCCAACACCATCAAACATTAAGAGATAACAGCCACTCATATATGCTTATATGCTCCGACATTCTCAGAGGTTTCCAATGACTCTCATTCATACAGAAGGAGTACTGGAAGCCACACAGAGCCTTTATAAATTCTTAGGCCTATTTTAGATTATTATTCTAACTCATGGCAATGACAATTGCAGGAGACTGTAAAGAAGGCATGCCGTAGTTTTTCCTTTTGTCAGAGTACCTGGAAACTGTTCTTTGTCTGTGCTGTGAACAGACCAGTGCAAACACACACAGGCCCATTGCAGCTATTATAAAAGCAGGAGTCAGGATAAACATAACAGTACCTCTGCTACAATTCTGCTTGCTCAGATTACCTTGGCAATGTTTTCAAAATATAATTTCTTGCTTTCTTTTTGCATACTGGAGAGGAAAAGTGATGTTAAAAGGGCATTTTTACATCACTAACATATTCCACAGGAAATGTATGGATCCCAGCTGAATGCTAAAACATCATTAGATTTATTTTTTCTCTTCTATGTGTTATGGATATGCTATTTCAGACTTATGTTTCTGTGCCACTTCCTCAGTTGGTGTCAAAATCTCCACAAATTAGCTATGGCGATGCATGCATTCAACACAGAAAATCCTCAGGTATATATTGGGTTCATTATTACAGTGGTAGATTTCTCACTTGAAATCTGTTTGTAAAAGGATTACTTTAACTTTGGCAGAAAATTTCCTTTAGATGACTGGCTAAGGCTAATCATCAAGTTATTAACAGGATTAGAGACAGCTTTACAGGGGTTATTTGTAATAATCATTGGTGTTTTTAACCTAAGTCATTATATGATCCTAATTGTGTCACAGAACAACATGGCGTAGAGTTAGGACATTGGTGTGCAATTTCCCATAATACTCTGATTAAACATAAGTGATGTTGGCAGAGTACTTCTTCAGCAAACCACAGATGGGCTTCATCCAGAGCCCAGGCATTGAAATCTGCACTGAATGCTGAGTTGTTCTTCCCAGGGGAATCTGGCAAATTGCTACTATATCAGTATGAACTAATTTTTTTTAAAGAAACCTAAAAATATTAAAAACCTACAATAATAAGTATTAGCTATGATTATAGTAATAGAATTAACCAAGATTATTTAATTTGAAAGTCACCAAGCCATGATGTGTTTTCACAACCAACATTGTGAAAACAAGAACTGTCTGTTATAAGTTCTCACTTTAAAATCAAAGCCAAATGATGGAGATGGAAAGTAAAAAAGTAATTGTAGTGGCTACTGAAAAGACGTTTGATGTTTCAATATTATGTCATTACATATAATATATTGGTGAGCACTATGAGAGAATGGTACAGAAACAGTTGTCATAAAATTGTTATTTTCCACTTGACACAACCACTTGGTTACATATTGGGCATTTAATCCAACATGGCTTTCCAGAAGAAACACTTTTTCCTCATCTAGCCAGAAGTTTGGGTTTGCTGCCGGGAGTACCAGGTGGCTGAAGTGATAAACAAAAAGAACTGAAATGTTCACAGTACTTATTTCTCGGTTTATGAAGTCATTCTATATCTTTATGCCTTAGTTTTCCTCCATGTGTAATGGAGTAATATAATCACATCTGCCCTTTTCCAAGCATATTAAACCAATTCGTATATTTTTGAGCACTGGTGCCCAGCCTTTCACAGACTAAAATCCTCTGAGAATTTCCTTTCAAGCAGCAAATACAAAATATGCTCTTCTTACTGGCCAAATGGCTAAGCAGCGTGGTGATTTGATTCTTTGCAGCTATTAGTACTGATACAGGAAGAGGAGAATGGAGTTTTTGAAAAAGTGTCATTGAGCTCCAGGCCTTGCAAATCTGTGCTGAGCATCAGAATCAAGCACCAAGCGTGGAACTGAACACAACTAGAAATCATAGAATCATAGAATATCTCGAGTTGGAAGGCACCCAAAAATCATGTCACAGGCATGATGTGAACATAGCACAGGCTGTATTTAATTGTCTACACAACAACTTTTAACTGAATATATGAGCTGCAGTAGTTTGTCTCACTCACGATATAACTTGAGAATATATAGTGTTGTTAGCACTTGTGTGGAGGCTAATGTTATTTTTCAGTAGTCTTACCAGATCTGGACTAACACACTTATATATATTTATATATATATATATATATTTTTGTTTTGTTTTGTTTTGTTTTGTTTTAACATATATATATATGTATATGTATATATATATACACACATATATACACAATTAGGTATTTTGCATTTAAAAAGCCTTTTTTACTAGAAATTAATAATGGACAAAATCTGGCTTTTTGAGCACCCAATTTTTTAAATTTTATTAATTTTTCCAGGTTTCTTGTCACTAAAAGCAGGTGAGGAAAAAGCTTCTTGTAACTACTGCAACATAAATTTTAACTAACAATAGGATTGATAGCTAACATGGGTCTTTTATAGGTCTGTTGAAAGGAAGAGCCCTGAATTCTGAAGGAAATATTTTTTAATTTTTTCATCCACTTTCCTGTAACTTTTATTGGATTATGAGTGTGTGTTCCTAACTTACTTTTATTATTACATCTGACATTCAACCTTTTTGTAGGACTACAGGGAAGATCTTTGCCTGGAATTTCCTAGATGGCTCAATTACAAGCACATGTAAATGGCAGGAGACACATGAACTCACCCTTGAGTGTTAGGTAGCCTTATTTGAAAAAGATTATAGGTGGCCAAAATCCCAACAATTAAATAAAGTATTGTTCTTCTGAGCTGGTCACCACAATGTTACTGTGTATGTAGGAACTGTATGTGTCATATTTAGAAACTGCTACAGGAGTGGACAAGTTGACATGGTTTTATTTCTCAAAATTAAAATAAACACAGGACTCTAGTGTCAATTTTTAAATTTTTTTCATCTTCCTATATTATTATTTTGAGTGTATTGATAACCCTAAAAAAATGAAAATGTGCTGAAAAATCATTTGCAGGGCTGTCAGCATAAAAATAATTATGAGTTTTGGAATGTGGAAATATTTTCAGTTGATTCAGAGTTAATGCAGCTGCCAGGGTACTACATAGCAGCTGTGTGACAAAAACTGCATTCCCCTTTGTGGCTCTGTGGCCTGGGCTGTACCTACAGTAAGGGCACCATCAGTACAAGCTGATGAGAGACAGCAATAACCCTTGAGGGATAGAGTCTTCCCCAAGGAGACAGGTGGGTAAGATACAAGTCACAATTTCCCTGTAAGAAAACACTTCCATTTTGTTTTACTTTGGGAAAAATACATCTTTTATTGTGGCAAATATTTTTGTTGTGGAAATTCCAATTTCCACAGAACACTTTGAGAGAGAATTTCCACCCTGATGAAAGTTTTCACCTGGTGAACCAGTATGCCTAAGGACAACAGTCTGTGTGAGTGGGAACCACTTAGTAATAACCCAACCATTCACAGAATCACAGAATCATTAAGATGGAAGACTTCCAAGATCATAAATTCCAACTGCTAACCCAGCACCACTATGTTCACCACTGCACCATGTCCCCAAGGGCCACATCCACACACCTTTTGACCACTTCCAGGGGTGGCGATTCCACAGAGGGACACCCAAGCTGATAATGGGGCCCCAGCAAGACAGTGCTGGTGTGTCAGCCTGCTGGTGACTGGTGCACTGCTCCTCCATGCAGTGAGAGACAGACATAAGAATCTTCATTTTCAAGGTGAGGTAAGATTATGAGAAAAGGGAGAGCTAGTTGTTCTCTAAACAGGTCTGGAAAAAAAACACTATAGAAGCAGCAGAAGGGGAAAGCAGAGTTCCTGCTGGTGACACCATGGGGCCATTCCATTTTTTCGGGTAGGCAGTGCTAAGGAAGTGGCAGCCTTCTTCCCTCTCACACATTAGTGAGGCTGAAGTAGCAGTTTTCATTCCTCCCTCTGTGACTTGGCAAGCTGGCATTACAGCTGATGAAAAATGAACCAGATCCTGGGGATGTGATGAGAATTGTCTGTGCTGCACACTTGTTAGTGTTTGTGCTTTGCTGCTTGGATACTTTTATTGATGAAGTGAAGTACTGCATACTATTAAATTATCATTTCATGCTACTTATGATAATAGGCAGAAGAGCATGGCAGATTATTATTACTTTCATTTGTAACTGATTAATGTGTATTGTTGATAGCATGCATTCCTTCCTTAAGGAGGGTGGAGAGGTGTGAGATTTCAATTTGAAAGATTTTGTTATGTTCCTTTATACAGTCAGATTCTGTAAAAAGAAAAAAGAGGAAAGCAGAGAAAAGAGGACAGAGTGAAAGGACAGGGATAGCTGTGTTAAACAAGCTGAGATGATGTTGTAATAATAACTGTTCTATGTCTCTATGCATATGGTGCAGAGCAGAATGCATTGATTCCCCTTAACAGTTATGTCTTTATGTGTGCAGTCCCCCTGCAGTTAATAATCTATTGTACCTGCTCTTCAAGACACCTTGCTATTGAATGAATTACTAAATAGCACAATATGTAGCCATTTAATGAGGCCGAGTAATTCTATTATCTCTTCATACTATTTATTCACCAGCTGCATATTTTCCACCTCCACCACAGGTAAAGTTAACAAAATTAATTGTATCATCAGTTTGATAGTCCTGTCATCTGTGTGTGTGTGTGACACAGATGTGCTGGAGATCCACCATCCTGTGGTTTGTCTATGTCCTACTGTACTTGAGGTAATTGGAAGACAAAATAATTACTATAGGAATATTATACATAATAGCCATAGAATGTCATTTTACTTGCCATAATATTGATTTTCACAAAGAGTGAAAGGAGTTTATCTCTCCTGTTGACCACATGCGAAAAGAGAAGTTAGGGCCTGTTGTACACAAGGTGAAGGTTGCTGTGTCATGGTAGAAAGTGAGAAGCACCAAAGACAGACCAAGTAAATTGCACAGGTGCTGCAGCCATGGCACAGATCCACACTGAATGAACCTGCTGATTGTTGAAACTAGTATGTTACATCAAATGAAGCATATAAATCCTTTTTGCTGCCTTTCACATTCTTTGAACCCTTTCAGTGTCATTATTCCCCACCAGCCATTGACACTCAAATTCCAAATCTGAATTAACGGGGTTTTTTTGCATTGTGTTAAGTAACTATGGCAGACATATTCAACTGTCACATGAACAGCATAAACACACACATCACTACACAAACAGTGCCACCATGTTATCCTCATGTATGGACTGAACGCACATGATGAAAGAGGAAAGCTGAAGGTTTGTTGAGGTTGGATATGAGAATGGCAGTCTGATAGTTTCTCTAGATTTGGCATGGAGATCTCTGCTATCTACCAAAGTGCTGCTTAAGGCAACTGAATTTAGTAAACCCAGAGCAAGATAAAAAATTAAGATAAAATATAAATTACTGTTGAGGATATTTTTATGGTGTTACACTGAACTGGCCCTTTGCCATCAGATTTTCATAGTGGGCACAAAGGATACTGTGAATGGACAGAAAAGTAGGAAATTATAGGTAGTTTGTGAAAGAGACAGAGAAAAATTTAATGCAAAACCCTGTTGTTGGCTCTGTTTAAATTCAGACTTCTGCTACTGATTTGCCCTCATAGCCATAGCTCTAATACAATTTAAGTTGCTCATCACACAGATATGGTACTGTCCCTTATCCCCTTCCTCGTGTGGATTCAGTTTGGGGGCCAACAAATTGCTGTGTGTAGTCTTAAGATTTACTTAGAGTTTTGCTCAATAGGATGCAACACTGGCATCCTTTGACCTCTGCCACACATTTATGAGCACAGATTGTCCTCCTGAAGTCTGTAATAAAATGGGGGACACAGCTGCTTCAGGCCCACAGAGCAGTGCTGATGGACCAGAGTTTAAAACCTATTCCACCCCCCCACCAAAAAAAAGTACACAAACCTAAAAACATCATTCATGACATCAAGGTTATTGTCAATCCCATGCAGATATGCACTCTGTTGCTCAATGATAACTAAAACTCAGGGGCACTGAAGCTTTAAAAGTATCATTGAAAAATATCCTTCTGTTTTAGCTAACTGAAAAGTTATACTGAGGCAGAAAAACAAAAAACCTGCAAATCCAACCTGAGTGCCTTTTTTTTTTCTCTACTTCTTAGTATTTCTCTTGCTCTTACAGTTTCCATTTTGTCTGGCTAGTCTTCAAATTTAAATGAGATATTGAGGTCAAAAATCATCTGTTTCTATCTCTCCTCTCGCTGTCTGTCCCTGAGAGACATGTTCTCCTTTCCAGTATGTGAGAAGCCAAAAGTTGGATCCCTTCATAACTCAAAGAGCAGGTCAGTGCTGCCCATGGAGGAGCTGCCATGCTTGGCTGCAGCAGAAGGGAAGGAATGGATGGAAACAATCCCACATTTCAGTGAGTTTCTGCCAGGGAGCACGTTCCTAACAGCAAAGCAATTGCACCAAAGCACTAGGTCCAGCTGGATGTCAGACCCCAGACCATGGTGGCATGTGGTACTGTAGAGCAAAAGAGATTGCTGTTATAGTGCTATAGATGAATGACTGATCTGTGTACTGGAGAGGAAAATGTGAGGACTAGCTCTATCTTATAAAACCTTAATTTATTAGTACATGTTAATCTAGTCTTCCTGATAAGAGAATTGTCAGTTCTCCACAGAAATATTTGGAGAATTTGGTCTTACCTCCAACATGAGCATCCCACATTCATACTCAAACAGAAACCCTCACGATATAATGGCCTTCTGTTTTCTCTGACCTGGCATAAGGGAGGTACAGGCATGGAAAGATGTGTGCTCCATGTCACCATTTTGGTTGAATTTAATAGGATTCATATATTGTCCTGTGAGAAATTTTGGAAGTCAAGAAGTAGATGCTGTTGTTTCCCTCTCCCTACACCCGTAGTAATTATTTTATCCAATCTGCTTATTTGTGACAAACCTCTCGCTGTCCATAAACCATTGCAGCTAAAACCTAATTCAACTTATTCATGCTCCTTTTACACTACATCTATTAATGTTTTGGAAATTAAAGTAGGAAGTTATATTGTAGAGGCAAGAAATGGAGCATAACAAACCTAATACTCCCCAACAGTTTAATATTATTTATGCAAGTGGCTAACCTCAGTTCCTGTTAGAGGTTTCACCATTTTGGTTCTCTCACATAAAACAGCACCACTAGAAAAACATTGTGGCACCCTATGAAACAGTGGACCAAATGTTTCAGTACCACAAATCACATGAAAACACACTGAGAAAAAAAAATTTATTTGATCAAATTATAGACATGTGGACATAAGCAGTCTTAAATTGTGCATTGTGACACCTGTCCAGTTACAACATTTTCAAGGAAATGAGCCCAGATTCAGTGAGTTATCTAAATATTAGGCATAATTTTAGGCACATTATTAAACTTTGTGGTCTTGCTGAGTTATGAATTAATTTGAATTGAGGAACAAATTAAAGTTGATTTTTAAAACTTCGGGTTTTTTCTTCTCTCAAATGCTCATCCAACCATAACTGTCCTTAGAAAGATAAAGTAGCCATTGTCAAGTACTGAAAAAGACTCTTTACTAGTCCTTAACTAGAAAGATGATGGTGAAAAGAAGTTAAAAAGGAACAACTTCCGGACTGAGTCAGAGATCAGGAGGACTCTGTGAAATAGTGTTTCTCACCATGGTAACTTTGAGAAAATTGCACTAAAAGAAGAGCACATGGTTTTCCTTTAAGCTAAAGAGACAATTATCATGTCTCTCTTGTTCAAATTAAGTGAAAATCTGAGATATGCGCAGCATAAATGAGGAAAGCATATGGCCCTTGCTTGGTAATTTAAAGGGTAATTTGGTTAAGAAATTGAGAGTAGTTCAGACCAGAGTACTATTATGTAATATCAATGCAAAGCAGAAGCCTCCCCAGATAATCAGGTCCTATTTTTCTGACACATTTTTATACTTCATGATTCATTTCCCTTACTTCTCACACATCTTATTTGTGGTTTTTAAAATATGTTCAACTTTTTTAACATAGGAAATGGTGCTTTAAAGAGAAAAAAAGAGATGTTGGAGTTAACCTATATAAATGAAAGATAGAGAAGATTTTTCTCTTCAGTTTCAATCAAGCAAGAAAGAAATAGTCATCCTATTCTGCAAAATGTTTTGAGTTTTACTATTTTGTATATACCTACAAGAGAAAAAGATTTTACAATATAGGATTTTTTTCCTGTGGAAAGCTAGAGTTGGAACCCCTCCACAACAGTCAATAAGAGTGCACTGGGATATCTTTAGAAATCTTTTCCAAAATGGGCAGAGCAAGGACTTTTTGGTAGTAAATTAAAATTTGTGCAGGTTAATTCTGCTTTGAGCCAGCCTTCTCTAAGTGCTTAATGAGAAATATATTCTTGACTTCCCACTAAAAATTTAGTCAAAACTGGTAAGAACTTGGGTGTTTCCCCATGAGCAATTGTTTAACAACACTTTAACCTCAGAGATAACCATAGTCCACCCATGAAGATATTACCTTCTTACTTGGGTCAGTGTAATTTGTATTTTATTTTTCATTATATCCTTACAACCAGTGTAAGCAAAAGGAAATGTGTGTCTATTGGTATTGTAGACATAAGGATATGCATCTGATTCCGCAAAATCTCTAATTACTTTCCTAACTGCAAGATCCCAAGTATTTCCAAGGGAATTGAGTATACAAATGTTGAATTCAGTCAGAAACCTTGTATCACCTAAAAGTTCTTTGTATTCTGCTAGATAATCCATGATTTAGTAAATTATATGATTGTGCCCATAGATATTTCTTTTTGTGCAAGCATACTTAATTTCAGAACACATATTAGTGACTTACTGAATTTAGGCCCAGAATTTGCAGGTTTATGCAAGAATTATTGACTTGTGACAAATCTGTGCTGCAACCTTCAGAGAAAGCCAGAGCTTTATGAAAGCTGAATTTATGCTTCATTTATGTGACTAGGCACTCCTAGGGAAGTCAGTAATTTTACTTCAGTGATATGCTGCCATTAAGTCAGAATCAGCCCAAAAAGATTTTTGGAAGTCATTTATGTATAAGCACATGAACATGCAGAGAAGCAAATACTTGAAGTAGGAACCCCACAAGATATTCCCTTAAGGGGAATATTTCCTGTCCAGAAATAGGAAGAATATTTTCCATATGCAGATATAATGCAAATTCCCTTTCATTTTTTAAAGAAAAACAAAGAGTCAATTTTATTACTTGAGAAATAAAATCATCCAGATTTTTTTCACTACAAAAATGGTAAGCTAGTTAAGAGTTAAAAAGCATGGATCGTAACCTTTGAAAGTTTCCCCAAAGCTGCACAACTACTGATGGGGTGACATGAAAAGCCATTTCCCTTATAATGAGATACCAAGCAGATCTGTCTTCTTTTAAAACCTGGCATTTAAAAATACATTTACCTCTATTATGTACTGGCCTAACCTGCACAGGCTATTTCTTGTGACATATTACCAGAGCAGATGTTTTAGACAACCTGCTGGCATAACTGCAAAGAATGAACAATGTTTTTTGTTTTTTCTTTTTTAATTTTGACAAACTCTTGCAAAACTTTATTTTCCAGTATTTTAACACAGGTTTGTCCAAGGATTTCTTATGTAAATTGCCTATTATTTTTCCCCTACTGTGCAACTGAGTAGTGTAATATGAAGAAATGGGGAAAAATGGACACCCTGATGACTTTTTTTCACAGGACATCTGCTCACCTTACCCAGATCTTTTGCAGCCAATTTGTCTAAGACCATATGGATGAGATCAAATTGAAGAGAACTGGGGGGAGGGGAGAATGCAGAGGAAAAAACAGGGGCTAGAAAGGAAGAATAAAGGAAAATATAAGAAAGAGATGAGTTTGATAAAATGATATTTTAAAGAAACAACACCCCCACACACATTCCCCCACTGAGAAAAACATCACTGACAGAAAATAAAAAAGAAGAAAGTTATGATTTTATGTTTTTTAGTTACTGCATATCAGCTCTAGGTTAAAACTTCATGTTATTATTGAATAACAAGATACTTTGTTCAGAGTAGCTATTGCAGTCTTTCTACTGTCATGACCTTTCCTATAGCTTAATAACAGGATCTCAAACTGAATCTCTTTAATATTTCATTAAATTGTTTAAAATATAAATACAGAGCATTATGCTACAGAATATATTTGTCCTTTTTACCAAGAGATGGTATATTTCTGTATTCATGAAGAAATGACCTTCAGGATTTGGAAGAAGGTCTTCTCTGTTTCATAGCTCCCTATTCCATTTTATTAGGTTTTTTTCAGGCCGTACAGAAATATGAAATTCATCTCATCATCTCTAACAAATGTATGATCAATCAGGGAGATGCAAAATCATCTAATGTTTATATTAGGTTCCTGGCACAAGCAATCACCCTTAATGACTTAGTAATGCCATGGTAAGCTGTGCATATGCTCAAGTATTTTCATGTGTGTTTCTGATATTTATCTTTAAATGGTTATGGACCTAATCCTTGGGATAGTTATGTGGGTTCTTAGACTGAAACAACTTGGAATTCTGTGGCCAGCGTGCAAACTTAAAGTATCTGCTTTACTGTATATAGAACAAAAGCATGCCTTTGTTTAAGATGTATCATAGATATAACAGCTGTGTAAAAGAAAAAGAATCAAGAAATATTTTGACAGAAGAGGAAGAGTTTACTAGGCAAGAATAATGAAAAAATCAATGCAGAGGTTTCAGATTCACATTGAAATCAGGTTTCAGTTCTTGGTAGGACATGAAAAATGATTTTAACATTATTTTGCAAATAATTAAGGAGTGCAAAGATGTGTTACATTAGTTTGCTTTTGTTTTTTTGTTAAAACTGATCTAACAGTTAAAAACACTCAGCTGCTGCACAGCCCTGTGTTCAGCTGCAGTACTGTCTTTGTGTGTCTAATGCCTGAAACACAGCTCTTGGGTTTTGAAGGAAGTAGAGTTCTCAAAGGAGAAACTACCTAGCAAAGCATTCAGCTTTATGACGTAAGCACACTCTTGCCACTTGCAGCTGTCACCTATTACATCAGTTGGGCTACTGGAAAATGTAATATTGAAAGACTGGCCAAAAGAACTACCCAATATGCTGTATAATTAAATTAATCCCCTGGAAGATTTCTTGTAAACAAGTGTGATGGTGTCCTGGCCTACTAAGCAAGACGGGTAAGGAACACTGTTTTCAATTGCATAATTTGCTGATCTCGTTTTTTGATTCATGCTTCTTTATGAAGAAAAGCAGAAGGGACAAAGTGATCTTCAGGCTTCTAAATTTTGTACTTATTTCAACTATTTTCCAGGCATTTTCATCTATTTGAGTTTTCATTTATTAAAATCACCAGAAACTGATAGCAGAGGGAAATATCTCCAATGGAGGTCTGCTCCTTTGCAAAAAAACTGAAGACATGACTCTTTTGACAAAGAAAAACTCATTTTCCAGGTTTTGTATGCAGGCTTCTTTTGGCCAATACCTTCTTTTTGTTGGAAGTTCAGTGTTGGAAGTTCAGCCCCACCTACCTTGGGGCTGGCCAAACTTCCACAGACTTCAGCAGCAGCACCAGTTTAAGCTCTTTCTGTCCACGTTTGTCCTCCACGTTTGCCCCTCATCTTCTGTTCCTGCCTTGCCCCCTCTCGAAGGGGAGCAGAGCTGGAAGTCCACTTAGCAAGATGATCACATGGGGAAAAAGGTGAAAATAACCTGGTAATTTTAACAGGCACCAATTCTCTGGTCTGGTTCACTGTGGAAACTCTTGAGATAGAGGTCTGTGTCTTCTCCCAAGTACAAGCAATAGGACAAAAGGAAAAGGCTTCAAGTTGCTCCAGACTTAGATTGCATAATAGTAAAAATTTCTTCCCCAAAAGGATTTTAATCATTGCAACAGGCTTCACAGGGAAAGTGCTGAGTCACTGTCCCCACAGGTATTTAAAAGACACTTAGATATGGCAATTAGAAACATGGTTTAGTGGTGGACCTGGCAGTGTTAGGTTAATGCTTGGACTCTATCATCTTACAGGTCTTTTCCAACCCAAGTAATTCTATGATTCAATGAACAGAGGAGGCATCTGGGAGGAGGAAAAAACAGCTGAAAGTGGGGAGAGAGCCAGAATCCACTGAGCAGGTGTTGATGCTAATAGAAATGACCCTTGAAAAAGGCTTTCTTCTCTGCCTGTCTCTCCACCTTAGTTCTTATAGCCAAAGCAGTACTCAGGCAAAAAACCTTCACAGGGCACCTGAATTTCTGAGTGACATTGGATTTGCCTTTGTTCTTTAGTAAAAACAGCTGCTTAACTGTCTTTTAGAGCTATCTGAAAAGGGCTGTGAGGAAATCTTCTAAATTAATCTTATATGAGAATGCTTCAAGAGAATCAAATAACAATTAGAAATATGTTAGGGCTGTCTGTGAGTTTTTGTTTAGCTTAATATCATTCTGTAAAGTAGATGCAATACCAGAAAAGAAAAATAAAAAAGAACAGTTTTCTTATCTAAGCTCCATAAATGTTCATGATATATATATTGCAAACGTAGGTTTAGATGACTGTATAATCAATACATTTCAAAGAGAATGATACAAGAAATTGTGCTTTTTCTAATTGCAAAAAAGTTTCCTTAATCAAATACAGTATACAGTATGTTATACACACTGTACATGATCAAATGAGCAAATAGGAAATATGATCCAAAAAGTGGGATGCCTGCTAGAAAAACAATCAGACATGAGAATAACACAAGGAACCATTCCAGCTGTAGGGAAATGAGGCTAAACTGTGTTTTGGGCAACAGTGGCAGCTGAGGGGATTTTTACAGCTGTGTTCAGATTGGAAAAGTGTTATTTATCACGTGATAAATTCACAGAGGGTCTACAAATGAAATGTACTAAACCTTATGGCAGCTTTAACTCCTTTTCATAAATGCACACTAACCATTAAAAAAGAATTTAGGGAACAAAATAGCACATTGGTTAATTAGGTGGAGGTCCTTTTCCCATCTTCCATAAAGAAAGAGTAATTTCTGAGAGTTGCAAACTTCATTATCATATGCTGTATTCACGTTACTAAAAGAGGGTGGTAGTGAATGCAAAATACTTATATAGCACAAATATATTGATAGAAAATCACCTCCAGACATTCCATGCAAAATAAATACACTGGTGGACTGGTGTGTTCAATAGGTCTTTTGAACACAGAATTAATTTCACTGCATAACTGGGTATTTTTGTCAGCTGTTATAAATGATCAAATCGGAAGCCAAATTTATAAGAAAATTTAGCAAAGATTTATTAGATCGTCAGCAAAATAAAATTTCAGAAAACAACCACCACAGCCAAGAGTCAGCGTCGAGCCCGGGTTTCGGCACTGGGTGAACAAATGGACCTGACCTCCCGAAAGTCAGAGTCTCCCCCTGTTCACCCCGACTGCTTCTCGCAGGGAGCTTATACACAGTTTATTCTGCCTGGGGCAGAAATGACCGAATGTTCCTTTGTGTCCCTTCACATGCAGAACTGGGGCCATACTGTGTCCCTTCACATGCAGAACTGGGGCCATACATGTGCAGGGTCAGACAAAATCGGGTTTCAGGTGTCTAGATGATGTCAGAGCACTCTGGAGAAGTCAGTATTCACATGTAAAGGGTGGCTAAAGGGTGGCGCTGGTAGTAGGTGCAATCTCCAATGAGCAGATCACTCTTGAGTGGCCCCAACATTCCAGGGAAGTCAGTGATCGTGGCCCAGGAAGGTTCCATTCACACGTTAACAGGCTTGTTATTATCTTAACGTTATCCGGGAGCTAATTGAATGAAAATAAGACTCTGCTCCCAGCTGGGGTGGTCAAAAGACATAGCTTGGATTTTACAATATTTTATACATAAATAGCATGAATTATCTCTACCAAATACTACATCAGCCCAAATACTTATTTAATAGTCCCAAAATAGCCTAATGAAAAAGATTTTGAGTCAAATATTACTTCCTCTTGATATTCAGCACTAAATAATTAGACATTTTAGAAATACCAAAGGAAGATAGTAGTAAAAACTTGCTGATGTGAGTGGGAGCTCCCCTATTTGTTTGAAAGGACTCAAGACAATTGGATACTTAACATTTTAAAAGTGTGAACTGCAGCTCCCACACACCTTCACTCCTTTGTGGACAACATGCTTTTGAAAAACATCACCATCTTTCATCTTACAGATGCCAGTTTTGTCTCCTCCACCCCCTTAACTCCACCTGCCATCTTCAATTTTTTGTACTAAAACGATCAATTGTTTAGACCAATATATTCTGAAATGTGTTTAAAGCTGTCAGAACCAAAATGCCCTAGTTGCACTCCATGGCTCACCAGTCATGCTTTTTATACTGTTGGGGTGAATCCACTGATGCACCTCCTGAAAGAGGTTGGAATGGCTCAAAATATCATTATTGAAAAGGCATTTCTGTCAAGAATTCACTTCCTCTACAAAAATGTGGACAGAGTTTGATAGATCTGCATAAAATTACTTTGGAAACTATCTGCCCATTCTGGGCTGGAAGGAACTGCAGCTCAAAAAGATGTTAGGGAAAAGCAAGTCTGCCAACAAAATAGCTGCTGCTGTTGGACACCAAGAAAGCATAAAGCAGAGCTGTGGGTGAAATCCAATTGACTGAAATATTCTGAAATTCAGAATAAATTGTATGTAAATTCAAGACATAATTTGACTGTACAGGGAAGAGAGGAGTTCAAGCACTACTTTCTGAGTATTTGTGAGGGTTTAAATTAGTGTTTCTCCATAATGGTAACTTTTTGCCCTCTCATACTGTTTTAGGAAATAATTCAAACTACAAAACTACTCTGAAACTGGCATGCAGATTTTATGGCTAGAAATATATATATAGCCAGCTAACATCTAACATGTCCTTCCAAGCTTTTTGTCTCTGCTAGTATTGGAATATTTTTCATTAAATGATTTTTCATAACAGTAGGAATTATTACTGTGTTTATTAGCTGGAGGATAGATAGATAAATAGTAGTGCTATTGGGTAAGTATATAAAGTGTTTGTGTCATCTCTTGATTCCTGCTTCTCTACAGCCAGAAACTTATTAATAATACTGCACAGGGAAAAGCTGCTGAATTTTTAAATCTACCCTATCTGATATGGAGAGACTTTAGAATTGGACTGCTGAAAACTCCAACTGAGTGGCAGTAAGCTGCCTTAGCTGTACAGTGGTACAATGGGCTAAATATCAGAAGATTTTAAACTCTTGTAGTCTTCTCTACACCTGTACCTAAGTATGTGTCAGGCTTCCTCAGCTGTTTTGGGTCTTCTTTTTTTTGGATTTGGGTTGATTTTTTGCTTGATGTTTGCTTGTATTCCTTTTTTTCCGTTTTTTTAGAGGGTTTTTTTGTTGTTGTTGTTTTTTGGTAGTTTTTAGTGGGTTTTTTGGTTGTTTATATTTTTTGGATGGTTGGTTGGTTTTTTGGATTTTTTTTTTTTGGGGGGGGGGTGTTGGTGGCAGGAGAAATGTCTGGCCTCTGTAGAATTTGTCAAAACAGAAATAGCATGGTAAATTTTCCTCTTGTTTTCTGTAGTCAGGAGAGCTGCCAAAATGAGCTGACACAAGTACAGCACAGTCTTCTCCCTACATATGTCTTGGGTCATGAGGCATAGCAGCATTTGAGCTTCAGAATGGTGCTTGAAGAGCATGCTTCACGGGGACATGAGCATGTAAGTAGGATGACTTAATTTTAGTGCATATGCAAGAGTATCTTTCCTCCCTTGTGAGCAGTTTTTCATTAAAGGAAATTATTAGGTTCTTATTATTTATACATTGTTTTCCATTGCTTAGGGAGATTTTTCTGTAATCTGCCTCACACTCTGAAGGATTGTGAAATAACTTTCTGTCCATTAAGTAATTGGCTTAATGCAACAAACAGAGAATGAAAGAAATCATGTGTGCAGGAGGCTCTCTGTTTTATTCTCTTTAAATTCAGACAACAATCTCTCTGGCCTCATTGCTGTTTAAAAGCTTTTGAAGATTTTTGGCTGGAAAACAAAAGAAAAGCAGGAACAGGGAAAAAGAGAGCCATGCAGTATGTTTTAAGCTAATGGAGCACCCCAGGGAGCTTGTTCTAGAGAGACTCTCCATAAAGGCAGCAGCAGGGATGGGGAGAATCTCTGTCCATCTCCCTATATCCAGTTGGGTTTACATGATGATGGCTTGATGATAAGCTAAAGAAGGGTGCTTTTGACCAATTATGTAATATTAACTCTACATATGACCATAAGGACTCAGATTTATTCTAAAGTGAATGGCTGACTGTAGAATTTTTTTTTTTTTCAAAATTCATAGCAGACACAATCTTACCACTTTATTCAAGTCCAGTAGCACCTAACTCCTGCAAACCAGTGGAATTTTGTGTTAGGTGAGATAATAGTTGAAAGATTGCAAAATAGGAAACTAGCTCTTACTGAAAGAGGCATTTCTGCCATCACCCTACCCTAATGTATCTCCCTTACTGTCCAAAGTGTGACTGAAGGTTGAGAAAATCCTACACAGGGGAGGTGTTAGGGCACAGACAGCTCATGCCTTTGTGCCCCTGTCTAGTTTCCACATGACTCAGCATCTGCCTGATCATGATATGAGTTTGAGTCCTTAAAAATCACTTGCATGAACACATAGTTTTTTCAATCAAGTCATTACATCCAAATTGTATTAGGACCATTGCTACAATAAAATTTCTTGCAGAACTTCACCACAGTATGTTCAATCTGGATGCTCTATTTGAAGGCTATTCTATATAATAGTTATTAAAATGCCTGTACTACAGATAAAAAGACATGAAAATACTGGCTCACCAACACTGGGATAGAGCTCTTGATGGTGCAAAATACAGACTGCAATGTGTTGTTTTTTTAGGTGTTCTAAAAAAACCCAGGAAAACAGGATGTATTGACAATAAAAGTCATTTGGGAATTTTTAATGGAATATTTTTATCTGCAAATGCAGATTTAATGGTGTTAAGGAACATGCTGTTTCAATGATAATTTCATCAAATAGATACTCTCATTTAGATTTAAAATGAATATGATGTTAAGAAACAGCAACAAAGATAATAATTTAGTCCTAGGAGCTTGCTTTCCATAAAATGTCATTAGAAATGGACTTTTATAAAGGGTAAGTCAGAGCAACAGCTCAACACGTGTGCTTTAAAGACCTCAGCATCTTTTTCCCATGTACACAATAATCAATAAAATAGAGAACGAGGCAAAGATGGAATCAGTCAGAAACCTCCAGTCATCCTGTGCAACAGGCAAGTATCCTAACCCTGCTTAAGGGCTTGGTTCCATTCTGTTAGCTAGTTAGCTATTCAAATTATTTTACTGGATTAAATTGGTAGACAACCATTTCCAGAACAGTTCAAAAGGTTACAGTTAAGTCAGGTATTTGTGAAATGAAAGGCTAAAGATCAAGACTTTAGTTTCAACAAGGAAAAACAGTGTGACATCAGTAATTTTGGCTGGTTGTTTGAGCCTCTCACTTCCTGAAATGACTTCTGAAACCCTTTTTTTTTTTTCTGCTCAATAGGAAAATATTAAAATTTGTAGAAATCCTTTTCTGTTCCCTTTCTCACTTCTCTTCCCTACCCTTAGTTTTCACTAAGAAAAAAAACCTTAACGCCTCTATGTAGGGATAGAGCAGATTTATGAAAGTTTTGGGTTTTTTAGCTTGATAACTGCAAGTACAATGCATGTCTCTGTATTTATGTATGTGTGTGTATCTGTAGAGCTGAAGCATGTAGGAACCGAAAAGATTATTTTAATGAACAGTTTCTCACATTTACCATTCCTCACAAAACAACCAGACAATGAAATACCATGGAAAGAGAGAGTGGACTGAATAAAGCTGCCATTGTGTTCAATAACAAAAAGTTTAGAGTAAGAATAGTTACAGTAGAAAGTCATGTCAAAGAATATAAGGGACACAATAGGTAAAATAGTGAATTGTACTGATAAGAAAAAATGAAATATTATTTTTCTTGTAGTAAGCAGGAAGCGAGTCTGAGACCAAAATCTTGCATGTATTAAGACTCTGGAATAGATATTTCCAGCTTTTGGAGACCAATTCTACCTAATGTACTAGTCCAATTAAATTCTGAAATCCATAAAATACTAGAAAGTTAAAACCAATAGCGAATTAGAGCCTGGAAAGTCTTCCAGAAGGGATCTGTGTGCTTTACAATAATAATAATAACAAAAAAAAAATAATGTTACACAGTGTGGAACTCTTTGATCTCTGGATACAATGAGTGCAAGACACGGCCAGTGGAGCATCTAGTCACTACTATGAAACACTGCACAATGGTGGTCACAGTGTCTGACTGGCTGTGGGCACTACAAAATTATCTGTGAAATGCAGAGAGACTCTTTAAAAGATCTTTCCAGACAAAAATTATTTCAATCCCTTAGATGAAAATTGGTTAATATGCTGAAAGCTAGCATCTTGTTCAAATTAATATTTTTTACCCGAGCAACTGTGGACGTTCTCATTACTCAGATAAAATGTCATCTCTTTTTCAAAAGCTCTTAAACTCCTGAGTGCACTGATATTTCATGACAGCCAGTTCCACAGGTTAATTGCACATGGTGCAAAAGTGTACTGCTTTTCTAGTTCATCAGAACTTTTTGTTCTTGCATTGCTAGAGGATGAATAGAAGCTTCTTATTGACCTTCTTAACAACATTTGTGGTTTTAGCTGAATCAAATATATTTCCTCTGATTTGTTTGTTTGGGAGGTTTTTTCTGTTTTTTTTTTTTTTTTTTCTTAATTAAGCAGATCAAATAATCTTGATTTCTTTAGTTACTTAGAAATTGCATGTGGTCTGTTACCATTTTCATCATCTGCCTTTGAATACTATTTATTTCTTCCAGAACCATAACACAATGACCAAGATTCTGGTACCATTATCCCAATGTAAGTTCTTGACGCTTCATTTTTAAGGCCAGATTTTTGCCAGTGGTACAAATAAGAGACACTATTGGTGTTAAAACATCTTCTAGTACTTACTTTTGTCTCATCCCTTAGGCTTCTATTCCTTTGAGAGGGTAAGGTGTAATTGTCATTAAGCTTCACCATCTCCTTCAGGATATTTTTGAATCCATCAGTGAGTACAAATAAGGTAAAGAATTCCTTCCACTAAACATTATTTGCCATTTCTCAGAATTTGCATGAGTTAATACTCACTGCCCCAATGTTATATTTTTTCTGAAGTTTTATGTGTTTATTTATGGACTGTGAGCCCAGCTTTTTTTTTTTCTTTTCTCTTTCTCTTTTCACTCAAAAATGTATTTAAAATCTTCCAAATATATTATTTATGCTAACTTTTGTGGTTCATCCTTTAGCCAAAGCAAAACTTGCCTAATTAACTAATGGTTGTTTTCATTAAAAATCTAAGTCATGCTTAGAAGTCTACACTTTAACTAGCAGACATTTTCAAAATAATTTAATAACAAAATAATTTGCATAGTCAACTCTAAGTTAAAATTCATTGTGTTTATTTGCAAATACTGCATGGATTTGTACTCAGATAACTGTACAAGTATGTGGGATTTAATTCTTTTTGGATAAGTGTACTAGCTTTGGCTGTAGTGGAGATAATTTTCTTTATTTTAGCTCCTACTATGAGGAGGAGTTTTGCCAGATTGCTGTTGCTCAGAATGGATGTTCATCTACCAGTAGTGAGCAACAGATTTATTTGCCCCTTGTTTATTTCTGTTTTGTTTTGTCTTTTTTGAGTATTAAAACATCTTAACATAACACATGAGTTTTCTCACTTTTGCCCCTCCTATTCTCTCACATCTCACTGCAGAGGGAGAGAGATAAAAGCTGAGTGCTGTTTGGCTGCCTACAGGGTTAATCCACAGCAGAAAGCATTTCAGAAAACCCTACAATCATCAGACTTGTAAACAATAAGTTACAGGTATAAAATGTGGGTGCACTGCCTATCACTTGTCATGCAGGGTTGCTTCTTGTTTATGAGATTTTTAGAACCTTCAAGGCATTAGGCAATCTTCAGAATAAGCTGATCAAATAAATGATGGTTTTGTTTTACAGAAGTAAAGGAGACAGACATGTTACAGTGAAGATTTTCAAGGGTGAGCCAAAACCTCAATTATTACTGTATCTGAGTGTTAACTCTCTCTGAAATCTACTTTCTTTAAAGGATGGAGCTTAAGATCTGTCCTCAAAGCCTAAGCCATCCAATATTCACTAATAATGGGAAATTTGGGGCAATTGGCTGGCAGACCTGTCACAGGAGTTCTGATCTCCTTGTCCTTGGTTGCATGCTATCGCCGCAATGTGGCTGCCCATTTTATCAAAAGATTTCCCAATTTCAAGTGGCTCTTCAGAGAGCTCCTGACTCACTCAGAAAGCCGTGAGTGTTACCCGGCCAGCCCACAACATTTCCTTCATCTTCACAGCCACATCTCCTCCTACTCTTCTTTTTTTTCCCTCTCTCTTTTTTGTCTTTCCTTCTCTTAGTCTTACTCAATCAAGATGAGCAGGTCATCACAGCACATGTGACAACAGCTGCATGTGTATTTATTTAGATAAGTATTTAAAAAGCAAGTTCATCCCATGGGTTCTTTCTGTCTGTTTATAATGTATATATGGGCAAAATGTAAGAGTATTTAAAATAGCATAAGGTATAATTTCATATGAAAGCTGATAGCCGAAACTGAACGTACTATGCTTATTTTTTTCACAGGACAACCATTTTGCTCAATACCACCAAGTTGCCAATTGTACTTTAAAGAAGAAACTGCATAAGACTATCAGATATTTCAGAAAATATCCTCTGAAATCAATAAATAGTTCCCAAAAAGCAAAGGCAGCATATTGCCCTCAGGGTAAATCTTCACCTGATAACAATGGCCCCATTATCACTGGGTGCAGCTCAAGAGTAATGGGGTAGCTCCTATGTCAATGAAACGAATTCCACATATTTTCATATCTTTCAGGAAGATATTTCATATATAACTGAGCTATTGAGCCCTCTCCCTGCATTGTAGACAACACATACTGTATTGCAAATGTAACCCACCCTTCACATTCCAGCAGAAAATGTAGTAATGAAGTTTTCAGGAAAATATTTATTTTGTGTACTATAATGTATTCTGAGAACAAGAGATTTCCTGAGTAATTCATTATATAAGGAGCAGTCACCCAGAACCATTTGCAGACAATTGGTTATGGATTTCTGGTAGCTGAATTGCAATCTCAAAATTTTAAAAGTGCCTATAACACTAACGTTACATATTAGTCTGATCATATAAATTACTTGCATAGTATTTTAACAACATAAACGAAATTCTCAAATGGTTGCAAAAAGCTTACATTATTATATTTTAAAGAATTGTATGGATTTAATGAAAAATGAGAAGCTAGAAAAAAATTTGAGTTACTAAATTTAATTTAAAGCAAAATCACAGGTAGGCTATGCATCTGAAACTTCTATTAGTTGAATATGTTGAATAATAGTACCATAAAGCCTATGCAACTGCAATGCAAACAATAAAATATGATCACTAGTTTAGTATTCACTGTTCTGTAGTTAAAATATTGTTAGCCAAATACACACATAGTGGAAGGAGAGGAGTTCACTCTTCCAAAAACGCATTCTGCTTGTTCTCTAAAGCTGCTCATACTTCATAATGTCAGAGTTTATATATATTGCACAGTTAGAACAGAGGATTGAGGGCAAAATGGTCCCAGCTCAGCTTTGCCATTGGTATACTTCTCCAAATCAAGTAGAGGTTTCTACAACCGGTAAGTGACAATGATTTTTGGTGGAAAATAAACTAGACAGGGTGGTGGAAAAAAAATTAAAAAGGGCAGCTTGAATTCTAGGGTCATTTGTTAAGTTTTGAACTTGTTTTTGTAACTCAGCAAGAAATATTTAAATACTCTGAAAGGCAAGAGGGCTTATGTTGCACTCTTGCCACTACAGTTTTAATATCTGAATTGGGACATATTTCAGGACTACAAAAGAAGAAGGCAGATGGCCTTCCTCTTTTGTTTAACCTGTACAGATAACGGGTGGCTTGATATGCACATCTCGATCGTTCAGGAGCTGGACTTGTAGGATCATCTAGACTGAAAATTTGACTGGACTCTATCAAAACACTTCTACTGCCTGCATACCCATCTTCCCTATCCAGACAATCAGAGCTCAGGGAAAGGGTGATGTATGGGACCCCACCACTAAATGGAGAGGGATTGGAGCTGAAGCTTCAATATGTAGAGACCCAAAAGGCAGGAAGCAGTTCTGGGTCCTTCAGCTAACATATGTGCATTATGTATTTAAACGTGACAAGCAAAAAAAGAACAGATTTCAGTTATTGAATCATCCTCTTCAGGTGGTGATAAGGTGGTGAAGAAATAAGATGGTCACATTCCCATATTGTCCCATATAAAATGTATGTGAAGAAACCTCTTCCTTGAGTTGTATGGCTCTCTTATGACTATGGCAATTTTATTTAGGGAGTTCCAGCTAGACCTTAGGCTGATGAAAAAATCTGGAGAAAGAAGTATGTCTTCAGAAAATGACTCACCTGATCCTTGACAGTCATGCAACAGAGACATACCATGTGCAGTGTTGGAGAACAATACAAAATCAGATATGCTGATGTTCATACAATTTCCTTGAAGAGGGTTAAGATGATTATCTGTGAAGCCAAGAAGTGACTGTGAGGGTGAATCATCAGTGTGAGTCCTGAGTAGAAAGTGTGCCAAGAGAGAATTCACCAGAAATATGTTATGCCATATTTACTTGAAAGCAGATCCGACAGGCTGGTTGCCTTTGAGGGTGATGATGAATCTATTGTATCTAGAAAAAGTATGCTGCTGAAGACCATTCTCAGAACTATTGAAGTAGAAACGGAAAGACAAGAGTTTAAACAGACTTGATTATTTTTTGAATGATTCTTATCATAAGGCTGAAAACCAGAATAATATGATTAAGACCACTAATTTGGTATATAAGTTTTTTTGGGGAAAGTACAGTGTGTTAGAGCAAGATGGTAAACAGCGCCTATTTTTCCTAAACAACTGTCATTCAATGAATCTTTGTGAAGCAAATTCAGCCGAAAATGGTACCAAAGCTGTTGCTTGTGCTGGCATAGTGAAGACTGTTTACAGTTTGCTTTGTAACATTCCAAAAAGCCAAGACACCCTGCAGCGTCACACTGGAAACTCCCTGCAAGGGCTCTCTGCTGCAGGGTAGACAGATTGTGTTAATGGTGACTGATCCTTCACAGCTCGTTTTCCAGGCATCAACACAAATTTAGAAAAGCATTTAGAAAAATCTAAAATTAAAAATGACTAGGACATGGAAGGAAGTAGATGAAGCTATAAAACAATACTCTTGCATGTACAGCATGCTGGTAGCCATTAACTGAAGGAACTGAATGATTCAAGAAATACTTATGATGCAGAAGTGGAAAGTCTGCGAAACTTGATATGTGAACTGGAAATCATAAGCAACAGTTCTGTGGGGGTATTCTGAGCAACAATCAACCAAAAAGAAGAAGAAATAAGTTTCAGATTAACACTATAACTGACAGAGGAACCATAGTTTATTTCATTTACACATATAATCACACAGTTTATTAATTAATACACAGTTTATTTCAGTCTTTCTAAGACTGTCACCCAACTTTTCAGCTGTTTGTGGAAACCTTTTGTGGTTTTCAAGACTATGTATTTATGGCCTGTTTTGAAATTTTACTTCTCCAGAACAATTTGTATATGTTTGAGCTGAGTCAGGAAATTTTTTGCCTTAAGGCAAACAAAGTCAATTTTGGAGTGTGTTATCATGTATTTTCACATAGTTAGACTGTGTGGGATTTTAAAAAATAATTGATACAGATACCAGTTATTTTTTCATACATTGACAGCCACAGCTGCATCTCTTTACCCTCACTGAGCAAATTCATCATCAAAAGCTCTTACATTTGCAAGTTAGTTCAGGACAGATTGCATTATACTAATGAAACATTTTTCCTGAAGAGTGACATAAGACTGAAGTAAAAGATCAAATATAGGGCCTTAACATTTCCTTTTCTCTGGCAGCCATGGAGACCAAAAAAGTGATGGTGATGGTAGAGCACAAAGGCAGATGGGATCATTTGGGTTTTATCATGCTAAATCTGATATTATTAGGTGAACTTAGGGTCTGTAATGTTGAAACTTTTAGACAAATTACAAACATAGATGGGCCCAAACATGGCCCTGTCCTCAAAAATCTACAAAAGATTGTCATAAAGAAAAGAGAAGAAGTTGGTTTTTCTACACAGGAAATAAATCATTTTTGGTAGTTTTTGTTAGTGGGGAGCCAGAATGTTAACAAGGAAGAGAAGTTTTTTGTGCATATAAAATGGTGAAAATGCATGAGGATGGCTCTGCCATCCCAGAAAATTTAAAGAGCTTGGAAATATAAACCAAGATGTTTGTCTACTTTTTTTTCAGTTCCTGAAATTAGGATTCTAAGTACTTTTTGATTCCTTCTTTTTTGCACTATTTCTTTTTACCTCCCATCATGTGTTTTTCAACAATTTTACTTTTTAACTGGCCTATTTCAATACTTTGATCTCTGGACTAGGTTCAAGTCTTCTGGACATTTCATCTGACCTGAGCCTACTTCCATCTGTGGAATACTTAAAGATGTCTTGGCCAACCTGCATGCACACGGTGTAAAACCTGTGCATCTCTGCGGGCATCTCAGATCTGGGGCTGGGAGGTATCAGGCATGCTCTTCCTCATGCAATGCTTGCAAATTGTTGTTTCCATGGCTCACAACCCTCACGTATCATTTAAAAAACCCAAGTGGATATGCTGGTAATATTCAACAGCAGTGGCCTAACTTCCTGCTTAATTCTGTCTATAGGTTTTAGTGATTGCCTGGTTAATTTTCCCACATCTATTTTTTTTTTCCCAAAACTTCAAAGAAATGCAATCATCATGCTTTTTGATTGAGAAATACATAGCTTATATGTCTTTTCATCCAACAAGATGTTACTGCTATGATGACCAATAGCACCCACAAGCCCATTTGTGTTGTATTTGGGACACAACAATATTTTATTTGTCTTTTTTATATGTAGATACATTTTTGACACATGAGTTCATTCCAATTATAGCTTCCTAGTCTTTGTGATATCGTCATTACTCCTAGTTCTTTTGTAATAAGGATGTATCAGAAAAAAACATACTTGTCCTCCAGGAAACAGATTTCTGATTGACTGAGCTACAACAGTAAGGTCTTTCATTTGGTGAGCATTTTGATCTGCACACTTACCATTCCACTTGAGTAGAGATAGCCTTGAAGGCAAACAAAGATTCCCCTAGTAGTTGGTGGCAGATGCGATTTCCAACTGGCTTTCAAAGACGCTTTACACTCTGGATCCTATTTAAACATCAACCAGTGAATGTTCTGTGGCAAAACCTGGGGTTCAGACTTTTCCTCTACCAGTAAAGATACTAATAATAAGTAAGGTAAAGACCCCTGTCCTTTAGCTTGGTCTATGCCTCATTCAAAGGCTTCCCTTAATTATCTCAGCCATGACCTGGCTTCCTGCTCGGAAGTCAGAAAACCACATCCTCACTGCAGGCCCTGCTAGTTCTGCACTGAAATATTGTGTAACAGACAATAGGCAGCAGTAAGGACTCATAGTTCTCTTTGTTATTAAATCACTCCATACAGTCATAAGACATTGTTGCTTATTTATTTGACAACTTCTATGAAATCCGGTTAATATTCTTCATGACAGGTATCAGCCCCTTATGTGCTACTCTTAATCTACAGCCAAAACTACTGTTTCATCCCCAAAGCTGTGACTGGGGAAAAGACATTGCTTTTCACTGCTGTCAAGGCTTTCTCTGGTGATTGAGAGCCTGGGACAGTGCCGGAGATGGCAACAGAGCCACACATTGAAAAAAAGGCAAAGAGAGTTGAACAGCTCCTTAGTCAGACAGCATCTATTCTGTGAGAAATATCACAGGTGATCTTGTAATTAAATACTATGTCATAGACACAAAGGAACTAATTGAAAGCTTTGTAGTCAGCTAACTTAGAGCTGTAATTTACCTTACTTTGAAAAACTATTTTTTAATATAGTTGTGTGTAGTACATCTTCAGTGAATGACACATGCAATTAATTTAATAAATCATCATTAATTCTTTAAAATGGATATACCGAAGAAAATTAAATATTTAGTTTAGACTTGGCAAAACTTACTAGCCTAGTTTTAAAAGCCACTAAAGGCTTGTATTTCTCAGTTAATAGGAAAGATGAACAGTCAATGCCCATCAGCTTTTCTTGTTTTCTATTAAAAAAGCTATGTTTACATGGATAAGAAATGCCATAGTTATTGGATGCTTCTGACTAGCCTAGAGCACTAGAGGAAATTACTCTGCCTGGAGATGAGTTAAAGTTTGCTTTGAAGCCTAATCTAAATTTCACAACTGAATCGTCCATGGAATTGGTTAAACAAAATCTCAGCGCAAAAAGCTATTTATTTAGCTAAAGTTATTGCGAGGCCCAGAGAAATACAATTTGTGGTCTTCTCCACATCTAGTTGTCCAGATACAAAAGGCCTTGTACTGCATGATAGACCGCACTTGAAGTCTTACCAAATAGTTAATTAAAATATATAAACTTCATAACATACATACTTTTATACATACTTGTATATACATATGTATATACATATGTATATACATACATATATAAAATATATAAACTTCATAACATACATACTTTTATACATTTTACTGTGCAGTGGTTTCAATTTTCAGTTAAATTAAAGGATATTAAAAGATTCAATAATATATTCAAATCTGAGATAACTGCGATTTGTGCAGACTACCCTAATCTGCAACTTCCAATCTTTGTAAATTTGGCTGAAGACTAGTTAAGTTCATTATTCACAGCACATGCATCTTTATGAGTCCTCAATAATCAGAAATGCAATGATGGCTGAAGCCTGGAACCCAATCCATTGATGATGCTGAATATTCTTTCAGAGATGAGGTGCTATTAATATGAGAAGAACTATCATGGGTTACAACCTGCTTATAAGAAATACCTCAGGTCCTTTCATATAGTGATTTCCAGAAGAAAATATTTAGATTACAACATCTAATTGTAATCTATTTGATTTTAAGAATCTGAGAGTTTTTATTTGCAGTGCATGAAGGGTGCTGTGTTTTAGAGAACACAGCTCAACATTTCACATCAAGGCTAACACCTTTTTTACCTTAAACACAAACCTAAAATGGTCTTTCAGGGTTTGCTTAGCAATGATGACAGAAAGCCAGTAGTTAGGCTAGTGATTTTCTGCTTGAGGCAGTGCAAGCACTTGTCAGTGAAATGTTCTAAGGGGACCTTTTCACAACCTGACTCCACTGGTTCACAGGCTCTCACAGGCGCA
Organism: Molothrus aeneus; assembly: GCF_037042795.1. Taxonomy (NCBI): domain Eukaryota; kingdom Metazoa; phylum Chordata; class Aves; order Passeriformes; family Icteridae; genus Molothrus; species Molothrus aeneus. The sequence goes on from NC_089646.1 coordinate 115,594,917, forward strand.
AGGCCAACTCCACACCATTTGATCATGAGCATACAGTTCATGTGACTGGGGAAGAAATTTAAACAGCTCTTTCAGTGAACATTTGGGTCAGAACTTTTATTATATAAATAGGCACCTGCTGCACAGAGCTGTGGCAGTGAGCATTGTAGGCATATGCTGCTATTCCAGCATCTCTTCCAGGGGAATCTCTGATCTGGCCCCATACCTGGCTGCTTCTAGCATGTGTCTTCATGGAAGACACTGGCACTGTTTTAAACTTTACATGCTTCTTTCTTCCTCCTAAACAAGTTTAGTCAACTTTTTTTCCTAGAGCTGGAACATCTAATACAAATTATAAAAGCAAAGATCCTGCAAATCCTTTGGTGAAAATGATGGCAGCATTCCAGGTAAATATTTAAAAAACAGATATATAATGAAAAACTTCAGACATTTCTATTCACACTTGAGTAATTTCTTGTGCTATGGATATGATCTTGTCACGTTGCAGCTTGTGTTGGTGTTTACAGTCTACCCTATCAGGGCGTATTTTAATTCTCCGTAATTCGTGGACAATTGACCAGACAGGTCATAATGTGACCTTGATTATTTAGTGAATAGTATTGAGAAATACTTCAACTTCTGTATTATTGACTCAATCAAAAATTTTGACTCTTTATAATCACAATGGTCATTAGAATCAACATTGCTAGTGGGAAAATAAATGATCATGTTTTAAAGTATTTTACCATGCATATAAAGTAACTATTATTCTAAAATAATTAACTTGGTCCTGAACCATTGAACAACAATCAGAGATGGAAAACAGGCAAACCAAAGGCCATTTAACAAATTAATGTTTCCTGCTTCTCTTCAGGATTTAACTCCCTGAAATCTAGTTCACGTGAAGAATCTAGCAGAAAAGTCAGTTTGTCCATGCTCCATCACTAAGAGAGATCTGCCTCAGGGACATTTTTCATTTTGGCTACATCTGTCTATTGTGTCCTCATCATGTCCAGGTGATGGCATGAGCACACTTTAATTTAGAATTAGCTTTGCAAGATGCAGGCATGGCAACATATTTGTACTGTATTTACTTGTACATATTTATACTGTACATCTTTTGGCTTGTCACATCCATGGGAAGGAATAATATTTCATTCAAACACATCTCTGGATTTGAAGATAGAGTTAACAAATTAATCATTGCCTGCTCATCCTTTGATCGTTTTCGGGGCTGGGTTTTTGGGGTTTTTTTGGGATATCTTCCATTCAATGAAATGGAAGAAGGATTTATATTTTTTGGCTTTCATAACAAAGATCTAAAGACACTTGAGACTGATGCTGTCTGAGACCTGTGCAGCAGCAGCCTCCCTCCAGAGCTAAACCTGCATCAGGTTTCTGGTTTTCCAGTGCTGATTTTGTTGTTCAAGGCTGGGAACTGAGCACTTTGGCCCATAACCACCATTGCTGCTCCCACATTTCTTGAAGCATTTCTGATGCCCTTCACACAAAGTCCCAAAGCCTCAGTTTGCTGTATGCCCCCACTTACAAAGTAAACAAGTGTCTCCCACTCAGCTACCCTCTACTCAGCAGGCAGATAGGACTAAAGATGTATTCTTTTAATCAAGAATCAGGTTAGCAGGAAAAAGTTATAATAATAATAATATAATAATCAAATAGAATAATCAAAAACCTATCTGTTAGCAAAGAGGTAACAAAAACTGCTCCCCACAGATACACCAGAAGCAACCAAAGTTCTCAGAAGGAAAACTATTTTATTAATTGCCATCAGGCTAAATCAATTTCATTACGTCTAAGAACTTAGCTCAAATATAGCAATAGGAAAGGGATGTAGAGAAATAAAAAAATATATATTTTATCTAAGAAAATAATAAATTCAGGAGAAATCAACGTATCATACATGTTCAGCAAACCATTTTCTACTTCAGAACAATCACCAATAAGTACAGAGAAATATCACATGATGAAATACATTAGTAAAATTTATAACTGGCTTCTTCAGTAAAGTGCACCTTGACCTTGCACTAACCTTGAAATTTTGTGAGCAGGAGCAAACAGTCATTAAACTATGAACAGCTTGCATAATATTTAAGTAGCAAATATTCCCATGAAAATTAATTGAAGTATGAGAATTATGAACACAATCACATATTTTTAGTTTTGTCAAAGGTAAATTAGATACTGTTTTTCTGACTATTCACACAGGAGGCTGCAGGAAAAGAACAGCGACCTCCCTAACTTACATTTTCCTAAAGATTTTAAAAAGAGAGACCATCTTAGTAGGTCAGGTTTCCAGGAATGTGAGAATGTGTGTGTACCAGTATCAAGTTCCTAGTGTGGATTTATTTTTGCACCTTGGTATTTTTGTACATATATGCTGATCTAGACCTGTTGTGCATGCAGTCTTCGCAACAGCCTGCTAAGATACTGAAATGCTGACTAGCCATGAGCCCTAGATGATGTTCATGCAGCCCATTGGCACTAGATAGAAGCACCTTTGGAAAGAGAGACTGATGATTCTGAGGTTCTTGACAGATTAGCTAGTAAATACTAAATCACTGTGTGATTTTCAGTAATCTCATCTAAACCAAATAATATAATATCAATATAAAACTGCAGTAATCACTAGCTAATTAAGCCCTTTGAACAATTAAAACGTATTTATAGATCTTCTAACTCAAAGAGATCATACCTAGCAGATCAATGCTAGTGTTAAATAAGTTATTAGCCTCTTCAAAGATTGCACACAAGGTCAGTGAATTGTGATGGTGGAACATTTTAATGAGCTGAACACTTGACCTATGGGAAGAGAACTGAAAACAATTCACTTGGGTGGAGAAGCTCTGCATGTCTGAAAAGCATCAGATTGTCTCTCTAGACCTTGATTTCTCAATCAATGAAATGGACACCATAATTCTGCAACATAAAAAAAAACCACTGAAGGTAAGTAATAGCACATGTAGAAGGTTTTTAATGTTGTTATAGCACATAAAAATGTGTTATTAAGGTTACATTTTGTTCTCACATTATTACAACAAGAATTTATTTTACAACTATTCTCACCTTACAATATACTATGGTTTAAAGAAATACTAGAAAACCAAAAGAATTATGTTACTGCTGAAGTGAATCTGGCACACTTCCAAAGGTCAATGAGGATTTTTTTCAGGTTTCCTGAAAACTTCTTGGAGTTTTCTAGGGCCTCAAATCATACTTTCCTTTCCTACCTTTTTGGCACTAAACATGACAGTATTGTTTAGCATCTATTTGTCATCAACAGTGAATGATAAATCTCTGTGATAAGATAAATGTCCTTTTACTCATTAAAAAAACCCAAATCCAACTCTGAAAAAAGAAACAGAAATCTTTGCCAGCCCAGGACAGTATCATCAGTGGGAATGTTTCACTAATATTTAAGCCTGAATTGGAATTACCTTCTCCAGTTCATTGGTTCTAGCATATCTGTCATCTACCTTCTAAAACTTATAAGAAAAAATCTAATTGCATTTTCAACTTCATTATTGGACCCCTGACTTTAAGTTGTAGCAGTGGAACCATTCCTCACTTCACATCTGTTAGAAGATGACATCAAGCATGCCTTCTGTATCATGGATTAGGTTTAATCAGCCCTTTGATTTTCCTATTTCAAACCCTAGAGCTATTATATTAACAAAATCTAGCTTTTGTGCTTTTCTGTCACTGCCTTATTTTTTCTAAATTTTCTATAATATGGTTTGTTGAGAGAAAAGCTTAGCTAACCATTCATACTTGAATTGAGAATTCAGCATGATTGCCCTGTGAGTGTGTGCCTGGAGGGAAGTAAAAATAGGGTTGCTACATGGAAAGATGAAGTGATTGAATTCGGTGCCTGAGGCCACAAACCTCATTTTCATGACTGTTAATATGTAGAACTAACTGAAAGTGAACTTGTGAGCTACTGCATGCTTTTATTCTTGTTCCATAAAAACTAACATTATGTGTTCTACCTGGGAGCTTTATTTCCACTCTTGTAAAAAAGAATGTCACTGAGCTAAGCCTACAATCTGGAACACGATCAAATGGTCTACTGCTACAAGAAGCTACTGAACCAATAGTTTGAAATTTTATCTAATGTACTTTTCAATGTCATGGATATCCATAAAAGGCACATTGTTCAAGCCCTTGAAATACTATTTGGGATCCCAGCACTAATGGCACAATAGCTGAAGATGTTCATAGAACCAAAGAGTAGTTGTACGTGGTCTCATCATGAACATCACTCAAAATTGTGTTCTGCCTTGATACCATCACAGCAACTCCTGTTATGGATGAACCTCTGTAAATATTTGTTTAGAGGTAAGTATTGTCAGGGCATTCAAGAACAATTGAATTGTACAGAGTTATCGTTTATAGACATTGCTTGTGCAGTATTTCTAATAAGTAATGTAAACTCCAAGCTCCTGCTAGTGATACTTATCACATACAGAAAATTCATCACATGTTGTTGGATGATGCATCAGTGCTCTGTTAAAAAATTCAATCTACCCCTGACTTTCAAAATAGGTTGGCCACATCACAACAGTGATGTCTGGCCATTTTGCCCGGCTTCAGTATATTACTAGTGACTGACTACTGGGCTCAAGTTTCTTTACTGTGTCAGTTTGACAATGGGCTGTTAAAAACACAGTGGGAAGTCTTCAATGAGACAGTCTCCTAGACTCTCCTAGATCAATCTTCTCAAGCCCTGACTATAAAACATGATAGATGGCATGAGCAATAATAGATCAAGCAGGCCTGGGCCATGGCAGCATGTCAAGTGACTTGAAAAGGGATACAGCTAAGAGTAAATGTGTGCTCAACAATACTCAGAAGCTTTCTTGTTTTGTCACTCTCTAAGAATTGTTGGAAAGAAAAAAGCCTGTATCTACTTGTCCAAACGAGCTGAGAAGTAGTAGAGCACAACTTAGCTATTTTGAGTTGGATTTGGAAATGTCAAGGACTGTTGGTTTCAGGGAAATCAGTTTGTCATGTCTAGAGGCACTATGATTCATTTAGAATAGGAAACATTGGTTAGTTTTAAAATATCTCTTAAGTACCACCTCATTACCACAGAACTCTGCCAATGGAAAAGATTGTTTTGCCTTGTTTTGTTTTGGCCTTCTGGGTTGCTGCAGTGATAGAGTAGTCCAGAAGTTAACAAAAGTTAATTTCTCTACCTCCAGGGAGGTTGTGGGCTCACCATTTCTGGAAGCGTTCAAGAGGTGTCTAGATGTTGCACTTGGGGATATGGTTTAGGGGTGCTAATGTTGACACTGGTTGGACTAAATGATCTTGAAGCTCTCTTCCAAACTTGATGATTCTTTGGTTAGTACCTACAAAAGAAGAAAATGTGAATGATAATCTAGGGTCAGTTCCATAATTATACCTGTTTGTGCCAATGTATTCCAATCCTGATTCTACAATACTATTTTAATTTTTTCCATCTGTTGTGGAACTGTTGGATCTATGAACTAGTGGAGAGGTGGTCATTTTATATCAGAGAGTAATATGAGTCTATGTCAGTGCACACAGCAGATCAGAGATAGGAAGCACCACCAGAATAACAGAGTTGTTCTGCAGCAACGCATTTTCATTTACAAATACTCAGATGCAAAGCAGAGGAAATTTTGTACTTTAAAAAAGAACTTCAAAAACAACTTATCATACTATTGGTTCTGTTTGCTTCTATCTGAAAACAAATGCATAGTTAATCAAAACTAGCATCTTACCTCGTTGCTATAAGTATAAATCCTCTCATATGATCATGGTGGCTGTTTTACCATCTCTATGGAGAAGTCTCATCTAGTTTAGCAGCTGATTTTAATCTCTACATGAAGTATGGATTAATAAGTGAATTATGGAATGGAATGATTGACACAGCAAGTAATATGGTATTAGAAAGCAGTATTTGAAAGCATTATTAAAGAATGCAATGAGTAAGTATGAGCATGATGATTAATAGTATAATGTAGCAGAGGAGAAAAAAGTTGTTAGCATAGTAGGAAGGGAAAACCTTGGCCAGATTGTCAGCTTGTGTACATTGCCCAAACCCAAAGGAAATTAGAGAAGCTCTGACAGTTTACGGCAGCCAGGAATCTGGCCCCAGGAGAAACAGACTGAAATTAGGAAAAAATTAAACTTTAGCTAAATATCTGAATAAGAATCCTGACAGCACGATCACTTTAACTGAGACACAGTCTCCAATGGGAAATGCTGAATATTTGGAATTAGACTAGGCAAAGCATTGAAAAAATGTACTGTGGGGACAAATTGGTACTGGAGAGGAGATGAATTAGACAGCCAATAGGTAATTTTCACACATTCTATTAATTACTTAAAACTGATTGTATAAAGAAAAGAAAGATCTTGGCAGTTTTTTTGCTGGTATAGTTGTCCACTGGCCCTGAGAAAGTGTTCAGTGAGTGTCATATCCAGATGGAAACATTCCATTGCTTAGGATATGGCATTTATCATCTTCAGCTGGATGTAATATTTATTATGAATAGCTTTTTTTCCCCTGCATATAATGAGAAATAATGAGAATTCAAAGCCATTAAATGGAGATGTTTCTGTGGACGTCAATGGGATTTGAAAGTTGCCCCTGAAATAGATATTTTTTTGTTGCCCTATGTTGTTGTACTGGAGTCATGTCAGGCATAAGAAACAGAAGGCATGTTTATCTTAAGTTGTAACTGAGAATGTCCCTTCTTTAAATTAAAAAGGGAAGTCTAGGCTGTAAATGAGAAAAATATAACATCAGGCTCCAAAAAGCCACTTTCATTTTCATATAAATATGTAACCATCATTTGTTTAACTCACACCAAGCTATCAAATTTTGTGGTGGGCTATAAACTTGTTGAGTCATTAGCCTGGCTGCTTAATGGAGGAAAACTAAATTTCTGTTCCTGCATAATGACACTTATTCACTGTAGACATTTGCATCACTTGGAAACGATAAAACCTCATCCTTCATAATGAAGTTCTGAGCTGACAAAGAGGAAAATATAGTGTTGTGGGACAACTATGAATATAAAACAAGCTTAATAAAGAAGTAGTGACAAATTATATTATGCAAAATGCAATGCAATAAAAAAATGTTACTAACTCATTGGAAATGCCATAAATAATCGAAATAGTTTTTAACTGTCAAAGCCTTGAAAAATATATTCCTAAAAAAAATTAGGTACAGAATAGATGCCAGTTTAATTGCCACCATATTTTGACAAGCATGGAGAACCTTGTATCCAGTTTATTTGCTGAATTTAGCTCACTTGCCTAAGATGAAATTATGGGGGGAGCAACACTATTCTGCTTTTTCAACTCAGTGATGCCCCATCAAAAACAAACTACTTCAGCCATTTTTAAATATTGATGTTTTCCATTTCAGATCAACATTTACAGTTTGCATTACAATCTCAGGAAAACTGATCCTTATAAAGCAAAGAGAATTTCTAATGTGGATGTTTATTAAATGCATGTATTGCCTTCTTAAAATCAACATTCTTTTTGAACAAGTAAATACACTGTCTGCTGTATCCGTGTGGTCAGCAAGTGTGTGAAATTCCACTAGGACAGCTCCTTGTAATATAAAAGTCTTTGTCCAGTTTGTGTGCCCAAATTATTGACTTTTCACTCTTCCAAAAATTTCATTTTATAGAAACAAAAATGACACTAGCATTTCAAGAATTGAGGGAGGCTCAAATAATGACTTAGATACTATTTCTGCTGAAGTTTCATTGATTCCAATAGTCCCAGTGACTTGAATAGAAGCAGCTTTGAGGCTTGCATAACCAGAAGCATTTCTATTCATGAAAACAGTTGCAAAATTAACTGCTAGTGTGATCAGATCCTCACTTCAATGGAGATTTCCCTGCTGACAGAGGCACTTGTTTAATTATATGCTGCTCATACTTTTAAATGTAAAATGTTCAAGATTCTTGGTACAAGCTACTATGTATTCTAGAGGCTGGTAGGGACAAATGATACATTTAACGTACTGTTAAGAGATCTGCTGAAAATCCTATTGCCTTGAATATACAAAATTTGACATGTTTAGTTAATTATTTTGATGTATTTAGTTTTTTATACTAATGACAGGCATCAAAAGTTGGAAATCCTACTTTGTCTTTTAAAAGTGAGACATCTTCTCCCAGGGAAAATGTATTTTGAATTTGCCCTCTGTTTTTCAGAGAAAATAGTACTCATGTCTTCACACAAACAACAGAGGAGTTTCATCCTAGATCAAGTACACATAAAAAATTGGAGCTATTTTCAAAGTATTTTCAAAGGAATGTGGGGATTTTTACCCTTTGGTTGTTATTATAGTGCTTCATTTCAGAAACACAACTCAAAATGAGCAAGTTTTCACATGCTTGTGAGCCTAGTGTGACTTTTACCCTTTCACATTTGGAACTGGCTATAAAATATTTTCCATTATGCAAGACGATTTGGAGTCTCTCCGGCGGCTGTGCTCTCTTTGGTCATGACCAATAACTGATGTGTCCAACAAGTCATTTGAATTTCCAGCTCTCCTGGGCAAGGCACCAGTCATTGTGATTATCTCTAAGGCTTGTAAATCTTCTCCTATTTTGAAAGTGCTTCATTTAGCACATTTAAGGCACAAACAAGCATTTACAAAACAAAAATTAAGTGATTTTTGTTTAAGTGATTAAGCCTGAATTGTGACTGCAGAGATTCCATCAGAGAAGAACAGGATCCAAATTGGCCACAGTTTGGCTGCTGGCAAATGAGGAAAACTTTCCTGCCCTACTGTTTTTGTCTTTTAATAATATGGAGGCGAACCTAGCGTTTGTTGGATTTTTTCTAATTCATTTTGTAACAGTAACTTTCACTTCTATCTAGGGACTCTCCATCCGTGCAATGCCAAAAAAGAAAACTACTCCAATCTGATAAGAACTCTGCTAGAGAACAGAAAGATTAATTACAATTTTCCCAGATCGTATTCCTTGGACCTTTTGTGGAGGCCATAATCAGCTTAGCCTGCAGACACACTCCATGGCCAAAGAGGATACATGACAGTGTTTAGATGGCTGTAAAATCATCTTTCATAGATGTTGCCTGGTCAAAGATCTATCATAAAACTTGAAACAAGAAAAAAAATACTTGAAGATATTTCCCAAAATGCCAAATGAAGGGGAAGGAGATTAGCTGTGCCAAGCTATCCTGTAATTTACTAGACATGCAGGACAAGACCTGCTTGGTCTGAGTCAAAAGCTTGAGACTGGTTGCCTACAAGCACAAAAGACTTCTGTCATTGTTTGCAGGTCTCAGTTTTTACTCTTGCTTTTTGATGTTGTAAAATTCACTGGTGGAAAGAGCAATAGATTGAGAGAGTGTCAAGTCATTGGTTTCAGTACAGGTTCCTCACTGACTCTCAGAAACTCAATTCTGATTGTCCTCCCACAAAGAGATTTTAATCTGCTGAATGGATATTTTTGGGAGAAATAAATTAACTTTTGTAGATGCTAGAAGTGGCAGCTACAAAAGTGTAGTTAAGAAGAGGCCTGGTTTATTGTTGCTTAGCTCACTCTGCTCTTGCCTGTGCTACAGTGGTCTCCCACTCTGGCCTATTTCAGGGCTTCAGGGCAGTGAACCACAGTTGTTGATATTGATACCAAGCTTCTTGTGCGAGAAATTTCAGTATGTTTTTACTATTTTTATTTCCTACTTTTTGTGCATCATAGAGGTCGTTGATTAGAGACTGAAATATTGGGGGTTCTACTCTTTGCTGGGAATATTTTGTGCTCATGGGTTCTGTGGGACCTGTCCCAAATTTCCTTCTCAGTCCTGAAGTTGCATTGGATCCCTTCACAATGGAAACAAAAGTAAGAATATTAGTGTGACTGCCAGACTTTCTCAATATTCAGTAAGAAATTAATTTTTGGAAACCAGTCATCTGAAGAGGTCTTCTTTTTGCCTGCATTAACCTTTACACCATATTAACAGCACTATGTTATATAATATGTTTGTGTTTCAGTCATCTGGAAAGGCCTGTGGTGATGTTCCTCTATCCCAGAATGACAGAAGTACAAACTGTACCAACTGTACTGGCAAGAAGGTGTCATTTTTGTGTTTTTAGGAACACTCTGGACTTGAGCCTTTACATCTGCTGATCATCCTCATCTCCCATTTCATTTTGTAATTTACTGTCTCTTTACAGAATGTTTAATCTATATAAAGACACAGATTTTATGCCAGCATTTGACATGTCAGTCTTTTATGTATGCCTCTGCTTTTCTCTCAGCCTAAAATCTACTTGATTTGGCTTTTCTCTGTATAAGTGAATATTTTTTCACAAATAGAAAAATTAACCCACTAAAAAGGCTAATTTCTGAATAAATCCTGCTGTGAGAAGGAAGTTATATTCATTTGAGCATTACTTGGTGATAGCCATCAGTTTGGTTGTAAAAGCACTCTCTCAGTGTACAACACCAATTCAAGGTTGTTTTTCTTTGAATAAGCACTGAAGTAGATCTCACTGGTTCTATGCAGTGCTTCTACCCTTCAGTTATGATTAGAAAGGCAGTAGTAATTTACTCTGCTGTGACTGCTATTCAAGCACACAGATTATCTTCACTTCCCTCTGGATCAATGTACATAATGGCTCTTCTCTCTGTGCTTCTGGACTGCAGCTCTGTTGCCCACATGTCATACTGAAACAGTAAAAACATGTCTGTGGCTCCATTTCATCCAGCCAAAGGAAGGTACCTAGAGAAAACCCAGAGAAATTCTCTAGGTTAAGCTGGTAATTCCATGTCCTCAAAATAATGAATTTGTAGGAGAAAATAAATAATGAGGAAAGATCTCTGCACGTACACACGGTAGTACTTCTCCCTGGCCTGAGAAGGAGCCTTTGCTTAGCTCAAGCACCCTTAAGTCTGTTGTTGAGTGAGAGAAGACTGCAGCACCTCCTTCACCTAGGGCTTGCCTTTTCAGGAGCTGTGGATAATACATTTGGGCTGTTCCCATAAGACTGGCATAGCTTAAGCCTACCCTCCATTGGCACTAGACTGATGAACGTCATGGGATTAAGTATATAAAATGTAGATATGAAGTGCACATGTAAGGCTTCAATGAGCAACACACTTCTTTGGGAAAAGCTTGTATAAACAATGCCTTCACAGGCTTATGGAACCAGACGATGCCCAAAAAGAAGCAAAAGACTTGACTTTTAGTTTGTTTAAAGGAAAAATAAGGAAAAGAAAAGCAGAAATTATATTTCCTTCCTTTTTCCTCAGACTATATGCCAGTGGATCCTTCCATCCCTCTCTGTCTTAATGCAATCTGTTGTAGTATGTTCTGGTATTATTGCTAATTTTTATCCACTGTACAGGTGATGTTTTACTATTTCTGTTCATGTTCATAACTTCAGACATAACCTGAAATGCAGAATAGCAAGGTTAGTCAGCATGTTACAATTCAGGTGCTACAGTATTTGCAAAAGAATATGCAATCAAAGAACATCAACAAAACATAATTGACATCACCCATTGCATCTCATTGAATCAAGAATTATCCTCTGATTGATGCACAGTAATATGCAATCACTTGTAATTGATTGGAATTCACTCAGTATAGAATGACATGTTGAGTAATTGCTACTGAGAAATAATGACTGGTTAAAGCAAAGAGGATGGGCTTCAGCCAGGCCATATATTCTGGATTTGTCTCCTTAAAAAATTTATGAACATCTTAGTTTGCAGCTTACTGTTTCTCTATACTGGACTTCAAAAGTTGTATATTAGCCGTGCTTTCAGAATTCATTACATAGAATTTTATTATAACTTCAGGTTAGTAAATGAAAAAGCTGGATGAGATGTTCTAAATGCCTTGAATCTTGAACAGATATGCAGAGAGAGCATAAAATATTAATGCATGTCCTTAGAAAAACCTTTTTTGTGTGTTCAAAATGAATAAGGCAGGATTTTCTAACAGATAGAGTATACTTAACACAATCATTTTATTCTTGGTTTTCAGAAAAAAATATTAATTCACTGAAATCAATAAGTTTACTCTTTCCTAATGTAATGTTTTGAATCACCTGCAGTTTCATAGAAAGTTTGGGAGAGCTAGATACAGTAGGTAAGCAATACAGGGCCAAACTCTTTGTTAGTGTCTCTGGTGAACTAATTTTCTCTTCATATTACTTATAACAGTCAAATCTCAAATCTCAAATCTCAACAGGTTTCAGACAACATATGGCAAATTACTGCACCAAAAGATAGAAATTTAATTTGTTTTTACTTCATTTTGCATAATATGACATATATACTATCATATTTACTTCTTTTATTTTTTACCATAATCAATTTCTAGCAAATTTTCATTTAAGATACCCTTACTATATGTGTACATGAGGCAATTTTACCACAAAATCTCACATAATTTTACTGCATTTTCTAATGTGTGTTTATCCCACACAACATAAATCAATCCAATACTCTCTTCCACAGAGTCCTTATATATTCAGCACCCTATAATAATCTAAATAAGCATAAAAATTTTCACAAGAGAGAGATTTCTTTTTTTTTCAATTAAAAAAATCTTTCAGAAATAATACCTGACCAAATGGTAAAAATCCCACCATTTTTATACTAAAAAACTCTGCATGCACTCTGTTTCAAGTGCCTCACCTTCTATGTTCTGAGTTTAAAGCTTACAAAGAGAGCTGTTTGCCCAAAATACACAATTTTCTGACCAGAAACCCCCAACAAACTCACAAATAGCTTGCCTCTTTGTCATGTTCCCCATTGCAAGGCCAACATTCTCCTTTTTTGTGTACTGGCAATGAACACTCAGAATCTAAAAATCTCTCAAGTTTCTATGAAAATGTCAGCAGAAAAATTACACTCTTCTGAAGTTGGAGACAATACAGGGGCTGAGATCAAGAGACAATACTGAGAAAGAGATCAGGCTGTGTTGCAGTTGCATTCTGAATAGGTCTGGCACATGTGAACCACTTAAAATTCTTGCCTGAAACAGACAGCTTGAATGGACCAGAAGAGGAATGTGAAGCTCAATGCCCAGACAACACAATTCACTTCTTTGACTATCTCCTTTTTCCCCCTGTAGAGATGAGTTTGATGTGGACTGAGACAGAAAACAAAGGGACAAACAAATTAGTTCTGCCTCAAAAAGCAAAATTCCAAGGTTTCTAGGAAAGGGACTCTTTTCCTACATGTGGGACAAGAGTGGCTGGTGCACCATGGAACAAGGAGGATGGGAAGGGGACACACAGAAGTCATCTCTGGAAGGTGCTTTTGAGGAGGTTCTTTAGTCCTTTGAAGGCTAGTGTAAGAAAACTGCTTGCCAATATTTCCTGCTCTTAACTTAGTTATGGACTATCCAGCAGTACTGAGATGCAATTTATTGAAGTCTAACAATTTTTTACCCTCTTTGTACCAAGAAAAATTCTTAAAATAACTGAAAGACACTTTAACTGATATTTCTTTCTGTATTTCTTACAGTTTATGGGTCCTGTCATTTATTATTACCAGTGATTTGATGACTGGCATGTGCTAAAAGGAGTTTTCTGTTTCCTGACATCACATTCAGATATTTTTGGCTATTACTGTAATTTTGAGTCAACTCACTCGTGCAAATTTTTTATCCATAGCTTCAGGTTTTTGTTTTTAAACAGAAGTGTTAATGCTACTTGCTTTGAAAACTTGTGGAATAAGGATAAAGTAGTAGTTTCACCATGATTCCAGTTTTCCACATGACATAATTTATCATTCCATTATATTATGGAATGATAAGTAATGTCGTGTGGAAAACTGGAATCATGGTGAAACCAGGCCTCAGTAATTTGCAAATACAACAACAACAACTACCATTTGTACTTGCATATAAGTACATAAATTTATTTTCAAGCTGATAGTGTACTTTAAACAACAATAAAATAGTTGCTGCCACTTTATGAAGCTGATAAAAAGGTACAGTAAAATTTATTTGTGAAGAGCTCCTTGTGTTCCTGAACGCTGGGGTGTGTGGCACTGTTTTATGTGCTGTCCCAAAGGGGGACACATTAATTGAACCAAATGACTGTGACAGCTGTGAGGAGTTCAAAAGTTTTATAACTGGAGGGAAACAAGAGTTTTTAAGGAGCTGAGATTTTCAGTTCCTGTGAATCGACCCTTTAAGATTTTAACATGAATTGTTCATTGGCACCCTTATAATCAGCTATTTTCTCATGTCATAATTAGCATTATTGAATCTCTAACATCCTATTCATGTAGAGCAGGCACTGGCTCTTACCTTGTTTCTCACTAATGCCAGGTCCATACAGCTCAGGCTCTGATGCATTGTGCTTGCAATTCTATATACTTCCTCTGTAAATGTTTCTGAGCTATAAATCTCTGAAAATGCTAGGACAAGGCATGTTTTGGGTTTTATTTGTTAACCCTAAGTATTAAGTGGGGCTAATTTCAGACTACAGGACGATTTCTGTGGAGGTATCAGAGCCAAAAGAACATTGTATAAAACAAATTCACTGGTGACATTTGTCAATATTTTGTAAATTTTATAAAATTTTATAAAAATGCTATGACATTTTAAAATTGTATATGACTATGTATTGTATATTTTAAAAGTGAAATTTTATAAGTGAAATTAAATATTTATTTATAGTGTATTTTTCCCACTTGGTTGCTTGCTTCTTTGTACACTTGGATATTGGAGCATATAAAAAATTCTCTCAGTTGATTTGATTTAGAAGCTTACATGGCTTCAAGAAGAGAATGGATGAATTTAGGGATATTGGTCATATTTTATAAGTAACATCAAGCTTTGAAAGCCCTAAGTTTAAGAATGAAATGTGTTAATGAATTATATCTATTATACACCAATCTCATTCTATTTCCTAAATTGGAACAGGATGTGGGACTAAATGTACTGGTGACCTGATCTACTCTGACCCATCCCATATGTATTTAGATCATCTTCTGATCTCCAAATGGCCCACTAGCTTTATAGACCACAGAAACACTGTTCGTTTTACTTTCCTTGCTACACCAAATTGTTGAGATGCAAAGCAAGAAAAAGCTTTAGAGGAATGAGTCATGAAATATGAGGGCAGCATGGTCATAGAAGTATTTGTGTACATAAAAATATTTGTAAGTAAAAAAGGATTTTTTTCCTAAAAATCTACCATATTGGCAACCCAAAGAGAAGAAATGAGAAAGAAGGAGAAAGAATCATAATAGATTAGTAGTTGTAAACCCAAATATTGACCTCAGTTTCCTTCATTCTCTACAAATCATTGAGAAATCTTCAGGCTTTCTAAATTCTAAATAAATTTATAGTGCAGGTATGAAGGAAAAGAGTATGCAATATGGTATATTTGCACCTTGCTACCACCATATCATTACCTTTTTAGGATCAAGATAGTGCAATGCAGAAGGTATCTGAACAAATTATAAAGTATGCTAACATTAGCAAAATATCATTAAATGCAATATACAAAAAAACCCAAAAAACAAAACAAAACAAACCCAGCTCTGAATTTAGTCAGCAGATGCTGTTACTTCCTGCTGTGTAATTTCTCCCTTTGCACATTATCACCAGCATTTTGAAGGACTATTCAAACATGCAATTCCCATAAATCTAGACTACCCTAAGAGTTTCCTTCCAGTGTAAAAGGTTCTCCCACACTGAAGAGCTCATTCCAGTTGCAACAGAAATAATTTTATTGTGAGAGTTCAAAATGACTGTGGAGGTTGGAGGCAAGGAAACTGAGCCTTTTCTACATCTAAACATAGAGCACACATAGAGCAATTGTAGGTGCCTTGTGGTGGTTTAGGAATCAGCTCACTGAACCAACCTGTCGTGGGGTGAAGCCTACCTGGAAAATGATGTCCTCAAATACAGATCTCTACTGCTCCTGCCCAGCTTCAGTCAACCGGATGAATTTCAGATGGGGTAGAAATACAGTAGCAGTAGACAAAGTTTGCCTTGGCAGCTATTGCTGAGCTCACAGCTTTTGCACCACATTTGAGGAAGGAGGCCAGAGGGTGAGAGAACAGAATGACAACTGGTGCTTGGGCTTAGGTACAGAGAAAGTCAAAGAGTCTGGTGCAAGGCTACATGCTCAGCAAGGCCACTGATGACATATGAAAACAATCTAAATTAGAATGGAATAAACAACTGTTCTTCCCTCCCCCATTTCTGTTTCTCTTCTTTTTTCAACATGAAGAGAATAAACCAGTTTAAAATATGTCCATTGTTGGAGGAATGACATACACAGATGCCTGAGATCATATGGAAAATGGAGTTGAGGAGTCACTGGCACATGTACAAGGCAAACAGGAGGTCATGGGCATGTCAGCAGGAGGGGAGATAGTTCTGCTCCTGTGCTTGTCTGAACTGGGCAGAGGGAGGGGCTGGTTTATTGTGGGCATGTAGGATATGTTGTAGGATAAAAAATTGCCACTCCTCTGCTCTACCTGTCCTGCTAAGTAAACACATTCTCAGTAATATCCCTGGGTGGTGTGGATGCATTCTTGAAACCATCCCACCCCACCAAATTTCCTGGTGACTCTGCCAAATGAAGCAAATCACTGCCTGTTCATTGGAAGTGTGGAATGCTGTTTGATGCTCCCTCTCAGCTTCTTCTGTTTTGGCTGTGTGTGTGCTGTTTGGTTGGTTGGTTGATTGTTTTGGTTTGGTTTGGTTTGGTTTGTTTTTTCATGACTTTAGCAGTTTACTACCTATGCATTAATTCTATTTGCTTCCACATGTTCTTTCTGATGTGCAGTTGGCCTTGCCAAGACATATGTGTATGTTTGGTACTATGGAGAATGCATCCTAGTTTTAGATTAAAACTTTATATCAAGCAGCATTTTTACATCAACAAGCTAGTTCCATATTTTGGGGTTTTTATATTTAATTTAAAAAGAAAAGATTTTACATCTGCAATTCTCAGGAAAGAAATGCAGTTTATGCTATAGAAGGATGAGTGATGAGGAAATCTTTTTTTGTTAGTTGGTGAGATGATACTTCCTGAAGCATTTAAACTAGATACAGCTTATAAGCTTCATGTTGGAAGAAGAAGAGAAACAGAAATGGGGGAGGGAAGAACCACTGAGCTGCAAATGTGATTCCTTGCCTCTCAGAAAAAAAAAATCTGAAATTGTTTTATCTTCATTTTTATTTTTCTAAAGCATGAGTAATGATATAATAATTCCATGTGGGCAGACTAAACAGTAATCATTATGGACTAGGTTAAAGGAAAATACCATATTAAAGAAAAAAGTCTCATTTTATATAACCAAAGAAGTTTCATCACCTAGAGACAGTTTACACACTTAAACATTTCTAAATGTAATGCTCACTTCTAATCTTAAACTCAATTACTAGATTTTCCTCTTGCTCAGATCAAGGATGAAAACAGACTTTCTTCAAAGTGTGTTTGAAGTTCCCAGAAAAGTTGACTCTGCTGACTTTTTCTGTTCAGATTTTCATAGTAATTATCATAAGATATCTGAAGTTTTTTCTAGTTGTAACTTCTCTATTTTCTGACAAAACCAGATGTTTAGCATTTCAATTATTTCCCTCATCTTGGTTAGCTGTTATTATTTTTTCTTCATTGTTCCTCAACTTTCTAAAGATTTTCAGTTCAAAGTAAAAAGTTTTTCCCCAGGAATGTGCAAAATATCTAATCTTTCATTTATCAGATATAATAGAAGAAAAGATCTTAGAAAATAACTCCAATTATGAGCTGCTTGGAGGCACAGTCTCTGAAATACATGTACAATAAGCTTGTGTGTAGTTTGAGAGGTAGTCAAGATTTTTAAGCCTTCTAGTCTAGTGCAGCTTAGTTAAGTGAGGACATTGTGCCAAAAAATGAGGTAGAAAGAAAACTACCCCTGTTTGCTCAAGTTTGTGAAATGAATGCTCACCAGGAAGGACAGCACTTTTCAGTCTAGTTGCACTACTTCATATGCAAAATTAATCGGCTCCAGAAAATTATTTTTCTTAGCTGGCATTTCTGAAGTTCCAGTAAAAAATCCTATATTAGAAAAGGTTTTTCTGAAGACAAAAATAAGAGTGCAGCTATGAAATATTAGTTACTCTAGAATATTGCCAATTACATTGCTGGTTATATTCCATGTTTGGTGGTCTTTATACAGTTCTACAGCAAAGAGCATGCTGGGAAAATACCTAGCCTTTAAACTACATGATAACAAAACACCTTTATTCTCATCACTGTATTGGCCATCAAATATAGTAGTATCCTCTGACAAAAGGCCACATATGGCTGTTCATTTCACAAGTGAATTAAATAATCCCAAGGGAGCAGATGGAGCTGACCTGCATAAAGCTTCAAGGCTTACCTACCTGCCATATTTCCTGGTTCAGAGTGTGCCTGACACATGATGTGTAACATCATAATCAAAAGGCAAATTCCGCTCTCTCAGGTGGGGTTCTGTAACCAGATAGGTTAGAGAAAGTGAAATTATAAGGAGACATATAACAGCAGGGTTTAACAGTGTCATCAACTACAATGTATTGACAGATGTTGCTCCAAGTTATTCCTTAGAGAGGGAGCTTTCTTCCAAGAACCATACACTTGTGAACAGGTAGATGAAGAAATGGCAGTGCAATAAGGGGCAGGGCAAGAGACTTTGCTGTGTCTCACTAAAGCATATGTAGTAAAGTTGTAAGGGAGGCATAATTTAAAAAAGTTTTCATGTTTGCAGGAAATGGATTATACCTGATGAAGTATGCTTAGAGCATAAGCACACTTCTCTATAGCTTAACTCAGCACTGCCCACTGTTAATGCCCTGTGAGTAAGCAATAAATCTATTGGAATGCTTTATAAAAAATATAAAAAGCTATTTTCTGAGTTTACACTGTGTGGGAAGCAAGAGTAGCTGTACCAAGATCTTCTCTTGCTTTTCTCATAGTTTCTTGCCATACCTCCAACTCTGAATAGCAAAAAGTTAGGTTTTGCTTAATAGTCTTTCTCAGGATACAACTTCATTTACACGTGTGCCACTTTTGCAGCACATTTCAGTCCAGATCAGTCAAACAAGATGGAAAATGTCCACCACCAAATATGTTGCTGTCTGGAAGGTGGCACACACTGGGGCTGGCCCTTTTCCACTTTGCATTACCGTAACACTAACAGATGCCCTGCTGAAACTGGGATGATTTACAGCAGACCTGCAGCAGCCTGGGCTAAGCAGCAAACAAAGAACAGCTGCTGATTGCCTTTACTTTTATGTAACTACTTATATCCTACTTTTCCAGTGTAAGAAGTTCAAGGTAAACTCCTGTTGTACATCCATGAAGGTCCACTAACAAATTCATTAATGTCAACTTGATATCAAGGATACTCTGGAGCATCTACAAGCCAGTGCTGTTCTGCCAATGAGTGTAATTATATGCAAGGAACATTGAACTTTACTGCATGTGCTTATCCATATTCTTTCTCTGTTTCTGGTAATTTTGTGTAGCATAAATTATTTCATCCACATGTTCAGTACAATGTAATTCTGCAAGGCATGGATTGTACTGTGTTTGTTGCACATCACTGAGTTTAGCAAAGCCCTCCCTTGGTCCCTCTGTAGATTTGTTAGACAACAATAATAATTGTCATTGATCATTATAAAGAGTGTTTGAAAGTCATTCTAACAAACATAAGCTCGTCAGGGGAAAAAAAAGCAACCAAACCCCAAACAACAACAACAACAACAAAAAAATCCCAAACAGCACCACCACCCCTCCCTGCCATGAAAACCCAAACAAACAAATGAAAAAAAAAGAAACCCAAACACACACAAAAAACCCCTCAACAACTGTGCAACAAGGAAGCTTTAGATGAATTTGAAACACCCTACTCCAAAGTTCATGCTCTGTCCCTTCATTCCAAGGTCGTCCACTGGAAAGAGGCAACAGTGCTAATTAAGTGGGTAGCATCTAATCAGAACACAAACATGACTGCAAGCTCAAAGTGAACATCAGCCTCACATGTCCTGTCTGTGATGCTTCATTTACTACTTTATTTTACCTCTAGCAAAATATGGGTTTTGGCTGAAAATCTTGAAAATAGTACTAGGCATAGAGGCCATTTCTATTTTGTGTGAAGATAGCAATAAGGCAGAGATAGGGATAGTTTCATAAAAGGCTAGTTTTAGAGGCCCTTGAAAGGAGTTTGAAATAGGTACATGGCATACAGTTATCAGAGTTACAGACTAATCTCCGTCTCCCCTGTGGGCATTATAATTTGGTTTTATTTTGGGCACCATCAAAGAACTATGGAAATTCTGAGCTTCACATTATAAACACCAAAGTAGCCATAATTCTTCATTTATTACAACTCCTAAAATTTGTTTATAGGGACAGAATGGAAAGTTTATTAAAAATGTCCCTTTGATGCAATGCCTGGCATGTTGGAAATGCTATTAGTAATGATGAATAATGATCAGTGAAAGTAGTGTTCAAGAGTAATGGAAACATAGTCCATGCAATAATATTTATACTTAACATTATACTGACTGTCACTTGTATAGAAACAGCTATGGTAAAGAGTTACTTTCAGAATGAACCTTATTCCTTTCTCAAGACAGATAAAATGTAGGTATGACACAAGCTTAAAAGTCCCCTGTGGATAACTGATTTAAGCAAACCTTCATATGTTCACATACAGGAGATTTTTTGATTAAATCTGCTGCTCTGGAACATTTAAGAGAAAGTTACTTAAGCTCCCTGTGGGAGAGGGAAGCTGGGAGTTTTTTCTTGTTCACAGGTGTGCATATATGCATGGGATTGTGGACTTTGACAGTATTTTGATTTCATGTTGAAATGAAATTTAGTTGCACATCATGGCTCCCTTCTCCCTGTCCCCATACCACATCAGACTCCAAGCCCTGAATCTCTGGTTTATTACTTTTCCTACTTCACTTTTGATCCCAATGACACTCTCTTGTTTCCAAATTGTTCTCTAGTAGTAAATTTCAAGCTGCCTGTGTAAGGAAGCTCTTTTATAAAATTATTTAAATAGATGTTCTGATGGTTTAATCATCTTCTCTTGTTCTCATATTGAGGGTCTGCAAGATTAGTTCCACATTCATCTTAATCCCTGCTTTCAGGATTTTGGAAACCTCTTATCTATCAGTTTGAAGACAAGTCCCTCTTGTCTTCAAATTGAAGAGCCTGGCCTTTTGAGCAAGGGGAGCTGCTCTTCATCCTTGGTCATTTTATCTGACACCTTCTCTACCTTCTTAGTCATCTTCCTTCCCAAGATGCAAGAGCAAGAACCTGAAGTGCACATTGAACTCAAGATATGAGTTCATCAGATTTTTATGCAGTAATAAAATTATGTTCCTTCTTCTCAAAAGTCTTCTGGATGATGCAAAACATCTTGTCTCCTCGGGCTACTCCTGCCCATTTAGCCAATGATTTCAGCCAGTGAATGTCCTGAATTACTATAAGGTCTCCTTCCCAGTTTGCAGTCCTACTACATTGTGCTAGAAACAGTTTGGAGTACTTTTCCTAACTATTTTTATCTGTATTGAATTTCATCTCTCATGTTTTATCTCTCTCAGTCTTATGAAGTCCTGGAATTTCTTGCCATTGCCACAGCACCTTACTTCGCAGAAGAATTTAAACTCATCTGGAAACTTGTCATATTCACACCCCTTTTCTTTTAGGTCCCTTGGGAGAAATTAAGAAAGATCCATATGGATCTCTGATACATCAGGGAGATGGAATTTTCCTTCACAGAAGCTACACTGGTTCTTGCTCAGGTAACCATAACTGGCACCATATCAGTGCTCCTGTTCTTCAATATAGACTGAAAATCCTTGATCCCATTCTTTGACATATACTCCACCACCTTTGCTAGTACAGATAGCATTGCAATTCAGGATACCTTTCTGGGCCCTCATTCTATAAGGAACTCATGGTGGCAATCCATCTGCCACCATAAGAGGGGCTGTTGTAGCCTCATGGCCACATGCCTGGGTGACAATTCTGCAGTTTTCCATAAAGTTCAGCCTTGGATGATGCTACCTGGACTGGGTGGCTTACTGACTTCCAGCTAATCCATTTGGTCTTGTACTTGAGTTAGAATTATTTCAAATATATCTATCTTCTTTCACTTCTCTGCAGCAAAGACCATTTCCCACAAAGTGTTGCCTTCTACAAGGAATTCACTGAGCTTTTCTGCTGTGGCCTTTGTCAGATGAGTGCTGCTTTTACACACTTGTCATCAGCATTCCCACCAGTTCTACTCTGAAGTATTTAAAGAACTTTTGTTATCAGTTTGAAAATCCTTTATAAGGTATACTTGAAATTATTTTTAGAGCTCTCAATTTCCTGCTTATGTTTAATCTATAATTTTCTTATGGTTTCTCCTCATTTTGGCAAGCTCTCGTTTTCTTAAACACTTTTCCCTGTGATTGTGTTTGAAGCTTTCCCACTGATCCCATGGCAGCTTTTTCTGTGGTGCGTTTTTTTCTCTTTAAATGGTGGTGTGTATTTCACCCTTCTCCCAATAAACTATTTCTTACAGACTCCAGGCACTTTAAAGTGTCTTACTCTTTGGAATGTCCCCTTTTGGATTTTGGGGTCTACTCTTTCTTTTTGGATTTTTTTTTTGGTTGTTGTTTGTTTCTTACTCATGTTCTCTTTGCTTTTTTTCCTTTTTTTTTATATAATATTTTTTTCTTGACATTGCCACATAGTGTATTGAGCATACTTTTCTACATAGTGCTAAAGCTGGCACTATCCCACTGGCAGTTTTTGAGGTATTGTGTGCACTACTGCTACTACAACTACAAAATTCATAGCTGCATCTTTTCCGGGATCCTAAGACTTAATTTTCTTGTGAGTAGCCACTCACGTCATTAAAAAACGTTGTCTCTACATTTCCTCCGAATGAGGCGTTGATCAATATTTGAGTAATTGTTTTTCAATAATTAATACCTGATCTGATACCTGTTCTAGTACTTGAGATATTCCATGTAGGTCATAGTGCCAATTCTTATTCAACTCAACACAAAAAGCCTGACATCCACACTTTCAGGCAGGTAGAAATTTAAGTGCTTTTCTGTGCTGAGGCCAAGGACAGCCTATTACATCCCGAAAGATTTTAATCAAAGAAAAATTATTCTTTTCTTTAAACACATCAGTCTGGGATTTTCTGTAGTTGATATATGATCTGGTTGTAGACCATGTTTTGGGGTATTATTAATTATGCACTTTATGTGAAGGATAAAGTCTTACGCATTGTTTGAAATTGCCAAACTATGTTGACATTTTTTTTACTTCTTTAGCATATAGAAACAATTCATTATTTATAGCTCTGAGATGGCATGTTTTCAGAATACTTCCGAAACAGAATTCTCCATTTCTTTTGTGTTACAGTAAACCTTTTGTCATAAGGGTTGTAAACAGGATTTATTCCATTTCACCATTTAAACTCAAAATCTCACTTTGCCCTTTGTATTTCCTAATTACACAAAGAGGATGGCTTTTTATCAAAGTGTTTTATTTCAAGATGAAGTTCTTTGTGTGGCATCAATGGGTAAGTTATATTTTTCCTGATGTCAGATAGCAATAAATTAGCTTCCCATTTGGTTTCATTCTTGTCAACATGAGATTTATTTAGCCAACACATTGAAAATAAGAACAAAAATAAGTCTCTGTGGGCTTGAGTAATTTAATATCAAACACAGGACTGAGCTGTTAGTGACACTTAACTTCCTGCAGCTGTTATTTACTTGTTCAGGATATAGAGGAAGCCACAAGACAGAGCGGAGACAATTCTAGGATCTGTAGTGCTGAATGCAACCACTTCTACCATTATTTCCTGCTAGATTTGCTTTCACCCTGAGTGAGAATAGTGGAAGATTTGGATTTAGGTGAACTATCTGAAAAGAGTGGTGTCTCTCAGGGCTCTGTTCTGGGACTGGTGCTGTTTAATATCTTTACTGATGACATAGACAACGAGAGCAAGTGTACCCTTAGCAAGTTTGCAGATGATATGAAGCTGAGCAGTGCAGCTGACACAACAGAGGGGCAGGATGCCCTCCAGGGGCATCTGGACAAACTTGACATGTGGGCCCGTGATAACCTCATGAAGCTGGATAAGTCCAAGTGCAAGATGCTGCACCTAGGTCTGGGCAATCCCAAGCATGAATACTGTCATGGGTAACACGAGAGGTTACTGTGTTCCACATTTACCTCTGCCCCAAAAATTGTTACTGTCTCTTTAAGACCCAGCCCCATGACCAGAAATGGCATTTCAGGGGGTACATGGGATTATTCAGGGTTATTTTTTGGCTGTTGCTCTTTCACTTGTCAGAAAACTGGGATTTTTTTTCACTCATATCCATATTTCATTTCTCTTTATTGGTGGAAAATGATTGGTTGAAACTAAGCGGAGGTAAATTGTTTTAACGTGTCTACCCCTTTAAATTGTCTTAAACCAAGACAAATACCTATTGGGAGAAGTACTCAGAATCACAAAATCACAGGTTAAGCTGAGTTGGAAAGGACTAAAAGGTCATCAAGTCCGACTCCTGGCCATGCACAGGACGCCCCAAGAGTCACACTGTGTGCCTGAGAGCATTGTCCAAATGCTTCTTGAGCTCTGGCAGGCTTGGGGCTGTGACCCCTTCCCTGGGGAGCCTGTTCCAGTGCCCAACAATCCTCTGGGTGAAGAACATTTTTCTAATACCCAACCTAAGCCTCCTCTGACCCAACTTCAGGCCATTCCCTCGGGTCCTGTCATTCCCCCTAGTCCTATACTGCATCTAGGCCTGGGGTCTTCAGCACAGGAAAGATTAGACCTGTTAGAATAATCCAGAGCAGGGCCATGTAGATGTTCAGAGGTCTGGAAGAACCTAACCTGTGAAGAAAGACTGAGAAAGCTGGGCTGTTCAGCCTGGGAAACAGGTAGCTCTGGAGAGATCTCATTGTGACTTTCCAATAACTTAAGTGGGCTTATAAAAAAAAGATACTTTTTACACAGGCAGATAAGGAAAGGGGGAATGGCTTAAGAGAAGAGATTTACATTAGATGTTAGGAAAGAATTCTTTACTCAGAGGGTGGTGAGACACTGGAACAGGTTGCCCAGAGAAGTTGTGAATGCCCCCCCCTGGAAGTGCTCAAGACCAGGTTGAATGGGCCTTTGAGCAACCTGGTCTAGTGGAAGGAGTCCCTGCCCATGACAGGGGTTTGGAATGAGATGAGTTTTAAGGTCCCCCAATCTAAATAATTATATGATTATATAATTCTATTATATTCTACACATGTCTAAGATGAGCTTGATAAGATGGTAGTGAAATTAGAGGATATCTCTCTCACATGATTTGAAGAAGCTTTTCTATCTGCATCCTTTTTACTTCCTGCAACGTAACATCTCTGTGTCTTTCTGACTGTCCATGTGGTGGCAGCCTCAAAGTATATTTCATCTCCTCTTGGCAGGAGAATTTTAATTAATTCTTTAATAGGTATTTGATTCCTTATCAATTTAGGAATGGGCAAAATAACCCACTGTGAAAAGACGTGACTCCTGGTAAAACCAAGAGAATACTTTGTAGTGTGTGACTTCACTGCTGTTGCTCAGTAGTGTAGATAATGTCTGCTCCCTTGCTCCACAGCTGTGTGGTGTGGCACCACATGCTTCCTCATGCTTACTTGCTTACTTCTCCTCCTTCCTAAACAGGGACAGCCTCATACAAAGACTCCGTACAGCCATTTGCAGATCTGAGACATTGTACTATTTTGAGAAAAAGGAGCTGGCACAGTTCAAGGGATGTGAGGAGGTATGCTAATGATTAAATGCTTCAGAAACTGTGGCTAAAACAGTGTCCGCTTCTCTGTGACTGAACAGCCTTCATCATGCCTTAACTATGGACATTGGCCTTATTTAGTGGTACATGGCAGAGGAAAATCCCATTTTGCTTGTGAGGCACATTAATTTCTCATTAAACTCTAAGAGGTGTGATCCCGTTGTTTTGTCCTTCACATCCTTTATGGATCCTTGTTACTTGAGTCATAATCCTAGTGTGACAAGAGGTCGTGCTGTGGTGATTGGAGTAGTTAAAGTTTCCAGTACTTCAATGAAGATATGAAAGGAACACAGCTGCAATGGCATTTTCTCAACCATTGTGCCGAGTTCATGCCTTTGGAACTCAATTTGCTGCTCAATTGTCAGAGTCCTACAGTGCTGTGAGAGTCCTCTGGCTTTGTAGGCATAACACATAGACATAACAGCTTGAACTGGAACATGGCATGGGTGAGAGAGAATAAGTGGCTTCTTCAATTTGAGATTTTCTATGTAAGTATTTTCTAGAAAATGATGCAAGATATGTATTTTAAGTACAGGCGTGGTTCCTACAATGGTAGATGTATGCAATTTATAAAGGAAATAACAAAATAATTTTAAAAAAATTTAGGAGGTGGAATATTTCTGTATATTTCTCTCTGAGTCTGAAAGACTGTTTTCACCTCATTTAGGCAGATGTAAATAAATCTTTTGTCTGTTCTCTCAGCTGTATTTGACCACTAAGAGCTTTAAGTGATTTTCTGGACAACTCAAAATGTTCTAGTGCAGATTGGAAGCTGAGAAAAACCAATCACACATCCTAATGTAAGTGGAAAAATAACCATAGAAACAAAGCAAACAAATATAAAACCCTATGAATAGTATTACTACACAGGGAAGAATCTTGATGAAGTGTGAAGTATGATACAGGGCAGCTTGCTTGGGGTTTTACTGGTATGAGTGGTATGCCTCTTAGTTTATTAGCCAGGAGTAAAAATAAAAAACCTCTGAGGTGAACAACAGGGAATTCAAGTCACACTTTAAATATAGCCACTGAAATAGGAATTTAATTTAAAAGTTTTAAAAGTGATCAGGTTTTAGAAAAAACAAATTGTTTCCAGAATGTCTCTATTGAAATTCGTCAGCTACTTAATTAGGTACCTAGACATACAGTAAACATTCAGTGAAACCCAGTGGACATGTAATTTGACAAACAATATTTTGTATAACTAAATACATCACCATATGTTTAATTACTTGGTAAGTCCAGATTACTACATGTGATAGGAAAAGATGTTTCAGAAAATTATTTAGGACAAATCAGAGAAGATCAAAACTCTTGCAATAACATACTTTTACATGCTAATAAACGTGTACGTATGACCGCAATTTACAAGTGTTCAATGATTTTGTCTGTCTCAGCTTTTAAAAGACCCTAGAAATGGACCCCATTTCACAGGATAAATATTTAGTCTATTCAAAACATCTTCAGAAATCTTAGAATGGGCATCCTGAAATGTGTATGGCCATCATAGTGTGCCATTTGTTTTTAATCCTGGTAATTATCTATATATTTTGCTGAAGTCTCAGTTCATGGTCAAGCCACAAGTAAAAGAAATAAACAATAAAATATTTTAAGAAAGATGAGTACAGAAAGTAAAAGATACACTTTTCCTGAAGTGAATCTGGTACTTGAAAGATGACAGGAAAATGCCCTAAAATCCCACATCATCAGTAATAAAAACAAATTTGGGATATGATTAACTATATCACATTTTCCTCTCTTTTGAAGATTCAGCTTTGAACATTAATATTTTCAGCTCTGCATATATAATCATCTTCTAGTTTTCTTGTGCAATTGTAGCAAAGGTATCACATTTGAAGTAGAAACTGACCCACTGGGAACTGGACCAGAAACTTCTCAAAATTAAAGTGACAAAAAGATGTGACTACCATTGCCTGGGATAAATACTTTTAAAGTATTTTTAATTTAAGCTGCTGATGGAAAAAAAATCCTAATTATGAAAACCCATTCTTTCTGGTTTGGATTTTATCAGGTTATAATAAAACAGAAAGAAGTTACTGCTATCTGTTCTGTCAGTGTCAATATTAGGTATAGGAACACAACGAGGATGCTTTAATGGAAGGCTACTTAAATGGTAAATTCCAATCCAGACATGCATTACTATGAAATTTGATCTGAACTTTCTCATTGTCCTAGCCTGCTTCTCTTAAGGAATTTTGGAGCTATTCCCCTGCCCCCTCATCTAGTCAGCTGTACATATGGCATGCAGTGCTTGTCTGCCTGGGCAAGCAGAATAAGCCTAACAACGCTTTCTGCTCAACAAATCTTGACCAAAAAATGACTGATTTACTCTCCTTCTGAAAAATGTGACCTATTTATAATGCCCTCTCAAGGGTTAGGTGCCCACCGAACTCAAACATCTACCCTTGTAGGCTTGGCTGTGAATTGCACTGGAGGTAGGTGCCAAAGTACTTGATGAGCTTGTCTCCCATTGCTTTGGGTCAAACGCAAACCAGTCAAATATTCATATTCTTAGTCCTTTCTTTCTGTATCTTAACTTTTTGCCCACATTGAAGAGAGGTGAGCAAACTATCACTGTAGAGGAACAGATCCTTAAGAACAGCTGCAATTTAGAAGTGTCACGTAGTCCACAGAAATCTACGCTGCTCAAAAGAATTCACAGGCACTATGGAAAACACAGCATCTGTCTTAGTGCTCTTTGGGGAAAAGGAAGCTCCTACAAATATTACAGCAATATTTAGAGAAATAAAATGGACCTGGACAGTCATTCTTCACAGCATGGGAGAGACTTAAATGAAAGGGAGATGCAATGGATGCTAAATTGGATAAATTAACCAAACGTGTGCATGCAACAGGGGAAGGAATAAGCAACACTGAAGAAAGGGAAGATGAAACAAAGAGATCTATGAACTGAGACAGAGTGTTGATTTTTAATGTTGAACAAAGCAGGAAAATTAGAAAACAGAAGCCATTGTACTCTTGCTGAAATTGAAAGTATAGAATTGGACAATGTGATGCTTTTTGTTCAAATCTTGTTCAATTACCTTTTTGAGCATAATAAAAAAGCCTCATCACATAGTCTAAGGGACCAAATCTGAGCTCTTCTGAGACCTGACTATACTGTTGAGATTCCAAGATAAAGACTTTATTAGTCAAATCAGGAAATACTGACATGGGGCAAGAATCTCTGGCAATCAAGATAAGCAGTTGCTCTGTATCTGAATCAGAGTATCAAAATCCAATAAACACAGAAAAAATAAAACTCTTTTAGATATTAGGTAGGAAGAAGGCTAGAGCATGCAGAGAGATATTAAACTATTCAAACACCAAAGAAGGTCTTCCAATTTTTCTCAAAATTTTTGAAATTCTGCAGAATATTAATCTTTTTCAGATTTTTAAATCAGTTTGATGCCTTCCAAATAAACCCTGAAATTTAGGACAGTGTTTAAAAAAAAAGTTGTATATTCAATGTATATCTCAATGTATATTGAGATAGGTGATTAAATTTTCTCTTTTTTAGGAGTTGTGTATCTGCTGAAAATATTTTTTTAAAGCAAGCATTACTGGTGGACATAATTATAGATAGCCTTCTCATTCATTTTGTTTATTTGTTGTTTTGGTTTTGCTTTTTGCTTAGTTTCGACTTTGTTTGTTGGTTTTTTTTTTCTTGCTGTGAATAGCATGTTGATTTTGAAAAAGTCCTTCACTGCTCACAGATTTGAGGGCTGAGTTGGGGAGGGGCAGGATTTAAGGTAATGTCTGAGAAATAATTTTGGAAAAAAATATATTTTTGCAGACAGTTCTCTTTATAGAGACATTTCTTGAAAAAAAGTTGCTTTTTAGACACCTGGCATTATCATTCTGAAATGATAGTAATACTATCTTGTGTCATGTTGCTGTTTAACTTGGTTTAATAACTGTTTCATGTAACTAAAAGAAAGCAAGGTATATGAAGGAAATAATGGTCCTGCAGTTCTGATTTATCCTCTGGTGGGAATCTTCTCTGTAAGATCCCAGCATTGTCAACTACTCAGGTGGTAGGAGAGTCAAATAAAGACTTGGAAATAATATGAGTCATTTACTTGGGAAGTATTTGCTGTCTCACAGAGCATGGCCTGAAGACAAATTGTCCATGCAGGTGTGCAGCAGTAAAGGACAACATTTCAGACCCCCTTATGTGCTCAGTACAACCTACCTGAATACAGTCTCCTCAGTGCCTACATCAGTGTCCCCTTGGGTCTTCTGCAACACAGCTCTGTTTGGTTCTCTCCAGGCTTGACTTGTTGCCTTGCTTATTATTATCTCTTCTTTCTTAGAATTTCCTCTTTCCTCAAGTCTCATCAACTGTTTTTTTGAATTTCTAGTGACTATGCATTTGATAAGATAGTCAACCTCTACTAGAAACTGTTAGACTCCTTCATGGTCTTGGTATTTCTTTACTCATCTTCAATTTCTATGTCTGGCTGTAGACCATCTAAAATCCTCAAGTACTCAATAGGCGAAAACCTCTCTTTAAAGTTCACCTGTTTGCAATCCTAGTGATGCAAAGGAATCATCACAATTTTGTACTTTCCCCATTTGTCTTCTCCTTTGTTTCTTCTTCTTATACTGCAAAACCAAACATAGTCACTGACTTAATGTGTGGGAATCTAGTTTGTGCCTAATCAACTCTAACAAAAGATAAACCACTTTTACCTTAGCCTACCTCCTTATATGGCACTAAACTGTTAGAATACTATACTAGGATATGACATCCAATGAAAAATAGATTTCCAATACTACACTATCCACTGCAGTCATGACCAGACCTCCCAGGTTTCAGCTGCCCTGAAGGGTAAACTGAACTATGTTGTTTTGGGACTTTTGTATTTGAAATGTGGATTTGCCACTGCTTTACTGTGCACTTCATTAGAGTTTCCTAACCCACTACTTCTCATTTTTCTTTTCTTTTATAGAATATACTGTGAAGATAAGCAGACATTCCTACAGGATTGTGAAGATGATGGAGAGACAGCAGCAGGGGAGGGTCACATTGTAGCTGGCTTCAGGTGAACATCTTTGGCCAAGTGAAAACACTTTCCTCTCTTCTCATTTTTGATGTGAGCTTGCCAAAAAAACAGTAATGACATGCAATTTCCAAAGCTAGTGTTTTATTTAAACAACAAAAACAAACTACAGCAAAAATGACTCATTAAATAGGGGAAGCCCCAGAAGAACTGAGTGAGACAGATTGAAAATGTTTGGAAACAAATCAACCTCCTAACCATTATGTCCTTGAAGTGTATACCTTTTTTCCATAATCAGTAATTTTCAGTTCAAGTAAAACTCCAGTTTTTCTCCCTAAAGATCATCCTTTTGACTTTTCAGGAAAGTCTCTTACCTGGAACTCCCATGACTGGATTTGGGACTGCTTCCCTTTTTAGACAGGACACTTTTTTTGAATATCCCATTTTCTCTCTGCCAGTAACAACACTCCAGAAAGTTTTCCAGAACCCATCAAGCTCATTTGGGCTACTGTGGAAGTAATCTTTCTCTTCATCCTGCTTTTCAGAAGAAAATGCTTCAGGAAGTGCATTGACTCAGACAAGGTAAACAGAACACTTTCCTAGTCCTCTGCACAACCTTTTTACACAATATAAATCAGACAGCATCTGGTACAATGTAAAATGATTGAATTAAATTGAAATAATTTGCTGACACTGTCTGAAATTTCTATCTTGAGAGTCTGTATCACTCAAGGTCACACCTTTTTCTTTAGCTTCTTTCCTCCTTCCTGGAAAGCTCTCCTACACACACATGCATGTTTGTTCCTTTTCTGTCTTGAGTAGCTGCAGCATTGTAATTGCTGTTCTGATTCTCACTCATCTCATGTTTTTTGTCTGGTTTTTAGGGCTATCTGTACTGTCACTTGTTGTCAGTGTCCCTCCATTCCTTTTCTGGCTTTCATTGATGTCATCCTGTTCTTCACACTGTCATGTGGTCTTCACTCTCTCAGTGAGCTGAGCTCTCCCTGCCATTTGGAGACCTTCCACCAGAGTTATGATTCTTCTGCCCACCCAAAACCTGAGAATCATCTGCCCCCTGTATGAACTTCACTTTTGACCTGCCTTTTTGAAATCCCAGGAGCTGCATGTGGATGCCAGAAATCTGAACTTCTATAATGCAAATATTTGCTTCAAGATCTATGTTACACTCACACCCATGAAAGAAGTTGACAGAAGATGAGACCAGATATGAACAGCTCTATGCATTGTTACGTAATATGAAAAACAGTTAATTTAAAAATTAGTCTAAATTTAAGTCACATTGTTGACTTTAAACTTACATACCTCAAATTCCCATCTGTAAGCTTCTTGTTGCATAATGAACTCATCTGAACTCTTCTGGTTTTGTGCAGAGAAGTGGATTCCTATTTGAGAGATATTTTGATGATGCAGGAAGTTTTCCTATAGTAATGTTCCAAGGGAAAAAAAAAAACCAACATTTCTTAGTGCTTGGTTTATTTATTACATACATAGATTTGGGCCATTGGTGAAAAGAGAAAAACAAACAAATAAACAAATATTGAATACTTATTAAATGAACACTGTCCAGCTTATGTAGAGAAGGGGGCAAGAATCTTGTGGAAAGTTCAGATAGATAGTGGTCAAGAAACTAAATATGTTATTTCCAACATGTTAAATGTGAGTATGTTGTGTTAATAATGACAACTAATACACTAGGAACTGAACGGAGGTTGTCCAGGCCACTGTAACTGTGGCATTACCTAATGTGAAGAGGAATGACTTAAAACTTTGGTAAAGTTCTTTTAACACAGGTTTTGTGTAAAATATCAGAAATGCATAAGTGGCATGAAGAGGGCTGGTTTTCCTCATGTGGAGTTAGTCTGTTAATAATCCATGATGACACTACAAAAACTCATCCTATGGCCAACTATAAAAACAATGTTGAAGTAACTTCTCATAATATTACAACTGAAGTTAATACCTCTTGAAGAAATCAATTCAATCTGTATTATCATTTTGACAGTGACTGGTTTTGGCTTTCCCGTTCTACCTTTCATCAGTTTATGAGAACTAATCTATTTGTATAACAAATTGTACATATTATGGCATTTTGGTTGTTATTATGTGCAGTAATTGCTGACATATATAAACTTATAAACAGCAGATACTGCATCTTGATGAGACCTGAAATACACGATCCACGTATTCATCCTTACTATGCTCCATAAAGTTTAAGAAAGAACAAACTATTTTTACTAACTGCTTGTTTAGAAATAGTCATTAAACTATTTATGGGGCTTGGGATACTCTATTATTTCTCACCATTACCTTTCAACTTTTGAAATTAATTATTTTGTAATACTCAAATAACTTTTTAGGAGTTTGTATACAAAAGGGAAGCATTTAACTCTTCTGGGAACCATTCTCAGTCTCCACAGAGTTGGATGACATTTCCTGTCCCAATTTTAATCTGTATTAATAGGAATTATCTCCAAATCCTTCTGTCAGGTTGGCACATACACTCTGAAACAGCTCAATAAACTAGATCAGAAAAATCTATATCAAGATCTAAAACTACATGAGATATTCCACTAGATTATACTTGACTGGAAAACAGCTAAATTTCATGGTTCATTTGCAGCCATTACTGATGAAATTATTTGAATGGGAATACTTATACAACTAAATTAAGCTGGGTTTGGTCCATTATGATAGTAGTTCATGTTGAGAAATTAAGTTATTTTCATATCTGGAGTCAACAATGAATGTTTTGAATCAAATTATTTGGGCATATTGTTACTAAATATATATATATATAGTAGGAGGAATGGTGATAAAAGACTAATTGATAGGCATTCTAATCATGTCAGTAAAATATCAAAATAAGCTTCACAAATTGAGACAATTACTTCAGAATTAGTGAACCATTCCTCCTCTTTGCAAAAAAAAAAAAAATGTAGTATCAATATGCTTGCCAGCTAATATATGTATTGCCAATGTGCCAGTAAATGTCAGTGAATGTCTGACTCAAGTAAAACTTAGGCAATGTGGAAAGCTTTAAAGGTAAATCCACAGAGAGACAGAGAGGAAAAAATATATTTATACTGAAGAGTTTGTTCTTCACTGAGTTATAAAAAAGCTGTATACATTCTTGACTAGAAGTCATTTGAATTAAAAAGGCTTAGGTAAGAGCAAAAATATAAAGCTAAGTAGTTACTGTCATATATGGAAAATGGAATTCAAGCACAAAATTTTATTAGTATGCATATATCATAAATGGAGTTCTGTAGCGTAAATTGTTATAGCTCAGCTAGAAAGTCAGAACATTTTGGTGCATTACAAATTTTATTCCTGGAGGTGATTTTTGTCCATATAGTTATTGAAATATTGCTAGGAGACACCTAGCCATATAATTATCTAGAACTTTAGCAGCAGGTAACCACAATAAACCATTGTAAAGACTTCTGTAATTACATTCTCCTTGATACCCAGAATGAGATAACAAAGAAAACAAAACCACCTCTGAGTCAAAAGGTGAAAATTAATGAAATCCACTTTGTCAAAGTGTGAAAATTTGCCTTATGGGAAGCACTGAAGTTATAATGTTGTTTATTGAACATCCTTGTTGTTCTATCAAATACTGTGAGTTTGTAAAGGCAAATGTAAGCATAAAATGTCCTGCTTGCATCTACACTGAATAGTCACCCTGCCTTCCCTAACCTCCTGGGTACATTCTCAGCTGATGTGAATCTGGATAGCTCTTTGTTAACTCCAGCTTCTACTCATTAGAGCCTTCATAATCCTCATCACTAATTTCCAGTGTGATTCCCAGAATAATAAGCAGTGCTATGGGCATCCATTTTACAAGCACTTGAAGTGGAATTTATATTAGTGTAAACATGCAGCACACAATTCTTTGCAATGTTCAGAGTCTTTCTAGGCCCTTGGAAGCAAAAAGGATTAGACAAAACAGTAACATGCAAAGAAAAAAAAATATTCTTTTTCCATGAGTGGATGCTGAAAGCCACAAAGAAGGTAAGCCAAGAACAAAATGTAAGGATCAGCTGTGTGCACTGTAGATATTGCTTGGAAGGATTTTGCTTCCCAAAGCCCTCAAAGCTTTATATAATGATTTTATGCAGATGGAGCAGATTTCACCCAAGGGGAGAAGCCAGTGCAATGCATGGCTTTCCAAAGAGTATGCATCAGCTTTGCAAGCTAAATATCGCTTATCAATTATTAACATTCAGGAAAAGGTGACTAAAGTCTATCTGTGATGCTACAGTGAAATTAGATGAGAACTCAAAAAGCACTTAGGATAAATAATAGATGATTAACATGTCATATAAATCAGTGTATCATGTTATTTTAATTTGTTTGCTTTTTCTTCTTTTTCTTTCCTTATTCTTAGCCTATATTCTTACTTGTTTCATTATACTGTTAAATTTCATTCTCTTATGTATTAGGGGTAACTCCTGTTTTATTTATGGGCTAAGATAGAGTATAGAAATTAATAAGAAAATTGCTAAGTGTTGTAATGATGTATCATTCTACTGCTGACATTTAAAAACTGAAGAGCTGTATGTTAGGCCTGCCTTTTCCTTATGGGTACCTGACACTGGTCAATTAATAAAAATGTATGCAATAAATCTATTCACTTAATTAAATACCTACAAATAAGGATTGAATTACCATTTAATAAACTTTTAAGAACAGAATAGAGAATATTAATAACAATAGTTAATAATGACATTCAGCAACTCAGGAGAGGTTTATGGGTCTTCCTTGAAGATGCATGCATGTATATTCTCAATGATTTAACACTATATACGGTTAAATTTTTATTTCATAGATCTGTCATTTTCTCTTGCTTATTTACTCTCTTACCTACTCTATCATCCATAGCTGGAGGTCAATTTTCTCTTTTGTATCATGAGACCCATGTTTGATAGTCCTGAAAGAGGAATGTACAGATACCTAACCGTGTAAGTGCCTTCCCAGCAAGAGGCAGAGCCCTGGCAACAGGGCAGTGCAGAGCAGCACAGGCTCTGTCAATGGCTTGCCAATATCCATGTAGTTTGCTATTACAGCTGTGCAGACCTAGACTCTAATGGTTGAAACGCCCTGCTGACATGCAGTTGTGACACTCTGTGACACTAGGATTTAAGATTTATTTCTGCTATGGTACTTGATTCTAAGTGGCTGTGGGTAACATGTAGGCAGAGGTTCTGATGCCTACACTATTTCTTGCCCAGCCTTAATAATTAGCTCATGGAAGCTAAAGTCCAGCTCATGAACTTGGCCATGGAAGAAAACTAAAGCATTCAACATGTCAATACCCTTCTCATGAGCCTCTATAATTGTATTTTGTAGCTTTTATTTTTTTTCCAGCTAACATTTCCTAGGAGAAAATGTGCAGATAATAAAATGTAAACATGTCAGTGTTTATTTTTTCATATATATATATATTCTATTTGGAGGGGGAAAAACCAGTTGTGTAACAAAAATACTCTATGAAATTGAAATTAAAAATGCAGTCTGTACCTATCCTCAGTGGTGTCATAAGCCACACTTTCTGAGTTTTGGAAGAATTTTTATTTTTTCTTTCACAACTCTGTCTTGTATACACCTGTTCCCAAGGGGAGGATATTTGGTTTTCTCATGATGCTGTACTGTATTTTTATTTGTTTATTTCTTATTGGCAGGATGTAAACAGAGGAGGAATTTCTTAGATTAACTAGACCAAGGTTCAGACATCACACAGTAACTGATTTCGCACATCTTTTCCTTGTCTGTGCATTCTGTTAAATGTTCAGGCTGCATTAGTGCCCAAGATTTTCAGTGTATGTGAAAGAAATCTATCCTTATGCAACTTTAATCTCAGTCAGTTGTGATGGACATATGCCTGTTGCTTGAGAGAAAGAATTTCATATATATATATATAAATATAAATATATATATATATAAAGTGTTTTTATGCATTAATATAAAATTTTTGTAGGCAGGTCTACTAAATTTTAAAAGTTTAAAACACCTTAGTTAATGATGCATATAAAAATCTGCAGGGCCTTTTAAACTAAAAAAAAAAAAGTTGCAAAAATATGAATTTGACATGAATGAGATGATTGATATGTAAAGAACTTTAAATAATATAAATTCCAGGTCCAGCTTTTTAACATCGTGGAGCTGAGAAAAAGAAAATTATATAAGTGTGCTCTAGCTTCTTTCAGTGACTCAGAAACAAGGATAGGATTCCTTTACAGCTCTCCATTACTTGCAATTAAATGCTCCTAAGCGGGGAGCTGTGCAGAATGTAGTCCAGAGCATGACTCCTGACTTGATATTCATCTTCATGAGACTAATGCAAAACCCTAATATAAAGATTTGTTGGTATGTGAGGTTCCCATTTCAAAAGGGCAAAATTGAAAGAGTAGCACCTACCTGATCATCAGTTGACACACTGATGGAGAAAAGCCGGGCAATTGACTACAAACCTCCTGTATCCCATGGTACAAACAATATCAAAGTTCACTTTATTTCTTTTGGATGTCTTTATACAAAACTGTCACTTCTGTTTCAATGACTACTACAAGGCTTTACAATGGAATACTGGTTTTGCATATTTTCCAGGCACAATTGCATATGGTTTCTGTGATTGGTTTAACTTAAGATAAAGTTAATTAAAATGTGAAAATGAATGATTTGTCCAGGGATAAGTTTAGTTGTGAGCACTTGTTTGAAGGCCACCATGTTTGTTGTGTCTTGTTCTTCATGACTTTGAATATTCACTTGCAGTATGGAGGATTTCTCTTAACCACAGATAGTCAGGTTTAAAATCCTTGTAAGGACTCCTCACAGTAAAAAACACTATTTTCAGTATTTTCTATGCTATCCTGATAGGTTTTTATATTTTCAACTCACCCCAGCTCCAAATTTATGTCCAGAGACATTTTGGTCTTTAAAGCAATTAGAAAATTCATTGATAAAATCTGTGTGTATTTTAACAATTTATTTTCAAAATTTTTCATTTTCTTTTTCCTCTTGAAGATTACTACCACTGAGGTTATGATCTTGCATAGGTGGTAGATCTAATTGTCATTTACAGCAAGGCTTCTTTTATCTCTTTTCTAAAGAGACTTTAAAATGGATGCAGGCATTAATAATTCACAATTTTAGGCCTCTTTTCCAGAATGGAATAAAAACTGCCTTTGAATTCAGGAAGAGAAGGTTACCTTAAGTTATATGGTTATTTCTTATTCAGATGTATTTAAAATGTTTAAAATAGATTTATTATTAACTTCTTAAATAGGAAGAAGGGATAAGTATGATTTAATGAATGAATTATTATAATTGATATTATTTAAAGGTAGAGAAACCCTACAAGGCTGTAAATCTCCATTATCAAGAAGTTAGACCTTCACCTTCTCAAATTACTGCTACATTGACCTAACTTAGAAACATTTTTACAAGTCAGCATGAACTTTCAGCACAAAAGGAATAATAATTATCACTGTTACCACTGTATATTTTTAAAACATCTCATGAGCTCAGAGTAATACTAATTAATTCTTACATTGCCCAAAGGGAGAATGATAACTGTGATTTTCATCTTTAAAATGAGGAACCTGATTGTATTTTCATTTATGTTAGCATAAATCATAAAGCTTTCTACTCAAGTAGATGGAATTGCACTGCTGGGAAATCAACAAGAAATTGGTATCAGATATAGGGAAAAATGTTATATAGGGACTAAGTGTTTTCCTAAAAGAATGACTCAGCTTCAAAACTATTCAGAAATGTTAGTGATTCCCACTTTTTAGTCTGATACTTTGACCATTAGAAAGCACTGTCTGTCAGTCAAAAAAAAAAAAAATTGAGATCTTTGAGATTAGTAACAAGATATTTAATTGCAACTAAGAGTGATAGTTATTCTGCAATAATTTTATGAGTTTAGGAGTTCAGCAGATGCTTTTGCTTATATATTTCTAGGAAAAGCATTACTAAGAATGCTTATGAGCATTATCTGTATCAAGGACTATGGGTGGCTGGGTTGTTTCACAGTGTATTTAAACTACAGGATAAATTCTTTATGAGTGGTATTCAAAGAAAAGGTTGGGTTGGAAGGAACCATTAAAGGTTGTGTAGTTCAACCCCCCCACAATGAACAGGGACACTTTTAAGTAGATCAGGTTGCTCAGAGCATCTTCCAATCTGACCCGAATGTTTCCAGGGATGGGGCATCCACCACCTCTCTGGGCAACTTGTCCCGGTGTCAATCTACCCTTGTTAGTTTAAAACCATTATCCCTAATCCATTTTATATAATAATTAAAAAAAAAAAAACTCAAAGAAAAGAATGTTGGAAGGATTGATATTTCTGTTTAATCTCTAAGCTTTGACTGAAGGTAGCTGCTAAATGATTACTGTCAAACTAAGAGAAGTCAAAACAGCATATTTTCTGAAGACTGTTGACGGTACTGAAGACGGATGTATTTTGAGGACTGAAATTCTCTTCTGGTGAGCTTTGATATTCATTTAAAAAAAAAACCAAAACTGGTTTTTAGATAAAGTCACTAACACAATGGTGATAGGTTCTAAGTAAAGTCAAGTTGAACTACAAGGGGGAGTGAATCCATCAAAAATATTATACACAGACACTATCTCATCTGTCCAAACCTCTCTGGAGATTTAAACAAGTATCTTTGGAGAACAAATACACACACACAAAAAATCTATATAGCACATATTAAAATCTGCAAAGTCAAGTTCACTGCTGTTTTGAGTTTCTGATTCATTCTACAACCAATTGATGATGTGATCTTGAACAAAACACATCCTTAAACTGAGCACATGAAACTATATTTTGGCTGCTGAAAATGATGAATTCAGACTTTTGAAAGTGTTGAATATTTAAAGTATATTTATTTCAAGAATGGTCCAGCACCATTATACAAGTATACACTCCAAATACATGCTTGTGGCTCCTGATTCCTTCTGTGGCTGTCTGGAGGGCAGAAGCTGCAGATAAAATTTTTGTATCATGAAGTTTCATGTAGTTCATAGGGATGCAACTTTAATGCAAGTCTGAGAAGACCACACAAAAGGGCGAAAATATTAGTGAAAAACCTGCATTAAAGCCTGAGTAGTATGTACATAGAACATTAAGGGAGAATGAGGGGTTTTAATAAATTTAGTAATTATTTTCTATTTATTAACTCTCTGAGGATGTTGAAAATTCAACATGATAAAACATTTCTTGTAATTTTACTGTGACTTGCCTATCTCCTAATGTCATTTGTAGCAGAGGCACAATGACCTTTATATATAGCTACTTTTTGTTTATAGCAGGAACTCAATATAGCAGTATCAGACACCTAGTGAGTGGAAAAGGAGAGGGGAGTAAATGCTTTGGCCTATTACCATGGATCACATGGCACAGCACTTTCAAGTCCTTCCTCTCTGTTTGCACTGAAGGATAATTTTAATGATGTACAGTTTAGTAAATGTTCACTAATAAATATAGAAGTATATGAAATGGTTAGATTATTTCACTGATAAAAGACAAATCAGTGCAAGCATTTATTTTTTCTTTACATTAAGCTTCTCAAGACCAATGTGTGTAACATGTTAGATGAGACCGATATTCATTCCCTTCAGTCTTGTGTTTCCAATAGATGTCAATATCAGCTGTCTCCTTAGAAATGTCCAGATATTATGCAGCAGTCAGTATTTAGGTTCAGAGAAGCTCCCACTGCCAACACATAGGCTGTGTATCTCTATAGTATGACTGGTTTTATCCTCTGCAATTTTCAGTTTGTTTTCATTTGAAAAAAATTAATGCAAAATCAGAAGATACATGTGTGCTTGTGGTTTGGGAAATTTGATACTGTAGTCAAGTTAATATGTAGATTCTATATGAAATCTCTAATTTTCCCTTGTTGGGTTGAACACAGAGAAATGGCTTCTGCAGGAGTTCTTCATATGAAGCTCTCAGCACAGGGGTAGGAAGGGAGCCCCAGGGCCCTGCCCTGCTTTCCAACAGCCTACAAGAGGTCATATGCCATAGTTTGAGGCATGAAGTTCATATGACTGGTCTACTGTGCTGTTGAGTGTGATTTTTCCCAAAAAAGCATGTGATTTGCTTGAGTTACTGCTATGGTTATTAATCTTAGAGCACAAAGAAAGGGGGCAATTGAAAGACCGTCATTTAGGAGAAAACTAAGGCATCATTACTGTGGTTTCCACATGGGAAAATCTCATTCTAACATATCATTATGGTTTCTAAGAGGATTAGAAATATTCATCTTCTGAATATACTTTTTTTTTCCCTGTTGTACTTTGCAGTAAATATATCCCTTGTAGTGGTGCTTTGGCTATTCCTAAATTTGCCAAGTTAACTATAAGCCTCGCAGAGCTGACTCTTCATCTGTGTCTTTTTGTCAACAGCTCTGGCAAATTCCCCAGCCAATGCAACCTGGCCTATCTCCATGAAAGTCAATGGACACCAGCTGAGAATTTGGCTCTCTCAGCAGCTTTGGCTGCATGTGCAAATTCATCGACCCAGTGGAGATAATGAATTCAGGCATTGATTTCAGTGGAATTTTTTTCTGGATTCTTTATCAGCAAGGTAGAGAACACACCAGAAATTCCCCTTGGCTTTCACCTTTAGGGTAAACATTTTGGAAGAGCTCAGGAAAGCCATATAGTTTTGCTGCTGTAGCTATCTGCAGAATTAAGCTATAGTGTAACAACTAAAGAATATGCATGTGTTTGAGCAAACTTGGCTTTAGCTGGGTCCTTTGGGTTCTAAAAATCTAAACATGGTCTCCAGACGCCTGAACAGAAAAAAGGTGAAATTGTTATTATTGTTAGAAATATCTCATGGAGAATATAATAGAAACCTAGAAAATATATTTTATGATGATGTTTCTTGTAGTTCTTCTACTCATAAGACAGATGAGATATCTGTGTATAATAAGACAAATGGTTAATGAACTGGTGCTGCATTCAAGCCTGAATATGTGACAGCTATTTACAGTGTCTGTCTGTGCTACCAAGTCAAATATTTTTTTTCTTAAGGAGGCCAGCTGGCTGCCTCTATAATGCTCAAAGGCCTGCCTATTCAGAGGTTTACTTCCACACTACAAATCTCTTGCTATCCAGAGCAGGGTGCATGCAAGCTGCCCTGAGCACCCTAACTCACAGGATATGCCTGAGAAGATTGACTGGGGACTACTCAGTTGACCAGGACCTGTACTATGCCAGGACTCTAAAAATGCAGCAATATTTACTGCAGTTTGGTGGTCAGGAACTCCTTAAATTGCTGGTATAATCAGAGCCTAAGGCTCAAAGCCCACCAGAGATGAAGTTTGGGGAAGGTGTGTATGGTCATCACCACGGAAGCCAGAGCAAGACCCTTCTCAAACATCTGTGGTTCTGTGCTTTTCTGTCTGTGAACATCTTTAAGTGCTCAAAAATCATATTCTTTGCTTAAATACTATAAAAGCTTTAGTTGTCCATATGACTTGATTTTTTTCCCCTTAATCCTTTACTCCACAACATTCATTCCTAGGCTTTTTTTAAAGGGTAAAATCACATACTTTTCATTTCTGTGTTGTTCTCATGAATGGACCTAATTACCAGGGCAAACAGGGTGTTTACCAGAGTAAACAGGGTGTGGAAATCTTCTAGTTTCTTGGTAGATTTCACAATCCTATGACACATTTGTTCTCTTTCTGTTTGTTAACAGGTTTACATGTGATTTTTAAAAACGCTAGTTAAAAAAGGGCAATTATCTTACACCCTTTAAAAAAATCTACAAACTTTTCACCTTTAAAATTACCACTTCATGTGTTCAGCTCTCTCCAGACTCTTTAAAGTCAAATATCCTCATTAGCCAGTTTATCAGTGTATGGCTATTGGATGACAGCTTTTGAAAAGGTGGTGTTATTCCCAGACCTTGACTTGATAGAAGTTGAAAAATATTGGCTCTGGTTCTAAAGAAGCAAAATAGCTTGTGGGCTGGATCTTTGTAAGCATCTGAAAATTATACTGGATACTTGTAAAGAAGGATCTCTGAAAGCCTTTCATTTTTAACCTTTTCTGTTTTTCTAGGGGGGGTTTTTTGGTAGTTTTTTTCCTAGCTGTTTGTTTGTTTGCTTGTTTGGGTTTTGTTGTGGTTTTTTTTAAAGCTACACAGGCAGGTTCTTTCAGGAGCAGGGACATTCAATCCTACAGAGGTTTGTGAATTTTTTTCCATTATTTACTTGGCTTCAGTATTTTTCCAAGTACCAAGGTAGTCTCAGTTTTTTAAAAATGAGAAAAAAACTAATGTTGTCAGCATCAATAAATCAACAAACAGGAAGAGTCACTTCCTATCAGGGTTTCAGAAGTGCTTCATGATTTCCCGATCTCCTGTCTGTACTAATCATCTCTGATGTTTCGCATATGCATGGTATATGATGCCAGGTTTTAAAACATAGCTGAGGAAGGGAATAAGGAAGGAAGGAGGAAAGGAGGAAAGGAAAAAAGGCAAGAAGAAAGGAAGGAGGAAAAGAAAGGAAGGCAAGCAGGAAGGCTGAATTATCTGTTTATAACTATATAACATCCGATTATATCTGGTGGAGGACAGGATCCCTCAGAAGTCAATTATAGCCAGACACAGGCTAGTAGCTGAGAGATGGACATATAAACAAAAAAAAAGAGGAAACCTCCCCTTATTTGCTGCATATAAGTATATATGCGTGTGTATTTTCAAAAATGTATAAAATAGTCACACAGTAGTCAATATTCCAATATTTTTACTTGTATTCAGATCAATATGTAAATGAAAAATGAACAAACCTAATCTATCCTTCTGGCTTAAAGCTGTGGATGCTAGAAAGCTGCCACAAATACTGCTGCCATCTGCAATGCAGTTGCTGAAAAGTGCTGTCATTTCAATAGGAGGAGAAATTGATATAATGCCAAGTTTTCCTAGATGTTCACAAAATCATTTGACATTAGTTTTCTTTTCACTAGTTAATTTAACAGATAGATATTATTAATGGTACTGATGGTTGGTTGGTTAGTTGGCTGGTTGATATTTTTGTTTAGAAAACCAATCTTAAATGGTTTTCTAAACAGGTTACCAGTTTGGTGTGTATGTGTTAATTTTGAGTGTGGTGAGGATATGGCAATGTAGCAACAATATTCATTTCAACATTCATTTCAATGTAGCAACAATATTTCATTTCCCTTTCATTGCAGTCAGCATTGCTTTAATGAAGTATTCACAGTCGTGTTGCTCTTTTTTTCCAACTTTGGTTTTTATTTCAGAAAATTTATGGATAATGTGTTACTTGTGGTGTTTGTTTTTCTTGATTCTTGAATAGTAAGACAACATATTGCCAGCTTTTTTAAGGTGAGTTCTAGCTCTGGAGCTTTTAGAAAAAGCATGAGAATGAAGAGCAGAAGACTTGAAAACATGGAAGGCAAAACCCATTATTCTCTTTATGAGTAGTTAAATTTCATTACTTCATGTGGGAAAAGGGGTCTGTTACCGTTTCTCAGATGCTGGAAGTTGCTAATGATGCCCTTGTTCTGCAACTTCATCAGTTTATGCTGTTATTAAAACGGCCATCAATACCCATAAAATTTATTTGGGGATAATATGCTGATTTTTATAATCTTCAGTAGGAGTCCAGAAACACACACAGGACTTTCTGAGGATGAGACTTCTATTAGAAACTCACCAAGCTTCTCTTTGCTTTGTCCATACACAGTCACTCAGCTAAACCGCAGAAGAGTTAGGAGCACCGAGAAGTGACCAGATGGAAAACCCCTCTGAAACCAGAGAGTGGTGTTGAAGGGAGGAACAGCCAGTGTTCCTCCCTGTGTACACTTGGACAGAGCTGAAGCACATGCCCCGAGGCCTGGGAAATGCTTCTGAGAGTGACTCTTCGAAAACTTTTCTGAATCACCAGCTTATTTGCACTGCATCACCTCCTGAAGGATGTCTGGTGGTTATTGTCCAGACTCAAGCCCATGTAGTAAAAGTCATCTTGCTTTCTGCACAGTCTTAACAAATGTACATCATGTTTATAG
Source organism: Molothrus aeneus (assembly GCF_037042795.1). Classification (NCBI taxonomy): domain Eukaryota; kingdom Metazoa; phylum Chordata; class Aves; order Passeriformes; family Icteridae; genus Molothrus; species Molothrus aeneus. Next base: position 115,639,870 of record NC_089646.1, read on the forward strand.
AGTATTAGTGTCACCATTGACCTTAGGATACTTTCTGAAGAATTTACGCCTTATGCCATGAACTGCTCTGTAGAAAATATACACAAAGCTGTCTTCAGGTATGGTAAATTGGTTCAGCAGGGCCATCAGTTCAACTTCCAGAGGTGCTCAAGCAGTAATTTTAAAACTGTTCAGACTGTTTAGCAAACTATAATTCATATTGTTCAGATGCCATGGTACTAAAAGAAAAGTACAGAAAAATCTGGAGAAAGACAGAGACGTGTTTCCATTAATATATACACCAGTGCCCCAAAAGGTTTCTTTCATAGGGGTGTTGCTTGGAGTGCTGAACACCAGGAGCTAATCCACTCAGGTCACACCAAAACAAAACTGACAGGAGAAAGAATTGAGGCAATATGTGAAGATGTAGAAATAACTTCTATTAGCATTTTTAATGGTGCCCTGTGACTGCCAAAGAGGTAATATAGAAAAGTGGTTTTAATGTAATGCAGAAAGTTGTAAGTGTTCAAAAAAAATCAGTTGGGATTTTGCCACTGGCCTCCATGGGAGAGGGATCAAGGCCTCAGAGAGCTACTTTGTTGGCTTTTAACTTTTAACAGGCGAGACAAATTTATTATTCACGTGCATTACAACACCAATTTTGAAACATGAAGGAACAGCGTAAGAGAGGAAGTACTTGGTTTCTGTGGGACAGAGTGAGAAGTGTTATACAGATAATTGTAGAAATTAGCTGAGTACACTACACACTTTGAGCACATGACATGACTGAAACATATAGCTGTTCTAGTATGTCATAATTTTTCACTTCTTAAAAGAAGTGTTGAACCTGATGAGGAACAGCTTGCTTTGGGTCCCACTGATTTAATTTGTACATACTGTAATTTACCAGGCTGCAGTAAAAGCAGTCATTTTGTGAGGCTATCATAAGCTCATTAGAAGCATACTGAGAAAGCTTAATGGCTTACAACCCACAGCTTCATGCATCCATTTTACAGAGATCCCTTCCCAACAGAGCCTGATGCATGATGTTCTATGCTGCTGGCAGTACAGTAGTTTTCAAACACACTCCAGAAAATTAGAGGTATTTGTGAATAACAAGATTAAAGTCAGAGCCAACATTTCAGAAGCACTTGGAGTGCTGCTGGGACAGGGAAAATCTTATGTATTGTTAACCATGGTGAGGCTGGTTAGCTGTTAAGTACTGTATAGTGTAACTAATCAAAAGCCCTAGCATCTCAGACAATGGAACAGAAATAATTAGTCTCCCAGAGCTACTATTGTTTCATGTTCAGCCTTCTCTGGACTAATAAAGGGTTTAATTTAAATTGTGTTAAGAAAATACCAGTATTAAAAAGAACTACAGCATTCAGTTGCTCTGAACACAGCATCAGGTAAACTACATAATGGATTTAGACATAATGGCCCAATGGAGAGTGAAGTACAAACAAACTCCTTTTCCATCTTCTTCTCCATTTACTCTCTTTATTAACCTCCAATGCTTTAGGATACAAAATAATAAGGGCACTTTGCCAAAAAGAGAAGGGAAATAAAAAGAATTTCAAATAAGGAAAAAGGAGAGAGAAAATGAAATGCATAGAGTGTTCTGCATCCAATTAACTGAGCTTAGAGACGAGTAGATTTTTTAGCATCAAGTGGACGGATGCAGTGAGCTAGTCCCTCAGCTGAAAACATAGAAATCAGGACATCTCTGTTCCTATAAGTGGGGCTGCTCTGATTTGACACCATCTAACATTAAGATTCATATTTAGAAACTTTTGTCTGTTATTCTCTTCCTGAAAGGAAGAGCATGCTACTCCTGTAGGATGCACTGGTGGCTGGTGTACAGAAAAGCACTTTAAACACATGCATGCTCTCACAGTTGTCAGTAGACCTCATCTTCCAGTGTAAACCAGTGTGTGTTACTGGATTTGACCTACAATTCTTACTGCTCAGCAGGTTTGAACATGTGGCTGCATCCATTACAGATTGTAGCTGTGTGAGCTCTCTCTATTGAGAATAAATTAATAAATTGCCAGTTCTCTCACTTTGTCTTGTTTAAGTACATTAGAAAAGGAAAAATATCATTATTGGAGTACAACACTATTACAATAAAACCCTTTTTTTTTTCCAGAAATATGTTTCCTTCAATCTTTTTACAATATTTTGTAATCATGCTGATGTCTCTTAGTTGCATAACTGAGGGTAAAATAGCAGGTTAATTCTTCTGAGCAGCTGACTGAAAATTCAAGAGTGCTGGGCAAAGAGCAAGGACCTGGGGAAAAAAGGCTGACCCATGGCAGTAACAGAGGGAGCTGAACGAGTGGAGTAAACCATTACTTGCATGCTGGAGTGCTGAAATTAAAATGCATGTGGGCACATTGATGCCAGTTTCAAGTTTGTTTGGATGTAAGTTTACAGGTTTATTTTCATTAGAGCTGAGCTTGTAGGTGATCAACACCCACAAAATCTGTTACCTTTCCTTTATCAGAACTTGGAAGATGTCTCTGCATTTCTGATCTCATTCTACAAAGACTGCCGCCAAAATACTGTGCTTCTGGGAACTGCTAGACTAGAAAATGCTGACTGCTTGCACTACAGTTAGTTTTGTTATAACCATTACTTTTCAGATGAGATTAATATTATTCAGTTGCAAATGGAAAAAAAAAAGTTTGGTACAGCACTTTTATTGTAGCTCTAAATGTATGCTCTGGTTATAGTAAAAAAATCACACTCAGCACAAACCCCCTATTATTAATTTATTCCTTGTCCACTGCATTCCAAATATCTTTGTGTTATTAAGTTCAAAGTATTTGTGATTTGAATTCAAAGACTGGTCTAACCTTTGAGGTCAGCAGAAGTAATATATAATTTCCTAATCAGAACCTGTTGCATGCTTCTATATATAATATGAATGTCTTTTTCACAAAAAATAAAACAGAAAGTGGCTGAGGTTTTCTGAGTTTGATATCTTTGTTTTTGAGCCAGACACTTCTTTATCAGTTTGCCTAAGGAATAACTACCTTAAACAACTTTTTTTTCCTGAAATATGCCAGAGTTTAGACTTCATTTAGGGCTTCATAGAGAAGCTTGTTCAGCAGGGGCCTTTGATCTGGAGAGTTCCAGAGACAACATGGGATAAACAAAAGATCATGTCCTAAAATCTGAGATTCTTAAAACTGATTATCTTCTCTGTTGGTTGTTCTATTTCACTTCTCTCTGGGACACTCAATTAAATGAAGAAGTATGTTTATGTCTGTGTGCCTTGGGTTGGTTTTTTTTTTTTTAATAAATAAGGGAAATCTAGTTAAACTCAATTTAAGAATTTACATACAGATTTTTCAACAGTGAAATAAAGAGCATTTTAACTTTATGTATTTCTTCTTTTCAGGATTTATTTCACCATTCTTTGACCTAAGACAATCCTTGACTGGTCTTTATGCATGTAGTTATTTGGCACACTGTGCATGGCATATTCGAACAACTATTTCACACAAAAACATCAATTACAGACACATAAAATTTTTGTGAACTGGGCTGTAAAATTTCTGATGCAGTATTCTCTATCTAACTTGACAGCTGGTATCTGATCCAAAAATAGTGTCTTTTTCCTCAAATGCTAGTCATCCTGTTACTTTGCACTGCATAGATATGAACACATATATGGATAAGAAATAATCTGGAAAAAAGTCTTCTAGAACAAGGATAATGATGTGCCACTTTGGCATGAGCACACCCTTAGTCCATGATGGTCTCCTGGAAAATGTATCCCAGTGCTGTGGGTGCTTAGCAAACCTGTAGATCAGAAACAAACATCCTGAGCCAAATCTTGCAACATTTATTCTTTAAAAGGAAAGTCTTCTGTGAATTATATTCCTAAATAAAAGCCTGAGAATTGATCCTCAACTTTGCACGTGGAGGAACAAGGGATATAGTAGATGCTCTGCAGCACTCCAGAGAGGATGAGCTGGAGTAAAAAATCTGAGGAACAAATGCTCTTGACAGACAATGTCAGATCTGGGAGCTGTGGTGTGCAGTGTCTGCTTTCTCTGCCTAGATAACAGACCTGATGTGGTTTTCTTTTGCATTCCTGTGCCAGCCCAAGCTTTTGCTGACACGTTTTGGGTCTGTGCCTGGGTACAGAGGTTCAATTTTCACAGAATCATAAAATATGCTGTCTTGGAAGGGACCCACCAGGATCATCGAGTGCAACTCCTGGCCCCACACAGGACAGCCCAAGAGTCACACCAGGTGCCTGAGAGGATTGCCCAAAAAGTTCTTGACCTCTGTCAGGTTTGGTGCTGTGACCACTTCCCTGAGAAGTCTGTTCCAGTGCCCAAAAGCCCTCTGAGTGAAGAGTCTTTTCCTGATATCCAACCTAAATCTCAACTGACTCAGCTTTATGCCATTTTCTCCAGTTCTGCCACTGGTCACAAGAGTGAAGACATCGGGACCTTCCTCTCTACTTCCCCTCATGAGGATGCTGAAGACCACAACCCCTTCATCTCCTCATCTCCATGCTGAACAAATCTCAGACAGTCTTCATAAGATTTGCCTTTCAGATGCTTCACCATTCTCATGGCCCTCCTTTGGACACTCTCTAACAGCTTAATGTCTTTTTAATATTGTGGTGCCCAAAAATGCTCATAGAACTCAAAGTGAGTGCACAGCAGAGAGGGACAATCCCCTCCCTTGCCTGGCAGGTGATGCTGTGCCTGATTCCCCTCAGGGCACACTTGGCCCTCCTGATTGCCAGGGCACTGCTGACTCATATTTAACTTTCGATCAGCCAGGACACTCGTTTGTTTTACTGTGGCAGTCACAACACCTGTCAATTACAGCAGATCTAGAAGGGGGACTGCAAGGTAGTTTGTAACATCTTCCTGGAGAGATGTCTGCCCTGAGCAGTGTTTTCCTGTAGGATATCACAGCTACTCCATCTTTTTGAATTACAGTAGTAGGATGGAGAGCTGATGACAGGCTGAATCAGCACAGTGCTGACCAGCAGTTTGTACAGTCTGGGAGCTGGTCAGAGAGGCCACTGGTCCAGTGCAGGATGCTGGCTGTGGTTGCACTGAAATGACAATAGGTGATTTTCTTAGATATCTCTCTCACAGTTTGCTGCAGTGAGATGGAGACCAGCCTCAAAGGGAATTTGATTTGGATCATCATAATTAGTAATGCTGTTGTGCTGTCAGGGTACCCTGCATGTAAATCATGGAAAGCAAACCGATTATTACATTTTTCAATTTCTTTCCAGCAGTTTTTCTTCATAATTACACAAAAGATGACTGCTGAATACAAGGGAATGGGCAACATTATTTCTGGTGTGTTTTGGATTACAAAATGTCTGTTTGAATTATGCTGAAAGAATGTATGTGTTTGTTGCTGTAAAGAGTTGATTAAATAATGTTCTTGTGGATAAGAAGAGTATGGGATTTTATAGATCAAGAAAACAGTTGTAAGAAAAGCATCTACAGTAAAGGGTGGGAGAGGAGCTGAAGAATAAAAATAGCTTTCTGGGTCATAAATATTCTCCATTATCACCTATGCAGCATACCCCACGTCCTTCTTTTTTCCTTCTCTCTCTTTCCTAGAAAAATAACTTATTTCAGTCTTTTTTTTTAATTTTTTCAATTTAAGGATTGAAGGATTAGGGCCATGCAGCCCTATATTTGCTCATTCCCTTGCTTTCCTACCAGCACACCTTCCTGTGAGGTAAATCCCCCCTAACAAACCCTTCTGTGAAGCTTTGTCAGTGACTGCCAGCCTAAGAAAGAAGATGATGAAAATCTCCATCCCAATAATACGTGCAAACAAGCCAACAAAGCCACTCAAAGCTGTTTTGAGATTGAACTCTTGGAGCTACTTCATGTAAAATTTTTTGTTTAGTGTATTTGGAAATGAATGTCCCAGTTCTTCAGGGTATGAACCATATTTTCTTTGTGCTGTTTCTAAAGTAAGATGTATAAAATATATTCCCATTTTGCAGAAGTTGGAAAATAATGTGATAACTACCTGTATCCATCTACATCTATCTCTCTGCCTGAAAGCCCAATAAATGTAACTGTTATCATATCTACCTCCTTGTTACAAATAAACTCTGACACTGAAAAATATCACTGCCTCCTCTCACAGAGCATCCTCAGCCTGTCTGTCTTCTAATCTGCAGATTTCTAGGACAAGGAATTTTCTGATCCTGTGAAAATTCATGAAGGCAAATGCTCTTCCAAGCTCATTAGAGATTAAAAAAAAAAAAAAAAAACATTCAATATTTCTGGGGAATCACAACAAAAGAAACCCCACCCTATTGATTCATACGAATGAAAATGTTTTCCTGGTTAGTTTAAAAAATAATTTGAATTTATATATTTTTTTCCTTCTCCTATGAGTTTTCAAAAGTGACAGTTTAAGCTTGCGATTTAACAAGAAAAAAAATCTTTATAAATAATTCAGATGGGATATTTTGACAATTTCAAACATTCCCTGTTCTTTTTACCAAGCAGAAAATTGGCTACTGACAACTCTTTCTCAGGAGATACTACTTTCAAGAAAACAACACTTCTTATGTTGCAAAAATGCTGAAGGATTCTGCTCTGCCACTCAGGTCATCCTAGCCTTAAGGCCACACATTCTCCCCACGAAATACATCCATTATATCTCACTTCTGCTTTCCATGGAGCAATCTAAGTGGAAGGTGACCCACTTAGTGGATTAGGGAAAAACTGTGGATGTACACCTGGACTGTAGCAAACATTTGACACTGACTCTTACAGCATTCTTCTGGACAGACAGGCTGCCAATGAATTGGACAGGGTGCACTGTTCACCAGATGAAAAATTGACTGGATGTCCACGCCTAGGGAGTGGTGGTGAATGGAGTCAGATCCAGCTGGCAGTTTGTCACAAGTGGTGTCCCCAGGGCTCAGTACTGGGGCCTGTTTAATATCTTTATTGAGGATTTAGAAAAGGGGATCGAGGGCTGTTGTGGTGTGATGTCATGGTTTGCCCCAGATACTGCGGGTTTCTCCCTGTAGATTTCTTCCCCAGGTATGTCAATCACCTCTCCTTTACACACCCTGTCCCCTGCTGAGTACTGTCTGTCAGTCCTGGCATTCCAGAAGGGCATCGAGTGATTGGCAGAATTCAAAAGATGTTTTACACCCCTAGAGGACGTTGGGCCATCCAGGTGTCATTTGTCCCTTAAGATTTCCCTCCCTACCTGGTTGGTTAGCCCTCCGTGCCCCTTCCCTCCCCTTCTCCCTGGGGTTAAAAGGAACAGCAACCATGTGGTTCGGTGAGTTCTGTTAGAGCTGTTGCTGCATTCAGAGGCCTGTGGGCCAGGAATAAAGCTCTGGATCAAACCCTCCATCAGAACCGACTCCTTTCCTTCATCCTCGCCTTAAAGCTTCTCCGCCTGAGGTAAACCTGAGCTCCTGCATGCCTGGACTTGTCCCAAGCGCTCAGCTGCAACAACCAGCTGGCCAAAGGTGTCTCTGAGGTGAAATCACCACAGTTGCCGCCTTTTGGTCAAGCAGCAAGGGCCAGACAAGCCCAGGCACATCCCGTCTGGCTATATTGGTATTTATTCCAATACTTATTCCAATAGAGGGCACCCTCGTGAGGTTGCGGACACACCAAGTTGGGTGGGAGTGTCAACCTGATGGAGGGCAGGAAGGCTCTGCAGAGCGATCTGGACAGGCTGGATCAATGGGCCAAGGCCAACTGCGTGAGACCCAGCAAGGCAACACGTGCCAGGCTCTGAACTTGGGTCACAACAACCCCAGACAGAACTACAGGCTGGGGGAAGGAAGTGTTTAGGAAGTATTTGTTCTTTTGTTTGGTTCTGTCATCTGTTGGCAGAATTAGGTTGAACAGTTCCTCCGATGGCTTGTACATGCCCAAATGCTGATGCCCTCAATCAGGTTTCATCAAACTTTGCGTTTTGTCAGACACAGTGGCTCAGGAAAGATACTATAACCCTTTATCAGCCTCCTTGCATGCTTGTTTATTTGCTCAGAACAGCCAAGAGCTAGGTCCACAGAAAAGTGTCCAAAAAGGACTAGAACCACTTGACCCATTCAGGTGTTTCATATCCCCATTCAGACATAATGCAAAGAGAAAACAGCTTGAAAGTACCTATTTCTAGTCCAGCTCCCAGGTAATTATATTCTGTCTCTGGATTGTTCTAGAAAAAGTACCTTTACAAGCATTTCAAAAATGTCCATTAAAAAAATAATTCTCAGAATTTTCTCAGAATTGCTGAATTTTCAGATGTGTTTCAGGCATGATTGTGGTTCTTAGAACTTGCAAAGGGATGCACTTAAAGTAAAACCTGAGTCAACTGCCAAAAATCCAGCCAAGGTGCTAAGCCAGTAGAATGTATTTTCTCTGCTATCTGTGTACTCATCTGTTTGCAGTCTCCTCTTACTAAGGACACTGTCTCCATGAGACAATTAGTTGAACAGAACATTGATAATTAAATTGCTCATTGAATCGGTCCTGGATTTTAATTAGTTTTTGAAGTTTAGCATTAAAATCCTATTTTTAACAAAACTAGACACAGAGAAACACTGTGAAGTATCCAGCGATTTATTTTAGCATAAATAGGCATGTATGCTATCATTACCAGCTTTTCAGAAATTTCCAACTGAATTAAAATAATGAATAGTTGTTTAATATGCTTGCTTTGATTAAGTGTCTGGTTTATGAGGTTTCACACAGAAGCAGACTTTATAACAGTTAACAGCAAATGCTGATGGAGCCCTTGGTCATTAATGCAGTAAGCAGACCTTCAGGTTTGTTGTGTACCTAGTGACTTCTAGGAAAATCATTAAAAAGTCATAAGATCTTTAAAAATGTACCATATACTGCATGAATCAGGACATAGTTCTTGAGGTCTAAGTTGTATTTTTCTTATCTTGAAAAATTGTGTTGCTGTAACAACTTGCTCTTTATTCGTTCATCTATATTAAAGGACTACCTAAATTATGGGTACTGCTTTAATAGACCTACCCAATAAAATACAGTCCTTGCCACAGAGTCTGCAATTTCAATAAACCACATACAAGGGAAAGGAAAATTACAGTTAAAAATTGCATTGTCTTTTTTTTTTTTTTTGTCAAGGAACTGAGACATAGCCATCACTTGAGAAAAGTATTTATATTCAGGCTTGAAATAGTGCCTACTTGAATAATTCTTGAGACTTTTAATTTGTCTGCATAGGGTAATAGACCTGCAAAAAACAAGATTGTGCTGGACTTTGAATTCTGAGACTTATAAACATTTCTCAGTTAATGCAGCATTAAAACATAGCATTGCTTATGACTGAATCTCTTTATGCAGCCCTCATCCTGGCGCTGAGCAACTTTCCAGAAATTGACTTTGCAAATGTAATGTTCTTTTAATAAGCTTCTCATATGTAATCTAATACCAAAATAAAATTTTAAAAAATCGTTAATGCTGGCAATGCAGTCTTTATAATTGGTTAACTTGTCCTTCATTTACTTAACAAGGCATTTACTTGTTTATATTAAAAAGCCGTATCATGGCAGAAGACAGAAATCTGAGCCCCAAGCAAAATGAAGAGCTTTCCCCTACCGGCCTCACAGAGACCAGGCTTCCCACAACAAAATTTGAGATTCAAGAAAGACATGAAAGTATCAAAATCAGAGATATGTCTGAGATATTTATTTGAAAAATCTCATCACTGCTAAATAAAACAAACAACAACAACAAAAAAAAAAGCAGAGAAGGGAGCAGAGACGTCTTATATTTAAAAAAATTATTCCCTAGAAGTTTCATAAAATAAGAAACTTTGATTGTTAATGTGTTTTCAAACTCATTTAGAGATGCAAAGAGATGGATTTTTTTTTTTGCTTGAAATTTTCTAGATGTGCATACCCGTACCTATTGGATGTTATTTAGTGCTGTTTGAAAAACAGTTCTGGTTTTGTCAGACTGGATTTTACTGAGTTCAGTACCCCTTCTCCCAGGATCTCAGAACTTTCTTGCTGAAAATGGATTAACTGATAATATTTAGAAAAAATCTGCAAAGTTCAATTTCAGACACTGTTTCTTTGTCTAGGACTTTATGATCACAGTCTTGCAAAAAAACAAACATACAAAATCAAATAAAAACAAAACTACAAAAAAAGAGACAATATTGAGTGGTTTTTATCTCATTCTCTCTTGGTCGTGAGTGATTTAGAAAAGATGAAAATAATAATAAGTGACTTGGAAAGGCAGTGAAAATTCCTCCTTGAACCCATGGAGAGAATTGGGCTAATGGGGACTCTGTTTTTTTAATCACTCTGAGTGTTAAAATAAAATAAATTAAACAAATAAAATAAATAAAATAACATAAAATAAAATAAAAGTAAGACCACATAAAATGAAGCTTTTCTTTCTTGTTGCTGCTTTTAAATATGCTGGTTTATAGCTTCTAGTGTCTTATGTTGGCAAACTAGAATGTAAGGGCATGTAGAGATATAGGCCTTTGGGGAACAGGATAGTAACATTTTACATGAAATCCTGAATGCTGTGAAATATTCTTATGGAAGATGCAATATTTGGACTACATGACCTTTAAATGCGTCTTCCAACCCAAAGTGTTCTATGATTCTATGTTATTTTTGAGGTGAAGCTTCTCCATGCTTCCCCCCCACTTAGTATCTGATAAACAGCTTCCCTCTTCCTTGTCTGAGTGGGATAGTGTCTTACAAACTCTGAGTTATGCTTTTCCACCATAACTTTTCACCTCCCACAGGCTATTTTTATTTTATTGTGAAAGAAAAATGTTTCTAAGTATCATTTTTCTTTGAAAGGGGAGTTTATCTCCAACATTTAGATTGGCAAAAGCATTTAAAGAATCATGTATTTCTTGTCAAGCTCAATTTTCATTTCTTTAAAGTGTATTCTTCTTGCACCCCTGTTCTTCCTCGTATTTTAATAAATAAATAACATCCCATTGTAATTCTTTTTATCCAATTCTTCTGTTTACCTCCTGCTGCATGTAGAAATCTTAGAAAAAGACTATAGAGTGGAATATGGTTTTATCTCTGTACCATATTTAATGCAATAAACAGTGGGAGATGGGAAGAGATCAGCAACAAATAGAAGATTTAAAAGAGAAGCAGAGTTAAACTTGTCACTTAAATAAAACTTTTGCTCTCCAGTGCTTTAATGAAGAGGCTCTTTAAGTGCATTATTTTAATTTATTGTGAGCAAATGGCTTTAAAGCTGAAGTCAGATAGTTCTGCTTTTGAGCAAATAGCATAGAAGTGTTTACAAAACCATTAGCAGTTTTTAAGACAGCTTACCCTTCTCCAGGTTAAATAATTCAGGATCATTGTGGGGAAAGTCCTAAGAACAGTTTAAGAAAGAGCTTACTCTTCTATGAAGTGCACATGAAAAAGGAAGAGGTTGTGAGAAGAGAAAAAAGCCATGGCCATGATAAAGAGAGGCTTGGGCAAGGAGATTACAGTGAAAATGTTTGAATGTGGTAGTTTTTGCAACATTTGTTGTTAATCGAAGTTCTTGTGACAAACATCCCCATTTTAGCCTTATTCTTTTATTTTGCAGTGATTTCCTCCTTAGGCAGCGCTGGTATTTTAACTTCTCTGTGTCTACAGGGTGTGTAGAACTTTAAGTTACAAAAAAATCTGGAAGCAAATATGCATCCAAGTGTTTCCTCAGTAACAGTGCTTATCCAGACTGCAGACAGCTGGCAAAAAAAAACCAAAAAAAACCCCAACAAAACACCCAACCAGAAGCAATGAGCCCAACCCAATCTCCCACATAAAGAAAGATCTAGACTTTTAAAATGATGGTTTAAGTCTGAGGTGACCTGGGTCACTTACTGGGTGTATCCACCTCATTCCATTTTTCTAGTAGAAACCTGAAGGTAGGAAAATACTAATTTGTTTGTACAATTTAAGTGGATGAGAACATACTTTTGAGTGTCTCAGAAGTAGAAGAAATGTTCAGAATCATTTCAGAAATGTTTTGTCTTCTACACATAGCCAGGGACTGACAATCATCACCGTAATTTGCATCATGTAATTCAGAGGTTGCATGGCCACCTGATTACTACTACAGTTTTTCTGTAGTATGTTCTATGTTGCAAATTTTGCTATCAGAAAGGTTCACACCCATTTTCTTTTCTTTCTTCTCATCTGCTATTTCTTTTTTCCTTTTTCTCAGTGTAACTGCTTGGAAGCTTTCTACAGAAAATGTAGAAGTATTGAGGTGCTTACTCTTCCCCACAGAAACATCCAGCATGAGAATAGAAGACATCATAGACATCCCAGATTGCTGGGATAGAGCAAAGGATATATGATCACTGAAAATTGCTCCCTAGGTGCCCTTGGCATACTTGTATCCATGGTCTACTGACACACAGCACAAATAATCTCCAAATATATGTATAGAAACAACAGGAATTCAAATGTGACTCATGCAGTGCTACTAAAAGGCTGATTTCCCTGTCCTGTATGCTGTCCATTTTTTCTTTATTTGTTGTTTTACATAATTTCAAAAGAAAGTAATTTAGACTTTGCAATGTGTACGTTGTCCTAGGTAACCTTTGGTAGTGAAAACACATCAAATCATAACAAAGCTTTCATGCTACATAAAAGAGTTTAGAGATATATCATCTGCAAAACCAGTAATGGAAAATTTAAAACCTTCATATAAAAATACACAGCAAGCAATTTTATTAATTTGGGGTCTTTTAAAAGAACAGTTCAGCTAAATATGTTTGAATTCAGAGGCTTTAATTTTTTTTTTAAAAAGTGCATATTGCATAACTGATAGATCTGATCAAGTATTCCGGGGTTGAGGATCACAAAAGGGAACAGACTGCATTTAATCCCAATGCAAAATACTTTCTGTGGGCTGTGCAATAAATACATTTCCATTTTTTCTGATAGAAAGACAAAGAGAAAAAAATCCAGAAACCTTAACAAGTAAAGACAAAGTGCCTGGAAAATACACTGGCAACTAGCAGCAGTATGCATGATTTTATAGAGGATACCAGACAGAAAGCATGGAAAGTTTCTATATGCTGGAAGAAGAAAGTTGAGCTGGGATCCCTGAAAATTAAATAGCATGGTCATTTAAATCCAAAGTAGAGTGAGAGGCAGACTAAGCTGCAATAGTTTCCTTGAGCTCTTTCTTACTGTTACATAGCTTAATATCCTCCAGAATGTTATTCAGGATATATCCACATGAGACCGAGGGAAATAATAGTCAATTGGAAAAGTGGCAAGATAAAATGCATAAGACAGAAAATTGCTCTAAAATGTTCCTCAGAAAATGATTTTTAATATCAAAAGACATTTTCAATCTATATTTTAATTCGTTTTTCTTCCATATCTTGGGCAATTGGAATGAGGGTTTTAAGATTTGCACATCTGTTTTAAAAATCATCCAAATATTGTTTGGAGGAGAATTCTCTCAGGTGCAGAGGGTCATCACAAAGTCTTTCTATCATTCATGCCAACATCTACCCGTCGTGTTTTAAGTGGTGTAGGAAAAGACAGGCAGGAAGAAGAATTTCATTCAGGAAAATTATAGCAAAGCATCTACTAAGGCTTTGAAACACATTGCAACATAATGGTTCCTTCTTTCTGAATGTATTTGGCTGTATGTTTTTCCAAATAAATTATTGTAGATGACATTAGTGATGCTTTGCTCAATAATGCTGAACTCAATACAACACAGACCTTCATCTATAATATTTTAGGGTTTCTATTCACACTTAGTTGTGAATTTTTTTCCTGCAATGTTTGTAATGAGATAGCACAAAAAGGCAACAATTAATTAAGCTTTGAATTAAGGGACAAAAAGTGGTTCCATATATCACCATTTTATGAGACAAGAGGCATCAGGTATTATTAAAAGAGAGGACAGTGGACAGGTGGGAACTTTAATTACAGATGAAATTCTGTCTAAAAGGAAATTCCATTATAAGCTCTTTAGCAACTATCTTACTCCATTACTGCCACTCAGGTTTTGTCACATACCCACCATAAGCAGATGGGTCCTGCATTTAGACAGAGCAAGGTGTTGGCACATGGCCAGAAGATTAAAATGCCCCAAGGTGTATCAGTTGTCAGCATGGTGCCCAAGTCCAAAGGATCACATGCTGCTCTGGACAAACAGCATCTCTCCTTCACAGTGTCATGCAGGTGGTTAGATGTTATTCTGCAAAACATCATCAGCATTTCTGATGGGCTCTCACAGGCAAGGATGGAAACTGACGCAGTGGGAGCAACTCAGAGCAGCCTGCAGACTTTGCCATTTGTTATCACTATTTTGGTGTGGATACACTCTTTTTCAGTGCTTTCATTTCCTCTGTTTGAAGAAGGGTACTGCTTCTTGAGACTCAGTGCTTTCAATTCCTTCCCTTTTCAAGGGAAACTGGGAGTGATAATCTAATCTAAATAAAATAATTATATTCTATAATGCAATCCCATTCAAAAGCAGCAATGGCTTAGACACCTAGCAAAAGGAATTGTTTCATCTTTACTCCAAAACTGACAATCCGCACCAAAACCTGAGGGGAAGAGGGTTATCCCATTCCCTGGCATGCAGTTCATTCTTGGGAAATTTATTCCAGATTCTTCCAGATTTCTTCCAATTTACTGTCTGCTCACTCAGGAATGCTTAAAGCTCACAGAAGGTTTCAGAATTTTCAATTAGGTGCAAAACATAAGATGTCAAAGCTGTAATTTATGTTTAAATTTCCTTCTGTTTATTCATGTTAGTGCAATTCATACATTGTCTGGAAAATCAGGAAAAGGCCCTCTCACCATGTAAAATCTCCTGGGACATACCTTACAAGATACTGTCTACAGAATGTGCTGAATTTTCTGCCATGTCAGAAAACAGAGGCAGACCCTTAAAGGCCATAATTAATGTTCTTTACTTAGTGGAAATTTTATGTGTATTCCAAACAGAACATCTGAGAATCTCCAATATAATCCCAATTCATAAGAAATTTAACTTTAAAAATGAGACAAGTCTCAAGCATATGGTTTTCCAGATGAATTTTTTTTTCTTTCATTCTTTCTTTGCTTCCTTCAAACTGCAAAATTGGCGGATGGGTGATAGCTCGCATTTGCACCTAGCACTTGACACAAATAAGACTTGAAAATGTAGTTAAGCTCGAAAAGAAAGACTGTTCTGAGATCTGAAAAGTGACCAAAAAAACAATAAATCCAAAGTAATGATAAATGGAATGCACTGAGTTGAAGAAAGTTTAGCAAGGCGCAAGCAGGATTGATGACCACTGGAAGTTATTTATAATTTTTGTTAAGTTGTAAGTAATCAGGTCTATTAGTGAAATTCAAAGACTGGAAGAAGTTTAAACACCTCAGTGGCCAAGAAAGAATATATGAGAAGCACTGTGTTCTGTAACTGTATAAACAAAAAAAGAGAAAAATTAAATTTGGCCTGATGTATAATAACATTTGGCAGACGTAATGCAAGCATGTTCATTTGATGAAGGAGACAAACCTGGGAAGTAATAGTGGTGCAAGAAACAAAAGAGATGGACTGTGGGCAGCAAAGTATTCATCAGTTTGCAATGTGTAACAGCTGCCAGAAAAAGGGCAGTGCAATTTTAGGCTGCATGTACAAAGACATCATATGGTAGAGGAGGCAAGTAACAGTATCTTTGCAGCTTCTATGTCATCCTAGTTAAACTCCTGCCTGGTAATGGGATTTTTTTGGCTGCACATTATCAAGAAAAGATACCATGAATCTGGAAAGAGCTGTAAACAACAGCACCAGACATGGTAAATTGGCTGGAGGAATGGGCATCTTTGGCTAGAGAAGCTTACTTAAAGAGATGCCAACAGCCTGAAAACTGCTTAGTTTCAAAAAAAGAATTAAAGTAGCTTAAAGTATTCTTACTCTTTCTCTATATTCACCCTATCAATTAGATTTTGTTTTTATTTAATTATTTTTGGGGAATTTTTGGGGTAGAATTTATATTTAGTATTAATAAATACATATATGGCAGGACATTCAGCGAAAAGTTTCTCTTAAGACAACTTTGTCTTCTAGAGAATATAGTTTAATTAAATCATAAATAAAAAGAAAATTGAACAACAAATATTTTATCATCAACACAAGACTTAAACCCAAATTATCTAATTGCAAGGAAGCATAATTAAGGGTAATAATATGAAATTGAGAGAAGGGAATTATATTTGTATACCAAGACCCCATTCTCACTGCAAAAGCTTTTGATATAAAAAAAGTGCTGCAGTCTCAGAATCTGATAAAACTGAACTGAAGAAATTATATGAAATGTGCTGTTAGGATTGATCCTCTAGTCTCAACAAAGTTAGTATGTCTTAAAATATCTCTCAGTTTGTCTACGATTTTTGAATCTTGGATATTTACTTCTTGGAGATCAGACTTCCTTCTCATGCTCTCACCCACACGTGCATGTTGTTACACATTTAACATCTGCAGCAAAGTTTCCAAGCAATATAGCAAATGTAAACATATGTTATCCATTGAAAATAATGATGTGTATGCATTTAGATTAATATTTGGCTTGGGATAGATCAATATCTATGAATTTTTTCCCCCAAGCAGGACTTAAAATTTAAAAACCCTATAGTTTATCAAAAGTATAAGTACCAAAAGAATAAGTGGTCAGTAGAACTTAATAGTGTTCTATCAACAAACTATTTGGCTTTTTTCAGTACTTTTGCTTTTTTAATTTCCTTTCAAAAGAGATAACCAAGATTGAGGGACTGATAGCTGTCTCAAACACTAAATAAAAACTTTAGAAGCTGTGAAAAGTTCTCTAAACAGGAAATATATCCATTTTCATTGAGGAAATACAGTATGCACATTTGCCCCTACATATTATGGGATGAGCAGAGTCCGGTCCAAATGATGAAGGAGCTGTGCTGTTTAATACAAGAGTTTTGGGGAAAATGATGACTGAAAATGATGAGTGAAATGATGCCATCAGTCACTGGTGTCTTGTTACTATGGCAAGAGTCTTCCATGTTCGTCTCCAAATTCACATTAACACCTCAAAGCAGTTCATAATCATTCATGTCCTTTCTTATATTCCTGTCCCATTATCCACCTGCTTAACCACAACATTTCAAGAGTCCCTCCCTTCCTCTCTCTGGGTTTTGTTCTGTACTGAAGGTCTGACTGAGCAAATGAATAAGGCAGCTGGTCAAACTGGGTGGTAGGAAAAGCTACAGTCCTAGCAATTACCTTAGGTATGGATATAAATCTCAGGCAACTTTAATGAAGAACAATAATTTTTTTGTAGATATTATTCAGATTTTGATTGTGTTTGTTTCTCAGAATATGTATGTAATTATTTTTTAAGATGGATAGTGACTGTTGCTAAGCTTTGGGATAAAAAGATAGGGAAAATAAAACCAGATATTTAACTATTTTTTGTGAACAGTTCTAAAAATTCCCATTAAAAATTACATTTCTCTTTAAGAGTTAATGTTTTGGATTTAAAAAGTCAGTC
This sequence comes from Molothrus aeneus, assembly GCF_037042795.1. Classification (NCBI taxonomy): domain Eukaryota; kingdom Metazoa; phylum Chordata; class Aves; order Passeriformes; family Icteridae; genus Molothrus; species Molothrus aeneus. The sequence goes on from NC_089646.1 coordinate 115,657,390, forward strand.
TTTAAAATTATAAAAAGGGGGGTTGTTTTTTTTTCCAGAGGTAAATCTCAAGGCTTCCTCTACTAATCAATGGCTTCTGATATCTCCATAGTGTAGGAGGTAACAGAGTGAGATGTTATTTATTCTCTGTCTTTCTATATACACTTCAAACATATTGCATAAAATAGCACATGCACACAATGGTTTGTGTGTATGTATACTTTTACACACCTACAAAAAATGTGAACACATTATCTTACTTTTTTTGCATATTGCCTATGATGTAGGTTCAGTAAATAAAGTATTATTTCATCTGCATTGACCACTTCTTCAATGTCAAGTAAATAAATGTTTCTAAATTATTTAAATCATGAATGTGATTTTTCTAGCTAACTATCTACTAGTATTATGAAGCATTTCCTGTGAGCTGCTTGGTTTGCACTGCTCAGGTAAAATGACTTGGCAGCATGGTGTCAAGAATAAACTTTAAAAGGACTCTCTAAAAGTAATGCTTGGAAGGTATTCATTTGACCTTCAGTGACAGAGCTTATGCCTTGCAAATTGATTAATACAGATACAATATCAAATCATTTTTCATACAATTTTTTAATGTTTGTTAAATGCTGGAGCAGTATGTAAACAGAGTATTTGGCATTTTTATTAGGCTGCGGAACTCAGTCATTTCCTTTGCAACAACATCTCATAAACTATTTTGACAGTCTAATAAACTATAAAAAGCTGTGGTAAAAACTGGCTCTGAATGTTATAACCGTACAAAATGGAAAGAGCAAGAGAAAACATCTATCACTGAGATTATTATCACTGTTGCCATGGTAACCTGGTTGCAATGGCAATATCTCCATGGTTCTGCTGTTTGTTATCATCTTTCTTGATTTTACATCATTGAAATTGTAGTAATTACACTCTGCCTGATGAAAAATGCATGCTGTCATGGCAACTAAGTCAAATATTCTTAATCATTTCACCTCTTCAATCTAAAATGTAATTGTTTGTCAGTAAAATAGGTTATATGGAAGGCTTCTATGGACTTATGATTGCCTTAAGTGTTTTGCAAAAATTGTACTTTTAGGGTCAAAACCTTAAGCTAAACTAATAGTCTACAATGGTAAACAATGACTCATTAGAGAAAGTAATCAGTTCTTACTAATTGTAGAGTAACTGTTTAATTTAATAGAATAATGAAGTATAAAACATATTACTTGAAATCAAATGTACCAGAGAACATTGACAATATTGCTGGAATCTTGAAGTAAATTGTATGTGATTCAGATTCCGTATTCATTTCATTTGAGCTCGCTTGCCACTTGCATCTCATGAGGATCCACCTAAAACTTAAAATACTTTTATTTTGTAATACATGTTGACTGCTCCCTTACCTCCACTCTAACAAATACTTTTTTCTGTAAATTCAAGGCTGGAGATTTAAAACATTGAAGACAATCTAAGGGAATATAGTAATAAACACATCAAAATTTTGAGCACTATATTTACATTCACATCTCTTTCTTTCCCCTCTGGTTATGTACTGTGCATCTTTTCAAACTGACTGTAAACCAGAATTTCAAAGAAACCTCTGTTTAACCCGATAACTGAGCTAGCCATGTTGGCTCTGCAACACACTACAAACATTATTTTCTGAAATACCAGCTGCAGAAACCAGTGATCAAATTCATAAGTTTTGTTTTCCAGATTATGCCCTCATCTCACAGAAAGCCTTTTGCTGGTCTATCACTTAGGCTGCCGTTAATTGTTACATCACTAAACTCTGGTGATTCATTGCAGGGTCAAACCTTCTGAGGAGTTTGTTTGGTTTTTTTTTTAATTGGATCTGTTTGCCTGTTCTTGAGTACATCTGATAAATTTGTTCTTGCCACTTTCCAATGAACTGCACTCTACTGGTACTCATCACCTGGTTTTGTGGACAAACTCTGCTTTGTGTTTTTTTCAAGTCTTTTACCACTGCTCATGCACAAGCAGATGGTTCTAGTTAAGTTGAGGCACAGCCTCAAAGTTGCTGCTTCAAGCACAATTGCTTGTCCTATTGATATTTTGTATACATTGAGATTTTGCCATCTGGGGAACATGGAAGAACACTTCCTCAACACTCTGAATCAATTAGGGATTTGTTTTGTTTTCCTTTGTGCTGGGAATAATAGTGTGCACCCAGGCGCGCAGCCCTGAATTATTTCTTCTTCAGTAAGTTCTTCATTTAAATACCTCACAAATATTAATGAACTCCTCAGAACACTTCTGCAAGAGAAGGAATCATTGCTAGTACATAACCAAGACACAGAGAAATAAGGAGTCTTAATCACAAGAGGCTATGAGATACCCTGCAATCAAACCCAGTTTCATTAATATCTTACTGAAAAGATCATTCTTGTTTGAAGGCCAAACCATGAACTCCTCACCCAAACATCCTCATACCCAAAACGTCCTCATTGGAATGACTGAGACCTTCTCTCCTAGATGAATCCTCCTGTAATTCCATGGTTACTCTGTTATGGGTGGAATTAAGGGAATTTTAGGGAAACTGTGATAAAGTGACATGCCTACTGAGAATGTGCTGAGCCCCTGTAATTGTTCCCCAGCAGGGAGTAGGATTTCTCCCACAAAATTACTCAAAGCTGGGTAGAAAATTTGTCCTTTTGTGAGAAACATACTGCTACTTTTAATTTAGCTGCTCCTTTCTCCAGAAGAAATTAAAAGCCATTTATGTCCAATTTCCCCAAGAAGGAATCATGCTGTCAAGACCCATTACCATAGGGAAAAGAAACCAAATTTAAAAAACAATTGAAAACTAGCCACTAAACAAAAGAGAAATTTTCCCACTATACAAATAACTGTAGCAATTTGAAATTGTCTACCAAATGCAAATATCAAGCTTTAAAGAACAAAAGCCACAGGCTACTCAGTCAGTGAAACCAAAAAAAATGGGTCAGATCCCAAAGAGCTAAAATATCACTCAGCATTCACCCTGTATCAAATTTCTGCCCCTATTGAACTTGCTGTCTTATGAGACATAGGGACAAAGTAAGAGGGCAAGATGCATAATCATCTTCTGGTGAAATTTTTTTTTTCTCTTGACTGTCCTAAGACTTCCATCTCAGACTTGGATAAGATCCTGTCAATTGTCTCACATTAATTTCTACATCAACTTTCTCAGTGGAACCTCTTCAAATTTATTGCCACTGGTAAGGTCCATTAAATTACAGATATTGCTCTTTTACTCTTAGGAGCCCTAGAGCCTTCCTGCTTCTTGCTGTCATCTAGGGTTTTCAAATGCTTTTACACAGACATCTTTCCATTGACTTTAATGGATTTTGCATCAGGCCACAAACTCCTGACTTTAAATTTTCTTTAAATTTTCTTTAACTAGATGTGCACTCAGGGTGCTGCTGCCTGAGCCTTAACACCAACAACTCTGCCTGGTGTCCTGTGATGCCTTTCAGCTTCCTAGCTCAGTCCCTGTGCCACTGACAGCACCAGTGTGAATCTGCCACATCTTTCATTGGTGGCCCAGCTTCCCTACCCACACCACAGCCTGGCTGAGGTCTCCTACTCTGCACACCACCTGGGTGGTCTGCAAGACCAAGAACTGCTTGCCTGTGACAGTTTTGGCCTCAAGGACTGGAAATCCTGGCATAAGAAATGCAAATGTGATAATTTAAGTTATGAATTAACACTAGGCTGAAAAAACAAAATAGCTGATCAGAGGGGCATTTCTTGAGCCTTGTTCAACTTTATCTGATCAACCGATGGGGTGGGAAATCTGACTTCCATGTTAAATAATGCAGCAAGTTCCAGGTGAACATGCAATTACCGATAGTAGAAATTTAATCAGAATTAATAAAATAATTTAATAACCTAATTAATACTTCATGTCTGCTTTCTTTTGCTTCTCCTACTGTTATGTATCATTTACCCTAAACAACTTGTCATGGCTGTTTACACAAAAGAAGATGTGGTCTCTGTGTAGAAGAACTTGTCACATTTTAAGCTTGACCTGGGCTGGATGCAGGACCAAGACAGAAGGGTTAATACCAGTCCTGCATCTGTGCCATAGGCCTTATATTACTAAGAGATAATGGATTTTTGTTTGCTGACAAGGGAGAGGTTTGTACTGTGATAACAAAAAGGTCAGCCTTTCCCATCGAGTGCAACAAAACAGTGTTTGTGGAATTTCATGTGGTTAAGAATTTCCTCATGGTTTTTGAGATTAGAAAATATCTGTGAAGTTTACTGTGCACAATACAAACAAGAATGTAATATTGATAGTATAGACAAGCTACAGAGTTTCACATAAGGTCATTTGGTAGGTGACTTTGCTAGCTATCTGTTGGGATTACTCTTATAAGTACTAGGAATACATTCTGTGCTCTAAATAGCATCTTCTGTTAAGCAATAAAACTTTTCACTTGTTTTCCTGAAGACAAAAGGCAAGGAGTTAGCTTTTCTTCCATAGTGAAAATTGCTGTTATAAAGCAGATGCACCCTGGCTCCTCATTTTCCATCCCACCTTTTAGTGAATGAATGTGCCATTTGCAAATAAACAAAATTTTAAAAAATAAAAACAAATTGGAAGATACTTTCAGAATATGAGAACATTTTATCAAAATATGCTTTGTAATATCCTCAGTTATTTTTGATCAACAGGGCAATGTAACTGCTCAACATAAGTAAATATGTGCTGAATGAGGGCACAGAGCATGAAGCAAAAGTAGAAAAGAAGAAACCAAATATGTTTCTGTATTTCTGGTATTTATGAAACCAGACAGATTCAGTAGGGCAATCTCCTGCAATGTATTGATAGATGAATTTTTGCTGCCCCTACTCCTGCAATTTTGGTCAATATTACTTCTGCTGTTGCTTTTATTCCTGACTTTTTGCTGTTTTATTTGTATTTATGCTCAGAAACTATAAAACATAGAAGTGGTTAGATACTTTGCCATAGAATGTCTTTGTGGTTACTAAGGAGTTGCACAGGCTGCTGACAATTGTTTGTTAAGAATAAACATTATGCTACAAAAGGTCATATTGGAATGGGAAAATGTCCAGATTATAGACATTTTGTTTAAGAAGAGATTTAAATAACTTTTTTGTCATGATAGAAAACAGCAAAAAAACTTCCTTAAATCCTTAAGGCAGAAATACTATTAATGTGTAGAAGTATGGGAAAGAATTTACATGTCACTTTTATCTCAGTAGGTCTTACATTTCATAGTGAGACCTGAGATATGAATTTCTATTCCTTCTTTCAAAACTTTCCCATAGTAGCCTTAAGGCTGGGTCTAATAATTCTTTTAATAAAAGTGTGCTCTGTAATGTGAATCCGGAACATAAACTTAGTGAAAGGTGCCTGGAGATATCCATCAATTCTTACTTCAGACAATGTAATATTATCTTATCTAAAGATCTTCAAAATCAGCCCAGTGGGTTGGGACAACAATGTTTTGCTGAAGTGATGAAAAATTTGCTGCACGGGGAAAGTTTCTGGAAAAGAAGATCCAGTCCATCATGTGGATTTTGCAGTCAAAGGTATCAGTAGATTCTGCTGAGTGACTACACATGTAGTATGCTCACAAGTAGAAGCTGACATATATACTTTAATTGCAAAAAAAAGCACAGGTCATATCTCCTCAGAGCAAATTCCTTCAAATCAAGAAAGTCCAAAACCAGTTGTACTAACCCCACCTAGAAAAACTTGTAAGGCAGTTGAAAATCTCAAGTGGAAAGGCTCAGAATATGAATGTGTTTGGGTTTTTTGGTAAGCAGCAAGACTAGAATTCTTATGGGTATTTTTCGTAGAGCAGAACCTTCCTTGAAGAAGGCTACACAGAGATTTCAGACTACTGTAACATTGTCCTTCTAAGTGCTTGAATTGTTTGGATATGCTGACTCTCTCGTCTGTTTGGAATTTTAGAAGCCAGATGCAGCAACTTGACTAATCAACAATAATGTTGGCACTTCAATAATTTGATTTATTAAGTAGGCCCTATGAGGTGGGTTCAAAGATAAGTTGCAGTTTCTTGTGCTATCTAAAGAGCTACTTCTCATAAAAAAATAATATTTTATTTGAAAAATTAAGGGCCAAGGAAATAATAAACAAGTCCCTGAACTAAGTCCTAAATTTGACATTTTGCATTATTTTCCCTGTGACTTGCTGGGTCAATTCCACCATACCCTGAGCTTCCTTAAGTTTGGAGAGAAGTTGAGGAGATATAATGGAGTATTTCTCCAGCCTGCTCATACCACTACCCACATTAGTTTTCAAAGAGGGATCAAAATAGCGCAGAAGAGGTGATTGACCTCAACACCCCATATGGCCTTGCACTCTTGTCAACCCTGCTTTCTCAGCTATGGTGTATGTCATAGTACACTTTTATTTCTCTAAATATCTGTAAGAAGTGTATGACCCATGGAAAATCTGACTTCTTGTCTCTCCAGGGGTGTGTTTTACTAAGAGTAGTTACTAGAAAAAGTACACAGAGTTGTTTCTGTAGCAATAGGCATAAGTCACCTTCACTGACCAGCTGATGGTCCTGGGTGCCAAGGGTGTGAGTGACACTTACATGTCTTGGCCCACTGTCTCCTTCCCAAGGATACTTCATTTGGACAGACACAAATCCCTTCACTTTCAGAATTACCTCTGTGGCCCTACACAGACTGGTTTCACTTTACCTACTTCTCAAGGCTAAGAAATTTGGAAAACAAAACTAAAAGAAAAGCATATGTTTTTTCTAAACAGACCAAGATAGTGAGTCTTTCAGTATGTTTGGTGTTTCAAGACAAGTTGTTTGTCTTTCCCTTTGCATCTTTCAAGATCTGTGAGATCACCTGTAATTAACCAGAATTTAGCAATGATTTTAGCACACTAGAACCAGTATGTGGGCAGGTAGCATACTCTACAATAACAGGTAACATACCCTCTTCAAGATTTAAGCTTCTCAAAGGAAATAATAAGACACCGGCAGTGGATAGTTTCAAATTACTTTTCCTTTCTAATTGGCAATTAAATCTAATTAACTTTTAGTTATTATTCAATGATTTCCTTTAACAAATGGAACCCTGATGAGATCACATCTGTTAAGACCACTTGGTTTGTGTCTCCACTTTCTGTGTATTTCTGTAATTTTAAATTAATTCAGCTACAGTCTAAAAGAAGATCATGTATCAGCCAGAATGAAAGTATGCATTTATCTAAAGTTACCATGAGTCCAGGAAACAGTAATTTGAAAAATAACATTGGTATGTAATCCTCAGGGCTTGGAGAGGAAAACTTGTAAAGATCAAACTGGAAGTTTGAATGTATTCGGGGTTACTTTGATATTAGCAGGATTCTCTTTGTGAAATAATTTAAAATATTGCTTTTATTCTTAGACTCAATGGATAGAAATTTAAAGGGTCATGTCCTCAATTACTAGCTTCAGAGGAAGAAAAAAGACAACTAGATAAGTACTCATTCAAAATAAGCTGAGAATTTCTGTCTCAGTATATATATAGTAAATATATTTTGCTGATTTTGTATCTTAGAAATTAATGTTAAGATTTGAGTCTCCAGCATAAGTAACTGGAGATAGCAGATTACATTATATTAATAAGAAATGAACAAGCAAATAAGTATGCTCAAGTCTTTAAGGAACTCAGCTGAAGAATTTTATCCTTACATGGACAGTCCAGCCAACAAAAATAGAGCTGTTTGCATGAGCACAGAACATTTGCCGCAGTAAAGGTTTGCAGGACAGCCATTAGGCACATTTTGTTCCCTCAGCTTTCTAGGCACTGATTTTATACAATATCTATTTTTGTTTATTGCTTTTTTATTTTCTCACATTGCACTAATATGTGTCATGACTGGATTTTTTTTTGCTACTTACCCCATGTTTTTCCTTCTGTTTCTGTCCCACTTAGAGTTTGTTCTGTTCAATTTCTCAGTAAAACAGCCTGCAAATATATCCTTGGAGACTGTCTCTATTTTAATCCTACTGATTAGGAAGACTTTTCTAACTCAATTTTTCATCAGTTAAGTATTTAACAATTATATGGGTATTGCTCATCTTACATGAATTAAGGTACATATTGACCAGCAGATTTTCCTCAAATAGAAATTCTTCATTTCTATTTGAGGAAAATTCATACTGTACAGACCACAAAATCAAAGTTTGATTATGGCTGGTTGTTTAGGGGTTTTTTTTATTTGAACATCAGATTCTATTTCCTTCACAAAAAACAAGAACTTTAAACTTTGCTCGAAGAACCAAAGCAAAAAAAAAATGTCAGTGTGCAACAATTTATTGTTAAAATGTGGTTCTAAACTTCAAGCATGTAGCAAACAAAATTTACAGTTGTGCAAACCTACACAGAGAAGCTGGATGGAAATAGCAGAAACCATTATTCTTCGTATAAACATCTTATATCAGAAAAGACTTTTTTGGCTTAAATATACGGTTGCTATATATCAGACCTCTGCCACTTCATTTTTGATACTCAAGATTGATTTTTTTCCTGTCTTTTGAATTGAACTTTGGTTGTTTGAATGCAAAAACTGGACTTTTGTTACAATCAGCAAAGAGTATTACTTGCTTCCATCACATTACCTAATCTGGATCCCAAATTTGGCTTTTCCCTTGGCTATGATAGGCCTGGTTCAATGTTTATGTGCCATGGCTCATGCTGTTGTGAGTACATTGACGTTGTGGAATTATTTCCAATTTTTATCTATGATAGTGAAATAGGAATGATAGCTGCTCAGGCAGCTGCCAAACTCTTCTGTAATTTAGTCTCATTAATTTTCAGAAGTCAAGTAAGACTTGGTTAGGTGGAATCCTTCCAAAAACAACCCCACAAATACTTTGGAAAAGAGTAACTATATGATATTACGTTGGATGCATTTTTATCAAAAGAAAAAACAAACCCCCAAACCTAAACCAAAATTTGAATTCCTGTTTTGATATTTAAGAGCACTCCACAGATTCAGTATTTCATTATTTGAAGCAAGGTTCTAGCATCTTAGGGAAATGTAGAATATGATATGAAGATAGGGTTGTTAATTAGCCCTCATGCTTTACCTAGAACAGGCTTTTGTTAATTATATATGCCTAGGTTAAATATTAATCTTTAGCATTTATAAAGAGCTTTGCATTTTTTTTAAGTACTCAGCAAACATAAACTAATTACATGTCACAATATCCTGTCTAATTAGATGACTGTGTAATTTCCCCACAAGATACATTATTTTTCACTTCCTGTCACTGAACTATTTTGTAGTATTGCTTTACATTGCTAAATGGTTTCTTTCCACTCCAGGAATGGTTGAAATATTAGAAAAAAAAAATCAAAAACTATTAAATCTGCCTGGGAAATTTCATTTTCTCATTGGAAAATTCTAAGCTCATTGTTTACTTATAGGAAAAAGTCTGTCTTGCTGAAGTTCCTGAATAGAAAAGATTAAAAAAGGTGATTTCTTTGTACAATGGGAAAATGTTACATATGGTGCTTTCAATAAGAAAGATTTTGGAAAGTCTTTTCACTCCAAAAGTTTGGTTTCGTTCTACTAAATAAAAAGGAAACACACCTTACATGCCAAACTTCGCAGGAACCTTTTGAAATCTTTCATGCTTTGGCCCAATCTGCTTTCTGCTGCTGGGAAACATTTCCGACTTTTGGTACGTGTAGCATGAACAGATCTTCTGAGCATTCTTGTAGATAAAATACTTGTTGTCTTGGCTTTTAACATTGTTAAAACACAGAATATGTTTATTTGTCTGTTTTTTCATGTTTTCCATTCTCAACATTTCTCAAGGCATCAGTTCTGAGATCAGCTGGAAAGTGAAAAATGAAATTTATGCCTTGTAAATTCATGTGATATCCCTAAATCAAGAGTATCTTATAGTTAGAATACCTTACATAGTTTCTATGTGAGCTCAACTCTTTTGGGAATGGTAAATTCTGCTACATTTGCTCTCCCTTCGATTTGTCACGTGAAATGCTGAGATATGTACTGGGAAAACTGATGACATCAATTTAACGGTGAATTGCTTTGAAAATACATCAATACACCTAGAGTGACTTAAACATAAATTTCAAAAATTTTGTTCTCCTCTTTTCTGTAGGATGAGGCCTCTCTCTTAAGAGATACCTGAATGATACACCCTGCCACCAAATTGCACCTTGGTATTTACAATGCAATCTTGGAGGAGCTTCTCTGCTTCTCTTTCTTGACTCACATGTCAGACCCAGGGTGTGTAAGTATATTGCTAATGATACTAGATTTGCTTTTACTATTTCTTATTTGAACAGGAAACAGCTTGAGTCAGGACCTTTCCTCTTCCTGCAGAGCAGCAGCTTGGATATTGGGCCATGAAAAGCCCTTTATGGACCATGGGCAGAATGAACAGCCGTTTTCTCCTAATGCTTGGCAAGGTTATGAAGTTGTCAGTTTTCGTTGTTGCTCACAGTTGTCAGTTTGCCCAAGCAGAACCTTGGCACCAGGAGGTGACATGGCATTTTTCACTGAGGCAATAGCAAATAAATACATCTACACAAGAATTTTTCTTCTTGAAAAAAATCAGTAATGGTTGCAAATTCCTCATCTGTGATTTTTTAGGAAGAGCTATGGGAATGAAGTTCTCAAATCACACTAAAAGTCAAACATATAAAACTCTCAGGCACTTTAATGTTAGGACTGATTGTTCCCAGACTTGACAGCATAACAACTGTTTTTCAAATTACAAACTGTAAAAGTGAAGCATTGCTGAAAATTAGTGCTCTTATTTAGGAATTCAGAGAAGGACTGAACTACAGTGGCAACTCTGAGTCTAAAACACTTAGATATTTTAATCATAATACTAAAAAAGCTCATCTTAAATTTACGTTTCTGGTAATATTGGCAATGCAGTCAAGTCACCTTTGTCACTCTTTCTGAATAAAAAAGAGTTATTTCAATCCTTGGGGGTATTGTGGTGAACATCAGGTATGTAATGAAAATAAAAGGGAAGGATTCATCTGTGCTCCTCACACCGCCAGAAAATGAAGAATCATGATTATCTTAAGTTTGTGCTTAAGGAAAAAAGTAAAGAAATGTGTTCCAACCCAACATTTTATGTTCTAAGGAGGCCTTTCTAGAGTACTTATGCAAACCTATCTGTTGTCTCTCTGATTTAGATTTATTAGAGTCATTGAGGAAGCTGTATGTCTTTTGAGGAGAAGTGATAGCTCTTGAGCTGTTCAGGCCCTGCATCTATTCTCATCCAGCTCCTATTCATGGTATGGAGGCATTCACCCTGCCTCTAATTCATAAATGATGGATTCCTGAGGTTGTGGTGAGGCACAGTCGCTGAGCAAACACAGATATTAACATTCCCACAGCTTTAGAAATATGGTATTATAGCTTATGGAATTTAATAGAGTCCCATGCATTCAATTCCTGTATCACTGATGTTATTATATATATGTTAGAAATCCCATCTGAGAAGTATAGATTACTTCAGTGCCTTTTGTTCATCACTAACTCTTTAGAAACCATATGGAGTGGGATTTTTCAAAGAACTTTACCATGGACCTAACTCTGCTCGAGTTCAAATCAGAGAGTTTTATCATTAACTTCAGTGGAAGCTGAAGTAGGTCAGTGCCAGTTTCTGTAGAAGATCCAATCCTTTAAGCTTATTGAAAGAGCTATAAAAGAGGAACTCATTCTAGAACCAAGTCAATGGAATCCTGGGTATGAAAGAAACTCATGGCTGGCTCTTGTGTAAAGAACAGGACCTCATCAACTGGACTTCACAGAAGTCCTTTGGTTTCAGCCATGCATTCATAGATGCTGACATAGGCTTCTTAATTCAATTTCCAGACACACATGTGCTGTCTCCTTGACAGTCTTACTGAAGGATTCAGTTCTGAAGTATGGGGTGGGCTCTGAGAAAGCTGGTCTAGTAAAAGGTATCCTGCCCCTGGCAGGTGACCTTTATGTCCCTTCCAACTCAAACCATCCTATGATTCTGTGATTCTGTGGTTGTATGTTGTAAGAATGAGCTCAGTGCAATTCATTTTGAGTTCTGATGCCCACGCTTCAAGATACCCCACACTGTGCTGGTAAGTAATATTTAAAATGTCAAAAGCAACCAGAAGTGCTCAATAGGTACCTAAAAGCTAAGATTCTGCTCAAGCATAACACAAGTCAGGGCAGGCAAGTGAACTCTTTCAAACCTCCATGGACTACACAGGATTTATAATAACAAAGAATTAAATGTGAATCTACAGGACATCAACTGCTTTTGTATCTCAGAAAAACCTTTGGGAGATTGTAAGCTTTTTTGGAAGTAATTCAAATTCACATGTAGCCCTGATATCAGAGTGCATTTTGAGTGCAAAGTAGGTCTACACCATTTTTCTGGCCTCTCTTAGCTATTATAAAGTACCTTTCTGGGTGATAACAAATTACTTAAAACTGATTAAACAGTTACATCCCATTTCTAAATGTGCTGAAGAAATCTAAAAAAAAATCAATTTAGATAAGAATCAGGCACTATCATTTCAGTCTGATAGCATTTCACATCACTTGTAGAGCTGAACGACTACAGAAGTGAAGGGTAATAATGAGCTGATAGTCTGCTTCAGCTGAGATTAAATTTTAAACAAATATCTGTATATAGGTGGAGATTTATAGAGGATTCTAAGGAGAAAAACCTTAATATGAATTAATACAAATATACTTCTCAAATCTTCTGCTTAACCCCAGACCATATACCTCAGGTAAAGTATATTAGTATTTACTAAGTGTATCAGTATTATTTTCTTTGTTATTTCACTCCTCTTCCACAACCTCCTGTAATATATATTTTCATGGCATTTTGTTTTTATCCTAATATGTCAATGATGTGTTTCCTTTATTTCCCTGTATTCTACTCCTCCTCTGTGGTTAGCTTTTGGAGGGTTTTTTAGGCTTTCCTGTGACAGTGAACCAAGAAGGCCTGGGGACCTGGTGATGCTATCCTTATATGATACTTAAAGATCTGAAACATAAACATCTAAAATTAAACAATATACTGTCCTCTTTTCCCTTCAATAACCATATTTAACTTCAGTTCTCAGGTTACGTAGGGCTCCAATAAACATTTTCTGCACAACAGAATATTTTGGGGCAAATCTTGTCTGTTTTCTGGCATCTTGCCCAGCTCTCAGCAACAAAGGGTAGGGGCATGTTCTTCCAGGTTTCTAAGTCCACAATATTCCTTCTGGATAGATATGGCATGTATTTTGTGGGGCAAAATGCTAGACTTAGTCTGAGCTGGGTCTGGGGGGAGATGTGTGTGTGGGGTGTGGCCTACCAGCCATCACATTTAGCCCCTATCTCAGTCTTGGACCATACCTAGCCAAATAAAGTACCACAAGAAAATCTAAAAGTAATTACAACTCCATGCAGTCTCTCTGTGACAGAGATGATGGTGAAGGTTTGTATATGACCCTAAAATATAAATCAATGTTATGTTACTAGATTTACCTTGACAACAGAAAGCAAGTAGTGCCATTATTCCAGCACTGAATATTTTTTATTTTCGTAAATTATAAATATTACTTTTTTTCTCTCCACCTTCAGCCTTAAGAATGTGGTTTCACATTTCATTTAATGTTAAATGGTTCATTACATAGAGTAGCAACTTAGTTCTCTTATTATGGTGTTATCTTTCACTTTGTCAAAATATGTCTACTTGATAAGAAATCTGACAGAAGTTGCTTATGATGGGATCACTAACAGCCATCAGTTTCTCTCTAGCAAATGAAACTGTAACCATGGAAACGGCCTTTTTTTGCCAGAATGAAAATGAGACAGCACTCTGCTGCAGCCATTAGTAGAATACACAAATGTCCCTCAAGGCAAACATCTAAAGCAAATGGACTGCAAAGTAAGGAGCACTAATTTCTATTTATTTAGGATTTGTAAACCTAGCAGAGCAAGATATTAACAAAGGAACAAACAAAAGGAGGTTAAAAAAAGAGATGTTTGTATTTTTCTTTCCGTTTACAAAACTCCTTATTTTAAATAAAAATTCTTCATTCTGGTCTTATAAGTATAAGCTTAAATAGTACGATGACAATGCATTTAAATAAGGCTGTGGCCCAACTGTGCCTGTTATTTAAAGAAAATTATAAAAAAAATACACTAGAAGAATGGTTGGGGTTTTTAAGCTTTTGGAAATCCATATTTAAATGCAAAGGTATTAAAAATACTGACTGTGAGACCTTTCTTTCCACGCTGTTTAATTTTCAAACAACCATGTTCATACTGATAAGATACACCAGGGCTGATAATAAGTCTATTCTAAACACTATCAGCAGTCAGCCACAGGCTGTCAAAGACCTTTCAAGTGTCAGACTCTTCTTACTATCCTCTTTATTCAGTACTACGCCCCTCTTGCTACAAACTGCTTATTGAATGCAGAGATTCTTTTGACAGACTCAGATTAGGTGAGGGGTCTTAAACGGTCTACGATGTACATCAGTAAGATATATCTTAACTTGTTTGCCTTCTCCTTTCACATCAAAAATCATAGTTACACTGGGAACAGCAATGTCTACCTCCTGTTCTATTTCCAGCTCACTGAATAAAGCAAAGATACAATTTTCCACTAGGATAATTAGTTTGTTAACCAAAACTGTTTAGATATTTAATTCATAGCTAGCTATGGATTGGAATCATCATGCCAATTACTTACAGATACCTTGGGGTGCTTCAAATACCTGTATGCCTGTAAATATGACAAAGTGACATGCTGTGGCAGCCACTTTCAGAGAGCTGTTTTCTATAGTGTGATTAGAAATACCCACCACTGTTCTGATATGTTTCACATGGGTCAGGGTCAGACATACTTATGGAAGTTGTTTCTTACTGCCAGTTTGTTGTTTGTAGATGTAAAAAAAAATAACAGGCAACGACAGGATAGGAAAACTAACCTGAGTTAGTTTTGACTCTAAAAGAAGTGTTTGTAAAACCCTGCAAGTGTTTTACAAACTTGCAGTCCATGACCTTTATGGTTTTTCAAGTGTTAATCATGTTGGAAATGAACCAACTTAGGTAATTAAAATGGCATGACTGAGACCACTGCCTCACTGGAAAGTCACTTATCTATCCTATCTGCAAAATGCTACTAAAATATTCCCTTTTGAAATCAAAGGTACATGTTAAAATAAGCATAAAAAAGGAGAGGTGTCTTGGTTTTTGGTTTTGCTTGATATTGTCGTTTAATTGTCTTAAGCATATGTTCAGCCATATGTGTGAGTACATATGTATACTCACATAGATGCACACATAAAATAAAAATAGTTTATTAACATTGCAGGTAAGTCTGCAAAATGCTTTTTCAGTCTTAATTAGCTATCTTCCAGAGTAGAAGCATGCCTGGTAAAAAAGCAAGCAAACCAGCAAATCTTTATATACTGAAAAACTAGGGGGGTGGTAGGAATACACAAATAGCTTTACTTTCTTTATTCTACTATAAGAACATAGGACTTTACCGGTATTCTAAGGTAAAGAACACAGACAAAGTGCTAGTTAAGTGCAGTGCTTGCTTATTCTAGTAGACATAACAGCTAATTAAAATTGGCAAAATTTCCAAGTAAATAGGGCTGTTATTGGCTGCTGGAAGCTGACAGCTGGAGTTGCAATTCTCTTTAGTCCAGACATCAGAAAACACTTTAGCTGGATAATACTAACCTAGTCTGAAACTCCATTTGAAGCAAAACAAAAAAAAGATCAGTTAGCAGCTGAAATGTCTCGCATGAAAATACATTTGATGTGAGAGGACAGAGGACAGACGATGTATATCACCACATTCTCACTATTTTCATTACAATTCATTTCAATTCATCCACCTTTACCATCACCTAATACAATATCTTTGTAGTTTAGGGTACAGATCTTTAGTGGTTACCTATGATTTGTTTTTTTCTGTACAAGATGGTGAATTTTATTTATATAAAATTAAACAAATATATGCAAAGATTATTATGTCTAAAGTAAATTTGACAGGGATATTCCATTGCTCAAGTAGTTTTCTGTCCTGTATTATTGCCATGCATTCAGTGGAGCTTATGTACTGGATAATTTGCTTCTCCCTTCTCAAACAAGTAATTATATTGTCCCATAATCCTGAATTGATCCAATCTTCTCAAGGCAACTAAACTGAGAGAATACCTCTCCTAGGCTTCTTCAGTATTCAATGAGATGAGGGAAGCTCACGTAGAGAAAGAATCAGCCACCTAAAATCTAAATGATATCTTGGAGGTTCTTATTTTTCCCTTTGACCATACAGGGAGCTGTCAGCTGAGTTCAGGTAGTGCTTAAAACTGAGTGGAGAAGTTTCTGCAGAAGCAGAAGTTGCCTCATATCCAGAAAAGAACAGATCAAATATTTTAAGTCAGTCTAAAAATGCACAGGCTTGCAGCACATTTTGTCACAGCAGCAGCATCACCATTGATATTGCTGCTACACCACTCCTTCTGTCGGAATAAAGGCAAGAGAAAGAGGAAAATGAGAAGGAAAAATCAGGTCACCTAGCAGGAAGAAGAGAAATAGCAATGTTCCTGTTAGCTGTACTATGACATTTTTTGCCTCCTGATCTGACTCTGAAGCAACGCTGACTGTGCCAGGAGAGACTGGTAGGGCTGTAGCTGCAGCAGCACTCACAGCCCAGACCCAGCTCTGGGATCCATAACCTCCAGCAGGCACCTGCCATGCAGCAGCCCAGCAACAGCCACTCACTGCAGGACAGGTCACAAACAGAGCTGCTGGCACAACAAATGCAGCTTTACCTGTCCTTATTAATATACAGTGGGTTCTGTTCTTCCTCAAGTAAAATGGACAAGTTGAAATATATCTTAGGAAAGCTTCTAGATTGATTTTTTTCTCCAACATATCATTCCACTCTGAACTGTATCAGACAATACTACCAATCACCATGGGTACAGTGCACTGCTACATATGGTTATATTGAAAAATAAACTTTATATGTAGATATTGGCCTCTGGTAAGCTCAGTTATTTCTGTCCTGAAGAGATTATTGTGTCTAGATGACAAAAAAGAAATGCCCTTTCATGGCTACAGAGTCAAATTGATTTAAAACAGATAATTCTGCCTCACAGAGAAGTGATGAGAAAAGTTTCAGATACCATGTGCTCTTCGCATTAATAAATTGCTAGTTTGCATTTTACTATTTTTCTTGGTCCTGATGCTGACCTCAGTGATGTCTCTAGTTGTTTACTATTTGATTCTTATAATCATGAAAGAATTCTACATTATAAAGTATAAAACCTCTTAAAAAGAAAGGATGTGAATATGAGTTCATGTTTCAAAGTACAGGTGAGAACAGGATATTTGCCACTTTAAATAAGTATTTTTTAAAGATCTGGGTACCCCGTATCATTGGTCCATTTCCTTTGGAGTGTATATGCACACTAACTTTATATGACTGTAGTGTCTCAACCCTCTTAGATGAACCACACCTCATAGAAAACCACCTCTCTCAGCTGCGCTAGAGACACACTAAACATTTAGCTTATTTTAAAGACTCACATTAGTTCAAAGCTAGGCAGTCTGAAAAGCAAACCTTGACAGAGTCAGATTGTTCATGCTTTTTGTCCCTTCCAACTAGCCCATTTCTCCCAGATTGAAGGACCAGGTTAAGAGCAAAGTTTTTGCTACATATATGTATGCAACTTCTTTGGTTTCAAATCTGATTTCAGTTTTTGTGTTGGCAGATCTTACCCTGGCCAAGTACATAAGACAAACATCTGCATCATCTGAACCATAAAGATCATAAATTGCCACCCAAATGACTGATGTTTATTAATTTGCATACCATAACTACTTCAATGAGTGTAAGAGTATTCTGCTGACAGATTTTTTTGTTTTTCAGTATGTTTTAGACATCTAAAACTTCAGAAGCTCTTCTAGCTGTTGTAGCTTGGAGTATTCTGTGCATCATGAAAGTCTTACGTGTTTTCCACAGCAGCTGAAAGCACCCTCCCCCACCTCCACCAGTTATCAAATAAAGAAAAAATTATAAGTAAGCTGGACCTGCATAGAAAACACAAAAAAGATTGATCACTAAATCTGGTAACTCCTAACTGCTTTATCACATGTATTTGATATTATGTTCCCTGACACAAAATATACCTGGTTTCAAAACACTAGGATACAAACACATTGTTTCAATTGCTATGAGTATTATTTAATGTAATTTTAAAAACCTTTATATAAGAAATTAAAGGAGTAATCATGTGAAAAATCTAATTACAGGGGAAAAATAAGTCTGAAGATCTCCCAGTCTAAAATATCTCAGGTCTGTCAGTTTGATGCCTAACATATTTTTTAGTCCACAGTCAGCATGTCTGTAGGGATCTGATCAGGATAATCCTTGGTTTGTTTCAAATAAACCTCTGTTCTCCTGTACTGAGCTGTGCAATAGCTTTTTCCAAGAAACACTGCCTGGAAGGAGCACATAACAGGGGTCAAGTCCAACCATGAACTTTATGAATTGTTTAGTTGCACATTAAAGGACAGCATCAAGTTCAGTTATAAGCTTTGAAATGATCTTATTTCTAGCCTGTGCAGGTGGATGCTTCCCTGTACATTTGATTCACTTGGTCAAGATTTAACCCATTGTCTCTTGCAGCTCTCCCTTATGCAAAAGTCTTTGCCTTATGCTTTTATTACTTTATAAGTATTTTTTAAAAAACCCAAGAAAATTGGGTAAAAATCTGGACAGTGTTTGAGATGCAGGGATATTGGTACACACAAAGCTGCTTCTTAGCTTTTTGGCTGCAGCCCCAAGCTCAGGAGGAGGGCTCTGCTCCCCAGGGCTCTTCTAAAGCAGAGAATCCTCTCAGTTCCTGCAATGACACACAGGGTGCTTCAGGCTCAAACATAACAAAAGGAAGACTCTTGCTTTATTTGGTGTTAAGTCTTTCAACACCTTGAAGAATTATAATAGAGTTACCAATATTAGGGACTTGCAGTTACAGGTAACTGAAATGTGTGGGACCTGCTTTGCCAATTTCTTCAGGTATGTACTCTAAAAGTAAGACCAAAAAATTCAATCTTTCAGTGCCTACTTCCACATTTTCAGTGCCGCTACCTATCTACCCCAGAGAGGCTAAATTCACCCTTGAAAAAAGCTCTAAAGCCAAGGTCCATCTGAACCCTCATGGAAGATTCAGTATGCTTGCTCCCCGAGCAAATTCAGCTTCACTTCCATATCATCCTTAGAGTACAAAACTGACCTCTTATGGTGGATGTGGAACCAAACAAGCAGGATAACAGTCAGGACCTCATTAACAGAAATGAATAAGTCAAAATCCACTTTCTCTATATTTAAAATTCATGTTCTGATTCATTCTTCAACTTTATCTGAGAATGTTGTGCCAAGAAGTTTGCATGATAGCAAAGAGAGAAGAGCATGACCCGTGCAATACAAACTGGTGGGTGCCAGTCATGTTGTGATAGCAGTGTAATCCCACAGTGCCTTACTGCATTGATCATATTCAGTATATCCATATAGACCATATCCATGCATATATTTTTTTCCTCTTATATAGTTACTTATTTTCTTTTTTTTTCCTTTCTATTAAACTTTTGGCAAAAGGAGGGATGTCAGAAGCATGAGATTTATCAGGACTAATCTGCTGCCTCCATCTACTGCTATTGCTGATATATCATTCCTCCTCAGATAAGACATATTTTCTGGTGCAAATCTGCATTAACATTTACAGAGCAGTAACACCAATGCTGGAAACATAGACATGTCTCTCATGTGTATCTAATGGAGCTGAAAGGGTATTGAGGCTTACAGGAGTTTTGGAGGAAAGCTGTGTGACTAACTGAATTTTTTGATCAGTTGGATAAAAAATAATCAACTGGGAAAATAATTTCTACATTTTTAATATTCCCAAAGTAAAGAGATCTGAGACTTTACTTTCAGATTGACCAAAATATTAAATATTCAGGGGAACATCTAAAAAGGTGCTAAATTTTTCTAAATGAAAAGTTGTTTTGAAATGAAAAAAATCAAAACATTTCACTTGAAAATGTCAGAGTGAAGTGTTTTGACTTCTTAAAATGTTTTTGCTGAAAAATGATAAATTATACATGAATTTTTGAATTGTTTCATCATCTCGAATATGCTTTTTAGTGAAAAGAAAGTTACAGCTCCCTTCATAGTGTTAGGGTTTTTTTAACATCATGTCTCTGGCCTAAGAAATCAAGTATTTTTTCCCAGTTTTTGGATTTTAATTTGTTTGAAATTTAATATATTTAATGATCATAAATCTCAAAGACTTGAACCATGTGGATGTGGTAGAAGTATATCTGACTTCACTGAAAAGAAGTACTTACAGTGATAGACACTTTAATACACATGAACACATCCAAAGAGAGGGACAATTTCTGCTCTAAGTTACAATAGCTTAGAACTGAATAATTACTCAAAATTAGATGGAGTAATTTCACAATCCAAACTATAAGACACTTAGATCATTGTGCTTATTGGAAATTGTAGTTATTGAGAAAGCTGTGATAAATCATGGCATGAGCTATTGAGTGTTCAACAACATCTGAATAATTACTGCAATGATTGTTGCAATGCTCTCTGTATGGTATTACATGATATAGTTTCTATGACAGAAATTAAATACTGTCATAATATTATATCTGTTTTCAAAGCGTTGTTTGGGCTGCTAGGGAAATGAGGTAGCATTCAATTTTAGGTTTTAAGTTAAAATACAATTGAGATCAGTGATTATTAAAAATCATTACTCAGATTGAGCCTGTTATTTCCTCCTGTATTTCTTAATTTATCTGATTTGTATTTGAGTAAAATCAAATCCTGAGAGGAATGATTTCTGATTAGATCATAGCTGTTATTTAGTATCTGCGGAGGACTTAATGTAATTGCTGCTAATTCTTGAAATTTGGCCAAGTGGTAGTTAACATCCTACAGATGAGTCCGAACAAAATACTTTCCATTGTCTCTGTACAAAATGTAAATACAAAGACTTAAAAAATGTTATATCCTCTTTTGTTTATAAAAAGTACTTATTTTTTAATCCACTTTATTTAATACATCTTTTTCCATTATTGCCTATCAATGGTATTTATTTGAATTGTTACCAAAATTGGTTTAGATAAAATATTATGAAGTGTTACTGACTGATGTAGTTTTAAATTATAAGGAAATCTTGCCATTCTTTAAAAGCATTAGAAAGAGAAAATAGAAGCCACAATTCATTATTTATTTGCATTCAATGTGAATTATACCTGTGCGGTGAATTTTCTGTCTCTTTGGATCTGATATAAAGATATTTTTTATTTCAAGCATAATTGCTGAAAACACAGCTGTTTAATAGTAGGAAATGAACTTTCTACCTTGTGAGGTCTTCGGGATATGACCTCTGCTCTGGTAAATGGCTACAAGTAAGTGAGGCTCCTCCTCAATGTTCTTTCGTTTGTTTACATCAGCAGAAAATTTGGGGCTCACAAATAAATACACCATAGGATCCAGCTGAAATGAATGATCAAAAGGCATATCACACTGAAATGAAATTTCACCATGTTTTTTGTTTTTCTGTTCTGAAATGGAAGAATGATTCAAAAGAAGTATCACATCAAGCATTGTGATGTGTTTGCATTAGCTGACATTTTCCTAGCTGTTTCAAATTGCTCTTAAACAACCAAAAAGAGCCTCCCAGTAACTCGCCTGTATCAGATGTGCTGGGAAGACAAAAGCTTCCAGGCTGTAATCTGGACAGTACTGAAATCTCTACACTTTCCCTTGAGTGTGAGTGTTATAAATAGTGGCAAACCGCAACTTGCAGACTTCAGAACAAGGTTTCATTTGCTAGGGACTTAGTGCGGGAGTGTTGTTCATACAAAGGTGCAAAAAAAACCTAGGACAATTTAACAACAGCCTAACTGGTTCCCTTTGTTTAAACTATTCCCAGGAAGTGCAAACAGTCTGGATTTCTAAGCACAGCTTCAGAAGGACTGGAAGACATTTCTGGAAAAAGACATATGCCAACAGAGTTTAAAGCAAAGATGATAATGAGTTGAGGTTTAATTTGGCATTCTTTTAGCCTTCATGTCTCTTTCAGATCTCAGCATTACTTTCAGATTACTTGAACTTCAGAGTACAGCTATGTTAGGTAGAACATTAAAAAAATAAATAAAAGGTTTCTATTAGACAACAGCAATATTTAGGTTTTTAAAAACACTACAGTTTGCTTCTCTTCCAGGCATATCCATTTGCTTATGTACTGTATTGAAAATATTTCTGTTTAACTTGATCACATTTACATTTACCTTTCTCTCAATATTTGGATTTATTTTCCAGTAAATATTTCACTAACATGAAGATATTTCTGAATTATTCTGTGTTTCTATCAACAGAAATGCTAAATATAGTCTGCAGCAGTGGCTGCCTTCATTAATATGATTTCAAAACAAACATGATGTTCAGTGCATACTTTATTTCTGCTAGGAGACATCACATTTCTAATTAAACTCAAATCATAACTGAATGAAAATACATGGAATTCAGAATTATTATTTATATTGTACTCTTCATCATTATTACTATTTTTTACCAGGCAGAAGAAAACAAAAATCATAGGACAGAGGATGACACTTGAAAAAATATATTTTCTTTATGAGCTGTCTTCATTGTCATAAGTGCTATTCTGCCAATAAGATCTTTAGGAGAATTCTGTTTGTATCACAACATGTACTATTCATCAGGAATTAGTAAATTCATCAAGGAAAAAACCCAAACGATTTGTTTGCTATAGATGTCTGTAGTATTTCTCAGGAAAAGTCTTGCTATTTTAGTCCATGGAGAACTTCTTTGTGCTTAAAATGAATAATGAGAAAGAAAGATTTTTTTTTTTCCAAAGAGCACTAAGGAAGATGATGGATTAAAGCAGATGCAGACTGTTTGCGGTTATATAAGACTATTAGGTACCCTGCTTGTTCTGGCTTTTGTAATTTGTCCATGTCCTACTTTATATAACTCAATCCATTGTGAGCAAAAACATGAAATACCAGAATAGTTCATATTTCATTTTGTCAGCAAATTAGAACGAAAAAATATATAAAAACAAACACAATAGACATCATATTTGCTGAGTATAGAAGTGAGTATTTTTTCATATCAAAAGAGTCTGAAAAGAACAGAAGGTTAAGAAGATTTCTTTTTACAATGAGCAGATGTGCTTGTTACTGTTGATGGACAAGCTTATCCATTTACATCAATTAATATCAACAGCAAGCACATCAATATGGAAGCTTGTCCTGACGCCTTGATTTTTTCCCATCTGACAGGTAATAGTAGGGCTGGGAAAATGTCACAACAATTTAGTCATGCTTCACTGGCTTTAACTAGTTCAGTGACAATGGGAATGCATCATGCTAAGATTCCTTATGATTCATAATGGTACTGCATTAGTCGGCTATTGCAGAGGATTTAAACTAGTCTTTGTCAATTAAGGGTTTAAGGTCAAATCCTCTTTATGGTTTTTTCATTCGTGCATTAAGTAAAAGCAAGTTAAAATATTTATGAATGGCACTGAAATGTGGAAACTTTCTTTAGGAACCTGTCTTTTCATATTGAGTCATAACTGAAACCAACAATGTTTGACAAAGAAACGCTATTTCATCACATGGCATGGCTTATCCCTCCCTTCTCTAAAGGCCCAAGCTACAGTCTACTCTGTTTTGGCAGGAAAACTTCTGTGGTTAGGAACCTGAAATCATAAACATTTTAGGCGCTGAGATGAAATTATGCCTCAGCACGCTTGACAACAATCAAGACATGATATTAATATTGCTAAATAGTTTTTTAAATGTTTTGAATGCTCATCAAGCCAAGAAACGTTCAAAGACCAGAAGAGAACACTGCATATGGGTCAGTAAAAGGGATGCAGGGTGAACTCTCTGCTGCCCAGCAGGAAAACCATAACAAGGCCTGATGAGCCTGGACAAGATGTGTTATCCCTGTGGCTGCAGTGGGTGTCCAGCCCACCATCTGCAGGCTGCCTGTTCTGGCTTCCTGGGGCCCACACATCCTACTTTAAGGATGGTTCAGGGAGCAGGGACAAGGAAGAGTTGCTGGCTTCACCCCTGGAGCCTCATCTGCTGGTCAGCCCATTCAGCCCAGGGGGACCTCTGCAACTTCCCTTTATTTCACAAATTGAAAACTGCTGAATATCCATATGTTTTCCTCTTGAGGAGTAAGCGGTAATGGGACATGTTTTGCTTATTTGTTTAGATGCTGCCTCACTGTTTTCTGTGGGTTGCACCAGGGTAGCTGAAAGCATGTCATATCCAATATAAGCATATTTTATTGTTATGCAACTTTTCAGGACTTTGGGCTAGAAATGGCATTATGAATCCTTTTACATAGAGACACATACATGCACTTGCACAATTTTCCACTCAAATATTTTTGACTGAAATATCCACGTTTTCAGACGGTTTCTTTTCTGCTTATTCCTTGCAAAGGGAGGTATACTTGAATTAAGAGGGGATTCAATGTCCAGCTATAAGTCATTGATTTAACCCTTCTGTCATGAGAAAAGTAAAATCAACTTGCTTCTAATATAGTTAAATGTTTGTGAAACTAGTATGTGAAACTAGATCTTTGGAAAGGATAGGAAATTACATTTTCTATAATCAATCAATCATCTGTGAAGAGAAGTTTATTTAAAGTGACTCCTTTCTGATTACTTCTAGAAGAGATAAATAGAAAATTATTCATAAATAAATCAATATATTGATAAGGTGACAGCTGAGAGGTTGTGCTGTTCAATGTAGATCATTTTATGAATGCCTGTGGAACAAGACAATGTTATCTAAAGAAGCTTATACTAATGGCATATGTATATTGGATCAACAGCCTGGTTAGAAATTCAATAGCAGTAACTAAAATTTTCTAGTCATCCTATGACAACTATATGTAAAATATCAGCATGAAAAATACATTAATTATGAGGATATTTTTACTACTTTGTAAATTGACATAATAGGTTATAAAACAGATAATAGAGCTACATATCCAGAGAACATTTCTTCATATGCTTTCCATGTATTAACTCTTAAGCTGCATACCCCCATGGCTCTGCCCTGTCCCTGGAAGCCATATTTTGTAGACATGAATCAAAATCTTCATCACAGAACCTTGAAGAAATAGCTTTGTGCCCATTGCCTAGGTGATGGGCATATAGCAGAATATTTTGGATGAGGAAACATGAGAGAGATGTTCAGTCCATAGGGAAAGGTATTTCTTGAGACGGAATGATAGTCTGGGAGAAACTAATGTGAAGGAAGTTCCAGAAATTATCTCCCAAAATCATGAAGGTGGTGTGTTTTTTGTGTCCAACTCCTGTGCTTAGTATGGCTCTGAGAGGAATAAAGAAGGCTTTGAAACCTCTAAAACATCATTAGTTTCTCCTTTTCTTCCTCATTCTGAGAAACACCTTTTTCTAGAATCCCTAAATGTATTTGGCCAAGGGAAGAAGGGATAAGTCATTAAAATATTGAGTATGAATGTTTTTAATCAGATCACTTAGTGCTCTATTCTTTGGTCACAAATTTCATCAGATTCCTAATGTGAAAAAGCTTGGTTTTTTCCAAAGATTAAAATGGTAAATTTAAGAGAAATAAATATTTGCCTTCAGAAACTTCAATTTTTCTGAAAGATCCCTTTGCAATACACAGACCTCTGCAACACTGTTAAGAAAAGCTCTCAGAAAAGTCAAGATATGAATCCTATCTCAAAGTAGTTAAAAGATTGCATATTGAACTTACTGGAAATCTCTTTATCAAAATCAGGAATGATTTGGGCCTTTTTCATCTTCTCATGTTAGTTGTTTGTGGTTTTTTAAATTAGCCTATTTGGTGATTTTGATGTTAAGAAACTTAGCTCTTTACATTTCAAAAAAAATCCTCTTATAACACCCTATACATATCAAGAGTATATCTCACGAAGACAGCAAACTGAGAAAATAAGTATTAAAATGTTAGTATAAGTTTCTTCAGATGCTTTAAAAAGTTCTCTTCTATGACTATGAAATTTTTGGGGCAGTTTTTGAGAACTAGACAGGAGCCAGCATACCAGTGATGGTGAGCAAAAATAGTGAATATAGATCTGTGGTAATTCCTGATTTATGAGGTGATCACCCTGCAAGAGCTCCTTCAAGCATGATGCTTGGTACTTAGAGGGAAGTTGAAAGAGGTGTAGTAGAGAGCTCTTAGGTTTCTGAGTCATCCAAGGGAAAAAAATAAAATAGAGAAATAAAATGCACTGAAACCATGGGATTCAGGCACAGGTATTGCCCAGGAGATTTTTAAGAACAAGTCACCCAAAAAGGTACAGACAAACAAAGGACAGGTTTTGTTCATTTTGTTCACTGTAAGAATTTATTTCTGTTCAAAACCTCAATTCTGATACCTACTGGTACCTCCCTTTGCTTCACTCTGACATATTAAGGAGATATTGGAGGCTACATATTTGGTCTAGAAAGAGTAGTCCTAAGATTTGTATTCAGCACTAACACTCCTACAGAAACTAGGCTGTTTTTCCCTTAGATGAACTGATCTCACCAACATCATTGGCCAGTTATCAGCACAAGCCCAGATGGCAAGCCACTATTTCTAAGCAGTGTCTGTTTGTGTGGCCAGTAAGACCTCTGCTTTGGCAGCACAGGTCTCCTGGAAGCAACTTTCTTCCATTTCCCTAAGAAAGAAAATCAAGGGTTTTGCTGTTCTTGAGGTGCTGCAGAAACATCTTGAAATGATCATGTGATCTGTTCTACAAGCCAAAAGAGGTGTTTCTTCAAGGCTTTTTTAAACCGAGATATGCTTCTGCTTGCTCAAACCCTCCCACATACAGATGAGGACATAATATATAGGGCTATGTCTCATTATGCAACCTACCTCCCACACACATGTTCTAAAAGAAAGCACTGAACAGCTGCACAGCACTCCTTAGGGCATGAATAGAGTCTTTAAGACCATCTCTGAAATGAGAGTGATTAGTGCTGTTGTTGGCACACGCAGCACCTGAGCATTCATAGCTCAGTTCAATGCAGCTAATAGAGCATCCTGATTTTTGAGGGGAAAGAGCTGCCAGATTTCCTCATAGTGACTTATGGTCCAGGCATTACTGAACCTTGTGCATGGAACTCTGATTCCTGCTGTCTAATGGATTAATGTCACCCCTCATTAATTAGCAGCTTATTGTAATTGTTTTGCAAGAATAAAGTACCGGGGCAGTGTTACAAGTTAGAATAACTAGGATGCTACTGGGCTGCCACTGCCAGTACCAGAGTGGTGTGTGAGAGTTCTGCCTGACCCACTCAACAGGCAGAGCCCTGCAAATAGCAGTCATGAGAGGTCTGCATCACACACTGAAGAGAAGCGTGCTGTTGTAGATGGATATGCTCTCTGACAGCTCAGAAAGAAAAAAGAGAAAAAGATTTAGTTGTAAGCAAGGACAGTATACTGGTAAATTAGTCCTATTTATATTCCTTGGCAAACTGAGCACTTTACCCACCCTGTCAGGATGACTGCCTGACCCCAAAAATCTCAGCTGAAGGAGGAGGACTGTAGAAGCTAGTAACAGGCAGCGTGAAAAATTAATACTCACAGCTCATAGCTCATTGCAACAGGATTATTTATTTATTTAGATTCCTGCAAATGTTTAGATTCTCCATATGGGCTAAATGCCATTGATGTAATCTGAAAATACCTACTGATAGAGCAATTTAAGAAGCATCTCTTCCCATACTGATCCTCCCTCCCTGCTCGATCAATGCTCTGCTTTTACAATGGCCATTGTATACCCCCATTTTCAAACAGAGTGAAAAAAGATGAGCCTTGCAATATGCCCTGCAGGTCAAATTCAGGTTATATTAAGTCAGAGAAGGGGAGGAATCCATTTCAATGCTAGTGAGGAGTGGATCTATTTATAAGGCCTTTTTAAACCCTTGCTTCATTTCACAGCATGTATGACAGCTGATTTTCTCCAGCCCAAATGACTACGGCTGCTGGAGTATCATCTTCTCAGGGAAATTAGTCTATAGCTTTCTTATTCCTAGAAACAGAATAAAACAAATGAACAAGGCAAAAAGGAAAGAGAACTGAAGAAAACATCAGCAGATTTTCCTCTAGTCAGCAGAATATGTTATGTTTTTATTTCTGTTGCTATTAAAAAGTTGTGACATTCTTTCAAGATATCTAGTGTGGCCTTTAGCATTGGGATTTTGTTCAGTATTCCAGCAAATAAGAACATTAGGAAAAATCTCCTGCCTTAGTGTTCTGTTCTAGTGGTAGCAAACAGTATTTGTGGGAACTGAGCTACACATTTCTTAAGTACCAGAAGTCCAACCTTTGCTATCTTAAGATCTAGCTTTTGCAAATACTTAAGCACACGATAAACAGTGATTTCATTAGTAAACACACACCTCTTGGGGTTTTTCAGGATTAACCATCTTTGTACAAAAACTATTTTCACATGCATTTCACCATACATTATTTTCAACATACATACATTATTATTTATATTTGCTATCCCTGCCAAATATCTATTAGTTTTAGTGAAAAAAATAATGATATACAGATCAATCTCCACCTTTTATATTGCACTAAAAAAAAGGGCCATTTAACAGTGCCCGAATACAAGACCTGTTTCTTGCATAGGCTATGAAATATCTTCAGTTTGAGTAGTAACAGAGGATCAACTCTTTGTCTTGCTAAAAAAAGAAGCTTTTGGAACCTGCCTAATAAATTGCTTTGTGGTTAAAATAATTAGATAAATTAGTTTCTAGAGAAAATATTACAACATGAAGCTTTTAAATCATCATCTCAGATAATATCACAGGGGCTCTGACCATTACCCTGGATTGCCCTTTGTTCAAGAAACAGCTATCCTTGTATTAGAAAAGAACATTGAAATCATGAAGGTAATTTCCAGTCAAGGATTACCTGGCAGAGAAGGAGAAGAGGTGGTTGGCTTTGATTTATTTTTTATATCACAAATATGTACATTTTTATCTGAACTACATAGAGTAGATACCTGTGTGTGGAAAGGGTAGAGCATTTTTGCAAATCAGAATCAAAACCTTTGCAGTTACACTTTGGAACATTCAATGCTCCGAGAATGGTTTTCTGCTACAAAGGTCTGATGGCCATGTCCTGTTGAGTGCTGGTCTGGTGTAATAAGGAGACAGGGTGACCTAGCTTTTCTCAGAGTGACAATAAACTCTGTACCCACTCATGCTACCGCAAATATGTCACTTCTTATATATTTCCTATTGAGAAAATAACAACAGAACTTCCTCTGGAATTAACAAATTGTAAATAGAAGTCTTAAAATACTTATGAATGCCTTTTTTCCTGATGGTGAGTCAACTGAAGGTATCTACTCTTCTGTATGACTCACCAAGAAGTCTCAGAGAGGACAAGGTGTACCCTAGTGGTGAATTTCCCCTACTTCAGCAATCTAAAAGATAAGCCTTCATTACCAGGAAATCCCTATATCTGTCTACTAATTGTGGAGGTAGACAAAGAGTTTTCAATACCCAAAATCAAGAGAGCAACTGATATATTTTAAAATATTTAAAATTTCAATATAATATCTCATAAATTACTAGAAGTAATTACAACCTGTTAAAAAAAGTAGGGGCACTGACAACGTGTAGAATACATACACTTGACTCCTCTTGCTTTATAGTTACAAAGAAATATTAAAATGCATAAGAGTAAATTAACCTTGTAGGGTTAAAAATGGGGGTTTTTAATATCAAGAAAGTGAGATTTTTCTTATTTAGTTTGGCAAATAGCTGGACAGTGCGTTACGACAACACTGTTTGTTCTCAGTTCTGAAGGAGTATTTTCAAACTGTTCCAGCACTTTCAAGAAGCCACTTATCACCACACTGAAAGATAACTGAAAGTCTGGTCTTTACTTAGAACTCTTTGTTTAAGGACTTTCTTATACTTTTGTAATCCTTGACGCTGCCACTGGAGATGTTTGTTGAATGGCTTGTGTAAGTCCCTTCACATCCGCTTGCCCCATGTCCATGCCTTGAGTGTAGCAGCAGTTGCTATTTCTTTCAAATGTTTTGATCTTTATGTCTGAAAGGTAGTACACCATGAGTAAACTGTAAAAAGAATGTTGCAGGAGTATTTTTGTTAGCATCATTGTGATTATTTCTAGCATTAGACTCCTAAATCCCCACACTAACATTGTCTAAAGAGGATGGGTGTAGCATTTCAATTCCAAAAATCATTTTAAATAGATTTCCATTTGTTGGCCAGAGTTCGAAAGTTTTCAAAGCTGTTTGAGTAAGCTGTTGAGGTGGATTACAACCTCACAGAGTTACTTTCCCCTCACATAGACAGATCAGTGTGTGAATAGGCACAGGCATTACTGAATAACTGGAAGGTGATTTGATAGGTGTTTACAACAGATCTGATTTTTATAGCAATGACGAGAAGCGAAGGGAGAACTATTGCACTATTTATGCTGATATCAAGTTTCACTGACTACCCTGTATTGTACTACAGGTACAGTAGTTTTCACTTCCAGAAACTGGGAATAATTCCAGAGGAATGCATCTGGATAACATTTGCCTGTTACCCTCCCCAAAAAAGAATTACTCACCAAGGGCCCTATTCATAAAAACTAATTCAGGCCCTTTCCACATGAATATCATGTCTTTATGTGGAAAAAGTGTGGTGCATGCTTTTATTTCTACATAAAGAATCCTTTTCTGTGATTAATGGAGTTATTTCCTCCCGTCTGTAAATGGACACCTCCCTGATTTGTTAAAGAGGAGATTGAAGCCCATAGCAGAAGTGGGAGTGGGATGAAGAAGAAACTCCCGGCTTTTAAGGGTATAAATTAATGGTGTTTGAAAATGGTTACAGTATAAATGATTTGGCTGCTTGAGCAACAGAGTGCTTGAAAATGTAGAGGGAAAAGTGGTCAGTCCTTCCTGAACACAGATATTTTTATGAACTGGCATAACATTTTTCTTAGGGTTTACAGTTTCCTATTAACTTCTCAGTGTTGAGGAAGCCAAACCTTCCACTTTGTTTTGCATTTTGCAAAATCCTGCTTGCAGCAGCAATGAGTTAATCATAATTGTGTGATAGCTTTAATCAGCCCGCAAGGTTGATAAATTGGATTGATTGGAATCACATCGTTAGCATGTGAATTTTGGTGGTATTTTAATAGCCACCAGGGGTGCACAAGATTTATGGCAGAGTCAGCTTATGATTTTCTTTTGGTTGAATGCTCATTTTAATGTCCTGTAACATACACTAGACCTTGCCTACTCTTCAATTTGTGCTGTGACGAAGGGTTTCAACATACTGTAAGTTCAGATCATTACATTTCATGTGCGATACAGTATATAACTAAAATATTATGTTTTACTTCAATCACTCCAGGGAAAAGTATAGTTTTATTGAAGACATTTAATGCAGTTACAACTACAGCTGCAGAACACTTGAATGAGCCTCACATGGCAGTGAATATTTCTGGGTTTTGATGGATACAGTCCCCGTCTTGGTTTTACCAAGAAAATATTTAGAGAAATTTGGGTAGGAGTCTCTTGGATGTTTATGACACTCCCCAATGTCAGTGAAATACAATGTATTACATGCATTAAAGTTATGAGAAATGAAATGGAAAGGACAAAAGTTTGAGTTAGTGGTTCAGACTGTGTGAGTGTACAGATTGAATGCTTTGAGTGAAGATGACAAGGAGGGTAAAACAGATTATTAGGGCTAACTTGATCCATATGATAAACCCTGATGCCAGTAGATAGAAATAATGTGATAATGTAACCCATGTGAAACATGGAGAAACAAAATGTTTCCTGTCATACGACCTAAGCCTTCAACTTGTTATGCAGTGATGTGTACCCCTTGCCTATAAATTAGATGTGTCTGTCAAACAATGATCACTCTTCAGATTTTACATAAAGCATAACAAAATTCTCAACTGTAGAATTTCCATTCATTCAAGGACAGTATAGCAAAATGGCACCAGTGTCTTCTCCATTGTCCTATTTAATGTGGAGACATTGTAACAAAATATGCAAAAATACCAAATATCACTTCAGACTTTTCTTCATGCAGAATTTTCTTGTTTGGTTGGGATTTTTTTAATGGAGAGAGGGTGTTTGGTTTTAGGAGTTTTTTTGGTTGTTTTGGGGTTTTTGTTATTGTTGTTGCTGGTTTTTGGCACAGTTTTACAATATTATAGCCTCAGATTATGTTTCATAAAGTTAGGACATTGAATTCAGGAAAAAATTAATTTAGAAACAAAGGATCCTGAGAACTAAAATTCCTGAATCATCCAATCCACTACACCCAATCAGCACTGCCACAGGGCAAAAGCCACAGAACTAAGAAAATTAGAGGCTGTACTAGTTTTTCAATGTTTTGCTCTTTTTTTCTTCCTCTGATAAACTAAGCAATTGACTGCACTTGCAATTGGCTATTAGCAGTCTTTTCAGGTGCTAGAACCAACTGTTCCTTATTTTGGCATCCATTGGTCCATTGACCATTAAGCAACATAATTTAGGAGTACAGTCAGTTATCACTGTTTTGCTGGAAGAATGGCCCTCTGAACTTACATTTCTGATTGCACAGAGGCTGCATACTGGAGGGCATGTTTACTGATCATTTTGTAATGGTATAAAAACGTTAGAGACACAGAAATAAATGGAGCATTCTTGGGCAAATTAGATTAGCTTGAGCTCTTTCCACATGTGATTTGAGATGATCTAATTGGCCTGTGGCATTAAGTAAGTTATGCTGAGTGTTTGAATATAATGCATGTATGTTTACTATAATAAATGCATTAGAAACATTTTTATTGTTGGTCTCTCTCTTAACATACTTCCTGTTAGCATGAACTGCACAATACTTGCCATGGCAAAATGAAATACTGCTTCATACCAGCATAAATTATTTTCCTCTGCCTGCAATTTCACCTCTTCTTGAGACCTCTTCATAATCAAAGGACTGATTTTTCAAAGCAGAACGTTGTTGAGGAGCAGCAGCTCCATAGTACTGCACTGCTATTGAGGAGTTTCCGTGGTACATTATAAAAAGCTATAATCATCAAACATTTGCTACCACTGATAATAGATAGATAGATAGATAGATAGATAGATAGATAGATAGATAGATAGATAGATAGATAGATAGGCAGATAGATTATTAGCTTCTTTCTACATTGGCTGGCTTCACACACAGATCACCTGAATTTAGGTCCTGTTCACTCTTGGACATGTCAGTGAATAAGCAAAGAGCATCCTTCCACAGCAAAGAGACAAGGTAGTTTCTACAATAACATGACTGGGTTTGTATGTATTTGTTTGTAACAAGAAGTTCCAAGTCAGGCAGCCTTACTCTACTAGCTTTGTATAGTGCAGAGAGCCTTAGGATAGCCACCACACGTGAATTCATGACCCCACAGACTTCTTTGGAGTTTACTCAGTGAGGCCAGAATTTCCCTCTGAAATGTACAGTGGTTGAAATACCATTTGTGAAGACATCAATTAGATCCTCTGAAGACTAAAGAAATACTGGTTTGTTTTTTTTTTTTTTCCAGAATAGAAAATAATAACTTCTAATAGGCCAGTTTTGTTATTATCCTGGAAAACCATTCATCTACCACTTTTCATAATGTTCTTCTGATGATCATGAACACAAACTCTAAAAAGATAGATGGAGGGATGACAAGCAAGCAGGCTACAGGCAACATTAGACACAGAATATGTTTGCTCTGTAATTCTTCCCTTTTAGCCAATGGATTTAATTTTGTGCTGAAATGAAGTAAAATACTTGACAGTATCATCTCAAATAGATACTGTTATAATAGTATTTTTGAGCAGGAGAAACTAGCATCCAGGAAAAAAATAAAAAAAAGAGCTTCTCATATTAACCTTCTCCAACTGTTCTCTATACCCCTAAATCTCATTCAGCTACATTATCTGCTTCATATAAACAATAAGCCATGACTGAGTGACTCCATCCAAGTTACAACAGGGATGAATTTGGCTGTTGGTTACAAAGAGATTTCTCTGACAGTGACCTCAACCTTCAGTTTTCTAGGCATTGGGAAGTCTCAGGTTCATGATTACAATTTGGCCTGCAATAAAGAGAAAACAAATCAAAAAGCCCAGTTCTACACCATCACAGATGTCCTGGTCCTGACAGAGTTTTAGCCTAACTGCTAAATGATGTCTCCTGTAAAAAAAAGATTCTGAAAATTTGTGTTAATCACATGCATAAGCAGATACAACAACAACAACACAACAACAAAAAGCCCCTTGAAAAAAAAAAAAAAAAAAGAGGTGCATTTCTCACTTCTAAAACCCCTAGAAAAGTATTAATGTAGAATTTATTCCTTTATCTAATTCTGTTTACTTCTCCACTACTGGTTTTACTTTTTAGTTTCTTTAAAGACTCTTACCCTTATTAGTAATAAAGATCACTGCATTTATCTTCACCAGTATAAGAAGCTTTCTGCATGTCTGAGCTGAAGGAAATTGCTAACTCATTGTAAGGAATTATACACACAGCACCAGCTCCCAGAGACAGTACAATTTTTGCATTTCCCCTCTGCTGTACTTTGTGCGTATGTGCAACATAATTTGAGTGGGAGATGAAACTTCCTCTGAAATGGTGTCTAACTGCCAAAATACACAGAAACTTTCAAAAAGGAATACCTCCCAAAACAGCTAATACAGCCCTAGCAGACCAGAAATTTGTTTAATATAGTTAGACTTCTCTTCATCTCCTTTCATCACTTGTATCCCTTTGGACCCGAAGGTAGCTGGTGGGGCCTGGGAGGGAAGTAAGAGGTTTGAAATTTGTTTTCTCCTCAGGTTAGGACTTGCATTTCTGTGCATAGTGCCATCTGTTTATTCAGGTTCAAGCCTCTGTAGACAGCAGGGATGAAGCAAGGGAAGCCAATTTATTTCTTCCTTCTTCCGTGCCTTTTCTTCAACAGGTCTTTGCCCAGAAGTTCTTCCAGTCCTAGCTGTTCCTCAGGTTTCTGCTTCATGTCTGTGAGGCTTCCTGTTGACTGCTCTGCACTCTTCTGCAGTGTATCTGCTCTGCTCTTTTACATCCAACCCCCACACCCACCACCACCTTCTCTGCACTTAAATGGAAATTCCCCTTCAAACAGAGGTCAGTCCCTTAGTCAGTTTACACAAGGCTTGTTCAGATTGATGAATTCCTATTGTTTGTACCACTCAGAAAATTTACTCATCTGTTATATTCTACTTATTATGGAGAAAACATTGTAGGTACTAGCTTCAAAAGGTTTCATCAAGCCTGAATGACACTATATTAGGCCAAATCACAGCTCTCCACATTTTGTCACTGAACTAGAAAAGGATACTTTTTCTTTTTTCCTGTGTGTGTTTGACTCCCATCTCCAATCCAAGTTCATATCCATAGATTTTGCAGGAATGCAGGTAAGGTTCTTCACAAAATTATATCCCTTATGGCTCTTACTAGTAATCTTACTTAACTAAGAGGAGTTTTTTTAAGAGAAAGCATGAGACAGGTACATGTGCTTAGACCTAGAACTTGTTTCTAGCACAACCTCTCAGTTTCTCTATCTCCATAATGTATGTCACTGCTCCTGCTCCTGAGTGTTTCAGGCTTTTTGGGAGCATGATCCTTATCTCTGTGCAGTCCAGTTCAGATTGCTCCAGAACAGTAAAAAAAGGTTTCATCCCAAACCTTAGCTTTGTCATGGATATAGTTTCTCCTTTGTCAGTGTCCTACATTCTCATTTATATTCTCATACAAACAAGAATCAGGTCCTAATTTTCTAATGGGATTCGACTTTGAAAGAACACTTCACATCAAAGATCTAAATTGGCTGCTTTTGAATTCAATTCTGAATTAAATGGAAAGCAGCTTTGTCTCTCGGTATAAATCTCTAATGGTATCTGGCCTTGCTGACATTTACAGGACTGCTTCTCTATATTTTCACTGATACAAGCACTCTCTCTGGGGAAAACACCATCAAACTGTAGCTCTTCTGGCAGCTTTCTTCAGTCAAATTTCTTTGCATCCACTTCCCTTCTCATTATTTTGAAGTGGAAATCCCACGGCTGTAAACTTGAAAACACATTATATCAAGTCAAATCATGACTGTAGTTACTGGATTTTTCTAGCTCTGGTGTCTCTGTGTCTAATTTAGACTTCATGTCTCACTTTCTGCTTGATCCAAAATTTTCTCACCAGAAAGAAAGGCAGAAAACTAGTCAGCTTTCTCTAATTTATTTTCATTTCAAAAATGAAATGATTCCGGGGAAAAAAAAAAGAAAGAAAGAACAGTATGACCATTTTCCATTTTTCAGTTTAACATGAGAGTGTAGTGCAATGCCCAGCTCTATACATCTGATTTGAGTCTACAGAGGCTCCAGATGGTGATTCAAAGAAGAGCCTATATTGACTGCATGTGAATGCTGCTCAGGTATGAAACAGAAACCCAGGGACAGAGGGACTGCACACCAAAATATGTCACTAGCCCACCTATCCAAATTTCAATTTCCACTAGTAACCATATCACATCCTTCAGCTGATTCTTATCTAAATACAGGAAATCCTGAGGTAAATTGTTGGGAAAAAACTATGTAGCAATGAGAGTTTCTTAATTAATCCTCAATAAATATTGAGGGTTTGAATAGCTTTATCTTAAATCTTACCTTTAGGTGCTGAGTACTAAAGTTGTTACATGTTCAGCCTTATGTGGCTTTAGCAAGCTTTTCTAAAAAGTATGCAACAATGTGTTCAAAGGGCCCATTGTACATTCTCTGAAAAGGATTTCATTTTATTAATGTAAAACTCACTTCATTCTAGATTCTGTATACAACTTGTTCAGGCTCCTTTCAGGACCATCAGTCTCTGTCAGTTTGTAAAGGCTGAAACTCTTATCTTTGTGAAAGCTGGAGTGCAGGTAAGTACAGGGCTGTTTCATAATCAGGTCACAAAGTACCTGTGCTTTGTTTGTGGGTTTGTTTTTATTATTTTTGAAGGGTTTTGCTCTTTTCAAAAGAAATTATTCTAGTGCTGTCAAGGCAGAACCACGTTCTCAATTTTATTACCCTTACAACTATTAGAGAATTTGAGGATTCAGCAATATTTTCTTCTCTTCCAGCTTTCACTGTTGTTCATTCTATGGATGTTGTTTATGAATGAAGAACAGTTATAAAAGGAGGCTTATAAAGCCTCATCTAAAATCATTATCAGCAACTACTCCTCGGGTTTGGGAGTACAATAAATGAATAGAGTACTCTGCACTTGAATGCTGTTCATCTTATATAACAAATAAGCTTTCACCAAAGTGCCAAAACTTCTCCCCTGAATATTAGTTGGTCTTAAGATGTACCAAAATTTAAAATAACTTATTCAACAGACACACTACTCGTTCTGATTTGTTTAAAGCAAATTTGCATGAAATGTAAAATGTGACTTCTGTTGAGCTATACTTATCCTCCCCTGCATGAGATTTTAAAGGTTGTTTTAGGATTAAAAATTAATTCAAGGTCCCTGGGCTAAATTCTGATCTCACATTTCACCAATGTCAAGCATTACCTGGCAAAGAATGAAGTGTCTCTGGGTTATATCAGTATAAATAGGTGTGCAAATTTGGGTCCCAAGTTACTATGACAATAATTTCTTTTTACTCTGCAAATGTTCATAGACAGTTTTTAATGGTTTTGGCACATATTTTCTACTTTTGTTCCAAGGTAAAATGTAATAATTTCACTGAAAAAACACAGATTTTGAGGCAAATACAAAAGTTAATTTCTGTACTCAAAGATTTGCATTCAGAAGTATTTTCATTTTAATAGGACAGCAAGTTTCTATCAACAACAACAAAGAAAAATATTTTTTCCAGTGCCAAACAGTGAGTGACTGCACAGCCCCACTCAAATGCTACAGCAGTTAGTTGCATAGGCAAAGTCTATATTGGGCTCCTCTGAAATCTTTAGATTTATAGCTACTAGTTTTTGACAATTCTACTTCCATCAGTCTTGTTAACAGTGAAATGAAAATATTTTTCCATATTCTTGATTTTTTCCATACTGTTTATTTTGTCATCAGTTTTACCACATAAGAAGAACACAATTACAGCAAAGATTAAAACAAAAATATTTTTTCCTAGATTCATGAAATTTCATCATAAAAAAAAAGGTTTTTACAATTAAACATTTTTGGGAAATTTATGTTAATTTTTTTAACAGGAGCAGTGAGTGAATTTATTCAGTTTGACTCAGTTTACTACAATGTCTGCATTTTACTTGTGGCAAAACCAAATGGTTTTGCTTTCCTTTTTTGATGGACTATATGTATTTTCACACAACACCCATTAAAAAGGAATAGCATTTATCCTATATTTACTCAGATGAGCAAATTTAATTTATTTAGCATACATCATCAATCAAAAAGGTTTGTGACACATTTCCAAGACTGTCTTGAAAAAACATTCTCTGTAAACCTCAAGTATTACTTTAACAAGCAATTATATTATTTTCCAGCATGTAAATATAAATCACAATGAGACTGCATCCTGAAGCATGGAAAAATGGGTAGTGAGGCACAGGTTGCCCAGAGAAATTGTGGATGCCCCATCCCTGAAACTGTTCACAGCCAGGCTGGATGGGACTTTAAGCAACCTGGTCTACTAAAAGGTGTCCCTGTCCATAACAGGGGGATTGGAATTGGATGGTCTTTAACGTCCCTTCTGGCTCAAGCCATTCTGTGACTCTATAATTCTGAGATTAGATGAAAAACAAGAGCAGATTAAATGATTCAGGTTAAAGCCCTGGATCCAGGTGTCTCTGGCTTTGGTATACCAGAGAGATCAGTCACAGTTTTTAACAGATCTCTTCTTAATTTTGAAAACAAAACCTGGAGTGGAATTTAGGCTCCTTGGGGTTGTTCAGGGGATTTTTTTGGGGTGTGGGAGTTTTGGTTTTTATATTCACAAAAGTGAGTTAGGGATATAATAGAAAATAAAATGTCTTTGGTGACAGACATTTGTAATCTAAGTAAATAATACTCAGGGGAAAAAACCCAACAATATGACAGAGTAGAAATCAGATATTTTGTAGGGTAATATACAGGACAATGACATATAGCTATTGTTCTTTACAGCCTTATTTTTAACAGCTCTTTGTGGAAAGGCCTGGAGTTGCAGGTCACAGGGAAAAACCTCGTGTTTTAAAGAAAGCTTAAAATTGCAGATCTGAGTGCTTTATCATAGATCGACTCATATAACAAATCCTATAGTATTCCTACCATCATTTAGTGATGGGATTAAATATGATGGCCTGGATGGGCCTTTGTCTCAAGGAGACCATAAATCATAAGTCTTTCAAACTTGGAACAGGAACGATCCTTCCCCACAACCTCTGATTTTCACAGACATTTCTCTAGCCCTCTGCTAGAGACAAGTTAGACAGACCTTTGATCTTATCCTCTATTAGCCTGTGCAGTCTTTGATTATCATTCTATGAAAGTTTAGCTTCAAATAGAGCCTGTTCTCACTGTGTCCTGATTCTTTGTCTATCATTCTTACTTTTCCTTACAGTCCCTCATGTGTAGCCAGCATTAGCAAAGAATACCACCTCGCATGGATTTTATCTAATACTGCTTCCTATGGGGGCTGGATGTGAATGGGGAATGGCATTTGATAATCTCTGACTCCATTGTAAATGAAATTTAAATTAAAAGCAGCTGTTTCTTTTAAAGTGAAAGACACATCTGCATTAAATATAATACAACTTCATCTGGCTTGAGCTGCCAACACTTCAGTGAGTGTCAAATAGAAGATTCATATGGTTTTGGTCCTGTCACTGAGTGTCATCCATTTTGCTAAGCCTTTTGATTTCTTTTCAGAAAGGTGGGAAGGAATTCATTTAAGTAGCCTTTAAATAGTTAAATAATGACTTTCCTTTCTCTCCCTTGCAAAGTAGGCAGCTTGATGAATTCGGGTAGTCTAGTACTAAGGTTATCAATGTATAAGTAGTGTTCGCCTTTGATGGTGGGGACTCATGAACACTGGATTAACCAAAAGCGGCAGAGGCAGTTGGGAACCAGGCAGCCCCAAACTCACAGCCACTCCTGGGAAAGACCTTTTCTGGAGGTTGGCATGTGGATGTTGCAGCTGTGAAAGCTCAGCAGATGAGTGGCTACAGGTGTTGGCTTCGTTTTTACTCCACATATATTTGTGCGAAAATGGGCATTGGTGCCAAGGACAAAGAAAGATTGAGCCAAGCTGTTATAAAGAAAAAAATTTGCTTGTGACACAATACAATCTGTATTGCTTGTATGACAGCTATATGGTGTTCTGGAGAATTCTGTTTATGAATAATAATGGGGGTTCTGGCAGTGTTGGTGGCAGCACTCAATGGAGAGTGAAACAAAGGGCATTTTGTTTCATGGTCATATCTTCTGTAGTCAGGCATTTTGGAATCCTGTAATCACAGTGTTTCTCTTCTTAGTTTCAATTAGGTTCTTCCAGTCCTGTACACTTTTTTCCACTGGTTTAAGCAAGATTATCTAGCAGTGTTTTAATTTAAATGTCCTTAAAATTACTCATTCAATTGTGATTGATTAGGTTGCCAAAACTGGCTCCATCTTCTGACGGGTGGGGAGAACAAAAGAAGAAAGGAATGAAAACAAAAAGGAAAAAAGATGGAGAGGAAAGCTGTCTAGAAGGACTTTTTGTACAAATGTTT
Source organism: Molothrus aeneus (assembly GCF_037042795.1). Taxonomy (NCBI): domain Eukaryota; kingdom Metazoa; phylum Chordata; class Aves; order Passeriformes; family Icteridae; genus Molothrus; species Molothrus aeneus. Next base: position 115,698,225 of record NC_089646.1, read on the forward strand.
TATCTGAGGTGGAAACAAGGATAACCTCCTATCTTTACACTGTACTGATAAACTGGCAAAAGCCAAAAATTCAGTAGGTTGAAAGAAAGTGCATTCCTTTAGAACAAAAAAAAAGGTGACTTTTTCTAAATCAAATGTCTCTTATTGTGGAGAATGACTCCAAAAATTTTAAATTGACCTTGAAAACTTTTACTTCCTGAACAAAATCTTGTGACAAGGAAAAAATATATTTTCTTCTGTGTCCCTTTCCCTACCATTTACTTCTCTGCTTGTTTGTATCCTGGTGGAAGGAGAAAAAGAGAGGCATGGTGCAAATATCTGACTGGCACAGAAGGAGTAGGTTGGAGGAGATGGTACTCTGGAGAAGGGAGGAATCCCCTTCCCAGCCTGCTGACCTCCAGCATGGTGGTCATGCAGCACCACTGGGACCTTGACATCCATCAGATGGTCAGCTGCTGATGCCCCTTCCCTGGGATCCTGAAAAGTAAAATTGCATTGAAAGACAAAATATTATCCTCTCTGGTACAATTTCAAACTATTTCTCATTCTTTTTGGTCCACTTTCCTACTTGTTCACTTTACATTTTAAAACCAGATCTTAGAAAAAGCCCAAAAATAGCTTATCAAAATCATGTGTCACATACAGGAGCCTGATTTATGGAGAATACTGTCTTCAGAGAATTTTGTGGAAGTTGCATTCCTTTGCAGACATTTTCTTTAAGGAAACAGACAATACAAATGGTGAAAAATTGAGTATCTTTCCAATCCATTTTTCTATTCCCAAACACAGATCTTTCCTTAAAAATAAAAGTCCTGGACCTCAAAGAGGATAATTCTGCCCAAAAATAGCCCCCCATCTGTCTATAGATATCTATATATGTAATATATATATTACACATATTACATCTATATGCAATTTGCAATTTTTTCTCAGGCAGGACAATATTTTACTTGCATGTTTAATAGGCCTGTTTAAGTAACATCAAACAAAGTAATTACAGGATTTGTGGGATTTGCCACACTAGTGTGAACTATACCTGATTTTGGATTTGAGAAGGGACAGTGTCTTACACTTCTCAACAAGAAATGAAAAGAAACCACATATGCAGAGTAATCTACCTATCAGCACTGATTTTTCTCCTAACCTAGAAATATATTTAGACCTTGAAGCACATATATTAGTGTCACTTGCAGGTTTGAAATTATGACAGTTCAGGAGATACTAACAGGAACAAAATCTTTATTTCAAATGGCAACATTCTTACTGAGGACCAGTTGGAGCTACTCAGTTAGGTTTTGGGTACAGTAAGGTCTTGTTTATTCTCTATCCCATCCTGGTAAAGTAGTGATCCTTCAAGGGTATTTTTTGATGGAGGGGGAGGGGGTTGTCTGTACACATACAGAACTTTTTGTTATTTGTTTGGAAAGCAAATCAATCTAACTTGTAGGATTTCTCTATAAAGGCCTATATATTTGACCTCCAGTTTGGCCTTTAGGCCTTTAAATTTTCTTGTATGATTTCTCTTCACTACTAATAATTTGTCAGGTGATCATATCCCAGATCAGCTTGGTAATCCCTCCTATTTCTCCCACTGCTTGAATAGAAACCCTAATAATTCAGCACATTGTCCTAAAGAAATGCCAAATTGTCTTTGAATGTATATTCTCAGACTACTTAGACAATAGAACTCTTTAATCAATTGGCAAAATTTTCCCTGGTGAAACTGAAAGGCAGATTTCTAAACTTGACTTGGTTAATTCTTCTTTTTGACATAAACTAGGGTAGTTTCTGCTTAGCTCAATGCAAGGTGTGGAGCCAGTGGTCTCTCCTCTTTGTGGTTCCATGGCCTCCTTGTGAAGGAAGCAGGATTACCCTCCAGTCTCTGTTGAAGGAACCCTGGCTGCCCCATCCCCACCCCTGCCCCATTCAAGGTGGTGGGATGGGGTTCCTGCCAGTGAGGCCACTGCTTCAGACAGACTTGTCATGGCACTTGGATGCAGTTACCTGGCTCCTTGTCCTGGCCAGCCCTCACCAGCCACTACACAACCTGTTCCTGCTTGTTTCTCTTCTAAGAGTTTTCCCAGGATAACTTGGACTCAACTAGATTAAGATTCTGTCTCACTTTATTTCTTTACAATGTCTCGTATTACTAACCATTTTTCTGTGTTTTGATTAGTATTAATTAGTATATCAAACCACATTCCTGCTACTCAGAGTTTAAGTAATATGTGAGAAATAAGTTCTGAGAAAAGTAAGACACTTTCTGACACGTGTTTTAAATTTTACATAGGTCAAGAAACTTCTCATTGCTCTGGGTTTTGCTTTTTCTTTTTTTTTTTTTAATCCTTTTGTAAAGTCAGTTCTCTGTTGTGCCAGCTATGCTCCAAAAGCAGCAGACTATAAGCCAACATATCTATTACCATGGAGCTCTGTCAGAAGCTGTGATCAAGCCAGTGGGGCTCCCTGGGAGCAGAGCAGAGCTGCTGTGCTGACCCACAGCACAGTGCTCATGCTTCATGCAGATGTGCCTTGGGCAAGCTGGAGCCCCATCCCATGGGAGACTGGCACACAAGACTGCTCAGCAGTATCGTCTCTCCTACCTGTGATAAACTGCTGAATCACCAAAGAAACATCAGTGGGATTTTCAGGAATAAATTTTATCTTATAACATAATGGGGACACCATCAGTGGACCCATTTGTGTTTTGATCAATAGCAGAGCTGTCTCACATTGTACAGATGCTTTTTGAGATATTTCTCTGTGTCATCCTCTCAGACGACAGGATATGCATGCCATTTTTAGATTATATACATAAAGAATGTTAGTTAGCATATGACAGGCAAAACTAAAATGTTAAGAACTGTGAAAACTTGGGATAAACTTGAATATGTATGACCAGTAAAATGTGGAAATTTGCTATGTAAGATAATAGGAGCACTTATTTCCTTTTTTTTTTTTTAATTCTTAAGAAAATAAATGAAGAAGGTGAGGAAAGAGATTGAATCACTAGCCTCTTTGCCAGAAAACCATGAAAAGCTTTTGTAGTTGTTGGTAGGCAGATTATTCCCAGAACTTTGTATTATTAAGCCACATATTGAACAATCATATATTTCCCAGCATTAAACTCTGAGGACTTCTATGGAGCTGCTTCTAGGAAAATGCAGGAAGGTTAATTCTAGTCTAATATTAAAGTCTAACAGGCCAGTTGTTCAGTCAAGAATTCATGCCTCTGCATATCTTGGCCTGGCAATGTCTTTAATTTTGTAGGTTAAAAACAGCCTCATTCTATTCATTGTGCCTTACACTGAACCTCTCCTACTGATATGGATAACCAGGAACATCTAGAGAATAGTGTCTTTAATTATTTAGAGATTTTATGGGGCTTTAAATATAACATGTTGCTGCAAATAGTTATTCTTGGCTTGTCAGTGAAAACAAATATCTCTATATATCTCTCTTGACTCCTTTCTGCATTCCTGTCCCACAGTACTGGGCGAAAGTGTTCTCTCAGCCACTGCATACAAGAGTCAAGGCATATCCAGATTTTCATACAGAGAACCCAGAAGTAGTCAACTGTTTGGAAGCAGAACCAGATGTTTTGGTCTGGAAGAGAAATATGCCCTAGAGTACAACGATGCATTGCACCCTTTTGCATGTAAATTCTTGGGAAATCAATTACGTCACTCTGATGTGGCCATATGTCACATAAAGGGATACATGTTACGAACTCTAACAGCATTCAGATCCAGAATCTCTACTGGCAATGGAGTAGAGCATTACCACACAGAGATTTGTTACAGAAGTAAACTGCAGACTTGATAGTGGATTCCTCATTCCAGGATGTACTGACTACATTTATTTCATGGAAGAAATTTAATGGAATGTTTAAACAGAGATTTTGCAACCTTCATCCCTGTTGGTAGATGCTTTTGTCTTTCTGTCTTAACTTGAAGCATCATGTGTCTTTCAATGGAGCTACTTGACAGTTGACATTTTCTGCTTTTACTTCTACTCCAGCTGCTAATTGCATATTTACAATCCTTCAATCAAGAGGAAAAGAGAAACAGATTAGAAAAATTTTCAGTCTGTCAAGCAAACCATACATATAATGAAACATCCACTCATTAAATATGGAGAACTTTTATGGCTTTAATAATAAGTGTTATAAAGGGCACAAAGGTATTATTAATTCTGAAGGAATGCAGGGCTGGAAAAACAATAAGTCATTTTGACAGTTGCTATGAAGACTATTACCAAATGTTATGTTTACTTGAATAGGTTCAATTTATAAAACAAGACCCATAAAAAATCTACAGCCTAATCAATTGAGATGCCCTGTTACAAACAACAGCTAATGGAGTAAGGTACTGATATATTGATTAAAGACTGAATTGTGATCCTGGATTTTATAAAATTAAGATAATTGGTAATGTGTGCTGCTTCTGTACATTAAATTAAACACTGTGGCAATTAATTGAATTGCTATAATAAAAATTTAACACTGTAAATGTTTTTTTCCTAAGTTAAGGAAGTGATTTTTTTCTGAATGTGTGATTATCTTTCTAAAAGGAATCCACAAATGTGCGTTTATTATGTAAATATAGCAAGATACAGGAGCTTTTGTTCCTGTGCTGTAATCACTGATTAATTCCTCCATATATCTCCCATGAAAATTAAATTTGGGGGACATAATAAATTCTCCTTTGTTTCTGAGTATGCTGGTTGCAATCCCGAACATAATCAAGCAAGCTGACAGTATGTATGATTATATATGATACCACTCTGCAGGAGACAGTTCCAGTATTGTATCTCCACTCCTCCATTCATTATTGGCAAACATGTGCCTGGAACTCACTGCAATGTTACAACTGGCATTTTGAAATACTGTGATTTCTTTTTCTTCTAGCCAGGACTTGTATTCCCCATAGGATTTATGTACTGCATTGTATTATTCAGTATATGTTCATGACTTCCACTACTATTAGGAAAAACTATGTGTATACATTCAGAATAGAATATATCTCATAGTGGATTTCAGAAAATATAACACATGGTTACTTTAAAACATGAGGTTAACAAAATAAGAACTGAAAGACAAGGAAGAGAAAAAACAAGCAATTTAAAAACCATTCACCCAGTACATTTGATCCTGTACCCACTCTTTCCATAGTAAATCATTAGTTACTTTTAAAAATTCAAAACAAGCTGGCATAAAGCTGGTAACAAATCAAACTTGAGACTTCCCTGCTTAAAAACCTGAAATGTGTTATTCATTTTAAAGGAGCAATTGCCCTGAAAACTGATAGACACCTTCAAACCACTCACTAGCCCAGAAAATACTTTTTAGAAGACCTTAACTGAGTGTGGCAATAACAGCACCACAACAGACTGTGGCAGAGCTACAAAGGCTAACTGGTGCTTAGGCCACTGTAGTGGGGCTTACAAGCTCTCTTTGCAGTTGTGCCAAAATACTATCAGCAAGCCACTTTCCCTCTCAGAGGCTCTGTCTCCACAAACTTTAAGTGAGGATACTGATAATGTTAAAAGCTTAGAGATCTACAGTCAAAGAGCAGAAGGATTTATATCAATACAGTTTAGCAGTTCCATCAGTTGGATAAGGACGTAACCAGTGGAGCTGAGCCAGCTCACAGAGAAGCACAAGTTTCTAGTAAGGCCAAATATCTCTGTAGATCCCAAGGCATTCACAATCACCTCTTCTACTGTTTCTGTCTATTCAAAGGACGTTTTTTCTCTTTTTAAGAGGTAAAATCTGATAAAATCTGATTTTCTAGAGGTAGCTGCTCCCTCACCCTCATTAAGTAGAAGAGATTATGTTCTCCTGATTCCTCTGCAGGCAGCTGCAAGCTACCTTTGGCTCTGCATGGAGCAGACGTGGTCTGGGCACTTCCAAAGGCAAATCTGAGAAACGGTGACTAATGCTTCTGTCAACTGGGTCAAATATGTCAGGGCCATCTCAGGTCTAGCTAACATCGAGTCAGGGCAGAAGACCATGTGGACATCCTGGGAGCAGGAGAGTGCTGGTCCCCTCCAATACCAGGACGTGCCCCTGTACCCAGCCTGTGCTGGCCTGCTCAGGGAAGAAAGCAGTGGGCTTGTTCTTGCAAGTCTCTCGAACAAAAATCTCAAATATGGAAAGCTTTCGGTTTTCCAGATGCTTCCAGTAGATTGATGAATAAAGATGATGGAAAAAATAAAGGAAATAAAAAGCTACAAAATGAAATCCAAAATAAGTCTCTAACTTTGTACCCAGCGCCTGTCAGAAAAGGTCGTCTGTTTTACAAGGCAGGAGATGCAAAACAAGAGCATCTGTAACTATTTGTAAATAGTGTCAAATTTATAGAGTTGATTTGACATGAGGAAAAAATATCCCTGGAAGAGACTTGCAAAACATCCAAAGTAGTTTATTTTGACATTTTTAAAACTTTAAAAAATGTTATTCTGCTTAAAAATTTATCGAAATTTGCATTTAGACCTATTTTGCAAGTAAACGAAGGACATCAAAGTGAAATAAAGCATTTCATTTGGGTTCAAACAAAATGTTTATTTGGATCCAAAATATTGTCTTCATTTCAGCCAGAGAGCTGAAAAAATATGGAGCTATTTTTATAGCTTTTACTGTATCATTTTTTAATTCTATGTTTCCCTATTTCTCATATTTTCTATTAAAAACACTTGTGATTTTTTCCTCTAGTGAAATGTAGAGCATTTGATTTTTCATAAGGTGCTTCTTTAAATCATGGTTGTTTCCCTTCAATTACATTTTTACCTTTATATTTAAGGTGGAAATGACTGATAGCCAGCAACAGCAATGAAACTTTTCGCTAGCTCCGTTTGGGGGAAATTTTTCAAAATGTTCATTGAATCACTTCAAAATTTAGAAAACTATTAAAAGCTGCAGGTAACGACCGAAAAAGAAAAAGGTTGAAGTTCATAAAAACTTTTTGAGATTTTTTCCTTCTTTTAGCCCTAGTTGTCTTTTTCTCCCATTTCCTTTTTCTAACACTTTTTTTCCTTCTCTTTCTCTTTCCTTGTAGGTCTGAATCAGAAAGGTCTATCTGCAATTTAGATTTATTGGAATAGAGGTAAAAAAGAATAAGAGCAACTTTTCACTGTCAGATTTGTACAAAGAAGTCAGCACAAGTGAAAGCCTAGTTCTTTCCCATTTATCTCTTACTCTTCTTTATCTCTACTCACTTTCTCTATTTCAATCCTTTCCACCCCTCTTCCTTGACTTGCTTTATACTTTTTTCCTCCCCTCTATCCCTACTTTTAGTTTTTTTACCAATCCCTCACACATCCCTACCTATTATCCAGGGACCTATTCAGCCACAGAAGTCTTGAATGTTAAGCGTGAGAAAGTGAAAGAAACTGTTGCAACGAGCATGATGATAGATGATTTCAGTAGGATTTTTGGGGTTTTTTTACTGAAATGCTTTAATATTTTCAGCCAAAAGTGTTCCTATCCTTTCAATATGTTAAAAAACAACCCCTGAAGGGTTGGTGTTGGTAGTATATATTACTATTGTTACAGAAGCCAGCCAGAGGGAGGAAATGACCTTTAAAATGAGAAGAAAATTCTCATTCCTTCCTGACTCTTCCCTGCTTTCCGTTTGCTCTGCATTTTCTCATTTTCTTATTTTTACATCCTTCTCTTCTCTCCTGTCAGTTCCCCCACACTTTTCATTTTCATTTTTTGGTGGTTGATGAATATAAGGCTTATAAGGTGCTTGAAATCCACCTTATTAACCTAATTTGAATGCAGAGCATAAGCCAAAGGTGACATAGGCTGTATGTATCTAAACTCCACCAAGCCATGGGAGAAATTGAAACAAGAGAGAGAGCGTGGTGAATGTAGCAGCACGTTTACCCTCCAGGCTACTGTCTCACACAGGTGTAGTTTTTAAGCACATCACCACATCCACACACTGATTTCAGCATTTCAGGGTGCTGCTGGGCGACACCACTTTACCTTTGGAGTCACACTAAAGGATTTCCTTGGTGTTGTAATGGCTGACATGAAGAGGAGCGTGCTGTGGGTTATTGCTGCCTCCTAGAAGCCCCCTTTGTCCCCTTTTCTGGAGGCAAAATCCGAGCCACTGCATGCCTGCTCCTCTAGGACAAAACTGGTCAGGATGTGACTGGAGCAGACAGAAGGGTGCTCTGCTCTGCCTTGTCTGTATCTGAGATAGAGAGGAGCATCACCCAAGGGTTTCTGAGGGGGTCTAACTAGACCAGCACGTGGAACCACATCATTTCAATTCCCATGTCAAGTTCATACTTTGGGAAGAGCCATATGTGCATATAAATGTCCTGTGCACTGCAGCAGCAAAAAATGTAGACAAGAGATTTAGTATAACAGTATCTATGTTGCAAACCAAATCAAGAAGTGCTGAAGAATCTCTTATAAATACACTTCTTTGGGAACAGTATCTGCAGAATGGATTCTTTGAAAAAAGATTCAGACATATGCTCACTCCTCTGCTAAGTGCCCTGAGAAATAAAGCTTCAGATGTCAGCAGGAAGTTAATATATAGAGTTGGGAAACCTTAGAGGAAGGTTGTGGAACAAATTCCTTAAGGAGTTTGACCTTATATGAGCTTGTATAATGTTACAGGAGAAAAATGAAAAAAAAATCAAGGTAAAAACATCCAAATAATTTTTATCTGTCCAAAAGAAAAGTCAAAATTCTGTATTTATTTAATATTTTTTATTTTAAATAAGTTTCAAGAAAGGAAATCTTTGCTTTATCTCTAGATCTTCTCACATATACACAAGAGAAGAAGACTGAGAGGGGATTATTTGCCTTTCTTTTAGATTTTGTTTTTGAATGATCCAGTGAAGTAGCTGATTGTCTTTGTCATTCACAGTTCCTGGTCCAAAACTGTTTTACTCATTGTAAAAAGTGCTGCATGGTTATATTGCTGTGACCATGGCCAAGAAACTAAGAGCAAAACACATCATTTGAGATGTTTGATTTTCTGGGCTTCATTATTAGTTTTAAGTGTTGGTACTTCACTGCCCATATGAATTTGGGAACTTCACTTTTCATAGCTGCTGCTCAAACTGGTCTACTGAATTGACAAAATCCCATCCTCACAATTTTACTTGAAATCACCCTTAAAATTGAAGCCTGGATTTTTGGGATGTGACTCTTTCATGGGCCCAGTTTTGCACCTCATGCAGGCTGACACAACACAGAAATGGGCTCAGCTGAGATTTAGCCTGGAATGACCACAGATGTCTGAAGAATATTGCCTTCCTTGTAGTTTTACATAGTTAGATGCAGATGCTCTCCTTCTTTTTTGAACCCCCTCGCAGTCATATCAGAGTCAGATTTTGATTTTGTTTGTTTGTTTTCAAAAATTTACCAAGTCAGACTGTTCTTTTCCTTGAAATGTATTTGTCCTGTACACGAAAGAAAAAGGAGAGAGGAGGAGCTGGCTGGCATATTCTGAACTACTATGTATTGCAGAACAGGCTTCCAGTTGTCAGCGTCTGCACCCTCTAGAAGTATGGTTTCAATTTTACTTTTGAAATCTGAGTCGAGCAATGTTGCCAACACATATTTTTCCCTGTCAAAACATTTCACTTATTCCTGAGTCTGTAGACAGCTTTTAGGTTACATCTTTTCCCCAATCTTATTGAAACAGGATCTTCACTTCTTTTGAAATCATTTTTCATTAGTGTGGGAGCAAAAAGTAGATACTAGAGCTGATAAGTGGCAGCACCTGGCTTAAAGATGTTCCATCAGCTCTTAGTTTCTGTGTGATCACTTCTGATAATTGGAGGATGAAAACCAAAGCAGCAGTCACACTCAAATAATGATAGGTGAAGACTTTATCTTTCTTCTCTATGCCCTTAGTGCTGCCTGTGCTCCCTCTTGTTCTATGGAGCTGAAAGAAAATGCAAAATGCAGACTTAAGGTTTCACATGTTGCTTCAGCAAAAGATTTTTTTGATTAATTTGGTCATGAGGACTGACTCACTGTTCAGTTAGGCTTAAATTAGCTGAAAAAGCATATAATTTTGGGGTTTTATGAAAAACTTATAAACTTATTCACATTTGTAGTTGTCTTAATTATTTTCAAACACATGCACACAGTCGAGAGGGTTTATGCAAACAATTGTTTCAGTTGTTTTCTGCTTACTAGCTATTGTTCATGGCATGTAGCAGAGTCGTATGAACTACATTGTATGATTCCTGCTTCCTACCTGGATGCCTGGCAAGACAATGAATAATAATTAAACAGTAACAGACAATGTCATTTCACCCCTCCTTCCCCCCCAACCCCCCCCCCCCCAAGAATTCTCAATTCAGATTATAAATTCTTTGTATTCAAACTAGTGTATGCTCTGGGAACAACATGTCTGAGAATTTATAAACTCTAGAGGCAAATAACAATTCCCTTAACAACTATGAAACAGGATTCCTTACATTAAAGCACAAAGATATTCAGAATCAATCACTGTTTGCATTGTTTTCCAGCTGTATTTACTGTTTCATTCATGTTTCTGGATTAAAACCATCCCTATTTCCAACACCAAACTCCCCAACAATCTGAGTTTAATCACTTGCCTGACATCAGACTGCAAAGAAAGAGCAGATCTAAGCAGTATAGAGGGAAGATGACACAGTCTTGAAAGCTTCAGCTTTTATTTCTATCCCAGATTCCTAACAAGATGAGGATCAACAGCTGTACTGTTTGCACGTCTGTGTATCAGCAACAGATTAGCCAATAGAAAGACAAGACAATAGAAAATATGGGTAGCAAGAGAGCCCCAGAGTTCATGTAAACCTCCTTTTTCTCCTTTTCCAAGGCATGAACAGCTTTTCCTGAAATAATTCCTATTCAGCTGAGTCTAGCACTGTCTTAAAGACTTTCTGTAATGGCAATTTTTCCAAGCAATCTATTGCAGTGCTACATTTTTCTAGTATTGAAAATATTTCACATTACCTTTGTTGAACCTTCCTTGATGCAATTTCAGTCTACTGCTTTCTGTCCTGCCCAACTAAGACCTGATACAAATTTTTTTCTGTTCTTCCTTTTTTTTTTACCCTTTTGACATTGGACATCATGTCCACCGTTAGGGCCTCCTTTTTATTCAGATGGCATCACCTGCTCAGTGTTTCCTTGGAGGCTGTGTTATAAAGACTGATCCTTCATTTTCCTCTTTAGATTTTCTTCAAACATTTCATAATCATCTTAAGGTGGAGAAAATATTTCAGACTATTCTATATTTCAGAAATATTTTACAGGAAATATTTCTATTTATTCAATCTGAATTGTTGTTCGGTTTTCTTTGTAACAAAGCACTATTTAGGCATTGTGATAAATTATAATCTATAGCTCTTCTTTTGCTACTTAGCTGTTCTTCAGCTTGCCTTTGGGTAGCTGATTATTCTTTACTAAATGTAGCATTTTGCACCTGTCCCTGCTGAATTTCGAGTGAGCTCACCATACTAACTTTTGAACCTGTTGCTCAGTCTCAGCTGAACAGACTTCTGTTGGCAGAGCTCAACTGACACTCAGTAATTTCTGACTCAGTTTGTGAAAACAATCAGCTAGAGGGGGAGAACATCCCCATGGAGAGGAAGGTTATGATGTGAACTTGATGCTACTTGGATGCCAGCAACCCAGTACAACATGACTCTGAGGGAAATTCAGCTTCATAGAAATATTTGTTTTAAAATTGAAGAGCTGTAAGGTTACTCATGTACTTGGAGTCTTATGTCAGATAACTACTCTGGGGTGTTTTTCCTGTCATACATCCATCAGCTGCTAGAGAACTTACCACAAGGCTTCATGATCCTGGGGTTATGCTGACTGTAATGCTTGGGTCATTCCTTGGGTGATACAGGCTCCTGGAATTTAACTGAGAGATCCAGTAGAGGAGACACCTAGTTAGAGAAAATTGTTTTCTAAAATGGCTGATATCATTAAAGGGCGGTTTTGAGAGCATAGTCTCACAGGCTACGCCTTTATTAAAGTTAGCAAGGAGTCAAATCCTCAGTTGCATTTATTTTGTGAACAAAGCTTTCATGGTGTTGTAGCATCATGAAAGCTCATTAAGTATTGAACTTCTGAATTAATAAAATACAGAATACCACTTGCTGAAACCACAACAGAAAGAATTTTTACTCCACAGTATTTTGGTCTACGAGACAAAAATTGGTACCTACAGCTATGAGAAAAGAAATAGGCAATTTCTTTAAGTATAACATCCCTGTAATGTTGACGAAATGAAACTGCACATATTAAAAACAGAGTAAAGACAGGAAGAAGAACAGAAGAAATATAAAGTGAATTGGAAAAATAAAGATCTCTTTGTACATGACCAATATTCCCATTAGTTATTGAATCTCAGCAGAACAACACACAAAAACAAAGACTGTAGTTCAAAAGTTATAGTCAAATACCATGATATTCTGCAGTTACGGTTGGCTGAAGAACATATAATCAATATGATTGTCTTTTCATTATTTCTACTGAGTTTAAGAAAAAGTCATATAAAAGAATATTACTGAGAAAAAGACTGTGAAAATATTTGTTGGAAAGATATTGCATTTTATTTTGGGGAATGTTTGGGCTTTTAACTGAAAAAAAAAACCAAAAAACAAACCACTGAAAACAGAAGATATCATATTGACAGGTTGCTTGTTAGGGGATTCTGAAATGCTGATAAAAAGAGAGATATCTGTGAGGAATTACAGACCATTCAAAATTATTTTGTCCTGGAATAAAGATTGATGATGAATTTCTGGCTATTTCTTAGTCTTGATTGCCTAAGTGAAAACATACAAGCCGATTGCAGTGCAAGAAAACTGAGGGAAAAATTGACTGACATATGATAGGATGTTGAAATGTATGATTTGGGGATTTTAGATCTCTTTCTTCTATTTGAAATAAGAAATTTAATCCCATGAGAATGTATAGAAAACAGAAGTGCGGTGGCTGAGAATTTTCTACTCCCCTTTTTCATTGACAGAAAAATGCATTTTTGATCAAACAGGTTTTTTTTACAGAGTTTACCTTCCTTTAAAATGCAACTTCATTTCTGTCTGAAAACAGAAATTCATAACTTTTATAGCACAAAAATGGATCTATTTTTTTTTTAATGTGTTAATGAAGAATCAAAAGAGTAAGCCAAGCTGCTTTTGTTGCCACTCTGTTTTTGTCTGTGGTAGTAGAACAAGAAAACAGAAAAAAGGTGAAAAAAACCAGGAAAATAATTACTTTTTAAATTAAAAATAATAATAAAAAAGCAATTGAATTTAAAAATAAACTTGTTGCCTTAAGTGATAGAAATTGGTTTGTTCTAGTTGTATCAAAATTCTTTTTTGCATTCACTTTTCTATTCTCCTCAGTGTCCATAATAAATATCCTCATAATAATCCAGCTGCTAACATAATTTTACATTTGGTCAGCTGACTATCATGCATATACCCCAATTTTAGGCTTAAAGAGGTAAAATTAGCCTTTAGAAGACTATTTTCCTTACATTTAAATCCAAAGATGGTCACCCAGTTTAGCTGGTTATACTGTTTTAATGATGTCACAGTTGTAGGTTTGATTCCTGTATGGGCCATTCACTCAGGAGCTGGACTTAATGATCCTTGTGGGTCCCTTCCAGTGCTTTGTATTCTGCGTCATTCTTTGTGTCTCACCTCTTTATGTTCCCATTATCCTGCCTTTTCTAATTCTGTCAATGTCAGGTGAATGAATGGATAAGAGAGCTGTAAATAATGCAGTGTAATATGAAGTGTATAAAGGTTCTGATTGCACGGCATGGTTGGGAAGGTCCATGTGTTTTCCTGAGAGTGCTTCTCTGCTACCTTTGGCTTGCAAAAGGGTTCAGGATTGGGCATACCAGAGGAGACACATGCCCAGCAACACCACATTTACTCCTGGAAAAGCCTCTTTAACATGTCTTAGGGTTTGGCTTTTCTCTGGGCTATCTACCTCTGTGTTTGTATTTGGAGTGTCTCATCCATGAACAATGCACGGACATGCCAGTAGGTAGAGGCAAGTTTAAATAAGTGAAAAGCCTATATTGCCACAGCAGGTAAAATTGTGCACTACAGAGGTGAGTCATTGGGACATAAGCAACACCAAACACTCACCATTTGCTAGGGACAGTCAGGGCCATATACAACAAAATCCTGCCTTGTTGCTGCCTGTTCTCTTACCTGTATTACTAGGTGCTCATCATGGCTACACCCTTCTTCCTGTTGGAACCCTGGATGCTGAGAATTTTAAACTTTCTGTGCTTAAAGGCACAGACCCACAAGAGAACATTGCATTTGACTTGAGGCTGTGAAGAAGGCTTCCAAAATTGATTGATAGTACTGGGATTATGGGTGTGTAGTTGGTTAGAAGTGTGTAATATCACAAGGTGTGTAATATCCCAACTTAGAGGTTGGGATTTTAGAATATAGAAATAAATATGAAGCAATATGGAGGTTGTAGGGTGGAGGCAGGTTGTTCTTCTTTACCTTCTTCCTTCTTGTTCATGGGTTTGGGTGATGTTTTGCAATTGGACAGAAAACTCCACATTGCAGGCTTCCAGGGATCAGCTATTGGCTTAAAAGGGAAAATAATCTAGGTGTCCTTTCTTAAATGGATAGTTTAGTCTTAAAAGACTTCGTAACAAGAGATAGCCATTTTGTGCCTTGCTAATAAAAAGCTGCCAAACTCATAGTTGTGAGACTGTTTTACTGATAAGAAATAATAGACACCTGAGTCCAAACATGAACTACTGCCTCAAGTGCCTTCAATCCAAAGCCAGAGAAACTGATACTTCCTTATAATGGGAATGTTTTAGATGTAGTGAGGAATGGTCACCTTTCATACTGAGAGCAATCCCAAGGTTTCTGTGTCCATCTCTCATCTAATTTTTGAAGAAGTTAATCTATCACCAAGATGAGTGGCTCTTCTGCATGAGATGGTATTTGTGTACGTGTACAGTGTATTTTCAAGCATTATCTCTCTGCACCTTAAACATCATAAACATGTAAGTGTACAGTAATATGAGTTGTTTCTCTAGAGGCAAAAAAAAGTACTTAAAAAATTTGAGGATTTATAATAAATGTTTATGCCAAATAGCCTTTCACGTTCTAAACACTTTCTAACCATTGCATGGGTTCTTGGTAAACAAGATGTTTATAACTAGGCCTCTGAGGCAGCATCTAAACCATAATCCCTTTTTCTTACATCTATGACCAAACAGAAGTTGAGACAATATCCACTCTGCCCTCCTCTTCCAAAAACAATCAGCTCTTTCTAATTCTTTTATCTTTGTCCTAAAAAGCTTCTCATGATGAATGCTCACTAATTGTAATTAATTCCAATGCATCATTACCTTTGGCAATGCCTAATTTGAATAGGTTTTGATGCAATGACCTATTTAACATGATGTTATGATTTAACCGCAGCTAGAAAAGCATATTGGCTTTTCCATAAGTAGATTTTTGTCTTGGGTCCTCTTTTTCTTTCTTTTTCTTTCTTTTTCTTTCTTTTTATTATTTCTCTCTTTTAATTTTTTTAATTGTTGGGTGTTTTGTATTCTTTTTTTTTTTTTGATGTTCAGTACCTGAGGATCACACTGTGACTAATCTTGACTCTACTGTGTGTGTATATAGCCCTTTGGTGTGCTGTAGATTTAAGAAGAGCTGAGCAAATCCCAACATAATCAGAACACTTTCTCTTGCCCTTGGGCTGGAGATAGGCCAGGACAATGACTTCTACTGAAGACCAGAAATATAAAATGTATCACGTCTTTTGAACTGACATGTAGAATTTACCAAAATGGAAACCACATGTTTCTAAAAATTTAAACACAGAGGTGGCTGCACTAGCATTATACTCACATCTGGAAGTAGCCATCCCTCACAGAGGCAGCTTTGTAAATCTTTTTGGGGGGCATCATCCTAAAATTCATTTTGCATGGGCTAAAATACAATAAGATACACTGAAAAACATGCAGCTAATGTAGAAATATAATGTAAAGAATTGACAGGGACAAGAACAAAAGGACAGACATTAAATGGGAGAGAATGGAAAGTAACTTGTGTTATTTCAGAAAGAATTGTCAGTGTAACTTTTGTTTTTCCTTCTCTCTATGAATGCATTTGACAGAATGGTATGATTGTTATCTAGCTTGTCTTTGTTCAGTTTGCAAGTGTATGCTGAGAGTGACCAAATTAAATCATAACCTCTTATTCAAAACAACAGTTTCCTGCGTGTACTCAAAACCACATAGACTTTGTTGGCCGAAATAAATTCTTAGTACATTTTGGCATAAAAGAACAATGGGAAACTGAGTAGAACTATCTGCCTCGTGCATCATCTGCAGGATTGCAAACTGCACCCAAACTTCACCCACTTCACTGCTGGTGGCATAGAAGGTAGAAGCACTGTGACTTGACTTTTATCAAGTGGATCTGTATAAATTTAGAGAGGAGTACTGCTTTTAGGCATCTAGTATGGAGGAGTGATTCATTCCTGTGGCAACCAGAATGAGAAATTCTCCAGCTTCCAGGTTGAACTGAAGGTAGGATTTCCTGATCTTCATCAGAGGATTCCCTGGGCCTCTGATTTAGAGAACAGGGCTTGGGTATGTGGGCACAAGGGAGAAAAACATGTTACACATTTCTCTTTGAGTCTTAGTTGCTTTGTTGAAGAGATGCCTGGTGTGGAGGTCTCAGCAGGAAGCAAATGCCATATGGGTTTGAGCTCTGTAAAAGAGAAATGGATATATCAAATTCTGCAATATGGAGTAGAACCATATTTTTATAAAGAGTGTTGACAACATTGAAAAGCTAAGCAGTGGGCCAGAAAAAGATTACCCATGCCCTTAGCTGTCCCTCAGAAATGTGTCTCTCTCATTAGACAATTGGGAAGCTCCACTACTGTGTAAATTTCAATCGTAGTGCAAGAATTCAAGGGAAGCAAGTTCCAGTAGGGTCACACAGCTCTTCAAAGAGTTGAAGGTGGGTAGCTCTTGTAAGTAGAAAAAGGGCTTTAGCTTTTCTGCCTTCTCAGCTGTTGGAGACATATTCCTGCCAAAAGAGCCAGCAGTTGGGAAATGGCAAAAAAATAGAAGTTATGTGCTCCTTTCAAACAGGTGCACTATGCCTGCAGCAAAGAGAAAGACACATGAGAACATGCATTTGCACAAGGAGGCATTAGAATAAAAAAGGCTTGAGCTGCAGAGACTGAAATATCTTTACAAGATGGCAGGCAGCCAGAAAGCTGAAGAGTGGGGGGATGACTGCTTTTTCTTATTTTTCACATTTTTGATTGAAGACACTTGATTCTGATTTCAGCTACGTGGTTACATATTGATGCTTAAAATGTGAAATCAGCTGTTATTCAGAAGCTGATTTAACAAGCTAGGCAGGAATATCTGCCAGCATAGCTAAGTTCAGAAATCAGGCACA
The DNA here is from genome assembly GCF_037042795.1 of Molothrus aeneus. Lineage (NCBI taxonomy): Eukaryota > Metazoa > Chordata > Aves > Passeriformes > Icteridae > Molothrus > Molothrus aeneus. The sequence continues at coordinate 115,715,685 of NC_089646.1, forward strand.
AGTTTTCTGCCAAAAGAATTGGGAACCAAGAAACCATAACAAAACACAGCCACATCAGCCAGTATATGTTGCTACAGATCAGGCCTGTATTAAAAATATTTTCTCAGTATAACAGGAATATTTGGGTGCTTCTTAAAAGATTTTATTGAGTTTAAGGTAACACAGTTTGCATTTTGCGACACAAAATGCTGCAATGTCTTTCAAGGTATGCCTCTATTTCTATCCTTATGTTCAACTGAGTTCTTTATGCCTGCAGAATTCTAAAGTAACATAAAGATAGCTGTATATACCAAATATCTGTCAAAGGATTTAGCCTTTGTTATAACAGCCATGAGTTTGCAGGATGTACATGTAGCCATCTGTACCTTTCCCTGAAGTGCTTATCTGTGTGATCCTTCAAAAAATTAAACCTATTCTTTGAGTCACAAAGATACATATTTTTCACTCATATGTAATTGGTGTTTAGAAAATAAAAGCTGTTATTCTCAGTTCCCATCTCTCAAACAATTTAACATTTTCTAAGAAAATATATACTTTATAAGTGAATCCAAAATCCCTCTAACTAAATATGTTCAATTTTCCTCACATCTTGAGAATTTTATTCTGCTTCTTCATTGACAAGCATAATGGAAAAAGTGGCACAGCAAGAGCTCTGCTTATTATTTGCTTTGATAGGCATAACTGGAAGGAGATGTTCTAAGCTCCAAGTATCTTAGGTAGCCATTTTAAAACATAATATTTACAGTGGTTCTCTGAGCAAGAGAAAAGCCTTGCAATTCAAAACTACTGTCTGATAACATCCTGTCCACTCATTCCAGTTTATATTGCTGAGGCTTTATATGGTGATACAAAACAAATGTCACACAGCTGCAATTTTTAGGCTCAAAATTTTATGTCTGTTCTCATTGCCTATAGTATCAAATTCTTCAAATTTTCTGACAATGCATATGAAGTTTTCTAACACAGAATCAAATTTTTTTGTCATCTTTTTGTCATAATCTCATTGCTGTAATATCATCACCTTTGGCAATCATGTCTGACAGTTCATGAAAATGTAGATTGCCATCAAACCTACAAGGAAGGAGCCTTCAGATGCCAATGCATCCTTAGGGCAAAGAGTCAAACTACAAAGTTTATTGCTCTTCAAGTGGTCACATCCCTTTGGCATTTTTTCCCAGTCTTTCTCTTCCCTGAATCTTACACCGAAGAAAAGAAAGAAGTCATACAGCCAAATGAACATTATTATACAGATATTTTTAGAAACTTTGATTCTGGATTTAGATGAGCTCTAGGTGGGTAAAAAATTGCACTATCAATTTCCATATCTTTTCTCTCAAATAACATATTTTGTTCAGATTTAAACTCTGCTTCTATTTGTTTTTGTATTCTGACTGTTATTTTTGAGGAACTCTAAATTAGGAAATATTAAATAAGTTTAAATGATTTTTTTAATAGATGGTGGGAAAAAAACAAGCAAAATAAATAAAGTAAAACTAGAGTGGGCAGTGTCAAGAGTTGAAAAATAGGGATATTTAAATTCATTTGCAGTATATAAGAATCATCTATGCATATTATACATTTGTTAGGTACTCTTAGGAAATAGCATGGTCCACAGAGCCTATCTGAACACTAAGAAAAATAGTTGTCTGACAAGGTCTACCCTGACCAGACATGAATTATGCCAAAGAAGACAAGAATATGAAATCTATAATGTACACAGGAACTACAGTATAAAAGTCCATCTTAACCCACATGAATTTCCCAATAGCTTTTTGTCTGAGGCTGAAATAAATCAACCAGAATTAAGATTCAGTTCTATTTGTATTTTTCTATATTCACATGGGAAATATCTTCTACTCCACTGAAAAGTCAGCCTTAAAAAAAAGGAACAACAATCGATTTTTGTGTCTTGAAGACACATAAATTCCAGTGACTGATTATCACAGTGTGTAAACACCAAAAAGCATAAGATCCATTAGGACACCAGCATAAGAAACATTTCTGAGACAGAACATAGAAAGTCACTGAGGACCAAAGGTAGAAGTTACTGACAGGTATCTGGTAAAAAACAAGATAATCCTGTCATCTGACATCCAATTGACTACATTCTGTTGTATTAATTAAGTCTTCATTGTTGAGGGTTATTCTTGGAGGGTGCATTGTGTTTAGAGCAGCTCTTGCAATGTTTGTCAAATGCAATAGTGACTCTATGACTGACTCAAGTCTGTTGTTCACTGGCACCTTGGAGTTTCCTAGGAGCAAAGTTAAATAGGGTTAAGCTGCAAAACAGGGCATGGAATAAGAAAATTTTATACCGGAGATACCAGAGACAGATGATAATCTAGAATTGCTTAATTAATTAATTAATTATTAAGACCAAAAAATTTGTGGGAGGGTAACGAGAGTTTCAGAAGCAGAAACAATTAAGCAAATACTAAAAAATTGCTTTTGAGATTAAGAAAAAAAAAACCAAAAAACCAATTCATATTAATCATCATACTGTTGTGTATAAACATGCTATTTGTGCATGACCAGAGGACAACATGGACTCCAAGGTCATTAGCAAAAATTTAGTAATGAGCTGAATTCTGAGTTACAGAGCTTATGCCTCCAAACTAAATTTAAACTTGCAAAATGTATTGCTGTATCATAAAAAGGTACACAGCAGACTAGGAACATACCCTCACACAATCAGGACCTGGATCACAGAGCCTCAGGAAGATCAGAGCTGATCCCATCTGCTTCATCATTCCTCAAATTGTTGAGGTCCTATCCTAATGCATGCAGTAAGCTTTTTCATTCCTCTTAATTCTTTTACTCTTATGAAGTTCATTCCAATCACGAATATTTGTTGTTGCAACCATAGTGATAACAGATAGTTACTGGAGACAGTACACTCAAAGTATTTTCAACAACTCTTTTTTAAAATTTGACTATATTAGTGTCTCTCTGTGGCAATGCTGCAATAAAGATACGATGTTGATATAATTCTTACATCAGTTTTCAGTTATGACATTTACAACTGTTCTGTTTAAGACTATTCCAGAATCTATGAAGAGAGATCATTCTTTCATCTCAGCATTTCCCTGAGAAAATACAACTTCTCTGTATTTTCTTCAGAACTTCACATGTGCCTAAACTCTTCTGGGAAGACATCTACAGCCTTTAACACACTCTAAATGTAGAATAAATTTCCAATGTTTGGTTTTACATGACTGAAATAAAAGTAAGGAACTTTTCTTGAGGGCACATTGATATAGGCATAAAGTAGAATTTGTACTACTTTCAGAGAAAATCCATTTCTTTCACATGGCATAAAAAAAGACAGGAAAAGCAAATGAAGTGAGTAGAGAATAAAAAAACATGAGGAAGGAAATAATTATATATATTTTCCAAATAAAATTGGGCAGAACACATTGTTATGGACCCAAAGAGATTTTTGAGTGAGATATGTAATCTAGAAATATTAAATAGCTCTTACTTCTATTTTTGTATATTAGGTATTCATATATTCTGTAGCTTGAGTGTGTATGTGTGTACATGTACATGCACATATACTTGTACATGTATAGCACAGACACTTCTCAAGCTGTTAAAAGCAGAACATATCCACCAGGAAGGGGAGCAGATCCAGGAAACAGCTTTCCTAGTTTTGCAGTGTGCCATTAGTATATGACAAGGAATAAAATAGAGCTGCAATTAGATCTGTGGAAGTAATGGAGAACAGATTTTTAAACTAGTCATCAAATTAATCAAGTAACTTATCCAAGGAATTATTTCAGCAAAGTGTGTGTGTTTAGTATGAAAAGGTAAGATTGAAATTGTCAGCAAAGAGGGATAGAGAGCTTTCTTGAAAGGCATAGCAGGGTTAGTGATCCCTTAATTGGGCCCTTGGTAGGAAATCAGAGCAGAGAGATTGTTTTCATTGGATGTGTGAGAAATTGTGGAGATGTAAAATCAGTGGAGCATTAGAAGTTTGAATTTTTTAAAGTATAGTAAATCTGTGATCTGGCTAAAGGAAAACACAGTAGGAAATATCCAACTGGAAGTTTTAGCAGAAAAGGATTAAGATTGAACCTGACTTTTCTCTTTTTACTCCTCAGTATTTAATACACTGGAATTTCTTTGCAACTCACTTTACCAAGTGAGTTTCTGCTTTTCCTGCTCATATATACAACCGGATTATTTAACTTTTTTGAGTGAATAGACCAAGTAAAAGCATCACATTCGAATTTATTTACTCTGCTGTATCTGAAAAGACAAAATCCACAGATTTAAAATAAACAAAAACACAGCATAGCATACCTTAAAGAGGAACAATAACTCAACAGTATAAGTGTATCACCCTCTCCAGATTTCCCATGGCATTTGAAATTAATAGGAATTGTTTAAAAGTGGAGAAAAATTAGTAGTGTAAAGCAAGAAGAGGAAAAAATAATCCACTTGATATATCTCAGTCTGCAGACGTGACATTTTTGACTAGGAAATGCAAAAAATAGTTATAATGTAAAAAGACAACCCCATAGCCTACCCAATGCCCCAAACTCACAGTAAATTCCTACAATGATACAGGCAGAAAAATAATATTTCTAATAAATTTTATTTTATTCACTGAAAAGATAACCTTGCTTGGGTTTTTTTTGGGCTTTTTTTTGTTTGTTTATTTTTTTTAATTTTATTTAAACTAAGAGGGAAAAAAACCTGGTATGCAGAATTTTTTCCTGTTAGATCTCCAAACTGACTATATTCTGATATGGTGGTAATAAAAGATTATCATCTGGTTTATGACCTATGGAAAAGACACTAAGGGGTTCAAGTCTATGTCTTCCTGGACATGTCACAAAAGCAGCTGCCCTGTACAGAATTCTCACCATGAAAAAAATTGCTTAAGTGGATCCCATGGAAGTCAGTGGGATGATGAAATCCAATAAACTTTCCTGCATGGATCAGTCCAGAAGGGACACAGTGCTGATGGCCTCTCAGATTTTCACTTAATCATTCTTCAGCCATTTAGCTAGTAAATTTTTAAGAGGAGGAAAATCAAAACCTGGGTGCAACCACAGAAAAGGATTATTCATTCTGGCACTGTAAATGAATATTCGGATAACAAGACACATAGTTCTACTCCCACAATATTAACTCCCTGGTATTTCTGAAACCTGAATACTGTCTCATGGCAAATTCCCTGGCAAGCAAAATTTCAACTCTTTTTTGTTTTGTTAAATAAAATAAAAATGTTTTCTCAGATTTTTTCTAAGCAGTTGTTTTCTGAATTTGCCAAATATGTCAGCTACCTCCGTGATTCACATGCCAAGGCTGCTCAAAAACCACCATGGAGACATAAGTAGAGCTCAGCAGCTCCTAAGGGGTTAAACTTGCTATTCTGAGCCGAGCCAATTTCACTTTGTATGTTCTGCAGTGCAGTGAAAGTTAATTCATTCTAAAGCACAGAGCTTTCCAGCAACATTGTTAATATTATAATGTTCCTTTGCTGCACTGTCCTAGCTAGTTTATTAGATGAAAGAAAAATACAGATGTGCTGACAAGCAGAGTTATACCTACCCACACCGGAAAAATTTTTATTAAAATTACTTTAAATCATTTTTATGCAGAAGTATAAGCTCCTTTAAAATTCCAAAGTAGATATTTTGATTTTTATATATATATATATAAATATATAGCTGATTACATTTGATATAGGCCTGCTGTTTGTTTTGTTTTAATAAAAAGGCATGCTTTTCTGATTGTGTGAGGATAATTTTTCTCTTTTTAAGCTGCAGTAGAATTTCCTGAATTAAAAGGTAATTGGGTTAGATGGGTGGTACATTTACAGATATAGAAAAAATTAATACACCAAAATGGTAACACAAAGACAGACATTATGTCTGTTTCTAATAGGAAAGGAAAACAATCCGATAGTCCTAGAGTGATTTCTGGGGAAAATAGAAAACCTGGTAGATCCCACATGCAATAGCTATAGTGAAACAAGCAAACAAAAAAAACGATATTTATGTGCAGAATGGAGTGAAGGTTGACAGCACATTCAAAGTCTAATGCATTTATTGGGCAGTCTCTTTCCTATCTGAGCTCTAGCAGTCAGATAAAGGCAGAAACAGTTTGTTACAATGTACAAAGGGCTCTAAGAAAGTCATCTCACTGGTTAAAGTTTAGCAGTAGACAAACTGTGAATAAAGGCACCAAAACAAGATTTAACACCTTTTCTTCCATTTCACTCCACACAACCCTGAATTCTAGTGGCTTTTGCATTATTTAAAGCTTATTTTGTGCCTGTATCTTGTTGGATGTTTAGATCCCCTTTACACATGTATGAGGCAGTTGATTTTGCTTTCATTTCAAGACCTTGAGTTCTAAACACATATAGAACAATGTCATTACTATGGCACTGATGCACCTGAAAATCCACACAAACAACTGACATCCTTCCATCCCTGACAGACTACCCAGCTTATTTCCAAGTCCATGACTGTCATGACCTCCAAAGGCTGAGCTCTTTGTAAAACCCACTCCTGAGGGCAGCGCAGCACAGCCCCTGTGCTGTCCAGAAGCTGATTTGAAGGGAGAGTAGGAGAAAAACCATCAGCGTTTGGAGAGGTGGTCTCTGCTCAGCACTCATTCCAGTTGAGGTCAGGCCCAAATTCAGAGCTGGCTCCACAGGCTGAGCTATGAATTGGCTGCAAGGAATCCCAACTGGAAGAAACTTTGGACAGTGAAAGGTAAGAGGGTGTTGTGTTCATTCCTGTATTTTGTCTCCATTAACTTCTGACAGTCCTGCTGGACATTAGTTTAAAACTATGACTGTCCTTAGAACATAGTTCTCTTTTTCAGTACCTCAAAACCAGCTGAGGACCCATTCTTCAAGACATACTTGTAAAATAGCATTTGTATCTTCCTTTGTTTCAGATTTTTAGGGTTTAGCCAGATAATTTGATTTGACTGCTCATGACACAATGAAACATTGGGCCATTTCACTCAAGAAAAATTTCAAAGATTTTGAAAGCTTCTCATGTGCATAAATGACTCACATTTCTCTATTTCTGATTTGATTCTAAAAGGGAAAGAAATGTTAAAAATGTAAACCTAAAAAATGCAATATTAAAAATAAGCATGTTTTTAAAAGTAAAAAGGTAGTGAAAATCAGATATGTTGTAGAATCAAATAGCTTACAGTTTGAAAGAGTTATCTTTTCCCTGAAATAGACACAAAAAATAATTCTTTATCCTCAGACATTTCTAAGTATGTTCATACAAACAAGCAAACAAGCAAGTGCAGCATTTAGAGGCAGAAGAGTAACATGTTTCATTGCATGAGGAAAATAGGAGAAACTGAATGAACAGCATGTCTTTAGATGAAAAGACAGAGCAGATGATAACAGACACTCCCATAAGGAAGAAAGTATAAGTGACAAGTAATTAGGAAAAGAATGAGGAAATCCAGAAAGTGACACATTAGTGATGTGTTGAGGGGAAAGCAAAGAATGATGTGTGTGACACTTGAATATGAAGATACTGCATCTAAAATTTCTACAAATGAAAAAATATTAATTGTGTTCCTGAAATTTTCCTTTTATTTTTCCAAGCTATCTCAGGACTTACCTTCTTTTCTAGAACTTCTACAAGTTCTTAGAATTATCTAAGTGCATCTCAATCTCAAAATTATTCAGTTTGTAAAATTAGCTGCCTTGCTTGTATCAGAGAGAATGGTGAGTCAAAGATGATACAAATTTGATCTGAGCTGAAGATTTCTCAAATGAATTAACTGAGTTAGAAATAAAGTTGACTAACAAACCAGGCCCAGAGCGTGAGAATTTAACCTTGGTGAGAACCGTGAATGGCTAATTAAAACAATACTTACAAGGAGCAATCCCAGACAGGGGAAGGCATGGGAAGGCATGGGAAGGCATGGGAAGGCATGGGAAGGCTAGCAGACCAGTACTGGGTCTTTGGACAGCATTGTAAGTGTTTGTTAGGGAGGTTGGAAAACTAGAGGACCTTTAAAGTCCCTTCCAACATGAGCCATTCTATGACTCTGTGATTCTGTGTCCAAAAATGAGGATCTGACCATGTTTTGAAGCTCCTGGGCTCACCACCCTTCATATCCCCATATGTACACTGTGGTATGACATATAGCTGCTGCTTTTTGAGGCTAGAGATTTCAGAAAAAGGATACCAACACTGTATGGACCAGATGAACTTCAACTAAGCTCCCAGTAATCTGCAGGTATTTTAAAGTCCAATTAGATGTTACTGCTTTTCTGTTTGCTCCAGTATGAGGTTATTGGGGTAAGTTGACCCTGGCTGGACTTCAGGTGCTCACCAAAGCTGCTTCATTACTCCCCTCCTCTGCTGGACAGAGGAGAGAAAATAAAATCAAAGACTAGACTCTTATCTTAGAGATAAGAACAGGGAGAAATCAGTCACCAAGTACTGTCATGGGTCAAAACAGACTCAGCTTAGGCAAATAAATTTAATCAATTGAACTCTTTCCATTTTCCAGAGCTTGGCTTCACTCATCATTTCTCTACATGCTCCCTGCAGCAGCACAGGAGGATGGGGAACGGGGCTATGGTCAGTCACAGGTTGTCTCTGCTGCTCTTTTCTCCTCACTCTCTGCCCCAACTCAGCACGCAGTCCTTCCCACAGGAGACAATCCTCCACAATCCTCTCCATGGACTTTTGTATGGACTACAGTTCTTCAGGAACTGCCACAGTATCAGTCCCTTCCATGGGGTGCAATCCATCAGGAACAGACTGCTCCAGTATGGGTTCCCCACGAGTTCCTCCCGAGGAACCTGCTACAGCCCAGGTTCCTCACTCCACAGATGCACAGATCCACCAGGAGCCTGCTCTAGCATGGGTTCTCCTCAGAGTCAGAACCTCATTCAAGCACATTCCCCTGTTCTGCCATGGGGACCTGTTCGAGCTGCAAATGGATCTCTCTCCATCATGGACCTCCATGCGCTACAGGAGCACAGCTTCCTCACCATGTGTTGCACCTCTAGCTGCAGGGCAATCTCTGCTCCACCACCTGGAGCACCTCCTCCCCCTTCTTCACTGACCTGGAGATTTGCAGAGCTGCTTCTCTCATATATTCTCAGTCCTGTCTCATGACTGATGTTGCACAGCAGTTTCTTCCCCCCATTCTTAAATGCATTACCTCAGAGGCACTACTGCCATCACTGATGAGCTCAGCCTTGGCTGGCAACAGGTCCAGCTAGGATCTGGCTGGCAATGGCTCTGTCAGACATGGGGGAAGCTTGTGGCAGTTTTTCACAGAAACCACCCCTCTAGCCACCCTTGCTATCAAAGCCTTTCCACAAAAAGCCAATACAGCTGCATGTGTTTCTATATGAGTATCATTTGTTGGCAAAAATCTCAACATGAGCTGGCAGCCTGCACTCATAGCACAGAAGGACAACCATATCCTGAGCTGCATCTAAAGAAACATGGCCAACAGGAGAAGGCAGGTGATTTTCTCCTTCTATTACACTCTGGTGAGACCCTACCTTGAGTGCTGTATTGAGGTCTGGGGTCCTCAAATCAAGAAAGTTTTGAACTTTATAGATCATGTCCAGAGGGGGACCACAGAGTTAATAAGGAGGCTATCATCACCTTTCTTCTGCAGACAGGCTGAGAAAATTGGGGCTGTTCAGCCTGGAGAAGAGAAGGTTGCTTGGAGACCTCGTAGCACCTTCCCATATCTCAAGGGGGCCTACAGGGAAGCTGGAGAGAGACTCTTCTTCAGGAACTGTGGTGTTAAGCCAAGGGGCGTGGGTACAAACAGAAACAGAGTGGGTTTAGATTAGATGCTATGAAGAAATTCTTCACTGTGAGGATGGTGAGGCTGAGGCACTGGAACAGGCTCACAACAGAGATGTTGTGGATGTATCAGTCTTCCAGTGTTGAAGGCCAGGTTGGATGAGGCTTTAAGCCACGTGGTCTAGTAAAAGGTATACTCCTCGGGCCTCTCGCTGGTCAGAGTGACCCTGAGATAAGTTAGAAAGTCTCTTTTCCCAGCCTGGTGGTCAAAGAACTCAGAGCTCTTCAGTTCTCAGTCTCAAGGTTGTTTATTGTTCCTTATCTATGAAATTTTTTCTTCTGTCCAGCCAAGGTCTGCTCAGCAAGACAGTCAGAGGCACTCTGCCTGCCCCGGGATGGTGTTATCTTTTTATAGTAATAACTATGTGTACAGTATTTACAATTACTTTCCAATATCTATCACGTATGTTAGACAGTGAGCTTCTACTCTAAACCAATCTAAAAGTGCCAATATCACAGAAGAAGATGGAGGACAAGAAGAAGAAGAAAAAAGGCTGGACACACCCAGATCCCTCCATCTTGCCCCCTTGTCACAGACATCTTTTCTCTAAAAATCCTTTCTTTAGGATTTTTCCTTCTGAGAAGCTAAGAGGCCTCAGAGACAGAATGTAAACAATGGTTATCTGCTGCTGTGGAATGCAACAGGTCCACCTGTGATTGGCCCATCTTAGATGTTTATAATTAATGGCCAATCATAGACCGAGCTATCTCGGAGAGAGTCCGAGAGAGCTGCCTTTGTTACCATTCTTTTCTTTTCTATTCTTAGCTTAGCCAGCTTCTAAAGAAACCCTTTCCCTTCTATTTCTTTTTAGTATAGTTATAATGTAATATATATATCATAAAATAATAAATCAAGCCTTCTGATCATAGAGTCAACATTCTCGTCTCTTACTTCACCTGAAAACCCCTGTGACCACGGTCACACCCCCTGAACCTCCATTCTAAAAACCCCAAAAATCTAGTTTTCACCCCGTGATAAATTCACTATCATTGTACTTAAACTGTTGTGGCTTGCAGATCTTCGTATAAGGTTGGTAATTTGCTCCATGGGTCATAATCAAAACCACAGGCATTTTGGGCTCTGTGCCAGGGTCTCTGAGCCCCCTGGCAGAGGTCTTGGCAGTCCAGGACCACCAGAGGGATGTCCTGAATTCTGACAGTATACTTGGCCATGGCAGAGTGATTCAAACTAGATGATTTTTAGGGTCTCTTCTGAGCCAAACCATTCTATGATAGTGTGATTCTAATTTATAAATTTAATACATTTTATTTTGTCACTATACTGATAATATTTATGTTATGCAGCAGTCGGCATGTGATCTCCTGTTATTTTTTAATCACCATAATTTTGCCTTTGTTCTTAGAACATGTTGTTTAGATGAAATCTGGGCTCACAGACATACTGGATGAGAAAGATTTTTTCCCAAATATTGTTATTTTCATAGACCTAAGTGCAAAATGGCACATTCAGAGAAAAAAACTTAGAGGGGGAGCCAGAGGACAGATACATATACTGTAAAGCTGTTAAAATATAGTGGATACGTGGTTTCATATAAGTTTGTAGGTGTCATGTTGGAAGAAAGGGCTGTTTATGACTCTGGATAAATAATGAGAAAAGTAATTAAAATAGTCAGGTGACAGCCTAGTGTACAGTTCCACTGAGGTTAATAGGAAACTAATCCTTAATTCCACACTTCATAAAATTACTGATATTGAAAAGGCAAGATTGGAATACAAAAATGTTATAGGTCCTGAGAAGATACCTCACAGTGAGACATTTAGAGTCTGTTTTATTCACTTCAATAAAGAGAGAGTTCAAAGTTCTCGATCATAGACCCTAGTACTGTGTAGAAAACAGCAGATACTAGAAAGTAATTTAATCTAACAGAGAAAGGCATAACAGGAACAAAAGGGCTCAAAGCATAAGGCAAGCAAAATTCCAATTAAAAATAAAGCACAAATGCTCCTGAATGAACATTATAAATTGTTAGAACCAAACCTGAAGAGAAATTGTGGTTTTTCTGTCCCTGCATGTCTTTAAACAAAAACCCAAAAGTTGAACAAGAAAGGTATTTTAGCAAAACACAGAACTGTTCAGCTTGATAGGTGGGAAAGTTGAATGAAACTTAGTGGCCTATGATTTAGAAGAGGAGGACAGACTAAACTATCTAATAGTCCCTTCTGACCTCACACGCTATGAATCTGTGAAGAAATCTCTGAAAATGCTATCATCACCACTTCTTTGAAGAATCACCACTTCTTTGCAAAAATCCATTTTCTTCTTGCCTCTAAGACAAGGTAGGTCCTCCAGTGCTTTGAGAGTAAATTTCTGCACTGGGCAAAGCTGCCTAGGATCCATGGATGCTTACTACAAGTTAGGCTGTCTTCTTGCACTGATTTCACTCTGGCTAGTTGTGTCATGTACCTATGCTGGTAGCTGTCATGGTTCTGGCAACTTCTGGTTATAACACTAATTGTGACACCATTTTCCCTTTTTAGATGATGATTGGGATTGCACATCTTCTTACTGCCTCTGTCCTGTGGGCCACTCTTTGGTCTCTGTCCTTCTTTGAAAGCAGGTACCAAAAGAGTTGTATAGGAACTGGCTTATTCTGACCTTATCAGAAGAAACTGTGTTGATTTTACTGCCTGAAGAGAAATGCAGATGATAGCTAGATAGATAGAATCCATCCAAGCCAAACCCTTAGGATTCTGATAGGAAAAAAGCAAGCCTTTAAAAGTAGAAAAATGGGCAGGATAAAATGAAAGTGAATTCTACCTTAATTCCAGACCCATGACATTGTACACAGGTGTTTATAGAAGAAAAGAACTCTCTGAACAGAAGATTTCTAGGGAATCTAGTAAAAAGATAAAAATAGTGATAAGTTTTAGAGAGAGAACTCTGTAAAGTCAAAAAATGAGCAAAGATGGGCAAGAAAGAGGCAGTTCTGGGATAAAGAGGCTGCACTGTATTTTTACCAGGAGGGTATATTTTAATTTCCAACAGGAGTGTGGTTGTTTTCCACAGAGGAAAGACTGAAAGTCAGTACCATCTGAAATTTGCTCTATTCTCTCAGGATGAATCCTTTCTTGGGATATGAGGGGCAGGCAGCTGATTTGGAGAGATATTACTTATATATCTATGAGCTGGCTTTGGTGTATAGATTTTTTTGGCAGGTTCCTGTGTAAATTTTACAGCAGTGTATCACAGTTTGTTTAGCAAAAAAGTAATAAAGTTAAAACCATATCAGTAGGAAAAAAAAAACCTCTTCATATGCCATGATTCTGAATTTGTGTTTAAGATCTTAACACCTCTATATATCCTGCAATAATGATTTTACTTTTTCTTATGACCAGTTCCAAACACTCAGAGTTTGGTGGTTTTTTATACCCCAAAATAGCTTCTTTTGCTATTACAGAATATTAGTTACAAAAAAGAGGGAGATATTAATCCAGTAAAGGTCATATCATCTTGATTACAGCCAGTAAAGCAGACTGCTTATCTCTAGCAGAAAGGAATGGTACAAATCTGAAAAGTTTTGATTTCATTTTATAAAAAAAAGAAAAGAAAAAATGTTAAAAAAATAATATTTCCATTTCTTTACTATTAATCCCTACAAATCTGCACGGCTCATTTTAATGACATGCTAACTAAATGGAATTACTTTGACAATGCCCATCCTTGAACCTCCCACCTCAGGATTTTGTGAAGTTTTTGTTTCCCTCATCCTCCACCTTTTATGACTTGAAACGTGTTTTCTGTGCATTTGTCTACAGGCAACCTGAAATTTCATTTCCTTGCAAATTTCTGCATCCTATAGTTAGGTAATTGTGCTGTATTATTTATCAGGAGCCAACTGTCTGTTCACACTCTGCAGATGCAGACAAAGACGTGTCCTGCCCTGAGGAGCTTGTAGGCTAATTCAAACACTCTTATACCATGGACAGCATACATGTTTAAGATAAAATCGGCAGGTCTGGTGTGGTGATTAATCTCAAACATGGCTTACAAGGTTAGTATTATTGATTTCAAGTGTACTACTTAAATGACTAAATTGTGAAGTGTAAAAGTGTTTGCAAATTAGGTTCTTTAAGAGCTGATTTTTAAATGGAGTATGCAATGACTATATTATATTTGATAAATGAATGATTCCAGAATGCTTGGAAAATATGCTACAAAGAATGGAGCTAAAATATTAATCTCAAAAAGGTGATCTTGCTACAGTATCAAAGAAGGTGAAGAATCAGAAATTTGGATTTTTTGATGAAACTGGGATGTCCCCCTACTAGCTGATTTTCATATATTGAAATTATTTATTAATTCAGTTGTCTTCAATTATCAGCATTATTATGTAGGTAAGACACTTCTAGTGGAAAATTAACAATTACATTTCTTTGAGTTCAGAATATGGAAACTGGCAGGTATCCATTTTATCTTACAGTTTCAGTGGAGTGCAGGGGTGGGAGTGAGAAGGGTGTAAGAATTTGTCTCTTTCACTCAGTGACGCAGAGTAATATTCCTTATAGGTGAGATGAAGAGGCACAGAAAAGCAGGCAGGGAGGTTGTTGAATGTGGAGAGGGAAGGAGCCCTCCTCTTGTCCCTCAGGCAGTAATCTGCTATGTGCAAGCCTTTTGCAGCAGTTCACAGGGCACCCAGCCACATTCCATTGTTTCCTGGGTATCTCAGAGGAAAGGCAGGGAGGATTAGTGGCCCTTGGTCTTGCCTAGCACAGCTCATGTTGGAGAGAGCTGCTAATGGTTATGAACCGCCCCTGCTTCCTACCCCACCTCTCTTCAGCTCTCCATCATCTAATGCTCTTTCTAACCCACAGACATCACAGTTACACTGCAACCCAATGCAGCGCCAGGATCCAGAATCTTGGACTGAATGAGTTCTGTTCAACGCTGGAAAACATCCAGTGACAGCTCTGCACAGGAAGGTTGGGCTGAACACCATTTTTTGGAGGCAGTGAGCACCTTGCTGCAGATCTGCAGCCCCTTACATGTGCACTGCGATTCTGAGCACACTTTTGTTTCTCCAGTTATCCAGCCACGTGATCCCACAGTATCACAGAGATCTGGTCCCTGTTTCTAGCAACATGAGGGAATCTAGACTTCACTACCTCAGCATTCTTTGCTCCCAGCTGGCTGTAGTATGTTTGCAATGACATTTTTGTTCATTTTGAACAGCTTCCACCAAGTGTTCTGACTTTAATTCTGGAGAGAGTTCATGCAGCCGGTTTTAGCCCTTGAAAAAATTCTATGCATCTTTTATTTTTCTCCTGAGCTATTTTTTTACAATGTTTGCCCTGGAATTGCCCTTCATGTGTTTTAATACTTCTGTTATCTCCAAATAACAGATCACAAACCTTCACTAACTGCCTTTAGACAACTCATGTATGACTTTTTTTTCCCTAGCATCTCCAGCAATGAAAAGTTGTAGAGGTGGTGTCAAAGTTAAATGTGCCATAGAAGCACTACCTGGCTCCTCAAAAGACTTAATGTTTAAAAAAATTACATGTTTCTTGGAGATAAAGACAGTGAATCTGTTCAATATGAGGCCTCAGGCTAATAGAAGTGTCCTTCTCAAAAATAAGCATATCCAGGTAAAGTTCTATGGTTAGATAGCCCAGGCCATACCTTGCTGCTCTGATGGTTTAAGTAAGCAAATTTCTTTTGGCTAGCAGAGGATCCCTCAATTTTTTGTTATTTGTTTTCTCCCTCTTCAAAATTGTCTGCTGCACTCAAATATCTGTACCACACATACTGTTCTTCTTCATTTGTTGGGTCTACTGTACCTTCATTTCTCAGATTTTGTCCTGAAATCCCAACAGATTATTTCTGCCTAACCAGCTTCTACTGGGGACAGTCCACTAAACAAGGCTGCTGCTGCCCTGCTTTATGCAGCTGCTTCTCAGGACCACTGTTATAACCCAGGCTGTGGCTGGAAAAGCAAGATGTTGACATTGCTGCTGGAACTGGCACCAGGAGAAAGAAAATTCCTTTGGGTGTGTTGCTGCTGTCCTGCTTTACTGCAATATTTCTAGTGTAGAAGGGTAAGGGCTAATTTTGGAATAGGAAAGTGAATTAAATGCATAATTTCTGACTTGTAAGTAGTACAGAAAATCAGCCGAGCACTGCAGGGGGGATACCTGTCTGCTATGTAAAAAGAATCTCTGTAAGTGGTCTCACCAAAAATGTTCTTTGCTCTGATATGGGGCCTCAGCCAGGCATATCTTCAAAGAAATTAATAAGCTTTTCCTCATGAGGACAGACTCACTTCAAGTATGATTTCAAGTGGGTACACTGAAGCAATTTTAAATTATGTGTATTCATCTAAATAAAAAGTAAATAAAAATAGTGCAGCATGAGAGAGTAGTGGAAATATTTCATCACTATGTCAAAATAAAGCTAAAATGTAAAAGTACAAGGGTGAAATGAAACAAAGAGGAAAAAAGAGCAAATCACCTCATAATAAAACATTGAGGTGAGTAATTGAAATGAAAAGACTGAAGCAAGATGGGAAAAGCAAAACAAAAAGTCAAAACCTCTCTGGGGTCACAGAATCATAACAAAAGAGAGAAGTGAAATTGCATCTATTTTTAATCATGCCAAAAAACTCTTAGTTAAAGGATTGCCAAGTTTATCCTTTTTTTCTCATATAAATTTCCATAGGTTTTTGCAAACACAAATTGAAAAGGCTGCTTTAATGGTAATCAGGAAAGACTGCACAATAAGACATAAGAATGCAAAAAGTAAAAAAAGGGATGAAGGAACAAGAGAGGAATCTTTGAAAGGAAACTGGAGGAAATGTGGGCATGTCAAGGTATGTAGGCAACACAGTGCCAGGCAAATATCATTTGGTTTGTACTGAAAGAAATGTTGCAGAGACCAGGTTTCTCATGGAAGCAGCCCTAATCCTGCAGTAAAAGCCCTTACTTGTGTTATTTGGTAGCAGCAACCTGGACACAATGTGGGTATCTGATGTGTTGAGCTGCTAGGCCATGATGCCTTAGTCAAGAGTAATGAAGGAAAGATTTTTCTGCATGAATAGCAGTATGCACAGGTGATTATAAAGCTGAAATACAGAAAACTATGTCACAGGCAAGACAGACGCTTCTACTACTCACAGCTTTTAGCAGCAGACATGGCAAAGAAAGTAAAAGTATTAGGAATGTTGTACAAACCCATGGCTTTGTTGCAGCATATTATGGTGTCTGCAATCCATCACTTTGATACAGACATTTGCTTTTCAGTCTGCAACTACAGAGCCACTAGTATTTGCTATATTCATTCAGCATCCTGAAGAAATAATCTCTTTTGTGTCTGATACAGCATTCGTTCTTTTCACTATTAAAGTACATGTGCATGGGTGAAAAGAGAAGAAGAGTCAAACATGACACTGGTTTCACAGGAGGTGTGGTAGCTTTATATTTGTTCAAGGAGAGTTAGACAGATTTTATTGTACCCTTTTCACACAGATTAGCAAACAGGGTTTGTGAGATTTCTTAGAAGATAACCATGTAAAGTAATTGTGTATCAAGTCTAACTGAGTTACGTGTTCTGAATGATGGCACAGTTTTGATTTGTTGATATATAATAAAATGTAAGTGGCAAAGCTAACATTTAAAGAATTTTTTCAATTCTTTTCAGAGTTCTAGCTTTTCTATGTCATAGATTTAGATATTATAATATAGATGCCAAACTTATAGCTTTAAAATATACTTATGCAAATCCCACTGAATAGTGAAATGAGCACACAGAGATATGAAGTATAAGCACAAGGATGTGGCAAGGGATGGACGTAAAAGTGTTGTAAGTGCCACATCTGAAAACTGGCACAGCCATCTGCTGGTTTCAGACAGAGGGAAAAGCTTGCTTCATGTCTCTAACACAGAGCAATGTATTCTTTCTGCACTATTCAAAAGCAGCTTGCTAAACATGAGTATGGTGAGTAGTAGCAAGATTGTTGCCATGAATATCATGAATTTTTGCCTTCTTACCCCTCTTTTGTTTTGCTCCTTTTTACAAGCAAACTCCAAACAATGCTTTGTGGTGGGTCTTCCCCAGTATTAAAAATGTCCTAACTATAGTGTATCCTGCCATATTTGTTTGTAACAAAACCACATATCACTTGCAAAAAATCAAGGCTGACTGGAGAAAGGGTCCGGTCCACTGAAAGGAGAATGGATGCCTGTGATGTTTGCTGGAAGGGCTGTTACCCATCACAGGTCTTCACAATTCCCAACTTCAGTGTCAGCCAGTGGAGAGCAGGGTATGGGCTGGTGGGAACAACACTGCTACTTGGTGTGGGAAAAACTTCTATGCTAAAGGCAACTGGAAAGTACAGCAGTAGGTCTGTCTGCCTTGGGCAACCTAGACTTCCCCTTTGCTTCAATTTCTCCCCTTGCTTTTCCTCCTGCTTGCTTATTTTCCAGTTATGACTAGACACAAGATGCAGAATTTTTAGTCCATTAAGACAAGTTTAATTTTTCAGCTGGTTAATTTTCTTTTTAATTTTTTAATTTCCTTTATGACTTTACCTTCCCTTCCTTCTGTGCTACAGCACTGCTGTACTTCAATAAAGCAATATTGAATCCAAGTCTAGACAGTTATATTCAGATTATGAACACTCTGTCAAAAATTTTGCTAGGAATTGATAGGTTGGTTAACCCAAAAATTGAGATAATATTTAGTACCTCTAAAAGCAGGTATTTGAACTCTGTTTCTACCCAATCTACTGCATAATAGAACAGGTCGAACTGGTACCTTTTTCTTTCTGCACCTATTCACATTGCAATTGTTCTCTCAGAAAGTGATTTGTTTTGTGCTGCTTTCCATTCACATCACGACCCAATCAAACCACGGAATATAGGAAAGATCAAAGTAGTACAGCATACTCGCCTACAGTAATTCAAAGAATATATGAGGCATTAAAATTTTCATTCCTCATTCTCATAAGAAAGACTATAAAGGTAACAGAAAATGATGCAGAATATGAATTTGTTCTTGAGACAATGATTATATCAAGACTGGGAAACAGTATAAACCAACAGACCCTTTCTTGTTACTATCTTTATCACACTGAATGCAGACCTCGCTCGTGTCATTCACAGTTTTATTTCTTTTCCACAAGCTCCTGGTATATCTTTCTTAAACAGAAAGCACAATAGAACAAAAAAAAATCTAACACACTTTTGCAGAGGGAAATAATTTCTCCTTTTGAAATGTCTGGTTTTACTTAGACAAATTCTGCCTAGTACAAAATAGAAAAGAGGTGGACAGAATGGATAAAATCATAATGAAAATGGTTTAACACACTGTCCTGATCTGAATTACATCTACAGACCAGATCTTAAAATGCAAAAGTCTGGAATTGGAAATAAATGGAAACAGTCAATGAAAATTCAAGTTTGGTAATGCTTCACAGAGACATATTCTGCAAGATCTAAATGGGCATGTTTGAAGAGGTGTACAAATATGAAGGCAAACCTAAGAAAATATTTATAAAATTGTTTCATAATAGATTTTTAATGTAATTGATTCTCTCTTTTTCTCTCTCTCTCCCATTTTAATTTGAATGTGAAAAACAAGTGTCTTTCAAGTTTCTGGAAGATTTTCATTCATTTTAGGGGATTCTGGCTTGCAAAGGAATTATACAGAATTGTGATAAAAGAATAGCAGACCACTGGATCATGGAATCATGGGCTATGACATTTCAGCTCCATGCCACCAGTACTTGAAGTGCAGCTCTCTGTATTAGCACTGGGCTTTAGAGATTGTTCTTGCAGAGCACAGATCAATTTGGTCTTCATTAGACCAATTTAACACATATTAATCCTTAACTATAAGGTCCTGTTTAGTCATGACTGCTGCTTTAAAAAATTCACAAACCTGCTCATATGAAACTCTATTGTGAGGTCTGGTAACTATTGTTGTGGTCTGTCTGTCCCAGAGAGCGCTCAGGTATGTCACACTTTTAACACCCTCTTGGCTCACTTTTATTTGGCTACTAAAACTCATCATCATATCACTCTGACTTCAGAAGCTATACTCCGAAAACAAATTTCCTTTCCTCGGACTCTAAGTCTCTAATACAGATCTATTTCAGGTACACATGTATTTGGAGCACTTAAAGTGCACTTCATATGATTCTTATTTCATAAATGTTACCTGGTCACAGTCAAACAAGCATTTATGCCTCTGTTTATCTAATGTACTCTGTATAGCCCCCTGCTTATTTAGCAACCAGAATTCCCCACTTCCTTGTGTTCACAAAATTTGCTCATATTAGCAGAAAATAAAGTTCATTGTGTACATTCTTCTTTGCAGGACAATACACTTGACTTACTTTGAATAAGTCTGCAATCAGGTGTCCTGCAAAGACATAATATGCTTTACCAAGTATGCTAAAATTTAAAAGCTATCTTATCAGAAGTCATATTGGTAAATCTTTTTCTACCAACCAGAGAGAAAAAGCTAGATCCACCATATTCAAATGTCTCACGTGATTTGGCAGTATGCCATCCAAAATTTAGCTTGTTGGACTTAACTGAGATGGCAGTTTCCAGTAACTGTGGAAGGACCAGCTGCTCACCTTGAGAACCCATATATCCACCAAGTATTAAAAACTAAAGAAATATCGATGTCAGCAGAACACTTTACCAGTGCTTCTTTTCTGAATATCAATCCAATAGAAAGCATACTGGTAGAGATATTAACCCACCTCTCTGAATGGGTTTTTACCTCTTAATCATCTTCAGATATAAAAATACTGAGGAATCTTGAGGATGACGTTGCATGATATTTTCCGTCTACTTTGGATCTGGTCTTACCGTTTAGGACATTTGCTTCTCTTACAAGTGTTCAGGCATACAAACTTGTTAAAAAGGACCATGTGAGCATCAGCTGAAATGACGTGGTACTTTCACCTAATTTACTTTGACTTACATGGGAATTCAGGCAGAGTTCAGGTTTCTGTCAACCTTGTCCAAGCTGCAAAAGAGATGTAGGAGAGAGATAGTGTCCATCCCTTCAGAACAGGAACTCAGTGAGTAAAGCCGACCAAGAGCAAAATGCAGACGACTTCAGCTAGTAACCAAGTACTGGTGGAGATTCGTGACAAGTATGTTTACTGTTCTTGGAAAGGAAACAGAGAGATTTAGGCAAGAAGCAACTCATCCCAGTTGTAAGAGATGTTTCATGGCAGATAGGGACTAATTAGCAAAAAACTCTTGCTAGCATCTAAAAACTAAGAGGTAATATGTATCTTATTACACACTTGTTAAACATCAACAGAGCAGTTAAT
This sequence comes from Molothrus aeneus, assembly GCF_037042795.1. Classification (NCBI taxonomy): domain Eukaryota; kingdom Metazoa; phylum Chordata; class Aves; order Passeriformes; family Icteridae; genus Molothrus; species Molothrus aeneus. The sequence goes on from NC_089646.1 coordinate 115,736,830, forward strand.
ATATTGGCATTTCATTCACACATCTTACTAAACCTAAATTAAAATCTTATTTGAGAGGATTAATTTACAGTATTTTCTCTAATGAAATACCAATTTTTTTTCCCACATCACATGTTCTAATTTGTGCTCTCAATGATATCTAAGAACCTAGGGATACAAAATGTGGTTGCACCTCATGCCTATCATCTTTGAGGTACCATAAATATCCTTTAAGCTTTTGCAGTTCTCACTCTAAAAATGCAAGTTTATAGCAGATGACCCAAACCCCCAAAATGAGTTTATTGTGATGAGCACAGTGGATAGCTCTAGTTAATCTGTCTGGAGACTCCCTCCTCCTCAGGTAAGATCAATCCCTATTCTCATAATTTACAAATTGTTTCCAGATATCAGACATCATCAGCCTTGTTATTTTCATACTGCAGTAAACACAAAAGGACAAGGAGACATAAAAGGTATAAGGCTTTTTGTGACATAAAAGGGAATGCAAGGTTGATGTATCCTTTGCTCGTGGTATTTTTTGGCAAAAGATACAATAATGCAAGTATCTTTCTGATTGATTAAAGTATTGAAGCAGATTCTTTGCTTCATAAATAATGCTCTATTACTTTTCTTCAAAGACAAGTAAACCTTGACAGACTGACCTTTTTCAGGGCAGAGAGTTGTTTCAGTGCCATAAATTATACTGTAAAACGAGTGGAAATGCTACTGAGAAGTGTGTGACAAAATAAGATTAAAGATTACTACACACAAAAGATTGTTGTTTTATTAATGGAGTCCTGTCAGTAGGATGAAAAATTCTCAGTTTTTTACTGGATGCTGAGATCACGTCAAACAGAAAATTATGAATGCATTTTCTAAAAGACAACCAAATGTGTCAAAATAAAAATATACTGATTAGTTACCCTCCCCCTATTTTATGTATTCACTTAAAACCATTTCAGGGCTTTTCATATAAAGTTTAAGTGCTGCAGTTCAGCTTGTAGTTCTAAAGGACCATAAAGCCTGTTAGCCTGTGTGCAGGCAGGTGTACGAACATTACAGGGAGAAACTTTCTTAGAACAGAAGTTTAAGCATCTCCTTTGTCAGGATATATTATACCAAGAGAAAGAGCATAGAGTATTTTTAGACCCATTATTTTAAACAGTAAACACTCAGTTTGAGAAAGATATCAAGAATTTGAGAAAGAAAGGCAGAGATATCCATGGAAAAATCAACCTAGCTTAAATAAGTAGCATTATGCTTTTCTTCCATATAATTTGATAACTTGACAAATGGCATTGTCATTCCAACATGTAAACCCTAGTTAAAATGAAAAGAAGGAACGCAGAAGCTCATATAAAATGGAAGAGTTTGATGTGTTTATTTATAGGAAGCCTGTGGATTTATTTTGGTCTATGTTTTTTTTCTCTCTTTCAATCAATTTACCTGAAAGTTCTGGTCAATGACTTTTGGATCAGTGACATTTATTGAAATGACAGATGATATTGGCAAGTCAAGGAAAATGGAATACAGCGTGAAGCCTAAGTGAACAGTATAGAAATCAAAGGTTTTCCTGATGTCTGAATCAGTACAATTCACTCAAATAACAATTAAAAAGCTGTAATAATGCCATGAAACATAGCCATGCTACACAAAGTCATTATGAATCACTACTCAGTACAGAGCATTATTGGCTGATTGGATAAGATGCCCATGTATTGGCTTTCATTATTGTTAGCAGCAAAGGCCTGGATCGGAATTACCCCTATTACTGTAAGTAGCACAACAATGACAGGATGTGTCAGAAGCTGTAAACACATCTCAAAAGACATGACAATTCTTGGATGCAAGAGCTAAAGGCTAAAATAATGATGGGTTTGCTCACAACTCACCATCTAATGCAAATGCTGTGTGGTACCTGGGGCTAGCCTTGGGCACTGCAGGAACTGGCCCTTCTCCTCCAAGACCACTGGTCTAACTCCTCACATTTCTCTTTCTTTCCTTTTTGTTTTGCCTTCCAATTTCTTATTTAGCTTAACCTACTGAGATCAAATGTCTTCTAAGAAGTATTTATATAAAGCTTGCCATTGTATATGACCTTTCTGTTGAATCCTCTTTCTCTTTATTTCCCACAGTCCTTTTCCTTTCTGCTAATAGCATATCTGATCATACATTGTCCATCCTGATATTTCCCTTCAGATTTATTCTTGTGAAAAATAAAATGCATTCCTCTTTCTGAATTTCACCAGCTATCTCCACCTTCTGACTCCCTCTTTGTTCAGTGCTTTCCACACAAAAATCCCCTGAGTCTTGGCTCTCCTAATGTCAGCTATTCCTCCATTTTCTCCTTTGTAGATCTGCATGTCAGCACAGACCTGGTATTTTCCAGCACTGGAAACTCCATAGCATATGATCTTAATTTTCTGAGCAACATGCAAACAGCTACTGTTCCCTTCATCCCATTGCTGATCATGTCTGTTCACTCTCCTTCCTAGAAAACTCCTAGATAAATTAATAAAGAATTGCACCTAAGTTTGGGAACTCTACAGGCCTTATTTGTACACACAAAAAAGATCTCACTCTTTATTTTAAAATCACACTGGTATATTACTGCAGATTCCTGCACAGCTCTGTTGATTGGAGTACCTCTCAAATACTCCAAAAATTATTACACACCTTTACTTGATTGGATGCTTACTTTATATGCATAAATTCTAAGTACCCTGCCAAACAGTATCTCCATTCACAAGCATCCCACATGATATGACAATTCCCCACAGAGACCCAACTCCTCATTCACAGGTTACCTGCACTACACTGAGTGTACTCCCTACAGGAAAGGTTTTCCTATGAGGAAACACTACTCTTCCCCCTCCTCCTGCTGAACAGTGTCCTTCCACAGAGTCATGGCTTGCACAAATCCCAGCTGATTTGCTGGACAATTTGTATGAGCAAAGACATATGAATTCTAGACTCCAGGTCTCTTGCCTGAGTACACTGAGCCACCAAGGGCTGGGCTTCAGCTGGTGACTCTGAAGGGAAAAGAATGCAGACAAGAGGCCACTGGACTGGAAAGGGGATCTCACGTCCCAAAACAGGGCTACAGCATGGAGAAGCTTTAGATATAATAGACTTAACAGTGTGACTTTGAAGACCATTTCAAGAAGGATAGAAGCTCATAGAATTTCAGCTGTCTTTTAAATTTTCCAACATTTGGAATAACATATTTAACAATGCTTTTTTTTTTCCTATGTTAACCAGCTCTGGTTTGTTTTTCTAGGCCATATGGTTTATTTTCCCTCTTGCCTTCTGTGTTCTGCAGCCACATGATCTGTCTGTAGGGTGGAGTCTCTTTATCCCAGATGTTTAGAAAAAGACAAAGACTACTAATGTATTTACACATAGAGGAAGCTTAAGACTTGGTGGTGCGTGAGCTTCACATTTGCTGTTTCAGAGCTTCTGTCATTCCCTGCAGTTACATATACTTCCAGCAGTTATTTGGAAACCATGAGTTCTCACACAAGGGAAACTCCCTTTCTATGCCAATTAGCAGTAATCTGTTCATCCACATTAACTATGAGCTGTTTGGACATTCAATTGTAACATTCAAACTCTTATTGTTGTGCAGCATTTATGACTCAGGGATTTAGAGTACATCTTCCACAATAACCATTGTAAAATTCATAGGCACAGCAATGACTCAAAGTGAAGCTGGGAAAAGAACATTGCAGTAACTATATATACAGAATGCAATTGAGTGGGAAATAGGAGATGCTACTTTGATAATGTCAAGCACTGGAAATTTATTCATTCTGGTTTTGTACACAACGGACTTCAACATTTTTCAGAAACATATATAAAATTAATTTTTTAATGTTGTTGAAGTCATAATCATTTTAATGGCATTTTAACGCAGAGACACATGCTGTCTTTCCCTAATGTTTCTCATGTTTTACAAAGAGTTGACGTTTTTCTTCTAACTTAATTGCAGGTATCTAATTAATGTACAGAAATCTTTTATGTGTGCACTTAATGGTCACTTGTACTCCTTAAATTGATAAATCCTTCACATGCTCCACTATGCTGTCGAGTACATTAAAAGCATAGAAACAAATGTCCTTTCACGCTGTGACTTGCTTAGTCAATGCTGACTTACTTCAATAGAAGTAATGACATAAACACAGGAGCCATCCTGCTCTCTGCAACTCATACAGAGAGTGCAAGACAATTTTCACACTCTCAAATTCTTACTCATATAAAAAAATCACAGTTGCACTCTTTATAAAACAAATTAAAGAAAAATATTCACCCAAACTGATCTCCACCAGAATGAAGAAAGAGCAGAGATGAATTTTCCCCAGTGAATTTTAAAATCAGCATGGTAAGATAATTCTAAGTTGCATAGCATTTTATGATTCCAAGAATTGCATTCTGACTTGGATTTGTTTTGAAACATTATGCCAGACTTCAGAGCCAAAAGGTTTATAAAAGGGATGAGAATGCAGTAAAACACAACTTCATTTTATTATTCTATCAGCTTAGCTTGACCTACAGCAACCATGCAAAGGGTTCCTATTAGACAGTTCTCCACTTGCTAAATAAATTGGACCAAAGATGATTTTCTTGACTGAGAAAATTCTCTCGTGTTGACTAAAGAATTTCAGCTCTGTCTATAAATATTAATGCTCTTAGTAATAAATTGCACACATGAATGGCACTTTATTACTTCAAACTAAACTATTAAAAGCCTTATTTAGATTGCACTGAAAAAAAAATAATGTAATTAAGGTCAGCTAAGCAAGTCCAACATACTAATACTACACATACTAAGTGTCTTGAGCAAAATCTGGGCTAAATCCCCATCTCTCCACTCATAACCAAGTGTTTTCCCACACCAAACTGCTTCAGCTATCAACACAGTATTCCTGCTGTGTCTTTTTCTCTTATAAAGCATTTATTTCTGCTCACTCACCTGGACCTTTCATTCCTGCTTCTGATTTACAGTTTGTGAAAGGACTGTAAGAGGAAGTGCTGAAATAAGTGTACTGAAAAGGATTCTGGGATCCATATGAAATCCAGAGATATCCACGCTGCATGGCAGAGAACAATCCCTGAGAATCACTGTTCAGAAGAATGGAAGAACTGGAAGACTGATGGAGAGAAATCTTAAAAAAAACCTGACAATATAAGTTCACTGCTGACTTTATTGTGAATGAGGAAAGCACTTTTAAGCATCATTTGAGTGCCTGTGTGGAAATGTGGCACCCTAAAATCCAGCAGCACAGACGGCTCTTTAAGGTCTCTCTCCAAGTAATTAACAGAGAGGAAATGTGTCTTATAAAAAAGAATTACATTGCTGTAAGCAGACTTCCTTACTTTGCCTATTAAAGAATGTTTCAGCATAATAGTTACTAAGTATGTCACCATCTGAATGTATTGTGCTACTGTGTACTTTTCTAGTTTCATCTGAGTGAACAACACAGACAAAACATGATTGGCAATATCTTATTTCTTGAGCAGCCCTATAAAAAGTCCTCATTCTGTTCCAAAACTAGGCCTAGGGGCATTTCTGAGCCTGCAAAACCTTCATTGCTTGTGATGGACAAAAAAGGAAGAATTCAAACTCACTCTCAGACATGCAGCTGAATTTGAAAGGCTAAAACAGAGGCTTCAAAGAAGAAAATATGTTTTCACTGATGACAATTTAGTTGAAAGCAGTGAAGAGTTAGAGTGCAAATAGATGCCCAGCTGAGTTTAAAAAAAAAAAAAAAAAGATGCTGAAGTGTCTCATCTAGCAGGAACTCAGTCTTACTTATATATACTATCAAGAACCTCTCTGCATCTTTGGGATCAAAACACCTTAAAACACTATCCCTGAGACCATTCCCTCAAGCTGTATTCATTTCCCATCCTTCAAGCCACAAAACCCCTTAATGTGAACTGGACTTTCAAGCTGTGGCTGACATGAGAGTGTTAAAAATTGGATCTTATGCTTTAAGTCACAACTGCTACTGATGGCCAAATAGTCTACAAATACTTATTTGGGTCTGTGATAGATTGGAAAAGTTAGTTGTTATAAACCCCTAAAATAATGAATCTACTCCAGAAAATAGGATGTAATGCAAAGGTTGAACAATTTAGTATACTTCTGCACATCATAACACCAAATTTCATAAGAACATTTCCTCTGTATCCAGAAGTGTGTATGTACCAGGTGAGAACCATTTACATAATGTTTTTCAATAAAGACCACTCAAAAAACATTATTGGAAATTGAATAGCACTGGGGCTCACTTGTTCTTCATTGGAAATACTGCATTTTTATTTGTTCCTAAATTTTTGCTCTTAAAGATTTTAGAATTGTCTGAAAATGAAATTAGATTATAAAAATGTTGGCAATGAAATGTGATGACTATGAATGTTTAAGATGATGATATATCTATCAATATTCACAAACCAAAATACTCACTAAGCCTGATAGACTTAGGTCACAGAGTCAGATTCCCTGTAGTAGAAAAACTGTAAGAGAAAAAAGAAATAGCATATTTTCTTCCTTGTTTCTGACAGTTGCTTCTGTTGAATAGGTGATTTCATCTTTTCCTTACTCTGCTTGTAATTCTAGGACAATTGCCAATGACACATTTTCACAACTATTCAAAGGCATCATTCAAGACTTGTTTACACAAAAATTGCCAGAGAAAATATTCACCTGAAATACAGTTCCCCTTTCTCTGTGGTCAGTGCTACCTATCAGAAGTGCTAGGATTTTATATTTTTTTTTCAGTAGCAATTAATAGGAAATTGCCACCATCCATCATTTTTTATACAACTGATATTCATATCCACTAGGGAAATATATGAAAGACAAATACCCGAATTGCTGAAGGTTGATCTCAAGGTCAGTCAAAATGATCCACAGGAAACATTTACAGGCAGCTGAAATTGCTTATAATTTGTCAGTAATCTTTTGGAGCAGTCTATTGTAGATAAGTTGTGTCTTGATAATTTGGAGTGGCCAACATGAGTTTTGATTCAAAGAGACAGGCTTTGAGTAGGTTAAATGAAAGAGAATGCATTTATGTAATCTTAAGCTTTCCAAGGCAGGGAGATCAGTGGTAGACATCTCCCAGTGGTGCTCTCTTACGCTGTGTGGGTTGATGCACTAGTTTGATTTAATACCAGATTATAGAGCCATAACCTTGTATTTCTTTTTTGTTTACTGAACAAAGAAAAAAAAAAAACAGTGATTTGAAAATATGTCATTTTTGCGTGTTTACAGAAGTCCTGTCAATACAGCACGTTTGAAACAAATATCTCAGAACAATGTCAAAACTGTAAATTGGTTGTTCAAATGTTTTTAATATACATTTTGAAAATGTCACTATTTCCCTTATCAGAGATGATGACCCACAACTGCAGAAGTTTTACATGCAAGAAATAAGACACTAGGTAAAACAGAACCATTGTATCACTATAGCATTGAAAATTCAGGAACATAAACTCCAGGAAGAAAAATAAATATGTAATTTTTGTTAGGCTCCAGAGAGAAGCGATTTATGGATCAAATCACCAAGGGAGTCAAAAGAACAGTCAGAGCAAGTATTAATGTAGTGGAGCAGTCATCCAGTGTTAAGATTAAGGGAAGAGAACTAGAGGGCATTTTCATTTTTTTAATGTTAACATTTGTCAGCTATAAAGAAGGATAATATCAGATACAGTCAAAAAGATTCTATGATTTTGGACACTAAACCCTCAGCACTTGGAATTAACCTTTCAAAATTCAGTCCTTTGGGTTGTTTTTTTTTCTCCCAAATGCTTTCTTTCACCTTTATCTAACTGTGCCTAAATATTAAAGCACTGGGCATTTCCAGGCAGCATAGATGGGAATATAGAGGCATTTATAAATTAACATCTTTTTTCTGAAGTCAGGAGAAATCTTGAAAAATGCTAGAATTTATTCATATTCTTCTGCATAAGCGAGGCTGCATATGCTGAAGGAAATTAATCCCTGTGCAGCTTTCCTATAGATGCTTTTCCATCTTCATCTGACTGAATTCCATCTGAAGAAGATGAAAAGAATGTGATAAATTGCCCCATTTTTCAACACTTTAATTTTTTGTTCATCTTGCTTAAAATTCCAAATTATTTTCTTACAATTTTTAATGCATCACAGCCTCCTAGGAAAATCCTATACCGTTAACTTCTGAGAAAAAAATGTCTGTTCCTCTCACTGCCCTGGTAGCTGTTTTCTGCACCTCTGCTAACTCTTACTGCCTCTTCTGGGAAATGGAAAGTAAAAATTATATGCTAGATCTGCTGCCACCAGTGTCTTGTACAGCATCATTCACAGCTTTTTGTTTCTACTGGAAATACCTCTATTACTGAATGTTACAATTGCATCTGTTCTATTTATTTCATTTGTTGGTTTACATTACAGAGTTTTGGCAACTGAGAAACATCATCTGGTAAAGTAATTCATCCAGTCCTTCCTTCAGGCATTTCCACATGAGGACTCCTAGTTCTCAGTGCTTGAAGTGCAAAAACTACCACTTCCTATTAATGAGTTTTTTCCCGTCAGTATTATTCAAATACTGGGGATCTTCTGATGCTTTCTAGCACCTCTTACCTTTGCCAGCAGATTTCATCAGCCACCTCCTGGTCTTTGTGCCAAAGTCATTAGTGAAATTTTATGTCACATTGCTCCCAACACTGAGCTGGTGGGGCTCCCACTGCTAATCTCCCCCTGGCCAATGCTTGCCTCCCATCAGCAGACTCTTGTCATCCTTTCTAGCTAGCTCCTTAGATATCTCGTGATCTTTCCATTCTGCTTGCTCCAATGTTACTTATAGTTTTCCATACTGTACCACATCAAATACTTTATTGCATTGATACTGCTGAGATCTCTCTCTTGGAAAAATTTGCTGTCTCAAAAAGACGCCAATTTATTCTGACACAGTATATTTTCAGTAAACTTGCATTTCATTATAAATACAACTCATCTCATTGCCATGGTTTTAAATGAGTGTCTTCTGCAAAACTTTTTTCCACAGCTGGAATAAAGCAAATGTTTAGCTGAGAAATATGTGATAAGACAGGTAATTTTCCTTTACTCTTAAGTACAGAATGTGTGTTTTTTATTCTCCAGTTATAGAAAGCATGATATACATGTAAGGATAAAGAATGTAATAAAAAATACTGATGGCATTTATTTTTATTTTGAAATTAAGTTTGTAAAGACTGAGTTGATCACTTTCTCACAAGTATAATGCAATTTCACCTCAGTATAAACAGCAACATTTATAGCTGCCTATACACTTCAATGATAAAACAAGTACAAATGAAACAATATGTAGACCTTCTCTCATTAATGGTATGACTAAATTTTTTTGTTACTGAAGTATTAGAAATTTGGCATGAAGATTAACAGATCTCCCACAAATCTGGTTATTCAAGGCATGGAACAGCTTTTATTTTTTCCTTGTATACTGATTTTTTTTTTATATTTCATTGTTATTTAGATGCTAAATTGCACTTCATGTTTATGTTTGTTCTCCATTATAATTAAATATTTCTTAAGCAATTGTTTTGAAGCATGATACTTTGTCTCAAAAAAAAAATCCCTTTCCCTCTAAATGCTACAACAAAGCTATTCATTTCTTACATACTATTTGTTAGCATATAACAGAGAAGAGGCTGCCACAGCTCCATCAGATCCCTCCCTTTCTCTGCCTTTGGTTCCTCACTAAACCCCCTACAGCACGTCTTGTGCTACTCCAATGCCCTCTTCCCCTGTGTCCCCCAGTGAGTCCCATGCTCCTAGGCTGTAACCCCCAAGTCAGAAAGGTGCTCCAGAGACCACTCCCCTTGTTTCACTGTGATGGATGCCAAACCTGGCCCATGGGCTGACCACTCTCTTTGATAGCCCTGTTAAGGTTTGCCCCCCTAACAGACTTCCATTTCCACCTCAGCTTGTGCAGCAGTGCTCCTTTTTGCCCTCAAAGACACTGTGGTAGGAAGGAAAGAGTTCTCTTTCCTAGACTGTGGTAGTTTCAGGAGTAAGAAAATATTTCACCATGGTTCTTTGTATTCAAAGCATGAATACATGTCTCCTGAAGATATTTCAGATTTCACCTGGATTGTCATGTCTGCTGTGAAGGCTATGAAACTTCAGGCACATGATGAAAGACATGCACATGAGATACTGAGGTCAAAATTCATAATTAATCTAGCCGTAAGTGATTGCTCTCTGAGCCTATAAAAGGTCAACCCAAACTGAAAATTTCAGAGTAAACCAGACACCTCTCTGAAGATTTCCTCTGTTTCTAGGCATGAAGGGCTCTGATAACCTGTTTTAATACCCCATGGCCTTGTTTCTGCCCTCCTCTTCAGCAGTCTTCCTTTGCCAGCTTACTCTGTGTTTTCCTTTTAAGAAGAAATTATTTCCATCACAAAGATCTGAAAAGCAAATCTGACTACTTTAAAAAAAGAAGTATTGCCCTCTGAACAGTCTGTGTATATCCTTCTGTAAGGGTGGTGAGACAGTGGAACTGGTTGCCATGGTAAGTTGTGAATGTCCCATCCCTGGAAATGTTCAGGCCCATGTTGGATGGAGTCTGAGCACCCTGGTCTAGTGGGAGGTGTCCCTGTCCAAGCAAGGGAAGCTGGAAGTGGATGATCTTTATAATCCCTTCCAACCTCAGATGTTCTGTGGTTCTATGGTCTCTGCAACTTCAAGAAGCCTTTTAGTAGTTGTTCAGTATCTAGCACAAAGCTATGAGCTCAATTTACATATTCACTTGCAGAATTTCCATCTGACTTTTGTGCCTGCTCCCCTGATAAATTTGGACTCAGCTACATGCATTTGGTTCCACACATGTTTTCAGAAACTAAGTCAAACTATTACTTTGGGCAGGACCAGGACTGAGTAAAAGACTGAACAACGGGTAAAGAGATGGAGAAAGAGTGAGAGAGATTCAAAAGACTTCAAAAAACCTTAGGAAATCTTACAAGAAGAGAAAAATATCAGTCATTTTTTTAACCTACTTTTACATTTTATTTCCATTCATTTTAACTAGAAATTCTCTGTTTCTTGGCAGAACAATTGGACAAAAGTAGGTCTTGTGTAAGTCTCCAGTGGTGTTACGGTGAGTTATTGCACATCTGATTCTAACTTGGATAAAACTCAATGAAGTGCTAAATAAGTCAATGGTTTCTACTTCTTCCTAGTAATATTGTCATGAAATCCTTTTATAATTGTGATAAGACTTCAGCAGTGCCTGTCAGTGATCAAATAACAATTTCTCTGGGTAATGCAGCCAGCCATCAACGTTTAATCTGATCCGCAGCAATATAAAAAAAGGAGCAAGAATACCTTAACAAATCTCACCTTGTAAGGTTTTACCATCTGCATGGAGTACATTTAAGACATAGTTTCTGAATTCAAAACAGGAGAACAAAGAAAAGAAAGCAGGGACTTGGCCTGGCAGTTTCCAGATGAGATTTCCATGGTGAGAGATGGTGTATTTTTGGCATTCACCTTCGGCAAGCACATGGACTTCGGTTGTGCATGACCATCTCCTTCCACCACTGCCACCACTGATAAATAGGGAAAACCACATGGAAACTTCTGAGTAATTCTGAGGTCAGAAGGTACCATCTCAGTAGTGAGAGAAAAGGATAAAGGATGTCTCCTGAAGATATTTCAGATTTCACCTGGATTGTCATCTCTGCTGTGAAGGCTATGAAACTGCAGGCACGTGATGAAAGACATGCACGTGAGATACTGAGGTCAAAATTCATAATTAATCCAGACTGACCTTTAGCACATCTCTAAAAATTATCACCTGGAACCCCAAATAACAGAATAATTTTGATAGATCAGACAGGTCCTAAAAATTCTTAGAAAAAATTAAGTTTCTAAATAAAGCGAAAAACCATACAAACCATTGCATGAAAACATCAGAATTATATAAATCTTGCAAAAAAAATTTAATAAAATAAAATTTAAGTATTCCTGTACCTATATTTTGCCCTTCATAAGAAGTTTCCAGTTGAGTGCTACTCCTCTTCCTATATTCCTGATGATCAGTCCCTAAAATTTGGATCTGATTATGACTTCAGTGTTAGTGTACTTGTGCAGACTTTCTCTTATTTTGATAGATTTAGTTCTTTGTATGTAACCTCAAGCAAGTATCTCAGCAGCTCTATGAATCAGGATTTTGATATGATATGAGATTAGGAATGATTTTTTATCTCTCAAGAGGCTTGAAAGGATAGTCACTCAACATATAAAAAAAGCTAAGCAGTATTAATATCAGTTCAGATGGTAAGAATGAAATACTGACATGAGAGAAAATTAAAGTAAAGCTTCCATTCTGAACTTATAATGCTTTTTTTTGCTGAATATAGAATATATTATTGGAATTAAAGTAAATAACATCAGAAAGTTGAGAAACAGACTGCACCATGAATTAGGATTACAAGTGTTTAAGTGATATTTTTAGCTTTTCCCCTGTTAGCACAAAATACTTATGATTCCTAGTTAAACCACACCTCACATTTTTCTTCTGCTGTCTCAAAACTAAAATTATTTTAAATGTTCGTGTTGCAATACAGATGAGGTTAAAAAGAACAGAATTAGGTAAAGAAATCTTTGGTTTGAGCAACAAAAATAAGAAGGCATACCCAATGAAAATGTCCTGGTATTCTCTTTGGCTGTACAAATGACACATCTCTTCTGACTGACTGTTGTCAATTACTTTGCATAAATCAATCTTGACAAAACATGGTGCATCTTAACATTTCATTTCTTAAGTGCTATCCATATTTTGAGTGTTAATTGCTTCTGCACTAGCTAGCATTTCTTCATGTATTTGAGTTAACGCATTAATATTTCAAATCATGAAATGACAGGACTCTGTTTCTGTCTTTTATAATTGGTACACTGTTGTTTCCAAACAGTGCCTTTTATATAAAGCACTATTTCATACAAACTGACAACTTGATCACTGTGATGCTGAAATATTAACTTATATTTTGGCAGGATGACATTTCTTGTGACATACATGCATTGTATTTATTTTGATTTTATTCTTAATCCAAGAAAAGTGCAGTGCAGTTCTCTTACCAGAGGAAAAAATAATGTTTCATTAGAAGCATGCTTCCTAGAGATGTTATTTAAGAAATAATGTACTAAAATTGCTCATTACCTCCAAGCATAAACATTTAGATTAGAAAGATAATTTATAAAATAGCTAGAATTTCCTTTAAATATTATTACAAGAATTATTATTATAATTATAGACAATATTGTTTCCTTTAACTAAAGCTCACTAGAGGTAAGGTGATCATTACTGATGCTATTTTCTTTGATGCAGTTGAATATGTTGCTGAGCAGGTACTTGTACCAAATATTCCTATGCTGTTCATTCTGAAAATTATATCTGGAGATCTGATTGCCCTTGATGGTAGATACATTAACAACTACACAGCATAACTGTGACCATCACAATTTACCTTGCCAAAACCATGCAGATCACACCCTTTAGCCCTCCTCTTGAGCACTTTCTGAGTATTAACTGAGGACTGTAAAGTAAGGCAAAAAATCCATAGATTTTACCTTTCCAAAGAAAACACCCCTCCCTTAAATGAAGAATTTATTATAAAAGTTTGTTATTAAAGTTTCCCATGGATCATACACACAGTTATGCAGGATATTGCTTTTATTTTTTCTTAAGGGTCTTAGTAACAGTCACAAAATTAGCCTGACCAAGATAAATGTGAATCTATAGTAATTTTGTAGGCTAACAGGCTACAATCCTGAGAGCACACAGCTTCCATTAGTGCCACTCAAACCAGGACTATATTGCAAATTGGGCTATTCAATAGAAGGATAAATAGACAGGTCTATACAAGAATAAGCAGTTTCTGCCCTTCCAGTTTACAATTTGGGTAATAACACTCACAAGTAACCTTGAAGCTCTTTTTAACTGCCTGAGCTAACTGCAAAAATAGAGCTGTGCTTCCCAGCCCTTAACAGCAAACCCTTACTGACTGTGGCTCAGTAAATGAGAAGAATCTCCACTTTCCTCTTATGCTTTGACCATTCATAGGTAGAGGACAGGATTGCATTACTAAGATGAACCCTTAGACTATCTCATATTTTATATCATCTATTTTATAAATCTTGTACAATTCCACAACCATTACTTTCCCTTGGTTTTAAACAGAGAGGTAATTTACTGAGACCTTATTTAACTTAAAAAATCTGTCCAAAACACACCCAATGTGTAGTTCCTCCAAAGAGTGCATGGCCTGTCTGTATTCGCTGAGACAGAAAACGAGGTCCCCCTTGTGCTGTGCCTTGCTTCCAGCCACCTACTGCTGCAAATTCCCTAAAAAGAGATGTGAATACTCTAGTCCCACGGAGTGATACACTCTCTAATAGCAGGTGCTGACAAAAGAGGTTCCACTTAAACACTGCAGTGGATTACACCACCCATCCCTTCATGAAAAACTGTTAGAAAATATGCCACAGACACTAATAATTGTTCATTAAGCTGTCAGCTACTCCTCCTGTGTAGCTATCAATTTTGCCTCTCTAGAAGAATTGAGAATGGAAAAAAGGAGGCAGTGTTAAAGGTAACAACAACAGGAAAAAGTGGAGCTGTATTATTGCTGAGCAAATATTTCACAACGAATTATTTACCTAACCTGCTTAACCTCCAATTCTGTTTGTGCAGTATCTGCAAGCAAACAAAAGGCTTTTTCTCAATTAACTCCATTTGTTGCTCAAAATTAACCAACCACATTTTGAGACTACATTTTGTTTAACTGCAGATCAAACATAGAAAGTAGTTTGCAATTATTCTCTGTTTAATAACCTCTATTTTGTCAATGTTAGCTAGTCATCACTTATTAAATAAATCATGTGTCATTGTCTGCTTCCCTATTACTCACAACAAAATTTGGTGCAAATGTTTGCATGTGGAAATTTCAGAATTGTTTTAATTGCATTTGTGTCAGTGTTTTCTCCTTAGCATAACGTTCCTTTACTGATGGAAAATTAGTACAGAAGAGGTTCAAGAATGACTGGAGCAAAATCCATTTAAAATGTGAACAAAAACTTGTGGGGCAAAAGTAGCAGTGTAGTTCCACCTTCTATATTAGCCTGGCTAAATTTTAAAAAAATATAATACAAAACAGTAAGCAGGCACCTGTATTTTCATGCACAATGTATTTTAGACACACAGCAGAGCATATCAGACCATACTATATTCATGAGGCTTAATGAAGAAAGAGAAATTAATAAAATTAATCCATTCATGAAGAGATACCAAAGAAGTTAAGAAAACTGAGCATGATGGGAAAAACTTACTGAGAGGACACTCTGCCTAAAAAACATGGTACAAACAGACTCCTTTTATGCTACAAGAATCCAGCCTTAAAAAAATTTCCTGTCTTGGAGATCTTCATCTTGCACATAGTTCAAACCTGTGAAACCAGTATGCTAAAAGAACTACAGCCTGTAATAATGAATAAAGAGGGTGCCAAAACCAGGAGAATGGTGAACCTGCATTGCTTTCTAATTTTGGTTGCTTTAGAAGAGGAAGATACCTGATTTCACACACCTCATGTACACTCAAAATAATTGGCATCCTTACAGGGAACTTGTCTACTGCATGGTGTACATTATTTATTAAGAATTATTTCTCTCTCTCTAGTAATTATTAAAACCCCAACATTTGCTACCAGAGGCTATACATTTGTCATATTTATATTTATTCATGCCTTACAAGGAAAACATAGTCTTTTACATAGCATTTTAGTTCTTTATTGGCAATGGTTATCATAAAATTATTTACATTTCTGAATTATCTAAAAAGAACACAACAATAAAGTAGAATTTAAAAAAAAAGCAAAACAAAACACAGTTAAAATATGTCACAGACAGATTTCTGTATAACACCAAAAGCAAAATGTGTTTAAGTCTGCCTTACAAGGGATGGAATTTTCCTAGAAATCAAGCTGTTGGCATGAATATGCCTGTGTGAAGAGGAGCAACTTGTCTTGTTTTTTGCAGTATTGCACACAAATCTGAGCCATCCTACTTGAAAGGTTTGCAAAATTTATTACCTAAAGATACTCAAAAGGTTGGCAATTCTTGAGGTGCTGAATCCAAGTGTAACAAAAGACTTTTATGGAAAAATCATTCTGGGTGACAGAGAGTGACCTCATCTCATACACACTCTGCATTTTCCATTCTGCTGAGAACAGATCATCAAGCCAGGCTAATTGAAATAATCAAAGTATTAGGAGAGCTGAATATCATACCAGTCCTGCTAATGCCTTCCACAGGTCAGCTCTAAACAAAGATGAGTCATGCAACCACAAGCATTTATTCTTCAGTTCTGCCAAGCCACAGATGACTTTCTATGGATGATCTTATGAAATATCCTTTTTTATTTCTTTAGTACTTCATTAGATTTGACACATTCTAGGTGATTGCTTTGCACAGAACTTAAATTAACCTTTCTGCAACATGAGAAGGAAATTCAAGGAAAGGAAATGCATATGGAATTGTGATGTAGTTCACCCAACAAAGCATCTGGAGCAGCTGAAATTTACATATTCTGATGAAGAACAGGTATAATTGTTCCCTGTAGGCAATGGGGGTGCTGTCAGTAGTTCCTTTCACTGAAGTATTGCTGCCTATATTTGTGTCCCTCCTGCATCTCTCCTACACAGGATTTATGCAATGATTACTCAGCATTACAACTCAACCTGTCCCATGGTTAGTGGGAATGTGCATACTGTGCAAGTGCTGGGAAGCTCAGATTTCCAGATCCTGGTGTGTCTGTTGGCCCTCAGCTTGGTTTAACATTATTTAGATGAAGCTTAGCAGCTTCTCCTGATGTTTCTCATAATGTATGTTTTAGCAGTTTCTCATCTGTTTCTCATAATGTGAAATAATGTGTCTGACTAAACTAATAAGAAAATGTGGAGGATGCTGAACACAATCTGCCAGCCCTGACTCTCCTCCCACACATCACCATCCTTTCCTCTTGAGTGGGTGAAAAAAAATTATAAAAATATTAAAAATCAATTAAGAAAATAAATTAAAACATTTGAATTAATGGTGTGTCCAGCATTCTTCAGTAACATTGCATATGTCTGGTAACTGGTTATACATTCAGCTGGACTCACCAACCTATGAAATTGCTACATTTAGTGACATCCATCCACTACATCTTCCATTTACAGTTTGTCTTCTCTGTCTCATACACCGAATTCAAATGTCTGTGCTCTGTAGGAAGCACAGCTGGCACCAGGAGACAACTGCATGGCTACAGACATTTCCTCAAACAGCTGTAATCACACAAGTGGGCTACCTGGTGCAAATCCTTTGGTTCATGTAGTTTCTCCCCTGTCTGCCTGTCAAACACCAAACTCATCTACTTTCCCACATGAGTAAATCACTACATGGAAAGAAAAGGTTGAACACTGGATGACAACACCTTCCTTTTGATTCTATATTTTCTACTCAATTGTGTTACAGTGGTCAAGGCTTGGAAGTGGCATTTAATTTTTCTAAAGCATAATGGTGTGATAACTTTTACAGCACTGTGCTAAAGCATTTTGGTTTCAGTTGCTTGTGTTGCTTGTTCTTTCAACTTGTAGGGTGGTCAAATGGTATGTGATAGGGGTTGTCCAGTTGTGCAATTTTACTCAGTCTTTAGAGACCTCTTCCCCTGGCTGACCAACAACAGACACTGCCAAATCTTGCTCAGGGCTGAGAAACATTGCTGAAGTCCAAACATGATTGAACACAGAGAGTTTGAAAAAGCCTCACACTGCAGCATTCACATTCTTCTTAAGATAGAAAAACACTGAAAAGACAAAACAAGAGGAAAGAGCAAATCACAGAAATAATTGGGAACAGGATCCAATAATTATTTGTAAGCTGCAGAAAGGAAAAAAACAAAGAAAGGGAATAAAGCACCTCAGAGGAATAAATGACAACTCTGAATCTTTTGAAGACTGCCCATCACTAACTCAGGACAGATTCTTTTTCAAAGACCATAACCTCAGGCAATGCCAAAAACTTTTAAGGCCAGGCAGAGGTAGTCACATAAATCAGTATTGACTTTTAATTATTTGTCTGTCAGAGGAGATGTTCGGGATATGGTTGTAAGTGTTCATATAAGGATTTGGTTGTAAGTATTCATGCTAATGGCACATATTCCTTGGAACCGAGTGATTTTAGTGCAGTGGAGTCTGCATGTGCCACCTCTATCCCTCTGGTCCTTTGTAGATCTTGTATAGAAATCTTCACAGAGGTTTTAAGGGTTGTTTGGTAGGGAAGAACCCTAACTCTGGTATCTACCCAAACTTGTGTAAAAATGCCTGAACTGCTGTATAATATGTGATTTACCTAGTTTAAAACACAATGGGAACCAATGTCCTCTCTCTGAAGGAAGGTGGTAACAAGCAAAGTGCTACACAAGCTAAGGATCTGACAGCTGGAATATTGGTGACAGTCACCACTGTCATCATCATCACCACATTTAAAGTCTCTGAAGACTGAAGAGTGATATGTAAAACCAAATTCTATTCTATTTTTGTATCATTAGTATTACCATTAAGGAGAGTTCCTAAATTACCTGCATTTTCTGCATTATTGAAAATTATTTCCTTGCAGATAAAATGCAGGGTTTGAATCTGGCAATACAAAGATGAGTTTTGTCCATTGAAGCAATCAAATCTTAAGTATCTATATAAACTGAAAAACTTAGAAGCACTGTCAACACAAACTTTAAAAACGAGATGAAAGTAACAGAAGTCGTTGGGAAAAGTCAGTCTTTCTATTCCTGCATTGGTTCATCCCTGAGTTAACAGCCAATTTCCTTAATTTCTGGAGAACAAGTACACAGCTGGCAAAAATGTGTTCATATTTGAATCAGCCTTCAGAGACTCTTAGAAGAGTTTGTACTTCTGTTCTTGCAGAGATGTCCCTACTTCAGTGTTTGTGGGGCAAAGCTGTAGCTCACAAAGATTACTGGTTGTGTGAGTCAGGAAAAATACAGGGAAGAAAGTCCCTGCACTCATTCTTTGAAATGTGCAAGCTGACAAAGACTTTGCCTTCCTAAATTACATACAGCCAACAACCAAATTCTTGTTGGATAAGGTAAGGCACAAGAGTCTGTGTTGGGGCTTTTTCTGTACTAAAGGGTTTGCTTCTCGGTAAAGGATTGAAAATTTTCTTTTTGAAAAGATAAGAATGACTTCCTCACTTTACATAACATAGATTTTATAGCTAAATAATCAAATCGTATTCATTTACAGTGCTAATAATATACTATGGGCCGAAAAAATATTATAATGTTGTGGTAATACTGAAACAGACTTCTAACTTGTTAAATGAAACATTCTGACTTTTCAAAACAGAATTTCAGTTTTCAGAATTACTTTCTATTGAAACACTCCAAATTTTCACAGTCCATCAAAATTTGAATTAAAACCAAATTCTGAAATTATGATCTGGTGGAAGGAAATTTGTTTGGGTTTTTTCTTATGTGAAAGGGAAAATCCTTAATCACCACAAGCCACCAAGCAACTGTTTAGCTTATCTTAGTTTGACAGCTCAAAAAAACCATCTGCAGTCCCACTTCTTTCTTACACCAAAGAGGGAGCTGAGAAAGCTCATCATGATGATAAATTTTCTGACCTGATTCTTATCCTGCCTCTGCCACTGACCCTCATATGGTAACCCAGCACTAAACCATACACTAAAACAGGCTGTGGTGCTACAGCAAGAAGTCTGTCAAGGACTGTAGTAAGTGACAATTTGGGGCATAATTTGTATTACAGATTTAGCTACCCTTGTAGTCAGATAGATCTTGTGTATGCAATTATGCTTGCACTCTTGCATAATACAGTTTTCCTTGTAATTGTCAGCTTATTCGCTCAGTGTTTTAATTTTGCTTTCTCCCAATTATTTGCATGCTTCTTAATTGGAAGTCATTAGCATATGTAAATACTCCATTTCCATGGTGTTTTGCAGTATGAGCTCATTGTGCTAAATTAATTTGCTAGCTAAATAGCCCAAAATGTTAAAAGAAGATAAATGTGTACATACAGTGTATGAATATATATCTAAATGTACAGGAAAATTGTACACAATATCTTTTGTGCATTGTTTAAAATGAGTTAAATGGAACCTGTCTACCTTCAATACTTTTAAAATATATTTACTTTGTTACATAATTGACTACTGGAATCCCATTCACACACACAAAGAATCATATCTGAATCGCTTCCTTTTCAACAGAACTAAATTACTTTCATATTGTAACATATATTACTGTTTGGCAGCTGAAGAAGATACTTAACAAGTCAACATTTACCAAAGGTTAACACAGATGCCTCCCATTCAGAACTGAGTGAAAAACTACTGTAAAAAATGAAATCTTGATTGAAATAGGACTTTCTAAAGGAAACCACAACAGAACAGTTTAGCTAATGCCTCTTAGAGCTAATGGATTAGTTTTATTTTCTTTTAATAGAACATGTGATTCACTCTGACAATTCAAAGTAAGGAAAAAACAGCTAAATTAGCCAAGGTTTTTTGGTTAAACTTGTTCCTCATCATTACCATTATGTGCAATAGACTTCCTGCTTACAGGGAACTTTACATTGACAGGCTGTTTCTGAGGGGTCCAGATTAGTTAGGACTCAAAGTGCTCTGTGAGCGTGTGGCCTTGGCATGTGACAGCAGAATGCAGCTGAGCTGCAGAATGGGCATGAAAATATAAATGGAAATGCTTGAGAAATTCATTGGTTGACTTTGCATAAGGAAAAGCTTTAAGATGTAGTTTATGAGTCTTTTGATAATGCAGAGGATTAAGACTGGCACGAGAAAAGCATCACTCACAGATACCTACATAGACAAACACTCCACAGATCAATGGACATGTGGCAGCATCCTTACTAAATTTAAATAGCTTTCCATGAGAGAAGAGAGGAGAGGAGAGGAGAGGAGAGGAGAGGAGAGGAGAGGAGAGGAGACGAGAGGAGAGGAGAGGAGAGGAGAGGAGAGGAGAGGAGAGGAGAGGAGAGGAGAGGAGAGGAGAGGAGAGGAGAGGAGAGGAGAGGAGAGGAGAGGAGAGGAGAGGAGAGGTATTCACTTTGTTATTATTAATCTATTTGGCTTTATGAAAAAACTGGGTTTTGAGGAGACTTTCCTCTAATCTTACCCTCAGAAACTGCTTAGTTGTATTGGTGATTTAGAGGTAGTCTCTCTGTAATTTGTATACTCTGATGAAACTCAACTGCTCTTGGCTGAGGTTTTCATCCATCAAAATTTGTTTGGGTAGAATGGAAACTGACCACATCATTTTTTATCCCGTAAAACAGTGATAGTATGATTGCATTTACAGCTCATTCAGCTTCCCACACACTCTTTGAGGGGGGCAAGACAAGCTACTGAATCCTGCCATCTCTAACATGCTGGGGAATGATACCCACTGGTTTAATACATTAGGCTTGTTTCCTGATATGCTTTCTGTAGGAAGTACACCTATGCTATAACTGCTTAAAGAGCAATGGTATTTAAAGGTCTACCTCATAAAATTTCTCCATATATTTTGCATTAACCTTTAAAGATTTCCCCCTACCCACCTCAGTTATTCATCCTTGTTGCAGCCTAGTTGTTTGCCAGGTCTAGTCAGACAAAAGTTTTTCACAATTCTCCTAACCGAGTTGAAGAAAAATAAAGCAATTCAAAAAGTGAAAAAAACCTATTTTTGATTATTTCCTAACAAAACTATCTGCATAAGGACGGTGCTGGCATGTGCTACAAAATTCAAAGCAATTGTTTTATAATAAATAGTGTAGAAAATTTGCTATATTGTGATATTTCAAGGCACAGAACTCTAGCCCCTATTTGCCACCATTCCAGAAATAAGGTGTGGGGAAAGATTTTTTTCTATTTATTTCTTTTTAGACAGATAAATAGCACATTGTTCTATTAATTCTTCAGAAAGTGAATAAAACATTTCCAGAGCTTTTTTTTATTTGTTTCTTTTGCTATTTCACTTCACTATGCTTATTAACTTATGTGTTTCAACTACCTTAATTTGATAAGATAAGGTTTTAAAGATTCTTCAAAGCTTTCTATTCATGACCTTCTTTCTTCTGTAACACCCCTTTCTGACTAGTAACAGGACTCAACTACCAGTTCTGTAGTCCTCTGATGTCAAATTAATGTTTTATTTCTCTTTGCCAAATCCTGTCTCTTGTCATTCACTGGAGCCTCCTTGGCTGTCTCCCAAGGCTTTCAAACTGAATATCCCAACACTATCTAAAACAGACTTTATTAAAATGAAATTACTTCCCTTGCTTCACCAAAACTTAGCCTGCCCTTTCCCTTTTCTCCTATTTCAAATACATTTATGATCTTGCTGCTCAGCTTCAGCTTCAGCTTTACAAATAATTTTTTGCTTGATACTTCTTTCTTGTTTAGTTTCAAGCCTCAGTTTTCTTCTCTCCAGTATCTCAAAAATTTCTGGTTTATCTTGTTGCCTGAATATAGAGTTGGAGTCTTTTTCCAGAATTTGTATTAATCAAGATAAGAAACCACTGATCACTCTTTCTTTAGCTTGTAGCCTACATTCTGCCTAAGAAAGGGTTTTCTTAGCTTTATTAAGGTAAGGAAAGGCTTCTTAAAGCATCCTTATCAACAGGATGGATTCTACCACTTCTCTCTGCTGGATTTCTGGGCTTTTAAATGTCCCCTCTACCTCACCAACATTTCTCCTCTTCACTTTGCCTTTGAAACTCACCACATCACTCCTTCACATTACCTTCTTGTCTTTTCATTTTTCCCATGTCCTCATAACACCCCTTTCTGCAAGGACTGAGTGCCCACACTTCTCTCTTTGCACACCTCTTTTAAAAGTGTTCCAAAGTAGGGATATGAAAATTATCATCTGTCTTAGCTTTCATGGTGGGCCTGATTTGCAATTTTTTATTTGTATTGAAAAATTTTTGAAAGAATCAAGATAATGAACATACTCCACGAGTTTAAAAGCACTTAAGATACTGGCATAGCTTGACAAGCAATTAATTATTATTTATATTTCATTTCAGAAGCACCTAAATAGCCTAGTATAGCTCAAACTGAGGGGTGTAGTACTGAATGTGTAGCACCAAAATTTTAAAATTAGAAGATAAATAAGACTCTCCTTTATCATCTAGATAAACCACAAAAGTAATCACACAATGGCATAGCCATTCCATAGAAGTGAAAAAATTAATTTTAACGTGTTATCCACATTGTCTCAAGTTTAAACAATGCACTTCAAAATCTGTGGAACTGTTTTCATTTTAAGGGGAATTTCCATTTTATTCCTCAATATAGTTCCATTTTGTAGATGATTTTTCTTGCATCTGCTATCCATCTTTCTTTTGATCATTACCAAAGTGTGACTTTGATCAAAATGTAGAGATTGGGCAATTGTTCCAGGACTGTGTAGTTTAAACAGTTAATATTATATTCATCTCTGTAAAAAATCCCAAAACTTTCATGCAAGTGAGGTTGCATAAGCCAAGAAATACATATCCCCACTACTTT
Source organism: Molothrus aeneus (assembly GCF_037042795.1). Lineage (NCBI taxonomy): Eukaryota > Metazoa > Chordata > Aves > Passeriformes > Icteridae > Molothrus > Molothrus aeneus. The sequence continues at coordinate 115,760,441 of NC_089646.1, forward strand.
CACTTTTATGATCTTGGAAACCATTAAATAGAAAAAAAAAAAAAAAAGAACATTTGAAATGCAGCCAAGTAGTCAAGAAAAGAGGACTCTGTGTCTTTAAGCTGGGGAGAAAAATAAAACCCAATCATTCCAAATGTATTGCTTTAGTCATCTGGTTTCATTCTATTAATGACCTTTAACATCTGCAAAAATATTGTGAGAAGCTAATTTTGTTTGTACTGAGGTGGTGCAGAACAGTTTCTGGCTGTCAGTCTAGGATGTGCTATAAAATAAAATTGTCTTTCTGGGAGTCTGACAAAAACCTACTGTACAGATTCAGTTTATTTACAACAGCATGAAATGAAAAGAAAACAGAATTTTACAACACACCAACATTCAGAAAATTAATACTACTTACACATTTATATATATTTTAGTAATAAGTTTTCAAGATATCCACTGAGATTAAGGGATCTATTTTGTATTTTGTGGTAGTCCACAAAAATTTTAACCAGAGCAAAATATTTCTCTGCAAATGCTCTTCTCTAGAATTGTAATAACCTATTCCCTGATTTTAAACAGAACCCTCCTTAAAACCCAGAGTTAGCTCAGGCACAATAGGCCTTTAATTAAACAGAAAGCCTTGCAGAGAAAAAACGTCTGTCTCATGTCTTTGTATCACAGTCATAAAAAAGGTGCAGCGTGGTAGAAGGGAAGTAGTGTGAGACTGTTCTGGCAGACAGGGAGCATTCACCTCCTCTCCCCCCTTCTGAGTCCAGATAAGACTCAGGGAGGAGACAGAGGAGGGGTTGAAGAAAAATCAAAAATATCTTTTTATCGTTCTGTACCTTAAATGGGCAAATTGCAACAGGTATTGCTGCAGATGGAGTGCTGGAGATTTGTTGGTGCCTCCTCACTCCCTGACAAACACACACCCCACTGCCTTCTCCCATGAGTAAGGTTGGGTCTCCCAGGCAGGCTCAGGTCCTGTCCCCATTCAGTCTGCTGAAAGAGAAACATAAATATTTGGTTGAGTGCAGAAAACTACATTTTTGCTGGCCTGGAAGTGAAACACAAACTCACCCACAGGAAAACTCCTTTGATCCACTGGAAGAAAGAGTCAAAACTAGTGACTTCAAGGTGGAAAGGGTGGTACCCCAGTAACAGTCTCTAGGTCTGCCCCACATCAAGCATTTTATCTGAGCTAATATGGTAAAAACACTAATTTTTTTATTTTTTTTCTTACTGTTTAAAAATTACAATAAAGTGTCTGTTTGGGGGCAATCACTTGCATGAGTGAGATGCATTGAGAGCCACCCTACTGGGAAGGTTTTGGGAATTCTTGTGGATGAAATCCTGGACATGAGCCAACAGAGTGTGCTCACAGCCCAGAAAGCCAACTGCATTTTGGGCTGCAGCAAGAGAAGTGTGGCCAGGATGTCAATGGAGGGGATTCTGCCCCTCTACACTGTCCTTGTGAGATCCCACATGGAGTGCTGCATCCAGCTCCGGGGTTCTCAGCACAGGAAAAACATGGATCTGCTGGAGCAGGTCCAGAGGAAGGCCGCAAATATGATCAGAGGGCTGGAGCACATCTCCTACAAAAACAGGCTGAGAGAGCTAGGATTGCTCAGCATGGAGGAAAGATGGCTCTGGGAAGAGCTCATTGGACCTTTCAGTATCTTAAGAGGGCCTATAAAAAGGAAGGGGAGGTACTTTTTAAACAGGCCAATAGTGAAAAGACATGGGGCAACAGTTTTGAAAGAGGGAAGGTTTAGAATAGATGTTGGGAAGAAATGTTTTAGTCAGAGGCACTGCCCTGGAAGAGTTCAAGGCTAGGCTGGATGGGGCCCTGGGCAACCTTAGCAGTGAGTGACACTCCTGACCGCATCAGGGGGATTTGTATTAGATGGTCTTTAAGTTTTCTTCTGAGACAAACTATTCAATGACATCTTGATGCATTATTTTCTGTAGGGCTGACTACAGTCTGAGGACCTCTATGGACAATATATATCCCCTTTGCCTTTAGACCAACCCAGTTCTACTCGTATTTCCTCAAATTATCCAGAAGTAAACAATAAATTTTCTTCTCAATTCATAGATTGAGCAGAATACTAAATACCAATAAAGGCAAAGAGGCACAGTAAATTGCACAACTTGGTAAATAGCAATGGCATAGCATAATGTAAAAACAAAATCAGCACTATGCAAGGTCTGTGTTTTTCAGCTGAATATTATTCCTCATCTGAATTTCACATGAAATATTAAGTCAAGAACCAATTATGTTTTTCTCAGTGCATAATCTGGGGATTCATGCTTAAAACCGTGTTGATGCTTTCTTTACATATGACTTTAGTGAAACTTATACTGGAATCCTGTGTTGTCGACAAGTTTTGGAGAACGCTGAAAAGCTTAGTTAGGAAGCAGAAAATCACTGCAAAAAAATTTGATGCCTAGATAAATTGTCTTGTAGTCAATGTTTTAAAAGTCTGATTGAAAAAAATTAGTAATAATGTTGTAGTAATTATGGTATTTTTTTGTTTGTTTTCTGGTAGAGGAAGAAGCGAACATGAATTTCTTTATACAGAAATAAAGGGTTGGCAGGAACTGATGGCCAAAATTTCCTGAAAAAGAAATTAATATTGGTAATTTTTCCAAAATATGCTGCATTTAGATGCTTGGAACAAGAGAAATTGTAAACTTACCATTTATTATGTCACCTACTCATCATCACAGAATTCTAAATAGGCTATTTTTGAACTATTTCTTCTAAGTAGCTTCACCAAAAACATCCATATATGGCTTATTTATTTATTACTATATTCTGCAGCTTTTTATGGCCTGTGTGTTATTCTGTGAGGAGAAATTAATTATGGTGTCTTGTTTACTTTGAAAAAGACACCTTTCTATGCACTTGAGGTATCTTATTTTTCACCTTCCTAGATCAAAATGTCACTAATCTTTGGCACAGCAAAATCCTTTGACACAGTAACACTTTGAATAAATGGCAGATAAGGCCCATGTCTGCTAATTAGAGAAGCAGATGCTTTCAATATCCTTGTGTTAGCCTGGCATCATTTTTCTGGGATATTGAATGTAGCAGCTTCTCTAATTAGTACACTGAGTTGATTATGCAGATTGCATGCATCCCATCTTGTTTAAAACAAGTTGTATGGACACATGTAATCAACAACTTCAGGGAAAATCATTCTGATCCAATAGGATAGGTGGCAAGCACATAGAACTTAACAAACTTTTGCTGTCTAAAGCAACAAAAGCACAAAACACTGTAGGACATAAAAATGAGAGGTTAAAGATGGGAGCCTGGAGTTAAGCAAATCAAACATAAATGTTTCTGGTGTAGTTCTCAAAAGATATATGATGAACAAAAGTGACTAAAATTGGAAATATATGGACCAAAATTGTTATGTCCGAAATCAATCATAATTAATGGGAAAATAAAGACAAAGTTGTCTATTTTATTCATTGCATTTCATTTTGCAAATAATGTCTAGGGGAGGGGCAAAGTAAGAAGTGAATTCTAGCATCCTTCCCACAGATATTAAACTGCACCATAATGTCCTCATTCCTCCATCACACTGTTTTACACAGAACTCTGTCCATCCTGAGCTACAGAGAACAATCCAGAGAGCAGTAGCACCTCTCTTGGTGACTTTAGTACTGAAGAAATTTCACAACATAGAACTGGTTCTCAGCTGTGGGGATTTTTTTGTCTGCTGTTTAGCCTAAGTCTGACTTAGTGATCTAATACATCAGTAGCATGCATAAATTTATGAATAAAATGACACAGTAACAATGAGGTCCTTAAATAACCTCATGATGCTATGGATTTTGCTAGGTATAAGAGCAGTTAGCAAAAACCTATGCTATTCTGATTAGATTTTCAGGGGGTAAGACTGAAAAGTTAAACAGAAAACCAGAAGCTAATATTCTTTTTACAGCCTTGGTTATTCTTTTCTACACCTTTTGCATTTGTTCTTCTCACACTGCCTTCAGGACTGTAACATCAATAAAGTAGAGAAAGCCTGAATGCATTTATCTTTTCTGCAAACCATCTGAAATTCTGTAAGTCAAAGGATTTTTCCTTCAAACATTCTCCACTTTTGAAGGAAGCGGGAATAAGGAATTATTAAAAGGCTTAATTACTATGTTACATTACAAATACTTTGTCTTTTGTTCCTTCTTTTGTATAATATTTAACTTTGCTTAAAATACTTGTAGTGGTAATTTTATACCACGGAACTAAAGAGATCAGTTCTTCTTTAATTAAAATTTGAATGTTATTTGATTATTTAGTGATCATTTTGTAAATACTTTTGAAGCCTCTTTATTCCATCAAAATCAATACAACAAAACATTTTCAGAACTATAGAGAAATTTTATCTACTTCTCCTATGTTTCAAACCTTGGTCTTTGCTCCTTACACTTTGCTTTAGCACAGGACATAAATAGAACATAATCTGTTTATGAAACTCTTATAGCTGTCAAAACTATTTTCTTTTCCCCAGAAATTATTTTCAAATTGAAAAGCATGTTATTTTACAGTATTCTAGTCCAGTATCATTTCCTGAATAACTTTGTGTTATCTGAGCAATTAGTAAGAAACTGTTCTATACTTTCTGCCAGTCTGCCAAATATGTACTTGCTTTGCACATTCTCTCAGTGGTTATCTCTAGTAGCTTCCTTTTTGAAGATTCCTTCACAGACTTCTTGACAGAGCTCCCAGGACTTCAAAAAACATATTAATGAGTCAGTGTGTAGGCTGAGGAAGACAGTACAACTACTCTTGCTTCATGTAACCTTTCTGGTGGCTTTGGCAGCTCAGATGCATCCAGTTTCAGACAATCATACTGAAACACTAAATGATGGGACAGAAAAGACCACAAAAGATAACCCAGAGACAAAGGTCAGTGGGGTTGCCTTTTTAGTCATTTCCTTTACTTTGGATGCAACACGCCTGCAGAAGCCTGGTTAATGCACAGATACTGGTTGCAAGGCCTAACAAAAAGAAAAACTGTTGATTTCATGTAACTTTCATGCTTCTCTAAGAGTTAAATGAAGATCATTCTTTAGATAAATTATGTATTACCTGCTTCAGTAATACTAGTTTGAAAACAAAGGTAAACATATAAAAAAAGATGAGGGAAGACATTCTAAATATAGCAAAACAAAATATAAGATCAAATATCCCACCATTTGAATGCTCAAGGAAGAAAATATTTTAAAATACATAGAGTTAGTCTGTATCTATATCCATGCTCAGAGCCATTAATGTAACTTTATGGACTTAACCAACTACTCATTTTATCTCTGGTATTTTGTATACTTGTGCTGAATAAGATCACAATCTTAATAAAGAGGCAGACTGAATGATGAGGCAGAAATCCAAATTTCTATTCCTTTGGGACCTGTCATCTCATCTTTATAGGCATGTCTCCAGAGAGGCAGCATGACATGTATAAACACCTATTATCAATCAAAAATGACTGCCATATGGCCCATAATGTTCCTGTCCTTAACCTCATCACTTAGTACCACACAAAATTTGTCCCTGCTCAGCCTGGCTGCTCTGTAGCCTGTAGGCAGAGATGTCTCATCCTGTGTATCAGTCATCTCTCCCCTTTGCCCCTGGGAAGACCCCTCAGAGCAGCAGTCCTGGAGCTGCTGGCTGCCAGCCTGGTGCAGTGATGGTGATCCCTGCCCAGAGCTTCCCTCCACTTGGGTCTTGGCTGTGGAGAACATTCCCATGTCTGAGGGTCCCCTGTCACCATGAACCACCTCCAAATGTACTGATCCACTGTGAGGGAAACATGGAAAACCCTCCAGAATATCCAGATGATCTTCTGCTCCAGCTTTTGTTTCACTTCCATTGGGGAAAAAGAACTCTCGGCAAAAATAGGGAATACTTCAAGGAAATAACAAGGAAACGTAGACCATTTAAAAATAAATAAATAAAACAGGAAGCTTACTAGCTTCTTCTGTGAAAAGGGAAGCGTGAGGTTTTTCAAAGAGTTGAAAACAGAAAAACATGCATTAATGTTAAATAAATTCCCTTGTGATCTATGTTGGCCCTTTGGCTCCCCTTTCTAGAGGCACCTTTTTATTAAAGTTGCAGCTTGGGTAAAACCGCAGCACCTGGTGATAATGGAGGGGGAAATATGGAAGGTGATAGGTGTGCTCCACCAGGGGGGATTTCCACCCTTCTCAGAGTCACTGGGAGTGGGCCCCTGCAAGACACAGAACACAGAAAGGAGGGCACCTGTGAACCTGTCCAGTTGGGCTTTGCAGATGTTAACTGAAGCAGCTCTCCCACCCACTCATGGCTTAACCTGCTGCCAGCTTTAAGAAGAGGAGAGAGTTTTCCCACAAATTTAGATGGGTTTCTCTACAGGAGGATCCTCGGGGAATTTTAGCCAAAGAAAACTGTCCTGGTAGGGGCACATAGCAAATATTCCCTTCTGCCTTCTTCCTGAAACACAGCAATAGTTCCAACTTTAGTTTTCCAGTTGTTTTTAAAGTTGTTATAGGGTGGTTAAAAATGGCTTGCAAATGTTCTGTGGATTCATGACTATGTATTTACCACTCATCCAATAGCTCCCAAAGTTTCTCTAAAGCTAAGAGATCAATCCTGATTTCTTGAGAAAGTACAAAAGGGCAACCCATGTGGTATGACCTTTGGGAGGGAAAAAGTAACACTTTGATGTCCAGATATGCAGACCATATAGGTAGTAACATTTTTAGGAATATTAATATTTTTAGGAGGAAAGCCTTTTCTTTCAGTCTGGTACAGAAACATTTTCAGGAAGATCCAATAGGAGTTGGAGAGGTCATTCTTTTTCTTTCTGGGGAGTTACCCAATTATTCAGGCCAAACGAAAAGAACTTGTTACACCTACAGGCAAACCTCTCAGGAAACTTGATGTTTAGATGTCATTTGCAAAGGGTTTTTCTCCAGTGCACCTTGTGTGGGGTGGAGACATTCAAGATAAGTGGGAAAATGAAATGGACCAACTCCACAATGACAATGACATTTTATACTAAAAACTAGGAGAGAAGTGAAAAAAAAGCCTATTAAAATCTGACGCAAAACTCAAATTTTATGATCTTTGTCAATTGCCAAAGGAGAGAGGTGGGAAAGAGATGAAAATTTTCCCCAGTAGCCTGAGAACAGCTGAGCCAGCCCTCACAACCTCTGTAACCCTGTGTAACCTTTCAGAGATGAGCTCTTTCTTCCAGTCCCACCTCCACCCTGTAGAGAATATCACTATAAATCCACTTAGTACAAGCCTCATACAGTTTCAGCTACAATTCCAAAGAAACAGATGAGGAGATTTCCCTTGGATCTGTATGCTCTCATGTGACTTGCTATTACCTGCATAGGAATAGAATGCTGCAGGTCATAGACCATGATGCAAGAGGATAATTCTGCCCATCTAGGCCAAGAAATTTTTGCCATTGCTTAAATGCCCAAACAACCCACTGTCATCATTTATTTACTATTGCCAAGGAAGAGAAACTTACAAGGAAAAATTTCTAAAAAATGTTAAGATGTATCAAGGATCCCCTTCACTGACAAATCATTGAAACATTTTTTAAATAATTATCTGGGGCTTGTAGTTAGTCAGAGCATCTGTCATGGCAGCTGGAGTGGCACACAAAGTGGGTAAGTGAAAGCATTCTCCTGCTGAATAGTATTGGGAAAGGAAAAACTAATGGGTTTTAACTATAGGGATTTGTGAAGAGCAGGACAGGATAGGCAGGAAGATTGTCCATGTTCTATTGATAATGTACGCCATAAGAGGGATTTTTCTGTTGGTTCATTGAAAACTATATCTATTTTGCCTATCAGGGTGTTTCCTAGAAAGCCAATCAAAAATATCTATAAATCAATGGAAGAGCTGTCACAGGCTTCATAAATAAGAGGTCCAACTCTGAGGGCCATAATGCAACCTATAGCAACACTCACATGATAAAAGAGAGAAGACACTTGGGTACACTGATGGTACTTAGTTCAAACAGAAAAGTAAATTGTGAGCTAAGCAAGACTTTGATCACTGATCTCAAGGATCAAGCTCTTGTAAGCGTAGTGCACTGTTTCCCAGGAACTGAGCTCTCTTCTGTTTAAATGGAGCTTGCCATTGTGATAATCTTTTACAAAGCCTATTCCCAGAATCCTACCAATATTTTTTTTCAAAGAAAGATTCTACTTCTACTTTTCCCACACCAAATGAAAAATTAGAAAATAGTTTATTTGTAATTTTCAGGTTTTCACATGTGCTTGATTTCCAACAGGCACTGAGCTTTCAACATTATAACACTGATAATTTCTGACATTTTAATTATCTGTGTTATTAATTCTAATTGTAATGCTTTGATGATTAATATTTATTATATACAAAGTCATGCTGCTTCATTAGGGACAGGAAAGGAAGAGATGGAAAAATCTAGTTGAGAGTTTGGTTTCTGAGAAATTTTGTTCAATTCCCAGCAGCAAAACAGTAAAAGGAGAGATTTGAGGGATATACATTGGACATTTCCTCCTTCTGTGTGTTCTTCAAATGTGAAGACTCCTTTTCTGTCATCTGCATGATGAGCATAGTTCTGAGTGACAGAAATGTAGTGGATTTTATTGCCAGAAATATTGGTACCTATAGACTTCCAACAATCTAAGTTTAGACTGGCTGGTAGTGAGGTGTCTAAGCACCTTGATGGATTTAGTCCTTGATCATGGAGATAATGTTTTCCTGTCAGTGTCATACAGGCATATCCAAATGAACTCTGAGGCAGATTAGGAAAGAGAAACAGAACAGCACCCTTAAAATGGTACTCCTCTATCTCCTCCAGGTATGAGTCAACACAGAATAGTGTTAGTCTAAAAACTCAAATAAACTGCTCAACTTTATCCTGAACGGACAGCAGATTCATCCTTGCAGATGTGATATTTGGAGCATATGGAAAAAGTACAAATGATTCACAATTGATTTTCTGTGAACAGGAATAATTTCTGTGCCACTGTAGGCAGATGCAACCCCGGGAAAAGATGTGGGAAATACCCTTCTGTATGTAGAAACTCTTCTGTATGAAGGGACATTTTTGTTTCCAAATGTCACTTGTTCATTTTGTGGGCACAGTCCAAAAAAAAGTTGGGTGCGTAAGGGTAAAGTGCAAGCAAGGTACTGAAATAATCATAGCGGTGTTCAGGTGTCATCAAAATTCAACTCCACACGATGAATATAGTACATGTGAATACATGGCCCTTGTTTATTAAAATCTTGTGCCCATAACATGGAATCTGTTTCTGTGTCCAGTAGAGCTCTTGGGATTGTACCCAAGGTACCCTCTAGCAGGCTCAGACAGAGACAGATATATTTTCTTCACAGTATCTCCTTTCTTGAGCCATCTTACTTTTCTCAAATGTTATTATACCTTTGTTTGGTTTATGTTTTTCTTCAGTGTGTGTCGGAGTAAGGCCAACAGTGCTTTTTCAAATGCTGAAAGTAGTGGATTTCTCCCTTTATTTCAGGAATACTTTTCATTAGCTCTAGTTCCATTTTCCAGTTCGCAACGAATACGATTTTTCAAACCACATGATTTTTCCAGGTAAGGAGCAGATGAAGGTGAACATCCTGTAAAGTTTAGTTATTATTCAGGTTTTTCCTATGTTCTCTAATCTTTCATATTCTGAAAATAGTCTGATAGTCCAGTGCTAAAGATATCAATAACTTGCACTTCTATTGTGCTGCCTCTGAGGTTATCTCAAAATCAATATCAAATCAACACATACAACTTAATATTAGAAACAAAATACTGCTTTTCTATGAGTTTGGAAAATCAACAGCAAGAAAAAAAGTTAGGCAAGTTTGCTCCTAATTTAGATGTTGCAAATATGCAAAACATATTGATTAACTAGTTAATCTAATTTATGACCTTCAAAAACAAAGGTGAAAAATACATAGAAAATAAGTGAATAACTTGCTGTTGAAAATCTACATCAGGACAAAAAAGTCTGGGAATAAATACTAGTCAACCCAACTTCTAGTTCAGTACTTTAAATTAGAAGACATTTCCCTTGGATGTGCAGTGAGGACAAACACACTTGGATATTTTTATGTACAGGGCTATAGTTTAACCTGGATTTGAGTTTCCAGTAAATGTAATAGGCCAAGAGGTTTCACATCCAGCACTCCATTTGACCTATCTTTGATGGCAGCCAAAAGTGATGGCTGTAAAAGGACCTGTATGATAGAAATTCACAGTGCTATTCAAATCTCCCGTGGATGAATATCTTCTTCACAGCTATGACAGGTGGTGTTGGCAGTCTTTACAGATGCATCAAAGATTTAATGACATGGAAGTTACACCATTGTGGGGTTCTGATGTGCTGGCTAATGAGAAATCTCTGTTGGAGCTTGAAACTAAGTGAGTCTTTAACAGGCAAAGCAACAAACAGAGAGCTTGAAAGGCAGAATGAAAGAAACATGTCTGCTCTCCTTTTTCTGGTAATGAAAGCTCTGACTCACCAGCAAGACTGTGCCAATAAAGCACTGCATAGAGTGTCACCTCTACTCAAACAGCCCTGAAAACTGGATCTCTTTACAGTTAATCTTTTCTCTAAGGTGGAGACATGATAAATTTTGAATACTCCTTGGATAGCTTGTACTCTGAAGCTCAATCCAGACATTTTCAAATGCCAGTTTGGATCATCAAAATGGAACAGCTTTGTTAGAAATTACCTAATGAAAATGCCATGAAGATGAAGGCATCTTACATATATGAAAGTGGAAAGCCAAAATATAGGGATTTCCGAAATATTATTCATTTATAAATTAATTTCTATTTGTCTCTGTAAGAATTTCAGGAGCAAATATTTTTCCAAAATGCTTGATGTTTCTCTTTTTTCTTCAAAAATCAATTGCAGCATAGTATTAAGCTAGTAACAGCATAAGTGCACAATTGTGAATTTCTTTTTTGAATTTCTGTGTGTTTGGTTTATAAGTATTCCATTTTGGAATAAAAGCGGAAAAAGTTGTTACTAAAAACGCTACAGCAGTCTATTCCATAAACACAAAAAGCTGAAATATGACTTAAAATCTTTGGTCTCTGCTCATTTAATGAAGGAACTCTTAAATATAGGAGGCATAGAGTTTAGGAGACATGTCTGACCTCAAGGAGCAATATTTCACACATTTCTCCTTATTTTTAACATCTTCTTCTTTGTATCTATAAAATACTGCTTCTAATAGTTCTCTAACAGGTCCAGTGAAAATTAATATCATATAGAATCATAGAATCATGGAATTGATAAGGCTGGAAAAGATCTCTAAGATCATGCAGTTCAACTGCCATGTTCACCACAAAAACATGTCCCCACACGCAAGTTTTCTGAACAAATAACCTTTGTATGGATATTTGTTATAAATATATATGTATATATGTCTTTTAGAGATCTTCTGTGCTATAAGTACTAATGGATTCTAAAGAATTGGCTGCAGAACCTTTTAAGTTTATGTAGGATAATACTGATACAAGTCTGTATCCAGTAAAAAGTGCCTCAGCTCAAAATTATGATCTGAAAAAAACCTCAGTAAGCTACCACTGATATCAGGGGTGCCTTCTCTTTCTCTTCCACTTAAATTCCCCTTGAAACTAGGCCATAAGACCTGCCTTACACTGAATAGCTCTACATCTAGAATCCTCTTGTTTTAGAACCTGGAGATTTCTCTAAGTCTCCTGAAAATCTTCACTCCAGAAGTGTTTTCAAATTAGGACAGATAAGCCCAAAACATTTCCTAATTAGTGTTGATTTTGGTTCTTCCCATGGTGCACAACCCACCTGAATTTCAGCCTTTCAGCCTTGTTTAGCATGACTTACATCTGAATTCTCCACTTGGTGCTCACTCTAAGTGTACCCCACCACTCACAGAGGGTAAAATTATACCCTTCTACCATGCCTCAATATTCCAACAGATGTTTCCGTTAAGAAAATATACTTTTTTTCTGTGTATAAGTGTGCACTAAATGATGCAGAAGACAGCATTTCTTCTGAGGTAGACCCTTACAGGAAAACTCTGCTCACACTACAGCAAATTTGTGATTTAAGATGCTACAGATTCATCTTTGTCAAGAATGGGGATCCCTTGCAATTAGAGGTCCACAGCATTCAGACACACATGAATGATACTCCAGCTAAAAACTCTGTCACAATGTGTCAAAAGCCAAGTCACAGTGCTGCTGTAGCTAGAAAGGGTCTTCAAAGGGAAAAAACATTGTGTTATTGAGAATGGGATTTCTTGGAGCTTATTCTTGTGCAGCATTAACTCTTAAATGCTTGTTTTCCCTGACAGCTGCAACAACAAGGAATACTTCTGCTGATACATAGGATTTTTAGGTCCTATTACTCGCTTATTGAAATGAACTGCTGATAACACAAAACCTTAAATGTGTAACCAGTACAGGGTGACCTAAAGCCAGGATGACTCCATTGGTTTGCCAAAAATTCATATTCCAGTAATGCTTGTCAGGTGTTTGTCATGGGCATGAAGAATATAATAGTAATTTAATATGTAGAATTGTGGTACTGATCATAGAATGATAGAAAGGCCTGGGCTGAAAGGTAACTTAAAGGTGGTACAGATCCAACCCACCTGCCATGGGCAGGGACACCTTTCACTAGACCAGGTTACACAGAGTCTCACCCAACCTAGCCTTGAACACTGCAAGGGATGGGTCATCCACAATTTCTCTGGAAAACCTGTGCCAGTGCCTCACCACCTTCAAAGTAAAAAATCTCTTCCTAACATCTAATCCAAACCCAAACTCCTTGAGTTTTCATTCCAGTTTGGCTTGTAAATACCCTTGTATACAGTCCCTCTTCATCTTTCTTGTAGGCTCCCTTCAGGTACTGGAAGGTCCCAGTTAGGGGTCTGGAAGGTCTGTCTGAGGATTGTGTTAGAGATATCCCTAGGAGGTTAATGTACAATTAACTTTCTTTTCCTGTATGAGAATAATTTTCTGATAATTTTGCTTGAATTTGACTTTGCTATTAGTTTTGATAATAACAAAAAATGCAGATTTCTTCTCTACCACAAAATTTGTCTTACAGTCTTTTTCCCACATGTCCACCTATGTCCTGACCCCAAGTTTCACCTTTGTCCAGGAAACAAATCTTTATGCTGGCTGAAGTTAGCAAAATGTTTTCAACACAATGACTCAACAGAAAATGCCTTATTCATACATATTTTATACTCTGGGTAGAAGGATAACACAACAAAACAGCTCAGCTTCTATAAAAATAGTTTGAGGACCTAATTTTCCTCTTTGATAGTCCAGTTTTATGCCAGTAGAATTTCAGTAGCGTATGACATGAGTGACACCATGGTGAATCAGTCTCTGTGATTCAGATACACTCTGTTTGCAGATGCACTGCCTAGGAACTCTTCTATTTTGAAATCATTTTATAATCAGGTTACCTAAGACTGTAAGATGAAACATTTGCAATATTTCCAGTAGCCTACACATGCACAAGTAGAGAGAAAAAAGCTATGAAGCACCAATAGCACTGATGCTCTGCCTCAACCTTTTGAATATGTGATGTTTTGCTTAGTGGCTCTATTTTACACAGGTTCTTAAACTATATAAAAGAAGTAAGCATCCAGTAAAATCAGAGAAACAGATCTTCAATCAATGGGATTTATCTATGAAGCAAAGCAGATTTTTTTTCCTCCTTTTGCAGCTGAAGGATAGTTTAAGCATTTAGCAAAAAAAAATTAATAAACTATCTTTCATCCCAATCCTAATGGTAATGGGGCAGAAGAGGGTAGATAACATGCTTCATTTTGTAAGAAGAAGAAACAGTCCCCTTTTATAAAAGATATTAATTTCACTCTTCCATTTACAAATATTTCATAGTAGAAACACTTACCATTATGCAAGGATTAGGAGTATTATATGTATACTATGATAAAAAAATTAATTAGTAAGAAAGGCTTCTCTGCCTGCAGGCAGGAACTGATAAGAATCAGTGGCTGGCTCCTACCTATACCTTTCAGCTGATACTGATATGGTAAGAGCTAGCCTAAATGTTAAATATTTGTCTGTTGGCTCTGTTTTACCTCATTAAACTTGTTTATTTTTTTTATTACATGGAAGTCAATGCTTACAAAAGTGGGATTTATTTTTGTTTGTTTTAATTTGTGGTATTTTTCACTTTTTAAATGTCTATCAGATGGAAGTGACTTACAGAGCAAAGACTGGAGAACGGTGCACTCCAGAAGACTTGGAAGCTAAAGGGAATAAGGTTTTGTTCTCTTTTGAAATGCATAACGAGTACTGAAATTCTGATACCTCATTCTTGTGAAAAATTGCAATAGTCACCAGATATGGTACCTATATGGTAGAGCAATCAAGTGAAACCAAAAAGTGACAACCTTCTTCCCTGGAGTGAATCCAGGATAACAACTAGAAATTACAACAAGTTTTGATGCCAGTTGTAGAATTCCAGACATCACCTGGAAAGAAAACCTGACTCAGAAAAGCAGGCAGGAGGACAGAAGGAAGGCAAGCATAGCCTAAGCTCTTGTAAAACTGAATTTGCTTAGAGGGGCTTGCAGTCTATCCATCAGCCAAACACTCAGTTGTGTATCTGAATGAGGCAAAAATCTGTAGTCAAACATTTCACTGAAATGCCAAAACCCGAACTTAACCTGAAATGTATATGCAGAGGTTTTTGTTTTTCTAGTTGCATTCCAGAGTTGCAGTTCAGCTGTTCTTAAGTTTAGTGGCTGTATTGCTACAGAGAAGTGGTTATGGGGTAATATTTTTGAGGCAATCTGAAGAATGGTACCTCTATGAGGTTTCAAATATGAAATTTAAGACACAGAGATTTTACCTGGCCTGAAAATGACAAGAAATTAAAAATACTTTCGTCAATCAGGACTAAATACCTATTGCATAATTATGAATGCTTGCCAAGAGATAAAGTATCCTGTGGTGAAACACAGAATTGGTTGAAGAGGTAAACCTTGCTATGGCATAAGAGTAGAAATATGTTTCAGACAGCATCTGGTCTTTGAATTGATTCAATCATGGGAAAAAAACCAACTGGTTTTGTAAAAGCAATGACTTATCTAATCTGTGATAGAAAAAATACTGCCACAGCATTTAACATGATCTTGCATAAGAAGCTTTTAATTGTAACATGGTGAAATAATTGCCATTAAACAGATGAGTTTATGTCACTATCTAAGCAATTCTGACATAACTTGAAAAAACACAAGCATTTGGGAAACACAGGGTCAAAAAACTCTCTCTGCCTCAATTCTCACTGCAGCCCATTGCTCCCCCTTACTGCTATTAGGCTTTCATAATGTAAAACATTTCATTTCCAACAGATAATACTTTCAGTCGAAAGGTAATTTTTGAAGTCTATTACTTGCATTCTTAGTGAAGAGCACAATGTAGCATTTTGTTCTAATATGCCATTGAAATTGTTTGAGTAGACACACCATGGAATCAAATACAAAATGTCAAAATGGTTTCCATTAACTATGCACATTTGCCCTGCTTCAGTTAATGGGCATGTTTTTGTTCTTCTCCTTCATCTTTGCATCTATAAGACAAAATGATTCAGTTAATGTAACTGAAAAGTACATTGAAAAGGTAGAGCAAATTACAAAAGCATCAAACCACAATTCCACCCACGTACTTTATTTTATAATGAAGTTTAATAATGACTAAAATTGCCTTCAGATTTAAACATCAGTCATTTCTGCAATTGTGGTTAATGTGAAAAATCTCACCCACAGTAATGTTTTAGGAAAACATTGTAGAAATGTACATTATATTTTATACTGAAATGTCATAATGAAATCTTAACTAGATATCACTGAAATATATAGTACGTTAAAAGTAATTTGCCACAATGGGCAGGACTGAAACAGGGACTGTGCTCCCATCAGCATGATAACAGGTAGGGGAAGTTCTTTTATATTATAAACGCTCTATTGTGCTTCAGCACCATTATGGTGAGAGAGTCTTTGATACTATCTTTGATAGTAGGTATCATCTAAAATACTGCTATAATACCTAAATTACTTGTTTTGTACTGATAGTGTCATAAAATAGTATTTTATGAGAGTGAGCATCAATGAAAATATTATTTCCTCAGAAAGACACAAAACGGATTAATCTTCATTTTGAAACAGAAATAAGATATTTTTGAGTGGTTGCCTTTCCTATCTCTGCTTTGTGAGGCTGCAATATGCCACCAAATCCTTATGTCCTGAGTGGACCATGTGTAGGAACAGGATTCCTGGGAAGGTCACTGGGCCGCTTCCAGCACCCAGGCGAGGGCTTCAGCAGCACCAACTGACTACACAGTTACAGAGGTTCCTGCTGCAAAGAGCAAAACAGAGGAGAAGAAATGTTCTCACACAGCTCTGTGCTCGTTCAGATAGGGCTAAGCATTGTCCTTCCCTGGCTGAATGAATTTTTAGACGTTGAAATTTAATTTGGGTCAAAGTTGGATTAACTGCCATGGAAACTGTATTTAAGCCTCTCTTAAAAGAAAAAAAAAAAAAAAAAAAGAGAGAGAGAGAGAAACCCTATGGTCTGAATATTCAAGTTCTCTTAGTGAGTG
This sequence comes from Molothrus aeneus, assembly GCF_037042795.1. Lineage (NCBI taxonomy): Eukaryota > Metazoa > Chordata > Aves > Passeriformes > Icteridae > Molothrus > Molothrus aeneus. Next base: position 115,777,076 of record NC_089646.1, read on the forward strand.
AATGAATGAGCTCTCCTGATAATTAAATTTAAAGCCAAGCCTGTACAGCACCACTGTAAGGAGCTGTGGGCGAGGAGAGGCAGCCTGGGCTCTGGGCTGGGAGGGAGAGGCGGCTGTGGATGTGTCCCTGTCCTGGCAGCTGCCCGTGCCTGTTCTCTCCCCCCTTCCTCACCCACTCACAAGTTAAATCCTTCACTTGTTGGGATTTGGGGCTTCCTCCTCGAGGTTCAATTTCCTGGCAGTGGTCACCAGATGGCAGTATGATATCATCAACCCCTCTCCCCCACGGACCCCTCAAATCACCAGGAGCAAAAAGGGGTTCAAATGGTCCATGGCATAGGATACAATATCCTATATATCCAATATATAGGATACAACTCAGATACAATTAGTCTCACAGCTGAGCTAGAGAAGAGTCAGGTTTTTTCCCAAGACTGAGAAAGTGCTGCTTCCACTAAATTTGATGGTGGATGTGCTAAATATCAGGAAAAATCTAAATAATTCATTCTACCTTGATTTATTTACAGTATATATTACTTCTCCAGAACATAGCTTTTTATAGAGCACTAAGCAGCTGAATTTTGGATGACCTAAAGAACCAAACACTCGATTATCTTGTCAGCTGTCTGCTCAGACTCTGTCCCAATGCTCTTCAAGTCCAAGTTTCTTATAATGGACTTTTTCTTTTCCAGTAGGCTGTATGGTTAACTTCCTCAATAAATTAAAATGTACATAGTTCAGATGTGCTTAAACACTGTGTGAGTCATACACAGAGTCTGAGATGATGATGATGCAGTATCCTCTGGGGCCACGTTGTGACACAAAATATTTACTCTTTCCTTTTTTTAGACATGTGGACACAAACTGCAGTTATTTTGTAAAGCATCCATGTCTTCCTCTGCCTCAGTGCAGTTGCAAAAGTCTGCAAGCAAAAAAAACCCAAAAAACAGGGTTCTTTCTTTATGTGACAAGCATCAGATTTAAAGCCCTCTGTTTATTCAATTGAATGTTAGTTTTAATGGAAATGTCTGGGACTGCAAAAGCAAAGTAAAAAGACAAGCAGTCAGATGGCCTGCAATCCTCCTTATGTGATTCCTCCAACACCATCACTATGGAGATATAAGTAGATCATCTGCTGCCAGTGATATTGGACCATCAATACTGATGCTGATGCTTCTGTTCTGCAGGTCTATGGGTTTTTTTCAGGCCAGACAAAGATCAAAAAATTACAAGACCATCATTTCCAACATGTCACGCATTGTATGCTTCCTTAAACCCCGTGAACATAAGTTGCAAAGATGGGTAGGCATAACCTAAATTATCTGCAACCCTTTGGTATGAGAATCCCGTCCTTTAAAATATTGTTTTTCCCTCTGCACAGAAGAATGTGACACCATGCTCTCTAATTATCTGGATTAATTATCCAAATTATGGCCTAGTTCTATTAAGTCACACCCACAAGGTTTGTCTGTACACAGGCACAGAAAATAAGACACTGCTAGTTACTCAGTTCTCACTGTATCCTGGAAAAATTCCTTGACACTGCAATCTATGGGTCACAGCTATTGTACTCAGGTCACTGGTTTTGTATACTGCTATAATAACTAAAAATACTCTATTCAGGGCTCAGCACCACATGATGAAAACTGGTCTGGGTTGCTATCAGCTCATCCTGCTCCCCCCAGGGAGTTTGTGTCCATTAGAAAGGTGCTATTCCATAAAATAAAAGGAAGTAATTTGGTTTTCTAAGAAGTTTAAAGGTCAAGAGAGAAAATTCAAATGCAAAACCTCTTATCACCATCCCCTTACTAGATGTAAACTAGAGCTAGGTATAGGTGAGAAAAGAAATAACGATGATTGAAAGTAGCACCCTTTGCAGGGAGTGGTACCACAGGTGCCAGTTACTGAGCTATGGCACAGACCAAGATTCAGATATGCCATACACTCCACACACACAAAAAAAAACTAGGTCTCCTTTCCCACAGATATGCTTTGAGCAATGTCTAATCTATCAGATATAGTAAGAGACTGATATTTGCCCATATCTAACTCAGCATCACAACATAGCTAATATCATCACATTAAAAATAGGCTAAAATTGATTGCTTTTAATGCCCCTGAGTCACACCATTTATTATTTACTTATTGAGCAGATCTATACGGAACAAGAAACTTGTCTTTGCCCCGAGGAGCTTAGTATATGTTTCACTGGAAAAGCAAGTAGTAGATCTAGGCATTATTAAAACCTATTCCCTGCTACAACATGAAGCAATTAAGCAAAGCTGGATTCAAGCTAAAGGTTCTGCTGACTTACTTTTTTAATGCAGTGATGCTTAGGAATCTTTGTGGGTTTGTTTGGGTTCTTTTTGTCTGGTGTACTTATTGGAGCTTTGCCTTCTTATCTTCAAAACACAATAAAAAAGACAGAAAAAGAGAGACAAGTGCAGTAGGATTTCTCTCTTTGATCCTGACCAACAGCTGAAATGTGACTGCACATTTCCATTGGAATAGTCTGATTTGTTTTTTCAGTGTATGAATAAAAGCTCTGGTAGATAGGGCTGGAGATGGGTGCTTTAAGAGGGACACAAGCAAAGAAAAGGTAATATTTTCATGCATAAGGCTGGGAAACCACTTTATTAGTGATCAGTATAAATAAAAATGCATGAAGGGGAGAAGAATAAAAATATGTTTTTACACCTAAATGTGAAGGTGGAGATGGAGAGAAGCAGAGAACTGGTAACAGAGGGACACAGCACTGCAGCAGAGAAAAAGAGACCTACATCTTCTGCAATGAATGGGAGCAGTGGGAAGATGTGGAGAGGAGATGGCTTCATGATGGAGAGTGGATGTAGCATTAAAAAATTCCCCTCTTGCCTTTCATTAAATCTGTTTGGCTCTGTTAGGTTTTTGTGCTAATAGCTGTGCTATCAGAGAGTCTGGGGAACCTCTGTCCCCCTAAATGTTTAGAGAACATACACCGAGCACTTTTAAAGTTCTGAAATATATTTGCCAACACATATTTCTGCAATGGTTTGTAAACATAGCTCAGCACAAGGAGGAAGAGTCCTTCTGTATCTAAGGGTAGTCCTTTGCAAAGGTGAGTAGAAAGTTCTCACCTAACACACCACACATGCAGGCACAATCCTCATTTTGGAGCCCAGGCAGACTTTACACTCCTGGGTGCTTCTTAGACTCCAAAGATTGGGCATGGAAATCAGTTAAAGTGCAGAAAGGGATCTATTTTAAACATATGTCAATCAATCCCATTTGCTGTTTGGAGTCTGTACGTGGATTTTTCATGTTATTTCTTGGCTGTTAAAGTTGGTGCCAGAGTGAAGGCATTTGTTTTTCTAACACAATGTTCTATATGCGTGAAAGAGAACTTCAAAAGTGGAACAAAGCTCCTGCTGTCAGAACAAAATCATAACTCTGCTGAGGACACAGAAGAGAATAACAAAGATACCATTGTTACTGCTCTATATCAAATGAAAATCAAATTTGGAGACTTCAAAGCCCTCAAAACATCCCATTATTCTATTTTTAAAAGGAAATTAGATGACATCTGCAAAGGTTTGGGGTTTTTGCTTTTTTTCTGAGTTTTCCCTCACTCATTCACAGCAAATTAAGCACATGCACACACATAATCAAAAAACCCTAAAACAGAAAAAAAAAAAAAAAAACAGAAAAACCAAAACAAAACAAAAACCTAAAGTGTGGAAAGTGACTCTTCATTTTAGCTTACATGATCAGGTCACATATTCAAAATCTAGTGACATCAAACACACTAAGCAAACATTTTTCTTCTGGGTTTGGGGGCTGGTGATTGTAAAAATGATATTTGAAATATTAGAATAATGAAAAATCTGACAGGGTGCATCATGTGCCAAATGAACATTAAAGGAAGATTAATAAGCCAGAAAATATGCTCCATCTTTTCTAATGTGACCTAATTACATTGCCATAATATCGCATATGAAATTTGAAAGAACTGTAAATTTAGAGGAAGCTGACACTTTGGTTTTTTCTTTCTCTTTTTTTGCTTTTCCAGGACCCTTCAACATGTTTTTCTCTACCTATGTTTTTCTCTACAATTTGTCTTTGATTCTCATGTCTCTGGAGCAATTCTCTTGTTGAGCAAGTTTTCCTTATGATTGGCAAAAGAAATTTTTCTCTCAAGTTAGTTTAAAATGCCACTAATGATACAGTAAAGATTCTTCACTAGTAAGAAATCTGACAGGAGATTTTAAGAGATGTCATTGTCATGTGGCTTCAGCAGCATTCATATCCACTCCTGGGCAGCTGTGTAGGTGTTTTAAGAAGAGCATCTGCTAAGTCTACCTCTACATCAACTTCTGAAGACCATTAAAAAAATAAATACAGAACAGGAGAGCTGACTCAGGGTCTGCAAGCCTGCCTGGTTAAAGAGAAAATTTTATAAGTGCTATTTTTTATGTAAAGATGACTATTGAAATAGTTGTTATGATCCTTGCTCTACTAATGTTGACCATTCAGTGCAGGAATCTGCTTGAACATAATCATAAAGTAGAGAAAAAGCCTTGGAGTAAGGGGAGAGGAATAAAAAACAAATTACACCTGTGTAGTGCAGTCAAAAATAATCACTAATGGACATCCTTCTTACAATACAGATTTGTGAAATGGTGGCAATACTCCTATCATTTATGATTTCCTGAAGAATGGACAACTATTTATAAATGAATGGCTCTGTAATAACTCGGTGACACCTTCATAAATCTCACCAATGTAGAGCAGTGTGTGACACATGTGATGAGAAATGTGTTTACTCCTTTTGGATTAAAAATAGAAAAACACAATAGAACAAGTTCATTGGCAGGTTCAGGTGGCCACTTACTGTATAATAGAATCAGGAAATGAAAGTGTCCTGTGGCACAGAGAAAAACACCACTAGCACCCTTTTTTAGAGGGCATGAACAAGCATGTTACTATGGCTTGAGTTGTTTGGTTTTGGTTTGTTTTTATTTTCAGGATTTACATACCAGCAAATGTAACTCTTTACCATCAGCTAAATATTTATTCACTTCTTCTGCTTGTTATTTCGTCATTAGCAAGGTTTTCCCTGCTGTGCAGTGGAATATGCGAGTAACTTTGCAAATGTCAGAAGCACTCAATTTGGATCAACTGGAGGAAGTGATAACAAGACTCATAATCAAGTGGAAGTACAATAGTGGCACATTTCAAGCTGCAAAATAATAGATCGATTCAGAAGGCTCTTCCTCATGGGATAATACCTCCATTTGTTCTTATTTTGGGATTTCTTTTTTATTTACTGTCTCAATGGAACAATATCTTTTTCTTTTAGCATCTTATTTGGAGGCAGCAATTTAAATTACATTAGACCACTAATTGTTGTTTTATAAAACAAATGTTGTATTTCAATAAAGATAAACTTAATCTAAGGTAGGGCTTAAAAGCTTTGGATTCAATCCTAACCTACAATTCTTACATGTCTGTGTTGTAGTGGTACAGAGTTTTAACAGCACAGTGAAAATTATTATGCATTCTGCTTGACAAGGTCACTGCTGAAATTCATTCTTGCAGCAAGGCAAGTTCACAAAACCAAAATAAGCAGAGCTCTTATGAAAATTGAGCTTTTAATTTTGAAAACGAACATTTTTTTTTTACCTGATAATATAATCTAAAAAATTGTTGTGACTGCATCATTTAGTAAGAAATTCTAGAATATTTTTCTTCTGTTGGCTGAATTTCTGGATTTCTAGTTTGTGGAAACAATAAAATACTATTAGATTAATTTCATTGATACTGCTTACTTTTCTCTCTACATCTTTTTACAGTGCAATGGCAGGTTAATATTAAAGTGTGTTTCCATTATTTTTGAAAGATATTACAGTAGAATATTGCCTCAAAGCAACAACTCAGAGGTCTTTCTCCATTTCCTGTTTGCTAATCAGTCTGTGGCTTCTGAGTCATTCTTTTATTTAAAACTGAAATGAATTAGGTGTATTCTATTGTTCTTTCTCAATGGGAAAAAAAAACGCATGTATAAATTTTATTAAATATAATGGCTTTTATCCAGTAGGCCATTTTACAGAACTCTGCAGGTTTCAGCATGATTATTCATGTGATGAGAGCCTATGAGATCGGGTCTCTCTCTGGCTGATGTATATTTTTACATTTTTTGACCAAAGAGATGCTTTAACATAATTTCCACTCAAAAACCTTCATTATGGGATAAATTGATGCCCTTGGCTTTAGGTGCCTGCTATATCCCACAAACTGGAGTAGGTCCCCTGAGATCTGACAAAGGGACAGGAATAGGATCCATTGGGCAAAAGTCTGGCACAGCAAGGTCAGGTTTATGTTCAGAGCCACCCTCTAAGAGGAAGGCATTCCTATTTCCTAGTTTGATAGCTGACTTATACACCCGAGTTGTGGGGGAAAAATTCATTTCAATACAGCACTAGATAATGAACCCTTAGCTATGGTAAATTGGCATTGTTTTCTTAAAGTCAGCAATGCAATGCTAATTTAAACAGATGAAGAGTTGGCCTTAAAAACTTCCCCTGCACACATACATTTGCATATGGCTGAGCTTTCCAATCTTCACTTCCCTTTAAAGTAAAGGATATTCATGGATGTCCTGACATATGGGGTTATCAAGTTGAAGAAAAACGTTTTATTTGCCTGGAATTGGGCCATGTAGAGCAAAATATTTGTCTACAGACAACTCAACAGATAAGTCTTAGGCATCTAACTATATCTCAATCTCTTCCCCTGTGCCATCCTGGAATGGGAATATTCCCAAACCAGAGAGAGAGAGGACTTGGACCTTTTAATGTACTCCTATCTCTATTGTCTGGTCCATGAGACCATTCTTTCACAGGCAGGATCCACATCCTAATCTGCACCATGCTTCCGTTGGCTTTTCCTTGCCAGAGAAATCACTGAGACCAGTGATTTAGTAGGATTTGAAAAGGATCATGCATTTATACTGGCAGTAAGTGTGCTTTAAATTCAGTTAAACAGGATTTGTTTTAAGTTAGGAAGGGGTATAAACCTTACTGCTTCTGAGATGAGCAACTGTGTATCTGCTGGAGCTGGAAAAAGCTGTTTTCTTCTGAACAGAGATGCTGTGCCCCTGCCATGTAGGCAGCTCTGTGCCTTCCTGCTGGTGCTGGTACCTACTGAGAGCAATACCAAGAGCTCAAATGTTGCCTTGGAGGATGGCTAACAGGCAAACAGCACAGCACATTGGGTTTGGGCAGTACCCAGTGCGATTCAGAAGAGGCAAGATTACATGGACGGAACCTCTGTGCACAGCCTGCATAGCTGAAACCCTTCACCATACACAAATTTCAAGGAAAATTCCACATATCTTTTCCTGACCTGCAAGCAGTTCCTTCTGATTGCTTCCCTGACTCTACATACAAATTATGTTAACATTGGCCTGGATGTATGATCTTCAGCATGGAGAGAGGATGAAAGGAACGTTTCATGCTCCGAAAATTTCTCTTCCAGATGTTTGTGATACAAAGTAGCTAGCTACCACATAAAAGATGACTAGAGAAAGAAAGAATAGATAGCAGCTATTAATTTAAAGGGGAAAAATACATACAATACATTAAAAAATCGTGTTCACTCCCCCATCAAGCCCATTAACAACCTCCTACAGAGATAAACCACTTTCCACTAGGATTGCCATCTGAAGGACAGAAGAATACGGATTTTATGTTTTTATGCTTCCTGAGAAACTGAAGAAGTGTTGAGAATACAATTTCCTTCAGACCGACACCCATGAAAGAAGTAAAGGCAGCAAATGACCACTCTTCTCACCACATCTTGGAACTGAAGAATTATTTAATTTTTCTGTCCTAATCTCAGGATACATAGAATCTTCTATGATGACGTAGAAGAAAGCCAATTTCTTCAGGAGAATGGTGAGTTAAAATCACCATTTAATGGTGAATTAAAATTAAAATCAGATTTTTTAATTCTGCTCTGGGCTATTGTGACTGTTTTAGTACATGTCTTTTTTTTAAAATTACAAATAAAATTATTCAGACTCTACCTGTTGAAACAGAGTATGTGCTTCTGCTGCCCATGACACTGGAAATGGAAGCATGGTCTAGAAATATTAAAAATTCCTAGACAACAATATTCTCACCACTTTGATATAATAGAAAGTGAATTATTTTCAAGAAAAGCAGTCTGGTTGTACAGCCTTGCTTTTATGACTTTTTCTGTGTGGTGTCATGACATGGTCACACTCTGCTAAATATAGACCTTATATGAAGAGGAAAAGCAATCTTTTTGTTCTCACTGATCTGCAATAACCCATCCACCACTGAACTCTCTATTTCCTTTGAATGTGATGACATTATTATGCATAAATCTAGCACTACTCTGGACAGGCTAAACCATAAAATGTGACTGTCCTGAAAATTGCCTTAGAATACGTTTATTTTCAATTAATATAAAAATGTTACACTGAAAGTGTCAGATAGAGATATATATATATATATATATATGTATAAATTCTAACAATCAGTGCTGATATAGAGCTCATTATTTAAATTACACACACATCACACATCTAAAAAACCAGGCTTTCAATGCAAGCTCTCAGTAGCTAGGAAATGTCAAAATTAAGATTGCCATTGTATGGTTGTGTGCATATATTTTTATTATTGTCTTTTACTGTTGTCTTGTATAACAAAACAATTCCTTACATGCAACCTACCTCATTCAACGTGCAAAATGGTCTTAAGAATAATTTAGTCAATATTCTGGGTTTGTTTTTCTGCTTCATTCTGCAACATCTTGCCATATCTGTTGCTAAAACATTGATTTAAAGACACAAGAATACATTTTTCTTTTCAGTGACACTTACTATAAACACAACTGAGTGACACATAAATATTAATTAATTATTTTCACCATTCTTTTATGAGCTGAAGAGTGGCATGAACAATATGCAGTAGCCAGAGTGGTTAACACATATGTGAATACAAATCTCTCCAGTGATTAGCAAGCAGAATTTGAGACACAGGAAAATCAGACCTCTCACAGCACTTAACACCATACAGCAGCTTACATAATCTTATTGACTTTAGCTGAAATTGCAAGTTCATAGTACTTTCCTTTATCAGGTTCCCTGGTACTATAGTAAAAATTTGTGATGAGCTGTAAAAACTCCAATCGGATGTGACTTCCTAATGTTTTATGGGTGTATGTCCTTTTGGTTGGGAGTTTGAATTCCACCAAACTGACTGGAGTTAAGTCCCTCTTTAAGAAGAGATCCCAAAGAGGGAGCTAAGTGTGGAAAACATGTCTCCAGCTAACACCATAGGTTGGCTATAACTACAGTGCTGATGCTATGCAGTTCAAAGGCAGGAGTATCTGCCTGCAAGACATCCTTGTGGATATCTGCCTGCAAGACATCCTTGGCACACAAGCTAAGGTATGATAGAAGAGGGCTCTGCAGGCTGTATTCAAGGGATTTTGACTTCATTTGATCAGCAATTTCCTTGAAGTTCCCTGTGACAGTCACCAGGCAACTGCAACTGGTGAAAATATATTCTGCCAGGGCCACCAGGAATGGGAGAGTGTTGCAGGAGATGAAAAGGGCAAAACAATAATAAGACATAGTAATAAATACTTATGTCATAATACGTATTCAAAAAGGAATTTTCAATAAGAGCTGCACAGAGAAATTTCATTTTCCAGTTTTCTCATTTCTGACTGTTGAATGTAAGTGTAGGCAGAAGGGGTGGCATTGAAGGTGAGCCCAGACTCACTCTCCTTTGTGCAGCGAGTGAGCCAGCCTCCCACAAGACCTGACTGACTTATTCTGGACGTTACAGCTGATCATGTGTGGTGGCCAGTAGTGGATCTACCCTGCCTGAATTTCTGAGGTCCCCTTCTAAATTTGTTTTTAAAACCATACATTTTTGTGCATGAGAAGTACATCTTTTGTGTTTTTCAAAGTCCACTCTGGCAATTTCATTTGGTGGTACTACTTGCACTGTCAGTTGTTTGCTATTGATCATCTCCATTCTACAAACATCACTTGTGCTATAACCTATTTTTCCAAATTATTTTTATTTCTATTTTTATTTGTATTTGCTTTCTAGCTTTGCAAAAGACAATCCACATCTCTGCTTATTTTTGTTGTCTTTGTCTGAATCTTTGGTAATATTATACCTTTTCCTTTTGCTCAGGCATTTCCAGAACCCCAGTGTCCTTAAATTTATAATAAGGAAATCTTGAAATATTATTAGCTATGTAATATACACTGGGACACGATTACGTATTCTGTTATGCTCCTAATTATTTTCCTAATTATTCTTCAAATTCTAGTTATATTTATAGACACTGCTGAATTCTAAGCTGTTGTTTTGAAGAACACTTTGCTGCTACAAAATCTCTTTCTGGAATGGTAGTAATTACACTGATGGCCATCCTTTACTAATACTTGTGGGTTATTTCTTTCTTAGGCTTTAAATTCCACTTCTTTACATATGATTTCATCCAACTGTTTATCATCTACTTGTAAGTTTGAGCTCCTTGACAACTCTTCACAATCAGCTTTAGATTATCCCAAATAATTCTAGATCATTTTCAGATATTTCTCTCCTTATCATTCAAGCAATATCCATTTATGAATATGTCGAATGGCACATTTTTCACATGTAGAATTTGTTTGAGCTCCTTTCTTTCTGAAAACCAGCTACCCACTCCTACCATCTGTTTCTTATACTTTCACCTGAACCATATGCTCAGTGGCTCCTCTGAAGATGACTGATACATGAGTCATGACTTCTCCTTGCAAAGGCTAGGTTGGCTTTTTCCTAGTATATCATGTTTTTCTCTTTTATTACTCAGTCTGTGAAATGGAATATTCCTACAGATTTGCTCTTACATAAATATAATTTATTGGTTTGTAGTTGTCTGAGTTAATCTATAAAATCTTTTAAAATTTTGGTGAGGTATTTACCACTTTCTGTTCTTCAGGTAACATGAGCCATGCCATTTAAATGACGAACTATTATTCACAGAAAATAGTTTAGTAGTTGTTTATTTCTGTTGCTTAAGAATTCCTGATGAAAGCAGTCCTGTGAGCTTATGTTCTGGTAAATTGTAGCTCTGGAGTAGGAATCTCTCTGGCCTCTTCTGCACTAAATGTTGAACCAAGGAATTAATTTTGAGATTATTTTCTCCAATAACCTCACCTTAGTGAGTGTCCCTTTTATAATTTGATTAACTGTTGGACCTACATATTTTACTGAAGACATTTTCCTCACAATTTAGGAGGAAAAATTGTTTTAATATTTTTACCCTATTAGCTTTTCTCACGTGTGTTTTTACATGTGACCTCTTGAGTGTTTTTAAAAGAAGAAAATGGAAGAAATTCTTTCCTGTGACAACAAATAAAAGAGGTGGAGAAGAACTTTGGAGGCTTTATCAGAGAGCAGATAGCAGCAAAGTAGTTCTTGCAGATCAGCTGCAGAACCCTGAGATAACAGTTTGCCATTACTTTGTCATTTTTACCAGGAGCAGAACAATAGTGAGACTCAGGACACTTGTGTTCACCCAGCCATGTGCAAATTGAGCAAAGCCTTTTTTTTCTCGTTGCTCCCTTCTCTGACCTCTTCTCTGCCTTGACCTTGATCCTTATATCAGCTTATTTGAAAGATTTTGGTTGGCTTTTTCCAAGAGTTGCAACCTGAAGTCAACATCAAATCTATAAAATATCAGCTCAAGCAAGTTGGCAAATTTACAAGTCAGTGAAAACACACCTTTATAATTGAAAGCATGAAAGTGGCATAAGAGACAACATGACCTGTTCTGCCTAAAATAGCTACTGCTAAAGAAAATCACTTTCAGCTATGTGCTTTCAGGAGCATGGATAAGGGAGAATCACTGGGTGTCAATGGTACTATCACTTCTAAGCTGTAAATGAAACAAAATATAAATTATTTCATACAAACAAAAACCCATGACAAAATTCAACATCCTCATACCAGTACTCCACAAGCATTTTCTGGAAAAGTTGTTATTAAAGGCTTATATAACTTACTTTCTGCTACTCTGTCTCCCTCTTGCAGAGATTTACAGGAGCCTCACACTGGAAATCACTCCCCAACAACTTATTCATACAAATGCTATGCTGTGTGCTACAAACCCTTGCCATGGATATTTGGGAAAGGACTGGTGCTTTCAGAGACCAAACTTTCAGGGAGGTCTTCTGCAAAACTGTGAAGCTAATCTGAACCTTACACTTAGTTCAGGTTTCATTCTCTGACCTTGCACCACAGATCCTATGAATAAAACATTGTCCTTTCAGTGCAGTCTCAATAACTGGACATTTTCTGGGTCCGTGGATTTGTACAATGAGATATCTACTCCAATCTGTGTACATAATGCTCCAATGCCTGCCAGGAATGGCTGCAATATTGACGCCTTTCAATGTAGATCACATCATTCACAGAGCAGAGTTCAATAAAATGATACTGTAGTTAACAAGTTTTATAACACAAAGTTACTTTAAAACATGGAACTAATCAGGAGGAAGCCTGTTTATGCATGTCACAGTTACATTGAATTGTCAATAAATAAACAAAGATTTGCTTCACCTATTGTCATGTAGATCAAGTGAGTCATTAATCTAAACTAATGAAGCTTAAGATATTTGACAGGCAGTTTTTATGGAGCTCTTTCTTAATGATATGTTTGCTTTTCTTTATAACACCGAGAGACCATTATCTAGAAAGCAACATATTATAGCCCAAAAGCCTTGAATCCACTGCTTCTCTCTTTATCCCTGGCTCACATTGTGTAGCATTTACACTTACATTTTCACAGAGCTCTTTTGGATGAATAGCATTACTCAGAAATGAATAAAGAATCCAGATAAGAAATGTAACAGGAAAATAAAGTGTCTATTTCTCAATCTTTAATCAGTTATGTATTTAGATAGCTAGTGAGTTAAGGATTTTTGAACTGTCCTGGAAGACAGAAAATGAAGGCTAAATTCAAACAGTTTCACAATGCATGTTCTTTTGAAATTTACTTTTGTTATGAGACAGCACAGAATAAACCCATTAAGAACGTTTCAGAGAAAGTAAGCTCATATACCTTCTTGTAAATTTCCAGAATTAAGGTTACTGGATTATCTTCATGGATTCGCAAGTTTGATGTTACAAAACAGAAAAATTAATCTGGTTTCCATTTTCATATGAAAATGATAAGAAATAATGCAGGAAAGATAACTATTAGCAAATAAGCTCCATTTCCTCTTGTACAAGCTGCTCACACACAAACACCTAGAGCCAGTTCAGATGCCGCTGGGTACGAGACACACATCCAGGACAAGCAGCTGTGACACTGCTCTTAAGAGAGACCTGTAGTGGCACAGTGTCTGGAAACCAGATCACATCTCCTAGAGCATCTCAGTTGGCACTGGATACTCCTGGATTGGCTCCTGGATCAAGCACAGGATGCTTTCTGCATTCCTGTGCTTGAGTGACGGTTCTTCGAGAGATTGATACTAAATTTTGACTGGAAAGAAACGAAATCTTTCTTAAAAAATTTCACATTTCTCTTTTGTAACCTGTATCATAAATTACCTCATTGTTAAAAAAGTACTGCTGTATTTCTACTTTGAGTTGTTTTAACTCCTAGTCACTCTATTTTGTGGAGTTTTGCCTCAGTAAATACCTTTCTCTTCCCCTGAAAGTACTGAAATGCTTGAATGTTTAATACTCACATGACTCTGGGATCATTTGATGTCATTTCATTCAAAAGAAAATCTTGTCTGGTTTTGGAGAAAATGTTCTTTTAACAAAATTTTGTTTGGATTGATGTCATGAGTTCCATTGATCCAGGTTGAACTAAAGTAATGTGAACATTTGTGGAATACATATGTGTTAATATATATATCCCATTTTTTCTGGTAAGCTCTTGTCTAGTTTTAACCTTTAATTCAGTTTTGAGTGTTCATTTTAGAACAAGAACTTGACACCTTCTGACTCACTGTTCCTGGTGAGCTCTGATGTAACTGTGTTCTGCTGATGGTTGTTAACTTTGAAGAGTTCTGTGCTCAGAGGACAAGAGAAAACTGAAGTATGAAATTTCTTGCTGAAATTTTATCAGAAAATTATAAAAATAAAAAAATTAAAAATTAAAAAACCACCAAAACAAACAAACAAAAAAGTACAGTGTAAAACTCCCAAATGGAAACTTTCCAAGTCCATGGAAACCAATAAACTGCCAGGTACAATCTGATAAGACCAAAAAGACTGAGACCTGAAATGGCCATTGTAACTCAGATCAAAACCAAAACTTCTGTGGGTGACAAAATTCTGCATTAATGACAGTGTTCAGGAGTTTGATGACTTTCTATCTGTGTAACTTTCCTGTTCTTCTTCTGCTGCAGATTCTGTGTGTGTGGACATCTGTATAAATTACACATCTGAGATTAACTCTTTACTTTGTTGACATAATCAAGGCTACCAGAAAAAATTGATTTCTACAGTCCAGTGAATGGGGGACATAAAGGCAGGAGAGAGGCTCAGCATCTGGTTAATACCTGGGCCAATTCTTTTCTATATCTAGGGAGGTGGACCATGATCTTCTAAAATTACTCCAAATAGCATCAGACATGGCATTAAAAGACACAGATTTTTAAAGAGTCATTCCACAGGCCAAGAAGACTTAGATGATCATGGACTCAATGTTTGGAGATGATCACAGGAGACTCTTGTTCCCAGAGATGTCAGAAGGAAACAGCCTAAGTAAAACAAAACCAGAGAAAACTTAAGTGAAAAAAAAAATTAAAATAGGATGTTTCACTCCTAGCTTTCAAATGAAGAATACCTAATGAACTCATGTGGTTTTGGACCTTCCAGGAGAGCACAACTAAAAAGAAATCAGTTGAGAATCTGCCTCTTTAATGACTGTATAATTACATCTCTGAACAATTGCTGATGGTACCAAACTATTGCCCTGATATCAGCGGCACTCCGATTTAAGACACCAATATGTGGCTTCTTAAGAGGCCAAAAGCTGGAAGGAAATATTTTGTATATTACCTGAAGCAAAGTTTCAAAGAGACCAGCACAGATTTTTTTCCATCAGAACAATTTTCTGATGGATCGTGCAGTTTTTGTAAATTAATATGTTTCAGGGGGCTGTTTCAATTAGATTTTATGTCTCCAACCCCATTGAGAATCATTGCAGATTGCTTTGCCCAGATTAAAATATTTCACTGAACTAAGGAACCTATAACATCTTATTTGAAAACTTCTTGACATTGACCTGATTTCTTTGTTACATTAAGAGTTTCTTGTGTCTGAGAACTGGCCTCTGCAGAAGTACTTTTTTCCAAAAGCCTGTACAGCAAAGCTAACAATGATGGGCGAAGGCCCAGTCACACAATACTGAGTGCATCACACAAAAATCTAGTACCTCTGCAAACTCCAGACTGTGCTCAGCTTGAAACTTTGGCCATGGATGACTTTCAAGGACTTAGGTCACTGTGTGACAAAGTGTGAAGTATTCAGTTAGCACCAAGCGTGCATGAATCCCATCGTGTCCAGTTGCACGTACATCACACAGGTGTGTCAGAATGGACATGTGTGTAGGGGTGTTGAGGCTTTAGCACCATAACAGCACTTTTGTAGCAACCCCTTTCAGCCTGACATAAATATGATGGTAGTCAAACACAGAGTATCACAGATTTTCAGACCTGAAGCAAGAACTCAAAAGAGGCTGCCCTAAACACTGAAAATATATTATTAGAGGAATTAGATGATATTAGATGATATCCAAGGATTGTTGTTCAGTACTAATTATTCACGAAATATCACTTCCCAGATGCTAAGCCTATACATTTACCACTGATAGGAAAGCAGCCATCATAAATACTCCCTGCCCTTCAAATTATCCTTTAAAATATTTTTAAATTTCTCTTCCCGTTTTGGACCATAGAGAATTCTTTACACTGGATCCTTAGCTCCTCTGAAAAGAAACAAAATATTATTTATCAAGTGTCTTTTGCTAAGTAGAGAATCTACTTCAGAACTGCTATAGGACTAATTCAAAGTAACTGAGATTTTCATTTAGTATAAGCCATCTGAACACACCATCCTAACCTAAAATGGTTCTGTGAATCTCTATAGCCAATCTGCCTGAGATTTGTTCTCATTTGTAAATACTTGCCACTGATATCATGCAAACTCTTGTCAAATCCCCATATGTATAAAATATAAATATTGGTAGATGTTCAGTATGTTATCTAATAGGTACTAAAGAAAACAAATTCTGGATAGAAAGTCTTGGGTTGTTTCAAATCTTCTATAACTTCACAATAAGAGGGTTTCTTTATTTTCTGTGATTAAAAAAGAATCTGTTCAGTTTACTATATAGCCATTTACATTCTGGCTTAGGATTTTCAAGAAGAATAAAAGTCTGTTTCCATTAGCACTAAAAGAATAGAGAGACTTTCACCCTAGAAATGTCAGGCACCATTACTTTCTGTAGAGTCTGAAAGCATTGCATCTGTTGTTGTCAGAAATGGGCAACATGTCTATCCAGAGAGGAGCAATGAAGCCTGTGAAAAGAATTTGTAGAAAGCCAGGCAACATTTTATAGATGGCGAGTATCAGCAGTGGCAAGAAATATACCAAATTTTCCTTCCTTAATGAAGAAAAGCATTATTAAAGAAGCTATTTGAGTTATTTGCTTTGCAGAAAGGAAGAGTAAATGCTTTGTATGGTTGAGGCAATGTGATTTCCAAAGTTTGTAGCACACTTCAGATCCAATAGATGAACACAATATTGGCATGTGGTACTACACTTCAAGAAGCACTTCAAATAACCAGTGTTGACTTGAGATAATCCTTTTTTGTTATTGCTGTATATTCCAAAAAGCAATTTTTTTCAGATATTATTATCTGAAGATATTAGGCTTAAGAAGCAGATACTAAACTTAAATGTTCATAAGAAAGTACTAAATGAAAATCCCTGAATTATTAGAATGAAAAATTAACCATACTTTTTTTATATATTTACACAATTCTCAGTCATGTAACAGACTCACCTTTACTTGGATAGAGATATTAATGTATCTAAGGCTTTGTAAGAGCAGTCTACATGCATTTTCTCAATAGACAGATGCTGCACATGAATGAAGTTTTATAGACCCCATGTCTTATAATAAGCCAACATGGACTCACCATGTAAAAAATTAAATGGTCCAGCAACATGCATCCTTAGATCTGTCCTGATATTCAAACAGTTTTTAAAACACAGTATGTATCAATATAATGCCATTTTCATTCTCTTTTTTTTTTTTAATTAAAAAAATCCCAGATGTAAATGGGAGAGCTTTTATGTTTTCACAGTTGTTATTATTATTATTGTTATTATTATTACTACTATTAAATTATTTTTTCAGCAGATAAAAATGGCAGTGATTTTAGATATAAAACCATATCTGTTCCAAGTACATCTGATGACAGGAATTGCCTTCATGGTCATGAGTCATATCAAAAACAAATTTTTTTATAAGACTGTGAAATTTATTCTTTTTAACTGAATTACACATACTTCATTTTAAACATAGAATTTAGTTGGAAAATTTTTGTAACACAACCCTGACTACCCACTCAATAGCTTTTATTAGTTTTCGGTTTAAAATAAACATAGTGAAATGAAATTTAGAAATTAGTAAAATGGAAGGGTAATGCTGAAAGACGAGACTCCCCTGAGAGTTCAAATAAAGATTTTTTTTTTAGTCATTAAAGAGAGTATGATATAAGGTACAAGACCACAGAACTGGTAATCCAGTGTGAAGGACTCTCTGGATTCTGCCAGGAACATTCCTTGACAATCGCATGAATTCATAGCATCTCACTTTACAGCCTGTAGCGGAAAGAGAATCTGAATATAGAATCACTGAATTATATGGGTTGCAAAAGTCTTTCAAGATCATCAAGTGGACATGCTTCAGCACCTCAGTGTCTTTCTAGAGGAGACCAAAACTGAACACAGCTTCATCGCCTCAATCCCTGTCCTGGTCCTGCTGGCTATTTCTGACACAGGCCAGGAAGCCAGTGGCCTCCTCAGTCCCCTGGGCACAAACTGGGTCATGTTCAGCTGGCTGCTGACCAGCAGCACCTCCAGGTCCTTTTCCACAGGGCAGCTTTCCAACCACTCTGCCTCAACCTGTAGCACCTAGCCTTGCTGAACCTCATGCAGTTGGCCTTGGCCCATCTATCCAGCCTATCCAGATTCCTCTGCAGGGCCTTCCTGTACTCCAGAAGATCAACACTCCCACCTCAGCTGGTGGTGACTGCAAACTGACTGAGGGTACACTCAATCCTCTTCTCCAGATCAGTAGTAAAGACATCTAACAGGACTGGCCCCAGTACTGAGCCCTGGGGAGATCCACTTGTGACCAGCTGGATTCAACTCCATTCACCATCACTCTCTGGGCCTGAGTTTTACCATCCAGACAGATTTTTACCCAGTGGAGGTAACACCCATCCAAGCCATGGGCAGCTGGTTTCTCCTGGAAAATTCTGTGGGAGTCAGTGCAAAAGTCTTTGTAAAAGTCCAGATGGACAACACCCAGCCTTTCCCTTATCCACTTGATGGGTCACGCTGTCATAGAAGGTTGGTCAAACAGGACATGACTTTCCTAAACCATGTTTTTTGGGCCTGATCTCCTGGTTGTTCCACACATGTTGTGGGATGGCCCTCAAGATAATCTGTTCCATCCTTCCTGACCTTATCAAGCACAAAGGTCAGGCTGACAGGCCTGTAGTGCTACTCCTTCTGCATTTCTTGTAGATTGGTGTCACCTCCTGTCACCTGGGACCTCCCTGATTAACCGGAACTGCTGGCTCAGTGAGACACCAGCTCCCTCAGTATCCTTGGGTGAATCCCATCCATTCTGATGCAGCCTTGTGGGTGTCTTAAGTGTTGTAGCAGGTCACTGACCATTTCCCCTTGGATTATGAGGCCTTCATCCTGCTCCCCATATGTGTATTTCAGCTCAGGGAGCTGGGCAATCAGAGAAAAACTGGTCTTCTTAACTGGTCTTATTTCTGGTATTATTCAAGACTGACGCAAAGACACCATTCAGTATCTCAGCCTTTGTCTTATCCTTTGTCATCATGTCCCC
The DNA here is from genome assembly GCF_037042795.1 of Molothrus aeneus. Classification (NCBI taxonomy): domain Eukaryota; kingdom Metazoa; phylum Chordata; class Aves; order Passeriformes; family Icteridae; genus Molothrus; species Molothrus aeneus. The sequence goes on from NC_089646.1 coordinate 115,796,261, forward strand.
CCACCACATCCAAAAAAGAATGGAGATTCTCTTCAGCCCTCCCTTTGTTGTGGATGTATTTATAGAAACATTCTTTTGTGTCTTTTGGAGCACTATACATATTAAATTCTAGCTGGGCTTTGGACCTTCTAATGTACTCCCTGCATAACTTCACAACCTGAGTTGCTGTCCCTGCTTCCAAATATCATGAACCCTCCTTTTTACTCTGAATTGTAGACAAATCTGTTCAGCCCGGATTTCTTCTTCCCTGCCATCTTTTGGCACATGGAGACAGCGGGTTCCTTCACCTTCAGGATTTCCTTCATGGAAAATGTCCAGCCTTTCTAGACTTCTTTGTCCTTCATGACTGCCTCCCAAGAAACTCCCTTAATACATCTCCTAAACAGTCCCAACTCTGGAAGTCCAAGGTGACAATTCTGCTGACACCTCTTCTTACTTCTCCAAGAAGCAAAAACTCGATAATTTCACAACCACTGTGCACCCGATGGCCTCCAACAATCACATCACCTTCTCTGTTCACAAAAAGCAGGTCCAGTGAGGACCTCTCCTAGCTGGATGCCTCTACAGCTGTGTCAGAAAATTCTCTTCCATACACACCAGAACTTCCTGGACTGTTTTCTCTATTTGGTACTGCATTTTCAGCAGACATCCAGTAAGTTGAATATGCAGAGACTCACTACCTACATAATAAAATTGCATTTACTTCACAAGGCCTGGGTTTTACTCATTGTGTCTAAAACCAGTAGCAAAAGCTATTCAGAGCCTTGTTTAAGCGTTGCTAAAAATTATGGAACTACTCAGTGGGGTCATTTAAGAAAAAAGCATGTCACAATTCTCAAGTGCATTCTGTGTTGAATGCATTATGGTAATTGAACTATCATCATAGTGTTGTCAGTATACATCTGTGTCTAATTGAATTTAATTTCATCGAGATTTTAGCCATAAACAGTATGTGGAAAGTCTTTCTTGAGGGACTGGGGGGCTGGGGCATGATTTCTGTAGCTTTTGGGGTTTTTTGGTGGGGTCCTTGGGGGGGGGGGTTGGGGTATGTTTTCTTTGGGCGGGGTGGGGCTGTTTTTTGTTTGATTGTTTTGGTGTGAGCTATAACCAGCAACACCAGAAATGAGAAAACAAAATATTTAATAAAATTAGCCATATAGTTATGAATGTCAAGGAACTTCGGGGTTTAGCTGATTCTTAAATTGATTTTCCCATCACTAATACTGGCATTGATCCAAGTAGGAAAAATTTACTTACAATTTTCCATTGTAGATCATTGTAAAAGAGTTATGTAGTTTAGGCCTGAATATTACATGCAATAATTCATAGCAGAGCAATCCATATGCTACACATCTCTGTTAATCTGTCAAGTGAAAATGCTAAAGCAGGAACAGATGAGAACGCTAGATTTATTGTGACAATGTATTTTAGATTCCTTCTTTGCTTTTCTCACCTAAAAACTTCTACATTCTAGATGCTATTCTTAGGTAAATACTTACTCATTACTTCCTGTTTTTTCCTGGGGAAAATTGGTCTGCTCTCACCAAGACTCTCAGCAGAGACTGCCCAAATTACCAGTTTAGTATTCATTATAGGACATCCATTGAGTAATGCAATACCTAGTGCAATCTCTAAAGAAACATAAATTAATTGAGTAGATGATGAATATAAAGGTGAGTCTGCAGGGAAATAGATCAGAAAATATTGTGGGTATTGCTTTAAACTCTTGTTACAAATTTAAGCTACAGAAAGGTGGCATACCACCAGAAGAAATTTTTGGCTCACTCATACAGCCAAAATTACTTAACTTTTAAATCTGAGTAAAAGCATGAGTATTGGTGGATTTGCATCAGTGGTTGTATCTGGCGGAAGTCAGAAGGGCACACATGAATGTGGGTCTCTAGCTTGGGGACCTAACCAGAGCATTGGTTGTTGGCAGTCTATGTGCTCATCTTCATCTTTGCTGAGTTAGTTGAATTTAGGACACAGTCTAGACTCACACACTTGCCTGTGAGCCTGAAAACAGTCCTGGTGTTCCCAATTTAGGTACAGAATGTGTGAACGTCAAACCTCTAGTCATGATCGCAAGCCAGAGTGGTCAAAATTTCTATTTTGTGAAGCTTATTTATGGTTTTAATATGAATAGAAATAAAACCTAATATTTTATTATCAAGTAGCTTCCTGTTCTTATATAAAGGTAATCTTGCTATAGGTGATATGAAACAAAAAGGATATATGTCTGTCCTTGCAGCAGTTATCCAAAAAGTCTTCCCTTGCCTATCAGAAACCTGTAGGATCCTGCACCTCTTCCTCTCATATGGCCAATATTTGGCTTGCTCATTTTTGTTAAAAATGTAGTTCTTATTATTTTCAGCCTCTCTTTAAGGAGACAGCAACATCCAAACCAAAGAGATAAACAGGGTCTTTCAGTGCTTGTCTTTCTGAACTGCTTGTCACCATGCAGTGAAATTAACAAGGCACATGTTGACAATTTAGATTCCTCACTCAGCATTTCACTAAGCCGTTCACTTATCAGGTACTGATATGCCTGATTAAGACCCATTGCAGTTCCTGTGATGACTTTTAGACATACCTTCGTTTTTCCATCCATCAAGAGAGTGAAGCTGTACTTCCACGATCACCACTTAGTTCCTTATCAGTCAGTCATGGCTGTGGGCTTTATTAATGCAAAATAATTCGCTCATCCTCTTGTCTCCTGACATCACTTTCCCCTCCAGTTTAATGGTGGGAAGCAATGAAGTAGCAGTACAGATATAGTGTGTGTCAGATAATTGTGGTAGCTACCAGGCAGTCAGATCATCAGACCTTTCACAGAAGGAAATAGAATTACTGATATGAGAAGGCTGATATCAGATGAAGATGCTTTGTCTAGGAGAATCAAAATGAGCTTTTACAGGTTAGGAAGAAAGCTGATGAAAGTACACACTAGAGAACATCTATAAGCTCACTGAGGAATATAAATAAAAAGCAAACAAATAATGAAACCAAATGTCAAGATTTATACACAAATTGTTAGCAGCTTTATGAAGCCTATCTATGCAGTGATATTGGAAAAATGCTGTATATACATTCCACAGCCATTTTTCTTGACATTTTTTTCAACTAGATAAAGCTCTTTTTCTAACTCTTAGCATTAAACGAATATTTAAATATTGTCTGTAACTAGAAATATATATTCCTGGATAAAAAATAAGACAATGGAATAATAAATTCCATTTCAAATACTCAGAAAATTCTGAAATTAAGTCTGCTAAGCAGTGGTTCTGGGTCCATTCATTACAATTAAACACATAAGCGCATAATATTCAATTTTAAAACAGTGATTTTAATGTGCCTGATGAACACAATGCAATTTTTAAAAAGTCTTCTATTCATATTTTAAGATACCAAAAGACTTTGGTAAAGAAAATGTACATATTTTTATGAATATTAAAATTTTGATATTTTCATGTATATTTTGGAATCCAGGTTTTCTAGTAATCAAGTCATAGCTTGCACTACTTTATTCATATCCCATTTTTACTTTTTACCCATTTACCCATTTTATTTACCCCATTTTTACACTAGAGCAGTCCATTACTGAAAGATCTTACCCAGTGGAAAGGACTCATTCTGGAGTGGCTCTTGAAAGACAGCAGTGCATGGAATGGAAGCATATTGGAGAAGCTGGTGGAAGACAGTATCCCATTGGTGATTAGACTCTATCCCAGGGAAGGGTCCCCATGTTGGATGGGAAGGGTATAAAAAGGTGCAACAAAGAAGAAGATGACTTTTGAAGTGATGGCAATCCCCGTTCTCAATCCTCCAGTTCCACTCAGAGGGCAGAAACAGGCAGAAGAATTGAATTGTGTGTGAAATTGGGACTGGGAAGATGGTAGGGTAAGAAGGGGAGGGGGGCTGAGGGGGACGCAGGTGAAAACTGGGCTTACTTTTGGTTTTATCCTGTTCTGTTATTACTTCTTAGTAAATCATATTATTTCGCAAAGTCAACTATGTTTTGCCCAAGGCAGTAAATGGAGAGTGATCTCCCTCTCCTTATCTCATCCTATGGACTTTTTCTGCCCCTGCTGAGGAGGGAGAGGTGATCAAGCAGCCTGGCTGGCATCTGGTGGCAACAAACCAAGGTAGATTGCTCCTAAACCTGAAAGGGCAACAGGTTGTCACAAAAAGCAAAATAGGTCAATAGATCTAACTAAGCCTGATAATCCTCCATCTAGTCTGGTGAGTTTCACTAATTGATTTCCTTTACCTTTTTTCTTTTCCTTTGGTCATGATATAACACAGAGGAAAAAACATGTTTGTACACTTGAAATACTCAATCACCTAACAGGACAAGCCCCGGTGCCAGCTTGGAGGAATCAGCAGAAGAGATCTGTGTCAGATCACAGGGTCTCAGGCTACAGTATTAGAAAAATTATAACAGGCTGCATAAATTTCCCTTAGGAAAGGTTTAGGACAGCTGATCCCTTTGAAGAGGTGAAAAAGGGATCTTTGGAGCTTGTTTTCAGCTGTGTTTCCTAAGATTTTGGGAAATCTACTGTCAACATCCATTTCTATGAAACAATCGTTTCAGAAGGTCAGTGAAAGCCTAGAAGTGAAGATATCATCACTGGTGAATGATATGACTACTGAAAATCTAATCTGCAGCCAGCCTGCAACTCCCCAGCTCTTCTAAGTGAACATTTTTATTTAATTTTAGCTACATTTTACTTTCAAAACTCAATTCACTCACAGTTAAGTAGCTCACATTCTAGGTTTGTAAATAGCTTGTCTGGTAAATGCGGGAGAGATGCTGGCAGCAAGCATCCACCTTCAATGTTTTGATTAGTTCTGCTTGGCTTGTATCATCAGTTGACTGAATGTGAGATTGTGCACATTAGATGGAGTAATGTCTTTATGGTGACTTGGCAATTATTTAACCACTACATTGTACCCCAAACTCCATCTTTCTCAGATAAATAAAACGGATCTGTCATTATCCATCCAGAGTAGGAAGGAATGATTACCACATACATATAATTTATAGAAAGACATAATAACACACTTTTAATATGCCTCAGGTTGAACTTGCAAATGAACACCCTGCTGTGGAAAAAACTCATGCAGACATTTTGGTTTTCAGGAAGCATTGCTTTTCAAAAGTGCTCAGAGTCTGTCGGATCCTGTAGATATTCTGAGTCTCTAAATCAGGCAGAAGAAAGGAGAGGATGAATTCTGCATGTTTTCCTGCAAAGTATGTAGAGCTATTCAGTTACTTATAAAGTACTGGGATTTTTTTCAAGGGGTGGATAAACTAGTTCCTCAAAATTGCTGGGCAGAGGGAGACAGACCATGTCTTCTGGTATGCCACAGCAATATGACTCTTAGTATTCCTCTGTGCTGAAATGATGTATGAAAAAGAAATCATGGGTAAAATACAATATTTTATGACATTTATGTGTTGACATAGTTGAATTTTAAAAGTCCCTTTCAACTTAACCCATTTCATAATTCTATGATTTCAGAAGTGTATTCACACTTTTTCTGAATTCCTTTGCAGATAAACCCTCAGCAATTCTCCAAAGACAAATGACAGGAGATCAGGCAAGCAGGGACAGTGACTCTGTGTCACTGAGCCACCTGGCTTGTAGCTGAGCTGCAGTGCTCACCTCTGAGATATCTGATCACCAAATGAGGAGAGGAAGGAAGCCTCTCCAAAACCAGGTGATTAATTTGGTGTATGGGGAGACTGACATCTCAAATTTGATGTGTAAGTAAGGTAGTGAGTTTTGTCTTGTTTTTTGTCTTGTCTCCTTTTTGCTTTTCTTCATTTTTACTTGCATTCTCAGGCCATAATTGGTGCAATAACTTGGGGTTCATAAAGTACTGGTCCAAATGCAGAAACTATTTTCTGTGAGATATATCAAGTGTTCATTCCAAAGACTGAGTGCTGAAAGGACTATTCATTCCCTACATCAGGTTAAACTTATCTGGTCCACCTTTCATCTGCCTATTGAGTTCATTAGGATTTCATAATAACTGAAAAAGAGCTTATTTAATTAATTTGGTTAGAATTGGCCACAGAATGTTTAAACTTTTCTTACCCTTCCTTTTGAGCCATTATGACAAGACAGATGAGTACTAGAAAAACACATCAATATTTTAAATAACCTTTTAAAAGACAACAATCTTCAAAAAACCTGTGGAGTCTCTACAGCAGCTATAGCTACTCAGTCACTGTGTGTAGGTGGGCTCCCAGGCTGTGCACAGGCTTGTTGAAGACTTGCAGACATTACCTGGGCTTCACAATTCTCCTTGTGTGGAGAATTGCCTGGAGGATTGGCACTGTGTCTCATGCCTTTGAGAAATGCAAATGTTTCGGGGAGGGGAGAAAGAAGAAAAAAAAGCAAGGGTATATTGTTGCTTTAAAACTTTAGAATCTGGCAGCAATATAACTAAATATTTCCCTCTTTATCAGTGTTCATTTTAATGCATTTTTGGAGACGCAGTAGCAAATTAAAGTCAGAGAGATCAGTGCAGTTGGAAATATTTAATTTTCACAAAGTGGAAGTACTGGGCTCCCATGGAGTCCTAAAGCCTAAAGCTAATATATAGTCCCCAACTTTGCTTTCACTTAAGTCATTGGCAAAATTCCCATTGACTTCAAGTGAAGTAGCATTGGCCCACTTTCAAAAAAGGAGTATTATTAGGTTTAACATTTTAAACCCACAAACATAAAGACCAGTCTTAACATTATCATAATTGAGAATTTCATTTTCAAATGCATTTGACAGTATAGTCAAACAAAGAAAAGTAGCTTATCTTTTAAACTTTTAAATCACTAGGTTGAGCAAAATGGGAACTGCTTTCAATTAAATAATGCATTGAAAAGTATTGGGACAGAATTGCCTTTGACAGACAAGAAATACTGTATTTATCTCATTGTAGTCCATTCATTGGTTTATGGCTCCAGAATCCTCAAGCGAATATCATAAATCCACATGACATCCTTGTGTGTTCTAGCAGATGTTGCATTTGAGTCTCAGAGTTAGCTGAAAGATGTGTTAAAACTCATGTAACCAGGCAGCTTCCTGTCAGCCACCCATCTGAGAAGTCTCAGAAGCTCTAGTAACTACAGTGAGGTTTGGATGAAGTTACATCCCAGAAATTGGCTCCAGATTTGTCCACTACAGAGGAGAAGCCCATGTGAAGTACAGTTGAAATCTCCCACAACAAGCTAATCAAAAATGCCTTTGAGATTTCTGACATTACAGCCGTGAAAAAAAATCAGTTTTAGGGGCATGTGTGCAAATACCAGAGCTAAGAGTGTTGCCAGGACTAAAGGCTGCTCTAACCAGCCCTATCTGGCACTGTTCACTGAGTGATGGAGTTTCTTAGGCATTGTCCTACCTGTTGCATCTTGGGCAGTTGCCCACTCTTTAGCTGTGCAAGTGACAACACCTGATGTCACAGGTGATGGCAGACACCGTGCTAAAAACAAAAGAGCAAAATAGTGCATGTGCCAGGTGCTCCTGGGGACAGGGAACTGGATCCTATTTAGAGTGTAGGGACAGTTCAGCAGGAGAGAGGAGGGGGCTGCAAGAGTCCTGACCCCTGCTTGAAGGCTCCTCTGGAGGTTGTGCTTCTTTGAGGCTCAGGTGCAGACTCCAGAGGTGTGGGACTGCACAGCTGGGTCCATGGTAGCAGCAATGACTTCATCTCAAGGAATGGCTTGACTAGACCAGGCATGCCTGGATTTCCAGCCTCTTCATAAAAAGGGCTCTCAGAAGCAACTTCTTCCCCAGTCTGCCCTGTGGAGCCCCTGGTGTCTGTTTACGTGGTGTTTCTAGCTGTAATGACTGCCTTGGAACACAGCTGGGTTCAGAGGATCCTGTATCCAGAGGATGCCTTCCTCCCCACACCAGGACGCTGGAGATGGTGAGTGAAAGGGCACTGAGGAGTCAGTCAGTCAGGCTCTAACAAAAAATACACTAATATTTGAACTGTTCCTCTATGCCTTAGATGTTGATTGGGTTTTGTTTGTTCAGTTGTGTATATGATCTCTATGGTGTGTTTGATTTTCTTTTGTGCTATTGAAATAAAGGAAACAGAAAATTCAAAGGCAGTCAAGAGTAGGAATGTTATATCCTAACTTCTTAGAACTAAGGGATTTCAAAGAATGTATTGTGAGAACCTTCAGATGATGTATTGTGTACTGCATGGGCCAAAGTGTAAGCAGGAACTTGGGCTGCCAAGGGCTACAAATTCCCTGTTTGCTTTCACAGAGATGGGGGAGGAGTGACTTCCCACTTTCAGAAGAAGTCATCAGGCACCTGATGTGTTACAGGTCTGCCAGGGCCTCTAGCAGTCATGGACAGATACTTAACACTGGCCATGAGAATACAAGAGTATGAAACACTCCTCGGAATTTGCTTGCTTGCCACTAGGAAGAAATAAAAAATACTTGTCTTATAATTGGATGATCAATAAACAAATTTACTACAACATTCAAGCTTCCCAGCACTTGCAAGTGGAGTTCAAATGGACAGGATTAAGTGACTAGTGATAATAACTGAAAAAGGTGTATGACTGGTCAAAAAATGAACCCTAGTACACTGACAGCTGAAAATACATGATCGTATTTACAATATGAAAGATGAATCTGTTCATTCAAGGCTCTCTAATGCAGCAATTGCAGATGTTGCAAACACTGTAACTGAAGAGAAATTATTCTGCTAATTTTTATACTGACAAGCCCCATTCAAATAAACAATAACTGCAATTTACCACGTATCCAGAATAATTCTTCTCAGAAGCCTTCAACAGAGAGCAGTGAATCTTTCCTTAATCCATCTGTTTTCATGTTTGTTTATCATAATACAGAGGGGTCATGTGCTGAGTAAACAGGTTGTTATAGAAAGTTAATAACTCCTGAGTTATTTGTTGAGACTTGGTGCCTAAACAAACACAGAGACATAAATGAGTTGTTTCCAGGATGGGACCAGGACTACATGACTCAGTTTATCCACAAAAGATAAAACTCCTGTAACACATTATCTTTATTTCAGAATATGATGGCAAATAATTTTAATATCTATTTTTCAAGGCTTGATTCCCTTCCACTAAATGGGGTGTTTTGTCACTGGACCAGATGCTGAATGATCAGAGTCAAACCATTAATGAAGTCTCAAAACAGTTAATGCAGGGTGACTCTTCCTGAATGTTTCACAACATTATATACTTTTAGAATGTACATTTTGAAGTATATCTGTGGCTTCCTAGAAGTAGTCAGTGCCTGTAATAAGGGGGGAAATGCCAGGGTGAGATCAACTTGGTTTTTTTCAGTTAAAAGTGTATACTTTCTTGTTGACACAGAGTGTAACTACTAAGAAATCTTTGACAATTGTCTTTGAGAAGATTACATTTAAAACACCAGTTTTAAAGGCTAATTATCTACAGCTGATCCTCTTACCATTCCTTTTTATAGCAACCATTTTTCAAATGGCTTTTGAGTCAGTGCCTCATCCAGTAGCCATTGTCTCTTTGAGCACTTTGTTCTGTCTGGTGTCTAAATTGCTGACTACCCCAGATCTAGAAGATGAATTTCTGCAATGAAAAGCATTCAAACATCAAAATGGCTGCTGTCCTTGATAGAAACTCTGTTAAATACTGACTGGCCTAGGCTAGACATTCCCAGTATTAGCTATGCATTAAAGAAATCAGAAATGCATTTACCATTTAATATGTTAAATACTACAGAGCTGGGATAATTGCATCAGAAAATACAGTGTAACTTCCTTACCCCTCTCTCTGTTCTCTTTTTCAAGAACTGTTGTTTACACTGATACCTCCTGTGTTGATACAGAAGTTATGCTACCTCTGCTGGTAAATCTGGCTATTTTAATCTGTTTGTATGTTTATGTGTTGATACAGCAAAAAATGTGCTTGGTACATCCTCTGGTGGCAACACTTGGAAACATCAGTCAGGTGTGCAAAAAAGCTGACTCTAGTTTCTGCCTTTGTGTATTAGAGCCGCTTTTTCCCTCTTTAGGCAGAGGAAACATTGTGGGCAAGAGTGTTCAGGAGGAGCTGCTGAAGAGCAGGACACCTTCATCCCAGGCTGGGTTGCCCCAGGATGGGGTCACAGAGCTGTTCACCACAAGAGTTCAGAGGGCTCATGGCATGATCATCATCTTTTTCACCCCTCCAGGCCATCCTGCCACCTCAAGCTGTTGTTTTTATGGAGCAGAAGCAAAATTGTGGAAGAGATTGGTTGTGGTGGTTTTTTTTTCATGCCCAAGGAAACTGCAGCAGCCCTTTTGAAGCACTGGCACTCACACCAGGTGGTAAAACCCTGTGCCAAGGAGGAAAGTACAGGTGACTCTCTGTGTTTAATACAGGACTATTGAAGGAGTTTCCACCAGGACAGATGAGCCTGACTGAGTAGAAAAGGAGTGCCTAGCCTTTGAGAACCAGCACCATGAGGTCCTCTCGCCTCTCTCTTGGCTTCTTCTCCCCAGACTGCTCAAGTAAAACTCCTCCTCACCACTAGAAGCCAGTGAGCTGCTTGATGTCACTTATGGATTAATAATGTACACAAGGAATGAAGAAAGAGCTATGAAACAGGTGTGAAATTATATTGATCTGAAATTGGTTATCACATGATCATTTGAGGAGCATGTGAAATCACTCCTTTTCTGATCAGGAGGTTTTCTGTTTTATCCAAAGCATAGTTGTTTATTTTTCTTCGTTTTCACCCTTTTACCTTCAGGAGATGGGCAACATGCAAGATGTTTTACTGTTCTACTTTTCCCTTCAACAACAAAAAGGGATTAGTTACTGTTTAATCAGCTGCTTTAGTACCAAGATGAGACCCATGAAATTAAGTTGTGCAGATTTTATGATTCAGCAGAGTTCACAATGCCAATGTCAAATTTCTGTCTGCCGAGGTAAGCCCCATGAGTGAGCCATAGAGGTCAGGAAAGAGGAACTTCAGCAACCACCAGGAGGTGATACCAGCAGAATCAGTAACATCTGGTGGTCACCTGCATCACAATACTCAGGTGGGATGGTGGCTTCTCTGCATTGCAGAGATGACAGTCACAACAAAACTAAGAAAAATTTCTGGTGCAGAAAATAGTGGAGATGGGCACCAGGCTTTACTCAGAGGACAGGACTGTCCACAGATGCAACACACAGCTTTAAGGCAGGTAAAAGGCTGTTAGGCACAGAACAATTTCTGTGTCATTGCCTGAGGGCACTTCAGGGCTGTCCCTCCCCAGGGAGGTGCCTGATACAAGACAGTGTGCCCCAGTGCCCCTGGCTGCTCCTGGATGAGGTGGTGGGACAGGAGCACCTGCCAGGCCCAGCCCTGCCACCCCAGGGAGCCCCCAGCTCTCATGGAGTTCCCTACTGCATTGTCATAACCTGAAGAACCCACGAGGGATGGGGACGAGGCAGGGGGACATAGTCACTGCAGCTGAGTGCAGTTAGCCTGGAGGAAAAGTTTTCCAAGGAGATGGGGAGGGAGCACCTGGGGAGGTCTCTAAAGCAAGTTCTACCTACACCCATCAGCCACTCTTGCCTCAGTGCTGGGATAGGACAAGACATGGCAGCTCAACATCCCTCTGTTCTTACAGCACCAACAGGCTTGTGCACAGCAAGGGGAGACTTCTGGGAGTGTATGCTCCTGCCGAGCCTGCTTCAAGGTGCCTTGTGGAGCTTCACCCAAGTAGGGCACATAGCAGGGTGGATAAAGCTTCATTTTGGCTGTCCCTTTACATCTCTCCTTCAGTGAATCAGGAAGGACCAAGCAGTTTCATTAAGTCCTTCCAGCTCAAGACCTGAGCACCTGGATTCAGCAGTGAAACTTCAGACCTCTGCCAAGGCCACTGGGGTGGCCCTGCCTTTGTCTCCCAAAGCAATGTGATCTCACTGCAGGTACCCTTGAGGCCCAGCCATACCATCAGTCCTGTTTTTAAGAGACTGACAACATAGTTAGGCAGAAGCAATTCTATTTTGTAGTAACTTTCTGTGAATAATCAATATTTAGTGTCTGCAACTCTAATACTGAATTATTTATTTGAGAATTTAAGTATTTGGAAAAATACCAATGCCACTTGTATGCTGAGCTGCATCAAAATCAGCATGGCCAACGGGTCAGGTGAGGTGATTCTGTCTCTATACTCCATCTTTGTGAGACCCCCACCTTGAGTACTGATTCCAGGTCTGGGGTCCCCAGCACAGGAAGCACAATGACCTGGTGGAGCAAGTCTAGAAGAGGCCAACAAAATGATTTGAGGGATGGAGGACCTGTCCTGTGTGGAAAGGCTGAGAGAGTTGGAATTATTTAGCCTGAAGAGAAGACTTCAGGGTGACCTAATTGCATCTTCCATTACCTGAAGGAAGCCTATAAGAAAGACAGAGAGAGACTATTTACAAGAGCATGGAGTGATAGAACAAGGCATAATGGCTTTAAACTGAGAGTAGATTGAGATTAGATATTAGGCAGAAATTTTTCACTGTAAGGGTGGTGAGGCACTGGAACAGGTTGCCCAGGGAAGTTGTAGATGTCCCATCCTTGTAAATGTTCAAAGCCAGGCTGGATGGGCCCCTGAAACACCTGGTCTAGTGAAAGGTGCCACTGCAGGGGAGTTGGAACAAGATAACCTTTAAGGTCCCTTCCAACCCAAGCCATTATATGATTCTATACTTATTCAAGCTGCATTATTAAAAGGGGAAACTATTAGGTACTCTGGGTACTAGGATACCTTAGTACAGCCCTGGTTAGAGGGAAACTTGTGCAAGTATAAAACAAACATGACAAACAGGCAATAAATAACTTCCAGGCCATCTCTTACTGCTCAGAATGACTTGGATGAAGTGGTATGTAGGGTATAGAGCTTTGAAGATATTTAACAGAGCTCTGAAGACATGAAATATTTGGACCATCCCTACTGTTTGTCCAGTACCTAAAAAACATCAAAGAAATACATTTTTTGCATTAAAAAAACACGCATTCTGGAGATCTGTGAGTCAGGAGAAGAGAACAGACACATTTGTCCTGTAGCTGGAGCTGAAGGACTAACAGGGGTGAAAAAACACAGGAAACTTATTTCTGGGAAGTGATATTTGAACGTGCACAAAGGGTGGTTGTTTACTAGATCAAAAATGTGACTTTGTCATTTTTGGAGAAAAGCATAAACACTTTGGCCAAATCAAGTCATTCTAGTGTGAGATACACTGAATCTTATGCAATAAAGTGGGTGATAAATGTTTTTCCCAATAAGTCCATATACTTTATGTTTTTAGTCCTCCCTATTATCTATTTATTAAAAACTTTTTAAAGTAAAAAGATCTCAGTTCATCTGCAAAGAGATTCCTGTGTCCCTATAGGAAGCACTCTTGTTTGGCTCTTCACTTCAGACCTGTCATCTGATTTCAGTGTCAGGAAAGATTCTGGATTTATTTCCATCAATTTGTGCATCTGTGTCCCTTCTTATTTTCTCACTCAACTCCCCCCCTCCCCTCCCAAGTTGTATACCTGATCTGCAGGTACACAAATGAACAGAAAAAACTTTTATCTCATAAAGTTCAGAGTTCAGTCCTGGATTTCCCCTGGTGGGAATGGAGGAGCTTTTCCTTAGCTTGCTCTCTTTTGCAGCCGTAGGGGTTGGTGGTGCTCTCTTAGACTGCATCTCCACCCATCTCCATCCTGTCTGCCCAAGGCATAAGCCCTGGATGTGCCAAGCCTGTAAACCCTTCTCAAGCACGCTCTGACTCCAGTGGCCAAATGCTGATTTCAGCTGGCAAGCAGCAGGCAATGGCGTTAGCTAATGCGACAACAACCAGCCGCAGCTGTCTCTTATCCATGGCTGGTGCCTTACTCCTCAGGGACTCAAGCCAAGACCCAGGCTGAAGATGGCTGTTTCTAAGCTGAGAGGTTTGCCAAGGTTCTGTGTGAAAATGTGACTCCATGTACAAATCTCAGACAGGTGCTTCCCAGATGATGTGTTGACTGTATTGTCCAAACAACATCGTATTACTGGATGCTTCACATATTTTCCACCATGGGGCCTTGATATTACAGAATGACAGAAGGATATCGAACACATAGTGGATTAATGAAGGAAATTTTATTGTCTGGGTCACTCAAGGATCAGGTGAAATTACCCAAAGGACTCTTTCTGGTCTTAATAGCAGGAAGTTCATTACTTTGCTGGCATTAGTGTTACTGAGGCTGTAAATAGACAGGATGGTAAACCTGTTTTAAGATCCCTATTACAAGATCAGAAACCCTGTGGCCATATGACACAAAGCACTAAAACAACTTCAGTCTGTCAGTTCAAATTTGTTCCAAATATTTTGAATTCTTAGTACAACTTCAATCTGTCTTGACAGATCAGTTTTTAGCTCATCCTGCCCACTCTAATTTTATGCCGAATACACATCATCTGTTTACCCATAGTTGGGATAAAGCCTGGCATATATCCATATACTGTACTCTGGCTAATTCATCAGAAATGTGCCCGTGCCTCATTCAGATTGGATTTGTACCACAGGCTGATCCAGGAGCACACAGATCTTACACAGTGGAAGCACAGCCCATGTGAGGCCTGTTGACAGAAATGGTATGTGACAGAACGAATCTAGGAGAAAAGTAAAAAGTAGAAAAGCTGGAGGAAAGCTGAAGAGCAAAAAAAAAAAAGAGATGTATGTGACTTGAAGGGGAAATAAATACATAAATAAATAAATAAACATAGCATGCGGAACAAAATATTTGAAAACCACACAAGCACTGCAGGTAGTCCAAATATGGTTACACATAGTGCCAGGTATAAAGCATTGAGAACACACATAAAAGGCAACTCAAGATGAGGCAGAAGGTCAGTGCAAGCTTCTCAACTTGATGAAGGAATTGCTGGGTGAGTTTCTGTGGTCTCTTTTATAAAGACCAAGCCTAATAGAGTGAACCTTTCCACTTTAATATTGGTTGATCATAAGTAATTGCCAGTCCCTGTGGTGATACAGTCTGGATTGCACATACAGACTTGAGTGTATTTTTGCCACAGCTCTGAAGGCAAGGATATGCTGCTGGGTACAAACAAGAAGGATGTAACAACAAAATGGGAGAACTCTGTGTCTGGAGAAGTGGAAAAATATCTAATTAAAATCTAATGAAAGACAAGGAGATATAAAACCACACATGATCTCATTAAATTACCAATTGAAAAGCCCTCAAGAGCAGATTTAGACTTGACTCTAATTCTTTCCTTGCTCTAGACAAATATTTTCCTTTTACAGGTACAACTTCTTTGATTTGGGTGACAACAGTCCTATCCCTGCATGTAGATATCCACTACAGCTAAATTGTCAGCTGGAATTTTTTGCTGGAAAGGACACCGTGTTTTGATTCTTTTCTCTCATTCTTCTGGCTACCAGGGAAAAGGAACAGGCAAAAGGAAAGTGAGGGGAAGAGGGGTGTCTCTTCACCTGGTCTCTTGTTGCCCAAAACTGAATACATTTTGGTTCTTCCTTCTTAGAAATTGATAAGAAAGAAGCATTATTTAAAAAAACCACAAAATCAATCTCATCTACACCAAACTAAATTTCTTTCTATATGAAAATATTTCAAGTAATACCAGATTGCTCTTTTTTAACTGGCTAATTAGCAAGAGAAGGTGTGTATTCGGGATCACAAAGTCTCTCCTATTAAGACCTGGTAACGTAACCACATTTTATCACTCTCTTCATTTACAGGACAACTGCCAGATACTTTCTCAAAAAGCATTCCTTTTTCTTTTCTCTCTCTTTGAGAAATAAAAACAATTACACAACAAAACAAATGTAGAATGCAGGTTGGTCTATACAGGAGCTGGAGGCTCAATGAAAAGAGACATTTAGCTAATATAACAGAAGCCCTAAAAAACATTGCTAAAACTGATTGGAATTTAAAATTTCAGTAACTAAGCATATTCTAACTTAATTAAAACTTCATTTCAATTCAGAAAAGTTCTAAAAATGTCAAGAAGGGCACTTCCTTTTCTTGCACATGGAACAAAGACACATCTTCCAAGGGCTTCATTGAATCCTTACTTTTGAGACCCTAAGGTTCAGCACACATTTGTCTCAAGACAAATGATCTTCACAAAATCATTTCAGGGACTTTGTGAATTAAAAAAAAAGCGGTGTAGAACTGCACAGTTTAGCATTCCCATAAACACCAACACAATTTTGCTCTACTTCAAAAAAAAAAAAAAAATAGAAATGACATTTTATTGATTCCTCCACTTCTTAAAAAGAGAAAAAAATTCCTCATAAATCTGTCCCTAAGCTTCACAAATTTTCACTGTTTGAGACAGTGAAAGAAAATTTCTGCAGTTTGTAAATGCAGGATACCTATCGGATCTTCCTTTTTTGCTTTTATGGACCTAAATTAAAGTTCTGTGAAATGAGCTTGTTAGCATTTTAGTGATTAAAAAGAAAGTTAATTGTGATGTAACACTAACCACAATTATGGTAATCAACTCTAAAATGAGAATGAATCCTTAATATTAGATTCAACTTTGTTAATAAGAAACTGAATTTAGGAACTGTTAATTTATTAACTAGCCTAGAGATGTAAAGCATGGAAAGTCTTGAACACTATTTAAAACTTTTTGGGAAAGGATGAATACTGTAATATCAAGTAGCACACAAGAAATGTCTGTGGTCTGCAGCCACCCACTATTAAATGTGTTTGGGAAAGAATTCACAACAGCAAGGAAGGGTGGCAGATCAGGAGAAGCAAGAGGAAGGTGAATTTTAAAGCAACAAATAAAAGCAACCTGCTAAAAATGTGAGGAGGCCTTTGGAGAGAGGAGGAAGAGTTCCAATTCAAGGGTTATAGGACCCAGTTAATCTGCCTCTGTAGTGGTGGTCACTTGAGACACTGCAGGGGCTGCCTTGTGTAAAACAGTAATTTTTGCAAAACTTCACAGCCTTCACTTATTCCCATTAACTCAGATAAGAGTGGCCTTTGAAGCTGGGTATCTAAACTCAAGCAGTATCTGCTTTCCTGGCAGTAGCAAAGGCCCTGAAAGCACAGGGATTTCTTTTCCTATTCTTGCCATTTCAGCACAGCAAGCACCTAGGAAGGTAGAAAAGTCTTTATGCCAAACAAGTCTGTAAACAACTGCCCATGCAGAGCATGCTTAGTCTGGGCTGTCCTAGAGTTTGGGAAAGATGTGTCCTTGTTTTAACACTGTTACTACAAAGCAAGAACTTGGGAGAATATCTGTGGGCTTGCAGCGCTCACAGCTCACCTTCCACTTCCTAACAGCTCTGATTCCACTGAAATGAAACAGATGATGCTCCATTTTGCAAATTATAAGCAACAAAAAACAGTGGAACTTCCTGAAAGACTGGAGTCAAACCAGCACTGGGACTTATGGTGCTCCTAAAGTCACTGGTGGCCCTGCTGTATTTAATTTCTGGTATTTTTGAATTTTATCTGAATAGATGTGATCTTGAAATTTGGCCTAATCTATTGTTTACTTTCCAGTTTAAACAGAAACCATCCACTTTCATTCATATAATTTTTATTGCAGAGTATCTCTTTGCCCACAGATCCTTTCTTGGACGAGGGGCATAGATCAGAAAAAAACAGATGCCAAATTATGATACAGTGAGAGACATTTGTACATAAACATTTTCTTTGTTTGCTTTTTACGTTGGGGAACAAACCCTGCCTGAAGCTATAGTATGCAGACATCTAGTGGCTGGATAATATAATGCAATTAACGCATCTTTACAGGACACCTGTAAAAGTTCTGTGCCATCCTTTCATCCTCTGAAGGCCTGATACCTTGGGTCCTGTTGAAAACAGATTCTTTGGCTCTGCAAGAACTTTTTTTCATTCATTACAGCCCTAGTCACAGGTATTTTGAGATACGCTGGCCTCATGTGTTTCTGGGATTCCATTTTAAATTGTGTGGAACTGTAGGGGGATAGAACATAAGTAAATAAAGGTAGTATAAAAAGTAATCTTACCCCCTAAAGAGTTGCAGCTGGGTTAATTATTAAAGATTAGGAGCAGGCCTGATTTTAACAGGCCACAGCTGTAGCCAATCAGGAGAGTGTTATAAAAGAGTGGATTGGTTGGTTGAGGGAACTGGAGTCAGTTGGCTGCTGTGAGGACAAGGAAGAGTCAGTGCCTAGAGGAGCTGCCTATGAGGAACATCAAGGAGATACAAAACTAGCAATATGGAACCCTTGCAATGTAATGATAATAGAACCCTTGTAATATAATGACAACATGGAACTGGGGTGGTCAAAATGTAAAATCAGGAAGATTCCAAATGCTGCAGCACATCCACTTAATCGCAGCCTGTAATTTCACACTGAGACTCATGTTCTTGGTAATCATTAGCAGCTTCCCTGCCAAAAGCACACAGCTCTCAGACCCTTTTGTGTTTGTTTTCTATTTTTCTCTTGAGTACACATCTCCTTATCTGTATGAACTACTATGTGTTTCTAAGCCATGAATAAATCTTTCAGCTACCTTTGGTTTGCGGGTTTTTTTGCTTTTTGCTTGTCCGCATTCATGATTACCCAGCTAACGAGACCAAGCCATTGTCAACTTATGGTCCCAGATAATGAAACTCACTTCATACAGACCTATAGTGCACCAACAAGAAAAACTCTGGTATCTTCACAACATGAGGCTAAACGCACATTTTCTAGAACTGCTTTCATACCTGCTATTTAAAATATTGCTGACATGGTGTATCATACTCAGCTGTTATGTGTTCATGACTTATTGTAGCTTTCATCTGTTTCATGCCCACCACTGTCAGATGTTTACATGGGAGGCACTTCAGAAAGCACTGTTTGTAGTGTATATTTGTACTAAAGCCTAAGGGAGGAAAAGAGTTTATGTCTATGTAAGATCATGTTGTTTTTGTCTCCATCTCAGACACAAACATCACCTTTAATAATAAGCGCTGGAGTTGCTTATGTGCTTGAAGCTCCGGCCTTCTCGAGTGCTTTACTTTATAAAAGAATGGAGTTTGTGTTTTGACTTTAGTTCTTTACCATCTTCCATCTCAGGAGATGTGGTGAGGTGGGAAGGTAACCCAAGACAGGGAATGTGGTGGACAGCCAGGGTTTTGGATAAGGTTTGCTGTCCAAGGACAAGCAGCCAATTCCCTGTCACTGGTGGGAAAGTTGCAGGAGAGAAGCAGTCTCAGGGAGTAAGGCTGGCTGGATGTGGTTTCTGATCACTGGTTTGGGAGTTGGCTGTGGGTTAGTCAGCTGGTGTTACACAACCCAGAATGGATCACTTCCAACACAAGCAAGTTGAGATGGAAATAGAAAAGGAATATTTCCAACCACATCCCTGCTAGTGAAAAGGACACTTAAGGAAGTTTCTTTATGCTGTTTTTGCTTTGTTATCTTTAGACTTTATTTTTCTTTGTTATTCAAGGCTTAAACAGCTCATTGTGTACTTTATAGGGGAAGTTCTTTCCAAGTTTATCTAATATTTTCCTTCTTTTACCCCATCTTCAGTTTCTTCTCTGATATTTGGGGAGGGGAGGGCCAAGTAGCCACTGTCTCTGTAAACAGCATGGAAGAACAGCATGAGAAGAGCACTGGTGTGAAGCATTTGAAGATACTGAATGGAAGAATCACAAAAAATTACCCAGCCCTGAAAAGCAAACCTTGCATTAGAAGTAATTATCCCAGCAAATCAGGGAGAAGATACTGAATGGAAGAATCACAAAAAATTACCCAGCCCTGAAAAGCAAACCTTGCATTAGAAGTAATTATCCCAGCAAATCAGGGAGAAGACTTAAGAGGTGATCTGACTACCGAGTCAATGCTGGGTTTGTAATTTGCAAAGAAGGCTAAGTTAAGGTATAACAAGTTCTCCTGCACAAGGACTACATATGAAGAGTCTCTCTCTGACGTGGTGGATTGCGATGTCTTTTTCTTATACCTGGCATCCTACAGATAATCTGTGATCAAAGAGGAATTCTCACATGATAGAGAGGAGAAGCCATATACAAAGGGAGTGAAAGATAAGTTTTAATACATCTAAAGCATTCAAACAAGTACTGTAAGAGAAAGGCTCATGAGAAAGTGAATAATGTCTTCAGAGCAAGTCTTAAATAGCATTCGATAGAAATGACCTGGGGCTGTAAAATGAATAATGGGGAAAAAGGAAAAAAATAGGACTTTAACACAAATTCATTAAGCAAAGGGAGAAAACAAATCATACAAGTACCAAAAGGGCTGGTGAACTGATGCTAGGCATATAGTCTTCATACTGAAATATATTAACTTTAATTAGAACTTCTAAAATTCAATTTGAATTGCTTTTGTTTTTAAAATAGTTTTTAATGTGTAGTATTATGCAGAGATAAATACACACACATAGGTGTGCTTACAATGGCAGCTACAGTTTCATAAATAAATGTGCACATGAACACTTCCAAACATGTCCTGCATGGTCTAGCCTCAGGAGGTGTAGTGGATGGTTCTCCACCTAGCTGACATTTCAGCAGGCAGCACTGGTGTATAAAGGAAAAACACATCTCAAAGCAAACTCCATGGCTGGTGATGCCATCATGAAACCCAACAAAGAAAAACCAGGCCAAAATCTGCACTCCTTCCACAGTTCTCAACCCCTGGCGGGTTTTCCCCTTTTTCTCTACAACAATCATTCCCCCTGGGACTCCCCCCATTTCTACAAGAAAGGAAGTTTTCCTTCATTCTCACTGGAGTGGATGTGACAACCATGAAAGGAATAGTTTGCCCCAGGCCATCACTGCACCAAGTGCTGTGCCCACCAGTCAAACTCAATTGGAGAGTCTGTGCCTTTATGGCAGCTGCACCCTGGCAGGGTCTGGAAAATGCTGATTGGTGTGACTTCTTGTGAAGCTGCATGTGCGTGGATCTCCTCTCCTTGTTCCTTCTGCAATCTCAGCAAAATTCAGCTGAAATTTCTCAGTAAAATTATTTTTTCTTTATGTTACCTGGCTGTTAAGCACTTTTATCTCCTCAGCAACAGTAGTCTTCAATTACCCTCTGAGAGTCAGGAACACAGATGAGTCAGCCTTTAGGATACAAACCAGGATGCTGACCAGAGACCACTCTTATTTCCTCTTAGACTCATGTTCTACCTCACAACTGTTTCCATACACAGCCACTACCCCACAATTGCCAGTGCAATGTCTGGGATCAAGCCTATCCTTTAACTCACACCAATTTATTCCTGTTTACCTCCCAGGTATATTTTGGGATCAGGCCTAGAATTTACTGGTTTGCCTATCTATGACTTAATTTTCACACAAAGAAAAGGTGGGAGGCAGGCAAAAGGCAGTGTTAGGGAGGCACAGTGCTTTCTAAGAAGCTCCTCTAATTTGAGGAAGTGGAAGCCCAGAATCCCAGCCAAAAGCGCAAAGCACATCATACCATGGTTAGAAGTTAAACTAAGAGTTTAAAGGCTCTAAATTTTTCTGAGAGCTCCAGAAAACTACAGAGGAAACTAAAGAACACATCACCGGCAGATGGATGATCACCAACAGCAGGCATCTGCCCCAATTCACCCTTCTTCTCTCAAGAGCTGGATTTCCTCCTATTCCCAATGCCTTCTTACAGTTTATCAGAAGCCTGTGGAGCCAGCTTTTGCCTGATGAAGCGCAAAGTTGTTTTTAAGTATTATGTCATTGTTTTTGTGACCAGCAAGTGTGCAATTGCTCAACATCTTTTGGAAACTTATAATTCACATTTCTAATAAATCTCTAAAATTACAGGAAGCATTATGTCCATTAACATTTACCTTTAAAAATACTTCCAGAGAGCAAACTGATTCAAAATTTTAGTAGCTGTAGGCTTGAAGAGGAAATTATTAATTTACAGTCTTACACTACCCTCAGAACCCCCTTATCAGTTTTTATGATTTCTTAAAAATATTAATACAGAGGTAGGCATGTGGAACTCCAATTGGAGAGCAGCAGAGCCTTTCCACACTCAATAAAACCTCTGATGGGTACAGTGTAACTGAAATAATACACCAAGAGCCCTTCCTGAACATTCCTCCACATGGATTCCTACCAAAACCAGAAAGACTAATTTAACTTTTCCCAACACACAACAAATGTGGGTTGATCAATCTGTAATGGGTGTGTTTTGTGAATGAATTTGTTGTTATAATTAGATCCAGTTTTTAAGACACAAAACTGCTATAAGTATTTTTACCAGTGGGTTTTATTTTTCTTTCAAAGCCAAGCCTAGGAAAAAAAAGTCTGACAAGTGTTGAGACAAATTTACTAACTTCAATTCCTCAGTAGTAGTATTTATATGACTAGAATTTCACTGCACAAGGCAATGCTTGAAAGAACAGCAAACACAGGAAGGGAGCACAGGAAAAGGAAATAATGGACTATTTGGTGGAGACATTACATCATTTGCTTTGCAACATATCTGTATTTCACAGCCGCAAGAATATCAGCCAGCTCCAAGATAAGGAACATGTTTATTTAGAGAATAAATCTAGTTCAGATTTCATCATAATGTCAATATTTGCCATATTACTACTGCAGTTCCTGTCAGTTAACACTCAGTAGTTAATAGTATGTTCTATGCAAAGGGAGAAGATCTGAATGAGCTGTGTATATAACCTGAGAACTGTCAGGTCAGCAACATGGGTCACTCCACTTTTGGAGGGTTCATTCCTTGCTGGGTGCAAGGAGACAAGAACAGACCTTCACTTGGCAGAAAACAGCTGACTTCCACCTCACAGATTTTGTTTTATTTTCCCAAGATTTTAGTACCAAACCTGACGACTAAGACAAATTATCAGGCTGCTGTCAAAAACTACAGACAGTCCAGCCAGGCCATTGCAGCAGACACTTCTCCTGCCCTGCGGTATGATGCAGATCAGTGGGAAGCCAGGGTCTAATAATCAGGTGTTGGGGTTGGGCTCTGGCTGCAGCTGCTTGGGAGTAACTGCTGAAGGAAGAGAGGCAGCAGCCAGGGAAGCTGCTACACACACGTGTTGCAGACACTGCAGGTGGAAAGTGTGGTTTTGGTCAGCACTGAAATCTTGAACCCATTATATAGATAATGGGGTTATACTTCATTAAGCGTGGGCAGGAGATGGAGATAACCCTAGGAAATATAAGTTTCTCTAAACCCAAGGAACAATATGCTGATTGTTACTCTGCTAAGCCCAGATGAACAAATGACCTCATGCTGGGCTGCTTGCTTTACATTTTCTATGTATTTATTGCAATGCACCAAGACTTATCTCCAAAGGAAGCATGTGTTTCTGCAGAACACCCAGTTACAAACACTTAGGTGGTCAGTAGTATCTGATTCCCTTCACCCAGCTCACATGCACTGGGTTGGTTTGCTCTGTTGTTTCTGCTGCCCCTAATATACACATAAATTACTCAGAGAGCTCATAACTCGTCATTCAGCAGTAGCTCTGCCCATAACCCTTGACAAGGGGGATTAAGGGCGCCTTCTGACTCTGCATTTACCATTGCCTGGGAGTGACTTTGTGAGTGGTGATTGATCTACTCCAAGGGAGTGGCCTCCCCTTTGTGAGCCCTCAGTTTGCACCTTCCTTGTGCCCCAGACTGGAAGTTGCCATCTGTGTCTCTGGGGTTCTTCCACTGACACAGATCTCTGCAATGTCCCTCATGCTAGGACAGGGGACCTCACTAGTAGCTATGGTGATCAGAGTTATTGCCTCTCACATTAGTGACTCTGTCCTTCAGAGCTTGGTGTTTTCTTGGTGTTTCAGGAATTAGAAGCTATGAGATTGACTAGCTGGTTCAGACTACCCTTGCCTTATCTTCTCTGTCAGGTAAGTCATGAGTGGCCCAGTGCGGCAATCTCCATGCTGAGCAGCCAGCTCAGGACATGCAGAGTAAGTGCCCAGACCACCATCCTCAGCAGTGTACAAAACAAATAGAACTGTCATAATTCACAGGAGAAAAAAGACTGAAAATTTTCTGCCTCAACTGAACACCATATCGCAAAGTTCCATGGCTCACCAAGTAGAAAATAATCCAGACAATTCTGTTTATTGTTATATTGGTTAATTTTACTCAGTTCCAAACTGTCCTTCTTCTCAGTAAGGTTCCTAGTAATGCAAATGTCATTCAGCTTTATTCAGATAAATCATGTCAAGGGCATATGTCTAGCAGAGAAGTTCTCCTTTCTGCCAAAAAATTAATTCTGAATTTGTATAATGCTCTTTTGAACAAACAGTGTTTTCATTACCTTTGTAGAATGCATCTCCCTTCTACAGAAAAAATGGCTACTGACAGCACAAGAGATGATATGGAATAAAAGCAAATCTAACATTCAAAACAATAATAGGTATTTCTACATATTAGCATTCATACCAAGTTTAAAATCAGTACTATTTGGATCACAGATGACTATTGAATGCTATGCCAAAGTAGCAATAAAAGCAACGATAACAACAATTTGAAAATAGTTAACAGTGTGAATTGGAAGATTTAATATGTTTTCATCTTTTAATGTACAGCTCATTCCCAGAATTTCCCTGGACCACGTGGACAGACCAACTGTCACAGCTGTCTATCAAGGCTGAATTAGATGAAGACAAACAATACAGGCTTTGTGGTTCAACTGAAGCAGCAGTCTCAAAAGTTTCCATTTCTCATCTGTGGGCACTGTGGGAGCATTGTCTTCCCCCTCTCTGAAAAGAGAATGGAACAATTATGTTACTGAAATTCCTCTGCAGTGGGTCTGAAAGACTGTTTATATCCAGCCAGGAAGACAGGGAAAACTAAAAGCTGGGATTTCATGACAGCAGGTGGGAGCAGTTTCAGGGTATATACTTCAGTGACATAATGGTACTAATTCTTCTCTTTTAGGGTAAAGCCAGTGCTGCAAGATTTACTAGCAATGGAGGAAATGGCAGTAAAAATGCAAAGTTAAATGCAGTGGTAAAATTATTAATTTAACACAAAGTTTTAAAACTGGCTTTCTGAATCAGTCTGGTAATTGATTATAACCTGGTGCTCATGAGTAGTAAACTAGAAATAAAAATATACTGGTAACAGCAAACTTTTTACCATTTACTATTTTAGGGGCCTTACTAAGGGAAGTGCTGAGTACCAGCTCTCATGGGAGTCAGGTGGGCTCAAAGGATAGAAAGCAGTCACTCAATTCCTCCCAACAGCAGTAATATTCATTAGCAGCATTAATCAGTACTTGATTTCATGCAAACACATATTCATGTGCTTTGGCATAACCTTAAGAATCCAGGTGCTCAGGTTGCCCCAGTGCTCTCAGTTCAGAAGCAGTGGGCACGAGAATGTCTGACTGCTTCATTCTGTTGTAATAATAATTTCCTTTTTTTTTTTTCTTGGGGTTATTATAGTGCTAACAATAGCTCAGTGTGTACACACAAACAATCTGAAAGTGCTCGTGTGCAAATGGTCACCTGGGGCTACAACTGCTTGCGGGAAGAGTCAACTCATTCCAGAGAATTCCTGCTCTGGTCCTGACAGGGGAAGGGGGTGTAAAGGTTGTCAGTAATCAGCAGTGCTGCCAAGAAGGCAGTGCCTACCCTCGAGACAACCTGTGATTTCCACATACTCCCTGGTTATCACTCAATACCCCCCCGAAGCTGTCTCTGGGATGCTGCAGGCGAGGCTACAATTCTGGATGGCACTGAAGCGAGGCATTTGGGATCCTTCTCACATGATCCTGTCATCGACCAAGGAATGATGGAGGGGGGCTAACCCTCACAGCCTCTGGACACAAGTCTTGGAGGTAATGGCTCAGAGCCAAGAGGGTTCAGTGTTGAGACCCCTCGGCCCCAGGGGGTGAAATTTGGGGGGAACAGGTGTCCCAAAGGTGAGAGACTGTGCTCTTTTTGGAACTGGACAAAGCACCCTTAAAAGGAAACCCTAGAAGCAGCTCTGGTCCATGTGCAGTGGTGAGAGCACTGGACATGGAAAGAAGAGGTCACGATGGCAGATGTTCTCTGGGCGGTGCCACGAGTGACATGGAAACACACGAGTTTTCAGCTGTGTTTCCTGGGGAAGCCTATGGCACAAGAGGGACTCCTCTCCCCTTGATGAACTGAGAATTGATTATCTGGAGGGTGGCGATGGACCGAGAGTTGGTGATCTGAGGGGTGGCAACTTAATTGAGAGTCTAAGGTTCTGTCTTACTGTGATGTATTGGGAACTTGGTTGGGGTGAGGAGGAATGTTTGGAAGGTTTTCCTGAGTTCTGCATGTTTCTTTTATATATTGTAAGTTAATAAAGTTTTTTTCTTTCTATTCCTAAGCTGGAGCCTGCTTTGCTCTATTCCTGATCCCATCTCACAGTAGACACCAGGGAAAAGGTATTATCATGGGGACACTGGCATTGTGTCAGCATCAAACCACGACAGCCACGTTGTCTGGCAGCAGCAGCATTTGATGGTCCCCTTGAAGAGCTTTCCACCAGCTGCCTCCTAAGGCAGGCTGTAAGCAGTGAAAGGGTTTTACACTCCACATAACAGCACAGAGGATTCCCAGCTCTTCCTGGGGCTTGGTATATGTAGGTGTAGCATAAAAAAAACCCAAAACAACAACCAAGTAATAGTAAGTTATTCTCCATCTCTGGAAAAAGTCTTGGCATGTTTTTCAGTTGCCTATTGATACAAGCGTGCAGGGACCAACCAACCCCCTCCCTGAATTGAACAGAAAGTTTCCATTTTTGTGGCCAGAGGTACTGGATCAGTGAATAAAACTGAACAATCCGAGTGAGACAATTCAAAAGAAGCCAAAACCTTTGTGGTTTTAAGGTTCCATTTAGGTAAACTAATGCTGTGACACAGTGACACTCCCTCAATCTCAATTAGTGCTTAAACTAATTAAGAAAATTGTTTTACACACTGCAGCGAGTAGTACCTCTCTTCTTTCTTGGATAATCCCTAGTGTGATGTAAGGGTGATTGAGTATCTAATTACTCTTTAATTGAATGCACATTTTGTACATTTTTAGCTAGTTCAAGCTTAATGTTTTTAGTCCAAAAGTCAGTGAAATTAAGTGGAACTGGGATTTGGTACCTATTGTATAACGAATTTCTTTTCAAAGGGAGCCTAATTATGAGCCAGTCTGAAGATTTCAGCTGTGTTTGTTACAGAAATACTTAATGTATTGTCTGAAAAAAGACTAATTGTATATATTGGTAGTGTTATTATCCATGTTTGCCCTTGTTCGTTATTATGTTTGTTATTATCAATGTTTATCCTTGTTTATTCTTGTTTAGTAATAACTTTCCTACTTTTTGGTGAAGTCCTCTACAGATCACATAATTATTCTCAAAGAAAACCTTCCAAGATCAGTGCCACAAAGTGTAAATACCTGCAAAATCTGAGAGTTCTTCACAATGCCCATGGTTAGAAAAAAAATTATTAACAAGGTTAATCAAAGCTCAGAATTCAACCTCAGAATGTAAAAAAATCATTCTTTTTCCAAGAAGATTTATATCTAATTCTTTCATATACAAAATTTTATGCACCTATATTCTTCACAGAGAAAGTTTTCTTGCACAAAACTGGGACAAATGGAACAGTATAAATTTTATCTCAGAAACAAGGAGCAGAAGTAGGAGCAAAGATAAGGAGCAAAGCTAGGATATTTTTAAGAACCAAAGGTTCCAATGTTCCTATAGCAATAGAAAGAAAATATTTAAAAGAGAAGATATGAAAAGTTCAGTGAAAAGGATTATTTTTCAAAGTCTCCCAAAAGTGTTGAGAAAGTGCAAATAAAAGAGCAGGGAGAAATTAGATAGAATGTCCACAATAATCTGTCTTTCCATCTGATATGGAGGAAGTAAGATGTCCCACTGCAGCAGTTTTACGTCAAGATCAATATACAAGATCAAAACCTTTATTCTGCTGCTTAAAAGGAGTCAATCTCTTTCCTGGAGAGCTTTTTCACTTCTTTTGTCTTACCATACTCCTTCCCCCCATTGTCTCACACAATGCCCTTTTTCTTCATAGAAGGATCTTGCCTTCTCCTCCTTAACATTATGATGAATCAAAAAGTTTAGGAGTTTTAAAAAAAAAGCAAAAGACATAGGTAGCAAAACCAGTATAATACTGACAAAACATTATCTTTATCCTACACCTTCCTAAAAACAGCACCTGAAAGTACAGCCAGGTGTGGATTCAGAGAGTCTCAGAAAAGAGGACTGAGTACCTTATCAAACTTTATCATTCTGGAAACACTTTGCATTCCTTCCAAGAAAAGGTTACAATTTATTGAATCAAAATCAAGTTGTGTGGGCATTTAGCTACATGTGGCTAACTAAAATACGCCTTTGTTTGTCTTGAGCTACAGGGATGTATAAATGTTTTTAAAGAAACCTTTGTTGTGTAGCACTGCTCTGTCATAAACTCTGGTCTTATCCATAAAACATTGCTAACAGCAGTTAGTGCTGGCATTCCGTTTCTTGAGTGGCAAGTATCAGTGGCAAAAACATTTTCAGTAATCCAAATAACTTGAAAGCTTTCATTTGCTATTTATTTACATATCACATCTGTTTGCTTAGCAAGAGTTTGCATATTTTTCTTTGCATTGCTTTTATCCATACAAAATAATCGGAATTAAAAAGTTCCAATAAGAGTAAGGATCTGGGCCGACCTGGATCTTCAGTTTCAATGGAGTAATAATGTTCTGCTTAAATCTGTGTGATTTCATCCAGGTGAAACAGAGTGCACTTCCACAACATTGGTGAAGGAGGAAAGCATACTGCAGGCTTTCTTCTCTGTATTGTACAGACATCTGTACCTGTGTGTCCTTCTAGTATCTTTGATAATTGAGAGCCTATTACATTGTATTTTATATTAATCACTCTCTTTTTTTAAAAATGGGTGTAGCTTTATCAGCGATGATTTAAGCTTCCCACTATTTTGACTCACCACTAATTTGCAGCATTTTCCCCATAAGTGAAAATACCATGGCAGAGTTTCAGTGCGTGTTCAGACTCTAACTTGTGTGTTGTGATTGTTAATAAACACATTGTGAGGGTGTTTTGTATGACAGGCACTCTGGGCTCCTGGCTGCATTATCAATTCCCAAGCAGCAGTCTACAACCCATACATGGTTTATGGTAAGCTGCTGGGAATTATACTCTCAAAACTCTTTTTATGAAAAGCTGATGATAACAGTGAATTATGAATCAGAAAGACTGTATGATGCTGGTAGAAACTCACAGGTCACAAAATTTAGGAGCACTTGTCAGCATGAAGTATCTTATTTGAAGCATAAGCAGGGATCTGATTCCTAGACTACCTCGTGACATTTTTAGTTTTGAAAAGCACAGCAATCTTTCCTCCTTGCTTCTTTACATGCTAAGGGATTTTGAACATTTTCCTTTCCTCCACAATTCATCTATTTCCAACAAGAGCTCAGTAAAGAATTGAACAAGTACAATTCCACTATGATACTAACTCTGAAAACTCAAAATGGTTTTCTTTCTCATTTAGGGTTTGATCACCTGCTATACTGATGCTCTAGCCTGGACACATAAATACTTACCACAAAAAGGACATAAATACCTACCACAACCAACTCTTGGCTGCCTCTGGCGACCAAGTCCCTACATTCTGGCCCCCATGTCAGAGCTATGTCACATAAGTAACAAAAGAGTTTTTCTAGTCACTTATTTGAATCATCAGCAGTGGGGAAAAAAATTCATGCAGATATAGGTTTCACTTGCAATCTCAGTGCACTACCCCCTGCTATTACAAAAAAGTAGTGTAAAACAGCCTCAAAAGGCACTCTTTTTCAGCCATTCCTGGAGCTTTTGGTTGCCTGAAGGCTCCAAAAATTTTGTTTCCAGTAGGCCTCTGATTATGGTGTGTGACTCACAAGGCAAATGTGTTTGGCCGTCTCTCCTACAGTCATGCACTCAAGTGTAAGTACATTCTCAAGAACTCTGAAGTGGCAGCAGAGGGCTGGGCATTGGACATTAGATGTTAAATACAGAAGAACAAGAGTCAGTTTTCCTGATAACATGAAGTTCAGTTTCTTTAAAAGACTGGAACTTAGCAATTAAACCAATCACCTTTTAAGCACAAACTCTAAATTCATGAAGACAAACAATAACCAATAAAAAAATCACTCACTTAGAAGACGTATAAATACTTATATTCCAACAAATCTAGGAAATTGGTGTTTGCATTTCTAAAGAACTAGTGTTGATAATATTTGTGTCAGGTTGACTCAGGTTTTTTCAAACAGGAAAATGATAAGAACAGCTGTAGTAGCCTAATGATGCATGGCTGCTGACAGCTTATTCCAGCTCTGGACCTACACAACAGGAAAGGACAAAATCCCCAAGTGCTAGAATTTCTGCAGAGCAACTTATTTGTGAACTTCATGACTTGCAAATGCTACTAGTAAACTGAGAGTAAAGACACGTGGATTGCTAATGTAAATGTCCATTAAAATATGAATTTCAACTGAGATCTGTTTATACAGTCCATAGCATTGCATCACCCTTCCCATTTCTAAAAGGCAAGGTGCAGCTCCATGGCTCACTCTGAATTTGAATGTTTTTTGTATTCTACAATCTATTATCATATAATTCACAATTCCATTAAGAGGAGAGTGCACCACCAGCTGTTCAGCACTAGTTAATTCCCACTGGCAGCACCAGATCCCCTGTTCAATATCCTGGGGAAAGGGAAGCATAGTTTTGTTGCTGCAAGAGCTGCTCAGCAGCTTCAAAAGCAAGGAATTTGCACTTTCCAGTCACAAAACACACCAGATAGTCACCACATCACCCTCTCCCATTGCTGTGAAACTAATGCTGTGCCAGCTTCTTCTTGTCTGCTCAGACCTCTCAGTATCAAGCAGAGAGTGTCTGCAGCATCAGAAATGCAGTCTCTATTCCTCCCACCCTAAATTACACCTTCCTGTTCCTCAGGCCTAGCAAAACCTTGCTATTTTAATGATGTCATGTAATTGTTTTCTCTAATCTTGAATTTACAACTAGGAAAATAGTAATTATATTGAGCATGTTTTTAATCTGAATTAATTTCTGCTATCATAATTTACAGAACATTGGATAAACTTGCAGCTACTTGCAGTCTGAGCCTACCACAGATGTATGTGTGTGTATTAGTATGTATATGCACTTGTCCATATAAAAATTGATGCTTTCTCGGGAATTTCTGAATCAGTCACAAATGAAAAAATGTTCAGGAGAACTTGAGTAATGTATGTATGTAGATGGAGTGGGTATAAGACATCATCACACTTGGAGGATAATTGTTCATGAATACAAAGTAAATTGTGTCTGAGAGGGGGAGTTTTGAGGCAACACACTGGAGATCAAATTCTTTATTTTATTAATTATTCTCAGAGGAAAGCAAATTAAAGTTTATCACTCTAAAAAGAAAATATTCTTTTAAAGAAATTGTTTTTTAGAACAAGCTCTTACAATCTTCTACTGAGAGTCTTGTGGATTTCAATGACCTCTATAACAGGCACCTATTTGACCTCCTCTTAGTAAACAGGAGCAACGCCATTTACCTACTCTATGCATGGAATCATGTGTATACACCCTGGTGTAGAAAGGGATGAAGACACGTTGGCAGTCCATACCTAGTTCACTATCATTAAAAATTCAAGTTGATACTCAAGTGTTTGAAATCAGAAGTCTTGCTCATTCACAGATAAAGCTGTTCCACTGATGTAAAAGAGGGGAAAGGCATGTCTATCAAATCAGCTACGCGTAAAGTGACAAGAATTAAAGAGGAGGTGATAAATCCATTGGAAACCAAAAATAATGCTGTCTTCAGTAAAGAACACGGTACTGGAAAAGTACTTATCCATTAGAAAAGGTGGCAAGTCTTCTGGAATAGTCACAATTCACATCTTGAGAAATAGTGTGTCAAGCCTACAACTGTCAAATAAATACCCTTTAATGAAATGGAAGATTAAAGTTTTTTGTTGTTTGATTCCTAAGAGTGGTAGCATTTGTTTTCCTCATTGTTAGGCTTTGCTGTATAACAATAGTAACTATAAATCTTATTCCAAGATCATCTGAAATTATCAAGAAATAGCTCAATGCCCATAGCAAGGGTTCTGAGTCAAGCAGGAAGTAAAAAAGAAACTAGCATTAACACTGAAGAAGTCACAATGTTATCCTTTCTCTTTTCCTTCAGAAAACGACTTGGGAGTCCTGGCAAACATCAAGTTCAAGCTAAGTTAGTAATGCACCCAAGGCAACAATGAAGTTCTGCAGCTTCCAAGGCTGCACCAGGAAAAGCATTGCCAGCAGGTGGTGGGAAATGACAGAATGCAACACTGACAGAACATCTGTAGCACTGGGCCCAGTCCTGGGTTCCCCAGCTCAGAAGAAACACAGACATACAGGAGAGCAGCAACAGGCTACAAGCATGGTAAAGGAGCACCTGCCATTAAAGGATGGCTGAGAGAGCTGAAACTGCCCAGCCTCCAGAAAAGGTGTTTCAACAGGGATTTTATCAACGTGTATAAACAGTTTATGACAACAAGTAGAGAAGACCACACCAGACTGCATCTTCAGCTGCATCCAGTGAAAGGAGAAGAGTGAACGGGTACCAGCTTTTGGAGGGATAGAATGTAAGAGAATAGTGCAGAAGGCAATCTCACCCCTGAGGAGTGGCAGCTGTACTAATCACCAAAGATTAGGAACAGGCCTGCCCTTAATTGGCCACAGCTGTGTCCAATAAGAAGATGAGTGCTACAAAAGAGTGGGTTAGGTGGTTGAGAAGGTAGTTGGGGTTTGTTGATTCTCCTGTGAAGAAGAAGGAGTCAGCGCTGCCTGTGAGAAATCACCAAGAAGGTATGAGAGCTTTGTAATAAGATAACAAAACCAACTGAAATACAGGAAATTTAATTTAAAATTAAGAAAAACCTTTTTCCCTGCAGGAGTGCACAGGTACAAATTGCTAGGAGAGGTTAAGGAGTCTTCATCCTTATGATAGTCAAATCCCAGCTGGACATGGCTGTGAGCAACCCACTCCTTAAGTGTTAGGCTCAGTGTTAAGCACTTAACATTGCTTTGAGCAGATGATCAAACTAATAGATCTCCAGAGGCACTTTTCAATTACAACTACTCTGTTATTCTATTGTTCTTCACTCTCTAAATCTGAACGCAATTTTTTAACCTTCCATGTCTGAAAGCAAATGTGTACTGAGCTTTTACTCCAAACTCCTTAACACCTGACTGGTTCTTTCAGTACTGGATATGATTTAAAGAGGTTAGAAATTTTTTAAATGGCTTTTTCAAAAGAAATGTATTTTAAAACTTCAGCAATGGCAGGAGAAGGACGATGAAAAGGTCATTTAATGGGATGTAGTTTGGATGCATGTCAAAAACCCTACCAAAACAGAATTCAAAAACTCATTAACCCCAAGCTATAGCTGAGAGAGATACCTTTTCAGCAGAAAAGAAGCAGAGCCAGGAGAGGTCAATTAGAAAGCAGCAAACTTATTCTAAAACCTACTGGGTTAAAGAGAGCAGAGAAGCTACAGAGTTCTATCTGTTTTGTCATCCTGAAGGCCCCCTTTAGAGCCTGGCCAAACTTTGTCTTAGAACTGGAGAGGAATATTTTGACATCTGGGCTTTTCCATGATGGAAGAACATTAAAAAAAAAAAAATAGTTCTTTCCCTGGTATTACACAGCGTGATATTCAATGTTTGTGTCAACTCTGCTTCTTACTCAACAAATTAGAACAAATTACGTCAAAGATCAAC
This sequence comes from Molothrus aeneus, assembly GCF_037042795.1. Taxonomy (NCBI): domain Eukaryota; kingdom Metazoa; phylum Chordata; class Aves; order Passeriformes; family Icteridae; genus Molothrus; species Molothrus aeneus. The sequence continues at coordinate 115,830,043 of NC_089646.1, forward strand.
ATATGCCATTTGATCATAAGCCACAAAGGGTTCAGTTTTGTCAAGGTTTAAATCAAGGCTGAGGAACAGATGTTCTGAAGCTTTGGGAGCATGGTGTGCGAAGAGCCTGCATTCTGATCCAGTCAAAGTTAATTAGACCTTTCAAACAACCTCTTTCTACTCCTATGGATACACTTAACAGAAACGTTTCTCTCCTTCTTTCCCCAGCAGAGTAACAAGGTCATGGCAAACTAACATTCCCCAAGGTTCTTCAGGTGGCTGTGCCACACTGGCTTGGAATTAAAAAAAATATTGAAAACTTTACTGATGGGAGTTCCAGCAGCCTTGACAGAGGGGCATAGTGTAAGAAAATAAGTCAACCATTGTGTTTGTAATTGTAATGTTAAAGACATACCAGAGCCTTAAAATAAAAAGTAATCTGCTCTTTGAAAAGAAGAACTACTCCTCTTGAATCACTAGGATGATACTGCCCTGAAAAGTATTACTTCCCCATCTAATGCTGAGTCCTCACAGCAATATTCAGCTGATGCCAGCAGTCCCAGCTTAAGGGACTTCCCTTGTTCCTGTGAAGGAAGGAATCTTTCTGCGGATTTCTGAGGTCTGTGTGAGGAGCTACTGTTCCTCAACGCTTTCCTCCTGGAGAGGTGTGAGGAAATCACTGCAAGTTAAATAGGATTGTTTCCTTCCCTTTTTATCCCTTTGCATAGAAGAAATGTGAACAAAGCCATGTGATTTCTTTTTACACTTCATTTTTTTCAGCTCCCTAAACTCGATAGCAAAGAACTTGATTAGTTCAGTGCTACTTGGGCTGATGCACTAAAAACTGAAAAGACCTGACCAAATGAATTTCTGATAAATAATTCAATCAGGTGTAGAGAAACAAGTGTCATTTCTTCTGTGAGCTACACTGTGCCAGGAGTCATAGTTCTTCCTCAGTGCTTGAGTGTCCATAATTAGTATGGCCTGACAGTGAGGACTATTATTTTGCATTAAAAATTCCATCATTTGAGAATTAAAACTGCAGATTATTTTTTGAAGCAAAGCTGAGATAAATCTTATTACATAGAAAAAATCTTTGTAAGTATTGACAAATGTAATAAAATTTCAAACATGAAAGCAAAAGGGAAATTTTTATATTTCAATTCCATCATTGTAAAGGAAACTCTTTCATGCTTCAAATTCAAACTCAGTGTGTCAAGTAATTTCACTGTTACAGAGTTGAATTACCTGCACTGGCCTGAGGGCATTATTCACTCTCTGAGAAAAATTGTACTTTAATATTGCTACGATTTTCCCAAGTAATTTTTATGCAGAAGCTGGGATGAATTTGAAACATCCATTTCAAGATTAAAGTGACAACATTTGGTTACCACAGAGAACCATGTAATTGCAAATTCGTCTTAGGGATATGCCCAAAATTAAATATGGGAATGAGAAAATAATATTAAAAAAGGGACCAATGCTTTGGGTTTTTTGTTCAACTTCTGGGATGCGGATATTGAATAGGGTTATAAAATACAAATAAACTCTTACTTCAACCATGTTTAGATGCATAACTATATCAAATGCTTGTGCTATATGGAAAGACCATGAAATTGTTGGCCATTGCCCTAGCCAATTTAATAATTTCTATCATATGCAAGAGGGACGATAATCTTCTCACTTTGTTTTAATGGATCTTTTGGAAGCACTGAATTATCAGTCTTTTATGGGTTATCTGCTGCCTGATCATTTGTTACTTCACATGAAACTGGGATCTGGATCCAGAGCATGCTCTGTATGGGCTTAACTCCACTACAGACCCTGACATAAACTAGAGAAGGCAAGAATTTAAAGTATAAATAAAAAAATAAATATCCTTACCGAAAACAGTTTATCAAAACCCTTTAAGCAGCATTCTTTCCAGATTAAACCCCAGATGAATCTGTTATTTTGTAGCTTTGAAGAAATGAGAAGATAGAAAATCTGAGGCTTTTATATTATGTATTTCAACAGTAAATAGGGTCCTGTATTAAAGCAGGATCACTTCATTTCAAAATCAACCATAAAGCTGATGACCTGACTCATTACTTTCAAGGCAATAATTTGCCTTAGTATAGTAGAATTGTTAAGTTAGAAAAGGCCTTTAAGATCATCATGTCCAACTACTAACCCAGCATTGCCAGGCCCACCACTAAACCATATCCCTTAAATCACATCTAACATCTTAAATGCCTTCAGAAATGGTGACTCAGCCACTTCCCTGGACTTCAACTCTCTTTGAATCTCTTTGCAAGGTTTTTCGTTATAGCAAAACATCCATTAACTAAGTATAATGAGGATTAGGAGTAACTGTTGAACATTGAGGGGATTTATTTTATATATAAAATAGATAGAGGCTGGGGGAACATAACATGAGAAGTTTTAATAACTGAAGCAGGATTAATGCAGGTTCATATGTGTATTTCTCATGTGTCATCCTCAAATTCTTGCTCTGGGAGTCAATGAAGGTAGAAAAGAAGCAGCAACTACTTTGATGAATGAAATATGAAAAAATAGTAATTTTTTCATAGAATTTAATTTGTTGCGTTTTGTACTTTTGTTGGAGTTGCTCAAAATTCAGTCTTGTTGGGGAAGAACAGCATATAAAAAAAAAAAAGAAGGGTAGTAGTTCTGGAAGGAGGCCTTTTATTCTAAAATGAAGCTGTATTTTTTTTTTTAACAGTGTGAAAAGATCCACAAATGGCTGGTCTTCCAGAAGACATCATGGAAACAAATCAACCCGTAAAACTCAGTAGCTGGGGAAATATACCACATAACCAAGGTATGCTGTGCTTTTCTTCACTGCAGCATGAGGAAATAAAAGCTACAAGAAGTAATTGTGATGTAAATGGCATTGTGATTCGCTGTCTGGAGGGTGGTGAATAACTTTCTTGTTTTCCATTGCTTTGCTTGCACACATGCTTTTGCTTTACCTATTAAACTGTCTTTGCCTCAACCCAGAAATTCTCTCACTTTTACCCTTCTGATTCTCTCCCCCATCCCACCACATGAAAGTGACTGAGCAGCTCATGGGGCTTGGTTGCCAGCTGGAGGTAAATCATGACATAACCAAACTATTACACACACAGGATGAAATAGAAATTACAGTGTCAGAATTTAAAATTGTGACAACATATCATAACATTAGCTAAAATTAAGTGCATTTTCTACTTTAGCTAAATTATTTCAAAATTTTGATTTTTCTGCTAAGTTTTTGCTTACCTGACTGAAGATTCATCATTGTTCTTCCTCTGCTACTGAAATGCAGCCCTGATGACTCTATCACTAAGTGGCTGAGTTGGTCTGAAGTTATCTCCTAGGATTCCATCAGAGCCCTCTAAAAGTTCAGCGCCTTTAACATGAGTCCTCAGTCTTCGAAATTCCTCTATCTGGAAGACAGAAAAACAGAAGTCAGGAAGCTGAGACACATTCTTCACCATGGGACTAGTGATCAAAACCCGCCCTGTCCAGCCAATTCTGCAGCTTTGAAGATTGGAGTGTTCAGGTGCCATATAGTAAGGTCCATATACATTAATAACATTTTAAAATAGTTATCAGCACTGTCAAAATATTTGCGATATGGAGAAAATCAAGAACTCTTAAGCACGTGGTTTGTCAAACTTCTCCTTTGCCTTTTCACAACTTCTTTCAAGATCTATAACCATCTTGGCCATTGCAGATTACATCCTATTAATCAGCCTTACTGTCATGTGTTTAGAGTAGCAATTCTGGTCTTCTTCAAAGAAGTGCATTTCAGGAATAACTTGCTTGACTATAAATTGTTTTGAAATTCTCTTAGTGATTTATTCACTTCCTGAAACTGTTATCTTCTAAACCAGAAGAATACTGAACAGATTCTTAGCTTTAGAGGATGTCTGTTGACATTTTATATGAAAAAATAGAGTCTTTGTCATCAAAACAAAATACTGCTTCAAAAGATCTGTAGGTGTAGATAGTCAGAAAGTCAAATACAGTAAAAAATAAATACGAAATATTTCAATTGAGCCAAAACAAATATGTTTCTTGCTTATAGACTCTTTTTACATTTTTCTAAATCTCATCTGGTGTACAGAAGAATATGAGCAGCTTCCATCTCCATCCCTGGTACTAGCATCAAGTGCTGCACTTTACCTTACCTTCACCTATGCTGGTTTTAGGAGCCTGATATTTTAAATAGTTACAACTACTAGAAAAATATTTTTTCTTTGACATATTCACAAGCTGTCTTAGCTGGATGCAGCAAATGTACTTGATGGCTGACTCCCCTTTGTACTACAAAGCCCCAGCCTTTGTACTTGTACTGACCCTGTGACACTTCACTATGCAGTTGATCTCTAACTTGAAACTGAAGATACACAGAAAGTAAAATGGAGCCTGGAGTATACAATCATTTTAACATCTAAGACATTATAGAGTTAATTTCTCCATGAAAAGCACCCTAGGAAATATTGCAGGGAGAATGTAAGCATGATTCCAGAATTAAATTAAATGAGGTACTAAACAGCAGGTAATGGTGTTTTTATTCTTATCCTGCCTACAGAGAATACTTTCTTACTGCAACCTGGAACACAAGTGCCCTCATTGTTCTTTTCCACTCTACAGCAGTACTGATACAGATTTATTTACTTGATTTAGAGGCTAGCTCTTCTCTGCTTAATTTTCCTCAAAAAAACAGTGTGCTTAGAAATCAACATTCAGCTTGTGGCAGCTGAGATATAAGGCAACAGCTTAGACTGCAAAAATGAAAAAAGCTCCTTGAAGGTGCTTTTAGAGGCAGAATCCTGTTATGGAAGATTTTTGTTGTTGTTGTTTACTTAAAGGAAACTGAAAACAAACCCACTACCAGCTTGGAATTGAAAAAGTCTTCAGAACTCAAGGGCTGGTAAATGACTGAAGGAGCTTTGTAAAAGCATACTTTTTCACCATCTGAATCAACTCTGGAAAGTCTGAGATAATTGCAGTTTAGGAAGGAGCACTTTACAAAAATGTGGCTTTTGTTTGATCTTGTGAGAATGAGATACTTCAAACAAAGACAGATGAAGGAGAGGGAAGAGCAGGCTCTCTGCAAAGCGAGCATTTGTGAGCTGTCTCCTACTGAAACTACAAATGCTCCATCCCAGTTCCCACAGTGAAATCTTTCTCCAGGAGGTAACTCCACACAAAGCAGCTTCCAGTTCCTTCAGTCAGGAGAGTAGAACTGACCTGATCTCTGTGCCTGCTCTTTAGTCTTTACAGAAGTCAAGAATTGTAGCTCTGCTCCAAGGGGGAATTTCTTCTGCAATCAACACCCTCCTTGTTTAGTTGTTCCTTCCATGGTTCACACTGCCGTGTGAACCTTCAAATGAGGCGGACAAAAGGACTACACACATGGTGGTTTGCTCTACTCATGAGAAGCACTTGTCAGAAAAGGACATTAGCTGTGCCAACACTACTTTCCCTGTTAAATTTCCATGCGGCAAGGTAATATGTTGTCTCAGGTTGAAAGGTAGCTGGATGTGTATTCTATTCCCATCTGTTAGAGGTGTGGCAGTTATCTTCTGTTAATTGGGCAGGTTTTTTTTCTTTCTTCCACAACCAATCCTCCCTCCAGGAAATAGCTTCTGTTACTGGGCCATTGAGTATCACTGCATGGCTGATAAAATTACATCATCCCATTGTGAGAAGCTCTGCCCAGGGGGAGGAGCCAAGCATCCCTACCTGGATATAATCTGAGATTTGGAACATCACAGTCAGCCTTTCCCCACTGGATTTGCAGAGGAAGACCAGGTTCATCTACACCACCACGGGACCTTCAGAGGAAAACTCCACCCTTCTACAGGATCCCTGCCTCAACAGAACCACACCTGACACTCCAGGAGGACTGCAGCCACTGTTCAGTCAGACTGCTACCAACACCCTGACCAACAGGGTGTCAGGTTGTATTCTGACTCTGTCAATAGTTTATTTTTCTTTTTTTGTACTATTGCATTAGTAATTTTAAAATTTTCCTAGTAAAGAACTGTTATTCCTATTCCCATATTTTGTCTGAGAGCCCCTTAATTTCAAAACTGTGATTTGGAGGGAGGGAGTTTACATTTTCCATTTCAGGGGAGGCTCATGCCTTCCTTAGCACACACCTGTCTTTTCAAACCCAGACATATGTGTGCTCTGCTCATCCTGTTCCATTGCTCACCATGTCCTCCCAGCCCCTCATAAGTCAGCGCTGTGGAGCACATCCTGCAGGACTGCCAATGAAACAGGTGTTTTAGAGGAACATGGCTAAGCACCCTTGGACAGTCATATACTTTTACCAGGAATAGCTACTTTAAAAAGTTCTTCTCCTGCCCAGAAGACATTAAGAATGACCTAAGCCTGTTCACACTGAAATTTGGGATTAAGTTCTAACCAATGTAGAAGGGAAATCCACATTGCCACTGGGATTGGCATTTCTACTGAGTAAAAACATTCATGTTCATGTTGTGTAGAATTTTTTTTACCACTCGTATTCAAATCCTGAGCATTCTTCTGTTCCACTTACACATTTGCTGAAGAATAGAGCACACAATATTAAGGATTTGCATGTTTTCTATAAACATTTCTTTAATATGAGGTATAGAAGAATTATCCTTCTGTATGAAAATTTTACGTGTCTCCATGACACCTTCCAAGAACATGGACCTACTTCCCAGCACCCAAAATACCATGAAGCTCTGAGTGCTTTATTTTAGTTTACATAAATTTTGCAGAATTCTCACTACAGATCCAGGTGCTAGTTACTCTTTCTGTCCTTTGGTAGTTTTTCATTCTTACTGAGGTAGACAAAAGGACTAGACACCATACCATTCAATAAAAGACCAGTTAACTCTGACAACGAATACAGCAAACAAGAGCTCCTTCTGCATTATTGTTTAAACCCCCTCCTCTGAGTGGCTTAGACAATGCACTTGTTCTGAGCTTCAGTGACCCATAAAGCACATTATTCACAAATGTCCCTTTTTTTTTAATATAGTGGAGAGAAGCATGACTAAGTCTTTTTCAATTATTTCCTGTTTTTACTGGCCTAATAGGGGTTTTCTCCCACTGAATTGCAGCAGTGTACATGCATGTGTGAGGTATCTCACAAAAATAATCAACACAGTTCTTTCTGGGCTGTGCATTTCAACATAAGTCAAGCAAGGATGAAAAAAAATCACAATAGGAGGACAGGAATATGCACAGAATGACCCATGAAGGACTTTTTTATGGAAGTGAAGTCTCATGACAAAGAAAATTACTTCCAATAAGGAAACAGCATTCCTCATGATTCCAGGAAAGCATATCCTGATGCTGCAGTCCTGAATTGCTCTTTTGCTGTTTGTATAATCAACACACTCAGATCTCCTTTCACTTAACTTTGACTTAGATTAGTAGCATATCAACTCATCAGCTGAACATTAGTACCTGAAAATGTCTTCAGGTAAAAAAAGGTTTCTCTACTTTGTAATGGTCAGCCTATTGTGCCTATGTCAAAATAGTTACTTCATTGTTTCAAAATAACAAAATGTGAAAATATTTTATGAATGTGACCTTGAAACAGAGTGGCAATTTTATTAATTTTTTGCCCTTATGACCTGCAGTTTGTTAACTGATCAATATTGCTGTGTTAATTGCAGAAAATTAGCATATTGTCTCCAATATATGAACTAATTTGATCAGAGGAAAGAAATAAAACTTAGTCCATATTATATTATGTAATTCTTTATTTACTTGTTATTGACACTCAAAACTTGATTATTTCATGGCCTGAAAAATGAAAATAGACTTGAATTTGTCTCTCACTGGCTATAACCACAGATGCTACTAGTATTTATATAAAACAGTTGACATTTCATTAGTATCCAAAAGAAGAAATTTCCACAAGCTAATGACAAATGTAAAAATAATGTACTTAAACCTATTAGAAATGCATTTGCACTGAAACCTATGATTTAATACCACAAGCTGGCTTAATAAAATTAAATACCTCTACCAGCCTTCCATGGAAGATTCAAAATGGTATATCCTATACTACATCCTCTTATTTTCCACAGACAAAAGCCCTTGCATTTCTAATCTCTCCTGGGCAACTTGCTGTAGATGAACCTGCTTTAGCAGGGCTTTTGGAATAGATGCTCTCGAGAGGTCCCTTCCAACCCCAATCATTCTGTGGTTCTGTGATTAAATGAAATCTCTCATAGGCACTCATGCCCACATGCACAAAAGAGGCCAGATAGTTCACTGCAGACAAAATGCTAATTACAATTTAAAATATTGGAATTTTAGCTATAGCAAAATATTCTAGAACCAACAAAATCTTAATTTGGGCATCATGGAGACCTCACAATACCCTTCAGTTTACAAATCCCAGAATCATCTCCTCTCAATTACCCCATATTTATTTTTCACCGATGTATTTATTTTAATGACATATTTATTTTTCATTGATATCTGAAAGCAATATCTGATGAAATATATTTTTTTTATCCCACCTTGGCAAAAGCCTTTCGAGTTCTTAATAATTATCTTTCCTGCACAACCTTAACTTTAATGCTGCAATCATAAATATCACAGAGGAATGTTTTTCTAATTGATGCTTATCTGTGACAATAATAGTGGATCATCCTAGCATGAGTTTGGTCCAATCCATCACTGGACTCCAGTGCCACCTCTCATCCAGGTACAGTGCCAGGGGGAGGGAAAAGCCCCTCCATGACTTGCATGCCCTTCATCACTGCAACGTTTTTGGCTCGGGTTTGCAGCTATCACAGTAATGCAGGAACACAAACCAGCCACCCCTCACCTAACAAAGGCCATGGCTGTGACTCTTGGTCTCTGCCCCAGGCACTACAGGCCACTCTTTTCCCCAGGCACAATATTCTTTTCAGGAGTCTTATCCCCTTCACACAACATTCCAACATCCTGCTTTCTTGTGGTAAATTAGTACACAGTAATACTAACTAAAGTTGTATTTCTCCTCTTAATTCCTCTTTTGTTCACCCTCTTGATGTCTCCCACTACATGTGGATGGTTTAAACTCAGCTCTCCTCTGTGCACTGACTGGATTAAAAAGGAATAGAGACCACAAAACCTGCAACTAGAAATATCATACTATGTCTCAGTGTAATAGCTGTAATATCTTACTATGTCTCAGCTGTAATAGCTGAACTTTGTGCATCTGATTAAGTCCCCTTATTTATCAATATCCCATCTGGACAATTAGCTGACAAGTTACAAGATGCACTCTGTCTTTAAAAGTTATTCTGAATCTAATAATGCTAACAGAATGCTGTTTACTCAGTAGTAAGTAATGCATTTAGTCAGTAGTAAGCAAGTCTTAGCTTTTCATAAACAAATAACAGATTCATGATGGGATGCATTTAAGTTGCAGCTAGCAGACAAATAACTTATTGGGAGCTTTTATCCTATGATTAGATCCAGAATTTCCATAAAACAAGAAATGCTGCCAATTTTAAATTCTTAAAGATGTTAAAAATTGTGCTGGCATCACTAGCAAAATTTTAAATTATTAAAGCTGAAATAATTGAAATCTGAATTTATCACCTTTTATACTTTTTTCACGTGCTTCAGAGCAGGCAATGAAAATGAATGCATTCAGCTTCAGGGGTTCTAGATATGTTCACTTAAATTAAACGCACTCTTCCAGTCGGGATTCACAGACTGTGGGAGAATATTCATCAGGAGCTTTCATTGTTTTTACTGGGATTATTTGTAGACAGATTTGAAAAATTGTACATAGAAAGGCTCAGAACTGGTAGATTTAATTTAAGGAAAAAACCCAAACATTTTAAAATACATACGTGTGAAATCAAATTTAAATAGGTACCTTCCATTTGACATTTATTATAAAACTGAATTTAAAAAGAGCCAGATAAATTAAATACAGTTCAATGCAATCTAGCCAATCTGTACTACATTAAGGTTTTTCATTCTTCAGGATGTAGTGCCTCCCTGTGCTTTTTTTTTCCCTTTAACATTAAAAAGCAGTGATATTTGAAAGCATACAATTACAAAGAATTTAATTTCTTTTGCCCATTGAGTCCCTTTTTTCTTTTTTGTTGACTAAAATATAAGAATTATTTTAAATGCAGATGATATATGATAACAAGGTTTTTCATCTCTGACCTTTGCGTTGCTTCCAGTGACTCAAAAGGTTTAACCTTTACTTGAAAAGCCATGTACTGATCTAATGGGATCTTTAAGGAGAACAGACATAACATTCTGATATATACATTTGCACGCTATAACCTTTAGCTCATAACCATATTCCAAGGTCAATTTAAGCACAGCTGTTACCTGCACTTGGGACACAGTCAAAGGATAGCGAAATAATATCCAGGTGACACCTTCACTGCAGGGTGGAATGGTTAGAGAGCCCTCATACACCCAGTAGTCACGCAGAAGAGGATCTGAAAACATAAGAATTGTGGAATTTTAATGACTATTAGGAAGTTAATGGTGTTTTTCAGTGACAGCTTATGACAGCTGTGGGCTCGCTCGCATGACAGAGTTAGTAAGCAGAAGCTAAAGTGTGAATTTATAACCTGCCAAGCACTGCCCACTACTTCCTCATATGAATGTATATGAGCTTGTGGTCATTATATTACAGTAAGTTACCCTGCAGATGTGCATTTTAGATGTGAAATGCCACTTGGTAGATGTGAAAAATAACAAGTGCACAGCTCTTTAAATTAACACAGCAAATAAGCAATGTTATGGGAATAAAGGAATTCCTGTTAATGTCAAAAGCTAAAAAGACACGTATTTTGAATGCAGAGGGTCTGTGGTGATTGAATTTTAACTGACTTCTACATTTAGGATATGTCTCAAGAACTAATTTTATTTCATTTTTAGAAAAAAAAATCAATGAAAATTCAGCTGAAGAAAAACTTTTCACTTTGCAATTCTGGTGACAAATTTTTTGAGATGAAATGGTGCTTCCTACCTTTGCAAAAGTGAGTTGAATTTCAGAGGGGGGAAAAACATCAAGGTTTACCTTATAATGACATAATTCTTTAAGTTTATATATTTATTATTAGGTTTATAAATAACTGTTAGGATAAACAGTTGTCACTGAAGAATATGTACAATATTTTGTCCATGCAGAGTTTTACTCTACATAAAACACATTTGATTTTCATTATTTTAATTTTAATTTCTCATAGATTTCAATCACACTACACTTCATAAATGAGACAACACAGGGCTTCGTTTTGCTGCGGTAGGCCATACAGCCTAAAAAGTACTAAAAAAAGAAGAGAAAACTGCCTAAAAAAGGAGAGGAAACTGCCTGACTGTAAAAGAGGGTTTCTCAAAAAACAAACCTAGAGAGAAACTGGAGAAAAGGGTGGTTAATCATGGCATGGAGAGCCAGGGGGAAGGTTGTGACTAGCTTGACAAGGACAGAATGGGATACTGGAAACAAATAAACCTGCTTGGTGGAACTAACCTGTTACTGTCATTTCACTACTAGCTCACAGGAATATCAGTAGAATTAAATTTTCCTAATGAAGCCTGTGATTGTCAGCAAATTGATTTTGTTTTGTTGGTGCAATTTTCTTTCTCAGCTTGGAAATTATGTAGCAAATCCATTGACAGCAAGTTGCATTATTAAACACTCAAAAGTTAAGAACTGCAAGAATTAATTCAGCCCATCCTGTGCATGCATCATGATACAGTGCTGTCACATGATCATGTGTGTCTTTTCTGGAAAACCTTTCATTGTTTACTTGCAAAGACAGATGATTTTGTTTTGAAAAGTACATAATATTGTTTAGAATTCTCAGTGCAATACGAGGCATTTGGAATTCTTTATCCTATGCTATTGAAATCCTGCTTGTTAGAATATTTTCTCATTTTTCATATTTCTAATACACTCATTTCTCCAGTGCCTGAGAGCTTAAATGAATTAATTTATCCTCCCATACCCCTGAGTGGTCAGGAAGGATAGATTATCCCCTCACTTTACAGCTGGGGAACTGAGGTAGAGAAGATGAGGTCAAATGCATCTATTCATTTGAGGTGTTCAATGTGACATGCTTAGAACCTGATTTCTCAGAGTATTTAACTTTCTATAGCACATAATACAGTCAGAGCACTGCTCCCATTGACTTCTCTTGGAGGTGTAAGCACTCAGCACTTCTGCAAATCAGACCCCATGATCTCAAGTCGGGCACCTGGAAAATGAGGAACACATAGTTAGAGATGACTTGTGAGCAGTTTTGTTTATGTGGCTTGATCAGCATCAAACAGGAACTGTGAGGCAGGGGTCCTGTAAAAAATAGCTTATGGTCACGCAATCAGGTGATGTTTCATAATGGATATGCATGAGAGGCACAGGCTGCCTTAATTCCTGCAATTCCTAATAGCTGAGACTTGACTTTGCAACTTGGACAATATTCTTTTAATATACCTAATATAGTTTAATGTAGACCTGGGCTACTTTGAAAAATTAAAGATCTTGCCACTATGGCAGAGTTTAGCTCAAATGGATTCCTTGCAGAAATATTTCTCTTTAGAAATGTTTTTTTAAAGTCACATTTCTTACTGTTACTCTCTAATTTTAGCTATGTAAGTTTGAATTTGCCTCCCTTTGTTACTTCTCCTTTTCTGCTGTACAACTGTCATTGCATAATGGCATTGTCTTTTGATTCTGCCAAAAAAAATTACCTTGTTAAGTGGGTAGTATTACACTTCCTATTTTATGCCCAAGCAGAGAAATGAATACACACAGCTGTCTCTCTGGATGGGTGGGTAAATCTCAACAAAGCTAGCCAGGGTGTTGTCAGCAGTGCACAGACTACAGAATTGCATCCCACTCACATGACAAAGGTGCAGCTTTACAGTAAATTCCAATGGGAATTCACCACCATCCCTGTTAGGATGTGCCTCACCAAAATGCACTACCACCTTATGGGACACACTCAGGCTTGCAGTTTAGGCTAGGCTTTAGATTAAGATTGTCTCAGCCCCTGCAATCAGCTACTAATCCACACACACAAAAGTAAGCAAAGGCACCTACCTGGCAATAAAGAGTTGGGATTAAAACAGGGTATTGTTTTGGACTTTCCCTGAAAAAATGAATACAAGTCAATCTCATCTCTAGCTTCTAATTAAAATGCTGATGAATGCCGAGGTAAAACACATTCTGTGTTCTTTTACCAGTAAGCCTTGAATTCCTGTGGAAAGCAACCTCACTAAGAGCACCCATTTAGTTATCATTGCATTTGTCCTTGCAGCTACACAAACACGTTTTTTTATCCTGTTTTTTATTTCATTTTTAAGCTTATTCCAGCAATTTGTTAACTTTCTGCCTTTAGCACCTGGACTTCTTTCAGGTCCCAGCCTTGAAATTCTCTACATGAAATTCAGGGGTTTCATATAAAAAACCAAGGGCCAAAGTGAGCTTTACTTAACTAATGTGGATAACCTTAATAAAAGAATGCTAGTCCCACATTCTTAATACACAAAAATGTTATGTATGCCAAAGTGTGTTTGATGCTGATCCTTTGGGAGGCACCATTATAACACAGTAACACAATGGTGAGGCCTTTCATGACCTCCCTCTGCTTGGCTGTTGTCTCAGTAATGAAATTAGAGTTCCATACACTATTGTTTTCTCTGATACTTTCATAAATAAGGAATTTATAATATTAAACATCATGCCTGAAGTTTACCATATATTATTTGACTAAAATATTGCAATTCCTTTCTAATTTTCCTACACTTCGGCATCTGCTGAAGTGAATGGTAATCTCTTCAGACCAATAAAAACATGTGTCATCAATACATCTCAAAATCCTTTTAAAATCAAAGAAATGTATGATTATTTCTATGTTACAGATCATGAAGCAAAGAGTTGAAAGTAACTTGCCCAAGGTAATTTAAGATAGTGTCAACATTTTGGAGAGAACTCAAATCTCCTCAGTCCTGCTAGGATTACTACCTGGCCTTCAGGATCCCCAGACATAATCCACTTGACAAGGTGGCATTGTGTTTTTGCTGATTTCCCTACAAGTTAATATGGGTGCTCAGTTTATCAGTAGTTTTCCTCTACAAATTAAAACCAGGCAAGTTTGGAGACATGGCTGCTGGTGTTCACTAAGCATGTTGCAGTGCTTGCACTCACACTGACTCCATGAAAATCACTGATAATGTAGGACTTGCAAGCAGTTACTGGTATAGATCAAACTTTCTGGCCACCAGAAAAAGAAAGTATAAAAAATACATATTAGCTGAATAATATTATATGAATAAAACACTGAGGTTTTCATGCTGGCCACCAAATGATGGCTTTTATATGTGGTTTTACCACAGACACATCTGAAATCTTTCTCTTGGCTCCCTACAGACCCTTTGCTTACTTTCTCTGGTCATTAAAGGAAGGATTGCTTCAGACAATGCCTTACCTTGTACTGGATGTCCTGAAGAATTTCAGTTACAGCCTTTAGGCCCACATGCTCTTTTCCTATCTGAAATACAGCAAGCAAAGGTGAATTTCAGTATCTTGGTATTTCAGAAACTGAGGCAAAACTCAGGTCAACCAGCACAGTAAGTACTATAGCTGTTTTTAGTTTAGCTACACAACCTTGTTTTAATCAAATACACTGATACGTGACAAGTCCAAAAAATTAAATCATTATAAAACCACCAGCCAAAAGTAAACAGGGCTTAAATAACTTTAAAGTAGAGACAAACTCACAGAACAAGAGAAAGAGTCATAATTAAGTCTGGTGGGGTTTTTATTAACCCTGATGTGCAGAACCTGCTCTATGTGGAGTCAAGATCATGCACTATGGTGGCATATGGATGCCAAGGATACAGTTTGTCCTTTACCAGTTTTTGTCAGAAAAGTACACAGAAAGGAACAGAGTGAACAAGCATAACATAAAATTTTTGAATTTGTTCCCATTTGCGTTGCAAATCTGGCCCAAGGTATCTCTGAAGCTCAGTGGAGTTTTTTCCTGCCTGCAGAGCACAGAACAGCAGATTCCCTCTCCCACAGCATCTCTGGGATCGTGCCAGTGAAAGCCAGGCTGCAGCACTGCCTCTACTGAATGCCTGTGAGGCTCTAAAGAAACACACTGAGATGAGAGATTCTAATTTTATATGGATGTTGCTCACTCTGCACACTAAACTCAGCTGCTTCTGACTCAAATCACCCATTCCAGGATCCTAGTTTTACCTTCAGAACAAAATCAGGAGAGGCAGAATGGCCTTCCCCTTAATTTCTTTGCCAACACGTACAAATACAAGGTGAGGAAATAAACCAGCATGAATGAGAATGGGAGAGCTAGACCCTGAAAATTTTGTTTGCTTTTTGTTTCTCTTCTAATAGAATGACACAGTAGCCACTGGAAGGAAACAACTGAATGTCAACAAAAGGTACTTTGTTACTTCTAAGAATTTAAGAGCATTTTCTTTTGTTTCAGAATGGAATTTCAATTTCAAACTTTTCAAAGTGCATAATAGATATTTAAGTCACTTTAAAGATGCTGCTTCTAAATTAATAATCCCCAAGGGCTGTCACTTAAATCAGTGAAAATATTTTCATTGATCTTAAAATAATGTATTTTGAGAACCATGGTACAAAATTATTTTTCCATGCCTTTACCGAGAAAAAAATGGTCACCAAATTTCCTCTCCCTGTTTGTTTAATAAACAGCTTAAATATTATTTTTCCTTGGTCAGTTGTAATTATGCCTCTCTTGGCTAATGAAGAAGCCTTTTTGGAATGCTTATGAACACTGATATGGGTGACGGACCAGAAATGGAAAATGTATCATTGGAGTTTCAAATTTATTTAAGAACTTATATATAACTTTCTAACTGACTTGAAGGTTACCTCTGCTGGAATGAGAAGGTGACTTACATAAGCAATTATCACACAGCCCTCTAGGACACAAAGCTGAAGACTTTCTAACTTCCATTTTTAGCAGTTCTATCTGAGTGTTGAGATGGTAACCAATGCACCTTCAAATTCAGAGGTAAAGCTCAAAGGCACTCATAAACTCGTTATGAAATATGACAAATTAATAATATCACAGTGCAAGAAAATCCATTTGATCTAAGGATGAACTTTAAACCTCTTCCTCCAAACCCATTTAAGTAAAACAGTTTGCCATTTCTCATGAGGAAGATGAGAATCTGGTATTTGAGGACTAAAACTGAAAATCTTTATAGGGTGCAGACCTTGAAAAACCTTCAACAGCAATTAGATTATAGTGCTAACTTCCCAGATTTCATTACACCTTGTCCCCAGGAAGCTTTAAGCCTCCTCATTGCAGGCTTTTCTGAGGGTCTCTGGCAAGTCTTGTTAACGCTCTCAGTCTCTGGAGAAGTGATACAACTCCACCTCACATTTGTCCTGTGTGCAGAAACACACTTGTCCCTGTGTTCAGGAAAGCACAATTCTACTACCAGTTTTCAGCACTGCCAATGGCTTTGTAGGCCTTTTCTTTAATCTTTCCTCCTCTCCTCTGTCTATTTCCTCAACCCCTGAACAGCAGACCCAGCCAGGAATTAAGAGAAATACATCACAGAGATAGTGAAGCACTTGTCCCTCCTGACAGCCCTCATTCTGCTCTCAGGGAATGAAGATTGGATGTCTGCTTATAGTCAGAGTCCCAGAAAGGTACCTAACAATCTATTATCCCTTCTTTAATGAACATACTTCCAATATCCTGTTCAAACAAGAATTGATTGCTTAGCACACATATAGGAGACATGACTGAAAAATATCTTGCAACTAGAATACTGGCAGTCATACATTGTTTTCTTTCATGAAATCACTAAAAATTAAATAACATGGAAAGGACCTCATTATCCTCAGACAAATGGCAGTGCATCACAACAAGTGTAACACAGGAAACTTACCTGCACAAACAAAGCAATAATAGCTATGCCGTGCTTCTTCCCTACTGCCTCATCAATGCTGCTGTACAGTGTAGAGTTCCAGTGCATTAGATGAAGCTGAAACAAAGCAGTGCAAACAGAGCAATGGAGAAATATGTTTTGTAATTAAAACCACCAGCAATTTAACATCAATTAACAAAGCATGTTGTGTGTGCACGTGCATGACTACACATATGTGCATGCTCATGGCTGTGCATGCAGGGATAAGTGGATTTACTTAAGATAGTACATATTGTAAATATCAGGAACACCAAGGGAAAAAAAAGATAAAGTTGCAGATAAAGTGATGTACAGCCAGTTACCAAAAATCTACATCAAAGGTGTGAATGACTATAGTAATGATGATTCAACAACTCTCTCAATCTGAATGCTGAAATAATGTCAGCTAATGAAATCCACCAACATTGCCCCTCAGCCAGCCAGCTCTCTCTCAAGGTAGGAGAATTATTATGGACATAGGCTGTCCAAACACACATTAGACTGACTGACTGTACTATCACAATGCCACTTGTCTCACACACTACCTCCCAAGACAAATCATTCAAATGTCAGTAGTAAGAGTAGAAGTGATTTCAGAAAAGGCTAAACACAGAAAAAGTCAAGCAGAGAAAAGTGGCTTGAGGATCACCTTAGGGGTAAGGATGAAAGAAAGAGGTGGTAAAGAGCAAAGGAGCTAATGCAGGAATACATGGGAGGCAGTGGACGCTGGATAGTAAATGCAAAGTCTGTTGTGGTGAAGTGTCACAACATCTGGGAAGTAGTGTTTGAGAAAAGTGCTGGAAGACAGACTAGCAGGAAGTTGGAAAGGGAAGAAAGAAGGGAGGGGAGGGAGATGAGGGGGAAGAGAAAAGTGCTGGAAAACAGTGACAGCTGGGAAGGAGAGGGAGGGAGGGAGGGAGGGAGGTGGGAAGGGAAGGGAAGGGAAGGGAAGGGAAGGGAAGGGAAGGGAAGGGAAGGGAAGGGAAGGGAAGGGAAGGGAAGGGAAGGGAAGGGAAGGGAAGGGAAGGGAAGGGAAGGGAAGGGAAGGGAAGGGAAGGGAAGGGAAGGGAAGGGAAGGGAAGGGAAGGGAAGGGAAGGGAAGAAGGAGCATTTTGAACATGAGTTTTTCCAGAAATAAATGTAAATGTAAATGTAAATGTAATCTCTGTGCCTAGGTCTGATAACACTGTAGAGCTTCAATATCCTAAGCACAGCTGCTTTGAAGTTTATCTGCCAACTCTTCGACTTAATTTCCATTGTAAAATCATGCTCAATGTTTTGTTCAGTCATGTGTCTAAGAAGGTAAAATGTCATTTTTATAGTTAACATTGTTTCCACCTTCAGCAAAATTAGTTTTTAAAACAGTGTACCTTCCAATTTTATTTTTTTTTATTTCTGTGCAGAAACAGCCTCTGTGAAATGCTTATTGCCCTTTACACAACAGGAGCTCATTCAGGCATCTCAGCATTTCAGAATACCAGTTCTTCAAGCAATCCCTCTCCACTTATTTATTTCCAATATGAATTTTAGGTACTCCTCTTGATGACTGTTATTCCAAAAGTAAATACAAACTTTTAAATGAACACATTTTAAATTGAATTAAATTCCAGATTATCACACAAGTAATTTTATTCATTTTGATCAAAGGCATCTGCCGTGGCAAAAAAACTAAACACTTTTCTTAGCAAATGCAATAAATCATTTTTACATGAGAACACTAATATAAATAATCTATTTGTCCACAGCTACAAAACTTCTAGACATAAAAATGCTCCCTGTTAGAACTAAGCCCATGGATTAACTTGGTTGTGTGCATTTTATCACTACTAAAAAGCTTTGTTACACATTTGATTTGCCCTTGGATTTTAAAGCCAGAGGATCAAATAATGTGATTTCAGTCTCTGAGGTCCCTCCAGAAGAGCCTGGTGTTCACACCAGCTCCCCACTAGAGGGGGATCACGGAGTCCCACAGTCCACACCAAAATCCTGATGTTAAGAGGGAAATGTGAAAGAAAAATTGGTTGTGGTGACTACAGTGGGCAGTGTTACATTCCCTTGGAAGGGAAGTCTGATCTGTCTGCATTCTGACAACAGCACGTTTTCTCTAAACAGATCCAAAAGGAAAATGCTGAACCCCAGAAAGAGGAAAATGAACAAGCACTTAAAATTGTTCAAGCAATGACCCCAGTTTATCCAGAAACACACTGTCTAATCTTAAGCAGCAGGTTCATCAGGGCACAGATTTCCCTATGATAAGGCTGCATCACCTAGAAAAATGACACCAAAACTTCTGTGTAATGCTATAAAAGGTTAAGAGCTCTAGAATTAGTCTGTGCAGCAGTACGTATATATGTAAAGGTAATGGTGACACCTCCAGACTGGGTTCAGGTTTAGTAATCAACATCACTAAAGGTACTGAAAAATAGGCAATCAGCACTTTCTGGTCTAAAGGTTTCTGTAACTTTGAGGCTCTGCTCAAGGATGTTTAAATTCCATAGTAGGGTCCTTGGAACAAGATCCATCATTTTGTACTGGGCTGCTAACACCCAACATAGAATGAACTTCTGATCTGTGTTTAAAGATGGCCATAATAGCGTTAATTTGGCCATAATTACAGTGGGTTAGTGATATATTTTGTACACAGCAGGTTGCAAATTTGCTGTCATAAACACCAAAGACAACAGGTAGAGAGCACTCCTAAACCCATGACAGTAGATGACTGGGGAGTGCAACAAAAAAGTGGTCAGGCTCGTATATTCTTTCTACATAGCACCCCTTATTTGTAGTGCTAACAACAGCACACTGGATGCACTGCAGTGTATTTGTTACCTTCCCATGTCCTGACTCAAGGTGATATTCAGATTTAGCCCTTCACAGAAAATGTTCTATCATTAGTGATTTACAAACTGAAATTAGAAAGGCAACCTAATGGAAAATAATAATTAATACCATTATATTTCCAAACATCAGGCCAACGTGTCATTTAACTCTATAAGACCATGCATGCACAGTCAAATAATTAAACACATTTGGTTATGCACTTAAATAAATGGAAGTCAAATTATTTCTTCTACAAAGCAAGAAAAATGTAGCTCAAAGCATGGCTGGGTGAGTACATGAAAAAGTAATCCAGAAAGTGAGGTAGCAAGGAAGTAGTAAATGCTTGTCATAAAGTCTGTGGGTTTTTTAAATCATGTTTCATCCTGCATTCTGGAGCTGTTCTGACTTTTGTGTGTTCTTTTTTATTTGTAATGTAACATCAGATATAAACATCAGACAACAGTTTTCCAAAAAAAGATGGCAACAAGTTGACAAACATTACAAAATCTGAACTCTTGAGAGTACAGACCACAAAAACCATGGCCTGTAACTCTTGTTAATATTTATGGGAATCAGATGTGCACAAAGGAAAGACCACAGTGCTTTCACAAATCTTGAAACTGTCACAATGATATAATGCCCACGCACATGGACAGCGTCATATCCATGCCTCTGTACCTCACAACTAGGAATAATCACAGAGGCTAACAATGTTCTGTATTTTAGTAACCTTCATTTTTAAATCTATTTGAGACAGCTGTTTGAAAAGTGCTCAGTCACAAGGGGTGCCAGCCCCTGATGTGAACATAACCATGCAGGGCTTTTTTTAAACAATCAGTTACAGTGCATTGGCAGCTTC
The DNA here is from genome assembly GCF_037042795.1 of Molothrus aeneus. Classification (NCBI taxonomy): domain Eukaryota; kingdom Metazoa; phylum Chordata; class Aves; order Passeriformes; family Icteridae; genus Molothrus; species Molothrus aeneus. The sequence goes on from NC_089646.1 coordinate 115,850,651, forward strand.
TCATTGTGTGGTTTTCATTCAGAGTACAAAGCAGCCACACATGTCAGTGTGGCAGGAAAGGCTCTGCTCACCTTGTCAGGTAATGTTTTGATGCTTTGCAGTTCTGATGGTTCTACACAGCCAAAATGAGTCAGCTATGCTCTTACTGATTATCGGTGACTGGCTTGACATGCCAGACAGTATATTTTTACAAAATAATCAGAAAGTTATCAGAAAATCCTTAACACTCAAAAAATCCACTTTTCTCTTGAAAGAACCGTAATTTTGGGCCTTTTAATATTACAGCTGTAAATCAAAGAATTGTAGTAGAGGCTTCATTAGAATCAGATAAACTGAAAACTCATGAAGGCAAATAATAATAAAGTGGTGATAAAGTTGATTTGCTCTGAAGTGAACAGCTGGAAAGGCTCTCCTACACAGTGAAGATTAAGAAATCATTCCAGGTAGCAGAGAAAACCCCCTGGAAAGATTATTCTGTATGGAAAAAATTCTGAGAAACTTCTCCATTTTCATCCAGACCCCACTCAACCAAAAGGCTACTGAACCCAATCCTTATTTAGTAAAAGTTGACAGACATTAGCAGGGGGCCTGTCTCAAAACAAGACTTTCTATTAACTGAGTAAGGACCTGAGATTCTGGCTTTAAATTCAATAAACATTCATAAAATTAAAACCCTGCCCCTTAAACCTATTCCTTTCTCTACCACAGAGATACCTTCTATGTCAATATGAAAAGGCTTTCATGATAGATTTTTACACAAATTTGGAGTCCTGGGATGACAGACTCTGGCAAGAATCAGAGTCAATGTATATGACCTATCGCGTTCATCAGCTCTGGAAACCAGTGTCTCAATAAAAAACACAGTTACAAAAATCTACATTTTTCCCCTGTCTGGGATACTGGCTGCTCTGTGGAATTCTGCAGGGTCTAAAGCTCACTGAGAGCAAAAACGATCTTTTAAGCTCTGCTGATGACCTTACTTCATTCCTAGCTCACAGATAAAATATATAACAATAGGATAATTTATGTTGGAAGTCACCTCTGAAGTTCAACTCTTTCACAGCAGCACCAACTTCAAAGTTAGCTACTAATTCAAAGTCAGATCAGGTTTTTCAGGTCCTTGTCCAACTAAGTTTTGCGTATCTCCAACGATAGAAGTCTCACAACCTCTCTAGATAACCTGTTCTGTGCTTGACCTCCCCATAATTTATTTCTCCTTCTACCTAATCAGAATGTCTCCTGTTGCAACCTGTGTCTCCCTTGCCTCTTGTTCTTTTGCACTCCCCAGGATTCTCTGAGCCTGTGACTGCCAAATCAGTGTCTCATGATTGACTCCTGAATGATGCCTCTTTCTCAAAGCTCCTCAGTCATCCACTTGTTTGAATGACCATGTTTCACCCAAGCTTACTTTCAACTAAGCTTGCCCGACTCTTAAAATGTCAGGAAAGTTGCTACTAGCTCTGTCCCTTACTGTGACCTACTGCTGCGCATGTGTCACCCAAGTGTCAGACCAAAAATGACACAGGCTAATTCCTTACAGGAAAATAGACCCTGAAATAAATCACAGCTCATCATCTATTATGAGGTATCTGATTAATGGTACAGGGAGAAGAAGAACTCTGCACCAGCATTTCTGCACTCTTGTATGACCCTAATGTTCCAAATTTGCTATGAACGTGCACAGTCTGGAATATCCTGCTACCATATAAAGCAGCTCATATGTTATATGAATACTTTCTGCTTTCTTTATGAATACTTACTGCTAAATGACTGAAACTCTAATTTGCTGTTCAATGTGCTGTGTTTCCACTGGCTAAGTCAGGCAGTTTGGAATAGAGCACCAAGCTCGTGCTCCATAGGAGTCAAAAGGAAATGGGCCAACAGCAAAAATCCTCCTGACCCCCCTGGCACCAGAACCAGGCTCTACAGGGGTCTGATAAAACCACTGGCAGCTCAGGCAGCAAGAGACAATAAGAAACACCTGCCCAGCCTGGGTGTAGGTCCTGCCTCAACTTAATTGGCAACCATAACCCATATTGCAAGAGCTTGTGACATGGGGGATTATTCTGTTTAACAGGCTCCTGTTTGTGCTCTATGCACAGTAGAGGACCATAAATTTTAAATAATTCTTCTTTAGATCGATAGGAACATCTGATTGGGACACAATCATCAGTGTGCCGGCTTGAAACTGTGCAGCTGGCACTATCAACCATTGCATTTTTCCACTCTTGATTGAGAAGCTAATTATTACAAAAGCTTCTTTCTTCAGTGCATGCTGCATCATGTGTAAATTAATCTTCTAGTAACCTTTGTTCTTTGCTCAGAACTAGAATATACAGCTATTCCTTGTTAGCTGTGCCACCAGCTGTCACAAGCTCCAGAAAAGTCTGCTTAGTCTAAGAGTATTACAGGAGAGAAGGCGCCTCTCAATAGATCTCTCAAGGATGAGAGATTTGTCATTGCTCTCATATCTTCCCAATCCTTATTTCAATGTATACAGGCTGTACATCAAAATAATAATAGGGGAATACTGCATTACAATGTCTTAATCAAAGGGGCACCTAAAAACATGTCAGTCTGGAAATTCTGAGCAGACTGGGTTTTGTGATATTTCTGTCACTGCTGAGAAAGACTGTAGCTGAAATACTCTTTTGATCCCATAAACATGGTCTCAGGGATAAATCTATATCTCTAAGGTAAATTAAAGCAGCTTTAGAATTCCTCTGCTAAAGATTATAGAGACATCAAATGTTCTCCTGGACTCACCCAAGTTTGCCAGGGATCAGTACATTCCAGTTTCATTCACAACATGCCATAAAAGTGGAGTAGGGAACAGTAAAAATGGCAAACTCTGGCTACCTAACTACAGCCAGCAGGAAGGCTTTTTCCAGGATTGAGAGGGATGAAATGAAGCTCAGGATTTCAGCTAGTAATAGTGGAAGGCAACAGAGTCTAGTTGTACAATAATGATGTGTAATTTCAACAGCACAAATATTGCGTAAGCAACATCTCAGGAGGACAAAATGTGGAAAAATTGTGTCTTGCTATTTTACATGTGCACAAGAATTTATAAGTTGATACTTGACTTGGCACTGAATTGTTTCAGGAAGCAATTGACTAAGCTGTTGGCAGTGACCATAACATACAGTAATTAAGTTCCAAACCCTCACAAGGGGACCAAACCAAGGATATGACCAGGGCACACAGCTTCCAGAAAAGTGATTAAAAAACCAGAAAGTTAGTTATTAACAGCCTGAAGGAGAGGTTTAGGAAAATAAAGTTAATGGAACTGATACAGAGACTGTTTGAAAATGTCTTAGGAGAAGCAGGAGTACGTGTACATCATGCCACAAAACAAAGAAACAATTACCCATAAAGTCTTCATGGTTAAACACTATAGTTCAGTCAACGTAAACATGCTTCCTTTGAAAATGCAAATGCAAATAGAAGCAAATTAGTAGATCATGAACTCTGGGCAAAATGAAGAGGAGGATGAGAATGTCAATAGGTTATAAATTAGTGCACTTGGTTTATGCTTCTATACTTGAATTTTTCAATGCTTCTGTAGTGGATAGGTGCCAAAATGCCACTAAATTGCAGTATCATTTAAATGCTCTTTAAAATTCCATACATGGATCATTGTAATGAAAAAATTACATAAAGGGAACTCTTTGCCTATCTTTAAAAGCAACACTAAGTTTACCACTAAGAGACATAATTGAAAGCAGTTCCAATGAACACAGATGACAACACTGTTAGCATTAAAAATCTCCTGATTAATATAACATAGGAGAAAGCACACTTTCTGCTCAACTTCTGCTTGTTATAATTTACTGAAAGTGTTAAAGATCGAGCAGATCTAGTCTGCGCTTTAATTGTCAGGTTCCAAGTGAGTTCAGAACAAGATGACATTCCCTGAACAAAGAAGTCTGTAATCTAAGATCAGAGAAATTAGGTGCACGTAAATCAAGATGGAGCAGAGCACAAGGTATCCTGGAGATCCTGTTCAAACAACTTCACAATCACAGAGTGAGATACTACATGTTTCAGGTCAAAAACTAAATTCACAACTAAAACATGCTGAACGTATGCTTGACTGGGATACCACTGTAGTCCAGAACTTTTGCTGACTGGGATACCACTGTAGTCCAGAACCTTTGCTGACTGGTCCTCTCCTCTCCATGAACATCTTTGAAACAAGAACAGCTGGAAAAAATGTTATTTTTGTTGAATCATAGAAGCAAGGACTGCAAAGATACCTTTCAAAATCTATTCTCTTTCCAAACAAGCCAGCCTAGTGAAAGCAGAAGTAGTCTAAGCAACTGAGTGGCATACCTTCAGATGTGCCACAAAAAAGGTAACGAATCCTGGGACTATTGAATTATTTGCAGCATCTCAGGAAACACTACTGCAGTTTCTTTTGGCAAACTCGCTAAAGAAGTATCTACATAACAGAATAATAAAAACATTGCAACATCTAATATTAAACAGGAATCTCTGTTCTCTTTGAAAAGTCTAATCACATGCGGCATCCTCATTTCATTTTACACAAAGAACTATTGGTTCATTTAAAAAATGAAATTAACAGCAGGAAGTACTGATGTACATGGAAAAACTCAAAACACGACAGCAACAAAGGGTAAGCTACAAATAAAAGCAATGAGAACCATAAAAATCCAACCAGCATTCTTCTTTCTGTTCTGGGAAAAGAAGCCAGAAGGTCTAAAAAAGTGGGGGGAAAAAAAAGGAATCTTCATGGTTGATGCAACTGCGACATAAATGTTTTTACCTATGTCCTTGTTTGCCCACAGAGGCCACTGACACTTAACATTAGCTTGCCTGTTTCTTAGGAAAAATCACTGGCAAAAACATCATAGGGTGTAGGGGAAGCCAAGGATACAAAATTTGTCATCTGTATGTATTTTTTTTTCTTCACGTTTGAAATCACAAGCACAGCTTATGTGTACTGGCAGTCACAAGAGATTAAAAGAAAACAGGAATTAATCAAAATTAACTTTTTTTAACTGTAATGTAAGTATACAGGCTAAGAAAAGGACTGAAAAAGTCATGAAAGGACTGAAGATGTCCCTGTCCTGCCAACTTTCAATATCAACCTAATGGTAAGAAACTAAACAGCTACACAGTAATTACTGTCAGATTCATAGGTCAGACTCTTCACTGTGCCAAGTTTCTGCTCAGTGTGCAAAGCAAGGAGCACGACAGAGCAGCTTATTGTTCCCTACTATGTTTGGCCCCAGCAAACATGCAGGCTGAAGTGCCCTGGGTCTGCCTTTACCTATGCTAATAGAAACAAATATACTTTCAAGCCTTTCTTTTTCCTTCCTTTGAAATATGAAAGCCAGGAAGGAAAAAAGCAAAGATTTTATTGCAAGATTCTCCAGCCTACCTTCACTCTGAGTTCTTACCTGTCTGAGAGAGTGCATGTGCATGTCTGCATGTGCTTTTATAGCTCCACACTTAGATAGGGTGAAGCTTGGAAAAAAGACTGGACCTTGATGGACAGTTGATTATATTACAGACTAGCGATATCATCAAGAAGACAGAAAACACAAAGAGCCATAGGTTAAGCATTTAATTCTGGAAGTGCTATTTATATGACTAAGTATTTAATAAAAGCATATTCAGTTCCAAAGTGTTGCCTGCAATCTATTGTCTTGGATTTAAAACCAGACTGTTCATATGTGGAAGGTTTTAAATCACCAATTTAATTTTCAGTGATAGATTCTCTCATGAAGGCATAATAGAAAACACTCCTTCCCTGTTAATTTACCATGTTTTGTTAATAACTGATTTATATCCCACAGTTCTCTGTGTTTCAAGGGTAATGGTCTGTCTTAAGATATGAGAATCTGCAGCTGCATATTATCTTCTTAAGTCATAAGCTTGACTGTTATCCAGGGAGCAGTTGTTCTTCCATAATACACTCCTCTAAGAAACTCAGGCAGGGTTTTGTTTTCCTGTAATGCTGGCTAAGCTTCCTTTAAAATAATAAACTTTGTTATGCTTCTTCAACAGTTTTCTCTTGAATTTCAAGTTTGCAGATTGTGTAATAGCATGCTATACTTTTCTCTTCCATAGTTCCATGAACTCCACAAATTTTGCTACGCTTTAGCTGTTTCCCCATTCAGCTCATTATGTGGCTTAATGCTGGGACAGTAAAAAGTCAGGAATGACTTTTTCTCATTAACAACAGTGTGGCCTATGGACTAGGGCATCAGATAGCCCTGTGATTAAATTACTGAAACAGGATTTACAACCCAAGTTGGGTATTCCAACACTACAGTATCTGAAACCCTTACTAGAATCCAAGCATCTAGGAATCATGAGACAGTTCTCCCCCACTGCTACAGAAGGCATCATGTGTGACCATGGCCAAACAATTTAATCCCTTTGAATTTGTTTCCTACCAGTTCCTTGGCAATAGCAATAGAACTCATGTCCCTTGCACTGATGTTTTAAGGATTATAATATTTGTGCTCATGATGTACTCAGGCACAACATCAAATACTTCTGGAATCCTACTAAGGTTTTCAGATCTTAGGTGATCTACACGTTTCATCGTTTACCTCTTGAGGGCCATGAGTGCACCATTAGCACAAATAACACAAAATGGGGCTAGCATCAAAAAGCTATTACTTCTGGTTTTTAGAGTACTTACTTATGCATTGAGGCCAGTCTTGGAATTGGTCCTGACTCAAGCATGAAGCATGGAAAACAACAAAATAAGGAATCTCCTTTCCCCTTCTTCAACAAGTGATAAGTTTTAGATAGTAAAACAGTTAGGCCTAGTGGTTAGGGCAAAGTGCCAAGGAAAACTAAATAGGAAAACCAAGGCAGCAGGAAACTGAAGCAGAATACATGCAGAGTGCCAGCAAGGATCATGGCAGAAATTAGAAAATTATGTACAACTGAAGCAAATCACAGCAAGGGCACACAGCCAAGAAAAATGGCAAAGACCTGAGCAGCAATCTTGCTGAGCTCCAAACTAAGTTTAAATCCTCTTCAGAAGTCCCATCTGCTAAGAGACTACAGAATGTCTTCTCCCACAGCAGCTCCATAAGTAGCCATTCTGTTAGAGCTGGGGAACAGAGTTTTCTATAAGGGTTGTCTGACAGCAACCTCTATATCCATGAATCCAAGCACTGTCAGCGAGACACTTGTGTAAGAAAGTCAAGTTAAGGAGAAGGCAAAGCTGTAAATCTGCTCAAGAAATGGAAAAGAATTCCATATTTTTAAAAGTGTCAGAGGTGTACTGCGGCTACCACAGAGGGGTATGCTAAGAGCTTTTCTGTCCAAGGTTACACTCCTGCCTCCACAAGGATGCAATGCCCCCAAACAGGCTGCAACTGAACATCTCACCTTAGCCCAGCAGGGCTGCAAGAAAATTTGATCAGGCAAAACACAAAGACTGTCTGGCAGAACTAAACTGATGCTAATAGACTAAAAGACTGAGATTAGATGGAATGGGGAGCCCAGAGAGGTGCTCCTCTCTTCAGGTGCTCCTCATTTTCTTCTTTTCTCCCAGCTTTTCTCCTCTTGCAAATTTTTCTCTGTTAGTTTGTCCTGTTCTGCTCAGCCATTTTTAGTTTGAACTATTTATTTCTTCAATGAATACTGAAATTCTCCATCCTGGTAGAAGTTACTAATTACAGATAATTGCAACCACCACCTCAAAAATGGTTTAGGTGAATATGGGCCACAGAACTTCTCCACACAAAACTCAAATGACTATTAAAAAACAGACAAAAAGATAAAGAGGCTTCAGTAAACACTATTAACACTACTCCTCTTTGACCTGGTGTCTGGCAGCTCATACATCTTCCACAATCCAATAAATATATTGTAGATTTTGCACAGAAGAGTAGCATATTTGCTGCCTCTAAAGTTGTGTACCTTTTTCCACAGGGCTTAATTTAAATTTTTTTCAGGTGTTAGACAAGATAAAAGCACATTTGTGCAAGTAAATCAGCCTATTTTTGCACCTGCTTTCAGGAATTCACATTAGAAAGCACACAGGCGCATTCCTGAAAAATTAAAACTGTATGTGAGTCAGCAAAACAAGGGCCAGTTGAAGCCCATATTGGCAAATTACCCAAAAACAAAGTATACTCCAGAGACTGCATGTGCCAACTTAGGTCAAATTAACCCTCAACAACAATAAAAACTTAACACTGAAAGAACTTAAAGCACTAGTAATCTCAGAATTCATAAGCTGATCATGTGTGCTTTTACAATAAAGAAAATTTTTTTCTTTATCTTGTTGCTAGTTTCATGTTTCCCTGTACACTGGGAAGAGACAAAGTCCTCACAGCATTGTCCCACCACAAAAAAATCCAAAGAGAAGCCACATCAATTAGGGGATTTCAGAATGTATGATACATAGAAAAATGCAGAAAAATGCTTAAACACCTGCACATGTGGGACTAGGATCCCACATAACATGATTCACTGACAGTCCTGAAATTTCTGCTAAGACCAATTTTGCCCACAGAGTGCTGTGTAGATCTAAGTATTACTGTTACATTCCTAAATGGTGTCTACACAACATGTAAAAAATTGCTTTTGTAGAAATCACTGAGATTTAGAAAACAAAACTGAAAACATCTGTTTAAATATTGGCATGATTTTCCTGGGGTTTTTTTTCCACAATTCTGTCCTCAAAAATTAGATACTGTCCAATGAAAATATCTACTTTAAACAATTACTAGTCTTATTCATAACCTGAGAAGGATATTAGCTATTACATGAATGTCATCATTTCCTTATAAGGCACACTGTGTTTAATCACAACTAAGAGTGTTCACCTGCAATCATTCCAAAATTTAGAAGATTGTCCAAGATTCTTAGTAACAAGTTAATATTCCACCAGAAAACTTGGACAGTGTCTGAGCAGAGTTCCAGACCTCAGCATGATGCTACATAAACTCTTCTGGAATCTGTTCTTTTTGCCTCCTGTTAAATTCATAGATATCCTTCATCTTGTGCTGCCAATATGAGTGGAATTATTTTTTTTTTCACAGGCAGGCAATCAATGCAACCAACTAAGGCAGCAGGATTTACTCTTTGGTTTATCTTTTAGAGTTTATTACTTGGATCATAGTCCTAATAAAAGAAACTACTGTCATCATGGTTTGTATTCTGCTTGCCATTCATACCTACCCAGTCCTTCTGCAGCTTGTCAGTCTCTGAATAAAGAGGGAGAGACACACTGGCAAGCACACTGTTTCCCAGGCCTTCTATTACAATTAAAAATACTCTGGTTTATTTTTTAGTCCAGATAAGGTAATAGGAAAATGATTAAAAGAGACAGCAAGGTCAAATAGCCTTGGCAAAGAATATTACAAGTTGGCAAAAACTAAATTTCTGTGTTGAAAGCATGATACTTTTCTCTCCAGAAATGCCAGAAAGGGCACTGTGTGCAGATATCTGATTTCAGAGCTAGGCACAGAGAAAACCCCACATTGAAGACTGTAAAGGCTTTAGTAGGTAAGCGTAATGTTAACAGCTTCACCTGAAGCCCTAAAGCTTTAATTGTGTTAGATGAGTACTTCAGGCACCATTTCTTGTTAGCAAAGAAAAACATTATGGTTTAAATCAAATTGAGGGTAGGATATATATTTTGCACTGTTAGCTTCATTGCAGCAGGTATTTCAGTTACTCTGGAAGGGTCTACAGAATTAATTAGTTTGCATTTTGTTATCCAACGCAAAGGAATAGTTTTTATTCCTGTCCAGAACTGATTTTGGTCCTTGCAGCAACTGTATTTTCTTCTGTTCTACTCAAAAAATGTAGAACGAACAATTATAGTTTTTAATCTTCCTGCACATCTTGGAAACATTTTTTAAATTATTTTCTGCCAACCCACTTCTACTGAGAGCTTTCACATGGTTCACAGCTAATGTAATCCTACATTTTAAAGAGGATGGATTACAGGGAATTATCCTAGTTATATTGCAAGTGGTGAAAGGAACCTTTTTATTTTCCCTGATACAGTTTTATTTCAGAGCAGAAGCCTGGAAACAACAGTACCTTTATGGTCAGTTTGTGCCTTTGGTCACACCACCATTTGACTAACTAAGAGGAAGAGACAACTTTCAGGCCCCCTTATATTTTTCCCTGTTTCTCTTCATTTCAGAAGTAGTGAAAACATTTTTTTCCCATAAACCTGCATTGATGTTATCATGTGATTTACTTTCTCCTGCTGGATTTCATTTCTCTTTTGACTGTAAATTCATTCATTCAACCTAGCACTATAATATGCTGTGTTCATACAGAGATCAGATACAATGGGAACTCATTTTTAGCTGCTCCCATTTCACTTTGTTAACAAAAATAAATAGCAGCAATTTGCAATTGCCATCCTCTTCTATCTCCCTGTCATACATCAGAGGTAAGGGAAAGAGTCAGTTTCATTAGTAATTCATTTGCTTTTGCTCCTTCTCCAACCCAGACTCTTGGTATCAAGGAGAGGAATAAAGATGCCAAATAGCTCCTCTCCTTCCTACATGTCTAACAGCTTCAGGTAAATCACGTGTGTAAATGTGGATTTCACTGCTTTGTGGAAATTTGTACTTTAAGGCACAGATATTTGGTACCCTGTTCCATTTGCTAGCATGAAACAGTCTCTCAATGTGAAGACCCTTACTCAACATGTAGCATATGTCATGGCCAACACATCTTTGGCCAAAAGGCAAAGTAGCAATCTTTTACACAAAGTAGAAGTAGTTGGTGAGAAGAATTTCTAGAGAAAGTTGCACAAATGTTTCCTTCTGATTCCTGCCCAAAGGGCAAGAGCAGTCTTCGTGCTCTTTTTTTTTCATGAAAAAAAGGGAGGAGTATTGGTACATGCAACCCTCTGCTTTTCCTTGGTTTAAGAAGAGGTGTTACCGTATTTACTTTTGACAAATATTTTTTGTTTTGTCCTGCTTTTCCTGACTTATTGCAAACACAGATTTTTCAGTGAAAATGAAAACACTGTCATATCACTGTCGACATTCTGGTTTCTTCAGTCAAGGAAGGTGGAAAACACATCTTTGCTGAACCTTATATAAGAATAAAAAAAAAAGAACTCAGCTTCCAAGCCACATGAACAACATTTTTGGACAATATGTATTAGCTCAAGAAGCTGTTCCAGAGGTTACACAAGCTTTGTGATCTACCCAACTTCACCATGAAACTATATATCCTAACCACATGCAAAGGCCCCGGCTGTGTAGCAAGAAGTAATGGATTTTTGCACTGAGAAACATGGGATATTACCCAAATAATACAGGATATTGCCTAACTTCTTTTATAGAAATTATGGTACCAAGAGGAAGAGAGTAAGGAAGTAATTGAAGATTGGTGTTCCAAACTTTGAAAAATTACACTCTTTTTCAAACTCTTTTACAAAGGTCATTACATGGTAATCTGAAGCTGTTTCACAACTATTTTGTCCAGTGTAATAAAATAAAGCTGTATACTCTTCAGCCCTAAAAAAAACCAGACTGCTGCTCCAGTCAATACTTAGTCTCAGATAGTCATCTCAGATCTCATCAAACTAAAAGCTGATTTTTTTAGAACTGCTCCATTCAGGTTTTAAAAGAGAGTAGTACAGTGTACAATCTAGGCCAACCTGTTGTGTTGTTAATGTACCCACATAAACCAGGCACTTCCATTTTCATAATACCTCTTATCTCCTTGTTTTCCTCTCACAAAGAGAAGAGAATCCCTATCATTTGCCATGGAAATAATTTCTAGTTCCTTAGAAAGATGACCTACTAGATTTGCTACACTTGAAAAAGACCCAAACTTATGCACTTGGTGCGCAACATATTCCTAGGCATGCACTGATGCACAAGCAACTGCCAGCTTATTTTGTACAAAAGCATAAAGCACAGCAGACTGCTTGGATGTAGCCAAAATAGGCATCAATTGCTGTTTATGCTCAGTAACCAACAAACTCAGTTCAGCTGATTAGAGCATGGTACCTATAACACCAAGATTGCGGGATCAATCCTCACATGGGCCATTTACTTAAGAGCTGGACTGGATGATCCATGTGGGCCCCTTCCAAGACAGGATATTCTGTCAATCTGTGAAACCCAGTGGAAATCAAGGCAAATATACATTCAGAATTTAATGATTTCCAACAACTGTATAAACAAATGCCAATGTAAAAAGCTAAGAAAATAAGATTTCCTGGTCCGTGATCAAAGCTATTGAGCTATTGTTAAAAAAAAAAAAAAAAAAAAAAAAAAAGACAAGGCTATGCCTGGAATGCAAAACAGCAAATCTTCCATTCTGAAGTCCCAAGTGTGCTACCTAAACATTACAGTGGCCACAAGCACCCATTTTATTATTGCTCAAGTATAATATTTGACTTGGACAATTTGAGAGGGAATTAATATAACAGCTCTTTGTGCATATTGCAGAAGGAAATGCAGTTCATCTGTCAAAAAACTGCCCTGCACTTTCTTTCAGCTTGGGGCAGATGATGATGAACTGGCCATTTTCTGCCATAAGAATTTATCTGCTCACAAAATGAAACATTCACACTGTACTTAAAGTGTATTAGGGGTCGGACTTTTTTCTGCTAGAGAATTTTTGCATCAGTAATTATTTCTTGGAAGTTAGAGTTTAGTTGAAAGCTGCTTAGATGCAGGAAACAGAAAAACTCTGGCTTGCTCACCTCCAGGTGATGTTCTTCAACTGTGCCAGAACTCTGTTTGTACAGCTGCTGTACTGCTTTTAAAGTAGGTGAAGAATGAAATCCCTTCATGACTTATTAAGTTTGTTGTTTTATATCTCTGGGTCAAGCATATTTTTCTCTGGACTGATCTAGAGTAGATAATTCTAGGTTTTCTGCAGATTCTCAATAAACTGTTCCCACATACCACCAAGACTGTTTGAAAGTGATCTTTAATTAACAAAGAGACAGGAAACCCTGATAGATTCCCAAGGACAGTTCTCAGCATAGATCATATGAGTATTTCTCAATCACCAGATACTGGACCAGCCTTGAAGAAAAGCACTAAGCAGAGCTATTTTATAATGAATTGGCTACTTCCTGCCTCAGGGGAACACTGCAGTATCCTGAAGGTCTTACTGCCCATATAAATCACAATGTATCTATTGTGCCAGGTAATCAGGATGCAGAAGTCATTGCCTTGTTTTCCCTTTGGTTGATGAGTCTTATCCATTCAAACAATTTTGCATTTCCAAGACCTGCCTGGAATCAGCCTGCAGAGGGGACCTCCACATAGATGTGGTACTTAGGGACATGGTTTAGGGGAGGACTTTGGCAGTATTAGGTTTATGATTGGACTTGTTGATCATAAAGGCCTTCTCCAACATAAATGATTCTATGATCTGACTCAATTCAACCTGAAAACTCAAAATGATTAAGTTTATATATGGGAGGTTGTGATTGACCAGTTCAAAATAGCAAATAGCAGAGACCAAAATCTGACTCACAACTCTTAAAGAAAGTTTTTGAACAACCCTAAGAACTAGATGGATGATGTAAGTCCACAAGATTTTTACACTTATTTCTGCAGTAGTTGCTTTAATATTCTTTAATATTTTTATATTCTTTTCCATAAGACAGTTCTATTCCAGTAGTCAGGCACTCATGAACATTACAATAATACATTTCCTAGCACTGAGCACAGTGAATAAAAGAAACAGTTTCAGACTCATGAGGGATTATGATAGATAAATATGGCAAAAATAAATTAACTCCAAAAAATCTTGATTTTCTTTAAAACAAATAGTGCACAACAAATGAAATAAAAGATAAAAGATACAAAGCTGAAGTCACCAAACATCGGGGTTTGTATATTTTAAAAGTAGTCTTGCAGCCCAGGGGCTAAGGAATACTCCAAGCCATTCCTTGACAGCTGTAGGCAATGGGACAGTGGGAAGTGAAAACAAACCACTGCTGGAGGGCAGGAGAAACAGGACCAAGCATTTTGTGTTGCCTATGACATGAACCCCATGAGGAGCTGAATTTTTTAAGACTGCATTATCAGTTTGTTTTTATTTCAAAATCTTGTACGTTTTCAGATCTTGGAAAACATACAGAGCACTATCACATAATCTTTAATTTTCAAGTATGTAAAGCTGTTTCATGAACAAATTGCTCTACACTTACTCCAAATCGACCTAAATTGTTATTACTCACCATGGAAATATTTCCAGTGGCTAGTTCTCTCCATCTATAGCTATTAGTCAAGGTGACATAGGAAGTGTTGAAATGGCAGATCTTGTTAGAACACTAATAAGAAAGAAGTTAATAATTCTGCAAGTTAACTTTACGACCAATTAATCATACAGTGTGATGAGTGCTGGAGGCATTCTATTCCAGATGCATATCCTAATTTACCTGCACTAAAGCACACCCCAGGAGGACAGCTTTGTGGTTGAGCTATAAAGCATGCAGAGCTAAAAGGAAGTTGCTTTTGGGCTATCAAGAATTCAGGCAATGAAATAAAATCTTTTGCATTTCACGGGTGTTATACAATGCAGAGCACTCTTACCTCCATGGGAAAGGCCTTAAAATTAACTGTGTGCTCAGAACCACGCTGGTTTTCTCTCCCCCAGTGAAACCGAACATCGTGCAGTTCAAACTCGTGTCCCCGAGGTAATGGCCCCCCTATTAACACTGGGAAAGAAGATAAGTGGTAAAGAACTCGCCTTTCAAAGCAGACAAGCCACTGAATATATTCTCCACAAACAACAGGGAGTCTGTGGCAATCTTCTATATTATTAGTGGTACCAGAGAGGAGAAGAGTTAAACTGACAGACTTGTCACCTTTACTTCTGAAGAACCTTGCAGGTACAGAACATGAATTGAGGCAGTTATGAAAAACAGTAAAACTGCTGTCATACTGAACTCTTTGTTTTATGATGCAGAACACCAAATAAAAGCATTGTACCTCTACCAGTCAGAAGAGGGAATGTTTATTTGTCTTATCAAGACATTAACTGTGTGTTCTAAACAGATGGCAGGGGTTCTGAATTGAACTGGGAAGTAACCTCCAAGTTGTCCAAATGTTTAATTTCCATCACCTATGTTTACTATGGGTCACAAAAATGGATAGAAAACTTTAGATAGCAAATATTTTGCTGGGTAAAGGTGTTCACTCATATACCACCTGTCAGGCTTCTGAGATACTGAACGCCTCCACATCGAAATATAATCCATCCTAGACACTGGAGCAAAAACAGCATACCTCATTTACTTAAAAACAGCTTCTAGGCAGCCATGGGATTTTCTTACTTCAGTTTTTTAAACATCTGGAATTTCTTAAAAGCATCTGTCCACAATCACAACACGTGCACAAAAAAAATGTATATAGCTGCTCAGTACTTTTGCATTAATAGAGATTTCCACCACAAGTAGTAAAAGCAAGGAATTGTGAGGCCCAACCTTCTATGGAATTAATCAATGGAAACATTTTGCCCAGGGACTTCTGAATCTGCTTTAGATCAAATATTACACCACAAGCTGGAGGTAACTTCCCACTAAAATCATTGAATATTGGCTTCTAGGCAGAGCTGAGTTTTATTTAAGGGCATTCACAGTCTTCCCCAGAACCAATTAAATTCTAGCTTACATTTCATAGACTTGAAAATAATCTTTTACAATCTCTGATAATTGATAAGGATTATTTAACTGCATGAAATATAGCCTTAGGGAATTAGTTCCATAATATATAGCTATTTTGACACACAAACTATACCACCTGAGCTTGGAGCACAAGAGGTGGTGTAATACTAAAACATAAGTTAGCAATTGAAACATATAATTGTACGAACACAAAACCAAAGGTATGAAACTGTAAAAAAAAATGAAAGAAAACAGATAAATTATGATTTTCATAAGAAATTACACTGGAGGAAAAAAAGTCAAATATTCCAATTAATCCTCCTTTAATAACTCTTCACAAGTAATCTAACAGTCATTAGACTTTCTAAACTGAAATGTCCTAAATATAGTTACAGATTCAGATTTGCTCCTTAACCTAGCTTTATCTATATTCTGTCTATAGCTATATCCCCTAGAGGGAAAATCTACAAATTTGGTGAACACTCAAGGAAACAACTAATTGAAGTATTTAAGAAATCTGGACAAACAAAAAGAATAATGATACTCAATTAGTGCTTAATTAGGACAATGTAATCATCATCATCATCATCATCTCAATTAGGAAAATTGAGTCTTTTCTCTGTTTTAAAACATTGCTCTGAGAAAAACTGTAACTAGAACAAATGTTCTCTATATGATGTAGTTCTGGATCTTCAGGAGCTTCAAAGAGTTTATTCCCAAGGCTTCAGTTAGGAGACTGATCCCATGATAAAACTATTTCATAGTTGGTCATGGTTCTTCCACCTAATGCACAACACATATTCCACTATCAAAATGAAAGCAGCTGTGAAAATGTTTGCAATTAAATAATGAGAAGGATTTGGGAACTCCATATGGACTGCGTGTCTTGAATTAAAGGATAAAAACATTCACAAGTAATGACAAATTTATTTTTAATATGTATCTTAATCAGTTTACTTTTCTCCATAAAGAACTTTTTCTTTGCTAACATTACAGCACATGAGGATCTCTTGCACATTAATTGGACAGAGTTTCAAAAGCATCCAGTGCTCAATAGTTCCCAACAAAATAATCGTCTGAATGGATTTGTCATCAGAGATCTCCTGTGAGGAAAAGAAACTGCAGGAGTTTCTGCAATCCCTGAAAAATGGCCAGAATACTAGGCCAGGTTCAATCACAACTTATTAACTCTTTTCTCCTCTTGGTAGGTTTAATAAATGTTGTCCTCTCCCTCCCAAACTATTCCCAGTTTACAAAGGAAAAATGGCAAATTACGTAACATTAAATTTAAGAAAAAGCTGAAACTAAACCAAGAGTTCCTAAATTGTAAATCCATACTTCAGTCATAAACTTTTTCTCTATTTCACACTTTCTTATAATTCAAGACTCATCTGTCTGGCATCACATTGCATTCAAGTATAACAGAAGTCTTTCCTTTTTTCTAATTCTCTTAATGGTTTTGCAAAGGCATTTAGGTGTGTTGGTTCCATCTTATTAATCACTACTAAGTTAGAAACTGCCCTTGGGAAAGGTAGCATGGAAGGAGTTGCATTTTGGCATACGAATTATGAGGTCACTTGTGGTCACTCTCATTTCCTCCACAGGAGAATTCAAGAATTCCTGATCCTGCAGGGAGAACTTTATCCCTTGGGAAAAGAACTCTGCTTCTGATGAAGGCAGTTAAACAAAATTTCTCTTTAATTGCAAATCTGCAAAATTCCATGGAATGAAATGTTCTGTGTTGCAAAAATACATGGAAATTATCACAGAAATGAAATTATAAATCAAAGCATCATTATCAAGATAACAAACCCTCCCTTTTTAAAAAACTGTGTAAAACTGAACTGACTCCCTCACTTAGCACAGCTGTAGTTCCCAGTACTACTGAGTTCTCAGAAGGAAACAGAAGTTGGAATGTCTCATGGTTTGACAATGTCCAGCTGTTTAAATGCCCCCAAAGGGCTGTTACTAGCTAAGACTGGTTGGAATAACATGGAGGCTCTTCCAAAAACATGGCAAGAACTATTGCAGTGCTGGAAAGCAAAGTGGACTTTTTTCCTCCCTACTTTCTTGCCTCCTTCATACAGAACAATTTACCCAGACGAAAGGTCTGGATAAGATATTGCAACTTCACTTATGTTGGAATTATTATTTTCTTCTACATCGAATTTGATGAGTGACACCAAAAATGTGATCCTTTAAGAAATGAGGACTGCCTTCTACTTGGTCCTCATCAATATCGTGAGCACGTATAACCGGTGTATCAATCTTAAGCTGTCCAATTCTATAGGTAGTATTCAGAACCCGCTTAAGTTAATGGGAGAAAGCACTTTTAACTTACATGGTCTTTGAACCATGAACAAATCTTGCCAGCTGTACAGAACAGTTTGGCACTACACTGTCTTAGCAATAGTCTGTACTGCTTCTGAGTGCAGACAGTTGTTAAGGCTAGTGGATTGGATAGCACCACCACAAGAGGAAGTTTTGGACATGCTTTGAAGCAATCTCACTGACCATCCAGTCTGGCATAAAAATCTGCAACTCCCATTGCAACACTTGCTCCTCTTCCTACCAAAGTCAACAGCAACACTCTCACCGGGCATAGTCCATGCGGAATGGGCACAACTGCTCTCAGCTGGGAAAGGCTGCTTTTCCTACACTCCGGGACACGAGTGCAGTGACTCTTCAGGCAACACAAGGTTTAGCCGGGAAAATCAAGGCCATGTTTCAGCATACCTGATTTTGACTTCAGGGCAATCTGAATGGAATGCCCGTCGTTGATCACCTCGCAGTCACGACACACCACATAGTTCGGTGACAAACGCACTTCCAGGAGCGAGGGGTCGTATTTAGCTTCTCTTGAGTTCAAGTTAATGGGCGACTGGTACTCCCCGTTAGCATCGGGGAAAATCAGCCCCCACTCCACTCCTGAGGCACAAGGGAAAAGCGGTCAGGGTGGACCCGGCACCCCGCGCTGCGGGTCACACAGACGCTGTCCCCGGCCGGGGAAGGGGCTGCTCGGCCGGACCCCGCGGCTCCGCGCTGCCCTCCCGCCGGCGGGGATGGACCCGCTGCGGGACGGCGCTTCCCCGCTCCTGGCGCCTCGGGACGGCCGGGGAGCGAGCCCCGCTGCGCCCCGCCACTGAAATCCCCGCACCGCCTCCTCTTCCCCCGGCAGCGGACAAACTTTCTCCCCGGCGGAGCCGCCGCCCGCTCCTCACCTTCCTCGTAGCCCCACTCCGGAGGCTCCTCGCGGCGCGGCAGGGGCTCGGCGCCCTCGATCAGGCTCCTGTCAGCCATGGGCGGGCGGTGCGGAGTGCGAGCGTGTGCGGGGCGAGCCGGGCTGGCGGCGCTCGGCTCCGCGCCCGGACCTCCCCCCGCCCTCCGCCCCCGCCCGCGGGCGGCGGCAGCGCCGGGGCCGGGCCGGGGCAGCGTCGGGGCCGGGGCAGGGCCGGGGCAGCGCCGGGAGCCGCTCGCTGTCCCAGCGGCGCGGCACGGAGAGCCAGAGGTGAGGTGGCAGCGGGCGTGCCCGGCGGGACGCTGCTCCTGAGCCTCCCTGCGCCTTCCTCGCCGTCCTCCGCAGGCTGCTCCCCTAGCCCGGGTGGGTGCGTGTCTCCACAGCTCCCGCTGCCCCTCCAGCCGGGCACAGGCGCTCAGTGCACCCGGGGACACCCAGGGAGAGCGGCTTTATAAAAGGCGAAGGGCAAAGCCCGGCCACTAGGGAGGAACAATCCGGGCGCCGGGACAGGTGGGGGACTACCTGACTGGAATGCAGTTTGACATTGGGTGGAAGGGTCCCACCCACTGTGGGTCCTGGTGGGCATCAGGTAAGACACGAGCAAGCAGTGTGCCCTTGATGCAGAGAAGGTGAACGATACCTTGGGCTGCATTAGGCAAAGCAATTCCAATAAGTCAAGGGAGGTGATCCTGCCCCTCTGCTCAGCACTGATGAGGACACACCTGGGGTGTTGGGTTCAGATCTGGGCTGCTCCAGTACAGAGAGACATGAACATACTGGAGAGAGTCCAACAAATGGTCATGACCATGGTTAAGGTGCTGGACCATCTCTCCTATGAGGAAAGGGTGAGAGAGCTGGGACTATTCTGCTTAAAGAAGGGCAGGCTCAATGGGATCTCATGGATGTGTACAAATACCCAAAGGGAAAATGCAAAGAGAGTGGAGCCAGGCTCTTTTCAGTGGGGCCCAGAAACAAGACCATTGGTGAGGGGCACAAATTGAAACATGGGAAGGTTTTTTTGAACATCAGAAAACAATTTTAACTGTGAGAATGAGTAAGCCCTGGCACAGGTTGCCCCAGGAGGTTGAGGAGTCTCCATACATGAAGGAATTAATGTGAACACAGTCCTTGTGGGCAGCCCTGCTTGAGCAGTTGATTTGGACAAGATGATGTCCAGAAGTTCCTTCCAACATCAGCTGTTCTGTGATTCTGTGTTTACTCCTCGCTACTGAGCACTGTGTCCCTTCTGTGGAAGAATGAAAACTCTCAATGAGGATAAGGAAGCCACTGAATAAGGAAGGGAGCCCATTTCTGCCCTTTCTGTCCTAAAGGAAGAAGTGTGGCATCAATTCCTACTGCAAATTATTCAAAAATAGAAGGTTTGAGGAAATTCTCTCCCCAAGATGAAGATGCCTCAGTTCAAGGTTATGAAAGAACTCTTCATTCTCCTTTGAAAACAGCCGTGTATGGAACTAGAGAATATTCATTCTGGTAGGGGAAAAAAGGACAGAAGGGACCTCTGTCATAGAGATCTCTTCTAGGCAGTGGCCCAAAAACTTGCATCAGTGACAGGAAGGGAAATGGGAATGTAGTGCTGACAGTCTGCAATCCCTGACAGCAATCAGAAAACGTAACAGAGGCAGTAAAATAGCATTGCTAAAATGGTAAGAAGTGCCCTTTGCTTACCATCCTAGTCCACTTAAAGACAGTGACCAGACCTCCCTGAATTCTGGTATCCCAAGGTGATAACATCTTGATCCTGTACTGTTGATCCATAAGGTTTGATCTCAGTGTGGAGCTCATTGTGCTTCAGTGATCCCCAACACAGCAGCAGTACCTGTGATTCCTGTGCAGCACTGACGGGGGAGCAGAAATTATCATCAGTGCGAGTGTGAGATGAAAAAAGAAGGACTGAGATGAAACTTCACTAATGAAGCAAGAGAGTACTGGTTCATGAGCTGCATGCAAGGTGAAAAGAAAATAGGGCAAAAGAAGTAGAGTTTACTGGGTTGGATTTTTTCAAGAGCAGAGAAGAAACACAGATTTCTTTCTGCAGTATCATACTACCCAAATTACAACATGATGCAGTTTATTGAGGAAAAAAACCCAAACAGACATTTTTATTTTTCATATATTGAGCACCTGACATCAGTACTAAGAGAAAACTCCAAAATTTTTAACATGCATTTTAGTCAAATGAGGTATCATGTTGTATATGCATACCCATCTCCCATAGCCAACTGGCTTTATTAAGTTGTTAAGTTTTATAATCTACTCACTTCTAAAACACACACCAGCTGCTTCTATTAATGCAGATTCCTTTGAATCATTGTTCAATCACATGGGGAAAAAACAAACATTACCCTAAATCATCATCTGTTCTGGTCCATCTGACTGGAAATTCATATTCTTCTTAAAAAGGAGCCTTATATTTTGGAAATGAACCAAACAGTCCTATGAGGCTGGGTTCATTCCCTTAGTCCTTGAAATACAGTATTTCATTCATTCATGGTCTCTATTAAGTCCTTTCCTGCAGTAACCTTCCTGTGGGATGTCTGTTCTAGAACTTCATGCTTATGAGGGGCAACTTTATCAGACCTGTGAGTTCCTGTCTTGCAATAAATACTTTTCATGGCTTTGCCATATATTTTTTGCCCTTCCTTTTAACCTTTCAATTCTTTCCATATCCCTCTTCAAAATTAGGCATAGCAGGTAAATCCTTACTGATTAATTGACATTTCTTTATTCCCATATGTCTGCTGAGTAGTCTTTGTGCAAATATCCTGTTTCTTCCTTAGTATCTCTCAGGCATAGATTAGAGAATCAATTAGATTCACTGATCAATTAGATTCCACTGAAGATTCCTGGGACTTCTTTAATGGTGAGGTATGTAAGTAACAAAGGAGTTTGCTTCTCCACAAGGAAATGGAGCATGGGACTGAGCCCTCACATTAAACTCCAATGACAAATGTGGATATTGACCTTACAAAAATGGATAAAGATGGATGCGCATATTGACCTCTGCACAAACCAACTCATTTCTTTATGGAGCCAGCTTCAAAGAAAAGGGCTGAAACAATCAGATGGAGATAGTGGCATGAGCTAAGATTTGTCCAAGATCAGTGGGATTTGATCTCCTTGAATGATGTAAGCAAACGTAAAATTGTTTAAGTTTGTGTAGAAGCTCCCAATAATTGAATTTACAATCAAAAGATGTTAAATATATAACTGTAATACATATAAATGCACTCTTATTCTGTAACAATGCATTGCCTGTGATGTTTGCTACACTGGCTAAACACACTGAAAAATCTACAGACAGGCATAGTTATGGTTGCCAAGCTAATATTAAATTGTTGAGCAAAAAGAAGGAGAAGCTCAGCGAACACGAGCTTCATAAGTGACATAACACCTCATCAACAGAAGCAGGAGCAGGACATCTCTCTCCTGAATCCTGGCTCATCCTTTGATTCTGTGGAACATGCTGACTTCTTGTTTAACTGGGATTAATGATCACACCCTTTGATAGTACCAGAAATAAAAAGCTCAGGCACAGATCCAGGGCTTAATAGTTCCTCTTTGAACTCACACAACAGTAGTTCAGAAGCAGTGTAGTCTCTGACATTCCTTTTGTCAAACAAGAAATGACATTTTGAAACACGGTAGGTATAATACTTAATCCTGGTGAGATCCCAAGCAACTATTCTTCTGTTTTCTATATCTAGTTATGCTTTTTTGTTCTACATTATTTTTTTCTTTTTTCAGAAAATATATCTTCCCCAAACACCTTAAAAAGTATATACTGGGAAAACTGGGCCCGAACCAATATTTTCCATCTGAATGCTGAAAAATTTGTACGTGACAATTCACATTAATGACTAGCAACATTTTTTTAAGAGGTTACATGCCCACAACTTTACTTACTGCTTTCACCACTCTGAAAAGGGAGAGTCCAGTGCAGAGAACTGTACAGGTTACTAATAAATCTATATGAAAAAAGAAAAGCAGAATTACATACAAGTTATTTTAGACTTTACATTCCTACCTGCATGATTCTTTGCAGCCACAGAACTGACAGTTATTTCCTTGGTGCAAGGGATAAGAAATTCAGACTCTGAGATGATCATATTTCCTGTATTATCCACTTTTTCCTTTATTACGTTGCTGCCAACATGAAGTAGGTGAGGGCATGAAGGATTTAATATTTTGATAAGGAGAGAATTGTTCTATGTCATAATCAAGCATTCCATTTAGGGTAATTTAGAGTCTATTTATGCTTCTGCAAGCCAGATCTCCTTTCTTGCCAAGGTTTCCTGAAAGAAAAGGCAATGTCCATACAGCAAGACAAGCAGCTGAAGGCACCTGGAGCATCTAGTTTTTCCAGTGAATAGGGCTTCCTATTTTTCTTCCTGTGTTGACTATGAGGTTGACCAGCAAATATCTCCCACGTGGTCTTGTTTCTATCTTTATTTCATGCCAGATTAAGCTTTAAAAGAAGTTTGATTCTTTTCCAAGTTTAGAAGTGTAAGCACAGAGTTTCTGCACTTGAACTTTAAAGCACAACCTTATATGTACCAATATTGAAAATCTCTGCACGTTTTAAAAGGAACTAGTTCATTAGAAGGAATAATATTCCAGTATTCCTGGAATTATAATATTTGCCTATTTTTATTTTCTTCATCTGCAGTAATGCATTACAGAACGGAAAATTTGGTTGGCTAGTTCAAATAGTCCAAGATTAAAAGGTAAAGGGAGACCATTTCTAATAAAGGGGCCATTTATAGCAAAAATAAACCATTCACAGTGAAAGACACTGTATCTTTGCAAGTCAGGTTTACACTGGCAAATGCCATCCTGCAAACATTGCAAAAATATGTCAGCTGAATCCCAATTTCCCCTTACATCTACACCAAGAGGTGGTTTCCATGGCCTTGTGTGTATTTATGGTCTGTAAGTGTAAATTTGTCCTTCCTGGTTTTGCCAGCTAATAGGACAGCAGACTGGCCCTAAATACACTTCACATGTTTCACTTTACAATATACATGGTTTGGGTGGGGAATTTAAAGATCAACACACTGATCTGCAAGTGTGTACAGATATTTTTCTACAGTATAGTTATAAACCTTTTACATGCACAAGTGATGAGAAAATGGGAATAAGCTACAAACCTATGGGTATAATTGGTGTGTATTCTTCCAGTGTTCAAATGTGTAAAACAGGACTATTCTGGCTCTCCATGAGAATTTAGGCATACAGCTTGAGAACATTAAAACTACAGGGGGATAGTGTCAAGATTTTAAAGAAAACACAAGTAATAGGAAGTCATTTTTAAGGACTGAAGAAACTCCCATCAAAAAGGAACAGAAGAAATAATAATAAAGAACAGTGTATTTATGGGGACATTAAAAAATTTAAAGAGTAATCTATATATTCTGCTGGAGCATTTCCTTTCCCTAAAAGGATCAAGCCCTGGGAAAAAAATGTGTAATGAATTACAAAAAATGGTAGATACAATAGGAATTGCTGATGAAGTAAAATAAGCACAAAAGTAAAGCGAATTCCTGAAGACAACAGAAGACTAGAAGGGAAGTGAGATTTTTTTCTGCTACCGGGCTAAAAGGAAAAGGCAGTTAAAGGATGAAATAAGATGTCTCTAAAACACAGAATTCAAATGATAATCAAGGGCCCTGACATGGCAAAACTCCTATTTCTTTATTTTTTAGGAAGGAAGAAAAACTAATGATACACCCAGATGCAAATTAAAGGAAGAAGATGGGAAACTCAGGGGGGGAAATCTGCAATAAGGAGATGATAAATATGTATTTACCTAGCTGTAATAATTTCAGATCTTTAACATTATATGACATTCTTGAAGGATTATGAATCTCATCTAATAGCTATTGAAAAGGAGTGGCTCTTTGTCAGTGGAACTGATAGATGTTAAATCCACCACTTACAAATTACATGTTTCAAAGGGAACCACTGAATCAGGGAAAGATATAATACCTTCTACAGTTTTAAATAAAAGGAGAGGATGAGCTAAATAATAGGCCTGATCACTTTTTCACTAGAAGAGCACAAGCAGGTGTTGGCTTACAGGTGTTGGCTTTTCAGCTGGGAAGCTTGTGAGAAAGAGGAAGCACTGATCAGCATGAAGTGGCAAGGAGATAACATATTTGAGTTTGTAAAATGATGGTGAAAGGAATGTCAGTTCATCATTCATTCTACTAAGTTTCACTTATCAATGTGCCAACATCCATAGCTGGCAAAGTGCTCATGTGCCTTGTTCTGGAAAAGCTATGAAATCATACATTCAGAGCATAATCTTCTTTCTATATCACAAGGTATTACATTTCATGTAATTGCTCATGTATTAAGTTAATTATTTGGCTATCAATAAATAATAACTTGTGTTTAGCCACAGCACATTTTTCAGAAATGCCTGACCTGAAGGCATCAAGACATGAAGAACTCATTACTTTGAGAGCTCACTCCAGTGGTTAATCTCTTTCAGTGTTAACTAATGGGTATTCAATTCTAATTTGAATTTTTCTGGCTTTAACTCTCAGCCACTGGTTCACGTTATGCTTGTTTGCCTTGACAGGAAAGCCTTTATTGCTTTGTGTTTTCTCTCTAATGTACTCACCTGTGTTAGCCTGGTCACCTCTGTGAGGTTTAAACAAAAGGAGCTCATTAACGCTTACTACAGGGTTAAGACCAAGATATCTTGGGTTTAGTTTTTTTCTGTACATTTTCCCATTTTCCACATTAAAAATACAGACATTGGAATTCTCCCAAGTAGCTCTTGTTTCATCGCTATGTACTCATTTATTTCTTTTTTATCTGCACATACAGGATTCACATTAGTCTTTTTTTTTGCTGTTAAATCAAATATTGGCTCTCTTGTTTGTCGCGATTTAGTATAAACATTAAATTCTCTTTGTGAGTCAGGGTATCCAGGAGCCAGTCTACAGAATATGGACACAGACTGCATTATCATTTTATGTTTTGTTGACCTAAAATGCCATCCATTTGAATGAGTCCTAGTCTTCCTTTTTAATCAGTATCTTGTACATTACTAAATCATATGCCTCAACAAATCTGTAATCTCATTATAGGTTTCTTTGACAAGACACACTTCTAGTTAAACTATTGTCACTAGCATTAGTCCTCTACATCAAGTTTTTATAACTGTAGTCCCATGTCTTTTGTAATTTTCCTGCTACTTTTGTTAAACTAGAGAGTAATTACCTACATTTTCTCATTTCTCTCTTTTTTCTTTCATATTCACATACTATTAACATTATTTATGCCTTATAACATTTTCCTGTATTTGTTAAAAATTTACACAACAGACTGAGGATCTGTTCAGCCAGTTTTTATAAAACTCCAGGGTTCTGTGAGAACTTGGTAAATTCCTATCTAGGTACATACATTTAAATCAGATTTTATGTTATTGCACAATACCACTTAGTTATTAATAAAATGAAAAATTCTAACCATTCATGATGTAAGCGGATCAGACTCCTCCCCAAAAATAAAACCCCTAAAATATTTATGAATATTTTATCTCTTTATCACCATTAAAAAATGCACAGTCTCAGACAGTTATGACTTAGAGTTTCTTCTGTAATTAATGTAGTTAAAAAATTCACAAATCTTTGTGAAACCTGGTTATTGATTTTTCTTGAAATGTACATCAATATATTTTTATAGCCTGAAATTTCTACTACATATCAACATTTGTTTAGTCTTTTTCTACTTACTTCTACTAATTTTTTCTATTCACCACTGAATCAGAACCAGATTCCAAGTACTATTGCTCTATTTTTGGTTACAGAGATGTGTCACATTTTATAGTCAGTAAAGAGCTCCCTATTTTCGTTGACATTTTTCTACCTTTTTCCTTTTAAGTCATGCTGCTTGTAATCTTAGTGACAGATAACAAACCGTGTGATTTCAATGTATATACAACAGGTAACAAAAGATATGGAAAGCAGTTTGCAGTTTCAAAGTCCAGTGGCCAACTGCAGATAATAATTATGAAGGAACAGGTACTTAAAAGGAGAGCAGGCAGTAAATGACAGACAGTGTGTCACTGTAATGCTGCTAGAGAGGCTCTTAGCTCACATCCTCAGTCTGGCAATTCAAAACTGATCAATTGGAACCTTGGAAGAGGAGATATTTCCATTCAGATTTATATTTTACCAATCGTTAATCCTATGTCACGTAGCTAACTAGGAAAAAGCAGCTGATTTTGTTCTAATTTAAGTGTTTTGTATAGAAACATTTAACACTGATTTCCTGAATTAGTATTCTTCCAGGGTGATAATATAATCTAAAATAATGCAGTACTTGGCTTAGATTAGACGTGTGGTAAAAAGAACCACAGCCTCAAAAAACTGAGACCTTGGACAGACACAGAAATGTTTGTATTCAGAAATGAAAAGGAACTGGTAACTTTCCAAGCCACTGAACAACTTCAAACAGCTACCATTAAAAATAAAAATACTTTCCCACACTGAATATGAAATATTTTTCAAAAATGCTTCAGATTTCTGTGCAGTAATTTAAAGCCATGCAGTGGCTCTAATATTTTATCAATGTCCTACAATGCATCTGTGTACTTCAGTTTTGTATAAAAAGGGAAGGGGAAAAGCATCAGAGAAGACTTCTTCAATAAAAAGAAGAGTTTGATATCAGACTTTTTATTCTAGTGATTAGATTTTGTATGACAGTCTGCACCCTCCTGTTTAAGAATCTGAAGACAGGCATTTTCTGGTTTATATTGAAACACGTGAGTCTTGAATATCTCTTCAGCTGCTTCCTAATGTTTGTTCCACAGGAAGGGAGTTAGTTGGTAGCATAATGTGCTTTGTTGTATCTGCATCAGCAAAGCAGATAAGCTCAGCCTCTCTTAATCTGAAAAAGGAACAGAGAAGTAGCACCAGGAGACAGTGCAATACTTCAGGATATTGTGAAGATTTCAGGCAACAAGACGATTTTCAGGTAAGCAGAAAAGGTCCTCTGCTGCTTACATTCCTGTGCTGCTTCCCAAACTGCTAATTTTGGCACTGAAAAGCTCTGTCTTGGGTGTGCTAACATACATTTTAGTGCTGGGTATTCCCCTCAGGCAGAAGATGGCTCTTCACCAGCTGTTCTCTGTGACACATGTGGATCGGCATCATATGGAAGGGACCAGCAGGGCTTTTTCCTGAAAACCTGATGCTGAGATTTGGCTACTTATGTACTTTGATTGCACCACAGTTCTTTCCACAGAGACCTTATCACATGAAAGGGCAGGCTCCTCGTGAGTCCCGGCACGTTTCTTGCTTTGGCAGATCCCTCCTTAGAATTCAGGGAGGCAGAAGATACTTTTCAGGTCACAAGCATCATTTATTTCTTCTTGGGAGTTTTCCTGGACTGTCTACACTAGCACTTAGTAGAAGGCCTGCTGCAGTAGGACTGATGGCACTAAATCAAAGCACTGACAAAGCTTCTGAAGTACAATTCTTCTGTGTGCTTCCTGTGAGCACTTTCTCTCCTACCCTCTTTTACCAGCTCTGTTCAGGGCTGAACTTTTGGCACAGTCATTGACATGTAGCTTTGTCAAGTTGCAATTTGCTTAGTAAAAGTGTGGAAATACAGGATTAAAAGCTTGTTTATCACAGAACTTGTTTGCTAGCATAGGGCATCAAAGCAAGTTGTTCCGCGGCAGTGCTTTTTCAGTGTCACGGGGAAAGTGAAATCCATGCCAGACAATGCAGTGCATCAAGCCCAGGAAGCTGCAGGCGTTTTTTTTGTAAATTTCTCCTTTCATAGTCCAAATTCCAGACACTGCAAAATCCCTGCAGTGTGGTGTTTCAAATGAGGTACAGCAAGAGTGGCAAAAAAGCGGGCATGCTCTGCTAATGAGGGCAAATTGTGCCAGCTCTTTACAAAGAATAGCGTGTTTCCACCCACATCAAACCTGAGAGATGTGGAAAGAGAGGAGAGAGAGGCTATAGTGCTGTTTGTTCTTTTCTGCTCACCTCAGTCTGGCATCTTGTAGAGACCATGGATCATATCATGTCTGATCTTGCCCCCATTAAAAAAGGACACTAATCTGGGTGGAAGTTGGATTGCCTAAGGGGGAAAAAGGCAGTAGTCAGATTCTCACCACACACCCAAACATGCTCTCAGATATTGCTGCTGGCTTTAACAGCAGTAGTACAATTGGCAACAATCAGTATGTGGTCTTCATTAGGTTTAGGAGCCTGGCTGTTGTAAATTATAATATTCTACAGCTACAATTCAGGATATTAATATGCATTTTTCAGTGTAAGGAGAATATCCATTTGGGGCTTTCCAGTTTATAACAAATTTTGTAGTTTATATAGCATTCAACTACACCAGAAATTTTTTTCTTAAGTACTTTCTGTGGTAACTTAATAAATCATTCCTCATATCCTCATGTTTAAATTATATTCCCATACACACTGCATCCATCAGAGTTGATGAGAGTGCAACAGTGCATGCTCTAACTTCCAAAGAGCTGACATCTCACACCCTCATTAGCTGGAACATATCTAGAAGCTATAAATGCTTTCTAAAGATCCAAACAGCACAGCTCCCTGTGACTTATTCACTTCCTGCTTTCCTTCAAAAGCAGCTGAAAGAGGCACTCTGCACCTGCCTTCTCCTTGTGCTGACATCTGTTTTTAAATGAGAAAGGAGGCAATGAATGTTAAGCTGAAGGGACTGACTTTATTTATGATTGCAAAGATTCTCGGCTTGAAAAATGAGTTCAATTCCAGTGCCTTTCACCTTCCTTGCTACACAGAGAGACAAAGAGAGCATTCATAGACATAACACATGTGATATGGGGCAGTGTAATGGCATTAGAACAGTTCAGTGAAACATTAATGAATTTACAGTGATGACAGCACAACAGTGCCAGGATCTAATCTGCTCTGTGCTAAGTGGTTTTCATAAGTAACCTCAAACACTAAAAAACAGTGAGGACTAAATCTTTCCTTTTCTAACAAAATATAATCAACTTTTTTCTTTTTAAACCAGTAGCCATTCACTTGGTGTTTCTCCAGTCTCAGGTTCTTCTCACCAAGCTCAGATAAGACTGCAGTTTTTCCAAGCATCTGATGGTTTAAATTTATTTTTGCCCCTAATCTCCTGTGCTTCATGCTTCTTGCCTCAACAGCTGCTTGGACTGAGATATTAAAAAAAAAAAAACTTTCACAGAAAAAAAATGTATGATCTTGTGTATAGCACCACACCTTTAATCCAACCTTATATTCACATCCTTTTCTTCACCATTATACCTCCTTGCTGTCACATATCTGTGCTTACTTAAGTATTTGAGTGAGGTGGATATGTAAGGTGTTAAGTCCCATGTCAGCAAGGTTCTTGAGATGACGAAAGATGTGAGTGCTGGCTGTTTACACAAGCTTTTATACTGCCTCACTGACATCAAAAGGTTATTGCCATTGACTTAAATTAGCATGGTGACAGAGTCAGAAACCTCTGCTAGAATGTCTCCATTTCCAGAGTCCTGAAGAGGAAGGTGTTGGGCATGAGGAGATAAATATGTGTGAGAGCTTGTCTCCAAAGTCTACCCAGAACAGAGGTCATACTTTAACATCCACAAAATTATTCACAAGATTAGTAATTTCATTGTAGATATCCCCCTAAAAGGAGAACTATGAGTCTGTACTTCAAGCAAAGCAAAGTAGTCCTAGATTTCTGAAATTTCCGTGGTTTTAAATATATCCCATGACATTTCTCTGAAGAAACAGGTGTTCTTCCAAATGCTATAAAGATACATATTATAAATCACATTGTCCTTTCCAAAGAAAATGGGTAATGAAATAGACAAGGAAGGGGACAAGGAGGGAAATAAATGCCTGTCTGTATGTTTTCAGGGGTCTGCTAAATCCAACTGAAGCTGATTTCAGAAGGCTGGGGTGGGGAAACATGCAGTGCAGTCTGCAGTGTTCATACAGAATGGGTAAATACAATGAAACTTGCCTTCCTTTAGTGTAATATCAGTAGAACCAAGCAGTGTGGGGTGCAGTGTAGACCAGCTAATTGCATAGATACCCAAAGGTCTGGAGAGACTGGCGTAGCACAGCAAATGACTTTGTGATCTGTACCCAAGACAGCAAGAGCAAAGGCAACTTTCATAGCAGGCAGAGTTCATTAGTAGAGCAGTAAGGTGTGAGACTGCACTCCAGATACACTGGAGCAGTTTTCTTACAGAAAACGTGACTCTAAGGACATTGCCATGAGAGAGGAACTACAGAAGCAGGGCAGAGCAGAAGTACATCCACAGAGGTTTATTTACTCCCCTGTCTGCTTGTCAATTGCTTTCAGTGGGAGTTCTCATGTCAGCAGGGATTCCTGGGAGAAGACAAATCTATCCTCTTTCTATCAGAAATGCTTTGAGAATCAGATTCACAAAAATGTGATATATAGGATTGATTGCCTTCATTAGCCTAATTTCAGTAATATTATTGGATATAAATCACAAGACAATTTCTTAGGGAATTACATTCTTATTAATATCACAGCATCTTCATACCCCCAGCAGTTATCATATTCATCTTTCATATGTTGGAAATCCCAATAAAATTAGCTAACTGGACACTAATAGCATGACTGTGTCTTTTACTCTCCCATATGTTCTGTTATCTTGTTTTTATCTTACTTTCTTCTTTATTGGGTTGTTTTTTGGTGGTTTTTTTTAGTTGTCAAATTGTATTGCAGAGCACAGAATGCTTTTCTGGTCCTTACAATGTCTCATTCATTAAAAATGCATTAGAGAAGATGTCACCTACCTCAATTTCCTTTAAAATGTCTTTTCTTCATAGCTACTGAAAATAAGACTCATTAATGCATTAATCCTAAACAGAGTAAGTGGTCTAGGCCAAAATTTACTGGTAAAAGGATGATGTGAAAAAAAAAATGTATATCTTTCTTCTTATTCTTGGTGTTCAAAACAATTCATTGTTGATAATAGTCATATCAATAAGAGGAACTTGGAGAGAAATTAAAATTACTTTGTCTAATTCAAACCTGGGGAGAAAATTATTTTTCCTAAACAATGAAAAAGCTGCTTTCCAAAGTGGTTTTATCTCTATGGAACTGGTACAGAAGTCATGCTGTTACATACTCCTTCTCTTCAGTATGTAGAAGGCTGGGGGAAATATTTTTTCACACATATTCCCAGGCCTGCTCTATTCCCTTTGTGCTTTGTGAGATCAGCACAAAAGGTCTAGAAAGTAGGCTGGAAAAATCAGCTGCAGCTTCTCCTTGAGAGAAGGGCTCCCCAGGTGCCTCAATGCCAGCAGAGCCAGCTGTTCCCCAGCAGCGGCTCACTCCAGCAGACTGACAGACCAAGGTCATCATGCTGACCATGATCCCTACCTGGGGATGGGAAAGCCCAGGCTCTAGGGAAGGCAGCTGGTGAGGAGCAGCAAATCATCTCCCATCTCCTCCAGAATCAGGTGCCAAAAGGTCCCTGCTGTCTCCCTGGCTGTCAGGATCCTACGTGCACTTACACCCTGCAGGTCTATGCGTGAACTCTTTCTAACAGAACTTATTAGCAGCAGAAGAACATGACTGCATCCAGACTGTGTTATGGGGCTTCCTACAGAGCCAACAGTTTTTGGTCTATTTTATAAGCAATAATTTCACAGAATGGCTGAGGTTGGAAAGCACCTCTAGAAACCAACTAGGCCAAACCCTCTGCTCAAAGCAGGGTCAACTTAAAGCCAATGTTCAAGGTCACGTCTCATTGGGTTTTGAATATCTCCAGGGATGGAGAATCCACCACCTCTCTGGGAAAGCTGTGCCAGTGTTTAATCACTCTCACAGAAATTACTGGGTTTTTATGTTTAAGTGGATTTTCCTGTGTTTCATTTGCTCCATTGACTCTTGTCCTATCGTTAGACACCACTGAAAAGATCCTGACTCCATCCTTTTCAATCACCTCCTCCAGGTATTTATTCACACTGATGAGATTCCCCTGAGCTTCCTTATCTCATGGCTCAATCACCCCAATAATCTCACTATCTCAGTCTTTCCTGTTAGGGGAGACACTCCAGTTCCTTAACCATTTTCTTGGCCCTGCGCTGGACTCTCTCCAGTAGCTCCACATCTCTCTTGTCTTGGAAAGCCCAGGGCAGGACCCAGAACTCCAGATGTGGACTCGACAGCACTGAGTAGAGGGCAGGATCACCTCCCTTGACCTGCTGGCAAATCTCTTTCTAATGAAGCCCAGAAGGTCCTTTGTATTATAGCTGCTTTTCAGCTCATTGACCCCACAACTTTTATGGGTACCTGCAGTTCTATGCATTCCTTTGACTAGGTATTTTCCTTTTTTGACCCTTAAGAGGTTTTTTGTCAACGTGTTTATCCAGTCACAAACATTTGGTATAGCAGCCACTCATTCCAGTTTTCTATCATGTGTAACTTGCTGAGGAAGCACTCTGTCCCACTGTCCAGCTATCTTATGAAGATGTTAAACACTTTTGGCCCCAATATCAATCTCAAGTGTACACATCCGTGTGGCTGATCATAGGCCTTTCAGCCCAGCTGTTCAGGCAATTTTCAGTCCAATTCAGTCCTGTTATCTAGTCTGTACATCACTGATTTACCAGGAAGGATGTTACAGCTGCCAGTGTCAAAAACCTTGCTAAATTCAAGATAACAACATACACTGCTCCAACTGATCTGTAGTTTCTTCTTGAAGAAAGGAGTGACACTGGCTTTCTTCCAAGCCCTCAGGACCCTTCCCTGATGGCAACTCAAGAAAGGTCTTGTAGTGACATTAGCTCCCTCAGCACTCATGGTTGCATACCATCAGATTGACTTGTGTTCATTCTAGCTGGGTAAGGATCCCCTAATCTGGTCCTTCTCCAGCAATGGCAATTCTTGCTTATTCCAGATGTTTCCCTGTCTCTAAGGAAAGAGGGAGATCCCAGAGATCCCTGAAGGTTGGTTTTACCAGCAGAGACCAATGAGAAAAGAGCACTGAATACACTGGTCTTTTCTGTCACCAGGTGGCCTGCCCTGTTCAGCAGTTGGCCAACATTTTTCCCAGTCTGCCTTTTGTGGCTGATGTACCTGTAGAAACCTCCCTTTTTGCCCTTCATGTCTCTAGCTAGATTCAACTCCAAGTAGGCTTTGACTTTACTAACCTGATCCCTGCATGCTTAGTCAGTGTATCTATATTCTTCCCATAACATCTAACTACTTCCACCTCTTGAATGTTTCTTTTTTACCTTTGAGCTTACTGTTCATCCATGCAGGCCTCCTCCCACCTCTGTTTTACTTCCTGCAGGTGGGGATGGACAACTCTTGAGTCTGGAAGAGGTGATCTTTGAAAATCAGTCAGCCCTCCTGAACTCCTCCTCTCTTCTGCAAGAAGGTGTCGCATGGGATTCTTCCAGGCAGGTTGCATTGTTTGCTTTCCTGATGTCCAGGCTTGTTAAATTGCTGTCTTCTCTCAGGATCCTGAGTTCCATCTGCTCCTGGCATTCACACTTAGGGGTCTGTGCTGCAGCCAGTTCTGTTCAATATTTTTATTGATGACATGGATGAAGGTGTTGAGTCTTTCATCAGTAAATCTGCAGATGACACTTAGCTGGGAGTGTGTGCCAATCTGTTGGAGGGTAGGGACATGCAAAGGGACATGGAATGGTTGGATGGATGGGCAGAGTCTAACAGGATGAAGTTTAACAAGTCCAAGTGCTGAGTCCTGCATTTTGGCCACAACAACCCCCTGCAGCACTACAGGCTGGGCATGGTGTGGCTGGACAGTGCCCAGGCAGAAAGGGACCTGGGGGCACTGGTCAAGAGCTGACTGAACATGAGCCAGCAGTGTGCCCTGGTGGCCAAGAAGGCCAAGGGCATCCTGGCCTGTGTCAGGAATAGTGTGGCCAGCAGGAGCAGGGAGGTCACTCTCCCCCTGTACTTGGCACTGGTGAGGCCACACCTTGAGTGCTGTGTCCAGTTCTGGGTCCCTCAGTTTGGGAAGGACTTTGAGAGGCTTGAGGACATCCAGAGGAGGGCAACAAGGCTGGTGAGGGGCTTGGAACACAAACCCGGTGAGGAGCAACTGAGGGAGCTGGGGGTGTTTAGCCTGGAGAAAAGGAGACTCAGAGGTGACCTTGTCACTCTCTACAACTCCCTGAAGGGTGGCTGTAGTCAGGTGGGGGTTGGTCTCTTTCTCCAGGCAGCAAGTGACAGAACCAGAGGACACAGTCTTAAGCTGGGCCAAGGGAAATACAGGTTGAATACTAGGAAAAAGTTTTTTACAGAAAGGTTTTTTATATATGATGTGATAATGTTCTGGAATGGTCCGCCCAGAGAGGTGGTGGAGTCACCACCCCTGGATGTGTTTAAAAAAAGACTGATTGTGGCACTCAGTGCCATGGTTTAGTTGAGGTGTTAGGGCATGGGTTGGACTCAATCACCTTGAAGGTCTCTTCCAACCTAGTGATTCTGTGTGATTCTGTGATTCTGTGATTCTCAACCAGTTCATCTCTGTTTGTGAAAATCAGATCCTGCAGAGTGTCCCGTCTCTTCACCTTCTCAGTCACCTGTATCAGAAATATTATTACTATTATTATTATTATTATTATTATTGTTGTTGTTGTTGTTGTTGTTGTTGTTGTTATTGTTATTATTGTTATTATTGTTATTATTATTATTAGGAACTTTGTAATCCTATTTTTGCATTATTGTTCATAATGCACTCTAGAGGCCTCTCGGATTGCTCTTGTATAGCTGTATCCAGCCATTGCAGCACTCCAGCTGTGTGAGAGTAATTTGCCTCTTAATCAGAGATTTCAAAAATCAGGCTCCATCTGCTGAAGAATTCAAAGGTAAGAATTTTCCCTTTTCTTATTTCTTTTCCAAACAATTGGCAACAAATAGAAAGTCGATTTTTCAGTACCATTGCAAAGCACATGTGTTATGGTCAAATATATCATGTGCCACTGTTGATTTTGTAACAAAGAATTGTTTCTATCAAAAGGTGCTTATCAAAATTAAATAGAATCAATAAATAGCTTGCTAATATTTTTGTGTGAGCCAGTTTTTAAATGGGTCACATTGTTCTTTTCTTTGTTGGGAACCTAAAATAGAAGTTATTATATCAACAGTGGTTTGCACATAATAAAACGCTATCTGAAATTTAGTTTGGTAATGTTTTCACTTGAAAATTAAGGCTCAAGTAATATTGTTATTGTAAATTATCATAGTTTACTCTTTTTTTTCTAATTAGAAGCTATATTCTTGATAGTAAAAATTGCAGTCAGAGTTCTGAAGAGAGAAAATGATTTTTTGATACTGGCAATAAGGAAAATAAATATTCATGTTAGAGTATAACATTATTGAGACTTCTTTTCCTTTCATGGGCCAAATTCTCTGCTGGTATATTTGATGCAATTCCACAGACTCCACTGAGACTTCACCAATTTTTGTTACAGAGAACACAGGACATTTTTTATTATTGTTGTAATTCTGTAAAAATAAGGATAAAATTGAAATAGAAGCATCAACAGCATTTTCTTTCACAGATATTGGATTTGAGAGGCTATTTATGAACATCAAACTGTGCTCCATTTCTCCCTGGGGTATCATGCAGATGTGCAGCCACACAGCTGCAGCTCTTCAACGCCAAGGGAAGTATGAGCTATCCCCAGACACCAGCAAAAAGCCAGGCACATGCAGGCCACACAAGGTACACAGAGCCATCCAAGAGTCACCACCACCTCCAGGGGAGGGGTCTTTTATGCTCATTGTGGAACATGCTGAGAAAATGGAAATTCAGATGTGCACAGGGTGCAAGTTGTTTGGCCCAGCTCAGATTTGTGGATCACATCAGTGCTGGTGAGGATTGTGCTCGGGCAATGCCACGTGAGGCTGCAGAGAATTCCTTCTCAGAGAATGGATTTCCTCACTGCTGTGTAAGCAGCTTCTGTTCCCACTCAGCCCTCAGTTCAGAATTAAAGGGCAACTCAGGGCTCCACTTCGGTGGCTGAAGTTAAAGTAAGACTAAAATGGTCAAAGCCATTTGCAACTATGAAAAGCATAATGAGGGAAAATAAAGAGGTCTTTCCACCACCTGCTGAGGAGAGGGGAAGTGCAGGAGAAAACAGACTCAAGTACAAGGTCCTGACTATTTCTGGCACCGTGTGTTAGACTCTTTAAGGATTCTTCAGAGAGGTGAACTTCACTTGCACTGAGATCAATGAAAACCTGTGCATTCAATCTGTTTCTCATAAAAAAATAACTCTGAGTCTCTCCAGTGTGCAAGTCAGAACTGTCTGAAAGTCACAGGGAAATGGAGGGCTGAAAGGCTAAGAGTTTTGTGCTTCTTTTTCTTTTTATACACTTTTTATTCCCACAGATCCTATGGGAAGCATAGGACTTCAGCACAGGGACAGCCAAAAAGATTCAGGGCTGTTAAAATAGTAGCTTGTTTAAATCCCAAGGTAAACTAGTTGTGCTAAATTAATCTGTGAACCCTCACATCAGATCTAGAGCCTCTGAGCAGTACAGATATTTTGAGATGATCTAATTGTGGTTGGAGAGAAGGGAGAGTGTGGGCACGAGTAACACTGTGCTGTGTGCTGCAGTGGTGTTAGCACACAGCACAGGGCAAAAGGCTGACATGGGCAACACAGCCAGAACACCAGGGAGCAAAGGTATCTAGGCATTTCTAAAAGTTAGTTGTTGGAATAATCATAGAATAGCAGATTTGAAATTGAAGGAAGATGTGTAAAGAAGAACTGTGAGTTTTTGGAAGTGATGGTAGGATTAGAAAGAGCAGGGAAAGGTGCTGTTGCCAACTAACAGATTAATAGACAGGAATTGTCTCTTGTGGGAATTTTTCCAGCTCTTCAACAGGAATCAGAGACACCCTGGGTAGCTCTGTTTTCTAAACTCAGGCAGGACCAGTTAAAAGCAGTGCCTCTCACCAGAGTGAATTAGAGGATACAAGTACTGCCATCTTTAACATGTGTTGGGAAGCAGGGGACAGGATTTGACAGGTGAAGGCTGTGCCATGGAGCTGAAGGAGAAGAGCATTTGGGGAACACCAGGGTCCTTCTGGATAATGCTCTTTCGTGGGTCTGGTGCTGCCAGATGCTGTGGGGTGGGAGCACTACATCCATCCCCACTCACACCCAGCCCAGCAAGGAACCACAAAACACCAGAAACTATCCAGGTATTTCCAATATAAGCACTAACACCAAACAAGAAGGCAACAGACAAGACTTCTAATGTGCTGCTGGGAAATGTGGAATATGTAGTATACTGCTATATCCACCCTCATTGCGTGGATGACATTTAAACACTGAAATGGATGTTTTTCAAAAATTCTGGACAACACTTTTGTTTTTACTCCTCTAAACAAATGGTGGAAAACATTTTTTTTAAAACTACCCTGCAGACAGAAAAAAAAAATGAATAACGATTTCGCTGTTTCTGACTCCTTCAAGATGTGATTGATCATTATATTGTCACAGGTCAAACTCTGCCACAGAAAACTACAGATAATCTTCAGCTGCATTTCCTAAACCATTAATAGGATAGACAAGGCTAAGATAACAATGCACAATTTATTTTCCAAAAGCAGCTGACAGGAGGAAATGGATACCAAATGAATTAACTCATTAGAACAGTACGGCACATTTGGAAATTCAAAACAGACTGCCTGGAATGATTTAAATCTACCACGAGGTTAATGTCAGTCCCTTGCTTAGGCGTGCCAGTGTTGTAAACTAGTGATCCAGTTTTAGAAAGGTTGATGGTGCACACCCTGGGACTTGTGCCTTAGGGTGGCCTGGACTTAATTAATTTCATGACTTGAATGCAATTGGCCCCCACAGCTTGCATAGTATGTGCAAAGGTTACATTCACAGGCATGGACACACAAAAACCCACACAGACATACCAACACTTTCTAATATAAACAAAAAAATAGTTGTTAGCTTGTTAAAAATCATTATTAAAAATAGCAGGTGTCTTACAGGCTATAGATACATTCTGTCTTTAAGGAACTGCATCTGTATCCAGAGCAAATCTTGGCAGTTGTCTCTAGGGAGCAAAGTTTCTCTCGTGCTTGATTTATAACTGAGAATTTCTCAGAAACTGGGTTTTAACATTTGTCAGCCACAAGTTGTCAACCAAGCCTATTTTCTCCTGGTAAGCTCCCACCTGTGTCTCTTTCATAGTTACAGCAGTATATTTTTAGAAAATTGTGGACTTTTATTCAGCAATACCAGACTCCATTACAGCACTGCTAAGGTAATATCTACATTTATAGCTGTCATTAATATGGTATTTAAGAGCTTTAGTTGCTTTTTTTTCCTTCACAGGGTAATAAGCCATAATTAAAGGAGTCAGGGGCTGTATTACAGAAACATTCACCACCCCACGTGTAGCACAAAGATTACTTTGCAAAGAGACAACTGGGAACTAAAGCAATTCAGAGTATTTCTTCATATATTCATGGCAATAGCACAGTGGCACTTGTCATTAGAAGAGCAACATTCTAACACAATAACTTGTTCAATCACTGTATCTGAAAATGGCATAAATTTGATTAGTATGGGGACTAGACAACAGTATAGAAATGGTCCTGTTGATTTATATCTGAAGAGTCCACACACATGATCTACAAGCAGCAGCTGTATAAAGCTCTTTGCTTTCATTCTGGTGCAGAAATCACTTGGAACAAGGGTCATCCCAAAACAAAAGCAATTCAAGCAGCCTATCTGAGAGGAAGATGAGGAAGGAAGAAGGAAGGAGACTTATTTCATCTTCTGCACTGCAGATCGTTTATACATCATCCCAGATTATGCAACACACCATGGCAGGGACTGTGAAGCATGAGTTCATGGAGAAAGGGCACTTTCATTAGCAGTGCTGCAGTGTGTGCTCTCAGATGTCTGAGGTGGAAAGGTCACAGCCACAGACTTCACAGCACCTCTGTCTGGCCTGTCTACACCCACCCCTGCTTATCCAGAGTTATGAGGAAGAGAGATTAAATGCTTTCATAGGAGGTGTGTGTTTATCCTGGTGGCACGCAAAGAAGAATCCCGTTAAATTAAGTAGCTCCCTTCTTAAGAATGGCAATTACTGTGAAGCACAGATTAAAGTAAGATTCCATTAATTAGTGATCTGATTTCATTTGGCAGTGATGTTTTACAATGTGTAGTGTCAAACACTATATAATGTCAATGATAAAGAGAGCACATGAGGATTTACAATGTGTAATGACGTGAAATGTCTTTGGTGCTCAAACTCTCACTCCTTTGTTTGCATATAAACCGCAATCTGGTTTGGCAAAAAGCACAAGATTTTTTTTCTCATCTCAAAAAAAAAAAAAAAAAAAGGGGTCAGCTGTACTGGAATGAGGTAAAAGTACAAAGGTAAGGACAGGATTACTTCAGATCAGGGAATTACTTTATATGGTCACAACCCTTTCTTTCCTTGAGTATCTGGATTTAGTAGGATTTTCCAATTACCTCCAGAGAAGTGTTGAAAGTCCATTTTTTAAACTGTATAGGTTTTTGTCCTTTAATTGAATTACCCACATACATGCGCACACAAACACACACACACACACACACACATGCACACACTCTTAACTCCTTTCATTATGCACCAAAAGGCTTTAGTGGCCCCAAGTCACAGCACTCCTGAAATCAAACACGTTGGTATTTTATGGAAGCTATCTTGCAAATTCTTGTAGAACAGATGTGTGATTCCAATTCATGCAACCTGCCAGCTCTGTGAATTGAGGGTCTGAACCAGATATAGTCCTCTTCTTTTATTTTGTTCTGGCTTAAAACAGGTCTCTGAGATCAACTTCATCCATGCAATTGTCCCAATGAGAATTGCTAGATTTAGCTGACAGATGCAAAAAATCTCATGTTGTCACAGAATTCCCCAGTGTCTACTCAGCACCAGATGTCAAAGAATGCAAATCTACAGCTGGGTCTGGTGTTCATTTGTACTCCAAATTCCCTCCCTCCCAGCTGTTGTTTTCCACTTCCATGTACATAGAGTTGAATTTTCAGAAGCAGGAGATAGACACTTATGCCTTCCTATATTTATATGAATATACAAGTTTCTTTATTTACCTGGAAAAAAATCTTTTTGAGTTGAATAATGGTGTATTTGTGAGGGTTTATTTGAGTATGCTTACCCATCACTATTGAAAACAACCTTACTCATCTTCTAAGTACAATCTCTTCTCGGTAAGTTCTCTGGAACTGGCGTTATCTTTCCAAGTAGCTGTTTAGAGGTACAGAATAGGATTTTCACCATTGCTTAGGCCTCCTGGGAACCATGGAAATAATAAGCACAGTAATACAAAACAAAAAACCTACAGTCATGAGGAACTGCAGAGCAGTGTTTGTTCAGTCATCTGGGGGGCCCCTTGATGGCTATCCTTTGTGCCCCTCAGGAAAGGAAGTTCTACCCTGGGACTACAATGACTGGTTTTAAATTTTGCTCTCCCTCATGTAGATATTACCAGCCTGTGCAGCTTTTGAAATATTGTCAGACAATAACAGGTC
The DNA here is from genome assembly GCF_037042795.1 of Molothrus aeneus. Lineage (NCBI taxonomy): Eukaryota > Metazoa > Chordata > Aves > Passeriformes > Icteridae > Molothrus > Molothrus aeneus. The sequence continues at coordinate 115,892,097 of NC_089646.1, forward strand.
TGCAAGAGCTGAATTGATTTTTCCTTTTTTTTTCCCTACCTAAACTGGGGGAAAATTTTGAAATAACAGGTAAAGGTGACTACAGCAGTCTGCATTTGTTTTCCTGAACTTCCTGTAAATTAATTCAGAGGTTCCAAATTTCTAAGGTTCACCTGCAGTGACCTCTAGTGTAGTTTAGATTTCCTTTTCTTAAATGAAGATAGCATGCATATGGAGACCTTCTCTTTCTGCTTATTTGTGTGATGATCTTTCTGCTTATTTTTGTGATGAATTCAACTCACTGAGTTCTCTGTTGTACAGATATTAATCATAATCTAAGAAATTATTTGCTTTATTATGCTTCTGATTTTCAGCCAGTCAAGAAAGCTGGTTTCATCTAGAGCTAAGAACACATTACTGTGTTTAAAAGGAATGAGTTGTAAATGATGGGAGAGGAAAGTATGCAAAATACAGGTTCAAATTTAAATTAAAAGTCAAAATTAGACAATCACATGTAAATCCTCACTTTTAAGGGAAAGCATAGCGTGCACTTTAGCATTGCAACATGCTTTAGATCAGACTGCAGTAGTTTACCAAAACATTCACCTTTCTGCACTGTTTTTATTGCCCTCAGCTGGATGGAGATATTGTTGTCTTGGTTTACCACCCTGCATGTTTCAGTGCCTGCACCAAGTACAATTCACCAAGCAGCACTGTGTCCCCAGCTTCACTGAGACCATGGGTGGCAAACCCACGCTATGACCAGCAGTGCTGAACAGATTTCTCATCCAGTACCTGCAAATAGCCCAGACTCCCCTCACTACAGCTACCACACACTTCCTCAAGGCATGACCTGGCTTGCATGCAGCTACCCCAGCTCCCTCTACATCCCTGCTCCCCAGTGCTCCAAGATCTGACCCTGGGGTGGGCACAGCCAGGTCAGGTACCTGCATCTGCCATGTGAACACTCATAAATCTCCTCATTGCCAACAAAATTAAATCAAACAAATCTGATTACAAAATACTGAAAAGCTGACACCTAAAGTTGCCTAAGCTGATGCCTGAGTCCTGTTATTGTCATGAAATGTTTTAACATAACTTGAGTGATAGTTATCAAACACAGAAGAGGAACACAGATGTAGGGAGAGTCCCCCAGTGTTTCTGTATTTATTAACTGTGCCCACAAAAAGAGCAATGGTAATGAAAATGTTAAGTGTTAACAGCACTTTGGGGAAGTCTAGAAGTGTTTAGAACTACTATTATTATATAGGTATCCACAATATCCATTTTTAAGGTAGATAATAGTATCAATTTGGGAAAGCAGTGATTGAAGATAAAAAAACCCCGGTGTTTAGTGGTTTTACATTAGGCACTAGCAGAGCTATCCACCTATCAGATAAGAGGAAAGGAGGGAGAAGAGTACAAATACTTTGTTTGAAGTGACATGACCCGGCACAAATAGCCTCAGTGACATTTTAAGATCAAACAGTCCAAGCATCAGATACATACACTTCAAATCACAAGAAGTTTTGACAAGTTGAGCCTGATCTGCCTAGCCTGATCTGAGCTAGTGCTCAGAGTGACAAAAACTTTTATTTAATTCTGATTTTCTGAGGTTTATCCTTCATATATTTAAAATTATCACCAGGTTACATTTCCTTACTTATTTAACTTCTAATGCATTCTAGTGACACTATCCCAATGATATATTTATTTAAAAAATCAAAAATACATATACCAATTTACATTTTCAGGCTAGTGAGTGTTTGCCTGAAGAATTAGAAAGGAATTACTACTAAGGCAAAAGCAAATATTTTTTAACTTGATGAAGAAATACATGTTCAGATATTTAAAAAAATTAAAACCTAGCCAAAGATCATGTTTAAATATGATAATTCATAAAAGTAATGTTAAAATTTTGAACAAATATTAAAGAAAGAGGAAGTACTAAGAAAGGTAGGGAAGTCAGGGAATTTTTCAAATGCTCTGTACTGTCAAATACACATTAAATTTGAGACTGCAAGATATTAAGAATTAAACTGTGAGAAGTCAGCAGGAAAATGAAATGCTGATTGCGCCCAGAGTAAAGCACAGGAGATGCCCAAGGGGGATTAAAAGCCTGTCTGAAGGGGTGTTTGGAAGGTTGAGGGGAAACACTCTTCTGAAGCAAATGGGCAGGTGGCAGCACTTAAAAAATAACTGGGGAGAAAAGCAATGTCACCTACAAAAATCATTGGGAAAGAGCATTAGAGTTTCTTATGTTGCAAAGGTTTAAATTCACAGGAAGCAAATAAAGGACATTTGTGCAGTAAAAAGCAGTCTGTCAGAGCCTGTCCCTCATGCTACAAACATCACTTCTGTCAGAAAGGAAACATATGTTCTCAGCCATCCCCAGTCTCCAGGAGCCAACACGCTGCTGGAGCTGGACACTGAGCACACAGAGCTCTGGCAGGGCTGGTGTGGGAAATGGGGCTTGGGAACCGCAGCCAGGCTGTGCGGAACAGCCATCCCTGCTCATTCTGAGCTCTCTGGGTAAAACCAGATACCTCTGGATTCATTATAGTGAATGTCTGCCTTATGTTCATTATCAGAGAAATTTATCTCAGAAGCACTGCCTTCTGCCTGGAAAATAAATGTTTCTACTTTGCTTCATTGCCTAATGGCTGGAGGAGTCCATTACCTTGGGAAAACATTTTTTCCATTTACATTGACTCTTAAATATTTTATGATCATTTTTCTTTCTAGCTTTCACAGTAAATAAAGTAAATACATGACAGACACAAGATGTTAAATAGTCACCAATGTATGTAATTTAGTGTATATATTGATCCTCACCTATTTTTATCCTGACTTTCTATAAATTGTACTATACACTGTACTGCTTCCTTTAATTATTTTCATTTACTTTAGACTGCCAGTGCTTAGTTTGACTACCTTTCAGTCTCTATCCTATAAATACTTCATAGTGGGCTTCAGGAGGTGCAGCATTTAAACTAAGCAACTCTGAGTCTAAGATCCTAGTGTTTGAAAGGCATTTAATTATTACTTCCCCTCTGTGAGGACTGTTGCAGTGACATTTCCATGTAGTACCACTGTCACTAACTCACTTTCAGTTATTTTGGGATCAAACATTATTTCTCTCAGTCTGAAAAAGATGGTAAAAGACTTTTTAAATCATCAAATGTAATACATTCTGCACATACAGCCAAAATAATAAAAAGTATTAATACTATCATTATTAATACAAATAATAATCCAGTTACATTTGTTGAAAGCAGAGAGCAGAGTGAGACTCCAAGGCACCTCAGGGATGAGCTGATAGACTATATCCCTGAAAACTCATTTCTACAACACTGTTTTGCTTTGCCTTCTCTCTGTTTTCAGGAATCACAATGGCATTGGGAATACCTGGTTTCCCTTGCATGTATCAGCTGCAAAGAAATAACCAGATGTGTACAGGGAAACTGAGCCAAGACCTACCTAACACAAGAGGAGACTTTCTGGACTGAATCACTCCAGACTGGGCTACAGGTGACAGGCAGAGACCTTGCTGTTTGTGTAAAGCACAGTCCTCATGCTCAGTGCCCTGCAGCAAGGGGATGATGGTTGTAATAGCCACAAATGTTGTGCATTCTATTAAATGGAACCCAAATGCTGTAACATTGTGGGGAAATTATGTCTAGGGTTATTATGGTCTGTAGTATTCTGTAAAATCTAGCTTTGTTTTTTGAGTCTCAAAGGGTGAAAACCCTTGGAGGAGATGTAGATTCAGAGATTTTGTGAATTCTGTGATTCACAGACATACAAAATGGGTAATGCCCCACTCCCAGGGAAGGGACCAGAGTGGGTCATCTGGTCCAGGCTCCCTGCTCAAGTAGGGTTGTTCCTAGAGCACATGGCACAGGATTGTGTCCAGATGGTTCATTAATATTTTCTGTAAGGGAAAGTCCACAACTACTCTGGGCAATCTGTTCCAGTGCTGGATCACCTGCCCAGTAAAGAAGTTCTTCCTCATACTCAGGTGGGACTTTCTGTGCATCAGTTTCTCTGCCTATTGCTTCTTGTCCTATTGCTTGGTACCACTGAGAAGGGGCTGAACCCATCCTCTCAAAACCCTCCCTTCAGATTCTGACAGAGATTGATGATGTCTTCTCTCAGTCGTCTCTTCTTGAGGCTGAACAGGCCCAACTCCCTTTCCACATAGGAGATGCTCCAGTCCCTTAATGCTTTTCACTTCTTGGAATGGAAAAAAATTAGGCCCCTTTAAACATTATATTTTTAATATCAAAGCCAAAAAAATTAAGTGTTCCTAGAAAATGTCATTCTTTTCCATAAAATCTCTCTCTCCATTTTGCTCAAACACACATTAATATTGAACAAAATGTTTCAGAAACTCTTCCAACCTTTGTGAAACATTTACTATGTGTAGGATATATATGACAGCAATTTTCAAAGGTCAGGATATGAAATAATATATTATTACAACATATTAACTGTACCCACTAACTACCCCTGCCTATACAACACTGACCAGGCATCACAGCATTAATATTTTTTTCTAAAAAGAAAAATACGGGTCTTTGAGAAAAATACAGTCTTCTACCAAACTACCTTCTCTGAGTCTTGCAAGTTTTAGAAATTTAGTCTGCTTCCAAGGAGTAGTTACAAAAGAGGTGAGATTTAAGGCTGGCTTCAGAACTGGGCAAATAAGCTTTGGTGTCGAGTAAATTAACTATGGGGGAACTGGAACTAGGGAACTTTGAATTAAATCAACTAATAAATTCAGCCAGAAATGGGGACTGGCTAGGGAGAATTAAAAGGTCATAATACCTTAGTTTCATATTTCTTTGTTTAATGAAATTCCTTATTTGAAGGCACTGAATATTTTTATTATACCTTTTAAACAAAACATTTGAAATCATTTTAAAAACAACACTTTTAATTACTATTTTTTTATTTTACTAAGATAATCAAAAAGTCCTAGTCCAAAATCTTAAAACAACATTTTATCTTCAAAGAAAAAAAAAGGATTAAAAGGATTCAAAATGTGCTTCCCAAAAGCCTTAGCATATATATATATATATATATATATATATATATGTGTGTGTGTGTGTGTGTGTGTGTGTGTGTGTGTGTGTGTGTGTGTGTATGTATGTATACATATATGCATCAGTCATTTAACTTCTGCTCTCACCAGAAATGTTTGCTCTTCAGACAACTTTCTCAAAGTGAAGCATAGGGCATATAATCTGTTGAGCTGTAGCTTACACTGCAATTGGATTTGCTCCTTAGAACATTTTCTGAAATTTGCTTTATGGATGTACATTTTACTGAAATCCCTGGGGCCCCTCGACCTTCATAGATGCCTTGTTAATAGAGAGCACTACTACTCAAAAATTTAACTGGAGTTTAAGCTGTTTGAAAGTGGTCCTAGATTTATTACGATCCCTTAAACAACTTTCAAAAGTACTGTAATTTTTAACACAATACTTGACATACTTTGTTTTCTTGTCTGTCCATGTGGTTAATTTATTTTTTCATTAAATGAATAGGAATATTTACAGGATTTTTTGGAGCCTGTTTATTAAACCATCATACTTGTACATCAAGAATAGTACATCAAGAGAACACCCTTCTTAAATCATTCCAAGAGGTAAGTGATTCTATCAAGAAAATGAATACAATGTATCCCAAACATATATTTAACTATAATACAGGTTGCTTGTTTTTTGCAAGTCTGGACAGACAGTAACTCTATAATATTAGAATTTAATTTTATTTCTACCAAAGAGTGGCAATTTGCTTTATGATCTACCACCTTTGCATGCCAACTAAGGCATGATAAACAGTAAACTGAAGTCCCAATTGAAATACCAAAATTCCAGTACCAAAAGGAGATCTACAAGAGGGCTGGAGAGAGATTTTTTTTTAAAGGTCATGTTGTGATGAGACAAGGGTAAATGATTTTAAGCTTAAGGAAGGCAGATTTAGATTAGAGCATGGTGAGGCACAGAACAGGTTGCCTGGAGAGGTGGTGCATGCCCCATTCTGGAGCTGTTCAAGGCCACGCTGGATGGGCCTTTGAGCAACGGGGTCTAGTGGAAGGTGCCCCTGCCCATGGCAGGGGGATTGGAACAAGACCTTTAAGGTCTGAACCCAAACTCTTCTATGATTTCATAATTTTATTAGCACCAGCTATCATGACTCATGATTTAGTTGCTGTACTGTCTTTAGCTGATGTACATCAAAGGCTCACATAATATAGCAAACAAGCTCTATCTTGCTAAAGCAGAGAAAACTGCACTGTTCCTGTGCAATGGTGGTAAGATCTGGGAAAAGAGATTATTTTTTGTGGTTGAGTTTCTACATTGGAAACATTTCCACACTAAAGTTCAGGGTGAGACAGCAGCATTTGCCACAACCTCACTAAAACTTTAGTCAAGGAAAGATATTCAAAGTGGTGGGATTTCCTTTAAAATATTTATTTCAGTGTATACCTTTTGTCCTTATTATAAATTAATATGAACCTGATCAATCACTTCATCAATCACCACTCATGGGCCAACCTTTCATTCCTGATTTCCATCCCTTCCTTCAACTCGTCAAAAGGAGTAAAGGACAGAGATGTTTTCCAGCACACCCCAAGGAAGAAAATGAGGCTAGACTGAGGCCAGGAATAATTTCTAAGGTTGAGGGCATGTTGAGCCCAGAATTCGCAGAAATTTTCAATTTCAGTGGGCACTGAGATACAGTGCTCTGAGTACTGAGTAAAGCACAACCCACCTATTTCTTCATGCCAAGTATTCCTTTAGGAGGCATGTTTGCTCAGATTGGCCAGGTCATCTGAATAATTGAGTTTCTGTGCTATTTCAGTTCCTCACTGGGCTAAGAAGCATGCAGACTCTAAAGGAAGAATTGTCATAACCTTACTATTCCTTACTTGCCTTATTTGTTTGTACACTTATGCTTTTTTTTTTTTTTGCTTTTATATCTTTAGCTGATGCAAAAAGTACTTTTCAAAGAGTATGCATGCAAGCAAAATCCCTTTGGCTCATCCTGATTTGTCTTTGTCCTCTTAACTTGAACTGCTCCATCTTTGCTACATGCCCTCAGAACATTAGTGACAAACTACTATTATAGATAGAAAAAATTACCTGCTGATAGCAAGACACCAAGATTAGATTATGGGATTTGTCATGCTGGAACTTAGTCCTGCTGTGTTTCATCTACCCTCTCATCAAGAAATCTCCGCAGAAACCAGCATCAACACTGTCAGTGCCCACAAAAATTCTCCAAAGTATATCTGGTCAATGTTTATTCTCACAGAATGTTTGTGATGCAGACCTGTGAATGACTCTAACCAGAAGAGAATGAAAATCAAGAATATCATGAGCCAATTTTTCTTTCACCTCATGCTGTTTTATTCTCCTAAGTCTCATAGCTGGAATCTGCTTAGATAGATACAGTTGTTAGGGATTTACAGAAAATGCCTAAACATTGTATGGCATCACAGTCTATATCAATTCTCTTGAAATATTTCAAAAAGAGTAGAAGCTTTGCTTTATCTCAGCTTTAAAGATGGGCTTCAGCTTTTGTAAGCACTGTTTGAGCGTCTATGTCATAACTCAGGACTCAGAGAACGCTTTTTGTTCTTTTATCCACTGATTTCCAGTTGATATTCACTGCAATCTAGCTCCTAGGAATCCCATCTGTAAGAGTGGAATGAATACAATGAGACTTATAACTTTTTTTCTATCTATATAACCCAGATGAAAAACTTCAAATAAGTGAAGCAAAGCACGTGTGTTCAGTGTTGACAGTTTATCTTCTGTGACTGTCTTTCACAGTAAATACATGATTGAAACACTCAGTTTAAATTTAGGCAGACATACTTATTACTACAAAGAAAAAAATAAAAATTTCCTACATCTTTGTCCACTTAATATTCTTACAAAGACATTCTAAATTAAAAGATATTTATTTTTAAGCTAGATTTTATCCACTTAACATATAATGATTTATAATAAACATATAATAAACATTTATTATTATAAATCTTTATTATTGTTGTTATTATTATTCTTATTATAAATCTTTATTATTGTTGCTATTATTATTATTATTATTATTATTATTATTATTATTATTATTATTATTATTATTATTATTATTATTATTATTATTATTATTATTATTATTAATCTTACACAGTTTAAGATAACTTGCAAACAAAAACATACTCACTTCCCTCTCAGAAACATAAAAATAAATCACCACCATATGTTGGCCTGAGTTAACCCACAAACACATCCCCTCATTCCTCACTGCCTAGTGCCTCATCATCAACAGGATCTTTTCCCTACCTCTGCTGCCTTCCAGTGGCTCTACTGCCTTTCAGCTGCCAGCTGCCCTTTTAGAATTTGTTCTTTTTTCTAGGATCTTTGGAACTCCTTTATCTTTATTAGTAAGTCTTGCTTTGCTCTGATTTGCCTGATTTATTTTACAATGAATGTTTGAGAGAGTAGGTTAAAAGCTTCTTTCCCAGCTTCCCCTCTCATTCATTGATTTGAGATGTTTCTTTAGAGAGGAAAAGGAAAGGAGCTCAGTTTCTGGAATATTTCCAAATACACTAACATTGCAAAAGTCCAGATATCTCAAATTCTTGATCTGCTCATTCTCACTGTAATTTCTTTGACATTCTCTGGCTACACAAAGCCTCTTTGCCTATCTCTCCAAGTATGACAAAATTTCTTATATGATTCAATGGAAACATCACAGTGTTATTTATCAAAATGTGTAGCATAGCTGGGAACTTCTTTCCATGTTTTCTTCCCCAGTTCTATTTCCTGCATTCACTTGGAAATATCCACCATCCTAACAACAAAACCCATCTCTAGATTTGTCTCTTCATGGCACCTGAGTGAATGGCTGTGAATGGTGTGTGATAGCTGATACCTGCATGAATGGTTCTTTCAGATTACAGGTAAGATAAACTTCTTGGAGAACAAGCACAAAAATTTTCACTAACAGAAGTATATAAACATCATAACTCTCCTGATGAAACTCAGCAAGGATTCATTATGCAGACAATACAAGCTATTACAGCAGAAAAACAAAATTAGCTCTTATATCATTCAACTGAGCCTGTGCCAAAACAAGAAGTAAATCACTGAAGTTGTGTATAATGCATGAGGTATACAGCATTGTTGAAAATTGATTTTTTTTTATGATAAAAGGGAATTGGCACAGAAGTGATATGTAATTTTAAATGCTTAGCCTAATAACGTTGCTAATTTTAATTGCTATTAGAAGAACCTTGTTTTCCTCTAAGGCATTATGTAAAGAATCATTCTAGCTCAAATATGCATGGGAAATGTTTAAGGGCCATTACAGAACAAACAATGAATATCAAAGCAACGGCACTAAACCAGCAAATATCTTGAGCTGTGATGCCAGGACTTGGCTGTTTAGCTATCAAGCAGACATTAACAGATGACAGATAAGTTATTATTCAACAAAGCTGGATGCAAAAAGCTTAAATGCATCCAAACAATAATGTAAAATACAATCTAAAATTCGATGAATGGGAAAAACTACACATAACATAAAAACATAATTTCTGTGTAATACTCTTAATTATGAAATACTAACATTTCAGCATGCAAGGTTTTAGCAGCAGTTTGGAATCCAATTTATGAAACTGAGTCCCACACATTTACATATAATTGTATCTGTGCAAAAGATGCCAGCATGTGCTGAGGAGAGGCTTTGGCATGCAGTGGCTCAGAGGGAGGGAACAGTACAAAGGCCACCACATCCTCTGTCTTGCCCAGACACTTTTCTACTCAGAACCAGAACTGTCCTGTGTAACAATAGCAAGTGCCAGAAGCTCTTATCACCTTCCTGGAGGTGACCTCTGCAGGAAGGCAGAAGGGTCTGTGGAGGCACACCCTTTTCCTCTCCCAACCTCAGGAAAGCCCTGCTCATGGCCGAAATGATATTATTATTAGTAGAGAGGCATGAATATTCAACTAAAAGCAATGGAGGGATGCAACTAGAAAGATATTTAGTAGTGTGTTGGAGATATAAGCAGATGCTGTGTTCACTGGAAACAAAGAAGCAAATGAAAAGCAAAAATATTTTAAAGTAAATTTTATAAGCAAGTGTATCTATTCCATAAGGATAGGACTCAGAATAAACCAGTGCACATAACAAAATCCAGCAACAAAATCTTGGTCACTGTGACAGCACAGACTAAAATGCTTTTTCTGTATTTCCTGTATTAAATGAGGGAATAAGCAAGGGAAAAAGAATACAAAACAGAATCCAACTCCATAGACAAGGCAGTCTCTAATAAAGGACCTAATTTGTACTATTCTTCATTACAAACTCAGAGAACTATCCAAAGTAGACAGATTTTAGGGTAATTTGTAAATCAATTACTTTCTCATTAGCATTGTTATGAAGAACACTCTGGACATTACACAAACATTTGCTCAAAACAACTAATTTGGGTTTAAAAGCAGAGAAGTGCCTGTAGGCAAACAAAAATGCAGGCCATATGTAAATTGAACAAAATTAATAACTATATTGAGTTAATCTAAAATCAATTAATAATCATTTAATTTGAAGTAAAACTACAGTTTAAAATATCCCATGAGACGTGTAGGCGGTAGAATTTTTTCCTGTATGATCTGTGTCCTAACTGGCAGGAACAAATTTGCGATAACAATTACATTTAGTAATGATATTTAGTAAGAAGACATTTAATTACAAAACAAGGAAGAAATGTAAAAGATATAATGGCAAGAACAGAAATCCTGGCACGACAATCTGAAGAACAAGTAGAAAACATAAACTATTAATAATAGTAGCCACAACATTCAATTTTGAAATATTTCAAGGAGTGAGAACAAAACTGACTGATGACACAAACATTTTTTTTCTGGTCAAGCAACACAAGTCTGTTTGCAGTCAGAAGGATGGAAAAAAGTTCAGACTGAGCTGATTAAATACAATATCTTAGGATATAAAAACCTCTGATTTATGTTTTTTTATCATTTTTTATGGGTTTTGTGTGTAAATGCAGACTGAATTGTAATGACTGGAAAAGAAGTCTGTATGCTAACTCATTATTTGTTTACCAAGTGATAACTTGGAATTGTAGTTAACTATTTCCAAATCTTTTCAAGAAAAGGTCACTTTTGTTGTTTGACTTGGACATGCTTATTTTCTGTCATCCCTTGTTGCTCAGGGCTTTGCATATTTCATAGGAATATAAGATTGAAAGTCTTCCCTCCCATTTAGTCACTAAATACATTCCCTGCTGGCAAAGACAACCATGTGAATAGCTTGCTATCATTCAGTTATTATTGGATACATTAGACAGCTTCCTTTTTCCTTTTTAATAATATTGTCCAGGGAACTCCTGTAAGTCCCATTATGTTAGGTTCACTGCCAATGCTCGTGAACAAAAGAGAAAGACATACAATAAAACCAAAACCACATGTGAATTTCTGGCATGACCTGAAGTCAACGGGCGCTGTGACATTTGTTTGGATTTCACCCTGCAATTATAGAAAGGGAGTGTTCTCACTCCTTAGGGCTTTTCTCATTCTGCCATCAGAAGCTTGAGAGCAAGGACAGGAGTGTAAGGCTAGTTTCAGAAAGAGATCAGAGCCCAGGATCTACACAATGAATCTAAAAGTCACCTACCTGGAGCTTTTCAGCAGATCATTGCACCAGAAAAGTCTAAAGTTTACAGCTATCTAAAAAAATAAAATAAAATTTCAGTCTGGAGCACACCCAGAATACTTATGTCCTCAAAGGCATTCCCAAATGATAGAAGTACCATTTCTTTCTCCTCTGTGAGGCCATACATGATTGGTGTTCTTAGAAAAAAAAATCCTCAAACCTTTTCTTATAAAAAATTAAGGGAAAAAAAATATTGTATCTTTTGTCCTTAGCTTTTATTGTCCTCATATGCCTATGACACTCAAGGTTAACTCTCAGGAGGACTTGAACTACCTCGCCCACTTCCCAAGGGAGTATATTCTCACCATGTCTCAAATAAGCTGGAGTGAAATTATCTCAATTAGTCCTATTAAATTGTCTCACACTACATACAGTAATTCTAGAGGAGTACAGAGACTGTAGAGATTTAAAATGTCTAAGTCCATAAATTACTTCACAAAGCATGAAAAAGTTTCATCAGAAGAATTTATAAAACCCACACTTAACTCTCCCTGCACTGCCACCTACAAAGACAGAAGAATGTGACAGTGAGTGTTTCACAAAACTGAATAAATTGTATTGGATCTGTTGATCTCCTGCTTTAGGGATTTCTGAGAAAGGGCATCAAATTTTGCCAGGAGGGAGAAAGAGAGCCTTAGCTTTTTGAGGGAGTAAGGCTAATGCTCACTTGATTTCTAATTGTGATTGTGTGCTCCCATAGACCCCACTCTTGCACACCTCATTCTCCATATATTATATATGCATTCTCCATATATTATGATTGCTTAATGATTGATTTCTCCACCCTGAAAAGCTGATCCCTGAAAATTCTTTAACTGATGGAGAATACAGACACGGAGAATACAGACACAGAGAATAAGAGGAATCAGAATTCTTCTCTGTCTCTCAGCAGCTCTAGGTTACTAATCTTACTGATTAAATGGGATATAATAATGCCACTGTGAAAGTGGACTGTTAAAATATTTTCCTGGGGAAGGAATACTTTTGGAACTTGTACAAATGTTCTTGCATTCATGAAAACATGGAGTTGATGAAGCACTTCTGGATTGAAAATCAGTATTTCCCTTACAAGTGATAAGTCATGCAGACTCTCCTAAACAATTGCAAGATAAGCAAATAATATCAGCTGGAAAGCACTCGAATTGACAGGTTATGGTAAAAGTTGCTTACATCACTGTCTTCTGAACACAAAATAAAGTTTTCACTTTCCAAAAGATAGTGATTTTTCTTACATATTTCATTATGCTGTGCATTGTTGTTGCTGAAAAGACAGAGTTCCCAACCTTCACCCTTGTGAGTCCTCAATTTTTCTAAGGTAGTCACACGTTAAAAAAAAAAAAAGCTCCATCATCACACCTGAACTTCATGTCTCATGATTTTATCTTTGACTCAGGACATCTTGGCTCTTGATCTCTTGTTTCTACCTTAATTAAGTGTACTGGCACACACAGGCTCTTTCAGTGGTTACAAGAGCTGGCAGAGCAGAATTTACGGTGAATAGTCAAGAGAGGGAGGTTTTACAGGGGCATGTAGTGGAAGGACAGGGAGGAGTGGTTTTAAACTGAAAGAGGGTAGATTTAGATCAGATATTTGGAAGAAATTCTTTACTGTCAGTGTGGTGAGGCACTGGAATAGGCTGCCCTGAGAAGTTGTGGATGCACCATACCTGGAAGTGTTCAAGGCCAGGTTGGAGGAGTCCTGAGCAACCTGGTCTAGTGGAAGGTCTCTCTGTCCGTGGCCAGGGGTTAGAACTAGATGATTTTTAAGGTCCCTTCCAACCTAAACCATTCTAAGATTCTACATTTCTATGCCATGGAACAGGACTAAACCATTGTCACGAACAAGACACCACAAACATGGACATAGCAAATATATCATCAAGCCCTCCCTACCTATGTTGAAATGATAGAATATTTTGCTCTCCTGATCAAATAATCCTTTTCAATGCTACATTTTTTAAAAAAATCAATTGTCAGCTACTATTTCACTAAATTATAACTTTGAACAGACTATTCTTCCAAAAAGCAAATAAGGGGGTGGAAATTATTTGTAAGATATAAATACAGTAGCACTCCTTATGGCGAACAGGTTAATTTGGTATGCTGACGTGTGCCTCATTTAAACACTTCTGCACATTTCGAAGCACTTATGAAAACAAACAGGATAAGGTTTTTTCAGAAAGCAAAAAGGAAAGGCTGAAAGACTGTATTTCATTATCACCAAACCAGAAGGTGCAAAACTGGTACAATGCAGAAGTCAGAAGAGTTGCTGTGATCTAGGTTTCTGAGAAGCAATCTGCACTTACCACACACACTGATGGGTTGAACTTGATCTTTTTCCTGTAGTGATGACACACATCCCCCTCCTCAAAAGAACAAAAACACTTTTATAGTCAAAGACGTTCAGCTTTCCTTAGAAAATTGAATCCTTTGGGTTTATTACCAGGAAACTCAAACTGATTAAATCAGGCAAAAAGGAAATTTTAAGAAGTATAAAATATTCAATTTGCCTTCTGTACCGTGAAGAGGGGTCTTTTTGTGTCCTGCCTTTGTGACAGCCAGCTCAGTGACCTTCAGAACTGAACAGAACTGTACAGTCTCCTGTGAATTCCATGAAATCATAAAATCATTTACTTTGGAAAAGAATTTTAGGATGACTTAATCCAACTGTGAATCCAGTGCTTCTAAGTCCACCAACTAGACCATGTCCCTAAGTGCCACACCCACACATCTTGGAAATACGTCCAGGGATGGTGATTCTGCAACTTGCCTGGGCAACCTGTTCCAGTGCTTAAGAACAAATCTCCTCTAGCATAATTGGAGGCCATTACCTCTTGTCCTAACACTTGTTACTTGGGAGAAAAGACAAACACACACCTCACAACAGTTGTTTGTAGGTCACCCTTTCACCTTTTCCCAAGGTAACAACAAACTAGACAGATTCTGTAAGTAAAAATCTGTTAAGATTTTTCAATTTGTACAAGGAAAAGAGGGAAAATAATTATTGGAAATTATACAAATCACTAAAGGTTGTAACAAACTAAAAACAGTATTAAATGTCTGGAGATATTCATTAACATACATTACAAAGGACAGATGCCACCCTCCCTAATTTTTGTGGTATCTTTTATATTGTGAGAATTGCAAATCAAGTGAAGAAAAGGCTTCACACCATTGTCCAGCACATGAATCAAGGTTTATGTTTGCATCAGTCCTGGTGATCTACAGTTTTGATTGATTCTTCAAACAAAAGTGAAGCCTTTGAGCCTTTGATCAGCAGCCTTTGCTCTCTCTGCACCAATGCTGTGGATCCACCAGCAGAAAATCTGACTACCAGCACAATCAGGGCAGACCAACTTTTTGTCCACCTTTCTTTATGTCTATTACCCTTATGACTCTTTGGCCTGCATCTTCCAGTGGGTACTGCCACTCAACACATGAACCTAATTGCTGTATTTGGGGTTATTTTCATTTCAAAGTGTCCTTCTCACTGACCACCAGTATAATACCAGTGCTATGCAGTGTGTCCTACAGAACAATACAATGGGATTTTTTGACACAAGCGGGTATAGGACATATGTCCTGGCAGACAAAGTCAGATTCAATGCAACCCTCTGCCAAACTTCTGGGAGATACTGTAAAGCAAGTAGTCAATGGAGCTTGGATATAATTTGGGTGAAATAATTGTCATCTTCTGAATGGAGGTGGACATGGTAGCTCATCAAGGAAAATGAGGGCCAGAAATGGAAACAAAGAACAAGCAAGACAGAGAGGTTGGGAATACTTTCACATTCCCCAACAGTAATGAGAGCCTTCATCATACCTACGATGCAAATTCATACTCGATGAGAAAACCTTAGTCTTCACTAATGCTGTCACACATCTTCTCTCTCAGATCAACTCTTGCAGCCCTCGCACAGGCTGGTAAAATCCCAGGACACCCCTGGGGAAGAAGGGCAGAGACTAGCAGACTGTCCCATCCCATTCCACCACACCAGCCAGGGGCAGACATGGGCTGATTCTTGGCAGGAATTGCCTTTCATTAGTGGGAAGAAATTAATCTGGTCCCCCTAAGGAGCTATTCCCTCTTTCCACCCCAAAGAGCCCTGCAAAAGGCCACAGCAAAGGCAGATCTTCTTCTGTTGAGTTTCCAAATGATAACTCCAGCCCTACATCCAATCTTAATTATGTTTAATTAGATATGGCCTCTAATGCCAGTAATATCTTTAAGAAATTGCCCTTCCTAAACTCAAGTAGACACAGGTAAACATAAGAGGAAAATATAGTGTAGTTTTAGCTTTAGATTTCTCAGCTCTAAATTTACTTCCAACTGTGAACCTAAACGTAATTATTAGCTGGAGTCCTTTCTACTGCTGTCCCCTATATTATGCAATAATTCTTGAAGATTATTATTTTATTCTAATTTTTACTATAAATAAATATGAATTCTGTCTGTCTTCATAAATCACACAAAGTGCAAATCCCAGTGCAAAATTTAATTATATGAATGAATTGAAGGAAGACCAGAAATAAATGAGAGCATAAAGCACTGGCCTAAGCAACTGTTTTCTCTATTTGTACTTATCTAGACCCTCTTGAATGAAAAAAGTTTTCTTTCAGTACTAAACCCAAAACTATAAACCTAACTCCAATCCTAATATTAATATCAACACCAATAGTGATCACATCAATGAAAGTGAAAGAAAAGCATATTCCCATAGAGAAACTCATCATCTTTCTGTTTCCCTAGTCTCTGGAATATCCACCCATAAATTGAGAAAAACAGAGATCTGATTTCCTATTCCTAACCCTTCCCTACCGTAGTCATGGCATTGGTACAAATCTCACCTCTACAAGACGACACAGAATATTCATCAGCCCTAAATTTAAAGCAAGCTAGAGCCTTAACCTAATGCCACCACTAGCTCTAACGTAGTTATAACCTGGTATGCATTCAGACTCCAAATTACACAGTATCTGCCTTTATCAGCATCTGTTACCTCATCTTCTGAACTTGTGCAAGCCACAGAGAATCAACTGGAGTCTTGAAAATCCAATTCCAAACTCTATGTCTGACGTTAATTATTTGCAAGGCTTGGAGCATAATGACAGAGTACATCCAATTTCCTATCCTGTCATCACCTGCCCTCTTCATAACTCTGTCACACCACCAGCATAAAGACGTGAACAAATATCCTGAAAACTTGAATTCCCAAATCCCAGTTATAATACTTGTATTAATTAAACATATGTAAATAGTAAAGAAGGATATAGAGCTTTTACCCCTTTCTTCTTGATTCTTTACCCCCCTGAGAAAACCAAAAATCTCTGCAATTCTTTCTAACACTCCCAAAGCCCAACTCAAAATCTACCCCTTGAAGCCTGGTGTTGGTTTGCACACCCAAGCAAGCAATGATCCATTCAAAATTTTCCACTTCTGAACATGTGGTTCCTAGAAGCTTTATATTCTGACTCATACACAAACCATATATCACTTTTTCATTATTTTCAGCAGACAAATGTGCAGATTACAAATTCCTAGCAGATTTGTCTCCACAGATTAGTCCCAGCAGATTAAGAAAAAATGTCCCCTTTAGTCTTTATTCTCCTCCCAGCCATCTAGGACCTACTGCAATGCTACAGAATTCTGAATCTGCAAAAATTTCAAAGTCAATCCCAGCCCTGATTTTGGTTGAGGCCTATAGCCAACACAAAAATACACATTAAAATATTCCCTTTTGTCAGCATTTGTCCTCTTCCTAGTTCTGAGGATCTTAATCTTGGTCATGTTGACAGAGCCAGGGAAACTAATAAAATATAATATTTCTTTAGTTTAATTTTAACTGGGATCCAGTCAAATAGGACTTCTAAAAATTAAATATCTGATTTTGGCCATTTTTTTCATTCTTTCTATCTCTGGACAGTCTGCATTGTCAGCAAGTGATAAGAATGAGCTGGATGGTGAAGAAAAATTTTCCAAATGAGTACATTTCACAGAGATGTTGATAACTACAGACAGCAACTTCTTCAGCTAATGTATCAAGAAATATATGTTCATCCTTTTACTAATTTTTTTACATAAATTTATATAGTGTTCTACAACCCCACAAAATTTCTATACCACAAATTTAGAAGTGCTCTTCACCAGAAATGATAGACAGGAAACATGATACATAAAGTATTCTGTTATGAGGAGTTTTAACTTTTGCAGCACTGCTACGATTTAGTGCCAACATTTTTAGTTGCATACTTGATGCAAGTTCTCCACCTAGTGGACTCATTTTTAATGCTCCAAAGGATCATAGTTCCTTTCATGTCATCTTTTTCACTTCTGATTCATTTAAGGAGTAATAGAAACAGTTCCTTACCTAAGATTTTATAAATACTTAAGGTATATAATAGATTTTTTCAAAATAAAACTTCACACTGTGACTGAAATATTTACAATAGGTTTGGAAAACATAAAGACCAAGAGAACTATGAAAGTAAAACCAGTTACAACAATCAACTTGTATCCACAAAATCATTTGAACAAAACAGCCCCAGATATTTTACTCATCAAGGTTTTGGTAGTTGAGTGAAATTCTATTTTTTTTTTGTAAATCTTAAAAGCCTTCACAAATATTAACAACAACCACATTTAAAAGAAAATTCTAGAGCAGGCAACATAATTGTTCATAGAGCATTGACAAAACAGCCCCATCCAGGTGCCAGAGTAAAAAATAGCATTTTGAACAGCTCATTGTGGGGCACAGGAAATTCCAAATCACTTGAAGTTCTTGTTTTGAGTCTGGATGAAACAGTAAAACACATATTCTGGTGTTACCACATACTTGTGCATGTATGTACATAATGCAAGAATGCAGTGGGAAAGAAGGAACATTGCCACACAGAAAGATTATATTCATCTAACCAGATGATTATAATCATCCAGCCTGCGTAAATGCATGGACCACTATAATTCTCTTCCTCGTGCTTGCAAAGAACAGCCTCCTAGAACAAAAAAAATATTGAAAGAAAAACCCCACAAAATAAGTGCTTATACGAAATACACAGTTCACATCTCAGACCTACTGAGACCAGCTCTGGCCTGCAGCTCCAGAACCTGTAATCACAACTGTAGCACACAGCACAGAGAATTTAAAATCCCTTCAGGTAGGCTGGTCCTGAGCCACTTCAGGAGACAAAGGTCAAAACAGAGGGTATGAATTTCACCTCTGTTCTTGCTGGCGACAAGTGCACTTCCAAAGCAATTGGTATAATGCACTGTGCTCCTTGCATGACACATTACTTAATAATTGCATGGCTGCATTTCAAGTCACCTTCAGTTCACAGTAGTTTTTAGTTGTGACTTGACAGCCAGAGTGGGTTACAGTTATCCTGCACTTGAGATAATGAAGGTATAGATTATAGTTGAGAGCCCACATCAAACAAATGAGGTCACACGTCCTGACTCGATACAGATCACCATTATAAACTTGGTCTCATATAACATTACCATCAAAACGGTGCCTTGACTTGTTCAGTGCACTTACCAGAACTCAATTTGCCAGTATTGGAGATCACATTCCCTTTTGCTGATGAAGTTGCAGTTTAATTTTCTCACTGTACCGGCTGACTCTCCCAGCACCCAGCCCTGCAGACGCAGGTAGATTCACTTGGGTACCCTATCTCTGAGTCAGCACACCATCTCACGTGCACACTGCCCTGCCTCCACAGCAGCACCAGGGACATGTCCCTGCTGCACATAGGGGAAACTGAGACAGCAGCAGGAGGCTAAGACTTATCTTAAACAGATAGCAAACAAGCGGCAGTGGAGGAAAGAGACTTAACAGAGATCTTTTCCTGTATGCCGATAACATACAGCCTTCAAAAGCTGTATTATAAAGTGCATTATATTTCCAAGCAGAAGGATAGTACTTAATCCACACAAAAGATTTCTTAATGCTAGATTAGGCAACCTAAACACATTATCCTGCAAGGTAAGACTCAAGACAGACCAGACAGTTTCCTTGTGATCACGGGACATATATATATATATATATATATATATATATATATATATATATATATATATATATATATATATATATATATATAAAATACTGTCTTCTACAGTGCCTGAGTGTCAACTGTGGCACAAACCTTAGCACATGCATTTTGTTGTATTTACTCTTCCTTACAGAAAAACTAAAATACAGGCAAATTACATAAATTATGAAACTGTAGAGCTTTCATTTTTATGTTACTGATGTCCCTAAGCTTCCATCAAATTTTGGCCAGTCAGAAGCATGGAACAGTCACAGCAACTTTAGTACACTTATTACTGTGATTCTACTTTATGATCCATCACCAAGAGCAAATCACTTTTCCTCATTTCTGGAGATTGGAGTGCAGACTTTAATAGTCCAGCAGCTCTTGATTGGAAAGAAATGGGTTAAATGACCTCGTAGTGCTGTCCAGCCCTTCAGAAGAACCTCAACCCTTTGGAGAGATGGGTAGAGAAGAACTGTCTGAAGTTCAGAAAAGGCAAATGCCGGGTCCTGCACCTGCAGAAGAACACCATCACAGGCTGAGGGCTGACCTGCTGGAAAGCAGCCTTGAGGAAAAAGACCTGGGGGTCCTGGTGGACAACATCTGTCCATGAGCCAGCAGTGCCCTGGTGGCCAAGAGGTTGGGCTGCATTAGGAATGACACTGCCAGCAGGTTGAGGGAGAGGATCCTGCCCCTCTCCTCAGCCCTGGTGAGGTAATGTCTGGAGTGCTGTGTCAGTTCTGAGCTCCTCAGGACAAGAGAGACATGGAGCTCCTGGATTTGGCCCAGTAGGGGGCTACAAAGATTATTAAAGGGTAGGATCCTCTTAATGAGGAAAGGCTGAGGGACTTGGGCCTGTTCAGCCTCAAAAGATACCTGAAAGGGAACCTTCCCAATATCTGTAAGTCTCCGAAGGGAGGCTGCCAAGAGGATGGATCCAGGCTCTCCTTAGTGGTGCTAAGCAATAGGACAAGATGCATTAGGGAGAAACTGGTACACAGGAAGCTCTGTGGGAATATGAGGAAATCTTCTTTACTGTGCTGGTGACCAAGCACTGGAAGAGTTTGTCCAGAGAGGTTGTGGAGTCTCCCTCCCTGCAGATATTCAAGAATTTTCTGAACACAATTCTCTGCCATGTGCTCTAGGACAACCCTCCTTGAACAGGAAGGTTGGACCAGAGGTGTACCCTTCCAACCTGGTTCATTATATGATTCTGTGAAATTGCAGAATCTACCAATAGCTCCCTAACTGGAGCCACAAGGAATAAAAGTAGGCAGCAAAGGCAGGGAGTGGAGCTAACAGGCTCCCAATGACTGAGCTTTGAAAGGTCTTGACCTCCTCAGCAACCCTCACTGTACACTTTTCACCTGGTTTTCAGTGTACAAGGGGTAAATTTTGGGGCTGTCTGACAGCATGCTCAGCTAGTGTGTGTATCCTGAGGAATCTGCTGGCCCTTGGTGCATTCCAGTTGTCATTTGCATGGTTGAAGTCGAAGAATATTGTATAACAAATACTGGTGTGCCAATACCCCAAGCACAATGACAAGGGAACATCAGACTTAGACATATGAATGTGGCTGAAACAGAAGGTCAAAATTTATAACCCCTCTTCCCTGTTCTTCTGCCTGGAAATATGTCTTCTGCTCTTCAGTTGTAGCTATGCTGGCCTTGTGCCAACATATTGCTTTCCAGTTTTTATTCTTTGGTGACAATACTCTACTGATTTAATCTGCTACTCTTGGTTATACATTGCCTTTATTTCTTCCTGAGAATCAAAAAATATTACAGTCCTTCAGAGACAGGAAGATAGACTGAAGAATGATTTTCTCTGCTTGCCAGGTTCCTCTCACTGAGATTTTGACAACAAGGCTTCTGGTAATGAGCAAGAAAACCTCTGCAATACTCTTCCATCCTGCTGTCCACAAAGGAGAGACTTCATGTGCTATATGCTTATATTCAAATAGGTCCTAAACTTTTGTAGTCCAAACAAAATGAGCTTGTTACCTGAATGAAAACTGACCTCATGTTCTTTTCCAGAACACAGATAACCAGAAGTAGAAAAATATATTCTCAGGCATTTGAAAAAATACCTTTAATTGAGGAGCAAGCGTTGATTTTTATACTTGTTCACACAAGGGTTGCTAAGAAATCTCATCATACTGAGCAGCTAGTCATTTATAAGGTTGTAGCTACAAAGCACTGCTTCAAGAGTAAGAACTAATATAATTGCATGGCTCTGGGTTGTTTGGGGTTTTTTTCAAAATCCCTTATGGAATTCTGTGATGTTTTCAATATACAGAAAGGCAAACCAAAGGAATCAAAATGACTTTTGGGGGCACAGAGCTCCTACCTTGCCAAATTTCATCTTGTTTACTACCTACTGCTTTGGTGCTGGGATTGTAGCACATCCTGAAGTATATTATCATGGGAAGAAACTTTCTTTAGTAGTCATGACTAAAAAAAAAACAAACAAAAACACACACACAAAAAAAAGCTGAAGTCTTCTGTGAAATTTGTGCAAAAGAATCCCCTATGAATCAGAAAATGCAACTGGGGCAAGTGGAAGTTTCTAGAAATGATTAATACATGGAAATATTTCCAGCAGGGGAAATATTTAAGCATTGTTAGTCAGACTTGGAACTGCTGCACCAGCATATGCAAGCTTGCTATATATTTTACTTTGGAATAAAGTCACAATTATCTATAATTCACACTATTATCCGTGTTGGTGCCCTCTTGTATTTCATGGGGCTTTTTTGTTTGGGTTTTTTTATTCAGCTATATTAAATTAAGCTGCCATCTGGTTTTGACTTTGAGCTTGGTACTTTTTTAATAACATGAACATTCTCCTTTTTTAATTGTAGCTCATGAGGTGATCCCTTAAAAAATAAAGTGCTATTACAAGAACACAGAACACAGTTCACTGTTTGAAAACACATATTCATATATCTACAGCTGAAGGCAATTTTCTGCAGATTGCCACTGTGCAGCTACAGGAAGAGAGGGAACATTTCTTCATTATATTATCATTATAATTAGGGTCATACTAGACACAGAATAAGTATCCCTTGGGATTGGACAGTGATTCCAAATTCCTTTTTTTTTCTTCCTAAAAATGATAAATGCAAAACATTTTAAGTAGCTGTTGTTCCTTTTTTATCTAGGGTACATGGACAAAATCCATCACATTGTTCTTTTATGAATTGACCATTTACTTCAGAAATTCTAAAATGCCTTTCACAGACAGGCATTGTTTGTTGGCAAGGATTATATTCAGAGTTATGATTGTGGATATTGTTGGAGACATGCAGCCTATTTATGTGTATGAGACTTGGTCCTTTCCTCTCATCTTCAACATAGTCCATAATTGAAGATTTACAGGAAAAGTTTTAGAAAAATTAAACTTTCAGCTTTTATTGGATAGTACCACAGATCCATTATTTGCTTATTACCTGCAAAAATAAAGCCCAAGACACAAGGACATTGATTTCACATTGCCCAAACTAAAAATTGTGGCTCTGTATGTAGTTTACAGAGCATGACAGGTTAAACTGGTATCAGAAGGAGCTCTCCGATTTGCTTTCTGAGGATGTCTGTTTGACTAGAAAGGGAAGTTAGAAGGGCTGATGGCTAAACCTACAGAAGGAAAAGCTCCACGTTTTGGGGAAGATTCTGATGCAAATTAGGATAGCCTCAAGGTAACTATGCTAAAATCTGAGTTTGTTATTGGGGCAACAACAGCTAAACATTTTTATATACAAGGCAGAGATTTCTTTCTTATGAAAACAGCAAGGGAAGAGTCAGTTGGGCAAGGGGGTGGTTGCTATTGTCATGATGTTAAGATTGTGATATGCAGATTTTTGGAATGTTCTTTCCATTCACAGTTGCAGTGGTACAGTTAAGGAAAATGGATTGCCATCCTGCCCTTTGAATTGGCCCTTCAAATCCATGTGTTTTCCTGCCTCCCAAAGATAGGAAGGGATTAAGGGTGACTGACAGCAGAAAAAAATTATGGAGGCACATATATGTTAATCTTGCCATCTTTTCTGCCGGATTTGGAAGGAGAAGGATATTTATTACTGTTCCTTTGTCTTGCTTTTGGACTAGCCACTGATTTCCCAGCACCCTAGAAAACATTTCTAAAGGTCTGGGACAGAAAAATAACTCTTTCAAGACAACTAATCTCTCCATTCATGTCATTCAAATTCTACACCCTTAATATTGGCTAGAATATTTGGTCTTGAGGCTCAGGCCAGGCAAAGACTGGGAGGCTCTGATAAACATGTCCTTTATCACAGTCTGAACTAACCCAATTTAATGTAACATTTGAAATTAAATCAGTGTACTTTTGCATGTTGGCAAACTTGGGACAGCAGCCTGTTTCTGGTCAGAGGCTGCAAAGGGCTTTCTTTTGACCTCAAACACAACAAAGGCCTTATCTGAAGGCCTTCTTATGTGAGAGAGACTCAGAATCTTGCCCTGTATAATCTGACTAAATAACTGTTATTAATTCAAAGATGTCAACCTGTTTTATAGAAGCTGAGATATAGGGAAGGTTAAACAATAAGTTAAATCCTCTTCATTTCTCAAAAGAAATACTCAAAATCCCCTCTAACATTTGTTCTACATCATGTGGGTTCACCATTGCTAGGTCCCACTTTTTCAGAGTTTAGCCTCAGAATGCTGTTACCTCTGAATCTGAAACAGACCTTTATCTTTGCCCATTCTACCCATGCTAGGTACCAAACAGGAAAAGTAGTCTGACACATGTTGCTAACCATCATTGTTGGTCATTACCACTTTTTGACATGGCCATATTGGATACCATGACAACATATTCTGCAGAAGAATGACAGGACTTAGAGGGAACACAAATGAATGCACTTTGTTCACTTACAACTAAGTACGATCACTTCAATTTTTCACTTTATTAATATTTTAAGTACATAAAGACCCTTTTGTCCTAATGGATTCCAAAGCAAACCATTAAAAAAAGAAATAGGAGTGATTTAGATATTACTCCCCATAATTGGATTATATGTTTCTTGCTTCTGTGTTAAATTACTGTAGCAATTCAGACTACAGATGACCAAAGTCTCAGATTTCTCAGTTGAGAAAGTCTTTTCTTTGAGCAACAGACTTGTAATTGTAGCACAGAATTTGTCAAAAGATCCATTCTATCCTCTGATGAATTAAACTCATAAAAGATGCAAGAACACATTTGTGCTGCTGATAGTGACAGCACTAGCTCTGCAGATGTCACTGTTGCTGTCACTTTGCCCCACATAACTCGGTCAGTCTTGGGTATTTTTCCAGAAACTAGCACAAAGCCTGATTCAATCCTTCCCTTTTAAACATGGTCTTTATAGTATATGGAATTATAGCAAGCAGGAAAAGGAGGATGCCATTTGGAGAGAAATTTCTAATAAATTTATATTTTCAATGTCTGAACTGCAGTTGCAGCAAATTACTGGTCCTTAATTTGGCCTTTAGGGGTCAAGCCCCCTTTAGGGGTCAAGTCCCCAGCCAGTAGGCTCAGTGTGAAGTCCTGACCAATTTAGAACAAGAATTTTTGAAAAAGAGGCATCAAAGAATCACAGAATGACTAGGTTGGAAGAGACTTTCAAGATCATAGAGTCCAACCCAGCCCTAATACCTCAACAAAACCATGGCACCCAGTGCCACATCCAACCTTTTTTTAAACACATCCAGGTGTGGTGCCTCCACCACCTCCCCGGGCAGGCCGTTCCAGTACTTTATCACTCTTTCTGTAAAAAACTTTTTCCTAACATCCAACCTAAATTTCCCTTGGTCCAGCTTGAGACTGTGTCCTCTGGTTCTGTCAGTTGCTGCCTGGAGAAAGAGACCAACCCCCACCTGACTACAGCCACCTTTCAGGGAGTTGTAGAGGTCACTTCTGACAAGGTCACCTCTGAGTCTCCTTTTCTCCAGGATAAACAATCACAGCTCCCTCAGTCATTTCTATGCAATTATATTTTAAAGGTTCCATGTTGTAAGAGGCTAGTGGACTAGCTACAGGTCTTCACAACATCCCTCTGGACAAGTTGTCCAGCTGCAGGATGAGAGATTCACAGGGTGAAGAACTGGCTGAAAGGCAGAGCTCACAGTGTTGTATGAATGAGGCTACATCTGGCTAGTGACTGCTCACCTGTGGTGTTCCTTGGGGCTCAATTTTAGGGCCAGGTCTGTTCAATACACTCACCAACAGCATGGAGTTAGGACCTGAATGCAGCATTAGCAAGTTTGATGATGATACCAATCTGGGAAATGCTGCTGACTCTGATAAGAAGCAAGAGGCCTTGCAGATGGATTATAGCATTGGGCATTGATTAATGGGATAAAATTTAACAAGTTGTAATGCTGGATTCTGCACCCAAAACAGAGTAACGCTGGGCACAAGTATAAATTGGAAGAGGACTGGCTGGAAACACCCTGCAGAAAGGGATCTGGGGATGCAGGTTGACAAGATGCTCACCAGGAGCCAGCAGTGTGTGTGCCCTGGCAGCCAAGCCATTCTGGGGTGCATCAAACACAGCCTCACCAGCCACTCCAAAGAGGCAATTACCCTGCTGTATTCAGTGTTGATGTGGCTTCAACTTGAGTGCTATGTGCAGTTCTGAGCCTCACAGCTTAAGAAGAATGTGGAAGATCTTTGGATGCATCCAGAGGACAGCAGCAAATCTGGTGAGAGGGCTGGAAGACACTTCCTGTAAGGAGCAAATGAGGACTTTGAGATTGTTTAGTTTGGAGAGAACCAAGGCTGAGGGGTGACCTCTTTATTCTCTCCAGCTTCCTGAGGATGGGAAGTGGAGAAGGAGGTGCTGATCTCTTCCAGTTTTGGTATCCAGTGACAGAACATGTGGGAATGGTTCAAAGCTGTGCTGGGAGATGTTTAGACTGAACATCAAGAAACATTTCTTTACTGAGAGGGTGGTCAAGCCCCAGAAGAGGCTTCCTAGACAGGTGGTTGATGACCCCAGCCTGTCAGTGTGCAAGAGGCATTTGGACAGTGCCCATAACAGCATGCTTTAAATTTTGGTCAGCCCTGAATTTTTTAGGCATTTGGACTAGATGAGTGGAATGATGGAATGATTCCAACTGAAGATGATCCACTTCCAACTGAAGTAGACCAGTCTATTCTTTCTGTTCTAAGGGGAAACTAAATTATATTTACAAATATTATATTTTATTTAGAATTTGAACTGAAAGAAAGAGATAAATGAGAGCAAGCAGTCATGGTTTATTTGTTTTTTGGAAATGTGACAGGCAAGACGGGTACCATGCAAGCAATGGTATAAGGGTTTTTACACACCTCAAGTTAATATACCTCTATTTTTTAAATTGACACTTGAAACATTTAACAGGCCTGGCAGGAGAAGCTGAACTATTAAGAGTCTCATTTACTTGCTGCAAATTGCTCCCGGAGAAGTTACTACAGAAGACTTAGCTACTGGCAAGTATAAACTTGCAAGTAACTAAGGGAAAGATTTTTGCATAGGGATAGGAGAACTCTTAGCTAAAGAATGAATATTTAGAGAAGTCTGAAAAGAAGTGGCATAGAATTACAGCAAAAATATATTTTCACATGAACAAATGTTAAATTACCTAAAGAAGAGCTTGAAAATGGAATTGACTACAATATGAGTGAAAAAGAGAAGGCAGAAATCAGAAACAGTAAATTGAAAAACTATGTTCCAAGAAAGCCCGTCAGCAGTCAAAACCAGATCAAATAAAATAAACCACTATAAAATTACAGCTCCTTGTAAAAGGACAAATAAGTCAGTTTGGTTTATCCTAATAAAGGTTGGATTTGACCAGGGTATCCTGGATAACTGAAAAATGTGAGTGTTAATTCTGTGAAAGGTGGATTTGGGACCAGTGCATGAGATACTGGGTTACAGAGTAGTTTAATTCCAAATGCCATGAAGAAGAATAACATGTGAACAGACACAAAGCAGAAAACACTGACACATAAAATACTGTGAATAAATTAGGATTACTAATTTAGTTGGAAATATAAGAGGGAAAGATGAGGGTTTGTGGGATACTGGAGCCCATGGGAAGATTATTTTATATGGATATGCCTCGAAAGTTTGGAGAGTAAAGAAACTGTGTCAGACTGTCAGTGGACATAAATATAAAAAAAAGTATAGAGGGAAATCTTATTTTAATTAAGCACCATGGCTACTGAGCTGGCAAATAATTGTTCCCAACTGGGCTTGGCACTAGATCAATAGCTACAATGTTCCTGAAATTATAAACAAAGTACAGTAAAGAACAGCAAGTACTATGACTGTATCAAAATTGAGTTTCCTAAGCGTGTGGAATGTGCTCTTCATCAGTCCAGCACTTGTGGACATTATTACATTCTGATAATTTAGACAGACTGAAAAGGAAAGAGAAGAGTCTCCCCAGAAATAGTCCCCAGTGTGCAGGGACTGGACATGGTTACTGAAAATTTAACAGCACTATTTTGGAGGAATGCTACTGCTCCCTGACTCAAGAAGAGAAAATTAACATAGTAACCTAAAGATTTTGAATATTATGTGGTTGTTACTTTAAAAAGGCAATACTGCTGGCAAGTTTGCAGATATAAAATTCTACTGGACACTCAGCATACATGGATTGAATCTATCTGGAAAAAGTAAGAATTTGTGTCTTGGATTACCAGCACAGAGAATAGCTGCTTTGAAGATGAAGACTTATTGGAGATGTATGGAAAAATGGCTTGGAAAAGAGTCACAGGGGAGTACTCAAACATTTTTGAATGTTCAAGTGGATCCCTATGGATCCAAATGGATCCCTAGTCTACATGTGAGAAATTTGACTAGTAGCCTGTCAAACCAGTAGAGAAGACTTAATAATGTCTTACCTAATATATGAAATTATCAAGGAAAACAAAAAAGAATGATAAAGTATACCAAAATCAGAATCTCAGAAGCTGCAGAAAAACATAAGAGTCTGCAATAGAGGTCTCAAATATAGGCCTTTCAGCAGCTAAATCTTGCTTCTCATCCTTAGACCCAGAAAAAGCCTATGATTAAGGGTTAATGGTTGAACAAAACACCATCTTCTTTAGGCAAAAAAGTCCTGTTTGGTTGAGTAAATATACATGAAGATTTAAACAGTGGGTAAAAATAGCATGCAAAACTTCAGGTTGAGATATGTACTTCAGTGTGGAACAGCTTTATTATTGTCCTATCCTTAACTGATTATTATGAGGTCCGCGTCAGAAAAGTGTTACAGCCATCATAAGAACATCTGGAACTTGGTGATTCTTCAAAGAAATCTCTGCTTAACAGAAACTGGCCTGAAATCCACCCTTATGTAAGGGATTTGAGATTCATTGGCATAGTATTGATGCAAGAGGTTAAAGTTGCTAACATGTTTGCATTGCCCCTGTCATGACGATATCTGAGTTTTCCATAATCTTGACAATATTTGAGAAAGTGTGCAAGAAAGTGCTAACCATAATTTTTACCAAGGAAACAACAGATCTGTTAGAGCAGTAAATTCAAATCACAAGCTAATGTCCCAGGTCTTAAAACAACTTTCCATGATATGACCTAAGTGAATTTAAACTCTCCATCCTATAAATATAAGTCCACTTTTATGTGAAGTTTTGGAGAAAGACAGGCTGTCAGTTATAAGCTTCTTTACTGTTTTTACATTATTTAACCAGAAGATGTGACTGGGGGCATGGTAAGAATGATTTTGACACTTCTTTCTGTATAATAAAAGCAGATTTTGTAATGTAGCCTTCTCAATGAGCATAAAATATTGCAAAAGAAACACTTCAATAACCTATGCTAGCCTAAATTGTTCATTTTGACAGTCACTCAAGAAAGTGATGGTTCAGCCATGACCGCTGACCTTCCTCAAGGTTTCTTCTAAATAAGTCAAAGCAAATTCTCCAAATATCTAGAAGAAATACAATGCCAAAACAGTGTGCTTCAGAATAACTTTCAACTTGTATGACGAAATTAAATTAACCTGCACCAAAGATTAAACATTGTTGTTCTGAGATGCATAACAGTCCTTGTATTTATAAAGAAAACTGCACCAAAATAACCTTGATAATTTCTATGGACTTGGGAAGGAGGACACAAACAAACAGCTCCTTAAAATCAGTGGTCAGCAGTCAGCGTTGGTCCATGGAAACAATGAAATGTCAATATTGTGTTAAATGAAACATCAATTGTTTCAGTTTTAAGATTTCTTATCTGAGGCATTGTCAATATTAACTGTAAATCATGGTTTGGAAAAGCAGATCTGTGTTCTGAAGTACCAAATCACCATAGTTATTTAATTGTAGTGGTGTTGGGGACGTTGTTAATGGTTACCTCAGAATTTCTTTTTGCCATTAGCAAGAGCATCCAAAGACTGAAATGGTAGCTGGTGGGAAACAACAGCAGTGAAGTTAGGTTTTAAAAGCCAATCATGTTATTCAGATCACTTTCACTGGCAATAAAATAATTACAGTAAAGCAGGAATAATCTCTACAGAAGACTAAATGACGGGGTTACTATAGCTGCTATTTACAGAGACAAAGTCTTAAAAGATTTTATGTAGCTATTATTCACATATACGATCCTCTCAAACATTCATGCTTCCTGAATGGTGTTGGAGTTGCAATGTTTATCCCTGAGTCAGTTATATAAATCTAAACTATCTATTTCTTGTCTCTTTTAATTCAAATGCCCTGCAGTATAACTATGGGAATATATGTGTGCTTCAATACACATTTTTTAAATTATTTAACTGGAAAAGAAGATACTGATACAAATTGAAAAAACAATACATCGAGGAAGCTGTTAGTTGGGAGACAGACATCACTCTTCAGTACATGCAAAGACAGGCCTGTTTTTTCCCTGATGTTCACAGATAGGTTTATTGCCATTTAAACTCTCATGAATTCCTCCTTCCCAGCTCCAGGATCACTTAACATGCCAGGAAAAGTACATGAGCCAAAATGTGTCTTCAGGGAGGTGTTATGCTGCCCTGAACACTTGACTGTTCCAACATTTAGAATTTATGGTTCTGTCATTACAGAAGACATGTAAACCTTCAGGATCAGTGAAGTCTTGAGGGTATGTTCAGTCCATTTTAGAAAAAGGAACTATTAGTAAATTTTAAGTAGCTTTTTATCCTCTGTTTCTCAATGGAGGCTGCTATATGCAAACTACTCCACAGCCTATTCTTAACCTTCCTGGAGTAACTGCGGCTCTAGGAAGCGTTTGCATGCTGCCACAATCCATGTGGTTAAAGGAGATAAATTATTCAGTGAAGTATCTTTTCCATATTCAAATCTTCTTAAAGCCTGCTACTTAAGAAGCAGATTCTCTAAAACAGACCTTTGCACTCTGGTTCCAGCAGCTCCTCTTTCCTGTGGTTACTAGCAACTCTCTAGAAAAAGGCTCTTTCTTGGATTTGCAATTTCTCATGAGCTTAAGTGATTCTTACAGCCTCCTTACTTCCCTATTTTCCATTTCTCATTCATGTCAAAAAGTATTGTACCAGGCTTCCATTCCCCTTCCACAGTTCTGTCTTGAGGAAAAAGACTGAGAAGCTCTCACTGACCTTGTTCCACTGCTGGAGGGGGACTCTGGAGAGCTCACTCCCCCTTTAATTCAGCGCTTCCACAAGTTAGCCTTCTCTGATGAGGGATTATGTTTGCCCTTGTACCTCCTTTCTTTCAGCACTGGATCCCTAGTCAAAGTCAAATGTAAAGACCATTGTTTGGTGAAGAAGTCAAACAGCTTTACTCAAGTCTAAAATCTGGTTTTGCTTCAGCATCTGGGGATATTTGCCAGGGGCTTACCTAATTTCCTTTGACAGATTTAGATGCTTAGTCAGTAGTCTAAGTTCAAGACATGCTAAATACACTCTGAGCCATGCTCATCACCTGCAACTGAAATCTGAAGTCCTTGGGCTGATGCTCCTCGGTTACTTTTTAAGGCATTTAATTCACAATGTCCACGCACCTTGGTCTCCTCAATGCACCCTCTGTGATGCTAAGTTTATCTTTACTGCAGTACTTACTATTTCCTCCACGAAGAGGCAGCAGTTTGTAAAAAGTATTGTACAAATATTACATGCTGCAAAAAGTACCTGTTATTAAATAGTTTGAAAATTAGATTCAGGATTTATGGAAACAAAAAAAACTGGGTTTTTTTCAAAAGAGTGGGATAAGGAATATTATTTTTTTCTGATGGAAGAAAATATTTTCCCATAAATAAAGATAATAAACATGAAAAACTCATGTCATGGATCCTTAATTGCAAAGAGTTGCATTTTCATATATATTTACACAAAACAGGTAGGGTAGAGAATTTGTGGATAATTACTTTAAAGTAAGGCTCAGCAAAGTACTCTTTCTTACTGGTCAGTTTGTCACTTCAAGTCTATTTTTCTCTAAATCTCAGCTAGGTCACAGACATTACTAAGCATCAGCTAGACATGTGATTGTCTTTTGCAGAAAAGGCAGAGCCCAAGTTTTTTATACAAAAATGTATAGAAACTACTCACCTCAGAACATAAGGTCAAACATCTGCTGTTCAAACCTATTTGATCTGTATCTGAGGTGTAGGATAAAATGTTTGCCTGTTTAAGACATTCACAAACTTTGAGCTTGTAAAGCTGAACTACTGGACTATTCCAAACAATGAGACAAATCCATGTTCCAAACTGATTTACAAAAAATAAATCTTTCCCATTGTTATTACAGCAAAATTTTAATCTAAGAAAGTACATGCAGATAAAATCTTCATTATTTTTTCATAATTTGAAGGAAAATTACTGACAGAAAAATCAACTTATTAAGATGAAATGTGAAAGAAGGAGACACAGAATGAATGGAATATTCAGTAAGCCATCCAGTTAATGTTCAAAAAGATCCCAATTACAGTTTTTTCCCAATAAAAGTGGAACAAGAAGCAGGCTTAATTCAGACAAATTAGGCAATAATTTACTGGGAAATGGTAATAAGACTGTGAATCTCTGTATGGCCCCTTTGTTTTGGAAACTAGCCCATCTGTATAATTGATCTGTAGTTACCTTTCCTTTTTCTTCTCTTCTGCCTTTCAGCGTCTAGTGTAATCAACATCTTTTTTCCAAAGCAGTTGTTTTTATTTTATACATTACATTATACTTAAACTGAGCATTGCATCACTTTCTCCATTTACATTTGCCATAAATATTATCATTGTCTTAAGCCTTTCTATGCATTTTCTCTGCTTCAGCAGACATTATATTAGAGGAACTACACATTTTCATTGCTTTCAATTGAGGCAACAGCTTTAATACCTTGATTTGAGTCATCAGGATACAAATATTTTAATTTCTACTAAGTCCAAGTCACATGAATTAGATTAGTGCTGCCATACCTTTCTGGGGAAGTTGGCTGTTTCATTCCTTTCTGTGCCAACACAAGCTGCATTCCCAAGACATGGCAGAATTTTATTGCATCCCTTCAGCATGGTAAGTCTGATGCAACATGGCAGCACCCCATTTACTGAGTAGATAAAAGCCAATTAACTCTGTGTTACACATGGGAGGGGGTGAGAGGATGGCTATGGCCTGACTGCTACTCCTGAAGTAATTTATCAAGTATGGTCATGGTCACTCTTTTTGTCAGGAACAGCTCTGCTTTTCCCCTTCATGTGGCTGGGTTCATATGCATGGCAAGAAAAACGATGGAAAATTTCCACATAACTGCTGATTGTGGGAAAATTAATTTAGGCTCTTGCCTGTATACCCTTACTGCCTCTGTCAAAGAAAACCACTACAAGGAGTACTAGCAGTAGGCTCCCAATCCCTACAGGACATAAGGCAGCATGCTGAGTCCGTTGTTTTATGGCCTTAGCCAGCTGTTAAATGGCTGATTTCCTAAAAGGAGGAGGTTTGGGGTTTATTTCTGAAACACTAGATTACTTTTCATAATCTGTAGACTACTCTGTGCTCATACTTCCTAAAGTACGATATACTGTGCACTTCTTTCCTACAGCACCAAGAAGTTCTATAAAAGACTGGTAATTGTACCTTTTGAAAACACAGGAAGAAAATACCATGACTGAAATTGTTACCCAGAAAGCCATTTTGTCCATTTTCATGTAATTTTTGACTACAGAACCGAAATTAAAGTCATTCTGAGGAAAATCAAGAAAACAGGATCAAGACACATAGCAAGGAAAAAAAAAGGTAAATAGGGGAGGACTGTCGACAAGACAAGATTTATGGAGATGAGGGCTTGGCACTGCCACAAATTGCAACCATTTTCTATGCTAAGTAATGATGATGACATGAAGGTTGTGATAACTAAATGAGCTTCACTGTTAAAAACGATGGAATCACAGTGGTTATTGATACAATATGAGTTTAAGTTATAGCAGACAAGAGCTTCCTTAAGTAAACGTGCGGTACAACCCTTCTTTCCATTGTGAACTGGAAATAAGAATTGAAAACTCCCACTTTTAACATGGTAAAGTATAGAACTATAAAAGAGACTGTCTGCCAAAGAGAAATAAGATGAAAATCAACTGTGTCTTGAAGCCAGGAAGATTGTTTTTCTGCTGTAGTTTTTGCCATGAAACATAAGAAGAATACTTGACATCCAAAATTTCCTACTCCTTTTACATCTCATGACCATAGCAACAAGGTGCTCCCAATAAACATGTAAGAATGAATACCTACACCCATTTGACATCTAAAATGAATGGAAGCTGATGGCTGGGGATGGTGGGGTGTGCTCCATTGCAATTCATTCTCTAGGGGGGTTTTTCCATTCTAGGAAGTACTGTTTACCTTTCTCAAACACTGTATGAATGAATAGAGGCATTAAGAGAAAAATTAAGAGAAAAAAGTAAATACTTGTCCACCTTCTGATCTATGGAATTAAAGACTCCCTAGCCTACAATGGAAGGCTACAATGGCACAGCTCATGTGGGCAATAACAGCTTTGGTGTGACCTTCACAGCCTGAAGACAAGTAAGGGAAATTGGGCTGAAATAACCTTAAGATGGCTGTAGTTTTAAAAATAAGTCAATCAAATTAAGGAAAATACATGCAGAAGCAATGCTTCCCTCTACATCAACAATGGTTGAATATCAAGGAAACCTACACATGTATTTTTAAAGTAAAACATCTTCTGATTAAAAATATTCATGATAAAGTTTATTCAGTGGAATGCATAATGAAGAAGTACTTAAAAGAGAAATAATTCTAGTTTCATGTTAGCTTGTTTTGTTAAATTTTAAGCAGTTTCAATAGAAACTTAAAGCCTTTAACATAATTTTAAATATGGTTTATATACAAACAGTTTTGTTAGAATTAGCAGAAATTTCTATTACACCATTTAGAAAAAAAAAGTAGGGTAGGTTTTCTGCTAATATCTTGTTGGAAAAAGATCATTTCTGCGACACTAATGTCCCTAATATATCCTCAACTCAGATCCTTTAGCAACTCTGCTGACTTCCAGAGTGTTAGACAGTTCCATACTTTCTACAGCCATCAAAAAACATCAATAGGGGTGTAGGGAAAAGAAAAAAAAAGTCATTACTTTTTTTCATTACAGGTAGAAGAGAAGAAGAAAAGAAATTGAAAATTTTATTTTTAACCATTAAATATACCTGACTAGAAAAGTGTCACCAAGCTTGCCTGCTCCTATTCCTTTTCAAGCAAACCAGTTTCCCTAAAGTTTTTTCACTTCCTGCTGTAAGTAAACAGGAAATCTTCACGATTATTTCCACTTCTGTGAGCCTGTGTGGGAACTTTACCTTCCACTTTCTTTTTCTGAAAGCATTGCCCAAACAACTTTTAAAAGACATCTAAAAAAAATTAAGAAAAAAACTGTCTCAAAAGTAAAAAAACTACTGAAAATTTACCATGATGGCAGTTTAGGCAGGCTTCTGAATGGAGCTCTGACATCGTTTAGCACTACTCCTCCATGCTTTTGTGAATCTTGTTACACAAGCACATATTTTCTAACGCTCCTGAGAATAATTGTTTAAAAAATCAACATATCTTTTCAGTTAGTTTTTTAGGCATTTCAAGGTTATTTCAAGGTTTCTATTGTTTTCCCTGTTTTTATGGGAAAAGTGATTTAAAATTTATCACATGCTGTCTTATCAAACTTTATTATTGCATCAAGGCAGTGAAAAACAAGTTTATTTGCAAGGAAAAACAGGGTGAAATGATAACAGTGGCAAAGGCTATTAACAAATAAACAGGGATAAAGCATAGGTCATGCAAATATTTCCAGGGGAGCAAGAACCTAATATATAAATACAGTTGGGAACTCTAGAACTATACTTTACTTTTTGTTACACTGCCTTTAGTCTCAAGATTATATTTTGAAAACAAAAAAATGCTATTGGAACTGAATTTTTCCCTTCCAAAAATTACTTATCAATGTAATTGAACTGTAATAAAGCATTCAATAATTACAGTGTCTGGACAAATGTGACTGACAAATGTGTTTAGTCAAGAGCATTTAATTTAAGCTGTCAGTTAAACACTACACTATTGTAAAAGAATTTTTTTTTAAAAAAAACTAATTTCCAAACCTCTTTCTCCACCAGATCAAAAGTACCAATGTAAACTGTGCACAAATATCCAGCTGTTATCTGAAATTTCAGCCAAAGCTGCCTGATCTAGGACCTGCAAAACCCAAGCCACACATCACTCATAGACATGGATTTCTACCTACTCGACTCAGAAGTTGTCTCCAGTTCACCTTTACAGGTTTAACATGTATTTAAAAATTATCTTTACAAAGGCAGATCTTCATTGAGACTTAACTATACTTGTCTTCTTGCAGGATCTGCTCTTTATATTTAATTCTATATGAAGTGGGGTCGCATTCTCAACATTTATAATAAATAAAATATATTGTATATTGCCTTGTTTCTTAAGTATAATACAAATCTAATATTAAAATTCACAAATAAGAAAAATTATAGCATACACTTAATGTTCAGAAGAAGTACATGCAGACAAATTAAATGACAGGCACCAGAAAATAACATTTCCTACTCAGCATCTGTATAGAAAATTTACCCATACAACTGAATGATTTAAAAATTTTAAGCTAGACTGAAGTGTGGGTAGAGATATACTTCTACCAGTTAAATGATACTTCTGTACAAAATATAATTAAAGGGTCGTAGTCAAATGTTATGACAGAGTTCTGCTTTTGTGTTTTAATTTCCATTGAAAAAATCCAGCCTAATGCTTTGCTCTGGAGAATATGTCGAGCTTTGGATGACTCCAAGCCTCTTCCCTAAATAATATTTTTAGTGGTAAGGATCCTGCAAAGCCTAAGGTTTTTCTATAAACCCCAAGTGAGTTTGCTAAGTGGAAAATTCAGGAAAAAACTGAGTGACAGTTTTTTCAGAATACAGACACAGAATAAACAGCAAGTTATAGTTTTCCAAAGTGCATCCAGAAACTTTCCCATATTTGCCAGAATATAATCCTGACATAGTCATCATAGTGAAATATTTCATCATGTGATATAAAATCAGTAACAGATGAGCAGTCATGATAAGATTTAAAAAAAAAAAAAAGAAACTAAAGAAAAACAATTCTCTGCAATTCTTCAATACAGAATTACCAATGCTTCTTTTATATCAACTGGTTAATTTTTTTTTTATTTTTAATAAGTGAGTCTGACTACATGGTAGCCTTCTATCAAAGTATTAAAATGCTTAACAAAAGAAGATATTAATTTCTCTGGAAAAGGTAAATTTAGCAAGTGAGAGGTAAACAAATGAAAATTAAAAAAGTGAAAATTATTTCAGTAGCTATTTGCATGCCTCTTATTAGTACTTAACATGATATATGGTACACATAACTTGGAGAAAATCAATTTTGCATTAATCTCTAGTTGGAGGCATCTCAGATTTGTAGAACAGTGGATAATATTCAATAAGTTAGGAACAGTCTCTTCTCCAGCAGGAAATTAGTTTGTACTTACCATGGGCTAGCATAAGCAACAAATTCTTGTATATTATCCTTGCAAGCCTCTACCAAACACTGATTCAAAAACTATCCCTAACACTGATGCAATGATCATCAGTGATTATCAGTGATCCTAACCATCACAAATGACTGAAGCACTCCCCAGAGCAGCTTGGCTGCCTGGCTAACCAGCAGAGGCCTGGTTATCTGTCCACAGTGCAGGTGTTGGCCAAGCTGAGCAGCCACAGAAGGCAGTGGGGCACTGCCCTGCCACGTGAGTCACCTGCAAGCTGGTTACTGCCTGGCTCACCAGGCTGCCAAAGCACAAACAGGTAGGACTGCCTTCCCTCTGAACAGAACCCACCTGTCGGCTGTCAGACGAAGCCAGGCAGGACACACCCCAAAACATTCGGGGCTTAATATTTAATACTCATACAATGATAAAATAGTTTGGGTTAGAAAGAACCTTTAAAGACCATTGAGTCCAAACCTCCCTGCAATAAGCAGGGACATCTTCAACCTAATCAGGTTGCTCAGAGCCCTCTCCAGCCAGGGATGGGATTTCTACCACCTCTCTGGGTGATCTTTTCCAGTGCTTCACCAATCTTACACTAAAAAAGTAATTCCCACATATCTAGTCTAAATCTCTCTTCTCTTAGTTTAAAACCCCTTATCCTATCACTACAGTCCTATTAAAAAGTCTGTCACCATCAAACACACTTGAAACTTAACACCCTGGGATGTTGAGGACAGATTGTCAAGACTTGACCAACCCTCAGAGTAATACTGAGCCTTTGTGGCTCAGTCATGTAGGAATCCCAAGTAGCACTAATAGACTTGGAGCATGTGATGAACAAAAACAGAGCTCTGAAGGAAAGGTGAAGGACATGAAAGCCCACACGGTGCTACCTCATCCTGCCAATCACAGGGGAGGCAGCTACAGGAGAGAGCTCACCTAGAGAGTTGATACCTGTCTGCATGACTGACCTAACAGAGTGAGCTTTAGCCTTCACAACAACAGGGCCCTTTGGGAGCAGTGAGGATGCATGGACAGAGATGGGATCCAACTAATGAGGTTATTTAGTTTGTTGGTGTGGCTGTGGGACCCAGGATGATTTTGCCTGAAAGCTAATATAAAAAAATGATTGCTTAGCCCCTTCTATTCAGCAGATGACTCTGACAGTGCCAGAACAAGAGAGGGTCCACAAGCAGATTAGGAGGAGCAGAGCTGCCCCATCCCTAGCAGAGCAACCTTTACTTATACTGGATGAGGTCTTATCTGCTTATGGCCTGATCTACAGCTTTGTCTCCAGGGGTTGAGGTCACACAAACCCATGCCAACAGCATGGGTTCAGAATGCCAGCTGAAGGGCTTAGCTGCTGAGAAAGCACTTGAGAAGACTTGTTTTAGTGTGAATTCTTGATTGGGTTTGACAGCTGACCCCAACTGCAGTCTTTCCTTCAGCTGAGGTACCCTGCTCCATCCAGATGCCAGACTTCATGATCATTATTAGGGCAGGAAACAGAGACACACAGGGATATGTGAAAACAGAAGCCTAACTTGAATAGGAAGCAGGGCAAAAACCTGCTTCTCTGAGAAAACTCATTCTGGCTAGGAATTGTTTATTAACAAAAATGTACATCAAAGCTACTTGCAAATAAAATAATAGAGAAATGCCTCTTCTCAGTGTGAAGAGGGTCTTTAAACTAGGACAAAATTTTATATGCCACTTCTCAATGTCCTGTCCTGTCCATGCAAGACCTATTCAATATTGTCATGAACAGCCTGGACAACAAAATGGCAGAGATAATATTAAAAGAGAAAAAAATCAAATATTTTTGCTAAACTGAGTGGCCATGATCAAAATTATTGAAATTTAGCAAGGGGGAAAACAGTGCTAATAGGGAAATACCAAATGTATGGATACATTTGAGTAGTAACTGTCTAGAATAGAGATCTAGTATCAAAAGTAAATTCAGATGTTGTTAATTAAAAAAAAAAAAAACGTTCAGAGAGGGGCAAGACTGGAGATACTCTTGAGGTGATGGGACTGGTTAGAGACGTGAGAAATGCTGTTTTGGGATCTACGCTTAATAAATAGCATTGAGAAATTAGGAGAAGCACAGGGGAGGCAAACTTCTGACAATGGCAACCATCTGAGAATTTTTCATGTGGAAAAGGTAGATATGTTTAGAATATATAAAGGATTTCTAGTATTGTTTGGGGCAGGGGGGAGGGGGGCCTGCACATCCACAGTAGACAAGATTTTTGATTTTTTAAAAAAAAAGCTTCATTTTGGGTTTCAGGTCATGAAATATGACAACAGGATTTAGCACAATAAGCTTTATTGAAAGTTTTTACAAATAAGTTGGATGCACACCTTTTAGAAGCCATGTAGGTCAATGTTGTCCAAGCTGTTGACCACATATAAAATCCTCTATAAAGTTAGAAGACCTTTTACTCCCATTGTACCAGAGAGCCAGAAGGGGAGTAAAATGTCAGTTTATATGAAGAATGTGCCAATTGCTCTTGAACAGTACCCCCAGCCCAAAAACAGCTGAGCTGAAGGGAATCCCAAAGCATCACCAGCATGACCTGACTGGAGTGCCACATTTACCCTTGCCAGGCATCTGGTGTAGCCTCAGTATGGATGTGATAGGTGAGCCAGGCTGCCTTTGACTGCTCCAGGTCCAAAGGTCAGGGTACACCGGACACCTCATGAAGCAGCTGAGACTATGGAAGACCTTGAAGCCTCTTCCAGCTCACCAATCCCATGTGAACTCTAAGGAATCAAAGTCCTAAACACCAGCTGTGAATTTAGGCTACTCCCCTGGCTCATTGCCTTCAGTTCAGTGAGGAAAGACAGAAACAGAAAGAGAAAAAACCCTTTCAGGCCAGAACTCATATGATGAAGATACACTTCTACCAAACAGCTCATTGCTGGCTATTCTCAGAGGGTTTATGCTTTGGGCCTCTCAGTTTAGGAATGATATTGAGGTGCTGGAGCTGGTCCAAGGAAGGGCTACGAGTCTGGACCATCAATCCCGTGAGGAGTGGCTGAGGGAGCTGGCGTTTAGTCTGGCCAAAAAAAGAGGCTCAGGGCTGACCTCAGTCTTTACAACTCCCTGAAAGGAGGTTACAACCAGCTGAGAGTCGGCTGCCTCTCCCAGGCGACCAGCGACAGTATGACAGGACATAGTGTCAAACTGTACCAGGGCAGATTGAGGTTGGAGATTAGGAAGAACTTTTTCACAGAAAGGGTGCTTAGACATTGGGATGGGCTGCCGAAGGAGGTGATGGAGTCACCGTCCCTGGAAAGAAAGACTGGATGTGGCACTCAGTGCCCCGGTCTAGTTGACATGGTGGTGTTTGGTCGCGGGTAGGGCTTGATGACCCCAGAGTTCTTTCCCAGCCCGATGGCTTCTGGGCTCAGGGACGGCGTCTCCCCAAAGCCCCCGGCCCGCAGCCGCCGCCACCGCCCTCAGTCCGGCGGGGCGGGGCCGAGGCTCCGCCCCGTGCGCGGCGGGAGGCGGCCTCGCGCCTCAGCATTTCCGGGTCGGAGGCGGGGCGGCGTGAGGGGGCGGGCACTGACGTCGCCGGAGGGTCCGGGGGCCGCTCGGCGCCTGTTTATTGTTCTCGCCGCCGCCGCCGCGTTCTGGCTTTCCCGGCGCCTGCGGGGCCGCGGTGGGAGGGAGCGAGGGAGGGCGGACAGCAGGACCGGGCGAGCAGAGCCCCTCCGCCAGCGGCGGCGCGGGGGCGGAGGTAGGAGGGAGCGAGCGGGCGGAGGCGCCGCCCGGGGGCCGTTAACCCGTTTCCGCCTCTCCGCAGCGCGAGCCCGGGCGGCGAGCGCGCGCGTCACGCCGGAGCGAGAGCGGGACAGCCCGGGAGCGGCAGCCCGGGAGCGGCCATGGCCTACGCGTACCTCTTCAAGTACATCATCATCGGAGACACAGGTGGGTGAGCCCGGCCCGGGCCGCGCCGGAGCGGGGCCGGAGACGGAGGGGAAGGCCCGGCTCCCCGCGCCCATTTCCGCAGTGTTGGCAGTGCCGCCGACGTGGTGGCTCCGCGCGAGGAAGAGGCGGTGTCTCCCCCCCGCCTCTGCGCCGGGCCCCGCCCGCGGCCTCGGCCTTGTCTCCCGACGGCCTTGGGCCTCCGGGCCTGGCTGACGGGCCGCGGGGCAACTCGGGCTGTGTCACGGCCTTGGCTGCGGGGGCAGAGCGGGCCAGCCGAGAGGGAGGAGGCGCTGTCACAACTAAACCTAGACCTGGGTAGTGCCCGTGGTTTGCAGCCTTGTGGTAGCGAGGCCACACTCCTCCCCGCAGTTTTGTGATGAGTTTCTGTCTCATTGCTGCGAGTTACCTTCAGCTCGGGCTGCAAGGATGCTCTTTCCAGTCTCGGCTGGAGCTGCTGTAACAAACTGTGTGAAGACACGCTGTTAAAGCAGAATTAAAAGCACTGGCTCTTCCAGCCTAATTTATAGGGACCTCTTTTTTATGTGTATGTATGTACACACACCACTGCTTTTCCAGATGTTTCTTGTCACTTTTTAAAAACATATTAACTCATAGAATATCAGGGGATTGGACTGGGGCTTAAAGATGATCTAGTCACAACCCCCCCTGGTATGGGCAGGAACAGCTCCCACTAGACCATAGCCCCATCCAACCTAGCCTTGAACATTTCTCAAAAACTTACTCCGTTCTATTTGTTACTGGCTGCTGTGTGACAAATAAAAGTGCTTATAAATGCTGTTGGCAGAGCCATATGCTGATACGAATTGCTGCTTTGCCAGTATGTTGTATGCTTCTTCAGCCTAATATGGATAGGACTAGCATACTTTGATCAAGCTATTGTCAGGACAAGGTAGCTAACTTAGTT
Organism: Molothrus aeneus; assembly: GCF_037042795.1. Lineage (NCBI taxonomy): Eukaryota > Metazoa > Chordata > Aves > Passeriformes > Icteridae > Molothrus > Molothrus aeneus. The sequence continues at coordinate 115,934,719 of NC_089646.1, forward strand.
AACCATTGTGCCTGTGTATTGTGTGTTTCCCTTGTTGTTTTCCTCATACCTGTCTAAATGCCTTCTCAAATAAGTTTGATGACACACCTGTTTTTTTAGGTGCTATTCCGAGGGTGCCTTCATACTTCATACCTATGAACCAAATTATCTGTTGGTGGAGTATAATTATACATTGTAGTTGCATTACACATGAGGTTGTTAAATACACTGGGTGCAACTACTATGTGACTTTTATCTGCTTTTTAAATGTACATTTAAACTCTGAAAGCTTTTTTTAGGCTTCTGCAGTAGCAGATGTAGTACAGGTGAATCATTAGAAATATATCACAGCTGTAATGACCATGTTGGAAGCCTTAGGCTGTAGATGATAACTGAAAATTCTGATTTTTGTGGAGTGTTCACTTGAATGACAGTTCATCAAGCCAGGACAGGACAACAGGATATTACCTGTGCAAATTCAGGAGAAGTAAGAAGAGGTTTGTCAGACTGGGGTGATGCAAGATGGTAGTGCACAGTTCAGAATGACAGTTCAGAACAGGTAGCCAATTCTGGTGCATCTCTAAAAACTGTAGTCACTAAAGTGGTACACAGCAGCTTACAGTTGCTTTGGTATATTGATTGTATGCTGATTAATTTTTTACATAGAAATATCCTCGGTGTAGTGGTCTGTACTGCACTCTTGAATTTGAGTTGCTTGAAATGTGAAATACAGAATGGATGTGTCATTTCTGAACTTGTTGCAGCTGCTTAAGAGCCAAATATCAGAAGAGTAAGAGAAAGGAAACACAGAGAGGAAAACAGCTCATAGTTTTGCTGTTGGCTTTTTGGGTAGTTTTTTTTTTTTTTTTAATTCTTGTGGCTTGTATTCTTGAGTTACTACAGGAAGCTAATTAAAGCTACTGCAATGATTATTTTTGAAGTGAAGTGAATATGTCGATAGTGATAAGTTGGTTTTGCTTTTATTTAGATCTCCTGTGAGCCTTTTAAGTATTCTAATAGAGCAAGTGCTGAAGAGCCAATTTATGTTGTGCACAGTTGCCAAGATGGTGGCGGTAGTCTGGGTATTACTGCTCTTCCTCAGATGAAGGCAGTTGAACTCAAAGTTCTGACAGTGGAAATAAGGAGTGGATGGTGACTGTCCTCTTCAGTTCCTGTGGTGGATTCCCACAGTGTTCCAGCCAGAGAAGATATGGCCTTGGAAACCATGTAGATTTAATAGCAATCAAGAAATTTGTTTCTGGTATTTGATTTAGAGTCTTTGGAAATGCCTCAGCTGCCTGGTGACTCAGCAGTTAGTTGTAAACAAACTGTAGGAGAAAACTAAGAGACTCAGCTGAGGACTGATGTTAACATTTAGCTCCTCTTTCAGCACTAAAAAACAAAGTAGGTTGTGCCATCCATAAGCAAACCAATGAAACTCCCCTGGAGTTACACAAGACACCTCTATGTGCCTTCTCTGAATTGTGATTCCACATGCTTTCATTTGCTTAAACACAGGAATTCAGGATGATCTCAGTCTCTTAAAATGACAGCCACAGAGACTGACTCTGCAAGACTGCCTTATGCTCAACAGTTCTTGTCCCTTTGCATTCCCTGTTTCATTGGTCATTGTCATTCACTGACTTCTTTTCTTTCTCTGGTACTTCAGCCATGGTAGCTTTATGAACATGGAATTGCTCCTAATCTAGTTCTTAACTGAGTTTTTTAATATTTAAAAATGGTGTTCTGTATAATTGGAACTGGTTTAGGATCTAGTTAGTTTTCTGTTATGGGAGAGACCTGAAATGGCATGGCTGTATTCCAGGTGCTAAAGAACATTGCCAGAAATCTGTGTAGTTTTTACATTGTAGCAGTGGGACCGTACCTGCAGAGTTTTAAGAGAAAAATGAAAGTACTATGTAATGCTGACTACTGTGAGAGTTTACCAGGAAAAATCCTTTGATCTGGCTATTTCCAAAGCATTATAGGAGTTTGCAAATGAATTTAGAAGCATGAGTGGTGCATGCTGCATAGGGGTGTACCTCTGAGATCTTTGCTTTTATGGTTGATGGTGTCTTCGATTTTGATTGGTGTCTTCATCCACTCTTCCCTATACATCCACCTTTGGCCATCAGCTGGAGTTGAGATGGTCTTTGATCTGAGCTAAGATAAATACTGTTGGCATATGAGAATTGTCTGTTTGTACAGTTGTTGACTGAAAGTCTGTCATTTTTTTCTTTTAGTTTTTTCCTATGTAATGGTAAAATCTTTACTTATATGTTTGTTATCAGCAATGTACCATGTGGTAATAAACTGGGAATGATAACAAGATTTCTGTGAAGGTGACAGCTGGAATATTTTTTTCAGAATAATACACATTAATCAGAATTTTCTTATATTAGAGTGTGTTTGCTAGATTCCAACAGAGAATGCCCTTGAACTTTAGGATACCTCAAGTACTAGTTTTGCAATGGTCAAATTTCTTGCCATCAACATAACTTGTCAGTTGCAGCCTATCTCAGTGTATTTTTATGATCAATGTTGCTGCATTTTCCATGAGCAAGTCCACCTGCTTTTCTTAAATGTGTTACTGCAGCAACTCTCTGGGCTTTTTGCATAATGGACTTTCACTCGCCTTTCAATTTCAGCAGACAGTTGCTGCTCCTGGACCAAGTGTCTCTAAGTTATTCCTATTAGGAGGTGATGATGAAAGAAAATATAGTTGCTTGGTGATCTAATTCTCACTCTCTAGAGTAAAGTAAGCTGTCTAGTCAACCATTTCGCTTGTCTAGGAGACTTTCAAATGTTAAAATTAAGCAATCGAATTTACTTTATTTTTCAATCCTCTTTGTGAAATACTTCTAATGTCTTTGCTCTTTGCTCTGCAACAGCAGCTGTTAGTAGCTAGTAATGTGTATGATTAGACTCTTTTGCCCTTATTTTCTCTAAGTATGTAGTAGTACTTCTTGGCTAAACTGGTTTTCATCTCACCAGAGCTGATGTTAATATCCTGCAATAGCTCGTGAACTTGTTTGTGCTGAAAACCAGAGTACTGGTCTGTACTACTTATATTTTGCTTTGAGACCCTTTCAATTATGCTTTAATCCCAAAAGAGCAGATATTAGGTATTGTATAAGAACATCCTCTTAGCCTCTTAGAAGTTAACTAGAATTAACAAACTATATGTCCATACAAAAGGTCTCATGAGGCTGCTGAAACAAGTGGCTATGTGCAGACTTGTACTAATTCTTAACACTTTCTTTAAAAGAAACCCCAGACATCTTGCCACTCAAAAAAATCTAACCCAATCCCACCTCCAATTTCATCTAAAACCATGTTATTATGAATGGCTGCCAGTTTCTAAGTGGTTTATGACCATGCAGAACATGAAGTTTTTTTATAGACTCAAATGTAGCTTAATTTTATTTGGAAATAATTTTTACTTACCTTTAAAACATATAGTTAGCAGTGGAGCAGTGCCATACAAACTGCAATATGGTAAAGCTGAACAGCTTTAACTTTGTATGCCTGTGCTAATTCTTATGTAGAAAGGAAAAATTTACATCATTGGCTTTAAATATGCTATTGAAAATGTTTAAGTGTTGACGCTAAATCAGCTTTAAAAGAGCCTTTTTATTACTTTTCCTGAAATTACATAGGCAGCATGAAGGATTTTAGAGGTTGTTTTTCTTCTGTTCTTGTCCATGTTTACATTTGTATGTGAGCTCCCTTTGCTCTGTATGTGACAGTTCGGAATGTTTTCATTTGTCCTTCCAATAAATTTAAATAAAGCTTTTCTGCTTGATGGTAGAGTTCTGACTAAAACATAACTGACTGAGAAGAGGTTAAGAGAAATCTTTGCTTTAGGTTCATGTCTTGTTATGCCTAGGCCCATGAAAAGGTAATACTGCACTTTCCAGAGTTTGATAAAGCTGCTGTGGTTAAAAAGGGATGAGAGAGGGAATGAATTGCAGCCTGTGATAAGAAAAGGGCTTATGAAACATCTGGAAGCTCTGCAGACTACTGGAAAGAACTAAAAGTATCTCATAAACCAGGTTAAAGGTATATATCTTGTGACATTTGTAATGTGTAATTAACTGGTTAAAATCAAAGTTAGTTTTAAAATTTGGGTTCTTATATGTATCATCTAGATAATAATCTATTTTATATATAATATGTATATATATAAAATAATCATATATATAATCCTGCCCATTATTTGAAACTGTGTTACCCTATTTTTAAGATTTATTTTTGTCTGTTTTTCTAAAGGAAGGTAAGAAAGCAAGAAGCTTGTTTCAGCTTGGTTGTTTTTGTGGCACTGGTTTCATGGACATCCAAGCTGATATAGTTGGTTACATGTGAAAGGAGGAGTTCTTGCTCCCCTTACCTTGTGGTGACTCTGATAGTCTGCCATGATCTGGATCCACCCACTAATGCAGTAGAAAACTACCTTCTTTTTAGGTTAGCTTTTCACTTAGTGGCTGAACCATGTGATTTGGTCTTGTGGTTGTGCTTTCCACAGTCTGGAGTACTTTCAAGGAAGGAAACTGGATCTAGGAAGATTAGTGTGAGCAAAATATCAAAGGGAAGTAGGTCTTCATCTCTGTGTGTGGTGGACTGATTGATCACCATCAAGTACAAGAAAAACAGTTCTGTGAGACTGTTGAATTAATCCAGGGTTTATCTGCTGCCAAAACGAGTAGACCTTGTTACCACTTCTTGTCTCAACTATCAGCTCTGCTGCCTCTTAGCTCTCAGCATCACTGCTTGTGTGATCCTTCAAAGAGCCAGCTCAGCTCACGAAGATGATTTGAAAAACAAAACTAAACAAATAGTAGGTATGCTTAAAAGAGTGCAAGAGCCCTTTTGGGTAAGGAGGTGGAGGTGTGTGGGAAGGAGTGTGTCTACTCACCAGAGACCGCAGGCAGATTCACATAGGAGATTTTCTTTAGCATTCAGTTTTTATTCCATTGTTGAGAGGACTACTACTGCAGTTCTTTTCCTCTGTCACCTTTCTGGGGCTATACTGGTGCTTAGGTGAGCAAGCAAGGAAACTCAACCTCCCCCTACCCTCTTTTTTGACACATTATTAGTTTTGAACCAGGTCAGCTTTTCAAGGCAAACATCAGTGGCAGGAACACTGATGAGTTTTGTCTAGAGGTAAGAAAAGCCTGGAAGTTCTCCTTATATTCAGTAGTGCACACCTGACTCTGCAGCCAGTAACTGAACTTTCTTTGCCCTATTCACAGGTAATCAAGAAAGGGAGAAGGAAGCAAATCAGCTCTCTTAGCCAAAAACTTGCTCAGCTGTACCATCACCTGTGCTGTGGTTCCAGAGCTGCTTTTTTTTTTTTTTTTAAGTGCTATGAGTGCAGCCTATTACTGAAAAGAAGAACCATTCCCTTTGCTGTAGCCCTAGTCTCATGCACATACTGGTGTTTTGGATGAGTGTAGCACTGTCCTGGATTCATTTCTTGGTGTAGCTTGTTGCGTATGAGTGAGAAGGGTAGCTTTACTGTTGAGCCCTGAAATAAACACAAGTATATAAGGAAGGGCTGTGTTGAAGCTGGGCCAAAGTGGACAACAGCAAAGTTCTGGCAATGCCTTGTCTAAGGAAACTGACTGCAGAGTTGCACCCAGATTAAGAGGAAGCTGTTAAGGGAGGTAGAGGAATTTAGAGAATCAACTCAGTCTTCTGGCTCGGAATTTAGAGCTGGAGGGTAAAATTGCTGTAGCACAAGTTCTACTCCCATCATTGAGTGCTAGGAAGCAATGAAGGGATCCTAAAACAGGCACTTGCAAAGAAGCAAGCTGCCTTCCCTCTGAGCACATAATCCATTGTTTTCATTTGTTCCTAAGCAAGAGCTTTTGTTTACTGTGGTTGTTGAAGGGTATCCAAGCTGTCTCATATGAAAACACTAGATTTTTTTTTTTCTGGGGTGGTTTATCTGAAGATATATTCAAATAATTATGTCAGTAAAATGGAGAATGGATTGATAAATAACTGAATCTATCCCTTTTGCATTCTGCAATTGACTGTCATTAAGATGTTCTCAGCTACTTCTCACAGTGTCTGCCTCATTTCAGGTGTAATATTTACAGTGCTAAGTGAACAAGATACCTGATAAGCAGCCACTCTGTTCTTAGAGTTAACTGGTGTAGTTATTTTAAACCACCTGCATGCCATAGAATTAGCTGCCTGCAGCTGTTAACTGATCTTTGCTGCATCTGTTTATGTCACAAGGTGGTAAACTACTCAGGCATTCATATAAGCTCCTTCCTGTCTGTGATACATGTTCCCATCTATGATAGGGGAGTTAGCTCAAGCCCTGGAAGTGATTTGGACTACAAACTACTTTCATAAGAACTTTTGTGATATGAACATGCAGTATCTGAAAACCATAAATTTAAAATGAAACCTGTATTTCAGTCAACAGCAGTACAAAACTTAGGGACTTTGAGATGGGGTTTTTTGTTGGAAGGTTCTGAACCAGCAAGAATGGCATTAAAGAGAAACTAGTTATTTCTTTGCTTTCTCTGTGTGAGCCCATCAGTCTGCAGTCTGCTCCTAAAAGGACTGCTATGGAGGAGTGACTAGAAGTGCAGTCATCTTGTGCCAGTCTGAGACAGAGCCTGCATCAAAGGGGCTGTGCTTGTCTGTCATCTTCACTCTGCTGAGGCTGGTGTTTGTAGGCTCAATTCAACTGACTTGGTCACCAGCCTTAGAAGGAGAAGAAATATCAGATTGCCACTTGAGAACTAGTGCTGGAATACCTAATAAAATGTCGTTTTGTTGATTAGATTTTGAAATGTTGAAATGTTCCAACATTTGTAAGATTTGTGCAGGAATATTGGATTGGTTTAAGGTTTTATCCATTGAAACTGAAATCGCTTTGCAAGGTTAATGGCAAAAGCTATCTCTGGTGTGACTTGCAGGCTTTTTTTAAGTGAGGTGGTGATTATGTTCTCCAATGGGGCAGTTTTATTTAATTGGTGATATAAAAGTTATCTGTGTATATAAACACTGTTCACAGAATCACCTAGGTTGGAAAAGACCTTTGAGATCATTAAGTCCAGCCTATGACCTAACCTAACACCTCCTCATCAACTAAATCATGGCACTGAGTCCTGCGTCCAGTCTTTTTTTCAGCACATCCAGGGATTGTGACTCCACCTCCTCCCTGGGCAGACAATTCCATTGCACAATCACTCAGTGAAGAATTTTTTTCAGATGTCTAACCTAAACTTCCCCTGATGCAGCTTAAGAGTGTGTCCTCTTATTCTGTCAGTGGTTGCCTGGAGAAAGAGACCAACCCCCACCTGACTGCAATCACCTTTCAGGGAATTGTAGAGAGTGATAAGGTCTCTCCTATTTCCAGGCTAAACACCCCCAGCTCCCTCAGTTGTTCCTCACAAGGCTTGTGTTCCAAGCCCCTCACCAGCCTTGTTGCCCTCCTCTGGACATGCTCAAGCCTCTCAAAGTCCTTCCCAAACTGAGGGGCCAGAACTGGACACAGCACTCAAGGTGTGGCCTCACCAGTGCCAAGTACAGGGGGAGAGTGACCCCCCTGCTCCTGCTGGCCACACTATTCCTGACACAGGCCAGGATGCCCTTGGCCTTCTTGGACAGCAGGGCACACTGCTGGCTCATGTTCAGTCAGCTCTTGACCAGTACCCCCAGGTCCCTTTCTGCCTGGGCACTGTCCAGCCACACCATGCCCAGCCTGTAGCGCTGCAGGGGGTTGTTGTGGCCAAAATGCAGGACTCGGCACTTGGACTTGTTAAACTTCATCCTGTTAGACTCTGCCCATCCATCCAACCATTCCATGTCCCTTTGCAGAGCCCTCCTACCCTCCAACAGATTGGCACACACTCCCAGCTTAGTGTCATCTGCAGATTTACTGATGAAAGACTCATCCCCTCATCCAGATCATCAGTGAAGATATTAAACAGGACTGGCTCCAGCACTGATCTCTGGGGACACCACTGGCTGCAGCACTGTTCACCACCACTCTCTGGGCCCATCCAGCCAGTGGTTTGACCTAGTGAAGAGAGCACCTGTCACAGCTGTAGACTACCAGATTTTCCAGGAGGATATTGTGGGAGACAGTGTCAAAGGCCTTGCTGAAGTCCAGATAGACAACATCTACAGCCTTTCCCAGATCCACCAGGTGGGTCACCTGGTCATAGAAGGAGATCAAGTTGATCAAGCACAACCTGCCCCTCCTAAATCCTTGCTGGCTGGGTCTGATCCCCCGGCCATCCTGTAGGTGCTGTGTGGCACTCAGGATGATCTTTTCCATAATCTTTCTGGACACTGAGGTCAGACTGACTGGCCTGTAGTTTCCTAGATCCTCCTTTCCAGCCCTTCCTGTGCATGGGCATCACACTGGCCAGCTTGCAGTCATCTAGGACCTCCCAGCTGAGCTAGGACTCATGGTAAATGACAGCACCTTCACAAGCTCATGTGCCGGCTCCCTCATCACCAGATGGATCCCATCTGCTCCCACAGATCTGTGAGCATCTTAGTGGCTCAGCAGGTGTTTGACTGCTTCATCCTGAATAACAGAGTGGCTATTCTGCTCCCTGACACCATCTACCAGCCCAGGAGGACAGTTGTCCTGAGGACAGCCTTTCTGTTGAAAACTGAGGCAAAGAAAGTGTTAAGTACTCTTCCTTTTCCTCATCTTTAGTTACTAAATTCCCTCTCACATCTGTAGAGAATAGAGGTTGTCCTTGCCCTTCCTTTTGCCATTAGTGTATTCATAAAAATATTTTTTATTGTCCTTTAGAGAAATGGCCAGATTGAGGTCTATCTGGACTTTTGCCTCTCTAATTTTTTTTCCTACATGACCTAGCAATTCCCTTAATCATTTCCAGAGATACTTGACCCTCCTTCCAAAAGTGATGCATCCTCTTTTTTCCTTAGTTCATTCAAGAGCTCTTTACTCTTCCAGGCTGGTCATTTTCCTTGTTGGCTCACCTTTCAGCACACAGGGACAGTCTAGTCTGTTCCTGTGCCTTCAAGACTTCTGTTTTGAAGCATGCCTGTCCTTCCTGGACTCCTTTCTTTTTAAGGGCTGCCCGCCAAGGAACTCTCTGAGTAAGTCTCTTGGCCAAAATCTGCCCTCTGAAAGTCCAGTGTGGAAGTGTTATTGATTATTTCAATAAAAACAATCCTCCTTGTTTCACCAAATATTGAAAATTCTATAATGTCATAATCACTGTGCTCCAGATGGCCTCCAGCCACCACCACTTCTCCCACCAGCCCATCTCTGTTTGCAAACAGCAAATCTAGTGTAGTCCCTCCCCTGGTAGGCTTGCTCACCAGCTGTGACAAGAGCTATTCTCTGAGTAGAATTAATATTTTAAAATTTCGTACAGTTTTGTGTTCTGTCCCTACAGCTCCCATATTCTGCCTTTCTGCTTCTTTTTTACCTGCAGTGCTTTCCCCCATGCCTCCTCAACTTCTCTTATGTTAACTAATTTTTTAGAGACAGAATCTATACCTGCTTCAAAGCTGCTTGTGTTCTGACAGCTTGCCATCATAAGCCAGAAAGCTAAAGAAAATAAATCTAGTAAGGCAGATGCTGCAAATTTTGCCTTGGACTACAGTTCCATGCCACTGTTATTGATCTGCTGGCTGCTGCATTTCTTTTCCCTCATTTGAACTACCTCTTAGGCTTCTCTGACCCTGCATTAAGCCATTTCTGTTTGCTTTGCCACTCCTCTTGTAAGATTAGCATGCTAACCCAGCAGATGACTGAAATTACTTCAGAACTCATCTAAGCTTTGTGGAGAAATGGACTAGAGCATACTGTAGGAAAGAGTAGAGACAGCAGCACTAGCAACTGGCTTAGGCTGTTGGAATTGCTGCCTTGTTTGGGATATTAATCTGAGTGCCATCAGTTGGCCACAACTCATTTTATGACGAAACTAAATGCAGGTTTCCTATTTCTGTTAGATTTGGTTGAAACTGGCTACTGGTCTTAGAATTAAAGTCCAAAATAAAATATGTGGTGATTATATTTCTGTAGGCTTTGTTTCCTTATTAAACCATACTAAAAAACTTGGCTGAATTTGGTACTAGAAAGGCCAGTGTCACTATATGCAAACTTGTAGTATGTGTATCTTTTGTCAGTAGTGTGGCTCTTTTCCTTATCTCTTTGTTTTGCTATCTTTTATTACTAGATATGTCTCTTATGGTGAGTTGTTGCTGACCTCTAGTATGTGGCTAGAATAGCTTTATCTTGCTGGACAGATAAAACAAAGTACAGCAGGAACTTGGATGCTACAGTATAGTATGTTATGTGATAATAGCTCAGGGTTTAAACCAAATATATTGCTGTCAAATTTTAAGGGCTGAAAAGATGAAGTTTGACTGCACCGACCAGGAAGAATAAGACCTCCGAGTAAAAGAAAGAAAAAATAACTGTAAAAAGTAGTATATTTACAAACCTAGGTAGTTTGAGTACTCCTGCTGATGACTGCATTAACTTCTACTTTTCTGTGCTTTCACATACAGAAGAAATTGCCCATTTGCTGACCAGTGTCCATGTAATGGGAAATAGTTATGATGATTTTTGACACGAGTTGCCTGAGGGGATCGGTGTTTGTGTTACCTGCCTGACTTTTCCTGGAGTGCTTTTTGCCTGTGGGGGACCAGTGGGCAGCAGTATATAGTGGCTGTAAGCAGCCACAGACATGCTGTGGTTACCTCAGTGGATAAATACAGAGGTAGACGGGAGACTGATGCTATTGAGGAAATAGTTAGCTTGGAAAAAAGCTGAAAGTACTAAAGGAGAAGCAGATAAAGGGTTGTGAGGAGTAGCAAGCCCTGTAGTTATTGAGGAAAGAGGATGTAAAATGGTACTTTGAAGGTCTGTGCGAAAACTTGTTTTCCACTTAATTTTAAAGCAGAACTATTTTTCAAAAGAATAAATTAATTTTTGTTCAATTTTTGAAAATAACTGCTTTGACTATAATGTTTCTAGAACTTTTAAAGCTGCAATTAAAAAGTTTCGTCCACTTCAAAGTATGAGTTCTAATACCTTCGGTTCCAGTAATTAATTTTAAGCAATGTGTAATATTTCCTTAAATTAATTTCTATTGGTCCTTTACAGACTTCTTTAAAAATTTGTTTAACACTTATTTCTTTTCTTTCTTTTAGGTGTTGGGAAATCATGTTTATTGTTACAGTTCACAGACAAGCGGTTTCAACCAGTCCACGATCTCACTATTGGTAGGTCCTTTTTGTGCTGCCCATTATTAGTAGTTAAGTGGTTGGGGTACCTCAGCATACATTTATGAGTTTGTTGTGCTGCAGAAGTGCAGGATTTGTGCTGTATTAAGGTGGCAGTGAATCTCTGGCTAATGAGTATTTTTTAGCTTGTACAGTCAGCTTGGGGTTTTTTATTGGGAGGGTGCAATCTGAAACAATTTAAGAAGTTCATAGCTGCAGTATCTAAACGCTTTCTTCAGAAAAGCAGGCACAGAAGAAATGTACAAGCTTGAAATGCACTAATGGTGATGGAAGTGGCATTTTTTCGGTAGGGAACGTAAAGTACCCTAGCCACAAAACCTTGAAGACAAGTTAGAGATAAACTGTAGCAAAGTTACCCTTAAAGATGAATAAAAAAAATTATTTGGGGAGACTAACTTTTGAATAGAGGACTGAAGTGTGAATGTATTTGCTTTTGGAAAGGATAGGGATTTTCTTTCCCAACTCTTCAACTGGATGTGGACCATTTGTGTTTGGTGTGATTTGATACCAGGGGAATGTATACATGTTGACGCATTGCCTCTGATCTAACTACAGTAAATAATACCAACTTTTATTTATCTTTCCACACAAAATAAGATGAATTGTGTAGTAGTAAATTCTAGGGCAGATTTAGTCTGCAGATCAGTTTTGATGTTAAGCATAACAGATGCTAGTCTCAGAGGAGGTTGCAGAACCTTTCAACTTGTTCATGTTCTTTCAAGGAACCTATCAGCTTTAATCATGAGCCTTGCACAAAATGTATCCTAGTCTCTATTTTTAGTTTGTGCCCTGGAGTAGGTAGGCTTCCTATGTTTGGGAGTACTGAAATAGCCGCTTGAAATACAAACAGATTTTCTTCATGTAATGGAATGTATCAGGTGGCTTGATTATGAATTATCTTTCTCTTGACAGTCCTTCCACACCTTGTGTGTGCCTGTTGTATAGTTCAATTTCTTTGGCTAACATGAATTTTTGAATATTTGTGAGGTCTTGGCAGCAGATAGGCTGACTGAATAAAGAGCCTGAGTACTTTAGGGAGGCATGACTTAATATCATACTTTCTTCTTTAGGCCTGCCAAATATATGACACATTATATATCACTCATGCATTTGGCAGCCCTGTAACCTCAGACTGATAGGCACTGGGGAACAGCTTCACCTCAGCAGGGTGGTTGTAGTGCCAGTTCCTTGCTTGGCATACAGTTAGCTGAAATCTGGAAGCGGGGCAGAAATTGAAGCTAGTAAGATGAGGCGGTTAATCTAGAAGCAACATAGTGAGGAATGTAGTAATAGAGCCTGGAAAGCTGCTTGAAAAGGAGGGAAGAAGGATTTTAGCTTTTATATTTTTCATGTATTTCTAATCCTGCAATTCTTTAGTATAACTCTAAACTCCATATAGAGTGTTAGCTACTGTTTTCAAATTTTGGTCAGACAAAACAGTTCCTCTCTAGGTCTGGAAATCAAAGACACCTTACTGTCTCAGGCCCTGAAAACATAAACAGAAGTGATTTGGGGAGGGGAGCAAATTTGGGGTAAATGAGTTCATTACCTGACGCTGTAATTGGAAAATTAGCCCCCAATATGCAAATGGCCCAAACTTACAAAAGTATGTAAACCCATGACTGGTCAACTGGTCATCCGTTTTTGGGTGTAGCCCCTGGGGGGGGGGGGGGGGGGGGGGGGGGAGGGCTTTATCTGCCCAAAATGTACCTGAAGGCCCTTCAATAAATATAACTGCTTTTTATGCCCCTTGGTTTTGTCTGGCCTCTGTTTTTAGGTAGTCCCTAAAGGCATGGGAAGAGACTGGAAATACCTCCTTAACAGTGAGGGCATGTGTGTATTTTGGCCAGGTTCTCCCAATTGCCCAAACAGATTTGGAAAGACAGATAAATAAAGAACATGGGTTCAAAGTCATATGAATGCCCCTGTGGGGGAGATGGAGTGGGTTGAATTTAACGAATAAATGCCCTAATGGTTGTATTAAAAGTCCCCAAAATGTGTTGATTAAATAAACCATTGTAAACATTCTAGCTGTTTTGCCCACTGCCTGTAGGACACACCTTTATTATAAACATGATCAGCTTCTATTCCTTCCTTGAGAACAAGCTTGCCATCAAACTGTGTTTTTTAAAATTCAGTATTTTTTCCTGGCATATATTTTGATGAAATAAGATAAATATCCTTTTCATTTTTAATGGGGTTGTTTACAGAAACTAAACATTTAAGATGATCACTGAGTTTAAATCAGCAGCTCTATAGTCACATTTTGAGATCAGGTAAAACTTCAGTGTGTACATGTGTAGTAGTCCAAGGACCTTCCCCTGGCTTTGCAGTCAACTTCAGGAAGAGCAGTGTCATTCACCTGCTTCCTCCTTGCTGCCTCTCCACCTCCATTCTTTCAATTTCTTTGCATACAGTTGCTGCAAATTATTTGGTTGCTAAAGAGCACAATGGTCTTTGGCCAATGGCTTTTATTTGGCTGCAATATCGTGTTGGGGAACTCTGCCCCTTTCACCAAAAGTCATTCCACAGGAAGCAACACTGCACCCTCAAATATTCTAAGCAAGCTCTTGAAATGAAATTTGGAATATTTCAACTCAGGGCTGCGTAACTGAATGTCTTGGGTCCACGTCTAGACAGTGACCAATTTTAGTGAAACTTCAGCTAGCAGATCTTTTTTTTTTAAATAATGGTTATAGATTAATGGAAGCATGATAGTATTTAAATATGTCCACTATCTCTAGCCATTTGTTAGATTTTAACTGCTGCATGAATGGCCTCAATTCATACTTGACTTTGTTAATGATCTCAAGTGCTTTTAAAATGGTATAGAAGGCTGAATTTTTTACTGAAGAAGTTACTTTTGTTTATTTGGAACACACTTTTTTTCCCCTTAGTTATAAAACTTGATCTTTAACTAGCTAGAATTTTGGAAGGTTTTTTTTTTTTCATAAAGACAGGTGGATTTTAACTAATACAGTAATAAAATTTATCTTGTCAAAGGTGACTTTGTATGCTCCCTTAATGGATCATTTTATTGATAAGGAATGGTAGGTTGAATTTCTTCTAAACTGGCCCCAGCAATCTGTCATTGGTAGAGTGTTAAAATAACTGTGACTATTCAATTTCCTGTTTAAATTCAAAGGGGTGTGTTTCTCCCTCTAATCTAGAGCTACTAAGTGGTTTGGAAACCTTTGTTGGAAATTTGTCCCGGACACTTGGACAGTAACAGTTACCTTTCTTCTAGAAAGCTTTTTCAAGCTGCTGGAAAATTGGCTAAAAGCAGGTTGTGAAAGAGATTATTTTCCTACAGCATTGACTGAATTTAAACTTATGTTCTTGCTTTTGTAGTACTTGACATTCTTCTTTCTGATATGTGCTAATAATGTAATGTTTTGTAAAATCTATTCAGGTGTAGAATTTGGGGCTCGAATGATCACTATTGATGGAAAACAGATAAAGCTTCAGATATGGGATACGGTAAGTAATCATAAAAATTATTTAAACATTTTGCTCCACTAACTTTTCACTTTTCCTTTATTCTGGCTAAGCTCTCTATCATCAGCATTCATAGACTATGTACTTTGTCTTGCAGCTTTCTTTGGTGTCTATGAAGTTAAAAATTTACTAATATATCCTTTCCTTGTTGTGATGTATTGTTTGGCATTTGCACCGTAACTTCCTCAAGCTTTGTCAGATTTATAAGACTGGAATTCATACTGCCTCACTATTTGGCTTAAGTCTTTTATATTACCAAGAACTTCCATTTCTCTAAACAATCTTTCTTTGTGCATACATGCAAGATTTAGTAAAGACAAAATCCTGTTGTGAAATTGTGATGTGTTTGCTGCCTTTAATCAAGAGTTCTGTAGAGGACATGTTTGCGTTTCCAAGGTAGAAGAAAGCATAAGGCTCACTTTTCATAGGAGACTTAAAAACACAAGTTCAAGACAGTAGATATTTCAGTCAAGAAGGGACTGGTAAATGCTCTAAGTTTCAAAACACCTTCCAAAATTCAGTCTTTGACTTTTGAGGTTAAGAACATATATTGGCTATTCTTGTGTTGTCAGTCGCTTTACTATAAAGCAGTCAGCATCACTGTCTGCACTTGTGATGAAGCAAGTTTAAGATGCTCATACTGGTAGCTATATCTTTTAAATGTATTTGACTGTTCCCTAAGACAGAGTTGCCTATTTCCTTTTCTAAAAACATTTTAGGATACCTTTAGAAACTGACAGGTACATGATGCCTAGACTCATGTATGTGCTTTTTTTGGTACAGCAAATCAGTGGAGGGACATACATTCATATACATGTGCCTACATATGTGCATGTGTATATAAAAATGTAAATAAATGTAGTATTTCAGTGAACTTCATTGGTAAGATCTTACTTATTTTACAGGTTCTTTACTTGAAAAGGCACCTGGCACCTGTGCCTCGTTGGAAGTTCTAAGAAAAAGGCATAGAAAGATATGGCCAGCTTTTTCTGCTCTGGGCATTTTTACTATTATAGTCATGGATTGCAGACTACCAAGGTGGCTGAGTATTTTTAAGTTAAAAAAACAAGTAAATGTCTGCATAAAACATAGCTTTATAATCAAACCCTTAGTATATAGTGTGACCATGTGACTACATACCTGTATTGGTCCTTGTTTTCTAAAATTGGGGCAGATTGTCTGTAGGCAGAAGTACTAATTTTGCTACTGGCTTTGGAACTGATTCTGTTAATCTCCTTAGATAACGAATGAACTTCAGCTGTGTTTCAGCAGATCATGCCTTTCCTGGTGCCTCTGACTCAGTGGCTCTTTGCAGTCTGGTTGTTGTTTTGAATGCATGCAAATTGTCCAGCCAAAATGGCAACCCAAGTGCTTTTGACTATAAATTATAAATTTTACTTGAGCAGGAAGTTTTCTGGCTAGCTTGCTAAGTATATCATACATAAATTAAAAATAATAATTGAAAGCTTTCATACACTAAGTAGACTGTATGCTGATGTACTTAATAATTTATAAATTCTATGCAGTGAATGATAGTATACTGGACTTAGTTAAAAGTTTAACTGTATGTAATATGATTTTTAAAACACAGGATATTTCTGTTCTAATCCAGTCTTGGTTTGTCAGCCTATCTGAATTCCACTGTATCATTTCTGATCTTGAGTACAAAGATGCTGAAGGAATAGCAAAAATAAGAAACATGATGAGGTAATTCTTAAGAGATATTTTACTTATGGGTGTTAAGGTACACAAATGTCCATAATGACTAAGGTTACTGTGTTCTATCTGCATTGAGCATTTTTTGGTTTTCTGTTAGCCAAAACTGGTAGGTGTTACTCATGCTATCTCTATATTTATTAAGCTGTAACAACTTCTGTTTGATGAGAGAAGGTTCATTTTACACCTGTTGCTAAGGAAACACATGAACTATTTATGGTTTTGGTTGGTGCTTACTGAGTCACAGCACTAGCCCTTCTCTTATTTGGTGCTAGCCTTATACATCTGCTTTTAATCCATCACTGAACAGGATGAATCCTGAGCAGAGGCGTAAGATGAGGAGAACTTGATAAAATTTGTTTGGATTGCTCTACAATGAACTTACTTGCTTAAGAGAATCAAACTCTAAAATTGAGGTTTTTCTGGCCAGATATTTCTGTGCAACAGTGCTCATTTTGTGTTGTCTTTAGCAGATCACTGCAGCCCCAAGGAAAGCCCTGTTGTAGTAATGGGAACACATGGAAGCTGCAGCATACCTCACTGCAGGACTATGTTGCACCTTACAGGGACAGCTGAAGCTAACACTGTTGCATGTCTGTGAGATCCGTTTGTGTGTCCTTCTTGTATGATAACTCAATAATATTTTACTTTTTCATTATCATCCTAGTTTGGATTAGGAGCATGTTACAGAAGTTAATTCTATTTACTGCAGTCTGTTTTTCATGTGGGAGTACACAAACTGAATTCCTTTTGAATGAGGCCAGACTGGAAGATATGCTTATGTGCATATGCCTGTTAGAAATTGTAGTCCAGTATTTGGTCCTGTGAGCTGGTAGTCTAGTAAAACTAGTCTGATGCAAAAACACACCTAGCCCCAGCCCCCTCCTCCTCTAAAAAACCCCCAACCAAAAATCTACATTCCACAAAAGATACTCAGTGGGGCCTTTGCATTCTTAATGTTCTGTGTAGCAGTCTCAGCTCTACTGCTGTTCATGTCTGCACAAGCAAATAGTGTCCTGTTGTTCTCTCCCAGCTGCAGGCTGTTCTGGATCTCCCCAGTGCTGGGCTCTGCAAGCTTGCTGCTGTGTGTGCTGTGGCACGCCCAGGTGTTTAGCTCTGTGAGTCTTTGGGTTTCACTATTCCTTTTCAGTGTTTTTAGGTCTGTAAAGATGAGGTGTTGGACCAAATTGTTTGTTTGTGTGTCTTTAGATTATTTCTTCTCTTGTATCTTCAGTCTTAGTAATGGCTTCCAGTAGCTGGATGGACTGAGAAATACTTTTGTCCAAACTACTTAGTTGGTAATTCCCTATTATGATAAGTTAAGCAACTCTTTTGTGGAAGTGTGGTATTTGAGCTAGTGTCAGCTGCACATGTAACTTTTAGAGAACTAGTAGTGGTTTTACAGCAGATAGTAAGGATTAAAATGACTGTTCTGGAAGCTGTTAAGCTTTTTGATTTTAAATAAGCTGTGTAGGTAAGTTTGGTTGTCTTGTGGCAGCAGCATAACACTAAGAAATACTAAAATTGCTTCTCCTCAGAAAAAGTTCATTGTTGTAGAGAGATAACTGGGCTTGTTACCAGGCTGAGTCAGTGGCCTTGGTTTTGTTGTTGAGGGGGATGTTCTGTATTGCATTGATTGTTACTAATAAGTCATTGTTGATGAGAAAAAATAAGCAGTAATTGAAAGAGGATATTCTGTCAGACACTGCAGTAGGAGAGATCCATGATGACACTAAGAACATCCATGATGTTCTATGAATTGGTATGAATACTAACTTTTCCTGTGTACTTGAATACTATATTTTTAGTATCTCTTTCAGCTTTATTTCATGGAGAATTCATTATTTAAAAACAATTCATATAGCACCTTAGTCCTGCTTCGACAGACTAAATATCTGAAATAATTGGTTTTTATAAACCAATTTCAAGTAATTTGTTGATTTCCATACGAGTGTTCTTTCTAATTGAATTGATAGCATTTTCTAGTAGTTGAGAGCTTTCATAAAAAAAGCATGTTTGTGGAAGACTGGAGGCATAATTGTTAAAGGCATATTTCCCTTTCAGATATTCTGAATATACTAATTCTTCTTGGAAATTCAGATATTTTTCTTGTGTTTGCAATTGGTTTGGATCTATTAGAACCAAATAAAGTTCTCTTCATTCATTAAATGAATATTCATCCTCGTGTCTCTGACAATTGCTAGGATATAGGGTTCACCCCCAAGAGCTCTTTACTAACTGTTAACTTCATGATGTTTTCTACTTGCTTTAGTAGTCAGAGCATACTCATATGTTTGTGGGCAGGTGATGTATTCTTTTACTACATTTTTACTAGTTTGACTCTTTCACCATAGTACCTGCATGCATATTGCTGCATCTCATGGCCCTCTGTTACACTACTGCTGTGAAGTTGCAGGAAGAACTTAGAGAGAATCTACTTGAGTTTCTGAACCTAGTCTGATCATCAGTCACAGACTGTGTTTGCTGCCAGGTGGGAGGATTAATTTATTTCTGGATCCATGGATTGAAGGGTGAGGCAGGGAGATCTGTCTAATAGTTATTCGTGTTGCTGTTTGTTTAATACAGCCATCATCTAAGCTTCAGTGCCAGCAGCTTAAGCTACTCTTCACACCCATGATGTCACTTTAGCAAGCTGAGGCAACTTGATATGCTTTCTAGCTTAGTGTTCATAAACTTTTGTCATGCTTAAATGTATTTGGTTATTGAAATACTATACTATTGTCATGTTATTTTCTGCATTGTTTTTTGATTTCTTGGCAGTTGATCCATGCTTTCTGCAATAATTACAAGATTTCTACAAGAGCAAGCTCTTGCTTAGGATAAGGCCTTAAAGGGGAAGTGCATGAATCACTTTTTTGCACAGAAAAACTCCTATTTTAGTGAGGGTTGCTACTTAAAACCTAAAGGTTTCAAATACAGTTTCTTTCAAATTATAAGTGTATTTCTGATAATGGAAGACTAAAGCTTTGTTTCTGTGATGTGTTGGGAATTGCTTTGGCTATCTAAGTGGCATTTATTCAACACCAGCAGAAGCAGATGTACAAGTTACCTGTATTGAGACAGATGAACAGTTTAATCCTTAGTCCTCTTGAAATTTCAGTTCTTACTGCATGCTGACAGGGTTATTCTCAAGTAACATGTAACTTGACTAAAGCTGTCACATAAATTCTGAGACTTTTATATATTATGATAGATTCTTCTTCATAAGTATTTTTAGTTCTGTTTTTGTTTGGGAATATCTTTGCTGGAACAGCAGGGGGTGTTTTTTTATTTTTACACTGCCTCTGTGTCTATTTGTCCTACATGCTAGTAAATCACCTTAAAATTCTTTCATTTTCTGGATTGGAGACATGACTGCAAGAAAGATTAATGCATTTGTATAAACAAGTTGACATGTGACTTAGAGGCTGTTAATGTATTTATAACTACCAAAACTATATTTAAAGGTATGTATTGCTCCTCTTTCTTTCTGGAACATTTTATTCCAGGGATCAACTTTGTGGAGTAGTTCCCAGCTGGCAACTGTCACAGGTGGTGTGACACTTGCAAGTTGGTTATTTCTCAGAGGCCTTTTTAGTCTTCTTTGTAATGTAGAAAAGTGTAAACATGTAAATAATAATTCCCAACATGAATGAAATGTTCTGTCACCAGTTTTGAGCATGCTGCACATGTATATCTCTTTTCAGAGTGAGGGAATCTAGAGCCACCAGCTAGGTGTGTTGTAGTTCTCATATTGCATGTGGATGTGTACTATAACATTCCCTGCTAATAAAATCTATTGGCCAGCTTGGATGCTGAAGGCCTGCTGGGATGTTCTCTGATAACTTGGTCCTTGAAGAAACTTTACGAGTTCTTCAGCATTGAGAATGAAGAATTCAGCAAAATTAATGAACTGTTTTCTAGGGAGATAGACTGTTGTGGGTGCTGTTTTTTTAACTACTTTCTTGTCCAGCATTATAGCTCTTTTCATTTTTCCCCTTACTTTATAGATTCAAAAATGTGCAGTTAAGGCACTTGAAAGTTACTCTCTTTGAAAACAAAGGGCTTGCCTGTGTATTTTGCAACTGATGCAACTACACTGCATACTTGGAAATGACACCAAGATTTCCTGTGGGAATTGTTGTCATCTTATTGCAAAAGTTCCACACCTTCTTGGTGATTTCTCATGGGCATCTCCTCACAGCACTGACTCCTTCTTCACAGCACAGCCAACAAACTCCAGCTCCCTTTTCAACCAGCTCATCCACTCTTTATAGCACTCATCCTCATTGGACACAGATGTGGCCTGTTAAAGGCAGGCCTGTTCCTAATCTTTGGTAATTAATACAGCTGCAATTCCTCAGGGGTGAGATTACCTTCTGCACTATCTTTATTTTCTTACATTTCCACAGGAATAGTAACACTTGCAGTATTTTTTTAAATATGCCAGAGATACTGTGTCCATTATAACAGTTGCATAGCTTAAATGTTACTGAAAACTCTAGTATAGGTCCTAAATCTTGTATCTTAGTGACCTGAGGTGATTGATCATGCTTCATGTTCTGCTTGCATTGTTACTTTCAAGTTGTGTTTTGGTCTTTATACTGAAGTATACTTTGAAAAGCACGTGGGATATATGTCTGTGCAGTTGAAGCAGGGATGAAGATTTTTGTACTTGCTTGAAGACCTATGACTTCTAGAACTGCCTATATAGACAAGTCTCTGCTGTCAGAAAGCTTGCTTGTTTCTGTGAACCATTATGCTATGAATTGTAAAAGCTTACAGAGTAGAAAACAGCCAGAAAAGAATGTTACTTAGCACTTGAAACATTTCTTGTTTATCAGAGGCTCACATTTTTTCATGATTAGTGAACTACTCATGTCAGACCTAGCACCTGTTTCTCTTAAGAGAGAGGATGCTTGTTCTAGGTTCCTGCAGGCAGCCATGTCTGAGCTGGAGTTTTTGTGTGTGAAGTAGCTGTCAGGTCTAGCTGTTACCAGAAACATCCTCCATCTTCCCATTTCCACTGCATTGTAACTCTGACAGTGGGTATATCCTAAAATTATCATGGAGCAAAAGCTTGTGTCACCTGTACTGGATGTAATATGGCCTTGGCAAACACCCTGTTTAACATTTGTTTCCTGACTATTGCCCCTGCTCTTCCTAACACCACAGCCCCCTGCCTCCCCCAATATCTGGACATGGAACTCAGCAGCCTGCTTTGAATGGCCCTACCTGAGCCAGGGAGGTTGGAATGGGGACCTCCAGAGGTCCCTTTCCCACCTCAACTGTTCTGTGAGAAAAAACTTTTTCATATGGAAGAGAGATAAAAACAAGTGCTGGATTTTGCAGGAACATGAAGGGGATGGTAATAACAAAATCATACTTAAGATAAAGGGCCCTTCTCTGATATTGAAGCTGATTTTAATTTATACTGAGCCTCTATACTGCTGCTTCTATCTGTTGCTCCTTGTAACAAGCAGTTTAACTTGGGTAGGTCCTTCTTTGTAAGACTGATAAAGTATAGTTATAGTACATTTTAGGTTTTTTAAGTCAGTTTTGGCTAATAGCCTAGACTTTCTTTCAGTTTTGACTTCTTTAGACTTTTGAAATAGCTTGTCCCCCTTGGAAAAAAGGGAAGTGGACAGAGAAAACTGTCAGATGAAGAAGTAATGTAACAATGATGCTTAAAAAAAGCTGTGGAATGTATGCTGCATGCCTAACCCTATGTTGACCTTCTATATTGACTCTATATTGACCTAGATCTCATTCAGAAGGATACTTTAAAATAGACAGTAAACTTTTATATATAAGGGGTTTCTATTATATAATACATTTCTATGTTATAGATAAAACAAACATTAATATTATGGAGGTTCTTTCCAGAAACTCAGTTTTCTTTTGCTTAGAATGAAAGGGAATTGAGTTTGTGTTGTCCATTGGTATATGTAAGCATAAAGTCATTATTGCTAAATGGAAAATGTGATCCCTTCACCAAAGGAGGTACCATTTTCCACCCTTTCCTTAAGGAAGCAGTGATATTTAAATTTCACCGTTGTCAAGTGAGACACAATTAAAATTATTACACTGGTTTCAGTATTTATATACTGAACTTTTATAAGTGATTCTTTTAAGAATTCACTATTCATACATTTTTGTGAGATCTGCTAGAACCTCTGACAATGTTGCTTGACCATGATTAATTTACTCAGGGAGATGAACAATTTCACATGTCAGGATGGAATTTATGAAGGTGTAACAGGCAATCTTAATGTGTCAGGTGAAGTCCAGGTCATGTGTAATTTTAGGCAGTGTATGGAATACCCTGGTAACAGTAAGTTGTCTGTTTGGCAGGGAAATGTTTCATTTGTCTACCATCCACTTGAGCTACTCACCACACTAAGAAAAGGTGGTGAAGCTTACTTGAATTTCTATGTAGGAAACCAGGTATTACACTAAAAAACTGTTGCTTATTTGTGTTTTACTATTTCTTGGTGGATTCTACTCATTGTCTGTGTTCTATTACCAAAGTTTACATGAAGGTGTACTTGGACTCTTAGCCAAGAGCATATGTGAGTGTATTCTAATGGTGTTGAAACTGTTGTGTTATAGTGTATTTTATAACTGTTTCCACTGGAATGGCTAAGATAAAATGTTTTCTTAAATAGAAGTTACTGTTTATTCTGGAAGAGAAGGATGCTTTCTGAAGACTGAACACATCTAAATTTGTTGTGCTACTGTTCTTGAGTGACAGTATCTAGATCAAGTTCTCTTTGAATTTAAGAAGATGTAGTATTAAGAAAAGTAGAGTAACTGAGAAGAAAAAGTTGTCCATATACTAATTTTGTAGGCATGCCTGAAGGGTTCCTTGTATTTGATAAATATTTCATTTTTGCATTTAATGTTTTTAAATCAGGACAATTTCCTATAGTTCTACAGATTTATTGCACATAGAGTTTTTTTCAGCATTAGTATTTCTTAAGCATGTTTTGTGTTATCTTTGAATTATGCTAAAACATCGGTTATTGCTAAATATTAGAAGTAAATATTTCTTCTAGCAAGTGCTAGATAGCTCTTCAGAAAAACATGAGCATGAAGAGCTCAAGATCTGAAACCGTGAAAATCTATTTTTCAGGACTGTATTCTTTTGAACATGTTATTTTAGGTGCTCAGATTTTTACAGAATATTTTCTGTGAGAACTATCTAATTTATGTAGACTGTGAAGTTTTTCACAGTGTATATGAAGATGACTCTTGCATCCTGTAGCTGCTTTGACAAGCATTATTTATCAAGTACAGAGGAAATTGATTAACTGTGGAGCAGAATTGTGTAAAATTGAATTCACAACCATTTTCTGTTTTTTCTTAATAAAATGATTATTGAAAGAATTCCATCTGAAGACTGTTGAAAGCTGGCTGCAGTTTATGGTATAACGGATAAAATCTGCATCCTTGGCCTTCCAACAACCTTTACACCAGCAGATGGTGGGCGTAAAGATGTCATTCATCATTTATTTACAATGGACTTTATTTATTCTAGTGTCAACAGCTGCCCCAGGGAGCGGGTTATTGAATTCAAATGTGAAGCTCTGGGTTATTTGCTTCCTTTCAAATTTGTCTTCAGAGCTTAGTTGCTAGGAGTCCATTCTGTGCTCTAATAATGATTCATGTATTGTGAAGCCATTCAGTAAATTGGGTTGTCAGGGATTGCCAAAAAAGGTTTAGAGGTCTTGTTCCGATTTTTTTTCTTTTTTAACAGCACTGTGCTGTAGTTGGTGTCTTCTCCCTATGTGCCTTCTCTTGCTGCTGTTGGTGACTTTGTCCCAGTTGTCCCCTTTCTGATTTCCCATCCATACTCTTCCCCATCTCTCAAAAGTAGAATTCCATGATCCTGTGACTCTAAGTCATGGTTTTTAGGAACAAAATACAAGTATTAGATATGAAGTAATGAAGCTTTGTTCTACAGGCAGGGCAGGAGTCCTTCCGTTCCATCACAAGATCGTACTACAGAGGGGCCGCAGGGGCTTTGCTAGTGTATGACATTACAAGGTGAGAATACCAACTTGATTTCAATGACATGTCTTTGTAGAATTGTGCTATGGTGTACAGTAGTGCTGTGTCTCATCTAATTTGGCTTTGTGTATAGATACTGGTAATCTAACGGTGTGTCAACTTTTTTATAAGTGCTCTAATAAGATATAGCACACTAACCTATATACTTCCAGTTTTCTCTGTATAGTAGTTGAGAAAGCATGCGTAAAATTCAGGAAGAATGAAATAAAATATTTTTATAAACTATTGACCATCAACCTCTGGGTTGCCTTTATGGAGAAATACCTGAAAATATTTAATTATTTCCTTTCTAGTATTTTATTATCATGAGGGATATTTTTTTTCTTTAATTATAGCAGATTACTTTTGCTGAAGTGCTATTCTGCAAAGGAGTGAAACAGTAAAACATAGAAATTTGGTTACGTAAAGAATACCCGGAAACTTGTAGACTTGTACCATTGCTGTGTTTATGAGGTTTAGAAAATACAGATCTTAATCTGATACTTTTTTAGTAGGTCGAAGTTACTAAAGTTTCCCTGCTATATTAAATAAAGTATCTATATACAGTTTATCTATAAAACTGTGGGTACTCTGGTTGGCTTATGAAAATGTTCAGGCTCCAAAGTCCTCTTAAGTTGTGTGTTTCCTGTGGGTCTTGGTACTTGTTGCATTGAGCAACCACTTGTACTAGAGATTTCCTAGATATTTTTTCTTTTGTTCCCTTTTTACGTTTAAATATCAAGAAGCAATGTATTCTTTCCTTTGGATTTCCAGTAAATGAATCTTTGGTTTATAAATAAAATACAGTATCTTAAAACCATTCTACAAGCATGGGATTTATTACTTAGTTTACACCTTCTGTAAAAACTGTAATGTGTCACATTCACGTACCTCACTTTAAAAAATTTTACTGCTAAATTTATTATTCAGCTTTTAAACTCACATAAAAATTATCATTTTCTGCTTTCAGTAAAACAAATATTACTATATGAGTATGTGTTTATTTGTACTGTTCATTGGCTTGGGTGAAGCTGATGGGTACTTCTAAAATTCTGTTCAGTTTTTATATGTATATAAAATTACAGATTCTTACAACTCTAAAAATCCTCTTTACTCTTTTTAGCAAACATATTTTCAATTACTTTTTAGGCAGAGTTCATTAACACTGCTTGTTTGCTAAATTTTTGTTTGCCCATTCTCCCTCTCACAAAGGGATTACTAGATTTTATCCCTAGAGCATGTGCACTAATAAATGAGTTGATTATTCAAGTAGAGTAGTGGACTAACAGGAGAAAGATTTCTTAAAATACTGCTTTTAATGTTCATTTTCTTCTACACTTAGGAGGGACACTTTCAACCACTTGACAACTTGGTTAGAAGATGCTCGTCAGCATTCCAATTCCAACATGGTTATAATGCTTATTGGAAACAAAAGGTAAAATTTTATTAGCTGTTATTTTGTAAGAGGGAAATATTTCACTTCTCTGTATTTCAGCTTTTGAGTTTTCTTATTTGTAGGGTATATGTTAACTTCAAATTCCCTTCTGTCACTATGCATAGTTCTGTGGTGAGCCTAAAACCTTTCTTATTCTACTTAAACTAATACAATGTGCAGCACGTGGATCAGCTACATTATGTTCCGAATATCTATTTTAGAAGTAATTTTATTCCAAGGGATTGATTGCAAATGCTTGAAGCAATGGATTATAAGAGTTATTTTCCATTATGCTTTTTTGTCTCTGGAATCACCAGTTAGGAACACCTAGATCTCTCCCTTATAAAGAGAATCTGATTCCTAATTTGAGGTGTTCTAAATGCTTTAGTTTTCAGTTAAGTATTACATCAGAGAAAATGTCGTTTCAAGAAAAAAAGCCCATAGTACAGGATTCACATCAAAAACTTCTCTCAAATGTAAGAAGTGCATACCTCAATGATTGAGACATTTCTGATTTACAATCCTCTTCCATATTCTGTACCTTTTAGCTGGGATTAGGGTCAGAGAATGCTTTTTGATTGTTTCCTGGTAAATTCACTTACTTGGTCTTCTCATCAGCTACACTGTCTAAAATTATAAAATTATTCCCTGTTGATTTGGTAGTGAAAGTCTTAATAAAAACAAATCAGTGAATATATTATCTGTAATTATTTTAGTTCTTGATCCAGTGAATTATGAAAAATCATATCTAGATTTTTTTTTTCCTGGATGCACAATTTTTTCAAAACACCAAAAGCATCAGCTCAGGCCCTTTAGACCAAAAGCATCATCAAAGGCCTTTAATAATCATCAAAGAACTTTAATTATGGGCCTTTGTGTAATTGACTGGAACTTGTGTCCATGCCTCAATAATTCCTGAAGGTAAAGGTGCCAGTTGAAATAATGGGGTGTATGCATGCCCCTGAAAATTTCACGAGCAGCCACATAATTTCTTAGATACTACTGAGAAAGCAGCTTTGTGATAGTGAGTCTGGGTTTGCTCTTCAGGCCTGTTGAACTTTTATTTTCTTCTTCTTCCCCCTCTTCTCCCTTTTGTTTTCCCCCATTGCCCCAGTACCCTCTACCTCCTCCTGAAAACCATGGTACATATTAAGTAATTGTGAAGTTTGTCAACTTTTTTTTAGATTATCTGGTAAATGACTAACAACTTTCTTTTTAATTGAGGAATGTGTCAAGCATAATCTTCACAAATTAATATTAAAATGTAATCCTGTTTTGTTAAATGAAGCTTTGGTAAACCTGTGATGGCCCTGACCAACTGTTTTTATACTTGTGTGAGTAAAAATATGGCACTGAGAAAAACAGTAAAGTGTACTGTTTACTTGAGATAAGTTTGCATACTTAATTGACATCTGTAGCTCTTTCTGATTATTCTTAGCTGTTAAATGAAATTTTCATGTCTTGTATTCTGTGGATGCAGACTGATTTGCTACTTTCAGCTAACCTGGTAATTCCCAGTTACAACTAGGTTTTATTCAAACAATAATTATACTTAAAATGTGCACTGTAAATTGTTACAGATTAAGGTGCCACATGAACTAAAAGTTTTAAGAGTTAAAATTCTAAGCTTTTTAAAGGATATTATTTTCAAGGAGGGCAGGAAGAAAACTCCTTCAATTTTATTGCTTTATCCTGAAAGAGTTCTTATGGTAGGGCATACTGCTAGAGGTGGGTGGAAGGAAGAATGTGTATGCTTGCATAGTAGTTTTGAAGGAATAAATACTGCTCTTATGACTCCCAAAGTGCACTTGACATAAGTTTGTACTACTGACTTATTGCTGGATTTGAAGAGTGTTGAGAATTTAATTTGAAATATAATGGCTGTTTGTTGAAAACATTACAAATACTAGTGTTAAAACATTACAAATACTGTACTTAATCTTCTTTCCAGAACAAAGCATAGCTATATTGATCTAGTAAGACCAAATGCTTCGAATTATTGGAATGGAGAGAGGAAGACAACTGTGGTTAGTAGAAGCAGTTAAAGATCTTTAAGAATATGTTTAGGTATCAGTATTGAGTTTTGATTGGGCTGTCATTGCAGTTTTTGATACAACTGCATTATTTCAAGTAAGAAGTTATTTGTCTGTTCTGTCATGGAGATAATACTGTAGTGAATCAAGGTTTTAAATAAGGTATTTTTGAGAGTAGCATGGTAGTAATAAATAAAGACATTGCTCAGGTTGAAAAAGATAATGTCAGCTAATACTGGGAGTACTTAAATATAATGAACATCAACTTCAAAATTGTTTTGAGAAGATATTTCTTGTATCCTTATCTTCAATTTTTTAAATATTTAAATGTGCTGAATTGTATTGACTCTGTAACTCATCTAAGCTAGCATTTAGTTAAATATTACAAAAACCTGCTTTGCTGCAAAATAGATGCCACAGTGAGTATTACATATTTTTAATATATGTATAATTACAAAGTTGGCAAACACTGAAGTCTAGCATGATACATTTTATTTGTATACTGACTGCACATTAAATATATCTATTTGTATGCTGTTTAGTTAAAGATTTGTACCTAAGATATTTATGCATGTACAACTTAGATGAAAATTCATTGAAATATATATCTTACACTTATACATGAGTAATAAGTATATAATTTTTATTGCTCAAGATGTAATACAAAGAAGGACAAACTGTGAATTCCTTGTTAGTAAAGAAGCTTTAAAAAGTAAGGGTGAAATACTTTTGTCTGTATGACTTAGACAAATAGATTTGTCTCTAGTTGTCAAGTCCAAGAGGGTTTTTTTCTGCTTTTTTGGGTAATAATTTTGAATTAAATTGCTTGGAAAGCAGGAAGCAAGAACCTGTCCAACAATCATTTCAATTTCTTTTGCTGCTGGAGGGCCAGGAGTTTGACAACCAAAGTGCTAACTTACTGGGAGAGAACAGCTAATGTAGTTCAAGAGAACTTAATTCTGCTTTTAAGGTTTTTTAAATCAGAGAAGAAATTGACTGTGTGAAGTTTTGCTACAGAATAGAAAAAAAAAACTTTATATTTTTAATTATGTTTAGTATAAATAGCTCATTTATAAAGCTCATTTATCAGCTGAGCTTTATAGTATTGAAGTGGTAGATAATAATATAAGAGAGTGATATATACTGAAAGTACAATGTCTAAAGTTACTATTCAAGGAATACCTAGGTAAATACACACTCTTCCTGTAGAAAGCTATTTCATGAAGTCTTTGATAAGATTTATGTCAGCTAGGGTGTATAGCTCAAGTAAGTGTGATGCCAGGGCTTACAATAATTCTATTTTAAGGGCTTGACAAGTTGTATACCCAAGTTCTGATGGGGGCCCTTGGCTTCTCAGGCTTATAAGCATGCTTGTGAAGAACAATCTTTATATGGACATGTTAGACCATGTAATTTAACTTTTCTTTTTTCTTCTATCTTAGTGATTTAGAATCTAGACGAGAAGTTAAGAAAGAGGAGGGTGAAGCATTTGCACGAGAACATGGACTTATCTTTATGGAGACATCTGCCAAAACTGCTTCCAATGTAGAGGAGGTAACTTTGCTCAACACTGGCTTTTTACTAAAACAGTTGATTTAAATTACACTTGTTTGTATAGATACTATTCCTCTAGATTTTGGGTTCCTTAATTTGAATTAACTACTCTTTATATTATGAGAATAATATATATTATATATTATTCTGTGTTGTAATTGATTACACAGCACTAATTGTATTGTTGAGACTTCCTAATTAACATACTTGAGGGTTTTTTGAGGTATTTGATCAGAGAAATGGCTAACTTCTGTCTGCTGTGAAATCTAAGAAGTGAGGCTAGACTAGATTTGCTAGTCCATAGCAAGCCAAGCTATTGTATTCTTGGCAGATGTCGCTGTAACCTGTTCTAAAGGCTCCTGGTATATCACGAGCTCCTCACAGCAATCTCTTGCAGTGCTTTTCTATTTGTACTGTCATCGTCTTTCCTGTATACTACCTAGTAGGAATCTTCTTCAATTTGCACACAGCTTCTATTTTCTGTCCTCTACAGAGCTGCTGAAAGGATCATTGCCTTGGTTACTGTAGTCTGCTGTGTATTTGAATATTAGGTCTTTTCAAGTTTGGCTCATAGTTCACATTTCTGGACACATGTGAATTCTTGCATCTCTCACCTTGGTTTACTGCATTCCTTTCTTGAAGGGTAGTCATGGTGGGCTGAACTCAGCTGCTACTGAATACCCACCGAGTTGCTCACTCAGTGTTTCTGTCCAGCAGGATAGGGTAAGAACCAGACGAGCCAAGGCAAGATAAAACTCAGGCCTGAGATAGTTTTAAATATTAAGGAAAGAGATGGACAAAGTGCGACAGAAAGGCAGTCACTCACAGCTTCCTACAAACAAATTGAATTTAATTTCTCTGAGAACCAGTGACTTTGACTACCCTTTGGTTTTTATTCTTGAGCATTATATCATATAATACGAAATACCCCTCAGGCCAGTTCTGGTCAGCTGTCCTGGCTGGTTTATGTGCCCCCACGATTTTGCCTACCCTAAGCCTAATCACCGTCAGGAGAGGGCAGTGTAAGAAATAGAAAACCTTGACACTCAGCAGTAGCTAAAACATCAGTGTGCTATCAACACTGTTTTAGTCATAAATCCAAAACACAGCACCATGCAGGCTGCTATAAAGAAAACCAACTGTGTTGTAGCCAGACAAGTACAGTGGTGGACCAAGAGCTCCAGCTGAGGTGCTAGTGCTATGTACATCAGAAAGATTGCTTCACATGTCTTTAAAGCCCATACTGGGTTCATCCACACTGACCTTTCTTAAAATGACATAACTTCTTATACTACATAATCCATCCCTATTCATTTCCTAAACTATCCTAAATTCAAAATGGTGTGTGACCAATGAGGTATTATTTTAGTGGTAAAGCCTTTTCATTATAAAATACTAAAGTTTTTTGAAAAGTTACAGTAAGCTATAGATGACTTTCACAGAATTCATTACCACCTGATTCTAAAGTTATCACCTCTTTTTGCATCAAAAAATATGTCCTAGTGAATGAATTGTCCAGTATCTAATGCATCTCTGATTATCAGGAGGCAAATGAGCATGAAGTTCTTTATCAAAAAGTTGACATAGAATCCTCTCCTTGTGTGAGTAGTGTGTGTGTGTGCTAACTAATTCTGGTGGAAAAGCTTTAGGATATAATCCTTTCCAGTGACAGTCAAGTGCATTCCTTAAATGGTGTTCAGTAAACACAAAAAAAGTGGCATGATGTAGGAATAGTTAACAGCTATAGAAGCAAAATCCTAACTTCTAGCAGTTTCTTTATATGAACAAATCAGCTTCTGTTGGTAATGGTTTTTTAAGCTGTTTCCCTTGTTCAATCCTGATTTCCACCACTGTAGAATACCTTAGTAAATCCATAGCTGGAGCAGTACACTGACCTTTTTGGTGCTTGGATCTTAAAACAGTTTAATTCTTCATTATATTCTTCAGAATTTTGTCTCGTTACCTATATCTTGAATAGAAATGGATGATAAGGAGTGGAAAACATCTTGCTGGCTGTTTGTTTTGTGCAAGGCTGTTGGAGAAGTTTCCACCCTGTTTGCATAATAGGTAATAGATAGTAGGGAGTGGGAAGTAGATCCTTCATAGTTACTTTGGAGACTTCTAAGAATTCGCTGTGACCACAGGGTTAAATCATCGTATTTCATGTGGAATGGGATTGTGTAAAAAGAACTTCTGCGTCACTGAGAAGATAAAATGGTTACTGGAGGGAGGTTAGGCACAGGCTTATAATCTTACTGCAGTGCAAGGACAGTTAATGCTAGTCTCTTCAGCAGTATCATATTTATTTGAACAGGAGGTTGTTGTTGATTTCCTTTTAGTTTCTGTCTAAAGCTGTACAGGTAACCAACTTTCAAAACATTACTGACTTTTTGTGCTTCTCTTTTTTTCTCCTCAGTGATTTCTAAGGTGATTATAGTTAGAGCAGTGTACACTTTATCATGAATGGCGGTGGGCTTTCTCATGGTGTAGAGTCTTGTTAACTTTTGGAGTCTTGGTTAACATATTTGCTCTACTATGGATGGGTGATATGCACTCTGAAATGCTCTTTGCAGAGTTCAGTATTCCTTATTCAGTTTTTCTAAGAAAACACTGTGATGTCCATTGGGAGGCTTTTCACCTGTACACACATAAGTATGGCGTCCAAAGCCCAGGCAGGTTTGCACTTGTTTTAATCATAGCATCCATTACTTTCTGACCTCTCATTAAACCAGCACATAATACATAGGAATTTTTTTTGTCTCATTTGCAAGAGACATTAGCAATTTTATCACATTAGTTGTTTTCATTGGTAGTTCAGCAGTAGTTTGTGACTATTAATTGTGCTCTTACCTGCAACATGCAGTTCAGAGTTTGCTGAGACCTTACTGCTTGGGCAAGGGCAGAGTAGAATCACCAGCATGACCTCAGGGTGACCACGTAGTCCCCTACAGCACATGGTGTTTAACTCTTTGTCCCTGGCATATCAATGGCTTGAATCTATTTATGTGCACTGATTCTCAAGAAGTAAGGATACCTAGCTGTATTTGGGAAGCTACAGTAACTTAGTGCATTATTATTTCATTCCAGACTGCTACTTTTAATAATGATTAATGATGGGACCAGTCCTAATCCAGAAAGTTTTCTGGATGCTGGTCAAAGCTAAACAACATCACTGTTCAGAAGCTGGTCTCACTTGAGTTGTGCCAGTGTATCACTGACTCCTGGTGTGGGAGTTGGTTTTAATAAGTTGTTTCCCATATGGAGGGGTGCCTATGCCAAACTTAAGAGCATTGGTTGTGTTGTTCCAAGTTGTCTGCACATAAATAGAATGCAACAGTGAATTCATTATTTAGGATTAAATCTGAATGGACTCATGGTTTTAACTGAGCAATGGAGCACTTCTGCTACATGGAGCTTGATGGTCATTAAGTGGTTATGTTCCTGTTTTATAACTTAATTTTCTCTTCAGGCAGCTTCTTTCATGCTTTTGCTTAAATGAATAACAAATATTCAAAGCTCCTGTAGCTTCAACAGTGGCACAATAAGAGAAAGGAGATGCTCTTTTGTAATATTCTCTGAAGGGTGAAAATGAAAATCTCATGGAAAGATTAGATTCTTAGAGGCATCTAAAGTTGAACTGATTTTTAGACTGTGTTTTATTTTCCTTCTAATCTTCCTTGAACACAACTAACAGCTGGGAAACAAGCAGTTGTTTGACATGGTAATATAGTAAGCAGGGGTTTAGTTAATAAAATTTGAAAATCATAGGATGTTAATAATTTTCATAGCAAGGTAAAGTAACACACAAGAAGTAATCTGACTAGCACTTGCAAAAGAGCAGGATTTCTAGGTCATAAGTCTTTAAAAAAAAACCAGAAAACACCCACCCAAAAGTTAGGTTTATCTTAATTTGCATCAAAACCAATATTCCTTCAAGTTCCTGGAAATCAAAGTTCTGTGACCTTTCAGCTGTGCGAAGCTGACATTTTAGCCAGTTTCTCCCATGAGAAAATGGGGTTGAAGCTTGTGTCAGTTCAGCTGAGGAAGGAAGAAGGGGCAGGGCACCTGGCTGTAATGAGGATACACAGCTTTTAGCTGCTTGTGGCAAATCCTTGGATTGTGCCCCAACTTCACAATGAGGAACACTGGCTCTGCCGTAGTTCTTGGGGCTTCTGGGCATCTCATGGTATGATGAGAATACAAAGTCTCAGTTAACTAAGTGTTTCAGTCTTTATAGAAGAGCATGAAATGTATGATACTGCTTGCCTGACCTGTAGATTCCTGGAGAAATGGATTCTTAGTTCTGGGGGGGTCTATCTTTTTTGTTTTCCCTCAAGTATTCTGTCCTATGTAACTGTTCAACAACAGTTACAGGACTTATTAAGTCAGTTTGAGCTCTAGTAATATGTATCAGCTCAATAAGTGTCAGAAGGCTTGTCCCTCAATGGGGACATAAAGAAATTGCTGTCAACTTCTGGTTTGTGTCTTTGCACCTATACTTCAAATATAAGGTTACAAATGTGTTGGGGTGCTTTTTGGATGTGGGTTCATTATATAGCACCTTATTATGCTTACTAACCCCTCTGCATCCCTTTTAGTGTGCTAGGCTTCTTCCTGAAAGATAATTTACCTGTAAAAAGCATTGCCTTACTGTGGGTGCATAAAAGAGCTGCTCAGAGCTTTGGAATCTCACTTTATTAAGTGGCCGTCTAGCACCACTTACACACTGGGGTGGTGAATACTTTAGGCATAAATCCATTTGTTGTCTGTGTTGTTACTGTTTCCAAATGCATTCTTAAATAGTAGAGTAATCTAACTATATCATATCTTACTGCTAAAAGATAAGATAGGAAATTGGAAAGGAGGAAAATTCTAGGTGTTGGCTGAGTCATGCTTTAAAATTTGTGGTACATTTAACCTTTCAGCATTCCTCATGTAATTGTAAGAAAGAATCCAGGAAATAATGATTGCCCAATTTTTATTTCCATGCATTAAATTTAATTTTAACATTGCCACCAGAGGGCAGCATGTTCCACGAGCTAGCAGTGCTGAACGTGCTCTCCTACCTGATTATAGGCAAAGATGAACTAGTAAAGTCTTGAGTTTTCAAACGTATCAGTAATTAATTTACAAGGTTTTTCCTGCTATGCTCAGCTTATAGCAAAGTCCTAAGATTGTTGCCTTCCAATAGCTTTCTGAGAAAGACAAGTGACATTATTGACATCTGCAAGTAAAAACTAAATGTAGCTGCTCTACTACTCACGTTCTGGTGCCCCTAACTTATTATTACTCCTGCATACAGCTCCCATGAGACAGTGGTATCAGGAACTTACTTACTCCCTTACCTGTTTCTTGCATTGTTTTTACCAGTTACAGAATTCATTTTTCCTGGATTTGTCTCAAGGGTAGTAAAACTGTATTACTTATTTGTGTGATGATATGAATGTTGAAGTTGATTTAATTCTACATTCAGTGTTTGTAGGATTAATTTACCTTAAATGCAGTATCTGTAGTGTTTTGTAGTTGCAGTTTTGGGTTGTTTGGGGAGTTTTTTGGGGCAAGCATTGTAAGTCGTGACTTCTTGAATCTCATGTTGCTATATAATCTGGGAAACTCCTTATACAAATGATCTAAAATGATAATATACTGATATATTGTGATTTAAAAGCCTCTTTTGTTGGCTTTGCAGTAGGTGCAGGCATGACACAGCAGGCAGATCACATCTTGCAAGACTCACTTTCCCACTTGTACAGTAATGCACTTTTCCTCAAAGGGATATCACTATTATTTGGGAACCTAGTGATAATGAGCACACAATTGAAAAACATGTTACATTAAAACAAGTCACTGAATAACTTGTGTACAACCTTTTTTTAATGCTGTGATACAGTTATATTCAGCAGTCTCATGCAAAAAGCATCAGTAAGTTGGAGTTTGGAAACTGAACAGAGTTAAACATTAAATGTAGATGTTTTCCTGAAGGTACATTGTTTTCTTGAATTTCCCCAAAATGTAGTCAAGGATTTTTATATTTGGAAGTCTAATGTACCGATTTTGCAAAAGTCTTTCGCTTCTTTTTATGAATAACAGAGGCATTGTGTACTAGGGCATTGCCATCTTTCAGGTGACTATGTATAAATGCAGGGCGAGTCTGGTATTGCGTCCCCTGGAGTGGTGAAAATGAGCCTGGACCTGATTTGGGATGGAAAAGCCTGAGTATCTTTGTCTAGTGTTTTAGTAGCAGCAGCATTATAGGAATGTACAGTGCAACTGCAGTAGGCTTGGTAGGCAGCCAGCTGAGTCCTTGTGGGCTTGCTGGTGAGGTCTTGTGTGGAAGTGGCTAAACTGCACCTGGATCCAAGCTGGCGTGTGAGGTGCTGCAGCTGTGTTCTTGCAGTCCCCTGCATGTGGTCTAATAAATCTAAACTGGATTTGAGGGGAAATCATTCTGTCTTTCTGCATTTATGGCTCAGTTAATCTGAAAATAGGATAAACTGCCCATAAATAATTAAGAGTTTATAGTATACTGCATGTTCCAGATAAGAGCGAGAACATGCAGTATTAAAAGAGATTTTTGGAAGAAGTCAATTCTACCAAGTTCACCTTCTTGTCCTTGATAATTGAAGCACTAGCATGCAATGCCAAAATCTGATGAGATAGTCTTAAAGCAGGTAGACTGCTATTTTAGTGATGTTCTCAGGTGATTGAGTCTGCTTACACTTTGAATCATAAGTTAAGATACATGGATCTGAGAAACAAATGGAAGTATCAAGGGATTCAAGTCTCTTTTCAAGGTTGA
This sequence comes from Molothrus aeneus, assembly GCF_037042795.1. Classification (NCBI taxonomy): domain Eukaryota; kingdom Metazoa; phylum Chordata; class Aves; order Passeriformes; family Icteridae; genus Molothrus; species Molothrus aeneus. Next base: position 115,971,050 of record NC_089646.1, read on the forward strand.
TTAGTAGCATTTTTTTAAGATACATATAAAGAAGGGAATGTGAGATAGACTTTCTATGTGCTTTGTCCTTATAATTTGTTTTCAAAGAAGAATTATTTCTGTGGCCCAGTGCAACCTGGCATTTTGCTATGCAAAGTAACAGTATGTGCTGTTTAAATATGTCGTGCACTAGAATCACTGATGGGAATGGGGTACTTGGATTATGACTTCAAGAGAACAGAAATTATACAACTGAGATTAATGGAATATTTGGATTTTTCAGATCAACCGTTTCTTGGCCAATGTGTTTAATATTAAAATATACTGCACTGAACTCAGTATGCTCTATTGCTTTGTATGATACATGTGTAGGAACAGAAGGAATTTTATATTTGTGCAGTGATTTTTTCCGGTGCATTTTACTGGTTTTTGTGAGGATAGATGCATTGCTACAATGACTGCTCTTGAGTGTAGTATCCAAAAGTTAATTTATTCTCAGTTGTATCAGTTTGGAGTCTGTTAAAATTCTGGTTTGTTGCTCTAAAGCAATTTTTATAGATTTAATGTAATTCTCATGAAATTAATTCTAAGAGTCTTGGTGTATTTAGCCAACATCTTGTAGAAGAGTTAGAAGTGCCAATTGTTAAGTGCTTGTTTACATGAAGTTATCATAACACTTTTTTAAGACTTCAAGTTCTGTTTAATGTCCCGCTGAAGTAGAAGTAAGGATCCTCACAGAATCCAGCTGTGTGAATTTTCAAAGTTGACTTACACCTTTCAGTGGGCACACGTATGAGGCCATTACAATAATTAGTATGTTATCAGGAACAAAGATAAGTTGGAATTTTTTTCCTTACATAGAAAACTTAAGTTTTGGAGGAATTTGAATCAATTCGTAGTTGGCCGAAAGCCAATTTTTCTTCTCAACTGTAACACGTGTTTGAAAAACGAACTCGCTTCCTAAGTGCCTTGTGAATCTGCAATGATTAATTCTTCTCATTATTTTGCTGCAAATTCTCATGACCCTCTGTGATGATTCGATCACCCACTTAGAGTTTATGCATATTCATATCTCTCTGCTCCTGCTGCAGTCGTTCAAGTCTCCTTCACTGGCTGTGGTGTGTGCTTGGTGCAGTAATTGAGCTGCAGTAGATTGATTACTCTGGGGAGCTGTAAGGCCTTTAAAGGTGAAAACATATCAGTCCTGTTAATTAGGAAACAAAGCTCTGGTGGCAAGTTCAGCAGTCAAATGCTTCCAGTGTAGAAATGAGGAAAGGTATGATTTGTTCCTCTCCGTGAACCCTGTTTACTTTTTTATATTTGAATTAGATCTGTATTTGCTGTAATAGGCTTGTGCAGAAGGTAGCATGTCTTGTATGATTGCATGGTGTTGGTATTTTAAAACAAAAAGAACTGTATGTTTATTGTAATTACTAGCTGCTGTTAATCACCTCCTAAATTATGCATTATTTTAGGTGTTACTTGACCTATAAAGCTAAATGAGAGATGAAAATGGAATCATTGATTGTAAACTTTAACCAAAAACATCTATATCAGTCACTTGTTCAGACCTGAGTGTCAAAGTGTTTTCTCTGAATTAAAACAATAGATTTTTAGAAGTCATTACAAAACCTGGAGCCCCTCCTTTCTACTATTAAGATGTCTGTTACCCATTGTGTGCAAGATTAATTAAAGAGAATACGTTCTTAAAATTAGGTGAATATTAAATGATAGCGTAAGGTTTCAGCCACCAGACAGCATCCTTACATCATCATTGTAAGTACCCTGTGGTTTTATGTTGCTAAGCACTCTAATCTAGAGTGGCCTATTACAAAGATATTAAGGGTAGGGGAAACCATCTGCCACACAATCTATCCATAAGGGTCAGAAATAAATAATTTAAAAGTAATTTATATATCTTAAAAACCACTTTTTCCCTGTAATTACTGGACAACAGATTGTGGAATACAGATGTTATGAAAACGCCACTGTTTTTGTAAACAGCATGTGATCCATTGCTGCTTCAGGGTGGGTTATGGGATGCTGTTGTCATACCTGTTCCTGCAGAGGTCAGGAAGGAAAGTCTCACTGAAGCAACTGCACATGAGATTGAATTCCAATTAGTGCATCCAACACTGAAGGATATCACATTCATTGTGTCTGTGGTCTTTTTTCTCCGTTTTAGGCATTTATTAACACTGCAAAGGAGATCTACGAGAAAATCCAGGAAGGAGTTTTTGACATTAATAATGAGGTAACTTTTAGTACTCTGTACACTTTCTGCTTTTTTAAAGTATAGAATTCACCTCCCCTAGAAAGCTGGACAGTAAAAGATTTGTCTGTTCCATTTGGCTGTAGAGTTGCCTGCCATTGTGATAAAAATGGATTAAAATAAGTGACCCTATCCATCCATGAAGCATCGCAAAATAATATAAATCCCCAAAAGAGAAGAAAATCCACTTTCATCCACTTCTCCATATGGTGTCATCTGTTTTCAAAGATAATTTTCCACTATGTAAATGGAGGACCATGTTGATATGCCAGATGCACTCCATGAGCTGTCCAGTGTAGGGGAGGGATTGCTTTGAGAGTTACATAAAAGACTTTTGAAATGTTCCTGGTTTAGGTGGCTGGGTACTGTAGGGAGTAAAAGATTAGCAATTTTGCTTATGCACATTAGTGAAATTAGAGATGAGGGCCTGTGCCTTTGCTTGTTCGGGATAGGGGTGGAGAGCTGGAGAAAGGGGAACAAGAGCTAGAAAGATGTATAATTGTGTCTTGAATTTTGAAATGACTGTGCTGTTGAAAATCTTGCTTCATAACACTAGTTTTATATAAGCTCTCTGTTAACAGTCAAAAAAATTTGACAATGTGAGGTGATCAGTCTTTTTGGGAGATCAGGTTGGGTTTTTTATCCTGCATATCCCTGAATATTGTTGCTGAAGTGCTTAATGAAACCACATGTGAGAATCTGCACCACCACTCTGTTCTGTTCGTGCTCTGTAGAAAGGTATCTCCAGACTGTCAGTGTGATGCTTCTCCTAGACATTACCGTCCTTGCAGGATTGTTCAGAGCAGAGAGGGAATTGGCAGGACTCAAATTAAGTAGTTTCATCTCTTTTTGCTCAATATATTTCAACATGAGAGAATTCAGACTATTGAAAGTATTACTTACGACTTCAGAGAGGAAAAAAAATCAGAAACTTCAGTAGTATGCAAAGTAATGCATCAGGAAACTTGTAGCTAAATAAGACGTGAATAGTAATCCTCTAAACTAATTCTGACTGGAAAGTGTGTGTGCATGTTGGTGAAGCACTTCTTAAATTCAGTTCACTGATGAAAAATTTAAGATCATCTTACACATCTTTCCTGAAGAAAATGCAGTTGGTAGTGCAATATAAATTGGAGAGCAGAGTGTCTGAAAAAGCATGCTTGTTGTATCTGTCGAGTTTCATATAGTAGCTGACTGCTTTACTGTGCCTTACCGAGCTTTGATTGCAATATGCTGTCAAGAGCCAACAGTCCGTGCTACTTGTTTGGCTTTATGCCAAGTCTGGCTTCTTGATTCCTCAAGAAGTTGCTATCAGCCCAGAGGGGGCAAAACCAATGAGCCATAGGGCATGCTTTTTATTAAAGGGGAGTCAAAGAGCGAAAAGAAACCACATCAGCTGCTGTCAATACTAAGCGAGTGCCAGAAACCCGAAGGCTACCACTGCTGCAGAACAACTGCCAAGCACTATAAATCTGAGATTTGCTGTGACGCAAAGTTTCCTTAAGAGCTTAATTTCTGAAGCTACTGTATTACTTTTCTCAAACTGGTGTATTTTTAGGTAAAATCCACTTGAGGGAGTGAGGGTTAAGGTATAAGTGTGATTTTGATGAATGAAAGAGCTACGCTGTGTGTGGGTTCTTGGCAAGTAGCCATGTCTTTTGGGATCACAGAAATTATTGATGACACAGAACACTCGTATGCCCTTAGCCTCTACAGCTGATTCAACACAGAAAGAAATGCTGTCTAGAGAGGAAAAGTTTTATATTAAACTATTAAACTGGTGGAGATTTTGGCAAGAGGGGAGAGGTTATACATTCTTAGCAAATGTTGTGTATTTTAAGCTATATGCCAAGTAGTATTCAAATACAATTCTTGCTCTTTGGTTTTTTTTAAATAGGAGTTTAAGCTAAAGAGTGTAGCATGGAGATAAAATTCAAATGAGAAGGAAGGCATCTTACTTTAAATAATATTTAATTGCTAAGAACATGCTGGGAAAAATTACAAACTTTGATGTATTTATTGCATACATTAGGAGAACTTGTTATATGATCTTCTAAATAGAAAAAGTAGCTTTTCAAGTATATTCTAAAATATTTATGCTGTGTATTAAACTTCATTTCAGGCAAATGGCATAAAAATTGGCCCTCAACATGCTGCCACCAACGCAACACTTGCAGGCAATCAGGGAGGACAACAAGCTGGAGGAGGCTGCTGTTGAGCCTGTTTTTACTTTCTAGCTGCCTGGATGAGGCCTACTTACTTGTTTGTTCACCCTTCCCTCCCTCTGCCCCGCTCGCCTCCACTTCAATTCAACTGAGACATGAAACTTGTAAGTTGGTTTCCTGTTGCAGAAGACTTTATCCTTCAAATTCTTGTATAACTTTGAATAAATGGTTAATGTTCACTTAAAGACAGATTTTGGAGATTGTATTCATATCTATTTACATTTGATTTCTAGGTCAATTGATGTGATTATTTTTGTTAAATGTTGTCTTGTGCCCTTGACTACGAACTGAATTGTATTAAACACTACAAAGTCATTTGAGTATTTTAATCAGTTTGTGTAGTTAGGTTTCCCAGCTCCTGAGGTTACCTAATGTTTAATATTGTAGAGCTGTCCTCAAGTTTTTTGTCAATTTTCAAGGCTATGAAGAGAAGCAGAAGGACTCTTTTAATTCTGTATTTATCACTTTCTGTATATATAGTTTAATAACCTGCTTGGGTGTACTTGCCAAGCTAGAATTCTTTAATGCATTTGCATAAAATCTATACTACTTAGAGCTTGAAAACTACAAAAGCATTAATAGGAACTGCTTGGATGCTAAATTTTAAGCCTTTTTGACATTGTTAGCATGTTCATGCTCCCCTGTCATTATCCTGAAGTCCAAGAGAGATGCTTAATGTATATTACTAGAGGCTACATACGTGCTATCTATTTTAATGCCAAATGTTTGCTGTTTATCCACAATTTCCACAACACCTCTTCAGAAATGGATTAGCTGTTTGCCTTAACAAATACTGTAGGTGAAAACAGAGTATGGATGAAAAGTAGAGGAGGAGTTGATAAATTTAAAATGGCACATTTTAAAAACATTAATCTTCTCAATGTTTTTTTTTTCTTGTTTACCACTTGATTTCTAGGTATATTTTTCATGCAAGGACAGTTTTTCAACCTAAATGTATAGTGGTCGTGTAAAGTTTTCTTTTAGTGACAACTTGTAATCCTAAATATATGGTAAGCATCTTGTCTATTGTGAAGAGGGTGTGAAAATAAAATCTGCCAGTTTGGAAATCTTGCTGAAAATCAAAACTACAAATGTTTTGTTACTTATTATGGTGATGGCTGGGGGGAGGGGCATATTTTTTTCCTTAAATGAAAGGGTTGCAACAGGGCAAAACAAAATCCTGTGTTTAAGTGTTTATTTGTTAAAATACAGAATGTTCATGTCACCTTTCATACAAATGTGCAAACAACTGAGTTTCCATCTCATCCTATTTAAATAATTGCAGACAAAAGGGTGATGCTAATGGTAGGCCATGCTTCATGTATTGGGGGAAATAAAGGGTGGGGGCAGGCAATGACTGCAAAACTTCTGTCTTACTGGACCAATATTGACTGCAACACAACACTGGAGGAAAGGGATCCTCATGTCACCCATTCTAATTGTCAGAACTTGAACATCCAGAGTGAATAAATTTCAGCCTGACGGGTGTAACATAGCAGTGGTTCTGAGATTAAATAAAATTTGAAAAAATGGTGTGGAACCTTTTGTTGGTATCTCGGGGAAAGGGGAACCAGTATGGATTTATGTTATTTGCTGACTCCCTTCTCTTTTACACACTTAGTAACATTTTCAGTAATGTAATATAATTATTTTCAGCTTTTAAATTATTAAGAGGTTACTCCATTTACGTACTTTGAACTGTTACCTGTTTATTATACAGAGTTTGCATTTATAGAGCACACTTACAGTTTCAGTTGAAGTTTGAAAATTGCGTTGCATGACAGTAAAACCATAGGACTGAACTGCATGGATGACACAGGAAAACTGGCATGTCCTAACTAGCTGTTTACAAGAAGGAATGAATGAACAAGACTGTTAGCTTGGATTAACTACTTGAAGTTTTTTTCACTTGGCAATGTTTTAGAATTCAGTTGTTTGAGATGAGAGAAAAATGTGCTCTTACATAGCAGCCTGAGCTTCATTACAAAGGGGAATAAAGTTATAAAGTTAGCTGTAAAAACTGTCCATTAAGGGAGTGGGGGGGGGAGATTTGTACCCTGCCCTGAGAAGAACAGAAGTTCCTGCTGTTTTAGCGGTGATGATTTGAAAAACTGAAAGCTTCTGACAGTCTCATTTTCTGAAAACATGGAAGAGGCATAGAATTGCCCAGGAATCCAGGGCTACTATAGTAAAGAAACACCAGTGCTGCTTTTTGGGGGGTGAGAGGGGCAGGGGGAATATGCTGTGGCTTACTGAAGTCATGTCTGCAATCAATTGCTGATCCTGCTGGTTTGGTCCTGGCTCACATGCCAGTCTTAGACTGTACATTACGTTAAGACCGTGGTACTTTCAAAGAGTAGCTAGAACAAAACCAATTTCCATGCATTCTGGCTGGCTTTTTGTCACAAACTTTATGCACATGTAAACCTTTTGTTGCTACAGAAATCTCTGTATTTTTGTAGGGATTCTTTTTGAGAAGTCCTGATGCTATTGTATCCAATTAGAATTTGAAAATTTTATAGCACAGAACTTATCAGGAGGGTTTACTTCTAAAACATTTGCTTAAACATGATTCTTTCACAGGTTTCAGCTTTACTTGTACATGAGCGACTGAAAACTTGCTGAGATTCCATGTTGAATTCCAGCTGCTTTTGTTGGTTACATTTTCACAACCAAAGAACCAAAACATGTAATTGTTTCCCAGCAACTTGTACACCTGTTACATGTAATGTGAAACTGTTGATACCAAAGAAATCACACCAAGATGCAATTTTTCCCTTAATCATAGTTTAGAATATGGTAGAAAGAATACTCAATTTAAAATTTAAAAAAATAAAAAAAAAAAAAAGAGATTGGGGTGATAAGCCCTCCAAGCATGACTATAAACTTGTCTCTCCCATTTCTACTAAAAATGAAATGCTCCAGGAATTTTGGCAGTCATTGAAGAAAGATTAACAACTCCCCCTCAGTCTTAACCCTGTGTGTCTCTCTTGGCTTCAGTCATTCTGATTTACTCTTGTGCAGATCAGACTCAGCAGTGAGTTAAGGTAAAACAACTGCCAAAACACTTGCTGATACGCTAAAGCAGCAAGTGTCTGGAGCTCCGGCAAGCAGTGAGAGCTCCATCCTGTGCTCCAGAGTTGTATCCTTTCTGCTGTGTTACACCTATTGTGACACTTAGTTTCTTGTGGTGGACTTTGAAGAGCCTTTAGCTGCAACATTTATATGGTGTTTGGGTTAGAGGGGCACACACTAAATGATGCACATTTAAACGGGGCAAGTTTTTTCTGCCTGAAGAGTTTACCTGTGACTGTGCTAGAGCACTAAATCTGTTATTGGGAAGAAATTGAAACTTCTTTTCAGGCTCAAAAATACAGATAAACTGAACTGGAATTTTAAAAAAGTATATTAAAGTAACTTAGAAATATCAGAAGACAATTGTGAGCATTGCAGGAATTTTTTTAAATTGGTCTTTCTTAAAGAGGGTACCCCAATGTGCCTGTATTTTTCTCTTAGTTGTTACCAGCAGGGTGTTGCTTTTGTAAATGCTTAGACCTGAGGCAGTGATTTAACAGACGGCTCTTTTGATACTACTGAGTGTCCTACAACTTTCATCTTGGGTTTTTTGGTTGATTTGTTTGGTTTGGGAGGGTTTTTTTTGTTCTAAATCAAGTTTCTCCTGTATATTATCTCCTTTTTGTCTTTTCTGTTTTCATATTGTTTTTTTCACACTAAATCCTGTGAGGAAAATGCTGCTCTCTGTCTTTCCTTGCTCTACATCCGTAACTCCCACTCTTACAGGAATTTGCCCAGTATGGGGCATTTGTTTTAGGGGTGGAAGGGTGGGGCAGAGGGAGAGAGGGATATGTGTGCTATCTGGCTGCATGATATAAAATCATGAAGGAAGTATTGCACAGGCTCTGTTACTTGTTACACCTACTATGTGTACTGGTTTGCATGTGTGGGGGGATATAATTTGCCTAGTCCTCTTCCACTATTGCATGGGAGGAGATAGGGGAGACAGAGGAAGACTAACAGGTTTTATTTGGATATCTTAATAAATTTGTTTGCTGAGATCATATGTATGATTTGTGTATAGTTAATGTTCCTCCCCCTAGAATCTCTGGGTTCTCTCCTGCCACATTGCTGCAATGTAACTTTAACAGTATGCAGTGGTGATTTATTGTAATACACTACTGAAATCTCCATTTGTAAATAATCCAGGCTGCTGCTGTGTAAGTAGCTGATGAAATGTCTTTACTGGGTCTGCCGCGTATGAAAGAAACCACAACATTAGGCAATAAAAACTACTAACAGAATGTTACGAAACCAAGACCATGACAAAAAAAGCAGCATGTTGTGGATCTATCATTTTTATTCTTGGGACAGATTTTATTATTTTTGGAACTATTACAAGACTTATGTTAAATATTGTGGATGATAAGAGGAAACAGACTCTTGGCAAACATGGAAAACCAATTACAGCATATTACCCTATTCCCCTTCCAATAAAGGAGGGGCAAAGCTAAAAGTTTATTCTTTGCTTAGCAGCTGGAGGAGGGGGGGAAAGTGTTGCTGCTTTAGCATTGGCTTGAGGAAAGAGATTGTTGCTGTAGCAATCTTACCGCAGGCAATCCAAGGTGGAGAAGGCAAACCCAGTGTGCTCCACAGTCAGTTATACCCCAGCCTGAAAAAGCACACTGTTACAAGAGTGCTGAGTAAAGAAATGGCTATTCTGTGCCATCAGATATACTGTTCAGTTAAAAATAAATTTTAAAAACTTGTGTTTGGTTGCAAATCTCTGTTGTGATGATAGGCATTTGACTTGACATATAAACTGGAACACATCTGATATTTAGACATGGGATTTAACTGCAACATCCCATGGCTCTGTGACATACAGGTGAAATAAGGTATAGGAAAAGCCTACTTCAAAGTTTATTTAGAAGTCTGCACATCCACTTGTATTCTCCCAAATTACAGTTCTTGTAAAATTGTCCCTGGCAGCATGAATGTAGATGAATCTATGCATCAGTATGTTTGTTAGAGTTTCTCCCCACCCCCTCCCCCCCAGCATAGTTATGATTTTTAGAATTCCTTCATTAAAGAGTCAGAGATATAAATGTTTATATTGGGCAGACTCTTGTTGATGGTTGGGTCTATGGTACATTTGCTGTAAATTACAGCAGGATCTAATTAGCCTTTCTTAAGTGAAGCCCAGTCCCATTACTTTTCCTAGTTTAGGCATAAAATGCTAGGAGGGAGGAAAATCTTATAGTGTGAGGACAGTTCAAAAGAGATCAATGTACTATGGTAACAGTTGTCAATTTAACATTGTCTGGGTTAAAGCAGTCAAGTAAACACTGCATGTTCTGATTATGGCATGGGAAAACATTTTCAGACGCAGGAAATGTCTGAAAGAATGTGACTTAAAAACCAGTTAAATAGCAAGGATACTTGGGAAGACAGGAGTCCATGGGGTTGCTTGCTGTCTGTCCACATGAGGCAGGGAAGGCTGTCAGATTGAGGCATCGCCCAGCACCTGAGCACTGACACCCACACCTGGGCCAGTGCTGCTACACAAGGGCTGGACCAGCTGTGAGGGAGGAGCTTGTAAATATGGACATTGTTGAGAGGTGCACATTTAACAGCACTGAGACTGGAGCTGAGGCAGTGTCCAGAATTTGTAGGACACATGTGAATGAGTGGTTTTTAGGAGGAGGGGTGGGTACAGAGACAGCAGCAGAGGAGATGGGCAAATTTACTTGTCGGCTGTTGGCTCAAAGAAAACCCTGAATCAATGTACAACACCTCTCTGTGGTTGTTGTATACAAATGCAGCAAAGCTTTGTCTTGAATGTAGTTAGAAACAGATTGTCCTTATGGGCTTTTTAAATCCATTTTAATTTATGAGGAGGACTAGACCTTGGGTTGCTGGTTAGTGTCATGTCTAAAGTACTTAAGACAGAGAATATCAGAACACAAAAGAATTCCTGTGTCTGGTGCCCTTGAGAGTCAATTCAGCCGCTTCTAAGCAAAAGGTGACTGACTGACCTAAGCCAACTGGTCACTGATGAAGGTCTGTCAGCCATCAGTGGTGCACAAAAATCAGTGGATGGGCTCTGCTGCTCCTCCTTACCCAGTGTTGTTCAGCTTTCATCTCAGAAGTAAAACATTCCTGCACAGAAACAAAAGCACTTGTGGCATCTCCCATAGTTACTGCTATGAAGCAGAAATTAAGTTTGTGAACTCATGTGCAATTTCATAATTCTGCCTGGGAAGTTTTTCTAAAAAGCCACATAACTCCAGAGAAAGAGGCGTCCTCATGTGCAGGACTGACCACTGTGCATCATGAATTAAGTGCTTTGGCTTTTCCCTGGGTTCCTATCCAAGTCCAATTCTATTTTCTTTCCAGTTTACTTCTCTTCCTTTTTGTTACTTCTCCTACCTTTTTTTTTTCTCTTCTTGGAGTTTGGGTGTCTGTTTAAAGGAAATGATTCAAGAAAGAGTAGCATACTTACAGTTCCCTATTCTTCTGGAAGACCTGTTTTAACTATCACTGTTAAAACGAAACACTTTCATCTACTTTGGATGAAGTGATGATTGCTTTTAACAATGTCACTGTGTAAATTTAGAGACATAGTTGGTCACGGACCCACCTATTTAACTGCTAAATCCCAGCTCCTGGATCATCCACCAGTAGTAGAAGACTTCAGTAGGATCACAGAAGAAAAATGCAGTTCCCTGTTAGTAATTTTTTTGGCCAAGCACCATCGGAATGGTGGGATATTGTTTGGTTTGGGCTTTGTTTTGAAGGTGTGTGTAACTTCATTTTGTCCTGGCTTTCCAGTTTAATTCAATTGCTATGCAAGTTGAAAAGCAGCTTTCCTTCAATGAGCTCTGAAATTCTTAAGTTGTGGGGTTGTTGCTCAACCAGTTGAAAAGAGGATCCATCAGAGGAGAAACCTCTACTGAAACTGCCGCTTTGTGAGCCAAGACATCGGCTTGCTTGCTGCAGGAAGGAGGAGACGGCTCATTATCTGGGTGCTGGGAGCCAGTGTGTTGGAGTCTCCTCTTCCTGCTCCACAAGGACTGAGGCGTCTCTGAGGTAAGCAAAGCAGCAATGCGATACTCCCTAGGCTTATCAACCACTATCAGTTGGATCTCCTGTTTGCTCCAGACTCCACCTTTACTTGGAAAGTGCTTGCAGTTCCATGAGGTAATTCCTCCTCCCAGCGCTGCGGCTTGTTACCACGACCGTGAGCCAGGACAGAAAATGAGAAAAGCCTACCCCGACATCCCTGTGCCGTAACTTCCTCTTTCTCCGTCCTGCCGGGGGCGGCTGTTGAGCTTCGCAGGCTTTGGCTCTAACCATCTCGGCCGCTGTCGGTCGGTCCGGCCGGGAAGGGAGAGAGGGAGGGCAAAGCAGCGCTGGCCGGGCAGAGCCATCGCCCTCCCGCCGGCCCAGCTGCCCCGGGCACAGGGGGCTGTCGCTCCCCGGCCGCCCCACCGCCGCCTTAGCCACAGGTGCGAGGTAGCACCTGCTCGGTTGGCACCGGGGCCGGTATAAATCTGCGTTATTTTGATTAAGCTCGGATTGATTAGGAACAGGTCCAGGCTCACATACCATAAACACCTATTAAACCGAAATAAATACGTCTACAGGGGGCTTAGCTTAAACGGGTGCAGCTTTGCCTGCACGGGGGGCGCGGAGGTGGCGGCGGGCGCCGCACACGGCGGTCCCCACGGAGCGCGGCCCCGACGGGTCTGGGCGCACGGCCCCGGTGCGGGTGCCCGGGCGGTGACCGCTGGCGGTGACCGATGGCGGCGGGCGGGCGCCGCCGGGGCAGCAAAGCCGCTCCGAGCTGACGTCGCTGCGCGGGGGCGGCCGCGCTGCTGCCGCGGGAGGGGGCGGGACGGGGTTCCCCATGGGAGGCGGGAGCGGAGCGCGCCGTGCCCGTGGCTCCCGCGGAGCCCTGTCCCGGGGGATGGTGTTGATCCGTCACCACGGCAACTCCGACCCGCTGGGGGAGGGGGCGCAGATAGAGGGCGGCGGTGGCGGGGTCGGTCCCGCCATCCCTGCGGGGCTCCCCCCATCGCCACGGGAGGCGCCCGGCTTGTTCTTCCCTGCGAGGCAGCCCTGCGAGGGGAGCGCGCCTCTGGACCCCTCCCCATCCCGGCCGCGATCCTGAGGCGGTGTCCCGGGGCTCCCTGCGAGTCCCCGGGGACACGGAACGGCGGCGGGAGGGGAGGGGTGAGCGGAGCCCCTCGGGAGGGAGGGGGCACGGTGCTCCTGCCCCGCCGTGGCCCGGGGGTCAGAGCCGCAAAGCAGCGGGACCTTTCAAAGGAGCGAAGCCCTCCCGGAGCGGGAGCGCGTAAAGGCGCCGGGAGCCCGCCCCACCCGGCGGACAGGGACGCGGGATACGCGGCGTCCCGTTCCCGGAAAGAACAATGGCCGTGCGGAAGCCAGGCCGCTTCTCCAGCCCACCCGGGGCTTCCCTCCGGGATGCGCTTGCCTGCTCGACCTACGCCCTTGCAGGCGGCCGCGTCCTCCCCTCGCTGCCCGCGTGTGGAGCCGCACCATTGTGCGACTGCACGGAAGCGTGGGAGGGGTGACTGCAGGAGGAAAATCATTCCCTGCGACCAGGCAATGGGTTTCTGTGTCACTCCAAGGGCAACCCGGCCTGCCGCGCCTCCCTGACCCGGCAGGATCTGCCTGGAGCCCGTCCCCGAGTTCCTCCTCTGACCCAGCTCCAGCTGGAGCGATGATGAACCGCGTGTTGTGGTACCGAGCCGACTCCGAGCCCGGCTAATAACTGTAAACACAGCACATAACTGTTCTGCTTAGAAAAATAATAGGAAAACTGATGGGTTTAACTTTTTTCACTGCATATTATTATTTATAGTGCTATCCAAAATAATTCCAACTTTTACGTTTAGAAGTTACTGGAGTGGAGGAAGAACAAATTCTTTCACTTTATTTTCGTACTTAGCAAAATGAAGGTGAGAAAAAAAAGCAATGAAAGTAAATATTCTGTTCTTTAAGTGGTTTGACAATAGAATTTTTATGTCTGTAAATTTTTTTCACAACATGAGCAACAAATCAATATTTTTCCTGTCACCTGTTTTACTTGCAAATGCAGCACAAATCTCTCTGGATTGTGTGCCCTTGTGCATTCCTTCTGTACAGGCACTGGCTTTCATTTTAGTATAAGTTAGACTGCCTTCATGTAGAGAAAATAGAAATTCCTTATAAAGTCAACTTTTCCTTAACTGAAATCTCCTGTGGACGATTCAGTACTGAATGTGATGATTAGACGGCAAATTTTATTGTGCAAAGGCAAAACAATTTGGTTTTTTTTTCCTCTAAATCTTACAACTCAACAAAAGGCTTAAAAGTTGACAGTGGGCATAGCTGGTATTCACCTGATTGAACGCTTCAGTTTTAATTTGCTTTTTGGACAGGTAAGAGTACACCACAGACACGCCTGGACATTTGGCCCTTCTGAGCATTTCCTCACTGGGGAGGCAGATAACTAAACTGTAAATGCCAAGAGAAGAATTTCAACACTCACAGAAGAAAACCTCTTCCTTTTTGACATCCCAGTTTAGGTGGGTTTAACTAAATGGAGAAACATATTTTATGCAATGCGTGCTTTATGTACATTCTAATAGAAAGTATACATTGAAATACTATTTAATAGAGAGACAAGCAGCATCTGAAAAGCACATAAGCCTAATTGATTCCAGACACAACTGGCCTGGATTTTGTTTCCTCTTATTCCAACTTTCTGACCTTGTAAAAATTATCTTGATTGTGTTATACTAAAACAAGGCCATGATCTTGCAAAAACTACCATGTGTGCTGGAGCTGAGAGGTGCCCAGTAAAGCGCTGTGTACAGAACGAATGCTGACAGCCTTAGGCCCCAGCGCTGCCTGGTTTGTTTCCCCTTGCTTATATCTAATCGTGGTAAAGCAATAGTCTCCCTTCTGCTGAAAGCCGGATCTGGGTTTTCATTTTTAAAGGGGGTGAAAAATGTGTAATGAAACTTACCATTTGTGGTGAATGAGAGGTTTAAGATTCTCAGAGCAGTTTAAGCTACTGGGATTTTATGGCATTTAGGCCAGGGGGAAGAACAGGGAGGGTTTAAAAACATGCATTGCCTATAATTTTTTTTCAGTTGTGTGTGTGCATGTGTGGTGGTATCTCTGTTTTTCAGAAGATTGTTTCTAGGGATTGGTAGGAGGGTTGAAGGACTTACTGGCTTTGATGATAACCCTTCCAATACCGTTGTGCTTTTGTATAAACATGCACGGAAGACCCAAGACAGCAGAGTGTTCGATGTGCTGCTCTCTTTGGCACTGGAGAACTTCTAATGATATTTTCTGCTTGAAAAAATCCAAGGCCTGGGTACACTGATCCTTTTATTACAATGACTGCTGTTGCTCCTTCTATTTGGGAATCTGTGTCTTGCTATCCTTAAATCTCTGTGGACGGTAGTGACAAAGAAGGGTCTTTCCAGCATATTGAACTGATGATCCCTCTCCTTATTTCTTTGAAGGCTCTCCTTTTGGTTTTTTTCTGGATCAAGAATAAACTGTGTATTTGGGCCTTTGTCAGCAAGGTTCCCATGGGACAATCATTGTAAGCACTGGGGTTGCCTGTTTAGTAGCAGGGAGGCTTATAAAAAGCAACTCCAGGTGGAAGTGGGCCTTTTCCTGCTCCTCCCTTCATCCTGCTGCAATTCCCTTTCATCCAAGCCTTGAGAACTGCCTGCCATTCAGACTAAGGTACAAAACTAAGAGAGTTGTACTCCCTTGACTGAGATATTAAGAGTGTCTGCCTTCACTTACGTTGATTTGTTAATGTTCTGGGGAGTTTTGTTGTATGCAATGTACTGTGTCAACTTCTGGTGGTTGTACAACAGCAAATACAACTCAAAAAAGCTAAGCCTACCTCTGAAGAAAGCAAGCAGCGTGAAACTTGGTTTCCAAGAAGATGGCATCAACATGACTGCCATCACATTTGGGATTTTTAAGCTACCATGTCAACATTTCTTATTTCCCAGCAGACTGCAAGGTGGACAAGGTGTGTGGTATGTTACTTATTAAATAAAAAAGCCTGAGAGCATGTGCAGTGTTCTGACTCAAAAGTCATGTTACTAACCTGCTGCACCAAAGATGAATGTTCATGCCAGCACTGCATCTGTTATCTTTATCCTTTAGCAACTACTTTACAGCTTTTCTGTTAAGTTATAGACAAGCTCCAGGTAAAAACCTGCTGCCTTGGAAGCCGTGATACAATCTGTGCACAGAGTGCAGAATATTCGGCGTGTTCTGACTTGTGTTTTTTAAGAGAGAAAACAATTGGCCATTGCTGCTGAGCTATGCTCTTCTGTGCAGCACTGCCAAAGTGGGCAGCCTCTGGAGTGGGACCTGTGGCATCACAGATGTGCCTCAAACCCCCTCCCTTCTCGGCCACCACCAGATGAAGACACAAGATCTTCCTGCCTTAACTGAAATAAGGTTCTGTTCTGTTCATCAGAGTGTACCAGCAAATACAATGATTGTGTAAGTTGCCTGTCATACCCAAAGTATAAACAAACCTGTGCACAGGAGAGGTGAGTTTCTGGCCGGCTTTCAGGGGAGTTCCCTCAGTGCTGCAGAGCCAAGGTGCTCCTCTTGAAGGATAGAACAAATTTTAGATATTTATGCAAAACAGAAACAGAAAATGTGCAGAATGGTGCTTTTAACACTGACTTGTAGCTCCAGCTTTATTTCTTCATGTTTGGCACATCAGAGAACACCTCTGCTTTCAAATCATGTCAGCATGGGTGATGAGTATGCAGCACCTGTGGAATCAGATCTTGCAGGTCTCCTATGAAGTGAGGTACTCCTTTACTTGTGAGTTGGTATTGCCAGAGTACCTTTTCTTTAAAGGTTCAATTAATGGTGTATTCTATTAAATACTTCACTGATTAGAAGGTTTGTTTTTTTTTTTACAATGAAGGTGGTGAAGTACTGGCAGAGGTTGCCCAGAGGTGGTCGATGCCCCATCCCTGGAAACATTCAAGGTCAGGTTGGATTGGGCACTGAGCAACCTGATTGAGTTGAAGATGTCCCTGGACACTGCAGGGTGGCTCTTAGAGGTGCCTTCTGACACAATCTGTTCATTGGTTCTGGGATCAAACTCTGTGTAGCCAATCAGTTGTTTCCTTTCTTGCAGTGAAGTGCTCCACAAAGGATACATGTTTGCCTGGACTGTGAGGAACTGTGAAGATCGTACAGGCAAGTTTAAGTCCTTACACACTTGGCTGAATATATCTCACACTTTCTGAATGCCCCTATGCCCACAATAATTAATAATAAGTGTGAGTGCATTCTCCTTTTCCTCCAAATTGTGCTGTTTCCATATCTAAGTATTGATTCATATTTAAATTTTCGTCCCTTAAACTGTTTTGTGTCAGTGCAATGAAGACCACAGCTGGCACCTTTGCTACTCTGTAACAGAAAAACATTTCCATAAACTTTATACTTAACTATGTATGAGACTGTTTTATCAACTTCACCAAGTACGAGACTGATCTCTCAGAACTGGGTCTGAAATAGCAGAAGGAGAAGTTTATTATACTTTTTTCCCCTATATAAGCATACAGTGACTTTATTTATGTCCCTATATCCTTCTGAAACCAAATTTTCCATGCATGCCATTCTAGAGAGAGAAAGGACAAGACAGAGAAGGAAAGAGACAGGAGAGATGTCACAAATTACTCTGCTGTAAGGCGCCAGGATAGTCCCATGATAAAGCCAGTGTACAAAAAGACAAAGAATAAACTGAACTGGTGTAGTACAGAGTATGTTTGTGAAATGTCTCAATTGCACCAAGCTAGGAGGACAGTGACCACTGTAGATGATCAGTACAGAAATCAAAATTAACTTCATATAGGAAAAATAAATCATCAATTTCATGGAGAAGTCAGGGTAGATGGTTATAGGGAGTTTGTAGAGCACCACTAACAAAATTGCAGTGGATGATGCAGTGCTCCTGCAAAATGCTCTCTTAGGATTTATCAATAGGTGGCATATGTAAGTCATCAAGAGCAATGTAAAGATGACTCCACTGAGTGCCACTGAGTTCCCAACTGCCACAATGTCCTTGGTATCATGGTGCTGAAAAATAAAGTACAGAACAGGGAGAGAAAGCAAATAAGAGATGTATAATACAAAAGGAAGTGGTGAAAGAAGGAAGGATATTGAGCCTTAAAAATAACTTTTAGAGGGAATCAGATAAATTTTCCAATGTGTAAAAGGTTAGAAGAGGTTTGATCAATTGTTTTTGAATGCTAGTGAAATACCAGAACAGGCTACCTAGGAAGTTCAGGTCTCTGCTCTGTGGAGGGTTTCTAAGAACAGGTTAGACAAACATCTGTTGGGGATTGTCTGGGGTTACTTTATCCTATCTTTGTGCAGCCTGGGGGGACCAGATGGTCTCTTCAGATCCCTCTCAGCCCCCTTCCTATAAGTTTACCAAGTGGGGAGGGGAGTGGACCTGAGTTTAATGAGAAAACAGTATCATCCTATTAGTTGATCCTCTTTCAGAATAGAAGAAGAATCAGAAAGAAACCACATTTAACTTAACTATATAAGTAAATAGATTTTCTAATTGTTGTAGACTTGCAGTTTTATGAAGCATTTAGAAAAACAAACACATAGAAAAAAGTTTTTTAAAAGTTATTAACAAGTTATAAAATTGAACATTTTTAAATGCATCTTTTTCTCAATGAACATAAGTAGGAAAAATAGTTTATAAGCATTTTTCAAGGATAGTTTGTAAATATTTTTCAAGGATATTGGGTGTGTTTGGGCATAGGTTTTACATTGCTTCCCATTTCAAAACAAGCAATGACAACATCCGTAGTTACATCCGAGGATGTCACACCTAGGTGCTCCTTGCATATGCAAACCCAGGAAATAATGGTGAGAAATCACTCTTGCTCCCCAGTCCACAGAAGGAACAAGTTATTCAGTACGGGCTCTGCAAAATCTGTCTGTCAGGACAGACAAATGGAAATGTGGAAGTCAGTGCAGGTGAACTCTGTGACTGCGGCAGCGTTTCCTCCCTCCCTCCCTCCCTCCCTGCCTGTGTGTTGGGAAGTTCCAGTGAAATATTGCTGCTGTGGAAAGTCCTGTTCACAGGAGGAGACGTGACCTCTCAGCGAGTCAGATCCAATTTTACGGGCGGCTCTGAGTCAGGGTGGAGCCCGCGCACTGAACTTTGTCTTTCAGGAGGAAGTGATGTTGGTGGCAGCCCGTGCTGCTAAGCAGAGGAGTTGCAGGGTTTTTATTTCAGCTGATACTTTTGGCGAGGGTGTGACTTCGTTCTTAGATATGATGCCTTCCATTTATTAAGGACAAAGGTCAGGAATTGCCAGTGCTGTGATAGCTGTGGTCTCCATGTAAGAAGAGGCACATTCTGCTGAGCCGTCAAAGATGGGAATGGGAGTCCTTAACGCTGCTCCTGCACGGTGAGAACAAAACCGACCGTGAAGCTGTCAGCTCATGTCACGGTCCAAGAGCAAACGTCCTCACCAGCAGGGATGATGAGGAGTAGGTCAGTTCTGTGGCTTTGCTCTGTTTTTATAAGAACTCACTACTGTTCCTGATTAAAGAAGTGGCCTGGTCTTGTCTCAAGTGGTAGTGGGAACCAGGAGCCTAAGGTGAGCAGTCATGCACTGGTCTGTTAAATCATAATTTAGACAGAAGCAAAATGATCCTGCCTCATATGCCAGCAAACTAAAGGATGAGTCTGGGAGGGACAGCAAGTTGTTTGTCACCTCTGTGCCGCTGGCACTTGGCTGGGTGCTGCCTTCCAGCTGTCCAGATCATCATAGATAAGTGGCAGTAGCCGGGCAGCATTTTGGAGAGATTGAGAGGGACAGTGCAGACAGGCTGGGGACAGCTGCCCACAGCTGTGTGTGCACCCACACCACCCACAGTGATGTGTCACAGTGTGCTGTGTCAGACAGACTTTTCACCTATTCCCCCCTAAAGTCTTTGGTTAGTCCTTAAGTTAGCCTTGAGAAAGCTGTATGTTGTTATGTGAGAGATACTGCTGCATCAAAACACTTCCACATAAAAGAATAAATTTTGGGAGTAGTATTTCCCTCTTGTTGCTGGATTCCCAAGGATGAGGCATCAGGGAATGCTGAGCTCTGCCCCTGAGAGGCCTGACAGGTGAGTGGCATGTGGGCAAGAGCTGCTGGAGCTCGCTGCCCCTCTGCTTTTCTGGTTCAGTTGCTCAGTTAAAGACTTCCCTGCCACAGAAGTGGCTGTTTGGGCCAGTTCCAGCTTTTGTCACTATGGCTGGCTTGAGTTTCAAAAAAAAAAACCCGACCAACCCACACAAGTGTCTACCCTGGTTTGCCCTCTGTTCCCTTAGCTTGCTGGTGCCACAGGGTGGCTCCTTGTAGCACTTATATTTCCAGCACTTTTAGCTCTTCAGCTGAAGTCGTTAAAGTTGTTCTTTCTGATACAAGTCTGTTGCTTCCTGGTACTTGCCAAAATCCCCATGCTCTTGGTATTTCAGCATGCTATGAGTTAGTGAACGATTTCTCCTGAAAAAATGTATTTTTTTCCTTCAGCTTATGGCATATCACTATCACCTGTGCTCTGTTGGCCACTACACACTCTGTCTTGTGTGCTTCTATTGCTCTATAAATTTTGAGAAACTTTGAGTAAAACTTTCACTTGTGAAAGAAAAAGAAACCATTTGACTTTTTTCACTTTATTTGACTGAAACAGTGTTCAAAGATTAATAAAACATGAGTATGTGTCATGGCTGTGTGACTTTGGAGCCACTTCCCAGCAACCATGGGACAAAACATGAGGTCTGAGGCTCTGAAATGGCATCCTGAATGCTGAGCCTGAAGTGCTCAGAAGGCAGTTACTCCAAGCACAAGCTTGGGCTCACTGTATGGTTTCACATCTCTCCTTGTATGAATAAAAGTAAAAGCAAGCCTGTGAGAGGAGAAGTTTTTGAGTTTGGGGTACATCTGTACAGAATTTCCTCGGGAGCTGCAACTTCCTTCACCAAAGCAAAAAAGCTTTTTAGAGGAGGACACCTGGAGGGCATGGCAGCAGCACAAGTACTTTCTGTTGGATCTGATGCATGGCTTGGACCTTCACAGTGCTGAGCAGGTGAGGAACCAGATGTGCTTAACAGAGCTGCTCTCCAGCGGGGTGGGCTGCTCTGAGCTCTCTGCACAGCCCTCAGCAGCTCTCAAACAAGCTCAATACCTGGACTGGGTTGTCAGGAACAAGGCACAGACTGCTTGGCCCTTGTAGCCTGAAGGCCTCCCTGTGCACAGCCTGTCTGGGGACTCAGGACTTTGTGAGGTGTCATCTGCTACCTCCAGAAGTGACAATGTCTAGATCTTAACATCACATTTTGCTGTACGTGGCTGTTAAAACAGATGCTGGTTCTTCAAAGTCTACTGAATAAGTAACCTGCCTTTGTATGTTCATGTGATGCTAAATCATTTGCATTTTGTAATTCTGATATTTTAAAAGAGGTTTAAATGCCACCCAGCAATCTCAGTGCTGTACTTCTCACAGAGTACATTAACTTATCTCTGCACAGCTCTGCCTGTCATACACAGTGACTTGCTCAGCTTGGTACAAACTATCCCCACAAACTTGAGAGTTTACCTGGTTAGGTAAAGTGTAGCAATTCGCTGGGGTTTTGTTGGTACACATACCCTTGCTCTGCAACTGCTGTTGAAATTCTCAGCCATTAATGCAAATTCTTTCTAATCTGTGAGCCAAATGGCTGCCTACATCAGATGGATTACTTCTTCCCAACAGCACACAAAGGGTTGGGTGGCTGGCTACAAGTGAATTTTCATCTCTGTCATCTCTTGAGCATTTTAATAAGCTGTTACCAATAAGGTTAATCATGAGGATGTCATGTTGCTGTTTCCTCACTCTCCTGTGAAGCTGCCTTGTTGGTAACTCGTGGAGTTACAGCTTTCTCTTTGGGGACTGGCTGAAGCACAAGTTAAGGTTTCAAAAACCTTTCCTGTGTAGCAGCTGCACAGTGATGTATTTTGTCCACGTCTGGCACTACCAGTGAGTGTGCATGTGTGTGAACTTGTGCCACACCGTGACGGTGTCCCACCCTGGAGTGGTGAAACCACTGCAGCACTTTTCCTTACTCTCTATTTCCTGTTATTGAGGAGTTAGAGAATGGCTGTAATTCTCTCCCTTCTGTGAAAGTGCTATTTGCAGATTCTGTTTCTTCTGATGTTGGAAAGCGTTGGGAGACTCCCTGCACATTTTTATGACCCGCGTAGTAAGCCAGCTGATTCCATAGGCCACGGCCTGAGGATGATTTATGGCACCTCAGGAGCTGGTTCTGTGCCTTCTACAAGACACAGTTGAGACTGGGGCATTTTTTTTTCCAGTGGAACAAACACTTAACTGAGTACCTATCCATGCCTCCCTCACTGCTTCTGCCATGCTAATATATTTCTTTTTTTAAAGAAGTGCAGCATTTCTTTGGTTGGCTCACCCTGGCACCGCGATATGCTTTGAGCACTTTTCATGCTCGGCAGCTTCTCGCTCTGATTTCTGCTCAACAAGAAACTGAAACAAGTTCTAGAGGGAGCACTGAGGCTGCTGGCAGTTGGTCTCAGAATGAGTTTCTCGCAGCCCTAAATCTTGGAGAACTTAAATCTTTGAAAGCAAGGGGAGTTCCAGGCAGGCTTACGCTATACCAGGGTGCTTGGCTGTCAGACTTAGGGCACACTTAAATGATGCATGCAGAAAAGCAGACTTGGGGTAAATGTTTCTAGGCTGTTTTCTCTCTGGTCTGTCAACATACTGCAAGAGAAAGCTGAAACTGATTACATTTAGTAACTTGCGAAAATACCTCTGTGTAGGTTTGTTGTTTTGTTGTTTGTTTTTTCAAAGGGTACAGAAATGCAAATAAAAATAGAACGATGGTAAACTGGGCAAATTCAGTGAAGGTATACTTGGGGCATGTGCTGCTTCAAAGCGTTTTGTTTTTAAATACTATTTCCACTTGCTATTTTTAACTTCACGGAAGACCTTGGTGAAGAACAGGGAGTGTATTCTACTGCACCATCACGTGCTATCAGCTTTTCACTGCATTTTTCAGCTGAAAACCTGGGAGAGCAACACCACCCCAGCTGCTGGCCCCTTTAGGGGTGATTGCACGGGCCCAGCTGCATGGAAGATGGTGATGCCTCTCAAACTGCTAACCTCCCCTTCTCCCAAAAGGTGCCTTCCCCTAAACCCAAGAGAGACTGAGTAGGCCAGACATGAATGACACAATGTGGAAGAGTGTCATACTTCCTCTGGAGAAGCCTGAAATATTTTTGCAGCTGTAGTGGCCCTCGTGGCTGTGGAATCAACATGGACACCTGGACTGAAGGAGCCAACAACCCGAGAAGCTTTTGACATGCACGTTGCCTGGATCCAGCTCCCAGCTTACTCCCAGCTAAACTGTGTGTTTAAAAGAGTGCAGAGGAAAAGCTGTGTGAGATCCTGTGAGGACAGGACGCCTTCTCTCTTTCCCACGGAAAAGATACGAGGGTGGGTGCAGTGAACAGCCCCCTAAAAGGAGCGGCAGGAGCTGGAGGGGGAGGGTGTCCCTGCTCAGGAGCACATGACTGTTTTCCCTTCTCCAACCTGCCACTAACAATGATGGTAAAAAGTTATCTCGTCAAATGACTCGCTGAAAATTCCTGTAACGCCGAGTATCTTTGCACTGGGTTTACGCTTTAATCTCTTTATACTTTTAAGACGCTTATTTAGTTTCCAGAGCAGTGCGGGGAGGACCGCTAAGCGCGCTACTGGTAATCACTTTTGGGTGGGATTTGTCTAATTTACTTACGGAATGAGTTTGTTTCGCTTTGTATCACGAATTCGAACGCACCGCTGACAAACTCGGCAGCAGCAGAGCCGGAGCCGGTGCGGTGCCGGGGGAGCTCGGCCCCGCCGGGACAGGGGCGCTGCCGCGGGCGGGCGGGCAGCGCTTAATGGCCGCTTCCCTTTGAAAGCCCGACCCGCTCGGGACAAAGTCCACCCTAAACCGCGGTCTCGGGCGATCCTGCCCGCGCCCCGCCCCGCCCCGCCCCGCCTCGGTGGCCGGGATGAGAGAGGCGGGCGGGGGTGCGGTGCCCGCTGCCCGTCCGGGGGCACGGGCAGAGGCCGAGACCGGGGCCGGGGCCGGGGCGGGCGGCCGGGCAGCCTCCCGGGACGCCTCTCGGTTTCGTTTCGCCGCCGCGGTTGGGAAGTTTGAAGAGCGGCAGTAGCACAGTGACACCTCACACACAACACACCCCCCGGGCTTCACCGGGAGTTTCCCGGGACGGGACGCGCCAGGGCGGGCGGGCGGGCGCGGCGCTGCCCCCGAGGTGCGGAGCGGTGCGGAGCGGGCCCCCCCTCGGCCCGGTCAGTGCGGCGGGGCGGAGCGGAGCGGAGCGGCGGGGGAGCGCACGGAAGACGCCGTGCCCCGCCGTGCCCCGCGGCAGCGCACCCTCGGCCGGCGGGCGGGCGGCCGGAGCCCCGGCGGGGCGCTGGCGGGCCGCGGGCAGGTTAGTGACCCCCGCCCTTCCCCCGCCCGGGGCGTGGGGGGGGGGGGGGGGTGTTCCTATTTTTTTTTTTTCCCCTGCTCTTTTTTTTTTTTTTTTTTTTTTCCTTTTCCCTTTTCCCCCTTCTCTCCTCGTTGCATAAATTATGCCGGGCGGGGCGGTGACGTCGCGGGGGCGGGGCGCGCGGCGGCGCTCGCCCCCGGGGAGGGGGCGGTGTCGGGGGCGCGCCTTGTGGCGGCGGAGGGAGGGAGGAAGGAGGGGAGGGAGGGAGGCGGCGGGGGCGGGCGGGCGCAGGGGGCGGCAGCCGCCTGGCTGGCTGGTGTCGCGCTCGGCTCGGCTCCGGCGGGCGCGCTCGCTCGCTCGGGAACTATCGGATTAAACTTGAATCGAGTGAAATTACACAAAGGAGCGAAGCGGAGCCGGCGGAGACCCCGAAACTACCCGAGACCCGCGCTGACCCTTCCTCTCCCTCCCCTCCCTTCCACCCCTCCTTCGCCTGCCCGCCCCGGTCAGGGATCCCCCTCCTCCCCTCTTAGCCCAGCCCCGGTGCGAGCGAGCAACTCCGTGCGTGTGTGTTGTGTGCGTGTGTGTTGTGTGCGAGACCCGCACCCCGCCTCGCCCCCCCCGGCCGACGGCACCAACTCCGGAGCGTGTCCCCTCCTCCTCCCCGGCCCTTCGGCGGAGGGCAGCGAGGGAGCGAGCGGGGGACACCGGTCCCCGACGGCCACGCACCGGCCCGGTGAGTGACCCCGCACCTCACTGGGCGCGGACGGGCGGAGGGAGGGAGGGAGGCGGGCGCCGGCCATGGAGCAGGGGACCCGCGGCAGGTCTCTGTCCCCGGCGGAGCGGAGCGGCGCGGGGGTGCTCGCTGCCGGCGGAGGTCCGGGGGGGTGGGGGATGCTGAGCCTTGCCGCGGCTCCGGGCGAGGCGGGGCGGGGGGGTGTGTGTATGTTGAGGGGGGTGTCTCAGCGGGGCACTTCCCCGGGTGTAAATGGCTTTTTGTTGTGCTGCGGCCGGCCGGTCGGCCGCCTGCCTCGCCTCGGGGGAGGGGAGGGCACCGGGGAGCCAGAGCGCCGGCGCCCCTTCCCTTTCCCTTCTTCTTCCCCCTGCGCTTCTCTCCGCAAGTTTGGAGGGTGACTAAAAATCCGGGAAAAGTTGAGCGAAACTGCGCGGCGGGGGCGGCGGGGCCCAGCGCCGGCCGGGATGGCCGCGGGAGCGCTTCCCCCGCTGACCACGCTGACGGCTCCCGGCGGCCGCGTCGGCACAACAAGCGCTAACAAAGTGAGGGCGCTTCCCTGCCGTGCACGGCCCGGCCCGGCTCGGCCCGGCACCGCCCCGCTCCGCGCAGGCACATGGGTCGCCGGGGCCGGGGCCCGGGCCGCAGCGGGGGCACCCCCAGCGGAGGCTGGGCGGTGGGTGGCGGCGGGCGGCAGGAAGGCGGGCGGGGAGGGAGGAGAAGGAGGAGGGAGGCGGGAGCACGAGGTGCCGCTCCGGCCGCCGGTGCGCGCGGCGGGGGGATCGTCCTGCCCCGGCGGCACCGGGAGGGGGCAGGGGGCGGCCGGCGCTCCCCGGCGGCCGGAGAAGAAAGGGGAGCGGGGGAAAGAGGGAGGGGACGGGAAGGGAAGGGAGAACGCTACCCGAGGCAGCCGGAGCGGTGCCGGCGGACGCCGCATAATAGGGGTTTCACCCCGCCGAGTACCTTCGCTCCGCCGGCGCGGAGCCGGGGCGGGCGGGAGGCGCTGCCGCCGCCGCCGCGCACATGGGGTCGGGGCCGGGGCGCTCCCCTCGTCGCGCTTTCCCCCACCCCGTTCCGGGCCATTTTGAGGGTGAGCGGAAAAAGGTGGTTTGAGGCCAAAGCGGTCAGGGCGCGCAGCGAGGGGGGGCCGGCCGCGCTCGGTGCGCGGGGCGCGGTGGGGAGCGGAGCGGGGCCGGCGGCGGGCGCTGCGTGCGGGGCGGCGGGGAGCGGGCAGCGCCTGTGCGTGTGCGCGGGTGTGTGAGAGAGAGCGGTGGCGGGGGGAGGGGGGCAGGGTTGTTAGTGAGTCTCAGGGAGAAGGCGCTGCAGGCAATGAGCAGCCATCATTACGTTGCCTTCATTTATCCCGGTAGCGCTAAATCAGGGGACGCGCTCCCACGCCGGGGGAGCCCCTCCGGGCGCGCCCCGCGCTGCCGGGCCGGTCTCCGCGGGTGGGTGTCCGGGGGGGGCGGGTCGGGGTGCTGGGGAAGGGGTGGCCGTGGGCACGGGCTGGAAATGGAGCCGGTTTCCCCAGCTCCCCCCGACAGCCCGCTCACGCCCGGGTTTAAAGTAGTTGTTTTTTAAACAGACAATGGACAAAAGGAAAGTAGCGATGGATGCCCGGGAGCTCCCTGTCCGCTGCGGGGCCGCGCGGCGCCGCGCAACTCTCCCGCACTTACCCACTTTCTGCCTTTGTTTTCGTTTGGGAAGGGGCCGAGCGTGCCTCCCCACTACAGAAAAGGGCGATTTTTTTCATTTGCGAGAAGCCTCTTGTTTTGTTTTGTTTTTTTGGTTTTTTTTTAATTTTTTTTTTTTAATTTCCCGTGTCACTTGGGCTTCCGCGGATGTTTGGCTTGGGGAATATCAGAATAACCTCGGTGCGATAAGTTTGTTTCTGCGTCGATGTTCGTCTCGATTTTTACTCTCATCAAAGCAGATCGCGGGCTGTGTTTATCCTGGAAGATGGCTTTCGGGAGAATGTGTTAGCCCTTTTTTTTTTTTTTCCCTTTTCCTTTTTTTCTTTTCTTGTGTTATACGGGACTAGCGGAGGTACAAACAAGCAAGTTGAACAAAAAATGTTTCTGTTCATTTCCTCACAGATCATCCATTCTAACGACGGCAAAAAAATCTTAATGACTATGACCTTAGCAGCATGGGTAGCTGATTTTTCCCAATTATAAATCCCGTTAGTTTGCGGTAATGTGTGAGTATCAATATATAATTCATATTAAAAAGCATGATCCGTAATTCTTCTTCTTTTTTTTTTTTTTTGTAAAAGTTGAAATCTATCATTTTCCAATGAGAGTGCTGCATCTGTCGCTTGGAGTGTTTTTGTCTCGCTGTTGCACAACAGAGGCTCTCCAGTCTTTAACCTAAAATGGCAGCTTTAATTTGACTGGGGCCCATTCATTGACAATGATAATAAAAAGGCTGAAAGCTAAATGTAGCTGGATGCTTGGGGCACGTTGCAGAACACTTTCCTCTCCATTGCTGGGTGCTGCTAAGAGAGGAACTTCCAAGCTCTCTAGTTTCCACTGTGAAAGTTTCCAATACTTTTTTTTGTCATTAACAAAATAAAAATAATAATAAAAAACCCACATTGCTCAGCATAGACCATATTTTAGATGTCCGGGTTGCTTACAAACTTAACGGTGAGGTGACAGAGAGAGCTCCTTTGAAGAGGTCTGCATTTATAGCACCAGCAGAAAAATTCTAGCAATCACTTCTAAAATAAGATGCAGTTTGGGGGAAAATTAACTATTTCTTTCTGAGGTTTGTAACAGGTGATCAGAACAATTACATTCTGTATCTTTTCCTATCTCCAGCTACCAAAAGTGGGGAGTATGGCTTGTTTCTTCTTGTTTGGTGTTGTAAATGTGCTCAGGGTTTTGCAGAGATCCTTATGATAGTGTACTATTTTCCTCTAGGTTAAAACCACAGCTGCTTGGAAAAAGTAATTATTTTTGGTCTTAGACATAATGTGAAGTTTGAAACAGTTTCACAAAACAAAATTTCCCCTACTAAAGTATTGGTGGATGCCACAGATTCACGCATCTTGTCCTGTCTTTCTCTTAACCTGAACTGCTTATTTTCAGTCTCTTTTGAGCTGTTTGATAAACTTTATAAAGATCATTATTAAAGCCATTGCACAGGCTCTTAGAAGAGTATTAAACGCTTGTGATTGCAAGTGTAACTGAATTACTAATTCACTGATACTAATTGGATAATCATATTTGACCAAATATATTACTAAATATTTAACAATGTGATGACATTTCTGTTATTGCTTGTAAATCATGGTTAGGTTATTTAAACGGGGAAAAAGCCTCATATTTGCAACCCAAAATTATTTTATCACCTCTTCAGTAATGAAGGAAAGTTTCGATCACAGGCAAGGATCACACAGTCCTCTTAGGAAAATAAAAATTTCTAGGGGTTTTGCACTGTAACAATGTCAGTAAAAATGAGGTTTAGTGGAATACTTTCTATTGCAATCAAAACTCTGTGCACTGATGGGAGATTTCAGTTGTGACCAGTTCCTTTTGGGTTTGGTTAATGCAGAAGCCTGAAGATTTGTGTCAGGGGAGCACTGTTAAGGTTTCCCTGTCCATGTAGAGGGGTCAGTTAACCTGAGGGTAGTTTCTTTCCACGTGAGTTATTTGCTGTTTTGAACTGCAAAGCTTCTGATGAATGTTTGCAGTATTTGCCATTAACACTCAAATAATATTAGGACTTTTATAAGACGTAAAACGAGTTGTTGGCCAGTCCAGGTGGGTCAGGCTGATGGCAAAGCTGCAAGCAGGTACTGAAGAAGGAAGTGCTGCTGAGTCTGGGCTTGGCATGGGTGGGTGGGTGGGTGTTGTGCTCAGTGGGCCTGCCCTGCCCCAGCACACAGGGACGCTCCGCGCCAGGTCTGTGCCCCGCGGATGGCGGCTCTGCAGGCAGGAGAACCTGCAGTGTGAGGATACAGCAAATCCTAAACAAAGGCAACCCAGACACGATTTTCTGTCAAGCTGCAAAGGCCTGAGTAATAGAGGCTTCTCAGGTTTTCTCAGAGCTGCTGAAGTGTGGCAGTGAGGCTGCGTTTTGCCATGGGGTTTGGTTTTGTTTGTAGCGTATGGTGTGATAGGTAGAGGTTGCTAAGGTGGGAAGGAAGAGGTGGAAGAAAGTGACCAGAAAGAAGGAGGGTGGAAATAAATGCAGGTGTCTCCTTGAATCCTGTGCCTTACCTCTATCCCTTATTTCCCACTCATTTTTACATTAGGTTTCAGATGGAAAGCCTTTAGGATGTGCTGGTCGGTATTTGCTCTTGTGAATCTGATGTAATTCAAAGAAAAGTGTGTGGCGACCAAGGGTACAGGCAACTGTGAGACAAGTGGTGTGTGTGTCTGAATGTCTTCCTTCCCCCAGTTCCCTTAAATCCTCACTTCCAAACCCTTATGTGTTTGTCTGCTGTGAGCAAATCACTAACTGCTCAGATTTATGAGCTGGTTAACTGATGCCCATAAGTAACACGGGTGATACTTTTATGTTACTTTAATGTTCCCTGTATACAAGAGAAAACTGCAAATTTTAGTAAATAATTAAACTGTCTTTCTGACAAATGACTCTTTTGTGTGTAGGTGAGGCTTTAGCCTTCACTTTTCCAACAGAAAAGTTACTGTATTAATTTAGCTCCACCATTTAGCTTCATCATTAAGACAGACATTAACTCCATCATTTCTCATCATTTATATCTCCATGAATAGCTTGTCAGCACAAATACTACTGGATTTTAATGCAAGAAAGTCTTAAATACTGTCTATATTGCAGTAGTGATAAAAAGGCAAAGGGAAACTCCAACTATGATTTAATTTTTAAAACTCTTCCAGAGGAAGGAGTGAGGTACAATATGCAGAAACATCCCATGTTTTTATTAGGGTTCTGATGAGATACTGTAACCTGATGGAAGATTTCCTCCTGATTTCTTTCTGCCTGCACAATCTTGACTAACTTTCAGTGATTCACATCTTACCCAAGATCCGCAGTCATGGAAATGCCACGTTGTAGTTGTGCACTAAAATCTGTCTTGGAAAATGAGGTTGGAAGGCATGATGCAAAAAATAAAAAGGAGATTATGACCTAAAGGACACATTCCAAGAGCCCAAATATGACAACAAAGCTCTTAAGGGTATTCTTAAGTATATAAAAGCTGATTAGCTCTTAGCTTCCAACATTGTGACTTTTCTGAGATGTAAACGTGCACCTAGAAGAAGCCAAGCCAAAACCAAGGGTCTTTTGCTGCCACTTGGGTTCTTCTCTGGGTGCTGTTCTGTAGCTGTTTCTAAGCACTCTGGTTGTTTTGCTGCCCTTATGCTAAATGTGCAGACACCTGCATTCTCCTTAAAAAAAGAAAAGAAAAAGGAGGGGTACAACTTAATTTAAGCATTTTCTTTTAAAAGTTAGGATTCAATAAAAGAGTGCTAGTTACCATATAAGCTACTGTTTTAGTAGAACATTGTAACACATGACTTTGAAAGCTTATTGGCATGTGGGAACCAACCAGAAGCCCTTGCTGGCATGATGTAGGGCTCCCTTTGCTCTGTAGTGACCTATATAGCTATTTTGGGTGTGGTTTTGCTTGGCTTTCATGGGAGCTGAGTCCAACCTTCCTCTGACATAGACAATTGCTGTGACGAGAGGGCCTTGAGGGGAATGGTGGGGAATAAATAACTTTGGGAATCAATTGTCTGGAAAAAGTCATTGCAGCCAAAATGTCGGCCCTCTTCCTAATGGTTCTGAGGGGAAAATAAAATTTCATTTATATGGTCCTGATCCTAGAGGTTATTCTGTTCAGGTTTCATTTAAATAGGAGCTTGTGTTTGGGGAGAGCAGTGCAGCAGCTTACCTGCCTGGGAGTAGCTGGCATATGGCAAATCCAGTGCTGGATAGTTTTGCAAGCACTTTATTTTAATGTCCTTGAGCCACTTTTTAAGCTGTTCAGCTGAGCTTTCTGCTTACTGCTAGAACTTCAACAGGTAGCTGGCTTTAACATTTCTTGGTGATTTTGAAAGAAATTGACCTCCCCACAATTTATTTTGATCTCTATCTACAAAGCAAGTGTCACTTAAAACATTTTGTGGAGGTGTACATCAGATGTACAAAGTAGGATTCCTTCTGTGCAGCAGAGGCAGTCCTGCTCTGAAAACAAAACTTTCTTTTCTCCTTCCTGCCCTTTCTACTCCCCTCCCCCCAGCTTTCCCATAGATTTTGTTCCTCTTCAAGTTCCTTTCCTGTTGGGTTTTTAATCTTTTTTCCAATTCATACTGCTTTCTGTTTGCTTAATGGAGTTGTGTTTTCTTGCCAATCCTGTATAATGAGGATATGTGGCAAAATAAACATGCATTTCAGCTCCTAATAATGCTGCTTTCTACCAAAACCATGGAGGATGCCTAAACTGGTGTGGGGAGGGCTGGCTGGCTGCACCAAAGCTCGATGAAGTCTCATGTTAGCCCCTGGATGCTGTCATGGCAAGGGGCAGACAGCCAGAGCAGGGGGCTGCTGCAGTGTGCTGGCAGCTTCCCAAAGGTTCTTCATGACCCTCTGAAGAGGAAAATCCTCTTGTTTCAAGTTTTGTTTTCATGAAAGTGACATCCCCCCATCTTTTAATAGCGGATGTATAGAGCTGTAGTGGTTTCTCTTGCTCTGTGCACTGTGTAGCTGTGAGTGGGGAGGGTCTAGTCCCATGACAGTTTTGAAATGGACATAGCCATTGTGGGCTATCCTTCGCCAAGCAGAGAAGTCTGGGGTGTGGGGAGGAGCTCCTGATGGGATTGTGATATTTCTGAAAGAAATAGGAGAGCTTTGGAGACCAGGAACTATGTGACCAGTGGTAAAGCAGATCAGAACATGGAGCAAGGCCAAGGAAGACTTTAATAAAGGCACTTTTGTCCTCGATCTTAAAATAGGAAGCCTATGGATTTATTTACAGGGTAAACAGGATTTGTTAAGTGGGTAGTCACTGTGTGAGAAGGAATACTGGTCATTCTTTGTGAGAGAATTCTGGTGAAGACTAAAGCTGAGCTGAAAGCTGGAATTTTAGATGTTTAGACATCAGTAATAGGACAAAACATGGAGAAAGTCTTCATCACAGAAAGCATTGAGGTAGGTAGTGCTGTTCTGGGAGAAATGTGAAACAAGCTCTTACATAATAGAAACTGAAAAACTTGGTTCAAGTCTTTGGTATTAACTTGGATGAGCTAGTAAGTGGGAAGTCTGAGTTGATGACAAGTTATGAGAAAATATTCTTTGCTTCAAAGAGGATCCATCAATGTAGCTGTTGAGATTGAAATCCAAAGCTGAAATGCTGCTTGGTAAAAGGTCTTGCAGGAAAGCACGTGTCAGCCTGTACTGAAGAAGTACTAAACTGCCTTTCTCTACAAGTTGAAGATTAACAGCCAGAAAGGCAATACAACTGACCTGGTTTGTAATGCTCAATAAAAGGAGGATTGAGAGAAGGAGAGTAATGATGAGGCTAACAGATGTTCAAAAATAATTCTGATAAGGCCGAGATAAAAGTGCATGACAGTGAGAGACTGGTAAATTTCAAGGATGCATCTTAATTAGCTGTTCAGGGTATAACAATTGTTTTCAAAACCTTACCTGTTCCTGGACAGGAGAGCCTATCTGAAGTCCAGGAATCAGGCATCCCAAGTATCCTGCTGCTTGAAGTTCTATATTTGAATGTGTATTGTTTTCTCATGTGGGATAAGAAATACTGAAACAACTGTAACTGCAGTTACTGTCTTGACATGAGATCTAAGATGATGATTTTATATTTTTGGCTCAACTGTCTGGTATATATCTAGGCAAGCCCTGTGGATTTTTGAGAATGTGCTCTGGTTTTTGCAGCTTCTGGACTGAAGTAGCTGCTTGTTGGATTTGGTGGTTTATTGCAAGGCAAAAAGCAGACAGCTCATCTCCATTTCTTAGTTTGAAAGGTTCTGGGACTAGGTTGCTAGTTCCTGGAAAGACCAGGCAGCTGCACAGGGTGGTGTAGTTGTGTCAGGATGGCTTAAAGGAAGGCCCTCTGATGTAGTAGCCAGTGCCTATGTGAGTTCAGAGATTCCTTTAAACTCTGATGAGGGGGCTCTCACTAAGTGTATAATTCTTGCCTTGAGTTGTTTTAACCACGAAGAATTAAACTGAGAGTTCATAGCGAGCAGTTTACGATCTCTCTTGATTTAGGAAGGAATCATTCAGAAAGTGAGTTAAATAGGGATTTCTGGACTGCCTCAGGATGTTAGTCTGGGAGAGAACTGCTAAGTAATTCACTTTATTTATCAGTACCATTGTGAGGTGTCTGCTGTGCTTTGCATTCGCTTAGCTCTCTAAGTGGAGTACAACCTCACTCATCTTTACTTTAATCATCTTTGTTTCATTGGGGGGAAGTGAATAAGCAGGCTTCATCTTCACTTCCCTCTTATTTCTGTATTGATCTCTACAAAGATACATTGTCATTTTCATTTTTTGTTCTTTTTTTTTTTGTACAGAAGTAAGTGAAACGTGCTTCTTTATTTCTGTTGTAATCTTTACAGAGGTTACTGAAAAAAATTTGCCTGTTTCACCTGCATTTCTCCTTACTACAGTTCTGCAGTGTTCCCCAGCCTGTGCTGTTTTCTCTCACAGAAGTGATTCTTAGTGAGCATACTTTCACAGTTCAAACAGGATTTGAACCTTGTGGCAGCCATGCTGAAGGAAGGTGTTGTTTTGTAGAAATGGCATCTCTATTGGAAGAATCAGCTTGTTCCAGGCAGCACTAGGACAGAAACATGTCTTACAGCTTGGGTCCGGGAATCTTTGTAGTACATAGTACTACATAGTACTTACTCTTAGAAGTTGAGCATATTAGATGTTGCACTGAAACTATTAAAAAAAGAAAGAAAAATGGAAGGAGGGTGTTTGTGTGGCTTTGCTGTGGTTAAGGTGACTGAAGTCTTGAACAGTGAGTGCTCAGGGAAGTAAGTGAAGGCCTCACACCCCCTTGCTACCCCCTGGCCAAACCATGACTACTTAATTTTGTGAAGTGAAAAAATAAAACCTTGGCTACAGAAAAGATGGCAGGTGAAAGCAATTGCTTCCACAGCTCTTCTCATAAGAAATTTCCCTAATGGTGTGATGGAAAAGATTAATCTCCTTAATCTCTTTCTCTTCTTCACCTTTCTCTGTCTCCTCTCTCAGAAGAAACCAGGATGCTTACCTTTCTGCCTGCCTCTCTGGGTGGACAACCTCAGGCTTGTCACTGGTTCACATGTGACTTCCTGAGATTGTCGCATGACCAGTGGCACGACTGGACTGTGCAGTAGGGGCTGGTTGGGCAATGCAGATTTTGGCTGCCTGAGGAACTGGAATAGGAGGGGTTCTTAGAGGTGGATATTAGTGTCAGCTGGGATGCAGGCTGTGTGCCTGAACTTGTCCCCTGGTGAGGCTTCTGGGGTCTGCTTCTGTCTTCCTTTGTGTGCCTGTGTGTCACCTGGAGTTGAGTGGTGTGTTCTGTGGCTGCCCAACATTAAGATTTTTGGTGGGAGGCTGGTAGGGTCAGAAAAGCTAAAAATCCCTTCTCTAATTTGACAAGGTGTGACCATGGTGGTGTTTTGGGGCAGGGTGCTTTTTCTCTTCAGCATATGCTGAAGGCAGCTGTTTCTGTGCTGAGGAGCCTCCAGGCTGGCAAGGAACTTTGAATAGTGAGATCGATTCGATGTGGCTGTGGGAGTGACACCTTTGGTACACCTTGATTTCTCTCTTCTGGAGTGAAACAGCACATCTGCAGCAGGCAGTCCATCCTAATGAGGCAGATTGATCCGTGGACAGAAATCTCTGGGCAGAAAGCCTGGGGACTAGGCAGCTGTAGCACCTGCTTCCACCATGTTGGCTTGTGACTGCCTCCTTCCCTCAAGGTGCTTTCTCTTAGGCACATAAGCTGTCCTCCGGTAGGTTTATTTTGGATACTGGTGACAAAAGTTCTTTCTCTTTTCTGCTTATGCAAAATACTTGTTTCTCCATCACAATGTTTATTGAGATTGGTGGCTGTTCCCAGGGTTTTTTTTTTGTTTTTGATTTTTGTTTGTTCATTCTTTAAATTAAAAAACTAGAGTGAAATCTGCCAAGCTTTCTTTACCCTCCTTGTCTAGGGTATCCTTATCTTCATATTATGTTTGTAAGAACTTTTTTCCTTCTGATGAAGTATTATACTTAAATCTGTGTAAGAGTACTTTTTTTTGGTATAATCAGTTTTTTTGTAGCTCTGAAGATAGCTGGAAGCTGTTGAATGTTGTCTTGTGGTCCCTCTAATCATGTGTAAGTCATGGTATGGTTTGAGAAATGCAGTGAGCTAATTTAACTGGACATTGTTCTGAAAGGAGAAGTTTCCTCTCTGCCTTTGTCCCCCTGCACCCCAACTCACAACCACATGGCTCTGCTACTTTTTTCTGGCAGCAGTGCTTGTCAGGTCCTTCTGTGAGCCACTTTAGTTCACCAAAATGGCAGAAAAATAACTCTGTAAAATGGAGAGCATTTTGGTGTTGTAATGAATCAAACTAGCTCATAAAAGGATCTGATGAACACCAGAGCTGGTACTAAGGACGAGGGGGGCTGCTGGCTTGGAGAGCAGCAAGCCCTTTTCATCTTTTCATTTTGGTGGCAGTGAGCAAGTGGATTGGATCAGTTGCCTGGGAACCTTCATGGGAGAAAGAGAAATAGAGTAATCATCTGTGAAGCAAAGGACACGGAAAATGTGCTGGCCTGAGTTAAAATGGATATTAAAATTTGTTTATTCCATTGATGCTATGGATTGCATGCTATAAATTGATTAAAATTAATAATCCACTGACCAGAAATCAGCTTCCCTCTTCAGGTAGGAAAACAAAAGCCTAAAAGATTTACTAATGTATAAATAACTTGTTTGCTCTTTCAAATGTGAAGTATTTAATCTTTGAAACCATTTATTCACAATAAAGGGGGGGAGGGGGCTGTTGGTTTTGGGTTGGTGGGTTTTTTTTGTTTGTTTTGTTTTTGGGGTTTTTTTTTTTTTTTGCAACATTGAAGTCCTCCATAAGGTTTATCACCTTTGAGTCAATTTGTCTGTCTCAAATTTTATCAAGTCAGTGGTGTTTCAGTGTCATCAAGTTTCGTCAGTCAGTAATTCAGTGGATTCCATTATTCAGAGTATTCCCAACTATTTACATTTTCCTGCTGGTTTGAGATGGAATGAGTGCTTGGTCCTAGTAGCTGGCTGAGACTGTTACTTCCTATCACAGTCTTAAGCTTTCTGATAGTGAAATGTATGCACTCCTCCTTGTTAAAATTGGTGAAAAATTGTTTTTTTTTTGGTATAATTGTTAAAATTGGTGAAAAAAGTACATTGCAAGTCAAATAATGTGCTGCTTAGTCACTTCTGTAATACTGTGCTCTTGCTGCTCTCCAGAGAGAGAAATGGGCAGTTTACATTGTGTAGCTTAGCAGAGGAATGAACACCTTACATAAAAGTCAGGGATTCTGACTGCAGCTTCTGCTCAATCCACCTGTCAGCTTGAGGTGACTCTTGCAGCATAGCAGCAATGTGCCATTAGAAGCTGCTTGTTTTCTGGAGAGCCCTGGCTTTTTTGTGTATATTGCCTGCAGTGTGACAGAAAGGGACTTCTTGGCAGGTGGAAGAGTGGAAGCTCATGCTGTCCTTCCTGTTTTTCTCAAGATTTGGGCAATTGTATGTGTGTTAATAGAAGGTAAATTCTTGCCATAGTTACAAAAAACCCAAACTTTCATGTAGTACACCTTCTAGGTTCCTTTCCTTGGGTTTTACATCTAAAAAATTCTTTTTCAGGGTCTACAGGGGGTGACAGGAGGTGCAGGAGAGGGGATTTACAGATTCTGTCTTATGGGCATTGTAAGCTGTATTTGGTGCAAACTGTGAGGAGCGGTGGCCCTGACTAGCGTTGTGTGTATTCAGAGTGAATATTGTAGTTCCTAAAAGCAGCTTGTTTACATTAGGAATTGTATGTGCTAGCTCTAATGGGCTTTAGGAAGCCCAAAGCACAGCTGTAAAACATCTGTCTCTGGGACCAGATCTTGTCTGTCTGATGAGTTGTTGTCCTTCATTTCATGTTCAGATTTACACAAGAAATAAAACTTTTTTTTTTAAATAGAAAAGTTCTTCAGCCATCCTGCTTGAAGACTGGTTTGTACTTGAAAGGCTATCATGCTGTTGTCTTGAACAAAGAACTTAAAATAGTGACTCAGTATTAACTTAACTCCACTTCCTCTTTAATCTGATGATCTTGTTGCTATATGACCTTACAACACCTTATTTTAAAGGCTGCTTATTCCAGTGGATTACATTTGGAGGTGTCTGCTGTGGTAGGCAGGGCTTAAAAGGAACTTAAGCGTTCCTGTGCTACAGGAAGGGCTTAAAAGGAACTTAAGCGTTGCCTCAGAAAAAAAAGCAACCCAAGGTGTTGGAATAGGAGCAGTGAGGGTATTTTTCCCCTTTGGGATGCTTGCTGTTGCTGGTATATGGACAAGGCTTGCTCTGAAAGAACGGGAGAAATTTTGGGCGTATAGTTCTGCTGTAGCATAAGAAAAAGTACATTCACTTCCAGTGAATGTGATGCTCCCTGTCTTAATTACACATGGTGGAAGTGTTAGAAGGCAAAATATCTGTTTAGTTCATACATCTCTTGAGTGCTTGGATGGTTTTTCTTCCTTTCAAGACCAGTGACCTGAGCAGGTGGTTGGAAGGCAGGACCCCAAGTGCTACTCCAAACTGATGTGCCAGGTTCACAGGGATGTGCTTTGTGTCTGCCATATTGGGATATGTAATAGTTGCTGATTACCAAGCAGCACTCAGCAGAGGATCTTGGTTCTTTACCAAGTGTTAATTCTGTCTTGCTACTGCTCTTGTGAGGTAGATAAATGCCATCCTTAAAAGGAGAGTTGGTCTGACATTCAGCACTTAAAAAAAAAGAAAAATCTGTCTTAAGTGTTTAGAGTCTGTGTCTGAACAGCCTGCTATTTTTCAGAATTTATCTTCTTCCTTTAAATATTTTTCTTAGGAGTAAATTCTAAACAATTGTATTTTTTGTATTGAGTTTAGGGACTATAAGCTTCCTCCTTGTCCTATACAGTTTCCAAACTCTGCCAAATAGTCTGCCATAATATCTTGAGCTTTGGCTTGGCAGTAGGAAGAGTTCAGAGAGTGTACTGTCTACTCTGTGCTAGTAGCCATTTTGGCTCGCATTTTCTGTCAGGTTTTTCTTCCTTATCAAGTCAGGTATTTAACCTGACTAAACTTAACTGAAGCCAAGCAGATGATATGTTGGCTGTGATCTAGGAGTTATGGGGAGTTGTACTGTACCTGTGAAAACTTTGATCACTTAGAGTCCTTGAAAATAAACCACTGGCATGTTCTGTCTCTGACAGAGATCTAGTAGAAAGTCTGTTCTACATTGGGAAGATGCTGCTGCCTTCAAGCTTGGGCTCTTCTCAGCACAGAATGGCAGCAGCACCTTCCAGCCTAGCCCTGCTCTCTCCAGTCCATGGAAGGTGCAGAGAGATTGGGTTCTTCCATTGCTTACAGAAGCAATTGCTGTGCCTTCTGTATTTGCAGAGGGAAAATTCTGTACCCCCAGTTCAAGAGATGGGCAAGGTCCCCACTTTATAGGTAATGGAGAGGGCTTGATTTCAGCAGCTAAGATGTTGCACAATGACTTGTGGATTGGAACCAAGGATTGAATTCAGTCTTCCAGTAATTCCTTTAAGTGCTTAACCTAAATATGTTGTAGTTATTTTAAGTACCTTTTTATAACAGTTGTAAAGCTTCAGGCCAGTGCTTTGAGCTGATATTATCTTTTACAACTGCTGTTTAAATCAGGAAAAGTATGAATATTTTAATTTTTTCACAACTTAGTGCTGTTTTTAAATCTTTTTCCTTCAAACATTAAAAGATTGTTGTAGTAAAAGTTCAGTATTCCTAATATTTCAGTGTATAACACAACTTTGATTTATTAAAACCACACTTTTTTCAGTTGTTAAAAAAATGAACTTAAAACCCACTGTAGGTACTGAGTACGTCCAGAGATGTACTGTATGTGCTACAGTGTTTAGTCTTATCAGTGTTTCTGTTTCTTTTTTTTAACTCCTTTAAGGGGTTACAACCAGATCATATACTCTCTCTAAATTTTCTGTGGTTGGAATAGGGATAATCTTTTTATATAGGATCAGTAGAATTTCAGCAGACTCAAGTACAGTTTTGGGTGTCCTTGTCTTTCTTATGTTGTGGTCCTCTAAAGTGTTGTAATCTCAGTTACATTCTTGAAGTACTGGTAACATGGACTGAAATATGGTATCTTCATGAAAGGAGGGTGAAATGTTATACTGGAAATGGTGTATTATTGAAGTAGCATAGTTGTCAACACCTATTAAAACCATGTTGTGAATATCATCTTTCTTTTATAGTACCAGAGGTCTGAGTCCTATTTCATAGTGACCAGGAACAGAGCAAACCCCTTAGCCTCCACAGCTCTGCTCAGAATTGTCTTGGAAAAAGTGATAGGTAATGCTTAATGCATTTCTCTTGCATGAATTCATCTAGTTTTCTCTTGGTCTGTGTAAACTCTTGGCTGCCATTGGGACTGTGGCAGAGTTCTGCCGCTTAAGTACACATTGTATGAAGAACTGCTTCCTTCTATTTGTTTTATTTTGAACCTACCAGCTGCTAGTTTTGTTTGTTCTCTGGTTTCCTTGTTAAAAGAGGAGGAGAACAGTGGTTCACTGTGTACCTGTTCCATGCTGCTTGATTTAGTGTACTTTTTTATTCTCTCCCTGGTTGGCCCTTCTTGAGGCTGGAGATTCTGGAGGGTATTCAAATGTCTGTCACCCCTTTCTGGTCCATCAGTAATTTTAATTTTGAGGTGGAGGTGAGAAGAGCAAACATGGTCACTGCAGCAAGGTATAAGAACCTCATACACTTGTGTATCCCATTTCTTGTGCAATTCTGTACTTTTTTTAAATCTCTTTTTTCTTAAACATTCTTAGTGTTCTGTTTACTTTTCTTTCAAATCTTGTTTTCCTAGACTATTTATTCTAGCTCCCAAATCATGTTAGGGCTCAGCAAAATGTATGTAAAACAGGATTGTATTTTCTCATGTGCGTTGCTATCTATTTCCTTTCACTGCATCTCATCTGCAGTTTATTACACCTTCGTGGGTGTGAGGAAGGTCTGCTGCTTCCTGCACAGTTGATTTTAATTTTTAGCAAAATAAACTTGTTATTACTATTAGCAAACTCACTTCAAAGTTCACCTGTTTCTAGATCTTTTATGTGCATGCTGTCAGTGCAGGTCTGGAAAGGGGCTGGATGATGTTTCCTGATGTTTGTTTCCTGATTTGAACTTGTTACTTACATCTGTGTGAAGATCTTCCCTCCTTTGCTGCTGTAGCTTAGTTTCCTTAGGAACCATTGCTGGAGGACCTTTGTTCAGCAGCTGGCTGATGTGTTTTGGTCATCCAAGTTAGCTCAGACTTTGGCCACTTATCAATTGCTTCAGTGAAATCTCCTGTACTGGTAAGACAGGACTTAGCTGTGGGAAAGCATCAGTGTCACTTCTGTAGTCTGTACTTTGGTATTGCCTGTGTTTCTTCTATTTTCAACTTCCTTTCCCTGCTGGGACATGAGACTTGCTGGTCTGTAGTTCTGGGCAGGCTAAAGGTATGATCACCTTTCAAAACTGATGGACAATTGGCAACAAGGCAGTGTT
The DNA here is from genome assembly GCF_037042795.1 of Molothrus aeneus. Classification (NCBI taxonomy): domain Eukaryota; kingdom Metazoa; phylum Chordata; class Aves; order Passeriformes; family Icteridae; genus Molothrus; species Molothrus aeneus. Next base: position 116,011,662 of record NC_089646.1, read on the forward strand.
GGAACCTGAGATATTAAGTGGCATAGTGGACAGATAGGCTATTTTATCCTTCAGCTTGGTGAATGCCATCCAACTATGAGTGCATTGGTGACTGCTGCTGTTTGCTTTGGTTTGACCAAAACTGCCTCTGAGGATTAATGTGCCAAAAAAGATGAAAGCTTGCTTTAGCTTCTTCAATGACAGCAGATGCAGAAAACTTGTAATTTTTATTTTCTTGGAATAATTCTTTCCTATCTTTGTTATATGTGAGTCCAGGGGATTCTCTAGCAGGCTCCCTATACCTGGCATTTGTGAAAGGACCTTTTATGACTTTGCTCCTCTAGGAACATATCTTTGCAATTTTTTGCTAGTTCCTTTGGTCCAATTTATTCCACTCTTCTTGAGAAATGTTCTTACTGATAGCCTTCCCAGCTTGAGGTTTACCTGTGATGCATTTTTTTCCTTGTGTCTCTGCATTTTCAATATAGTATTTTTTGTCTGTTGTCTGTAAATATTTTGTCAAACTGCCTGATTTTGTTTCTCTTACCAAGCTCTTCCTCATTTTAATGCTTTTTTCTCTTTGAAAGTAAGCACTCCAATGATGCATTTTTGTTGTTTATTCCTGTTTTAGGAATGCTGAGCTTAAATATATTTAATGGATTTCATTAGCAGTAGCCATGAATCACGATAAAGTTAAGTCAAATATGACAGGAACAAATCTGAATCATAATATAATTTCGTGGATCTTTAAATAGTCCATGTTCTAGTCAAAACGTGGCAGTGTTGCCCTGTGTGCTTCAGTGTAACTTCATATAAACAGTTTGATACATACAGTTTAAATACTTTTATATACTGTAAATTCTTCTTGCCAGCAAACCAGTCACCTTACCAAGTTGTACAAATGGGATGGAAATTTATTCTGAATGCCACTGATTTATTTAGGAGTGAGACAAAGTCTGTGACTGTGTCCTTCAGTTATAATTCCCCATCAATTGTAAATTGATGCATTTGTTCAAATATACAGTATAAAACAGTATTACAATCAAGCTGCAGTTATCATGGGAGCCATAACTTCCACTTTTCTTTTTCTTGGCTCTCTGTGTAAAAAACTGTACTGTAGTATATGATTTAATTGTTTAGTACTAAGGTCTCTCTGTTTTATCGTAGTATGTGACATGCCACAGTACCACCCTGTATAAAAGCCTTTGGTGCTTGAAGCAGTGGTGGAACAGTAAGAGTTTATTCATGTCTTCAGTAAGAGTTTATTCATGTCTTCATGTATAGATGCGTGAGCACCATATTTAGAAGAACTTTTGCACAAATGAAAACCACTTCGTACTGCAAGATTTTTGAGAATTATGTTGCTTTGCTTAGCTGAGAATGACTTGGAAAGACTAAAGTCTGTAAATCTGAAGTCACGGGCTTCACTGTTACTTCTGTGTTTCATTTGATGACTTGTGTTAGGGAAGAGGTTCTCCTGAAAGTTTCTTGCTCTCTCAAAGTAGTTTGTTACGTGCACTCACACAGTATTTTAGCACAAGCAACTGAAATTTGAGGAATTTTATACTAAAGTAACAGGGGAAAATGTTGGCTGTATTAAGAACATGAAATATTTAAGAACTCATGGTCTTGAAGGTAGGCAAACTGGTTTTATAGAGAAGCAGCAGTTACATTTTCAAAATAGATGCTCTGAAGGGTGCCAAGTATGAGTTCATAAGATGAAGAAATAAACAGAATTTTAAAAGAGATCTTACAAAATTAATTTTTTCTTTAACAGGAATGCAGGTGTCATGAAAGGCTTGTGCCTGTTTCAGTTGTTGAGGAGTCATGATCCTGCTTTGCTAAGTTAATATTTAAGCTTTCTCATGAAACCTACTACAGCTTTCAGATAGCTTGCCATATGTACAAAATAAACTCATCACTCGTTTTGTTTTCTGCTTAAAAGTTAAATTGCAATCAATGTCTGTACAGGTAAATTTGTGGAGGGTAACAGGAAAAGGAACTATGCAGAAATACAGGGTTTGTTTTAAGAAAGAACTTAGAGGAATTTTAGGATGTGGTCATTTCTTAGTTCAACTAATACAAGCAAAGCACCTCAAAGAAGGTGGAGAGGTGGTTTTCTGTTTGCAAAGAAAAGGTTGGTAACAGAATTTGAAGTAAAAAGAGTTGAACCTAATCCAGCCTAGACACAATTAAAAGCAGCATGTTCTGGCATGGTAAATTCTCTTAGGTGGTGTTTAGTGAATGGCTGCTCTTGCCATTCATTTTTGTATCTCTTCCCTAACTAATGCATTTTGAATTTTGCCTCCTAAGTAACATTCATGAAGAATAGAGGGGAAATCTAGAATTTGTGTAAAAGCTGAGTAGTTGTGCAATAGTAGGATGTATCTCTGCTATTGGAAGATCACAAGCCATCAGTCATTTAGCACTGAGTTTTAAATGGAATAAGTGCTTTTATAGGCTGATTTATTAGAATGCATTGCTTATAGGCTTGTTGAAAAATGCCACTAGTAAATTTGATGTGAAAAAATGGCATGAGCACCTTTGGGGATTTTGTCATGGGCTTTGAATGGTTGATAAGCAAAACGAGGTTCTGTAATTCTCTTGTTTTCTCTCTCAACCTCCTTGTCCCTTATCCCCCCCTGAAACACAGGATTTTGAAAGTGGCACTGGGAAGGGGAAGAAGGTCTTAATCTAGTGGCATGAACAAAGCTATGGATCTTAGATTTTTTGCCCCTATTTCTTTGATCCTTCTCAAAGGCATATATCACTTGTGTTCCCTCTACCCCCAGTAATAAGGCAGTATCTTTTGGGGGCTTTTAAAATGCCACCTTTCTGTTCTCCAAGTACATCTTTCAAATAAGCTTTGTGTTGATGATTTTTCAACATCACCAACATTTTGTTGGTGATGTTAATCTTTTAGTATTATTTTAATCAAAAGGGTGGAAGTTTTGATGAGTGGCATGAGATGAAATAATGTGCTTTGTTTTAGAGGACTGGAACTAAATGATCTTTAAGGTCCATTTCAACCCAAACTATTTTATGATTCTGTGACCTGTGAAACACTTATGCCTTAGCAGAATAGAGTCACAATATAGGGTTTGTTGTAGGATAAGATCAAAACTGACTCTTTGACAGAAAGTTGTCAGCTTTCCTTTCCTTTCCTTTCCTTTTGCTTTTTCAAAGACCTGGATATATATATTTGTCCTTCTGGTCTACCCTTAAGTTTAACTGCAGTAGCAAACTCTTGGAAATTTTGTGTGGAAAATGTTCATAAAGATGGACAATCCCACCATGAGTCTGATGCCTCCTTTCCATCTTCTCCATGTGATTATTGATCTGAATCAGACATTTGCTCATCACTTGACCACATATTCTTAGTAATGAGATAGGTAAGGATAAGAAGTAGGAATTAAATTGTCAGTTTCTGTGTATGCACAGTTTCTGTATGGTCAAGAATGATGATTTTTCTTTCCTCTAGTCTCCTTTTACCCCTGTATGTCTAGAAAAGAAATAGTCAAACTACCAGTTAAATGTTTTTCACAGAGAAGTAGAAGAATAATCTGGGCATTTAATGTTTTGGGCATAAAAGAAAAATTATTATCTGAATATTCAAGTAGATTCTAATGTAATACTGAGAAGTTGTATGTTGGAGTAACTTCTGAAAAGCATCTAATTGCAAGGAAAAGAAAAAGGCAACAAAACAGTATGGCCACTTTGAGTGGGTAAGCAAGTTGGGGCCTTAAGGTGAAGGGCCTGGATAGTTTCAGAAAATGTGGACAGGATTAATGGGGGCATGTTTAGAATTGGTAACGCTGTTGACACCAGTGCTACAAACACTGCATTTTTATAGACTGGAGTCCCATCCATCATCTCTAGCCAGTTCCAAAAATCAAGAGATCTGAATTCTCTTACCATATTTTGTCTTGTGATAAATTTGATTAAACCTAGCTGTTCTTCTAGTCTTGGAACATCATTACTCTGTGAGATTATGAAGTTGCTGTGCATTACCTAATGGAATCCATAATATGTTTAAATACATGCACAGCTGGCATTTTCCTTGTTAAAATCTGCAAACTTCATATTAGGTTCTTTTGTGTGTTGTAGTTCTCTTTAAAATGTTTGTGGAATTAGTACCTTGGATCTTCTGTGTAATTAACAGCATCCATAAAAGTGATCTGTGAAGGAAAGATCATTGGTTGGGGTTTTGTTGGGGTTTTTTTTAAGAACAAAATCTAAAGTAATACATGTTGTGAAACTTAGTCCAAGTCAAGGTTTCTTTAACATTAAATGTCATTCACTGGAATTAGACTGATTACGTACTCAAGCTTCTGTTTTAAGGTACAGGTATTTTCAACAGTGGAAGGTTAAAAATGGTATCTTGAAATATGCTTCTGTTATCTTGAAATATGTCTTGAGTCAGCAGCTAAGTCAAGTTCTGGTTTTGAAACCTGATAGATCCCAGCCTCTGGTATTCCTTCAAATAAAACTGTCTTTTGCTTAGAGATTGGAGTTAGTCATAGATGTGAGCTTTGTGAAGTTGCAAAAGTGAGGCTCGGGTTACAGAGCCAGAAATCACTCTGTTAGAAGTTTAATTTGTTCGTTCAAGAGATTTGGCATAGTCCAGGGTAGAAACCTGTTCTCCAGAATAGTGTTCACTGTCCCTAAATCCATGTGTATATTTCATTTTTTCCTGGCTAGATAACTGACTGCAGCAAAGTGATTATGTGAGGGAAAGCTGAAAAATTACAAAAGAAAAATTGCCCACTTGCACTCATTTTTGTATATTAATTACAGGTTATTCTTCATTTATGACCCTTAAAATCCATATTTCCTGCTAGAGAACTAATAACTCTTTAGCAGATCAAACCTTTCTCTCTGGTCTGTAATAAATATGGCTTATGTTGTAGATACTTGCTGTAAGCTTGGGAATCAGATTTCTCTCAGTCTATAAATTTTTAATTTTCTTATACTATTTGTTGAATATGATTATGAGTTAGTTGATGATCACTGAATAATTGCATTTGATAGGCTGAGTGAATCTACTGTATCTAACTTTTGGTAAAAGATGATCTATGTAGTGATGCTGAATGATAAAGACACTTCTAATTTGTTTTGCTTCAGGAGTAGTATTGCAATCCAGTCATATCACACTTGCTATCCCTTTAAAACAGCCTCTAAATTGTTGGAGAAGCATCCTGTGTGATAGCTCTTGTATTCAATGAGTTCTTGGATGTTTCTGAAAGATTTATAGCGAAGTCCAGAGCATTTCAAGGCCAACTATAGTGGTCTTGTCAGATGCAGCTTTACAGCCTAGTGACTTATAATGAGAGTAGAATGTAATTAGAAATTGTCTGTGTCTTTACTGGGTACTGATGAAAACTATGGCTCAAAGGTTAATTCAAATAATAATTAATATTGGTTTCTGTCAGAACAGGATGGTAATGAAATCTCTGTCGTACAATGACTCTGATTTTAAGAAGAGGGTGCATAAGAAATAGAAGCTAGAGTTTACCTTTTCTGATTATATTCACTTATCTTACAATCAGCATGATGGCTTGATAAAGCATAATTTGAGAGCAATTTAAACATACTCAGAAATATTACAACCTACAGCGAAAATCATCTAATGTGTTGTGTCTGTTTATGGAGATAGATTTATGGCTAGATTGCTGAAGTAGATGGATTTACTACAAATGATCCTTAAGGACTGCATATGACTATTTTGTTGTTGATAATTGATCAATACCATGTGTTTGTGGAAAGTCTTTCTGGTAAGATTTGCTAGCATGAGAAATGTGGGATGTTACATTGATGTTTGTTTAAATTGGACTAGTTTCAAGGAAAGCGATAGACCAGGTTTTGCTGGCAACCAAAACAAATTCTGTTCAGTTTCTTTTCCCAAGTTGAAACTTTCTATTGGAAAAAAATGAATGCTGTTAGCTTTCCTGAAGCTGAACCCATAATTTTTCAGTTGCCAGTAGTCAGTGAGCTACTAGACCTGTTATTTTGAGAAGCATTTAATGAATACTTTGCTGTCACCTGGTTTTCCTGTATCTGGTCTGATCTTGTTCTTAAAATTTGCCTACCTAAAAGCTTCTCCAGAAATTTACAGCTGTAGCTGGGGTTTATGGGTCACACAGTTCTGCATAATGTGCCTTTCTCACACCTTCTATTCTGTCTGCTTGCCTTAATGTTACTGCATTGCCTCCCTCCCACAATTTAAAATTTGCTGTAATTTTAAGGCTGTTTCCTCTATTGCCAAAAAGGAACTCGAGATGCCTCTAAATTGGATCTGACAAAGATCAGATATTTTCATCCTTATGCATGTGAAAGTGATCTCAAGACTGATTTTTTTTCACTCATCTGGATAATGCTTTCCATACAAACTGCTTTGGTTTTTGGAAAGCAGAGAGAGTCCACAGTCAAGATCAGACTTCTCTGGAGCAGTGTCACCCAGCAGGACATGAGCTACATGGCAGGGGTGGGAGCTGAGAAAGGGGATGTGCATGTGTGTTTTTGAGGGGTGTTTTAAATTGTGGAGATGAGATAATGAATCATTACATTGGTTTCTTGGAGCTGTTCCTGCTGTTCTTTCTTCTTTCTTCATACATTTTCTCAAAAGCCAGGATAAGAGAGTTCTGTGCTACACTGACTGTGCTATGCTGAAATTTCCACTAGATGAGGTAGAAAAAACTCCCACAAATTTTAATGGTAGCACTGGAGAAAAGCTCACTGTGCAAATTAGATGCTTAAATTTCCTCTCCCTTGTTACAAGCAAGTAAAGTGGCTTGGGAACTGAGCTGCACTTAAGAGTTTGAGACGTCTGCAACGTTGAAAATTCTAGTGAACAAACTTGACCAGGATATAGAGATCTTTTATCTAAAATGATCTCCATGCAAATTTTTGAAAATTAATAAAAGAATCTAAGGGATGGCTATGAAACCATTCTTAGTGAATTCAAGTTGCATTTTGCTTTAGATTTCTTTAAGAAAATCGTTGTCTGTGGAGTTGATGTGGCATCTGTAGGTCTGCTGTAATGGTAGCAGAAAAGAAAGTCTTTGTAAATTTGAAATACTATTTACAGATTTACAGAAATGTAAACTCCTAATAAAAAGACCTTCACTTGTAACAAGACCTAAATGTGCTGAAATTTTTGCTAGTACTCAAAGGTGCTGAAACACAAGTGTGAATATGAATAGATAGAAATTCAGAGAGAAGTGCTTTGTTGAACACTAGAAAAAGTTTATTTTCTTTTGTTTCCATATATTCCTCCAAACATTCTGAACCACATTAGGTCATTCTCTCAGTTCCTTTCCATGACAGATCTCTGTGCTGGTGTGGAGGTGTCAATGGAGACCAGTACGTGGTTTAACTAGAGGTGCAAGCACTGGTGTAAATACGCCATCTCCAAATACCAGTGAGACTCTATGGTGGGGAGGGGGGGATGGGAAAAGGAGGGTGGTTATTTCAGTTCATCTTTTTTAATAGTGGAAGTGGCAAAGTTTGTGGGGTTAGTTCTGCTTGAAATATGCCCTAGATTGTCCTGCAGATTGCTTTCTCCAACGACTCAAAATTTTTGGGGAAGGGAATCTTCCAGAGGATTGTCTGTGTGCCGCGGATTGTCGTGTGAAACTGATGTGAGCCTTAGTTTTACTCTGCCTCCACTAAAATACACTTTTACGGTAGTTTGTGCAGGATCAGCACAGAGGAGTACAAAGAGGGAGCTTTTCAGTACAAAGGCTGCCTGTTTGGCCTGCCCAAACCACCGTGAATGTGTTTAAAGGGGACTTTTATTACCATGGAAACTCTCAGACAGGAAGGAATTTGTCCTGCCATATCTAGAAAATAGTCTGTAATGGTCAGCTCTTAGAACAAAAGTGTTTCAAATAGTGGGATATATTTAAAAATTCTTGTGGTGAATATGTTTTAAAACCCCCCCGAATATGTAAAATCCAAGCTTATGCTAATGGACTTCTAGTATGGGGATTTAGGAAAGACTGCAGACAAGTACAATGTGAGCAAGAGAAGTGTAATGAAAAATCTAAGAAAGTTTTACCTCTCTGTCCAGAAGGCATCTTAGGTGTTGAATGGATGTCAATGAAATATTCTTCCTTTAAGCAGTGTGTTTATCCATCACAGCCATTCATTGAGGGACTCTGTGTGTGCTTGGCTTGAACTGCTGGAGACTGTCCTCTGAGCACCCATGGATTAATTGCTTTTGGAATGTCTTAACTAAAACCTGTAATTTGAGTCTCTTGACAAATATCCTTAGTATTCACAAATGGCCTTTATTTTTGTAAATCACAACGAGATATAACATTTTTTGTCTGGAAGAAATTCTAATGCCAGATCCCAGAATATTTGCACATCCTTCACTGGAGTTGTACATTGGTATGAAATAGCTCTTAAGTCCGCAGTCTTCCAGTCAGCAGGAGTAGCTAGAGGTAACTGCAAGGCTTTCCATACTCTGTGTAGTCTTTGGTGTTGATTTGTGTGTTTCATCAGTTGGATGAATTTTTTTTTCCACGTATTTCACCAAATTAGAATTCCTTTTTTTTTTTTCTGCAAGTCATATCAGCAGACACTGTTTTCTCCCATCTTTCTGTACAGCAAATGTCTGGCTTGTTTTACTGCTGTGCTTTCAGTTTAGGTTGTTGAACCACCTGGCTGTGGCCTGAAGGCAGTTTGAATGCATGGTATAGTAATAAGCTGATCCAATGGGTTGTGATGCTTGAAATCAGCCATACCACTCTTGCTTCTTCCCTTGTGCTGTCATTGCTGTTCAGCTACCCCAGTGGTAATGATCTTCTGATGGCAGCTAATGGTTAGATCAGCTTACCTCTGGTGCCAGACTGCACCTGAACAGTTTCTTGTCTGGGGTAATAGTAGAACAAAAGCATCATGCTTGTGGTTAGGAAGAGGAATAACTAAGGAGGAAATATCGTCATGAAAACTTTCCATTGCCCTGTCAATTTTGCAGTTGCTTACAGCTGCTGGAAATCAATGTTCAAAGTCTAATTCTACGTGGCAGGCCAGGTAACGAACACTTTTATATGTGTATATATATAATGGAGTATTCTGTGTGCCTTTTACAAGCGTTGACTGACCTTGTTTGTGTTATCTGGGTTAACGCTCTAATCTCCTGCTCTAATATGAGGACTTCCGTCTTACAAGTTGATCAGTTTAGTTTTCTTGTCTCCTGACTTGAGGAACCAAAAGGATTGCAGAAAGTAGTTCCAACCAAAATTAAAGGAAACAAAGAAAGAAGAAAAAATCCTGCCTCACTCATCCTGTTTATAATAAACTATTCCTGCTTAATGGCTGGGCTTCCCTCACAAGGCTTGGTCCCTTTCCCTCCCTCATCTGGGAACTGGGGATAGGCTGCTTTCCAAACTGTGTCAGGGGATGGGCATCTTAATCATGGACAGTCATTTGTCTTTCCAAAAGTATAGAAACCCCTGTTAGATGTATTTCCCTAATAGTTAACCAAGTTGAGAAAGAAAGGAAATACTGGTGACATCATGTATGACTTAATATGGTTATTAACTGCGCAGGTGTTGTAAAGCTGTGAACCTAAACTGTAGTGGAATAATTGTACCATATGGCAGGAGCTTTATCTTCAATTCTTATTCTTCCACATTTACCATGTTTTTTCCTCTATAAAAATGTATCTCTGTGCAATTTTGGTGATACCTCTTACTTAAAAAAAGATCCCTCAAACCTTGACAGGTTTGGATATCTGTTTCCCTACTCATTTCTCCAGTATGCATTTGTAGTTTTGTTTCCTTCCTTACTGCTCCAGTTCTAGGCTTTCTCCAGCTGGCAGTTCTTCATCTGCTGTGCTTTCCACGAAGAAGGCAAATGCTCAGCTTGCTCTTTTCTACTATCTCCTGCATCCCTGAGGGGCTCACACCCAGTGCTTGCAACCCTGTGTTGCATGGCTCAGTATTGCTCTCCCGATGGGAAGTCTGGGAAGCATTAAATCATCTGGCCACATACTGGCTTCCTTCAACTTTCTCCCCAGCAGATCCGTGGGCTGAGTTTGCAGTAGGGTGTGATGGCTGCACACAGCTTTAGAGCTCGGGAGTGGGGATGGGCTTTCTGCCCCCACCCCCTCACCCACACAGACATTTCCCTGCTCTCCAGCTGCTCTGGTTTCCATCTGTTACAGGGCCTTCTGGTGCGACTGTTTCCTCATCTGCTGAGCCGAGTGCAATGCTGAAGGACCAGACACTGCACTGACCTGGGGAATTAACGGGTTGTGGTTTTGGAGAAAATGGCTTGCATTCTTATTTTCCTTTTTTCTCAGAAACCTGGCATGCAACACATGCACATCTAATATTTTGAAAAACTTTGTTAGGTGCATTTTCATTTCTTTGTAGCAAATGTGTTTGCTCATCTTAGTTGCACATGTGATGCTGTAGGCCTGCCTGACATGGCAGCTGCCCCCTGCCCTGGGAGGGTCACTGTGCTTCTTTCTGCTGGGCTCACAAAATGTTCAGCAATGGTAAATGTTAACTTGCAGCACGCAGACAAGAGAAATAGCAGAAGCTTCCTTTGTAAGGACAAAAATATTCAACTAGTGAGAAGTATCAGGGAGCCAAGGGAGGTGTTAAGAAACCTTGGAGTGGCCATCACCCTCTCGGCCCAGGAGCTGGGGAACTTTACTCTGCGAGGTGTTTTGCTTTTGGCAGGCAGATGCCTGCTGCCCATCCTCAGACTGCTATTTTAGGCCGCTCTTGTCTTTAGCACTTCCATTTTGCAGTCGCTTAGATGATGCCTTTCACAGATCGCTGGGCTGTTGCTCTCTCGTGAGTGACACTGGTGAGTTACCAACATCAGCAGAGACAGAGTGGCAATGCAAGCCTGCAACAGTGTATTTCTGTAAAGCAAAATAGATGGATAACAAAATGTCCATTTCATAAGTGAAGAACTGTAGCCACTTCTGACTTGATGGTACACAGAAACCCTGCAAAACTTCATTAATTATCTCTGCCAAAGTATATGAAACTGTCAGAGAGCAGTCCCTTGCTAGTCAAGTTGTCCTGGTGGGTGAGCGTATCTTCCCTTTTTCTGACTACTGCATCATCATCTTTTTGGAAGTAGCTGTTCTTGGCTTTTAAAATCTGTTTAGACATCATCAAATTGATTTGGATTTCAAAATTATATGTGTAAATGAGAAGTGTACATAGCACCCACTTTAGCAATTGAACAAAGCTTTTATTTCCAGAACCTGACTACTACTCAGTGTGTGGGAAAAGTGTGCTCTGACAACTTGGGTTGTTTTTTGAGGACTTCTGTGATCTCACTGAAGGGTTTTAATATTAATTCATTGCTAGTGTTATGGTTATGTTTTGATGATAGTCACTTAGGAGATGGGTGTTAGGCAACCAGTTGGAAATTACTGTAAAGTGATTTTTTTAAAGTGGTTCAGACATTCAACTTGAAATCCCAGAGCACATTAAAAGTGCTAATTTTCATTCTTCTGAAAGCCAGGTTTCTATGTATTCTCAAATTAGCCCCCCCTCTGCCCCCACATCCTGGCTAATACAGTATATGTAAGTTAACCACTGATTTCTAACTAGGGATCATGCATTTATTAGCTTCATGTTGGCAGAAACTGATTGAAGAAATAAAATATTACAGAGTTGCTGATAGGAGCAATGTTTGCATTTCGGAATGATAGATGTATTGCATTAACAGAAGTGTAATATGCTTCTGGATGGTTTTCTGTGCAAATGCAGCTGCCACACATTGGCAGAGTGAGAAGGGAAGCTCCGTGAGAAGAGAAGCTCTATGCTCATGAGATGTGTTGCTGTCTTGAAAAACATGGAGCAGATGAAACACTGACCAAGAAGGGGAGGACTTGGTGGGAAGTGTTTTCATTGATTTGCACAACATTTGCACAACTCAGCCTCTCAGCTGTGCTCAGTCATGAGCAGTTACCATGTTAATAGTTTGGAAGTTCAGCTGAATAGTGTGTATGGAGAAGTCAGGGGAAAGGCTCTGCAATGTTTTGGAAAGAATCATCCCCACTCTGTGTTCTGCACTTGGAGCATTACTAGGAAGGACACAAGATCAGGGTCAAGGGGAATCCAGCTTGTGATTTCTGAAGTTTGGGAACAACAAAGAGTGGAGTGAATGTCTACAGATGGTTTAAGGAGTTTGGTTATTTGGTATGCTAGTCTGTCTGGCTATAAGGCTCTCAGATTAAGTAGCTACAGTACAGTGCAGCAGAAATAGGAAATTAATTTAAATGGATGCTTTAGTAGTTATCTGGGTTTTAGTTTGCTCAAAACTGCAGATGCCTAGATCAGAAAAGCAGGGGAAACTGGCTGGATGGTCTCTGGCTCCTGTGAAATGTGAAGCTTGTGATAAATGCTGAAATCTTCAATCTAGTTCTCAAAACTGTAAAAAGATTTCAGTGTGTTCTATAGCACTGTTTAATTTGTATCAGTTACATTAAAAGGCAGCATGTCTCTGGTGAAATAAGATGGACACCGCTTTTCCAACAAAGTATAAATGATTGGACAATATTGCCATCACAGGTTTGAAATAGAGGCGCTCCATAGATTTCTATCTTGTAGATGTTCCTTGCATCGCTGCTTTGTTGATGTATACTTTCTCCTTGCCTCTCAAATGAAACTCTGGTTTAAACTTGTTTTAGTTGGCTCCAACTCTGCAGAAAAAGGCTTTTTTAATACTCCTCTGGATCTTACTGTAAATGTACTCCAGCTTTAATGCTGGTACCTCACTTTTTTAGAAGGTGTGAGAGAGAGCTCTGTTTTGTCCTTGTTGTGAAGAAGACATAGGGCATAGGTGTGAGACATGAAAAATTAACTGTTGATCCTCAGGTAAAGTAGCATGTCATGGCCATAGCAACAATCTCAAATTCTCAGATTATCAACAAGGGCTATTTGTGGACCAGGCTGATACTGTGGAGCTGACTCCTCTGGTTTAAATGAACTAAATTGAATTACATGTTTATTGCAGACAGAAAAAGTGATTTCTCCTGTTTCTTTGTAGAGCATCTTGATGTTGTGAAAAATGTAATAATCCTTCCTGTATGTGATGCTGTTTACAATCTTGAGATCCCTAAAGAATAGGGGAATTTTTCCTTTTAAGCACACAGATGTTGAAGTGGTTTTGTTTGGGTTTTCTTGATGATTTTTCTTTTTACCTAATGCTTCAATTACTGAAAAGGTTATAAATACACAGTAATTCTTGTTTTGTAGCATCTTCCATTCATTCTAAAGAATCAATTTCATATGGAGGCATCAGGAGGAGTTACTAGAATACATACACCATTTAGCATTTAGTGTTACTAACACCTAACCAGAGCACTTATAAATGCAGGTGCCTAAAAATGCAGGTATTAAATAATCAGAAAAATGTCTGATGCCATTTATGGTTTTGCATATAAGAATAGATACTCTCTTTTTTGATAAGAGACTGTCAATATTGTCAAGTCTAAAGCTTACAATTTGTTCAATAAAACCTTCACTTAGCCTGCTCCTAGAAAGTTAATTTATAAGCAGCCACAAATCGAACACAAACGCAGCCTTCCCCAGAGGAAAAAAAAAAAGACACACACACAAAGAAGTCTTAATTTTAAATAAATACTTCTAGTTTTTGCTAGCAACAGCTTTTTAATATGATCACAATGCAGCCTGTTGTGTAACTGTGATGCTGTGAGAGGCTTGGTTGGCTGACTAGTGAGGAGTGCATATGAAAGGGAAGGTGGCAGCTGGCTTACCTGGATGTTCAGAAGGAGGCTGGAACTCCTGACAATCCCAATGAGCAAATCTGCTTGACAGCTGTTGCTGTTCTACTGCCTTGTAGACATCTCAGTGAAGCTGGTTCCAGTACCTTTTGCTTGACTCTTCACTTTTGGTTTTTGAGCTGTGCAGAATATATTGAGTGCTCTGGAGATACGATAGGTGGAGTTGGTGTTAGCGTGCATTGCTCTGGGAAGTAAGACCAGGCTTTGAGGGAAATGCAGGCAAAAGAGCCTCTTTTACAGTTCATATAAAGACCAAGTGATAGAAGATCAGTCTATTAAGTCTTCATTTATTTGTGAATGTTAAGCACTGAAGTTTCTCAAATAGCATTTTCTTCCTGAACAATTCACTCCAGTCCAAGCTTGGCACACTGCTATACAGTGTCCAGAGGAGTCTGATTCTGATGTCTGGCTGTTACTGAGGTGTGCTGGTTCATTGCTTGCTTTGCTTTGAAGCTGCAGTCTCACTTGAGGGCATAACATGGGCTTCTCTGGGGTGATCTCTCTTGCTTCTATTTCAAGTCTGAACTTTGGAATAACTGTTGCCTGAAAATACAGGTACATGGATTTCAGGTGCTGAGCAGGATGGGAAAGGAAGAATCATGCTTTTATGTGTTTCAGATTTTTGGATGATGCTTTGTGATCAGATACAGTAATTTAAAAAGTACTGTAAAATGGTGAGGAAAGCTCATTGTGTAGTGACAGCAGGCAGTTCATCCTCCCTTTCAAGTAGCTTTATGTACTTCTACTTTTGTAACTAGTTTTATATAGTGAATGTAATTGGAGGGACAAGGAGCCAGATTTTATTGCTTTGCAAGCATAATTAATTAAACAGTTACCTGAGTCTCAGCTGTAGATCCAAATAATATTTGCTAATACAGCATAAGTATTTAATCTGCCACTAATTCCTGTGACTTCTAAATCAATTGATCTCTAGCAGAGCCTCATCCATGCTTTTTCCTCAGCTGTGCACTTCATTATTGGGTTCAGGTGATCTAAGTCTATGCTACAGTAATGCCATTTATAATGCTTCAGTAAAACATAGTATATAATCTTTCAGTCTTTTGGTGTCTATCTTATTCTGGATGAGGCTTTTTTTTTTTTATAGAGATAAAGTAACTTTGGAAATGTTCTAACTGTCTCACTACATAGTTGATAAGCAAAGGAATACACTTTTAGGTGTTGGAGTTTATTCACCTTTAACTAGCAGGTTTTTGACTCTTGATAGGAAAAAGATTTTCCTAGTAGTGTTTCTACATTGCACTGCTGCATGGATAATTCACTAGTCATTATAGGTGTTGTTCTGAGAACTGGACTCCAAATAGTAGGTGAAATAGCTCTAAACTTGGCTGTATACAAAAATCTGTATGGTAGCAGTCTTCATATAGTATTTGGTTAAGAGTCCTCAGTTCTCTTTTTCTGGGATCCTTGCTACTTAAATGGGTTTGCTTGGGTTTTTTTAATGAGCCATTTTCTTGGTCATACTTTCACTTTTCCAGGTATTTACAAACATGAAAGAAATTGCTAGTCAAGCAAAGTTTGCAATCAAACTCTTCCAAAATTATCAAAATAAGCCTTCCTATTTCCTATGCTTGTAAAATAATACTCTAACCTTTTAGGCAGCCTGCCCACTCCTTTAATTTTCTTGCTTTTTCTACTTCAAAAACCACAACAAAAGCAACAACAACAACAAAACAAACAACAAAAAAAAACACAAAAAAACCCCCACAAAATAACACAAAACACACAAACCCCCCTGACCTTCTGCCCTAAATTTTAACCTCAGTTTTTTATGAGTAGAAATATTTTTTTTTGTTTGTTGAAGGGACAACAATGTAGAAAGTTCTGGTTTGGGTTTGTTTGTTTGGGTTTTGGGGGCTTTAGGTTTTTTTAAAATTTATTTTAACTGAAAAGGGTGTGTAAAGTTCTAATTCTCTGCAGATGCTGCAGTAAAATTGATAAGCTTAACAGGTAATTTAAATAGGCTGTGAATCATTAGGAACAGTGAAGATAGTGCCTTCTATTAATAAATTAAGTTGAGCCCTGCTTTTTGAGAGAAGGTTTCCAAGTTCAGTTCTACATGAGTAAAAATTCCCTTTCACATGTAATCTGTGAATGCAACACTGCTCTTGTATGTTCATAATTTATCTCTGCAGAGCTTGTGGGGAATTGAAGATAGCTGAAGAACTTCCCTGTTGGGGGTAAAAAAATGTGGTAGATGAATGTCAGCTGCTCCTGTTGGTTGTGGTAGTTTGAATGACTCTGGCTCTGGGTTCTGGGTCAGCAGTTTGCACATCAAAAGACAGTTACTTCCAAGTTCTTCAAAATCTTGATGAGAAGGGACTGAAATTGCATACTTCTAGAATTTTACATGACAAATTTTTCCCTGGAAGGCTGTTTTTGTTCATTTGAACTTAACTATCCTGGAGTAATTTTAGACCTGCAAATTGATTAAGCACAATGCTTGAAAACACCCCAGTTGGTTTTCTTCTGTGTTAATAAAAAACTGATGTCCCATTAAAGTTTTGCACGAGACAATTTGGTTGTCTTCCCTTTGAACCTGCTTTTATAGAGGAAAAACATTGAGCTCAGTCCTGCTTGGACAGAAGGGCCGCACTGCACATGAGGACTGACAAGGGTTGCACTCATCTGACAGTCCCCAGTGCAATTTTAAAATTTCTGGCACTATTGTTTATGCTGTCTGGGCATCCCTTTTCCCTGTCTGAGTGAACTTGAGTTTACTCTTAAGTATCTTAGTCTTATGCACTAGAAGCTATTGAGAGCTCCTCCCTTGGCATAGTCCACAGGGGAGAACAGCTTGGTATAGCTGTTTATGTTGTGGTTTAAGTACTGATGATCACTGTGAGCCAGGTGTTAAATTTAAAAAAACACCAAAAAAATTTCAGAATTGATTTGTATGTGCAAGAGCCTGCTTCCATTGCACTGACCAAGAATAAACCTCTTTTTTTGACATATCCTTCTCCAAAAAACCAATAGAATGTTCAAGGTGCATATGTTGATTTTGTTAAAACAAAGAAACCTCTCAAATTTAAGTACTTGTAAAAGTTCATTTGGGTATCTGTCCTGTATCTCAGCTGTCCCTTGTATTCTGTGGGATGTTACTGGGCCCACCTATGAAGGTTTCTGAAATCTATTTCCTTCTGGCCAGTTTTAAGTTAGTGAAATAATTTAACATGTCTTTTAAGTAGTCTATAGCATATGATAAAATACACAATTAATTTGATGCTACAGGTCTTTTTTGTAACTAAGTTAAAATCTGTAAAAAAAAAAAAGAAAATTTTAAATTTGTAAAATCCAGTGTTTAGGTCTTGGGATGGTCTCTAAGGTCCCTTCCAACCTAAGACATTCACTGTATGATTTCATTTAAAATACATTAGGAAATGCTGATGTTATCTTTTTCTAAAAGAGGCTATTTGTAATACTTTCCTGGTGTAGTATGTAATATTTTTTTTCTTTGCTGAAAGGGTCAAGACGGTATGCTTAAGTGTATGAGGCAGAAAGGATCATCAATACTGGAAGCTGAGTGAGAGCTTAAGTTCACATGTAGGATAATTCATCTTGCCACATGTAAAGAGTGTACGGGAGGAACTACCATTTTGTTCCTGAGTCCTGAATGGGTTCTCCTTAGTCATGTGAAAACTGGCTTTTCACTTTGGGTGCACAGGGTGTATTTATCTTCACAGAAATGAGTGTGGATATGTGGTTCCCGTACGAGCGCAGACTGCGATCTACCACTATTTATGAAGAACACATGTACAGGAAAATGACTCTTAAGTACAAGTCATAAATTGAAATGATTATAGAATATACGTGGACAAATATACCATGTGTGGTATCGGTAGACTGTAATTTCATCAAGTGGTTTTTCAGACTTCATAAACTATGAATGAAACATGATTGTATTGGCCTTGTAACAGGTAAAGTAAAATATAGGGTCTGGCTACTTTAAAGCGCTCATAATTCTATGCCTGGAAATAGCCTTTTGGGATACGATTAAGTCTTAAAACCTGACTGTGATTAAAAAAATACATTTCGGTGAAAATCACATGTTCAGAAACTCTGGGAAACATTTGAGTCTCCACCTCATGAATTTTTACAGTTCCCAACTTTCTGGGTGTAAACACCAGGAGCTGATTTCGGCGAAAGGAGTGGGAAAGGCCCCGTGTTAGTTAGAGCTTCGTAACCCCTCCGGTTATTCCGTTGTTTTCAGCGGGCTTTTTTCCGCTTTTGGTGGCTCGGGCTTTGTTTACTTCGGGGGCCGTGCCCGGCCAGGCCCGACCCGGCGCTGCGGTGCGGCGGCCATGCTGCCCTGCCCTGCGCAAACCCTCCCGTTCGCCGCGGCGACCTCTGCCCTTTTGTATCCTGTGACACTCAGCCTGTCTTTGTGCTCAAGTTTATCCATGATGGATACGTTTCCCTCCCAATCGCATATGCCGGGAGCCCGGCGGAGCGAGCAGATAAATTATTTTCAGCTGCAGGCCCGGGCTGGGGGAGGAGGGCAGGAGAGTGGCGGGGCCCCTCCGCGCCCCGGCCCAGCAGGACGGGGCGCAGCCTCCCACTCCCCCGGGAATATGCAAGGGGATGACTCTCGGGCCTCTCAGATCCTTTTTAAATGCAAAAGAATGTAGGAAATTGCCAGATCAGTTGGTTAATCAGTGACAACTGCAGTAGGTGCACAAAAAGCCCGGAGCCATCGCTTGCACGGGGTGTTTTTTCAGCGCCTCAGCGGGGTCGCCGCTGGCCCCACCTCTTGAACACCCGGGCCGGTTTAGTGTCAGCTTGAGAAGGGAATGTAATTGCGGGGAGATTTCTGGGTGACTGATGGCGACAATATAGGTCTCCTCCGTGACACCACCGCCCCGCTGGCCCTGCTAGTGCTTTGTGTTCGCCTGGCCATCGCACAGCCGCGGAGCGCTGAGCGCTCAGCTCACTGTCCCCAGCCCACCGAAACAAGGCAGCCATGCAGGCCATACGATTTTCTGGTTGGTTTTTTTTGGTTTTTTTTTTTTTTTTTTTTTTTTTTTTTTTTTTTTTTTATGTTGGCTGCACTGCTGCCTTGTCGTGGTCAAACCTCATTAAGGGCTCATGTTAAGCATGTTGCTGCTCCCCTTTATGGAGATATTTGTGAGGTTAGCACCTCTGTCAAACGTTTTGAAGAGTATTCCTGAAATATTTTTGTGATCACAATTGTTTCTCTTACTTATCTGGGACTATTTTTAGATTAACCATCTCACATCTCTGTTTTAAAGTTACGTGGGGAGAGAGGGTGGTCATGCAATGAAAAAGACCTCTTAAAATTCCAGGTAACGTAACATCAAAAGTGAAGTATTTCTAGATTAGGCTTGATCCCTCTTCTCTCACTTCATGTTTGTAATGTACTTAAATATAAAAAATGCCTTTCTTTTTTTTTTTTTGTTGGTGTTTAAAATTTTTAAAAATTTATTTAATTTTTTTTTATTACTCTGGTTAACCTCATTAAGGCCTCCAAGTACATGCTCTAATAAATAGCTCTAAACTTTATTCTTTTTCTTCTTATCAGGAAAGAAAAGACATGCTGGAGCTTCTTCTGTGATATTGTAGGTGCTGGCTTGAAATTAGGAGTGCTCCCATGTTAGGGCAAAGAGTTTGCAGCCCAACTGGTGTGGTGAATGCCTTGGTGTGATGTAACAGCAAGGCTCAGTAGGTTTGCATCAGAGTCCTCCTAAGTGACGCTTTTGTGGTCTCCTGTCAGAGCTCCTGTGAACTTGAATGACGTAGGATATTGTTTCCAAATGTGTGGCACAGGCTGAACTCTGGGCTGGTCATTCCTGCATCAGCTGCTTGACAGCAGCAAGCTGCCAAATATTCGAAGGCTGTAGTGCCCTCAGTTGCCTCGGTGAAAGCCTGTTTTTGCCAACATACATCATAAATTAGGGAAATAAAATCCAATCTGGCTTTTGCAGAATGATTTTATGAGAAATGTAGAATTTCATGGATTTCTTGGCAAAAAAATATTACTGAATATCATTGATGGCATTTTAGCTGACTGCACATTGGCAAAACCTGTGACCTTTGAGGAAAGGCACCTAAGGTTTTCTCTCCCCTCTCCCTCCCCCCCCCTTTTCTTTTTTAACAAGAGACATTGACAGCCTTTAAGTTGCTACTGCAAATTCTTGTAAGGATGTATTTCTGTGAAGAACTAATGGAATTCTACTAAGATAATGGTGAAGCCAAACTTTTAAGAAATGCTGAAGTCATATTTGCTGATGCTTCCCACTAAGTTAGAATACTCCTGAAGTGCATCAGGTCATTCTTTTCATCTTTGCAAGTCCTGTCTTCCTTTCCTGGGACAAGGGGGAACGAGATTCCTGCCATCCTTTGATGTCTGAACTGTACAAACTTAATTTTTAACGCAGCTGTGCTGTGTGAAGTGCATAGTAGGAAAGCATTCTAAGTGAATTAAAAAAAAAAAGGGTCTTCAGGCATTCAGGAAACCAAGTTTCTTTGGAACCTTCAGTCAGAAGTGATGTTGCAATCACTTTACAGGTCTGGTCTTATATTTTGGCTAATCTATATGCAGGAGGAGCGTACCATGCGTGGCGTCTGTGACAGCAATGAAAAGTAAGCATTAAGCACGGAGGAGACAAGGCATGCTTCCCACAGACATGGTCAGGCACTTGCATAACTGTCCTGGCATCAGCAGTGCTGTGTGCTCAGTAGGTGAATGAGGTGAAATGTAGAAGCCTCACCAGCCGTCTTGTTCAATTTGAATGTCTTGTCGTGACTTTTTCTGTGTTGTCATGGCGTCACATGTGTTTATGAAGTTTTTGGTGAATGTTTTCCTTCAACTTTGTGAGTAAAATAAGAATGTGACTTTCATTGCTGTCATTTATGTCATGTCCTTCCATGCGGCAAATGCTTAAATTACTACCCCTAACAGCCAGCAGGAGCTTAGCAGTTTTGAAAAGCAGTTTAAATGTGCAATGTTTAAATGCAGATTTAGTAGCCTAATGTTTAATCCTACATTTTGAGGCTCTGGTCTCAAAATGACCTTTGCCACGGTGTTGTTTTTAGCATGAGAGGTCTTTTTAACCTAGTTCTTCAAAATAGCACGGTATTTGTGGTGTTTATTGCATTGTATGTAAGGGCATACTTCCATTATGTGAGTAGCTGGTTTGTTTGTGTCTGTCAAGTACTTCAGAGTTTTGTCAGAGGTATCCACTAATAGCTGTAAAAAGACAACTCTGCATGACACATGTCATTTCAAGCTTGGAGCAGTCAGTATTAGTTGCCTTCTCACCTTCTGTTTATTCAGTTTATTTGCTGCATGGCCAAATGCTGCTGAATTTCTTCTGTAGAAGGGTTGATAGCTGAATCAAGGAACCTGTTGATTTACAAAGTGTTCTTTTGAATGGCAGAATGTGAGGATAGTGTGGAGGGCATGGGCATCTGTGTGCTGACCTTGCTGCTTCCTGGTCTTGACTGCCTGCATCTGCTGCTTTGGGAGCAAAACTAATGAAGTTCAGGATTTTAGTGTCTGCAGCCCTAGATAAGTTATGTGTATGCAGCAGCCAGTTTAGTTCTACTTACAAAAGTGGGAAGCTGCTGAAGACAACTGAGTGCATGCAGCTTTGGAATATTAAGCTGGACAATGGTTAACTACTACTTAAATTTGAGATTTAGCTGTTTAGGACTGGAATGTTGCAAACTGGAGTAAATGTAAGCTTTGTCTGTTGAGACAACAGGGTTGTTAAGCAATTGACCATGTCCTGGTGGTTGGGATCACACCACTGCTTTGAACAGAAAAAGGCTGCCTAGGCAGCCTTAACGAAATTTATTCATTGACTCTTTAGGTCAGTCTTCTTGGAGCCATCTTTCATGTTCAGGAACAGAAAAGTGATAGAATTTTATAGCAGAACCTGTATAGTTTAAGATGGTAATAAAAAATAATCACTGTCTTTTCATACATTCATACTTTGTTTCAGCTATCCACCTTTCTAAGGGTTCAGATACTCTTCACTTCGTACCCAGCAAACACTGCTTCTGTGTATGTTGATTTTAAATTGCAGGAATGTAGAGAAGATGTGCCATCCCTTATTTTAAACTATTTAATAAAATAAAAAAAGAATATAAGCTGAGTTTATCACCATTAGTCTTGCTGTTAGTGTGTCTACTTTTATGGGGAAATGAACAGTGGTGCTGAAGGAGTATTTTAACTAGAATTATTGCTTGATGCAGGTTCTGCTTTTATTTATGTGTTGGCTTCCTTTTGTTTTGAAAGAAGCAGACATAGTTGCAACTTAAAATAAGGTATGACTCTTGTGACTTGCTTAACTACCTAAATGTCTACTCTGTTAAAATGGAAGGTTGAGAGGTTAGTAGGTAATTCCAGTATTGACTATTTCCTTATCAAAACATTGGTTAATTTATTTTGATGAGGCTGTAGCTGCTACTGTCTTTCATGCTTCAACAGCTGCTGTTAGCCATATATCACATCAGAGGTGTGACTTTTATTGGAGAAAGTAGAGTAAGGTTTGGCGAGAGCACAACTGAGTGTTAAGGACTGTGGTCCTTAAATTTGAGGCTGGACTTAAATCTGAAGAAATACTCCTAAAATCTGGGAGTTCTTTACTGTGGACTTAGGCTGTGTTTCAGACATAGTAACTTCAGCATCCAGAGCTCAAACATGAAGTTGATTCATGCCTCAGATAAAAATGCAGATCTAAAATCACGTCATGGCAAGCAGCGTTTTTGCTCTTAATTTAGATGATGGATTTGTTTGTTTACAAGCTGCATCATAAACTTAAAGGTTACTTTTCTTTTGAAAGAGTGTATGCTCAGGAAGCAGGCGAGTGCTAGGTTCTCTAGCACATCTCCTGTGTTGTGAGGGACAGTACTTGGCCCAAACCTGCAAATTGGAATGGTGTGAGTTGAGCAAAGTGTGTTAAGTGAAGCAAAACCCTTACCCTATTTTAATTTGGTTCTCTGGGTATATTAGCAGATCCAAACTACTGAGCTGATGTTGACAGTTATCGGTGGCTGACGTGCCTGAATTTTATTGGACACTTGTCAGCTGAAAAACAGGAAACAAAGCAGGTTCAAATGCCTGCTTGATGCATGTAATCTTGTTTCTGGAGATGCTCTTTTAAGTTCTTATGAAGTTTCATTAGTGCTTCAGGAGAGTAGAGCCTTCTTGTCTTAAAAAATGGTTCTTTTAGCAGGCATGTTTTGTATAATAAAATGAGTGGAAATGCTTACATGTTCTTAACTGTGTGGCTGTTTCTAATGGATGGGTGAGACTTACTCGGCTCCAGTTTGATATTGCCCAGATTACATCAGTGCTTGGGAGGTTACAGTATCTGTGTGCTCTGCTTTTTAGTGTTTCCAGGCAAAGAAACTGTTCTGTTGGAGACTATCAGTACACACTGAAGTCCAGCTTTAACAGCTCCTGGTGGCAGTGAGCATCAGTAGTCGCAGTGCCAGATGTCCTTGAGCCATCAGGGATCTTCATCATGACTGCAGTCTCTGCTCTGGAGCAGTCTTAGCAAGACTGCTCCAATAGCAAAAGCTTCTTTTGGTGAAGGGGATTCCTTCTCACCTTGTTGAAACTTCCTTATGGTGTGCTCTAATAAACTGAATGAGGTGGTAAATATTACAGATGGCTTCTGCCTAATAATTAAAGTGAAATAAAACCAAATAGATATTACAGATATGAAGATGGCTCATAGGAGTTTACCTCCAAGTGATTTAGGAAGTGTTAATATCCCAGCCGAGCACTAAAGAGATTTAAGTGTGTGGTTTTAAAGGTGACATTCAAATGCTATTTTAAGAGGAGTGATAAATGCTTGTGCCTTTCCTCTTGCCCTCTGCTTCATGCTGTAGAAGGTCCTCTTGACAGTGGCTACAAGAAGGGTAATAAATGTGCTGATATTTTTCTCCCTAAAACTTGTTTGGGACAAATCACCTTCAGTCAAACAGTCTGGCCTGGTATTTTGTGTCCAAAGTGACTGAAAGCATCTCTCCTCCACAAAAGATGCAAGATTTGAAAGTATAAACTTTTAAATCTTCTTTACTTTGGTTGCTGGTTAAGGGCAGTTGGTATCTGCAAGCAGAGTCGCCACTGAATTACGACCAAGATACAAAAATAGTTTTATTTGCTAAGTGTATGGACTCCCTTGACTATCTTAAAGTTTATTTTGCATGTAAGACACAGTGTTTAAAATTTTGATTTTTAAGAAAAAGACAGCATTAGACTACCCTTGCTCATAAAAAATGGATCCAAACAAATCTTTGGAGTTCTTGTGGGAAGAGGAAAGGGGACACATTTCGGAATAGATAGGTCTTCCCTGTGGAAAACCTGAATGAGAGCATTTCTGAATCTGTTGTTACTGTGTTGTTGCTTTTTGCTTTTTATTCCCCAAGTCCAAATGTGTACCTTGTTAAGTTAGCTTTTTGTTAAGTCATTTTGCCATTACTCGTTCTCTTGAGTGGGTGTGCAAGTTCTGGGGACAACAGAACTTCAGTGTGGTCTTGCAAAGTGCTGTAGTTGCAGTATAGCATGATAACCTGAAGATGAGTAATGAACTTCATTGATACTATTGTGTTACCATCATAAAGGAAATTAGGAGAAGGATTGAGAAATCCACCCTATCATATGATGAAGCTTGTAAATTTGATTTTCTTACACAAATTAAGCATATAGCTTTGCAGAAAGGGGGAGAAATATTGTGTCTTTTAGTGTACAAATTCATTAAATAAGGCTAAAATGCATGTCTAAAAAAAAATTTAAAAAAAATCTCTTCCTAAAGGCTAAGTCTTGGAGTTTGGTCTGTATTTAGTGGGTCATCTCTATATGCATTTGAAAAATCTGTTGTGCATATAACTAACTTTAGTTCATCGTAGGACCTGGCACTTCTGCTTGCTCATCTGATTACGCAGCTCAGGGGAATAAGGTTAAGGACATGCTGTTGGTAACTAGAGCGTTTTCAGGGCTTTAGTTCAGCAGATGGGCTGCTCAGCTATATTCATACATCTGCCTACCTGCTGTGGCAGCTGCTGCTGCTGCGTGTTGTGTTCTTTTGTTCTGTTTCACCCAAGAAAGGAGCACTAGGAAGTGCAGTGAATGGATTAATTTAAGGTTAAGACTAGTGTTTTGCTTGCTTCCTAACTCTCTATCATAATAAAGCTTTGGATAAAGCTAATGAATCCTTCGTAATGTGAAATAGATTTTTAAGATGTATTTCAGGGGGCTGAAAGTAGCTAGCATTTAAAAAACAGTCAAGTATGTATTCTTTATGTTGCCTGATGCTACTTATTTTAATATCTTCTTCTATTTCTCCCCCTTCCCCTGCTTTTTCTAGGAGCAGTAACCAGACTTTGCCTGACACTGCGTGGTCCAAAAGAATTAAGGAAATATGGAATGACATGAAGGAGATTAGTTGAGGATTAAAGGCTTTGAGGACAAAACACCTCACCGAGGTGAAGCACAGACTAACATTCTGGTTGTAGCTCCAAGGAGCTGCGTGCTGAAAAAAGATGGCAGATCCAGGAATGATGAGTCTGTTTGGAGAAGATGGGAATATTTTCAGTGAAGGGTTGGAAGGTCTCGGAGAATGTGGATATCCTGAAAATACAGTGAATCCTATGGGTCAGCAAATGCCCATGGATCAAGGATTTCCCACTTTACAGTCATCTCTTCATCATCCTCCTGCAAATCAGAACCAAGCCAAGTTGACCCATTTTGATCACTATAATCAATACGAACAGCAGAAAATGCACCTGATGGATCAGCCGAACAGGATGATAAGCAATGCCCCTGGGAATGGTATAGCGTCTCCTCATTCGCAGTATCACAACCCTCCAGTTCCTCAGGTTCCTCACAGCAGTGGTGCCGGTGGTCAGATGGGAGTCTATCCCGGCATGCAGAACGAAAGACACGGCCAGCCCTTCGTAGACAGTGGCTCCATGTGGGGACCACGGGCAGTTCAAGTGCCAGACCAGATAAGAGCACCGTACCAGCAGCAACAGCAGCAGCAGCAGCCGCAACCCACGCAGCCGCCACAGGCACCCTCCGGACCCCCTGGGCAGGGCCATCCTCAGCACATGCAGCAGATGGGAAACTACATGGCTCGTGGTGATTTTTCAATGCAGCAGCACAGTCAGCCGCAGCAGCAGAGGATGAACCAGTTTTCTCAAGGCCAAGAAGGCCTCAATCAGGGAAACCCTTTCATTGCCACCTCAGGACCTGGCCACTTGTCTCATGTGCCCCAGCAGAATCCCAGTATGGCACCTTCTTTGCGACACTCAGTCCAGCAATTTCACCACCATCCCCCTACTGCTCTCCATGGGGAATCAGTAGCCCACAGTCCCAGATTCTCCCCTAATCCTCCCCAGCAGGGTGCTGTTAGGCCGCAAACACTTAATTTTAGTTCTCGGAGCCAGACGGTACCCTCACCTACTATAAACAACTCAGGGCAGTATTCTCGATATCCTTACAGTAACCTTAATCAGGGATTAGTTAATAATACAGGGATGAATCAGAATTTAGGCCTTACAAATAACACTCCAATGAATCAGTCTGTACCAAGATACCCAAATGCTGTCGGATTTCCATCAAACAGTGGTCAAGGACTAATGCACCAGCAGCCCATCCACCCTAGTGGCTCACTTAACCAAATGAACACGCAAACTATGCACCCTTCACAGCCTCAGGGAACTTATGCCTCTCCACCTCCCATGTCACCTATGAAAGCAATGAGTAATCCAGCAGGTACACCTCCTCCACAGGTTAGACCCGGTAGTGCTGGAATACCAATGGAAGTTGGCAGTTACCCAAATATACCCCATCCTCAGCCGTCACACCAGCCCCCTGGTGCCATGGGAATTGGACAAAGGAATATGGGCCCCAGAAACATGCAGCAGAATCGTCCATTTATGGGTATGTCTTCGACACCACGGGAGATGGGTGGGCACATGAGACCAAATGGTTGTCCAGGTGTTGGCCTTGCAGATCCACAAGCAATACAAGAGCGACTAATATCTGGCCAGCAGCTTCCTAGTCAACAGCAGTCTTTTCAACAGCAAATGCCAACCTGTCCTCCCATGCAGCCTCATCCAGGGATACATCACCAGTCTTCACCACCCCCACATCCTCATCATCAGCCTTGGGCACAGCTTCACCAGTCACCACAAAACACACCACAAAAAGTGCCTGTCCTTCAGGTAAGCTACTTCCAATTAGTTGAAAATGTTTTAAATGACTGTAAATGCCTTTCAGGATACACAAGAACTATGGTTTCAAAACTGTTGCCCCTGTTCATCTCCCCTGTTTGTTATTGGTTGTGTGGCTTTCTTGGTGTACAGAGGCTGAAGGTAAAATGACGTTCAGGTATCTTTCTAACATCCTTATGGTAATTGTTATAGGATAACATTATGGATAGACCATAATGTGATACGACAGCAGGACAAGCAGAATATGTACTATTTTTTTCATGTTGGTTCCTTTGGGGAGAAGATGGAAAGCATGTGTGAGAAGTGTCATTTAATTATTCAATTTTTGTATTTGCAGCTTGGAGGAAGAAGTGTGTGCTATAATGTGTTTGTTTTGGCCAAACCAAGATATTTTTTTTAAATCCTAAGGGAATGTTCTGTGGTTTTAAATTAAGGCTTAAATTGTTACATGTGAAAAAAATTTCTGATGTGAACTTCTTTAGCACTAAGTAATGAAACCAAGAAGTGATGGGGAAACAGTTTATACAAGGAGAAGACAACAATGTGAATCAGTCTGAAATTAAATCTTCTGAGGCTCAAATGAAATGTTAAATAGAATGCAAGTTTTATTTTACTGAGGCTTTGATCTGCCAGGTTTCAATGGCTATGTATTGCTCCCATGTAATTTTTCAATTAAAAACTAAAAATGGTAAAACATCTTGATCCTCTGTAGCTTAACGGGTTTGGCTACATGCTAGTATGTTAAGCTTCAGCTGAAAAAATGCTTTTTGGAATCTTCACATTTGCCATTGCTTGCCTTTGACTCAGTCAGTCAGAATTCAGGAGGTTTTGGTACCAGATGAATTAGTGGTCAAGATATTAAAGATTTACTAATTTTATTTTTTTTTTCCGATCAGTCAGTAGTTAATGCCAAGTAGCTCTGCCCATAAATATTTGGAGACAATTGTTGGAATGCAGTCGTAAGGACACGATGCTACAATACGCTTAATAAATGATAAAGCCAGCTGTCCTGGGCAGTGTCCCGGGCCTGTGCGCAGAGCAGCTGCTGGGCCGTCCCCTCCGCTGCTGCCTGCCGGCTGCTCCTGCTCGCTGCTCCGCACAGCGTGAGCCGGCGCTGGCACTCAGACGCGCGCTCTGCGGACAGGCAGCTGACAAGGAATGCTGGATGGAGCAGCTCGGCAGCTGGGACAGGCTTCCACATTCCCCGTGGAAGAGAGGAGGAGGGGGGGACTAAGCTGGGCAAGGAGAAAAGTGCACTGTCTTTCTCTTGAGGGAGCAGGAGGCTCTCTTGAAGAGTCAAAATATATCTTCAAGACCATCTTTCTCTTCCCTGCCTACCTCAAAGCTGGCTTGAAATTTTAGATGTCTCTTCCTCTCTCTGCATTTCCACACACAGACTTTGTTTGGAGAACTTAAATTACAGTTCTTGCATGCATGTGGAGTTGTGTGTTCCTGTCTGAGACAGCAGCTCTTGCCAGTGCCTCCTGTTACCAACTGTATGGGTAAGCAGGATGAAAAGGAGAGAGCTCAAGACTATAGGGAAAAAGTGAAAAAAATGAACGAGTATTTGGGAAGGTGGTAATGACAGCACAGAGAAATCAGTTCAGAACGGGTAGGAATGAGAAAAAGAAGTATAAGACACGTTTTTTACTATAAAGATGAGAGCTGAAGCATCTAGTAGAAAAAACTTGAAAGAAAATTATAGAAGTAATAACATAAGACTTCTAAGGCAGTAAAGGAACAAAAACCAGTGTCACTAGGATCTTTCATAACCCATGATGGTGGAGATGTGGGAGGAAATACTTGAGGTGGACTGTACCCTAAAGCAGTGGTATTCTTCACCAGCATTAATTCCTTGTTTTCATCTGCCCATCCAGTAAGCCTATATTTGGCATTAAAAGGTGGTTTGGGAGAAGAAAGTTTACTTGAAAAATGTACAAGCTTGTTAAATGTTCTTGGGACATTTTTTTCCCTTTAATCAGTGAAGAGGTTAAACACAGACAGCTCAACCCTTAAATAAGCTAAGCAACCTATTACAGAGTGCTGAACTGCAAATGAATAGCTTGAAGAAAGGTAAGTGCTGAAACAAAATAATTAGAGGAAAACCACATGATAACTCCAGTTACTTGATTAAAATCAGTAATTCAGACAGTTGTAGCAAGCCAAGTAACTTTTCTCTTAGCTTATTTCTGTTAAGTTTTTATCTGGTAAAAGTTAATGTTCATGTACCTTCCCATTAAGTAATTAGTTTGAGCCCTGATTGTAGTAATGAAACTCTTAACAGGCAGGCGTTTCCCCCTTGAAAACTGTTTGGATGAAATGAGTACTGTTCAAATCAACGAAAACTTAACCCCTCCCCACCCCCTGGGGAAAAAATGCAGATGTGTGAAACCCCTGCTCTTAAGCCTGAATACAGAGTTGATAGCTCTCCTGTGTCTTGGTTTTCCTTTCATGTCAGTAGGCAGAAAACTGTTCACGAAGAGCAGTTATTTAAATGACTGGTTTGTTTTTATTTGTATAAAATGAATCAACAAGATTAATATAGTCAGTGAAAATGGAAATCACTATGTACTTTAAAATCAACAGAAGTCATCTTAGTAATTATTTTTCAGTGATTTGAAGCTAGCCTTATCATGGGAAGGCTGTAATACTTGTGGTTAACCAAATTATTGTTTTGTTGTTAGATATGTTGGAAGGAAAGTGAAGTTCTTTTGCTTTTAAGTTGAAAAAAATTGCTGTGTTGATTCCAAGGCTTGTTATTTCTTTTTTTGTGTGGAAAACTGCAAATTATTTTGGCTGTGAGATGAAGCTGGTGATTGACAATTCATCTGGTTTCGATTAATAGCTGAAAACTAGACATGGTTATTTAGGACCATGTTAGCTGTGAGCTGCTGGATGCAGTGGAGTGTGATAGACCCATAAGAACCACTGCAGTGTTGGGATGTTCAGTCAGTGTGCTTGGTTTGTCAGGCACTCCTTTGAAACACTTTTCCTTAAAAGTTTTTGGAAGAGCCTGGTGGCCATGAGGTGGGAAGGCTGGTTCTGCTGTGGCAGAGCAATCCACCAAGGAGCAAATCAGGGAGCAAATCATTGCCTGTTTTCACAGTGGAGGCATCTGTGTTAGGCTTGTGAGCTTGTGTTCTCCAAAATACTCATAAATGATCTGGAGAAGAGTGAAAAGTCAGGTGGCAAAATTTGCTGCTGCTGTTGATGTACCCAAAGCAGAGTACTAAATGCTGATGTGGTGAAGAACCTAACAAGAATGAAATAAAATAATTAGAAATACAATAGAAGAGTCAATTACTTGGCCACTAAGTTGTGTGAGTCAAGACATGGCCGGGGAGGTTTAGATTGGATGTTAGGAAAATTTTCATCACAGAAGGGGTTATCAAGCATTGAAACAGGCTGCCCAGGGAAGGTATAAAGTTGCCATTTGTGAAGGTATTTAGAAGATATATAGATGTGGTGTCTACCCATGCTACCCATGTGGACATGCTTAAGGACATGCTTTAGTGGTGGACCTGACAGTGCTGGGTTTACAGTCGGACTTCTTGATCTTAACGGTCATTTCCAGCCTAAATGATTTTATGGCTCTGTGGTGCTTGAGCAGTGAAATGGCAGGCAAAACCATCTTTTTAGGAGCAGGTCTCTGTGTTAGATGGCTGTCTGAAAATGACCTAAAGCAGTTAAAGAAATAAATCGGCAGGAATTGTAGTGAAAGTAGTAGAGAACAAAACAAAGATTATTACCTGTATGTACGGTATGCTGGTGAGGCAAATGCTGTGAAGTTCTGTGTTCCTTCCTCAGACCTCAGAAAATACAGCAGCACTTGAAAAAGCTGGCAGGGGGCAGGCTGGGGGGTGTTTTAGTGGGGGAAGGAAGGAGAGAGATGGTGAAAGCCTCTAAATTGTCAGTGATACAGGTGCATGAAGAGGATGAATGTGAAGGGTTGTTTTTCACCTGTTTTTGTCTCCTTGAATTATTTTTAGGTATTCAGCAAGTTGTCCAGTGATGAGTTCAGAACTGAACATTAAGATGCTGATCTCTGAGATGTTTCACTGAAAAATGCATCATCATTTGATAAACATAAAGGCACCACATTTGGCTCAGCAGATCTGTGCCATACATAAGTGACTGAGAATTTGTTACTGGGTTGCATCTCCTGCATGCATGTCTGGTTCTTGTCCTCTTCCACACACTTTATCAGAGGTGATATCAGGTTAGACAGGCCTTTGGAGGCCTAATGCTATGCAGTTGTTCTTACATATCGTTATTTTCGGAGCATTTTATTGGTGATAGAGGAAGTGTGGGAGTTTTCTTTGCCAAGAATAGGCTGTCCTGGGTGTGTTGTTACACACAACTTATTTACCCACAGCTACTGTGTGGGCTGAAGTTTCGAGTCGTGTTCATTAATCATGTTCCACAAATGCAATCTACATTATTTATAGTCAAACACAGGAGTATTTAAATGACAAACAAGTATGGTATAGCCTCCATGCCTGACTAAATGGGAGAGCTCCACAATGGGCACAAACAGTGTTGAAGGATTCTGGGTTGCAGTGTCCAGGTTCTGGTGGAGAAAGAACTAATTTTGTGTGTGTGTGTTACCGGTTCACTGCCAGGTTTGTTCTTCTGGCCTTATTATCTGTGGGCATGTGACTTTGCTTTAAATCATAACTCATAGCTGTGTTTGGTATGAACACATTCTTTTGAAATTTCCTGCCCTCCCTTGCAGGGG
This sequence comes from Molothrus aeneus, assembly GCF_037042795.1. Classification (NCBI taxonomy): domain Eukaryota; kingdom Metazoa; phylum Chordata; class Aves; order Passeriformes; family Icteridae; genus Molothrus; species Molothrus aeneus. The sequence goes on from NC_089646.1 coordinate 116,043,392, forward strand.
AGGAGGCAGGGAAAGTCCTGCTGAGTCACCAGCTGGGTCACCCCTTTCACAGGCCCTTCCTGCAATTTCAAACTCTGTGTTGCTGCCTCAGTTTAATTTATGCTTGGATATTCGTGAATGGAAAGGGATGTTAATGAAAACTATAATCAGCTGTATTGGTTTGATGCAATATTTTAACCTGGCAGAAAGTACAGGTTAAATCAGTTTCTGCTGGCACACTAAAATGAAGTTTATTCTCTCCTGGGTTTTTGTTTTAATGCCTAATAAGAAGTGATAGACTCCTTACTGTCTTCACATGAATTATCTTTCGGTGTTTCCTGTAACTTTATGTAGTAACAACTGATGCCACTTGAATAGTTAGGATATTCCCATAAATAATATTCATAAGCAATTTCCCACATCTCCAGAGAGAGTCGCTGGCTTTTTAATCCCTCAAGTATTTAACTTTTGGACTATTTTTCCTGTTGATAAGTAAAACAAATTGAATTTATTTAAAAAAAAACCTAGAAACACTATTGGGTACTTTTTGTTTTGATGCAGAGGCTATTTCACATGACTGCTAGCTGGTCTTTTGGGGTACTGTGTATGCCGCATGTTCAGCAAAGTCTCGTGGCTGCCTGCCCCTAGAAAATCTAGTTTCCTTTTTCAAGTATTCACAGGCCAGCAAAACAGTGTATGTTGGCAAGAATTTTGAAACTGACAGAGTAAATGGAATTAAGAACCCACTAATACTGAACTTCTATTAGCTACAATTGTGTATCAATTTTAGGTATAGATAAGCATGAGTGTGTGTGTATTTATATAATATATATGGAGAAAATGTAGGCAAAATAAGAGGTTGTGGATAGTAGTGGGAGAAAAGGAGGGAAGAAAATCCATAGTATTCGTATTAAGGTAAAGGTTGATAGCAGTATTTTTTTCTTAAAAGTTTACAGGCTTCTGCTGTATATTGTTGGGGTTCTGAAGAATTCTTGTATTTGAGCAATGTAAGCAATGTAATTAACTAAAATTTTCCAACTAAAAGAAAAACAGACCGTAAAATCTACCTTTAGTCAGAAGTGCTGAAGTTATTTCACCCCTGTGGAGTAGAATTTTCTGTTACACTGATAACTTGATCCATCTGTGAGTTTCCATGCAGGTCTCTCAAAGTTCATAATATTATGAAGTACTGTGTCCAATGAAAGATCATATTCTAAAACTTTGCAGTTGAGTCTAACAGTTAATATTAACATATCCAAAGGCTTATTTCTTCCTCACTTTTGAAAGGCTATGTGTGCTTTTGTAAATAAAGTGCTTGCAGTGATTTTTCAGTGAATAGGCCTTTGGGCCAAAGATTTGTAGTTTTGAGGTGGTTTTGCTATGAACTTTTTGGTCTTTTTTACTGTTGAGGAGGCACAAGCTACTTCAAGAATACTTCTTCCCTCAGGTGCCATGATTTGACTGTGATGAAAATAATTTGTGCCATTAAATTGTCTGCTCTGAAGTTTTGGGTAAAGCCAGTTTGTAGCATTAACATGAAAACATAAGTCTGAATCAGCATAGTGATTTGTAGGTTTAAGAGTTACCCAACTTGTTCTTCAGCGTGGGTATTTTGAAGGTTTCTGTGAGATGTAGATGACCTGAATGTATTGTTTCCTGAAATCATTAGCATTTTCTGAGGAATCACCCTACTAGAAATTTTTTTAATTTATGCTGCTTGTTTAGTACTGCAGTATTGTGTTCCTACCTGCTGCTGATGGTCACTTCCAGTGGGACTTGACAGCTATCTTACTTTCCCGTGGTTGAAGATGTTGTCCTACTTCATATTTATTTGAACAAATTTAAATCTGTTGTTTCAGAGAAACTTTTTTTCATGATTGAAAGCTGATAGTCTAATAAAAACCCTCATGTCTGTGTCATCATTGACCTACAGACACAAGGATTGAAAATCAGGGCAAATAAAAGGAAAATGCTTGATTTTTTTTTCCCCTTGATTTTTTTTTAAATTTCATTAAATACAGTGGCAGTCTTAATAAAGAACAAGTTGCAGGTGAAGAAATAATTTCCTGTCTTTTTACTGTGGATCCTTGTCCTGGGATTCTGTCCTGCTTTTTCTCATGGAATTTGAGGCATCCATTTATTTTAAGCTATCTTGTCCTTGCTTGTATCTTGAATGAAAGTGTCACAAACTTTTATAAGTGTTCTTATTTCCTCTGTGGAGTAAATTGACACTGTGGAGTGTCAATTCCCACTATGATGGGACGCCATCACTTGGAAGTGTAATTTGTAACTTTTGTCTGTACAAGTTGTTTTCTCTCTCAGTTTACTAAGCCAGCGCTTTTCACTTTTGAGTTTTCAGATTTCAATTCTTTTTAACTGTATGATGATACATGTGTTTTACTGGTGACAATGTAGTCTGGATTTGGGGGGAAAAACCCAAACAAAACACTTATTTGGTTTTTTTGAGATGCTATCTGTAAATATTTATAGACTTCTCAAAAGAGCTGTAAAGTGTGGTAGCTAAAGAGCAAGGTTTGACACCTGTGAGTGGTTAACGCATTTATTTGTACATCTGTTCTTTTTAAATATTCTCAAATTTGCCAGTGTGGTTTAAAGATGGTGAAGCTGCTTCCTGGAAGCTGATAGGAGCAGAGTAGGAAGTGTGGGCAGGAAGCAATGATCAGGGAAGGGGCAGGGAAAGGCTGAGCCCATCTGACAGAGCAGTGCTGAACAGCAGGAATGGAGAGGAAATGGCCAATGTCTGTGTTAAAATGGGGACAGAGAAGTTTAGGGAGTCACTCCACCTCTCTCTGCTTGAGTCACCTGCCTCTTGAGCCCTTGCCAGAGGCAGCCATTTGGTACAGTGGTGCCTGTTACTGCTCTTCCCACTGCTTCAGGGTGTACCTCTGTGTCACCCTGCTGTGGGCATGTAGCCCACTGACAGCTTCCCAGTGTAGATAGCTGTGTGAGCTCAGTAACTCCCAATATCTAATCTCTTTAGGAAAAAAAAAACAACCAAAAAATGTGCAGATGAAGGTGGCTGTGGTCTGGGATACAGAACCTTTGCTTCTTCCTTGCACCTGCCTGATCATTTGGTGAACGGGCTTATCTGGCCAGGTCATTTTCCTGGCAGCTCTCCATTGTGTGACCACAGGATCACCCAAGTTGGTGCTGTAGGAGTGGGAATGCTTGCTGGGGCAGAATGGGGACTGCCTCTTCTCTGGCAGTGAGCTTTCAAGCCCTTTAATACCTCTACACAGCTTGTTTTTTTATAGTACTTGCCCTCAGTAACCAGCCCTTGAGTCCTCCCTCATATTTTGATAAATTAAAACTTCCATTAGAAGTCTTAGAAAGCTTTGTCTTCATTGAATTAGTGACAAACAGGCCACATTCCAGCTTCTACCAACTTCCCTCTTACTCCACACAAATATTAATGACTAATATGATTTTAGGAGTGTTTTCTTTTTTAGAAAAGTGTGGCTGTTTTCCAACTAAAGTATTTGCAACTGTTTTGTTATTGAAGAGGTGAAAGAATATCCCCTTTCTACCAGAGAGCTTGGCACAATTTCATTCAATGTGTGTAATATTGAGGATGCTTCCAGTGCCAGTTAGTGAATTGTCTTCTTTGAGCACTGAATGGGATTTTTTTTTTCTTAGCATAGAGAATTGTTTAAAAGCATGGCAAGTTAGGAATAAAACTCAGATTAATTTTTTTAGTCATTTTTGTGAGGAAACAGAACTGAGAGATAGGATGACTAAGTGATCTGTGTGTTTGCTCTTTCCAGAGTTTATAAATGATTCTTTTTGATTTTACTGTACTTTATATGTTACCTACTTAGAATTTTCTGTCTTCCTGGCAAGATTGGTGTAGCCAATAGTGTTGTCTCTGTTTATGAAGAGGAACATAGAGATGATGGCCCTTAATTTTGTTATTTATTCAAAACTAAAATTCGTAAAACCCCAAATTTAATTCTTACTCAGGTATCTGTTACTCTAAATTGTGCCACCTCTTTGCTCTCTGTCACTCCTTCCAGTATTACTCTTGCTTTAGAGTGTGACTCAAGAAGACTGAGGCAACCAGTCTTAAAAGCAGAAAATCCCACTTCTTGTGTAGGAATTTGGTAGTTGTAGAGGTTAATGTGAGAGTAGTGCAGTTATACAAGCTGTAGAAGAGAAAAGTGGATCTCTCTGATTTTTCACTGTTGGGCTGGGAGTAGTCTTTGTTCCTTTGCTTTTGTTGTTCCTCAGTACCAAGGATCGGGATGCAGCTCTTGCCTGCACTCCTCCTCAGTGATTTTACTGTGTTAGCCAAGCTTAGGAGAGAGCAGCTCTTGTGTTAGGCTGAGCAAGCAAACTATTAAGAACTTCTGGGAATGGGTTCATATTGCATGGGTTGCTGCTCTAGAAACTAAATGTTAAGAAATTGCAGGCTGATAGAATGGCTTGCATTGGAAGTGACCTTAAAGAGGATCTAGTTCCAACCACCCCACCACAAGCAGGGATGCTGGAGTGGGTTAACCCTGGGTGGATGCCACCCACTGGATCAGGTTCCTCAGGTCCCCATCCAACCTGGCCTTGAATGTTTCTATGGGTGGGGCATGCACAAGTTCTCTGTGCAACCTGTTCAGTACCTCTGTACTGTCTTGAGGAAGGCATTTCTTCTTAACATCTAATCTAAATCCTCTCTTTTAGTTAAAACAATTCCTCTTTGCCCGATCCCTATCTGCCTATCTAAAAGTTGCTCTTCTGCTTTTTTTATAAGCCCCCTTTAAGTACTGAAAGTCCATAATCTTAACTTTCTAAAGTCATGATTTCTGAATCTTGGCAGGTTTCTATGACATATTATTAACCTTTTCATTTTGGAAAACTGCAAGTATTTGTCTTCATGAATGCAACACTTATTCTATAGTATGCAAAACCAAATGTGCCATTGGTACATTGCTATAACATTGTAGGAAGTGCCAAACATTTATTTAGGTTTCAACTTCCACTTTTTTAATATTTATATTAAAAAATATATATTTTTTATATTTTTTAAATGCAATCTCTTGTTATTGTGGCTGTAGAGGAAATTTTCATGTTATACACAAGTTCCCAATATATACCAACTTACAGTAGACTTTTCTTACAACAGAATGAATATTTTAATTGGTTGAATCAGAAAAAAATAGTCCATGTTAATTGTGCTAGTTAAATTCTGTTCTGTTATGTCTATGTAACTCCCACAAACAAAATAACGTGACTACAGTGACTGAGAAGTTAATAGTTCCACAGATTTTTGGATGTAATTTTCCTGGAAGAGGAGAGAGGACTCATAACAAGTTTCATATCAAACTTTCTAATGTCTAGTAGTCAATATGAACTCTTGTTTTTTCCACTCTGCTTTTACATCTCCTTTCTCTCCAGATGGCCTTCCATCCACTTGCATTCTGGTACTTGGTATCTTTTTTGGCACTGCAAGATGCTGATAAGTGTGATAATACTGTAATTTTCCTTACATGTGAGCACTGGATGATATGAAGTCCTTAATTTTATTTTTGGAAGAAATCTTTCTGTACCAGCCAATTGTTGCTAAATATAGAGAGAGGCTTATAATATGCAGTGAGTGTTTGAATTTAAAGCAACACCTTACCTTAAAAAGTTGACATCACAGTTTACTTGTACAGCTGTGTATGAAATACAGAGTCATTAAAACTGGTCTAAAACTTTGGGCACTGCAGCTGTTATTTGTGTCTGTTTGTTAGTGGGATCTTGCAGATGTCTACTGGGGCAAGCATTGTCACAGATGGACATAGGGACACATGCCTGCAGTACTGGACTACTGCTTGGTTGTGTTTCTCTCTGCAGGCCTCCTTTGAAATACCTCAGGAAAACTTGTTGAAAATCAAATAATGCTGTACCTAGGGTATTAGACTGGGACTGGGAGAATTTTTGCTGACTGACACAGGTTGGTTGTTTGGTGTCAGTATTTCAGTGTCCTGGTGGGTGTGCTTGAGGTGCCCTGCAGCAGTGGTGAGTTTCTGCAGTTCTCTGCTACAACACCTAAAAATGTAACTCAGAAACTGTTATGGCAGCCAGGGGTAAGTTAAAAGTGTTGTTTTAGACACAGCTCTGCAACTGTAATATAACATTATGATATAAACCCAAATCTAGATGTATTGCTGTAGGCATGTCTGATTTAAGATCTGCCTATAGGGATTTTTACATTTTACTATAGGTTGTGTTAAGAATGTCTGGAGCAAAGATACTAAAGATATTTGCACTAAAGATAAGGTGTTTCATAGAACAATGTTAATCAAACTGGTTGGGGAATCTAAGTTAAGAGTTACCTCAGTTGGTAAATGAAGTAGGTGTTTGTCCACAGAAAATGAAGTGTGGGATTTTTGGTGAGGTTTTTTTTTTGATTTTGTGTGTGTGTTTTGGAGGGTTTGTTTGTAGTTTTTTGTTTGTTTTTTTTTATTTTGCACTTTGTTTTCCATCATCCCCATCTTCCCTCAAGTTCTAATGACACACTGTATTTAATTATCAGTTTAGTTCAGTTACTAGAGGAGCTGGGGAAAGGCCTACCTTTGACATGCCATAGCTAACATATTCAAAGGCTATTTTCATTTGTTCCTGTGACTATAGAGTCTGAGAAGTATCTTGGGCTCTTTACATAAATGGCTCTTAGTAGCAAATATAACATCAATGGATTTTTATCAAGTCTGTGATTTCAAGCTCATTTTGTCATATTGAAGTTAGTAAAACAGTGCAATGAAAAGGCCATATGGAGAACTACTGTCTTCCCACCCCAAAAGAAAAATAGAGTTGATTACTGCTGATTACTTCTGGTTTTGTGTCACATTTGTATCTATTAAGATTTCTTTTAGTTGATATTTCCAAACCATCTTCAGTTATACCTCTGAAGTCCCTTGCAGACTACTTTTATGTGGCCTGGGAAAGTTGATTAAGGAGAGCAGGTTTACATGATATGCAGCAATGTGCATGTGGGAAGTTTATTAGGAGAATTATATGTCCACTATTAGAAGCATGCAGATCTTGGCAACAGAAAAAAAAAAAGAGGGAAGAGGGAAAGTTGACAGAACAGAATTCTATGCTGTAACTTAAATCTCACTTCTGATGGGATATGCTCAGGCTGGTGTCTGAAATGACAGTGGTTGCATCTTAGTGTAAAGCAAAGTGCAGAGACCGCCTGTCCCAGAAAGTGCATTGTGGCCAGTACTGCTCAATGTCTTCATCAGTGACTCTGACAGGGAGATCAAGTGCACCCTCACCAAGTTTGTGGATGACACCAGCCTGGGTGTGGAGCTTGACATACCTGAGGTCCAGGATACATCCCGAGAGAACTGGACAAGCCAGAGGAGTGGGTCTGTGTGAACCTCACGAGGTTCAGCAAGTCCAAGTGCAAGCTGTTACACTTCCATCAATTACAGACTGGGGGCTCAGGAGATTGAGAGCAGCCCTGCTGAGAAGGACTTGAAGGTGCTGGTGGATGAAGGACTGTGTGTGACTTGCCAAAATGTGCTGGCACCACAGAAAGCCAGCTGTATCCTGGGCTGCACCAAAAGCAGTGAGGCCAGCAGGTCAAGGGAGGGGATTCTGTTGTTCTGCTCTGCTCTTGTGAGCCCCGACGTGGAGTGCAGCATCCAGCTCTGGGGTCTGCAGCACAGGGGAGCCATAAATCTCTTGGAGTGAGTTCAGAGAAAAACACAAAGATTATCAGAGGCCTGGAATTCCTCTCCAATGAGGAAAAGCTGAGAGAGTTGGGGCTGTTCAGCACCGAGAAGAGAAGGCTCTGTAGAGATGTTATTGCAGTCCTTCAGTACCTAAAGAGGGGCTTATAAGTAAGATGGATACGGACCTTTTAGGTCTTGTGATAGGACAAGGGTTAATGATTTTAAACTGAAAGAGGACTGGTCTAGATTAGATATAAGAAAGACTTTTTTTTTTTTTTTTTTTTTTTTATGATAAGGGTAATGAAGCAATGTAACAGGTTCCCCAGAGAGGTGGTAGAGGCCTATCCCTGGAAATGTTCAATGTCAGGTTGGATAGGCAACTTGATTGAGTTGAAGATGTCCCTGCTTATTGCAGAGGGATTGGACTAGATTGCCTTTAAAGTCTTTTCTGACCCAAGCCATTCTATTATCTCTCCAGGAGGGTGTTCTCTGTTGGCTCCTGATAGTGTATCCACACCTCACCTGAAAGTTATGGATTGTATAGTGCCACTTTTTTTGGAAAGGCTGTGAAAGGACCAGTGTTATATTTGTTATGTGTTATATTTGCCTTTTGTTTTGAAGGGATCTGGACATAGCTGAGCCTTTTCTGGGGGATTGTAAGATTTGTAGTGGGAAGTGTCAGCATGAAACCAAAGTTACCTGAGTTTGACAGGTCAGTATTAGTAAGCCACCTAGAAAAAGATGGCTTTAGCCTGTGATATGTACCCTCCATATCTGTTAACTTCTTCCATCAGATAACCTTTGTGTAACTTGAATCAGTGGGAATTTGTTGGTGGGTCATACATACACGATCACTGTTTCCATTTCAAAGGGTGGAACCATGCAGATAGTAACACGCCTGGGGTTATGGAGGTGACCACAAACCTCCTCTGTCTTCCACCCCCACCATCCTGGGTGAGATCCTCCACATCTGCCTGGAGCTCTGCTCTGAAGGGTGCCTGCCTCAGAAGGCCTACCTTGAGTTAGCACTGCTAGTTTGTGCTCCTGCACACTTTCTTGAATGTCAGCTTGACTTCTCCTGTGGATTTACAAGTTCTCAAAAAAGCCTTTGGGTGTCTTCTGTGTTACTTTGTCTTCTAATAGATCTAGAATATAACCTCTGCAGCTTCAGTATCTGACTTCCTGCATTTAAAGGGTTTTTACTGACTATATCTAATTGGATAATTTTTGATTGTCCAAGTTTCATGCAGAAACTGTGGCGACTGGTACATAAAAAGCATACTAGCAGTGCATGTGAAAATGCCTACCTTGCTTCAATGCTAGAAAACCACCAGTTTATTTCTTGCAAGTTAAAAACACAGAATTACTTAAATCTTGATCAGCATCTTTTCCTTTTAACTCAGAAATATGGCCTGTGAGTTGTAGCTGCTGAAGAGGTAGATGCTTGTATTCATAAGTGAAGCAAAGAAAACATTGTGGGGCAGAAAAGAAATATCTAAGAAAACTTGGGTTGTAAGTAGTTGAAGTGTCATCTGCAGGTTGTCTTGCTTTTTCAGTGATCAACTGTGTAAGACTTACTAGTAGTGTAACAAGTTTTTGCTCCTTTCTGTCTCTTCTAAGCGTCTCTACATCAGTTTGTATCAAACTTAACCTGAAACAAAGCAGTTCTATAAGCCACTCAATTCCCCAATGGGTGGGGATAGAAGAAGGGTTTTTAGATTATTGATTAACTAGTCTGGAGAGTTCTCAAAGCAGGCCATGGACTTCTGGACTGGGAACTATGGGGTAATTTCTATGGAAGAAGTTCCTCTTTTTCTGAGGGAAGAATATGTTCTACCTTCATTTATCCTCATTGATTCTGATCTCTTGTATTAGGGATGTGTGTAGGAAGCTCTTGAGGAAGAACAAGTTTTCCAACACAGTATTAGAAAGAGGTGAAATTCTCTCAGGAGTCTTTTTAGTTGCAAAATTCTGGTTGGCAGGTTAAGACACAGGCCCAGCAACTGGATACTGGCTCCCTCCTGCACTAACCCTTACAAGTATATCCCTAATACTGAAATGATGTAACTGTGTCAATGAACAAATGATGGATGATCAGTAATTTAATAAATTGCAAACTTCTGTTTTTCTCAAGTCTCTGTTGTCTGGAATACTTGAAAATAAAAATGACTTCTGCAATCTTTGGGGAAAATTGTCCAAACCCAGGAATAGAAAACTTATTGCAAAAGAACACTGATAACCGTGACATCTTTATTTAATAAGCAACCCTTTCTATTTTAAACAGCATTGTTGCATATGGTAGTCATGATACAAAGACAATTACTTGCCAAAGAAAAAATTTTATAAAAACAGACATTTGAAATTGCAGAGATTTTCTTTGGGGTATCTGAGCAGTCACATTCATAGCTGTGATGACTTAAGGATATGTGTGATGTAAGGCTTGTAAACCAGGTAATACTACAGAGTTTTTTCTGACTATTTTGGCCAGTGTAGTTATAAAAGCTTTTTGGGTAGCCAGCCCCTTTTCTCAGGTTTGAAGATAAAATTCCCGTGAGCAGGAGCTTGTTTTACCAGCCCTATTAGTCTGCTTAATAGATGCTTTCTTCCCCAAGAAAATTAAACATAAATGTTTTTTCTAAGCATATTTAACTCTTTTCTAGTTAAATATTCTAGTTTACTAGCATGTTTGATATTTGTCATATTCCAAATTGGATTTGTTAAAATCCATTTATTTTTAAATGTTGATTTTTATTGTTCCCAGTCATTAGAAGCAAAGTACTTGTAAAGGTTGTCTGGGCCATTGAGTTGAGCTTCTAGCTGTCACATCTGCCATCTTATGAACTGCTTTTCTAAATCTCATCAAGGTCAAAGAGCACTTGGCTTTTGCTTCCAGTATTCCTGTTTTTTGATATTCTTACCCAGATCAGTTTGAATGTTGGAACATCTGACTGTCCTAAATTTATTAGATGCTGGTTTCTTACTGAATTTGCTCTGGTGTCATTTTTACCCATCTTAATTATTTTCATTTACTGTATTAGGATCTGTCAGTGTTTTGATAAATAGCAATCTATCTAAAGTAAGTTAAATTCCCTTTGGACTTCTTCAGGATAATCTGTCATTGTACCCGAGGTGTGATTGTTGTTGATGTGGATGATCAGAATTTTGTGCAATGTTGTATTCTGGCACAAATACTTCTCTAGATTTACTGGAAGCAATCTTGAGAGGCAGTTGAATGTTTTAATTTTCTTCATTGTACATCCCGCCAGTTGTTTACAGACAATCCTATGGTTTAAGTACAAACTGTTTTGGTCTTTAGCTACACAGTCTTACATTGTTTTATGTAAGTATATATGAATTTTTTAAAATCGGGGTAATAGAATAGCACAAAAATTACAAGTACTGAAATATTTCAAGTTTGGAAATGCATATGAAAAACTGATTAAATTTGAGAGGGCTCTACACTGATTCTGTGTTAGTGTTTTCTCAGAAGTGAGTTCTGAGGCTTTCACTTCAAGCTAGGATGGTGAGTAAGCACAAGCTGCTCTACTGCTACGAGAGACATTCAGCTGTGTTATGCTTAAAGGACACCTTCCTTGGCAATAACATTTAAAAATACTAATTCTCTTGCTCATCTGTAATCCTCTTCCCACAGCTTGAGCTCAGGACTATAATGGAACCTATTATGGGGAAAAGGTCTATGACTCAGCCATTGAGCCATGCAAACTCTTGGCTCCTTTAATTGGCACCATTAAATCTTTAGTAGTTTTTCTCTCGTAATATATAGGTGTCATTGGTATAAAATGCATCACTGCTGAAGATATATTGTACCTTTTGCTCTTTGATTTCTGTGACTTGATCAACCATAGGTGTTCAAAGGCTGGTTAATCAGACTTTTTTATAATTACTGCTTAACTATTTGGGAGTGTATTGAAAACAAAATGTAAGAGGGCCATTGCTCAAATCATTACTTTCTAGGTTATTTTCCTTTTCTATATAGATGCAGGAGAAGAAAAAGGAAAAAGCTATATTTGCATTTTGTTTTATCTTCATAGAAATTATTTAACTTGAAGACTGGGTATCTTCTACATGACAGAATGGGAGAAGTTAATTCTTGAGCATATAACCAGGGGAGAACTGGCTTGGTGTAGTTGACTTTTTTTTCCCCTGTTGCAGGCTGGTTTTGGGGTTGGTTTGGCAGGTTTTTGATTGTGTTGATTTTTTTGTACTATATTGGAAAGTGAACATGGAAACAGCTGTAGTTTGGGAAGGGAGTCAGACATCATGAGAAACAATTTAAACACTGAAAGTAAATGTTTGAATACATATGTATATGTTAATAAATGCATGTGTATGAGGAACAATAGCAGCTTTTAACTCTTCTTTTGTTATTTTCCCAAATACTAAATATGGGACCCTTAAAATGTTTCAGTATTTGTTGGTGTAAGCATTAGTGGCTCTGAAAGAGGCGTGTGATGAGGGCGTTGGAAAACTGTAATTGTTTCTTACATCTGAGGAGTCTGCCTTGTTGTATCTTCAGTTGGCAAGAAGGCTTGGTTGTAACATTTATATATACTTTTTGAAAGTAAGTATCAAAGAAAGAATCAAGTAAGTGACAGAAAACGTTAAACTATGTTACTTAACACAAAATTTTATTGTGATTGTGTTTACGGCATGATGGCAAGCTGCGCAGCTGCAGTTGAAGATCTGAAGTAGGACTGACACTACACGTTCCTGTTCCTCGTGCCTATAAAACAGGATGTAATCTGTGTATGTAACCTTCTGTGATAGAAGTAGCTTTTTAATGACTTTGGTTTTATTGTTTGAGGTATGGCCTGATAATTTGTTGACTGTATATTATCCAGTAAACCCGATAATGAATATCACTGAATCCCTTGAACCAGACGGACTCTTCCTACAAACAGTGTCTCTCTTCATATCTTTGTAAAAATAGCTAAACTGATGCCTCAGGTTTTAGCTTTAATATTTTTCACATTCTGTACTGCTTTAGTGTGTAGTTCTGAGCTTCATGTCAGGGGATAGTAGGCTCTCTTCACAGAGTAGGTAGACAAAACAATTCCTTCTCTAGCTTGGGACCAAGAACAAATTATCCAAATTTCAGGCCCAAGAGCATAAACAACGGTGGACTGAAGAGAGAAAAACAAGAAGGATGGGACTTCATAATCTAAAGCTATAATTGGGCAATTAGCTTCAATATGCAAATGAGCTGGAACTTATAAAAGTGTGAAACTCTGTGACTGGTTATCCATTTTGTGACCATTTTGGGTTCATCTTGGGTGTAGCCCTGGCTGGGCTCTTGTACTGCCCAGGGTGTATCCATTAAAGCCTTCTAATAAATACCTACTTTATTCTTTAACTCTGTCCAGCCTCTGTTCTAGGTCAGCCTTCACAAGGCATCAAAACTTCACTAGCCACTAATTCTTTCATCAAATAAAGTCTCCTATAGAGTGTATTCTCCATTTTACATATGAGTAAACCAGTACAGAGGGATAGGGAATTGCCTGAGGCAAGAGTGATAGTAATGGGATTTGGGGCTTCTTTGTGTGTGTTATGCTGGGCTGTATTGCCCCGAAGCTGAAGCTAGTAGGTGCTTTCTGGCAGTCATCCTTGAGCAGTTTTCAAGAAGGTCCATGGCAAGTTCTTTGCTGGGAAACCCTCTTAGTAAGAAATGAGTATCTAATTTAAAAGAAAAGGAAAAAAGAAAACCCAACAAAACAAAAGCCCATCTAGGGGGGAAAAAAAAAAGTATTGCAATGAGTTGAGGCTGGTAGGAAAAAGTAACTTATCTTTCCTGACATTCACTGCTTTCATCACTCCTTGTAGTCTTTCCTAAGGTAACATGAGCCTTGTCTTCAGGTTAATGTCATTGTCATTTAGATCTGATTTAATCTAGAGGTCTCATCTATCCTGGGAACTGCACAAGGCAGCAGTTGTAGAGTAACTAGGGAAGAGATGCTGTAGGTAGAGATGTTCTTGTGGAAAGTTAAGCAATACGGCATAAAATCCATTTAGTAACAGCAATTATTCTTTGTTTTCTAGTATCTGAAATATTTAAATAATTTAGACTAATTAAAAAAATAAAAAATGTTTATAATTTACAATGTGTTTTCTTAGGGATACAATGAACTTCAAGTAATCTTTTTAAGATAGCATTTCATGTTTGCTGTTTCATTTGCAGGTTGATTCATTCTTCAGTGCCTGAAAAAAAGGTTTTGAATTTTTGCTGGACAAGAACAGTTTAATATTGGATAAAAATGGGTTAGCAAAGTAATTCCAAATTATTTGACATCTAATAGAAGTCAAAGTGATGGTGGCAGTGGGATTTTGGAGTTTCTTTTTCTCTCATGATGTGGTATTTCTTTGTGATTAAGGAAATGGCATTTAGAATGTCAAAACGTAAAGTTACAGTTTTAAATTATGAATCTCCTAGTACTAAATGTGCTCACCTTTACTATGAGATGGAAACAGCAGCAATTAAACACTTTGAGATTTGGAGTAGGCATAAACAGTAGAGACAGCTTGATTGAAATACTTTGGATGTAATTTTATGGTATCAGAAAACATTTATCAAATATGGTCTTTTGGGAGAAAATTCTGAGATGAGGCTCTTAATCAGAGCAAGTTAGCAAATGCAAAGATTAGAATCATTAAATAATAGTAATTGGTTTAGAGTGGTTTAACTTTCTTTGGTGGTACCTTAGTATTTTACAGTATTAGAAGTCCATGTGATCAGAGAATTCTGTGTGCTTTTTAAAATATGTAGCAGAAAAGTCTTGAGTACAAGTTGTAAAAAAGGACACCAGCACATGTAATGAATGAAAAGGATTTAATCTTTTGCTTGTGGATAGTGTATAACTTCACCTTGCAGAGAGGGAAAGATGGCAAGGGAAGAAAAAGAGTATTGCATTATTTGCCTAGTGGATCTCTTCCAGTCATCCAGATAAAATGTCATTGAAGTGAACGTTTGTCAGCTCCAAACTGAAACCAAAGTGTGGACCCTCAAAACCTCCAACCAAACCAAACCATCTGTGCTGGTAGTGTTTCTTCTAATGCTTTCAGCTATTTTTTCTTGATCTGGTACACTCTTAACTGCAAGATATCTTGGTGAAATTATAAAAATACCTTATTGCAAACCACAGAACATTCAGAGTACTCTGTGATTTAATAAAAATACTTAGGGGTGGTATTGTGGAAGTATCTTGGGACTTCAGTGGACTACTCCTTTCTATGGACAGGAGTAAAAACTCAGGAGTTCTAGTCCTTTTCACATCTGTTGAAATCTTTAACATCTAAGGCCATTGGCCTTTCCTTGAACATGATATAGATATTTATACCTTTGGGGAAAACTTGTTATTTCTTGGGGTGTGCAGATAGGGGAAGTGATAAAGTTCTTAGTAAAGACTCTCTGAATTGCATCCTCTTTTCACCAGCCTTGTCATCTGATGCATGTTTGTCATTAAATTGTGACTGGTTTATTTTTTTATATGCAGTTTTCTTAAATATGGATGTTTAACAAGAAGCTGATGGTAGGGAACTCTAAAAAGAAAAATGCTGGGCTTTTGTTTTCCTAGGTATATAAGGCAGGGGATAGGAAAGTGATGGAGAAGTTATATCTGTTCCTACTATATTGGAACAAACATCATATGATAATAAATGTAATGGACTAAAAATGCATTTGAAAGCATTTTACTGGTGGTTGCTGTATCTTACTGTTTATGAATGTTTGGTGTTGTGTTCTTCACTTGGTGAAGGGCAGTTCAGTCACATCTGTGAGTGAGGACTTACTGGGCAGCTGTGATCCCTAGGCTGTCTCTGGGATGGCCTTCTCAGAGGTGGGCTAGTCCTGTTGAAGACCCTTGCATTAGCGTGCCCTCAGAAGAGGGGTGAGAGGTTGCCCTGGGGCAGGTAAGAATGGCAAAACAGAGTGTGAATTGCATCAGGAAGGCTGAAAGGACTGGCTGTGACTGATGTCTTTCTAAAGCTTCCCAAGACTGGAAGACCAGCCCAGAAGAAAGGCCACTCAGGTGTGCATACACAAACAGGGTACAAGCAGGACACCCTGAAGGCTGAATTTGAGGACTTCCTGGTGCAGGCATGTTGTAATAAAATAAAGAGGCGTGTAGTGGTGCCAAGTAATCAGATTGGGGCAGCATGCAGTTGTAGCCACATGGTGCCCATCTGCTCCTAGTGGATTTCCTTACAGTCTATTGCAGTTTGGTCCTTATGCAGTCTATAACTTGCTCATGAAGGGAAGTGTAGGGAGGAGCACTCACTAATCCTCTTCTCCCTGGCGGCCAATAGGGAACAGTATGAAGTTGTGTCAGGGGAGGTTTGGTTTGGGTATTAGGAAAAAGGTTTCTCCCCAGAGGTGGTTGGGCACTGGAACAGGCTCCCTGGAGAAGTGGTCGCAGCCACAAGCCTGACAGAGAAGCATTTGGATGTTTTCAGGGACATGATGGGGTGTCCTGTACAGGGTCAGGAGCTGGACTTTGGTGATCCTTGTGGATCTCTTCCAAGCCAGGATATGCCATGATTCAGTGATTCATTGTTAAAAAACATTAGTATTGTCCTTACAAGTAATGAACTGGAGCTCACAGGATGTTCATCAGACAGGTGGACATTTCTCTCATTTGTATTTACTTATCCTTAAGTGCTGCAGAGCAGGCAGGAGAAAAATGTTTCCTGACCTGCAAGTCTTCAGCTTAATCTAATGAAAAGACCCACCCCAAATATACTGCCCTTCTCTCTATAGTTGTTCTCCTTTCCTTAGACTAAAGTAAACTTTTTTATTATAAATTACAAGAAGACGAAGTGTACTTATTCTGAATTCAGATAAAGAATACTTTATTAGATCTTTGGCAAATCAAAAAAGAAGTATTGCTTCTGCCTTAACACATACACCTTGTATTGTAAGTTTTTTAATAGTATGTATTTATCAAGTAAACATACAGTATAGTATCTTATTACCCACCACCTTTATATTTTTTACATTTATAGCCTGTTAAGTAAGTTTTCCTGTAACTCTTGGATGTTAGAAGGGGTGGGGGAAAAAAGTACCAGAATAGAAATGCTCTTGCTGTTGTGGTGTGTAATGCTATTACTGCTACTATTACTTGCAGCAGTGAAAGCACAGATGGAACTTTTTCAGTTGTCTGTGGTCAGAAGAACCAGCACTTGTGCCACATATGCCTGTCTTTGATTTTCTCCTAAACCTGGTGGCGTGTGCTGCATGTCACTGTGATTTAAATTTGATAACACGAAGATTATTGATATCAGTAGATATGATCTATTTAAGGTCCTTCTGAAAATGGTTCTGTGAGCAACTTTAGTCTTCTGTAGAAAAAGGAAAGTTTTAGAGGGCATTTATTGCTTTTATTACTGTGGGCAGGCCCTAAGTGCTTAGTATATCAAGTCAGCCAGGACTGTTGTGTTGCATTTTCTGAGTAGGAAATGGGATATTTAGTGGAAATCATCGTTGGTACCAGAGCATCATGAACTATGGTGATAGCAATACAATGTAATGTAGGGAGGAACAGGTTGGCCTTCAGAGAGGCTGGATCTTCATGCATTTGACATTCGGTAGCTGAATGGAGAGAATTCTGCTGGGGGAGGAAGGAGGCTGCATGTACAGGGCAGTACAGTTTTGTCTCTCCCCTCAGGACCTTGAATTCCAAAGCATGGCTGTGCCCAAGAGAAGAAGGGTGTTTGCATTTGACTGTTTTGGAAGAACTGCTTTGCCTCTACAGTGAAGCAAAGGGGCTGTGAGGAACATGGATGTAAGCCCAAGGGCAACAATTCAGTCTGTATATAGACTAAAATGTTTGGGTAGTCTTTTGTAATGCTAATTTATTTAATCATAGCAGTTTCATTTTTACTGTTTTGGTTGAGTACGTGCAGATGTTTCTTCCCCTATATTCCCCCTTTACTGGAGAAGTTGAAGTATTGTACTATATTCTCTGGAGACTCTTTCATCCTGACACATTCTTACTTTACTGTGTGACTTCCCTATCTTGCCTGGTCATGAGCACCCTTGTCTTAGAGGGGTTGGAAAAGACTGATGGTAAATCCTCCTGGATATTCTCTAATCCAAGGAATTCTCTAGTAAGCACTAGGTATCTTGATAGCTGTGCCTGGGAATAACTTCACAGACATAACTTCACAAAGAGAATACACACATTTTGAAATACAAATGTTACATGGCAGAATCAAAGAACCATTAAGGTTGGAAAAGACCTTTAAGATCCTCAAGTCTGACAGTCAGCAACTTCTGTGGTAAAACATGTTGGCATGTCCTGGCATGTCTTCTGCTTGATAATGGAGTACATGCAAAGTGAAGTTTCCTTTTACTGTGGCCATGTGCAGAGGGCAGGCTTGAGGTGGACAGGCTGTCAACATGAGCAATAAGCTTTCACCAGTAGAATTCAGTACCTAATTGTTCCACCCTTTCTATGTGTCTCTACAGCTAGAGCTAGTAAAAACTTGCCAAAATCATGAGTCCTCAGCCAGTTTACAAAGTGATGATGGAGAGTAGAGAGTCAGGCTGCTGTTGTGTAATACTCAGGACCTGCCCTGCTTGCATTAGTGGTAACCTTATACTGCTAAGTCAGTCTATATTGCAAAGTAAACTCTGGCAAAAAAAGTATTAATAAAACATTTGTCTTGTTGACCATCATATCACCAGTTACATACAATCCTTGTGGTAGCTGTTGCAATGTCTTACATGTAAAGACAGTTTGGAGCCTGCATGCTTCATTACTATAGGGGTGGCAGTTGTCTGAGATTGCCTGGTCAACACTGATTCTGATCAATTCTGATCAATGGACAGCAACTTAGGACATCTCTTATGGGACGAGTTAGTTGTTTCTTGAGCTGTGAACAAACTGTCAGCACTCATTGCACTGGCTAATATTCCATAGCTTAGTAATAGGTCTCACTTCTTCTGTGAGCACAAAGCACTACATATAATTGCTGTAGAATTATAATGGGATGTTTGCTTTTTGAATGGCCACATTAGTATCATTCATCTTTTTTAATCTGTGTTTCTTCACAGAGTACATGACCAGTAAATAAATAATTCTATTACTGTAGCAGTGCTGAGACTTGATTAAGAAACTCTGTATTTTGCATAGCATGTTTTTATTCCTCCAAATAGTGTAATTGGGTGATATTTTCAGCTCCACCAAATCAGAAATTATGGCAGTTTTACAATGGTAGCAGAGGGCACTAACACTGGTTTTAATCACTTCCACTCAACTGTTAGGATGCTGTTGGCATCAGATTTATTTTTTTTTTGATCCAGAGTTTTAAAAAAAATTCCATATCAGCAAGTTATAACTTGTTTGTAGTTGTAATGTTTTTAACAGGTTCCCAGGAGCAGTAACAGAGTGGGATGACTTAGAATAGTCTTAGATTATTCTGTTTTCTCCTAAGACTTGATTAAGAAATGGTCTTGCAGCAGCACTTTGCTAAAACATTAACTTTTTTTATGCACAGTAGTTTTGTGTTTCTAGAAAGGTATTACTAGAACTTCTGTTTTCTGTACACTTTCATCTGTGTTCTGAAGAGGTATGTCAAGAAATTTAGATTCCTTTCAAGTGTATTTGCAAAATAGACTTTCACTCTCCTGTGGTGTGATGTCTTTCCCTTTATTGCAGAGATCACTGAAAGCACTTGTTGGTTTATAAATCCCAGTTGTCACTTTGGAACTACAATTTTCTTAGGGTTTCTGAATTACTGAGATAGCAGTTGTTTCTAAGCAGAATCATTTTCCCCAAAACATTTTAATATTAAGTATTTTCATACAGTACAGTAAAAGAAACTTACACATCTTCAAGGTAGTAGTTTCACAGAAAAGGGAAGGGATCATCATTCACAATAAAGGAGAAGAAACTAATTAGTAAAACATTTTCAAAACAAGGTGTGAATGTAGTCTTGAGGATGTTGCAGAACTTCACCTAGTATAGAAAAAATACTGTACAGCTTTTGCTGAATGTAGATACTAGCATTTGGCCAGAGTGTTGGTGGTGGTGTTGATTCCTGTTTAAGGTTTTTACTGATATGTGAGCTCTGCATATGGACAATGTCAGGAAAGTATTTATGAAGGTCTAGAAAGGGTGACACATGTTTCACACTGAGGTGGCACTAAGAGAGGCCTAATTCTGAAAGTATTCATGAGACAAGTTGAGAATTGCAGGGACAAAGCAATGTATAGAGACATGACTCAGAAACTTTCCAAATTAGTCAAGATGAGCAGTTCCTTCTAAATAATCCAGAGGGAGGATGAATCCTGTTATTAACCTTTGAAAGGAAGAATCCCGGAGCAATTTGGTTATGTCATGGCTTTTAACACCTTTTGGGCTGTCCCATCAGGAAGGAAATAAATTCAAAATGAATGATCTTTGTGGCTCTAGGTAGAGCTGCTGCTGGAAGCATGCTGTAGTGTGTGTTCTGCTTTCAAAGAATTTGCACAGGTTGTTATTTTAATTTCTCCAAAGTGAAGGTGGTAATTGAACAGGCTTGCAGTTGAGAATATTCTGCAATGATTTACCTAAAGTGAAATTATCCATTGTATGGAGATCATACCACAGCAGTTCGTATTATGAAGTCGGTGGGGACTGACTGAGCACTTGCTTTACTGTTAGACAACTTAGTAAACCAATGTTCAAGAAAATTTAAATGAAGTGTTGTTATTGTAGATCTTTATTTAAATATGGAAAAGACCATGGAATCTGGAAATAATACCTGCAAGGGAAATTAGAGTGTAGTCCCAGTAAAAAGTTGGGGTTTTTAAAAATTGTTTCTCGTTTGGCGCTCATGTTTCAATTTCACAAAGTTAGCTGAGTCACATCACATACTTTGCTGCTCTTGCTTCATACTTTGTAAAGCTCAGTGTTGGCTCAAGTTGCTGCTCTGTTAGGGAAGTGACACTCAGCTGCTTTCAGTACAGTTGATTGTGGTTCAGTCCTTGTTCAAGCAACAGATAGGCTCTCGTCCTTAACCTTCCTCCCTGCCACTCGCCCTCGTTGGATTAATCCTACATCTTGTCCATCTTGCTACTTCATTTAACCTACCTGGTTTAAAACAGCTCTCAGTGCTTTGGGCTGGGGAAAATGAGCTTACACTCTAAAAATGTAAGCAGCTGTGAAACACAGGCATATTGGTTTTAATTTTTCAGGTCTTGGTGATACCTGTTTGGAAGCTTAAAAATAGATTTGAATTCCAGAAATTTTGCAGTCTAGAATCAGACAATTCTATTTCTCTAATAGTGTTTTCATTTTTAATTTCCTTGGGTGTTGTTGGCTCTTACTGACAATGCTGTATAGCCTGTTGTTTTAACACTTTGGAGTTCTTGAAGAATCTCTGTTTTTCTCTAATAAGCTGCAATCTTTAGGAGTGTCCTGCATTGTGATATCGCATGTTAATAGCATTGATTAACTGTCGAGCAGTGGGAACTGATGAGAAAATGTCCATTATAAAATTAAATGGAATTACTGAAGACTGTGCCATGCTGCTGGTTAGGGAGGTGACTAGCCCCAGTAGTCGCTGGTAGGAGTATTAATGTGAGCTCCAGGTTTTTTCACATGATTAAAACAGGCCATCTGTTCTTTGTTAAATGTTTACAAAAACAGCTTTTCTCTAAAAGATTTAAAGAGATGTGGGTCTAGTAAACACACCAATATTTTTGAGCACCTTTTTCACCTTATTTCAAATAATACCAAAAATAATTCTGCTGCAATATCAAATAGGATGAATAGCTATTTCTGTTTAATCTCCACTGGTTTCTTTCCCATGGAAGATTAAATTCTGTACTAACACTAAATTATGGCTTTGTTAGTACTAAAAGCAGCAGGAGAAGCAATTTCTGTGAAGTATGCAGATAATTTTTTTCAATCTTTTGATAAAAAATTTGTAATATACATATTTTTTAAAATTCTATAAATGGAAAACGGGGTTCTTTCATTAGAAATTGTGACCCTGTAACTAGAGCTAATCCTTTCTAGATTTAAAGAAGTAGAACTATTTGAAATAATTCCCTGTGGTAGGCTTAATCTAATATTTATAGTGAAAGCCTGTTGTTCGTCCTTTTCTCCCTTCTTAAGAAAGAGCAGACAACTGGTTTGGGGTAAGAAAATGCATCTTTCAAGCTGCTTCCAGACTCTTCTCAGTAGATTTGTGCTGCTTCTACACAGCTTCACACTAGGGAGCAATGTGGGGTTGTCAGTTAGGGATAAACGGTTTTAGCATATTGCAGACGTACAGCCACAGACTTCCTAGAAAAATAAAAGTATTCACAGCTCTTTCTTTGAAAGAGTGCTATAATTTAGAAAATCATGTGTAAGTGGATTACAAAATGTGCCAAACTGCAAGGGGAGTGGCATGTGGCAAAAGTAATATATTTTCATGTAATAGCAAATACAGCCTACAAAGCCTAATTAGGGCAGAATTGTCTTTTTGTAGCTGCAATCCCAGCAATGTAGCTATAGTTCCAGAGATTCTGAATTATATGAACCAAAACCATAGTATTATTATGCTTGGTAATGCACATAACTTGATCCTTTAAATAAAAGGCAGTAAGTTTGGGGTTCTTTTAGTATTTGTTTCAGGCATAATGTTTTAGTCTAATATATAGTTGTTCTAGAGCCCGAGAATGACTCATGTGGATAAGGTTTCTGAAAAGTAAGAATCTGGAATTTCACAGGGTACTACAGTGTGGCAGCAATTGCTGCCATTCTCAGGGCCTTGCATTCTGGCCAGACCTTGCATTAAAACTGGAAATGTCAAGTCATGAAGAGCTGACACTGCTATTGTGGAGATTGGAAAGATTTGCTTGTGACTCTGCTGAAAGTTGTTGTTCAGACTTAAACAAACAAAAACAACCCACAAGTCTTACAAAGGCAGCAAGGATTTTTTTTTTTATATCAAAGCATTTATAAAATATAATATTTATTCAGTGATGGTCATACCACTAATAAAGTTGCAATGTTGAAAATTTTGTAAAATTAAATGTACATGGCATTACTGGATTTCTTGTGGTTTTTAATATTTGTTGGCTTGGCTGTTTTGTATGCATGAGAGGAAGAAAAATTAAACTACTGATTCTGACATGTTCTAGAAAGTTGTGCCTTCAAGGTAATTGTAAAAGTCTCTCTTAATATTGCAAACTAATAAAGTAGTACCAAATTCAAGGTACTTGCTCAATACAAAATCTGTAAATAATGTAAAGAAAACCCTGGAGTTCTTGTATGTTATGTATAGCAGGTGAGCAGTATTATAGAACAGAATTGAGTATGGTAGGGGACAGCTCGGTGAAAAAAATTGATGGAACTTGCACTTGGAATTTCTGCAAAATGTAGGATGCATGAGATACAAAATAGCAGGTAATGCAGAAATATATTGGCTATCTTTCAAAAATACAGGTTAAAAGTACTGCTCTGAAAACTCAGAGATAAGAAGTAATATTCCTGTAATATTAGTAATATTCCTGTATTTTCCTACCTAAAACTTATGGTTAGTGCAAGCACATAACAGTCCAAGGTACAGAGAAGACAGTTTTATTCAGTGTCATATAACAAATCTGAGACACTTAATTCAGTCAACCAAATTCACAACCAATCAGAACATTTTAAAAGACCTCCATTTTATGTAATGCATAATTGGACTGCAGAACTCATTGTTACCACTGACTTTGTGGGGTAGTGTTTTCTATACAGATACCCAGTTTTTGTGAACTTTCCAGCACAGAGCTGTACGTGCCAGTGGTGACTACAGATTTCTAGAACAGATATTGGTTGATTCTTCACGTTGCCTATAGCATGAGGTGTCTTGAAGTGGGGCTGATGGATGCAGTGTTAATGCAATGAGTGCATGGGGCTTTCATTACAGCTGGATTTCCATTGCAACTTAGGCCCTTTTGCTCTAAAAATGATCTTAATAAACATATGGAGGACAGAAACATGCAGAAGTCACCCTTGGAAGTCCTTGGTTAAGCCAAGAGATGCAGACCATCAGTCTTGTCACTCAGGCCTTCCCTCTTGTTCTGTCTCTTCCATGAAGAACTGTGGTGTGTAGCGTGTACCATTCAGACCTCTCAGACAGCAGAAAAAATTCCTATCTTACCTTCCTGACAACCTTGCTCCTTTTGCTTCTGAGTATTTGAGTGTGCTCAGTGCACAGTGGGTTTATGTTACTGTGAAGAAATGGCAGAAGTAGTTGGGACTGCACTGGTTCAGTTTGTTTACATTCAGAAAATTGTATTAATGTATTTGGAAATATACACATGCATTCACTTTCTCATGTAATATTGTCAGAAATTTTGTTTCCTAAATCTTAAGTGCATTTTTATTTAGATCTAGATGGCTGAAGTTGATTATCAGTATACGTCCATCAGTTCTCCTCATGCTTAGGGATTGGTTTTGTAGTCATTCATTTGTATGCTTGCCACTTCTCAGTAAGTGCCACTGGAAAAAAAGTGGAGAAAAGGAAATGCAAAGAACATTGCAGTTACACTGGCACGGCTTTTCATAGAAGAAAAATTCTTATTTTTTATTAACTTTTCTTCTCCACAGTTCAGCAGATCAAATATTTCAAATGGCTGTCCTTTTATACCATGATTAATTCACCTAGTGTCATCCTGACTTAATTTTTAGGGAAGAGAAAAGGAGGAGAAACAGAGAGAGAAAGAGGGGTGGTAAATGATCTGACCATATATGTAGGTGCGAGAAAGGCATCAGTACAGTGTCATGCTATTACTTTTCTTCTAGAAAAGCACTGTCGTCCTGCATTTATAACCATGGGCAGGCAGGGAGAAGGAGGTCAGAGCTTTGATAGGCTGCAAAGTCATGGTGGAGCTTAGATATATTTTGACTGCACACTCATGGATCTTTGTGTAGAACAGAACCATTGAAGTGAAAATAGTTGTCAATATATCCAAAATATTTTAGTTTAGGTATTTAACATTTGTGTAATTATACATAGGTTTTCCTGTAGTTTGTAAGTTTGGTATAAACCTGATATGCTATGGAGACTTTGAAATAGGATGTTTATGCAGGCTTATAAGCACTTACTGTAGTTCTCTGTCCAGTCTGGAGCAGGAACAAATCTGTTTTGAGTACAACCTGGAAGCAGTGGATCTTTGATATAAAATGTAACCTTGTATTACATTTTCAAGTGGCTTAATCCTTCACTTGCTGATCAAAATACCTCCTGTCACAGATGAACCAATGTAAATTGCTTTAATTAATTTTTTGTCAATATAGCCTGTGAATGAATACACTTTTATTCTCCTTCAAATGTCTAGAAGCAAAATATAACAATTTTCTCCCCAAAGGACAGAATTCCAGTGCAGCTTAATAATTTTTAATAAGTTAATCATTTTACTAACAACTATTTTGAAATGTCTGAAACAACAATTGCTTTTATTTTGTATTGATGTGTTGTAGATTAAATATTTCTATATTTCCACTTTATACAAGCTTTAGAATAATTTTACCCTTGATATATCAAGAATCTCTGGTCATTTTGCTGCTGTTCTGACTGCAAAAAGCATTGTTCTTTACTGTATTACTGCACAGTGTTTCAGATATGCTGACTCTTGTTAACAGGTTAATCTTGTGCTTAATATTTTCTCCTTCTGTTACCTCATGCTCCAAAAGAGCAAAGTTTGAGAAATCAAAGTTGCAGATCTCCAATTTTTATTTCTCTTTATCTCTCTCAGCATTCTCCATCGGAACCCTTTTTAGAGAAACCAGTGCCGGATATGACTCAGGTTAGTGGACCGAATACCCAGCTAGTGAAAAGTGATGATTATCTGCCGTCAATTGAGCCGCAGCCACAGCAAAAGAAAAAGAAAAAGAAAAACAATCACATTGCTGCAGAAGGTCCCAGTAAAGGTTTTGGTAAGGAAGACTTTCCTGGGGGACTTGACAGCCAGAATCTAAGCAGAAACTCAGTGGATTGCTCCCAAGAAGACAAGAAGAAAAAGAAAAAGCCCAAGGCAAAAAAAGAACCGAAGGATCCTAAAGAACCCAAGGAAAAGAAGGAACCCAAGACCCCCAAAGTCCCTAAGACCCCTAAAGAGCCAAAGGAAAAGAAAGCAAAAAATACCACGCCAAAACCCAAGACCAGCAAAAAGGCTAGGTAAGTCAGGAAACTTGTATATGCAATAAGAGATAAACAGTGTGTTTGTGGGATTTCTAGAGCATCTGTGCTAAATGGCGTGGGCGGAGAGGAAATCTTGTTTTGTCGTTTGCCTTATACCATCTACAACATCATGTTTTTGAGAAGCTTGGGCACATTTCTCTTGTTTGACTTTCCTGTTTATGGCTTCACAGTTATTTTAAGCAAGCTGGAAAGGCAGAAGGTTAGTTTTTCCTTTCAAGGCAGAAAAGTTTCTGGATGTGTTAGATTTCAAAAGTAACTCTTTCTCCTCTAATGCTTATCTGTCTTTGTGTGTGTTTTTTGTGTTGAGGAATTAAACAGCTTCAATATTAATGTAGGGTTTCAGAGATGAAGGCTGAGTCTAATGGTTTGATGATGTTTTTCCCTACATAAGAGAGATTAGGTACTTCACATTGTTGTATGCTGTACAACCCTTACAGACGCTGTTATATACTAACACAACTCATGGGCTCTTAATTTCTGCTATTAAAAGGCATTTTTTATATGGATATTGATGTGTCCTCACCTTAGGGATGATATTAATTTTCCTGTTTCACATAAAAACAATTTTCCTAGCAGAAAATCTTTGTGGTTAGACCAGATGGTTCAACCATGTTTCTTAACTGGGTTTTTTAACTTGCCATTCAGAATCGTGTACCTTTATCAGGATAGGCTTAAAACGTTCCAGAGTAGTACAAGAAAGCATAAACTGTCATTACACATGAGTAAATATGTCATAGGTAATAACACAGATTCTTTCCTTGTCCCTCAAGTCCCTAAACACTGTGGTTATAAATGCCTACTTGGAAGAAAACGGAGACCACAAAGACATTAAAGCTCAATATTTTTTTTCATTTGTACCTAGAATTTCTTACAACTGTTCTGAATTTGTTCCAAACATCTGAATCTGTTTTTCAAGATGTGGCTAGAGTTATAAAATATAACTTCCAGATGGAAGCACAGCCAGACTTGGTTAATCCAAATCAGTTTGCAAAATCCATTTGTATTAGGGTTTAAAAATTGCACTTAATGAATCAGCTTTGCATATATTCTACAAGACTGACTATTTATTGGTTAGGTTTGATACAGCTCTATAGCTAAATGAGGATGGACAGTAAGATGTTATTGCTTTAGCAAGACAGAAAAGTTTCTGTACTAGCAGAGATGATGTTTCCTGAAGAATTTATAAACACTGGCTTGTAAAATCAAGTGTTGTTGTGTACAGGTTATATTAACTGATCAGTAAATTACAGCATTTACTTTGGCTGTTTTCCAGACTGTCCTAAGGATTGGGTTTACATACATAGCAGCAATTCACAGCTTAGAAAATCTCTTAAGTTATATATCATACAATATGTCTTTTTGAAATGAAAGTACTGTATCAGCTAAAATAGCCTTTTCATAGAATCACAAAATCGTTGGGGTTGAAAAGGAGCCCCTGGAGATCATGTAGTTCAACGCCCTTGCTAAAGCAGGTTCACCTATTACAGGTTGCATGGGTTTTTAGTGTCTCTAGGGAAGGAGACTCCACAGCCCCTGTGGGTAGCCTGTTCCAGTGCTCTGTCACCCTCAGTGTAAAGGTTTTCTTTTTAGACAGGTGGAACTTCCTGTCTTTCAGTTTGTACCACTGTCCCACGTCCTGTCAGTGAGCACCTCTGAGCAGGAGCAGTGTCTGGCCCCACTGTTTCCACACCCATCATTAAGATACTTGTATGCATTGGTAAGATTTCTTCCCAGTCATCTCCAGGCTAAACAGGCAAAGCTTCCTCAGACTTTCCTCTAAAGATGGGTACTTCAGTTCCCTAGCCTCACAGGTTTAAAGGCTGATCAGGCTACATCATAAATATTACTGAGCATTTCCCAGATTTTTGCTGCCAAAAAGTAAAAACTGTTTACTGCAGGACTTCTCAATGGACTACATTGAATTCTTGTTTGTTAAACCCTGGTTAGAAGGAGTCTGCCTCAAAAACACCCTGATGATCTGGACATCAGAGCTCAGAGCTGGTCTGTCCTATCCACTCCATCCTAATACCTCTATGCACATCTTCTCTAAATCTTGGGATATGCAGTGCAGATTAAAGGAGCAGTGTTTCCTCTGAAGGAACTAAACACTGCTTGCTTAATTGTGTTTGTAGGCGAGTCTTTATCTGCTTTCCTGTGCAATGACTCTTGTCCCTGGCTGGCTAGGTGACTTACTGTATTCTAGTAAGTACTAAGCTCTATTGCTTTACCTGTGAGATAAACATGTTTGGAGCAGCAGCAAGAGCATTGGGTGTTCCTTGTGCTTAATCAGGGGTGTAGAGAAAGTCCTACTTTTGCCATAATGGGCTTGTGTCTCTTGTTACCAAATGCTCTCCTGAAAACAAGGTTGTTCTCATTTTGTGGTCTTGTCAGCTTCAATATTAAGCTTCTTTGAAGAACCCAGAGATTGTGTGGGACCCTATGCTGCCAAAGAATTTTAAATCAGTGAAAGAAACTTGCTTACTTTGGCAACATCAAAGACTGGGGAACCTGTCCAGTGACAGATCACTGAATCAAGTTTTTTAAATAAATCAACAGTCCAAGTCATCTAAATCACAGTATTTCAGCAGCACTAACTCCAGAAAGGAAATATTACAGTAGCTTAGGTGAGTGAGATTAATGCATATTAATACAGATTATGGATGATTAGGTAGAAGTAAAATATTTTTATAAAGTTACTGTCTGGCATGTCTTTACTGCTACTGCTTATTTTGCTTCTAAGCATTGAAAGGAATAGTGTGGTTTAGAAATCTAAAAATGCTATGTGTAACTAACAGTCCTCATTCCTGAGTAAGATGATCAGCTTCAATAGAAGAGTTTTGCAATTGTGTAAAATTAAGGTAAATAAAGTTAGGTATTTATTGAGGAGCAATATTTTTTGGATAGAGTATAACTAGTCCTTAATAGTTAAGTTTGACACAGGCTGTATAAGAGCATACACATGGATGAAAAAATCTGATGTTTAATTATCTTAACCATTTTGTAATTTAATATAGCTCATAACCCTGTTATTTTAGTTCCAATTCCAACTAAAATTATAATCCTTTTATGTAACAAATAAAAACAAAACCCCAGAAACTATCCTTCACATCTCTGTTATCTTTGGTTCAAGTTGCAGCAAAATGAGCAGCCTGCCTCACTGAAATGCACCTTCATGTGAGGGACAAGCCAGATTGGAAAATAGAAGAACCTGATTAGTTTAATGGTAGTTTGAATTGTGTCATGGGATCTCAAAAAGAAAGAAAATGCCCAGATTTTCTGCTTGTATGTTACACTGCATAGTGAAAGATCACACATTAATATTGTACTATTAACTTTTAATGGATATTTGCCCAATCCTACTAATACTGAAAGACAAATACAGTGGTGGCTAAAAAAAAAAACACTGGCAAAACAAATCTCTTGTGGACCAAACTAGTCAAGTCTGAAAGCAAACTAGGATCACAAGTGAAGGGTTTTCATTAAATTGAGTGGGTACTGAGTATTATGTGGGCTCTAAGCTTTATGAAACCAGCTTCAGGCACATGCAAAGCAGATTTTTCCAAAAGTAGAGGAAAGGGAAAGGCAAGTAATCCTACTGAATTGCAAAGTCATGGCTCAGATGTCTGTTCCTCCTGTGCCTGTCCCTGGAGGAGATGAGGACCACCTGTTTGAGAAGATCACGCTGCAGCACAGCTGATCTCTCTCCTGCCGTCTTCCTATGAAACCCTAGAGACTGGCCACCGAGTATGGTGGCAGGAGCAGTAACTATTTGCAAGGGCCAAATGGCAGCTGTTTGCAGGAGCTCTTGCCTCGGCCCATCTCCTCCAAGCAGTGTGCTGTGCTTTGCAGGGCTGCTCATATCTGCTTCCTCCTCTCCCTGTGGCAGGGAAAGCTTCATCTTCCCCACACACTGAGCAGCAGCAGCCTGGGACACAGTGTAGGGCGAGTGGCTTGTTGTTTACAAAGGGGAGTGCTAAACATGAGCATAATTAAAGTTTTTAGAGGGAGGTGGAGAAGAGCTTTTTTGGCACACGGTTTGGCTGTTTGTTGTATCGGAAAGGGGATGGCTCCTGGCCACGGAAGTGGGAAGAGGCTGCTGCGTGGGGGAGCGGTGCGGACAGCAGGACACAGCACCCTGGGGAGCTGTAGGACAGGAAGAGAGGTCCCGAGGCAGTGGTGGTAGTTTCCACTCCCAAGGTCAGATCATCCTGAGCGAGGCAGGAAGGGGCTGCCTTTGGGAGAGAACAGGAAATCGTGCGAGATTTCCATGCATGTGTCCGCTGAGGCTGTTCCTGTTCACACCTGTCCTCATCTCCCTTTTGAACCAGCCCAGCTGCCTGATATTTACCTTTGCTTGTGCTGCAGGGCAGGCCTTGTAGGCTTCACTATTACCAAAGCCTTTTAGTAATTTGGCTGACTTTTCAGGCTGGAAAAAACCTTGTTATGTATTGTTTTTCCTACTTTGTCATATGTAAAAACTGATTTTAAAAGAAGTTTTGATTACACTAGGAGTTTTAAAAAATAATTGTTTTCCTTGGGTAAGGCAGTGAAGTATAAGTCTCACATCTCTGATGCTTTGAGAAGGTGGGATTGTTTTTCAATGTTTTTTATGCTTCACAGTGAATGTGTAAAGTTTGTCTAAGCTAGGTTCCAATCATGAATCTGTTATGGGATCATCCAAGTCATGATAGTTGTCATGTCAGAAATTATACTAATAAACAGATCTATCAGTTACCCAGATCAAGTGAAGTAGTTACACAGGGTAAACATACAGGCTAATTCCTCCCTTAATCCTGCAAAGCATGTCATGATTTTGGGGTAATTTTTGAGTCAGATGGTTTGCCCTTGTAAGTTTCTAGAGTTTCATCTAGTTCTCTTGGGGGCTGCTGAGCTGATACAAAACACTTTGTCGGAGTTTGGAGATCTTTCTCAAATTGTAAATCTAGCTCTCATTTTAGTTGTCCTACTTACTGTTTTCCTATTCAGCCTCTTTTTCTTCATATTGTCTGCGTGTTTGACCTTCTGCAGGTTGTCTTCATATTGATCCTCTCTGGTCAGTATGGTGTGCTGTCCTCAGGGGTAAGAGGATGAAACCAGAAAGAGATGTTGGACAGTGAGATTGTAAAACATCTAATCTGAAATGTCTGTATTTATATCACTTGAATTGAGAGATGAGTTTAACTGATGGTTTTTAAATACTTCAAAGTTTTGTGTGTGGCAAATACGGCTCCAGTTTGTCCTAGATTTATAGTTCTTGTTTTGAGACTGGACACTTACTTTGTCACTAGTGGGCCTTGGCTAAATTTTGCATTCATGCCTGTGTAATAACAAATATGAGAGATAGTTGTCAAAATGTGTATGTTACAGTTTACCTTCCTTGTTGCCAGACTTGGAAAGTACTGATCATGTGCACCCAGTGTTGAGCACTGACAGGGAGTCCTAATGGTAGAGTCTGAGAATAATCTCTTGAGTACTTGCCTGCTCTTCATGTGGAAAGGTAATTCTGTTCCAGGCTAATGCTGAGTGTGATTTTCTGGAAAGTGCAAAGGCTGAGTCAAAAGTGGGTACATTCAATTGTCGGGAGCAAATCCCACTGGCTCCGTGGGAGGATAAAGAACAGTTGCTGGCAATGCAAGGAAGCTGATGCTTTCACTGGCCAGATGAAGCTCCTGCATGTGTGATGCACTGGGAAGCAATGTGTCCCTGCGTTTAGAGGGGTGGTGCTGTTCTATTTCTACTTCACTTTTTTTTTCTTTCTTTCTTTCCCTTTCCTTCAAAGAAGTTGTAGCTGTGCATTTAAAAAGAGCAGTTCTGTTGCTGAATTTAGAATTTCAAATTCCCAGTGGAGCTGCACATGGGCTTTGTTCTCCGCAAGCTGGTCGCTCTTTCACGTGTGTGTTTATAACTGGTCTGGGAAGGGAAGTGATTGAAACTTTGTCCGAATCGCTTCGACCGCGTCTCCGTTGCCGAGGGTGCCTGTGTACACCGAGGCGCACGGCTCGGGGGTAGATGCAGGTCATGGCTCGGGGAGAGAAAGCTCTCCCGGAGGCCAGACCGGAACCCGTGTCGGGGCGGACCTGCCCGCAGCGCCGGGCTCTTTGTCTGCGCCCGGCCGGCCGGCAGCGCAGCGCGGTCGGTGGCTCGGCGGGCCCTCGTTAGCGCTGCCCGGCCTTTCAGCAGGCTGGTGTTTTATCCCGCCTAGCCCACGCTATTCTCCCCGGCTTTAAGCCTGTTATTCACAGGCGGCCGTGCACCGGGGGCACGGCACGGCGGCTAAGCTTTAATTGCGCGCCCCGTTCCGATTTACGGGGGTCAGGGGGGAAAAGCGCCGGGCTGCCAGCGCGCTTCACCTGGCGGCGACCGTCACCTTCCATTTAAACAAGTTCGAGAAACGCGTAAAGCGGCGTTTTGTGTTTGTTTTGCTTTGTCGCTGTTTGGCGTTCGGTTTGGAGCCGGTGTTTTTGGAAGCGGTTCGGCGGTGATTTGCTGGAGGCCGGTGTGTGTGCGGCGGGGGTTCCCGTGCCGCGGCCGCGCAGGTGCCGGGAGCGGGCGGGCGCTGATTGAGGGAAGCAGATGGCAGCGCTCGGTGGCCGCCGGCCAGCGGAGCAGGTGCTGGTCACGTGGCCGCGGGTTGCCGGGGCGACGCCAGCGCTCTCGGCGTGCGGATGAAAAGGCGAAGGGGGCCCCGCTTCAGCTGCGGCTTTTTGTGCCATTGGTGGCAGCCAGAGCGGAAACAAGCGCCGGCGGGGAGGGAGGGGAGCCCGCCGGGCACCGAGCGACGGAGGGAGGGACGCGCGCTGCCCGGCCCCGCCGCCTCTCGGGGCTCGCCCTCTGCTCGCGCTCCTCCCGCCGTGCCAAACTCTGCCCCCGCTGTGCCCGCGCTCTTTGCGCCGTGTCGAACTCTTCCCCCCACATCCCCTTTCATTTTTAATTCTTTTTAAAATTTTCACAGTTTAAGGTGGGCTTTTTTTGAGCTGTGTCGAGTCCTATTAATTTCACAGGATTGTTAGGGTTGGAAGGCACCTCTGGAGATCATCTCATCCAAGCCCCTTGCCAAGTCACCTAGAGCAGGTGACACAGGAAGGTGTCCAGGTGGGTTTTGAATGTCTCCAGGGAGGGAGACTCCACAACCTCTCTGGGCAGCCTGTTCAGTGCTCTGCCACCCTCAATGTAAGAAAGTTCTTCCTCATGTTGAGGCGGAACTTCTGGTTTTGTTTCTGGCCATTGCTCCTTGTCCTGTCACTGTGCACCACTGAAGAGAGTCTGGCACCATCCTCTTGATACCTGCTATTGAGATGCTTATATGCATTAATGAATCACAGAATTCTTAGGAATGGAAGTGACCTCTGTAGATTATCTAGTCTCAGTTGTCTTCTTAAACAGGCCCAGCTCCCACAGTCTCTCCTCTTAAGAGAGACGCTCTAGACCCCTAATCATCACTGTGCCCCTCTTCTGTATCCTATTCACTAGCTCCTTGTCTTTGTTTCACTGAGGAGTCCAGAACTGGACACAGTACTCCAGATATGGCCTCAGTAGGGCTAAGTAGAGACAATTTTGCAATAATACAAATCCATGTTCAAAACTCACAGTCTTTTCATTCGTAATTTTTTTTTAAATTTTTTTTAAACTTGGAAATCAGTGCTAGTTTATGCATAGGCTGCAAGGAGAAAATAACGCTGTAGCCAAGTTGTCAGAGTCCTGAAGAGACATGTGACTGTACTGGAAAATTTTAAATTACAGATCCAAAATACACTGTTGGTGGGCTAACGTACTGATCAAAATGAACAAACTTAAAGCTGTTGTTTAAATGAGAAATTACAAATATGAGGATCATGAAGAAAAAACAAACCTGGGCACTTTCCCAGGTATGAAAGTAAAGTGATGAGAATGTAGAAGCCATATAAAAGTGTCTTATATAGTGCTGGGTGACCTGTGCTTGCCATGTGTCAGGTACCAGTACACAGCTCTGCTCTGCTGTCAGCCATCTCAGCAACTTCCCATATCAAACCCCTCACACTGGAAATGGGCTGCTGGGAGCTGACCACAAAAAACAGTAAAAACCTGCCTCAGACTCAAAGGCTAGATGTGCTTTAAAATGCTATCTTCTACCGTCGATTTTTGTTGCCATTTAAAAATTTCCCCCCTGCCATGCTGCAGATCATTTCAGTTTGTGATTTGGTGACGGTGTATTTAAAGCTGTATTTTGATACATATGTCTTCACACATTTCCAAGCCAATGAGGGCAACTGGAGACAGTCCCAGCTCTTCAGGTGATGAATGTATTCATGGGGGAGGAAAGGAAGGAACTACACTCAAAACATCATTGTCAGTGGATATAGCTTTCTGGTATTGTGTAGATGCTGAGGTGCTAGCTGGGTGTTTCTTTCCCCCTGTACAAGCTGTGGTTACATGTATTGAAGCTGTATGGGTGCCCTCAGCACTGACACTAAAGTGCATTTCCTGCTTGGAAATAGCAGGGATTGTAGAAGAAGATGAATTCAGTCCTTTGTTTTGGTAATGCTTGCCCTGGTTCTGCTTACCTGGGCTGCACAGTTAATACAAGATAAGCACATGCGTAATCCTGTTTCTCTTCTCATGTGTCAGGTTGTCCAAACACTGCTTTCAGAAAGTGCAGGTTCTGAAGAGAGCAGCTCTTCCTTTCCCATCTCATATTTAGTTCCTTGTTGGGTACACATCGAGTGTCGCTGTCTAAGGTCTTGAAGGAAAGAAGGGAGGTGTCTGTTAAGGCTTGTGTAGTGATGGCCCATGCATCACTGATTTTGCAGTTACTTTGAAATACTTAAGAAAGGCAGTTGAAAATAATGAAGTCACTCAAAACAAACATCTCACGGATCAACTGTTTTTTAAGCACCTCTTGCTTATATTTTTCTACAAATACTGATTAAAAATACCTCTGTTTCAGTAGCAAGAAGCAAGATTCAGAAGCCAGTGCTGCGAAGAAAAAGGTTAACAAGGGAAAGGAAGGTTCTGAAAACTCAGATTTGGAAAAAACTCCACCACCATCACCTCATCCTGAAGATGAAGATGATCCAGGAGTTCAGGTAATGCTATTGTTGAAGTTCATTGTAGGCATTGACAACTTAGAAGCATAAAATACTATTTCTTGTGGTCTTCATTACAGAGATACAGGTATTTAGATAATTTCTGTGTTGTTTACAAAGAAGGTGAGAAATGAAAATCCACATGGTGAATATTTTACAAAAACAAGTATTTTTCATCATAATTTTGCTTTACAGTCTTGTTGCTTGCAGATATGTGTATAGTGCTGCTGCTGTTATCACACATTCTCTTTGATTGCTGTTGCAGTTATGATGCTGAATGTTCTGTTCTGTAGACTTAATAGTAGACTTCTGTGCTATTACAAGGTCTTGCTTATAAGCTTGGTGTTTATTCTTGCATTGGCTTTGCAAACCTTCTGAAATCAAGAATGAGGTGTGCCAGAGCAGAGTGTTGGAAATATGCATTTCAGGCACTTGTAGCTACACTGCTTTAGTGGATGAAGGGCTTTTTTTGCAGGACTACCAGTCATGGACTCACATTGATTCATTTTTCTTGACCATTGCACACCTATCACCTTCTGTCCAACCTTTGTTTCACGTAAAGCAAATCTGGAAATAGAGTAGCACAAGTTTTGTGTGCTCTGTCATTTGGCATGTTAAGAAGTGGTCAGCTCCTGGCTTGCTTCTGCTGGCAGTGTTTAGAGTGGACACTAAAAATAAGAATCCCCTCATGAAGAAGTGGGGGCAAATTGTGGTGGGGAAAGTATGAGACTCCTATGTAGTCATACCAGTGTACATGAAATGCACTGCATTTGTCCTTTGCACATCAGGTTGTGGATGGATTGCTTCTGGTTATGAGAGATATTCAGAGATATTCAGACCAATGATCAATTGGGAATGGTCAAAGTAGCCTGGTGAAGACTTTGGCAAACAGTTGTCCTACAAAAGCATGGTTTATGCCCTTCCTCCCACTATTTTCAAGAAGAATGTACTAAATAATGAAATGTGAGCAATCTAGTATATTCTAGTTAAAAACAAAAGAAGCAGTAGAAGAGCGTGCTCTTCCTGACTCCTTCAAATGGTGTATTCTGAATTAGAGAACTTAAGTTAAACCATGCAGATATTAAAGTGATTGAAGAATTAAGTTTTCTGTTCTGTGCTGCAAATCTCTGCCAGCTTGATTGATGACACTGGCAAAAGATGAAGAAACTTCAGGGGTTCGGATGGGTTTTTTGGGTTAGTTTGTAGGTGATTATATTCCATTTATAATTCAACATTTCTGCATGGATTGCTTGTTTTCAGTCTAGTGGAACAAAACCTTTCTTTTTTGTCAAACACAATTGAGTGATGTTTTATTTTGATTTATTATTATTTTGATTTTTTTTTTTTGTAAATAGAAGTGCTAGGGCACTTGCATCACTTTTTAATTAAATGTAGCAGAGTAGTTCAGGAAACTTTCTGTTTCTTGCACAGTGTATGCTATAATGCACTTCTTTGCATGAACTTAGGAAAGGGTTCCAACCATGTTTGCTGGGGCAGCTACAGTTAATAAACTTGTTATGTATTTCTCAACTGAGATTGATGTTACTCAGTTGTCTAAGACACAGTTGCTTTCTTAGTGTTAAATCCTGAGCCTTGTGTAGACATATTAGGTAGTAATGCACAGTGATGCATTGTTTTCTTTAAAGAGGAGAAATACTTGTGTGTTATGCAGGTTTTTTATATTCCATGATCAAACCTATTACTCACCTTCCTACCAGTAGATCAGTTAATAAGTTAATCTGGTGCAGGTAAATACATGCACAGTTTCTGTCAACAGCCCATAACAATTGCAAAACCACATTGAATGTAAGAGGAAACAGGAAGTTCATCAAGTCGAAAAAATATCAAATAAAGGCTACCATTATGTTTTAGGTATTCTTTCTGTTAGGGAAATGGAAGAAGAGATTTTTGGCACCAAAAATAATGGTAAGACTTACCTACAGAGTCAGAAGAAAATTGGTATTTTCCCATCAGTGATCATGTAAATCAAGATGCAAATTTGTCAAGTGTTACTATTTTGAAGTATAAAAATATTGTTTTCTGGAAACCCCCATAAGTTACTGCATTAAAGGTAGAAGTCACGTCACCATTGTTTAAAAGGATGATGTAAGCTTAGCCTTTGCTCAAAATTTTCATTTGCAGTTAAATAAGTAATTTCTATTTTTGTGAAGTGCACCAAGTATATATGCTTTAAAAAGAATAATTAGTTATCTAAAAGTAAGTATTTGACTTTGTCTATGTATATTGAGAGACTCAGGTGTGTAAGTCTGTTAAGCTACATAAGTATTTGCATGTATCAGTGAAGATGTGCAGTGGCTGAGAAAGATGTATAAATGAGTAGTGTTAAATATATAAATATGTAGTGCATCAAGTCATTAAGATGGGGTTTTTTAACATTCGATAGTCAACATAATTTTAATGTATACATTACTCCATTAAGATATTTGAAGCTCAGTTGACAGTTTTCTTCAGCAACATATGCTTACAGCTTTTCAAATATGTAACCTGATGCAGACTATCTGGGAAGTTGAATTTTATTGTTGTAAAAACAATACCCAGCATTGAACATCAAGTTGCAAATTCTGTCAAATGCATGTTTCTGTATTTTACAGGTTGTTTTGTGCAATACTGCTAAAGCTTTATCTCATCCTTGTGGTGAGGGTATGGGAGCACAGAAATCATGTTTTCAATTTGGGGTGGTTCAAGTTTTCCATTCTCCTCTATTAGTTTGGGGTCTTTTCCCATGCTGTGCTGCAGGATGCCTTTCTGAACAGTGCTGGGTCAGTGAAGTGAGGAAATCGTATTTCATTGTGTTTCCCCTACAAGATAATCCCAGTACAACTGGGTGGATGGGGAGAGGGGGAAAGCATGTTGTCACTGCTTAGCAACACAGTGGGCCATGCTGTGGAAAGGTGGTGTTTGGCTGCTGCACTGGTCATCTGTCAAAGTTTGTTACAGATGTGATTGGAGAGGTGCAGATTCTTGGGTTTTAATTGCTTTCTGAGATAGGCTTCCTAATTTTTTAAGGTAGTTTCAGTAATGTGAAAAAATGCCCCCCTACTTTCCAGCTTAGAACAGGCATAAAGTCAATTTTTATTTGTGGTTGGTTTTTTGTTTCATTTTAGGTTTCTGTTGTTTTTTCCTTGCAGAATTTAAGAATGGCTAACAGGTGGGAATGGTAGTGTCCTGAGACTGCTTTTTCTATCAGGGTGTTGTAGAAATTATAGCATTTACTGCACACTAATGTATTTGAGACACACAGAGAAGTTTTCTTGGTTATTCTGGTTCTCATCAGTTTTGTTTCTCATGAAAAATATGAATGCTTTCTGTTCAGAAACGACGCTCCAGCAGGCAGGTGAAGAGGAAGCGTTATACTGAAGACCTGGAGTTCAAGATTTCAGATGAGGAGGCTGATGATGCTGATGCTGCTGGAAGAGACTCTCCTTCAAATACTTCTCAGTCAGAGCAACAGGTCAGATATGAACAGGCTGGAAAGGTGGCCATAACTGCAGCATTCAGAAATCAAATATGTGCCCTTTTCCTGAAATGTGATTGATGGAATGTGCCACAAGGCATTAGTTTTTGCATTCTTAAAGAATATATCAACTCATGGCTTTGTTTGCAAGCTGATGATATACAGCTTGAAAGTTCAAGCTGAGTTCTTTGGAATTAGTGATCCCTAGGTAAAGGAAACCAAAACTGTACTGCTAGAAATCTAGAATGTACTTCTGTGAATTCAGTGGTCTGGCTTCTGTGACTTTAATAAACCACTCAAGCTTGTCCCCTGCTGCTAGGCACCATAAGAACTCCTTTATGAAATTACTGCCTTGTAGTACCCAGCAGGGTACACTTTATTCTCCATGCAATGTAAATGATGGATAAAATAGTTTGAATAAGATGAGGGGTAATACTGTAGAAATGACTGTTGTAACAATCTCATTGTTTTGTAGTGCTTTTTCAAAGAACTACTTCATTTAACTGATGACCTATTGGAGAATATATCCATGTTCTTTGGTATTTCATTTGGCAATTTGTTAAGCCTTGTGAAATATTGTATGTGATCTCCATTGTTAATTGTGTTTTATCAGGACGGTTGGGATGGTTTGCCTCCCGTTGCAATAGTGAATTAATATAATAGAGA
Organism: Molothrus aeneus; assembly: GCF_037042795.1. Classification (NCBI taxonomy): domain Eukaryota; kingdom Metazoa; phylum Chordata; class Aves; order Passeriformes; family Icteridae; genus Molothrus; species Molothrus aeneus. Next base: position 116,082,427 of record NC_089646.1, read on the forward strand.
ATTGCAGGCAGTTTTGAGAGCGATCGTGTCGATACCTGCACTGCCAACTAGAGCTTCTGAACATCATCTGCTGTTTAGACTGTATGGTGCTGAAAGCATTTTAGGACAGGGGAAGTGCTCATGTTGTTATATCTGTTTATCTGTGCACATCAGCCTTCTTAACTGAGGGAGCTGGAGTTGCAGTAGGTCTTAAAAATGGGCTTAAACAAGTATCCTTTGATCATTTATTATGGTATTAAATCTCTTTGAATCCTCAAAGTTCTCCTGCTAGCAGGAGAATGTCCTCTTGGTATTAAGCTTCTGTTACAAAAAATTGTTTTAAAGTTTTTCTAACAAATGAAGTCTTTAACGAAGATGCACTCCCATAACTCTTGTATGCTCTTTATGATGTAGGAATCTGCTGATGCTGAAGGTCCTATTGTGGAGAAAATCATGAGTAGCCGTTTAGTCAAGAAAAAGGTAAAACATTTTCCTTCCCCTTGTATTTTAAATAGGCTAAGCGTATTTCTTCTGAAGCCCTTACTCAGTTCTTAAAATGCCTTGGATATTCCCAATTAAAAAACTGTTCTGTTGAACAGAGGAGGTTCCCTGAAAGTGTATTCAGATGGTATGCAACATGTTTTTCAGTAGACATACACAAAACAGATTGTTTAATCTTTTACTTGTTTCTTGCTTTTTTTGGATAAAAAATTTGAGTTTTGCAAATATACATGCTTGAGTGAAATCTGTGGTGCTCTTCACTTCAGAGTGATATTCCATAGGAGTTTGAGGAATGAGAGCACTCAAAAACCCATGCCCATAATTTTTGCATCTTTTGATGTCAGTTGTGCTTAGCAGCTGAAAAAAATTTACATGTGACCAAGTATGATATTCATCACAGGTGATGAATATTTTCCTTGTCACTATGCTAAGATGGTGAAAGAAACACTTGAGTTCAGTGTGGTTCCCTTATAATTCTGCCCTGCCTCCTAGCTAAGCTCTTATTTTGCTTACAGATTTTTCTAATCTGCTTCTCAACTTGATTGGTCTTTGCACTTCCAAAGTACTAGGGCTCTGAGAAGGAAGTAGAAAAGAACTTGTTCCAAAAAGGGCATGATTATATTTATAGATGCCATTGTGGAGCTAATTCTCTGACTTTTGTACTACAGTTGGACAGAAAACTGTCTGACTTAGACTGATACAGCATCATGTTGATCAGACTGATACAGCATCATGTTGATCTTTATTAACCAGCAATTCATCTTTGCCTCAGTGTTAATTTTCAAATTGGAGAAAGGAAATTTGCCTTTATTAATGGATTTCTTTTTTCAGTGTTCTGGTGGTTTGGGGTTTGTGTTTGGGTTTTTGTTTGGTTTTCTTGGGCAAGGTGGGGGTGTGTGAGTTCAATTTTATTACTACTGTCCTAACATAATTAACAATTTTGTAAACCTACATTCATTTTAATGTCACGAGTTCCTGTGATTCAATCTGGCCTGTTTGTGCATCTTCCAGCATAAGCTTCTAAGGCTTTTTGGAGTGTTTTTAAGTCTAGAGCTGTATTTTGTGTTTCAAATCATAGGCTTATTTTTCAGATAAACTTGAGGCAATATAAAGTGAGTATTTACTTGTCCTGATGGTCTGCTAGGCAGGAGAGGAGGATGTGGTCCTTTCATAAATGTCTTTACAGGGGAAGCTGTTTTTCACCAATTATTCTTCCCTTCTTCCTCTCCCCTGCAAACAAAGGTGTGATTACTCATGGGGAGTGTGTATTTTGCTGCAGTTTGTGGGAAGTAGTTGGTCTGCTGCCTACATGTCTTTGATTGCAAGCTCTGCTGGAGGCAAGCTCTATTTTGAGCTTTTTCTTTAATGTTTTTTATGGATTGTATTTGCAGGTTTGAGGGGTGTCTCTTCTTTCCCTGCTCTTCTCCCCAACCCTCTTCTCCAAATTTAAAAAAAAAAAAAGGATTTCAGGATGTTAATATTTAACATCTGAAGTATCCAACTGTGCTTTTATTAAAGGTCTTTTACACTCTTACTAACGTCATCAAAACCCTGGTTGTTAGATTACTAATCAAAGTAAAATTGCTGCGATCAGGACCAATGCATAAAATAAACGCGAGGAGAGGCTTCACTAGGAAACCTTTCAGTGGATTAGGTTGTAACAAAGATGTTGCATTCAAGTAAAGGACATTAGATAATGAGTACGCTTTTGGAGCAATATTCTTATCATAAAATCATGCTGGTTTTCTGAGAAATAGCCTTAGTCTAGCTCTGGAGTTACCAGATAGGATGCAGCCCTGTACTTGCAGCCATTTTTGAAACGTACAGAGTAAAAGGTAGAGCTGAGTTCCTGTTTGAAGTAAAAAAGGTGGCGTTTTTCACAGTTATTCCTAATGTGGAATGTTGAATTCCCTTGAATACTCTTTCTTCTTGCAGAAAGCATGAAGTATGTGTATCACTCTCTTTCCAAACCTGATGAGTTTGGATGTTGAAATTTTTCATTCAGTCCCCTTTGAATTCCTGCTTCTTAACTTTGAAAATGAATAGCTAGAACTGATTATGCTATCCAGCAGAAATAGCGCATATTTTGGAAATACAGGGAGTTGGTAGAACCCTGTACTTGCATGTTAAACATGTGAATGTCTCTTTTTGCCTACTAGTACATGTGAGAATTAGAACTAATTGAAATGTGTATGAAACCTGTATCTCTTCCTCAAATAAGTTTACAATTTTGGGCTGTTTATCAATTGAGGTGGTTGGGTTTTGTGTGTTGCTTTGCATCTGTTATTAATGAGTTCTTTCTGCTGTTTTTCTGGTAGTTGATAGTTGTGGTGGTTTGGGGTATTTCATGGTTTATTTTTTTCTTAGGTTTTGTTGGTTGGTTGGGTTTTTTTGCTTTTTTTTCCTTTTTTTTGTCTCTACACTTGAGTGGCTTATAAAACTAATTTTTGCCTTAGCAGTGTTACTGTATCACCTCTGTGGCAACGGCATGCCAGATTATGTGCTTTTGAATATTTGCTTGAATGAGGGAGTCATTTGTTTCTTCAATTATCTGCAGAGACTGTGAATCAGATCCTGGCCACACCTGGAAATGATAATTTGAAGTGTCCTGCATTCCCCAAGTCTGCCATGTGTTATTTTAGGACGTCTGTGTAATCAGTTTGGGGAGAATTTTGCATAAATGCTCTATCTCACCCTTTTGCCTGGTTAACATATGTGTACAGGTAGTGAGGAGTGCACAGTGACATCAGAGGTATAAGCTGCTGTCTCATACACCCTAAAGTGATGTACTGTTAACCTCTGCTTGAGTGCTGACAGTTGTAATTTGATTAAATTTTTGGAAGAGGACATAAGGCTGAATGGCAGACTAAGATTTTAAAAATATTTTTTCTGAAGTACTTTTTGCTTAGGTGAATCTTTCATGCACTCTTATGGAACATCTAATAACATAGACCAGTTAACATTACCTATTAGACAATACAAAATTGTGTTTTACTCACGAGAGTTACAGCATTTATCAAGATGTGCATTGTAAATTATTATTATTAAGTTGGCAGCTGACAGAAAATATGTTTGACTGAAATGCTGCTGAGGGGAGTGAAGTTGGTTAATATGAAACCTCTATATAAAGGTGTTTAATGATGTTGTCATTGTAATACTGATGGATCTCAAAGGATTCTGGTTTAAGAGTAATCAAAGAGACTTGGCTGTAATACATTTTAGATAATAAAAGAAGTTAATGTCTTAAAATTAGGGTTGACTTCTTAAAGACTAATTTTGCCTCAGGGCAATGAATAGGTTCCAATAATGTGGTCTCCAGCTTCTTTTTTCAATGCAGTTTTGATCTCTAAATATTAATATCATCTTGAGAAAGGCTCTTCTGAATTTTTTGTTTTAAAAAGAATCTTGATGGTCTTCAGATTTCTTTCCTTTAACAATGTCTTTGTGAGTGTCAGAGAATTTCTCCTCTGTTTGGGTTTAGAGGATGGTTTGGATAGCTTATTTACTTTGATGGAAGATTCAAGATCAAGACGTAGCACCAGGAATCTTCTTCCATTCCTCTAGGGGAGAAATAGGCAGAATCTGGTATTGTTTCTCTCTCTCTAGGAAGGAGTACAAACAGACTGTACTGGAGTGATGTAAATACTAAACTGAAACTCCCTTGCTAATCAGGAAGTAAAGGAATACTGTGTGAATCAGGGACTGGGAATGCATGAACTTCACTGTGCTAGAACACAGTTTAATGCAGCTGCTACTGTTGTTCTTTAATTGCACTGCTGTGGAGGTGAAATCTAGCCAGCAACTAAAAATGACAGTTCAAGTTTCAGAGTAGTCCCTCTTGTGTGCGTGTGTGTTTGTATTTTAAATATATGTAGAAAAATAACAAAAGTTGTTGATTTATGCAGCAGTCAACAGTTTTGCCTGTTTAATGCTGCATACACAGTATTTATTACAGATGATGTTGTCCCTGATGAAATGTTTGAACCAGAAAATGCTGCTCTGTTTAAAATTTTCCTAAAGTTCATTAGTGAAAACAAACAGTTAATGTTGTGACATAATCTGAATTCTAAATGTGTGCCTGGTGCACTGTCCTTAGTTTGTCCTGTGGCTGGGTTAAGGAGCAATTCAACAAAGTATTACATGCCATATGTTATGCAATACTTTGGCACCAGGGATAAGTTAAGGGTAGCTCAACTCTTAGCACTGAATGCCCTTGGTTTTGCTGCTTTATGTCACAACTTTAACCTTGCTTTAAATGTAGTTTTTGGGTGTTAATTTAATTTGGCTGCTCTGTATGTGAGACATCTTGCCTGAGTGAATTTAATTGCACCATTGAGTAAAACTAAAGCCATGAACACTGATGCACTACAATTCTAGCAGAGGTATAAGGTTTAGTTTTATATGGCTTCTTGTTTGGAGTTATTAACTATATGGAGGAATAAACCCCCTTTAAAACTCTTTTTTAAAACATTACAAAACCCACAATGTAAAGTTGCCATGAGCCAGCCAAAAATAATACATATGGCATTCAGGAGTGCAGTTGCTAATTGGCTGCTGCCTGAGAAAATGGTACACTTGGCTTCTACTTAACACTGTGGGTTTGGCAGAAAGCCAGATTTGGGGTGAGGTTGTGAATGAAGCTGCATGTGGTTAGGGAGGAGTTCAAATGATTCATGTCTTGGAAGTTGTAGTAAGCAGTGCAGTATGTACTTGGGTAAGCAGCTGGAGGAAACTCCTCACCCATGTCCTCCCCCACAAACCTTTTCCTACACCTCCACTTGTGTCTCTGTGTGGGGACCATAGTCCATATCTCAGATAGTTTTTAAATAGTTTAATAAGTTGGGCTGTTTAGAGATTTAATTCACGTTTCATTATTTCTTTTCTTTTAGACGGAGAACGGAGAGGAAGTAGAAGTAGAGGAATTCTATGTAAAGTACAAAAACTTGTAAGTAAAGTTATGGGTTTGATTGCTATCCTTAAGTTCATATAACTTCCAAATAGCATTCAAAACTGGTTTTGTAACTGATACAAATTATTATCAAACTTTAAGCATATCTAATGTTTAATCCAAAACAGTGACAAATAAACAGGGGATTACCTTACATTGGTGGTACAGGGTTTGAGAGTGTTGTTTTAATTTGTGTTCTCTCCAAAATTAAATCCACAGGTTAAATTGCTCTGCTATTAAATACTTAAAGACTCATTATGCACGCAGGCTTATGAGCACACACCTGTGCTATGTAGGTCTAACTGCAAGTCTAGAGTGTGTGCAAACTACTCAAACATAACCCTTGATGTTGTATCAAAAACAAGATTTATGTTAAACAAAATGTCTAAGATAACAAACAAATGAGATGGCTTTCAATATTCCAGCAGATCATTAGCCCTCCACGAGAGGAATGTAATCATGGTGAGAGCAGCATGTTGTTTCACTTCTGGACTCTAAAACTGCAATGCAATCAGTATTTAAAATAAAATGCTTCATAGCTGGATAAGATCACTTTTCTTTTAGGAAAATAGCACACCTTGTGTATTTTTACCAAATTTTCTGTCTGAGAGACAGAAATCTGCTTTAAGGGTACTTGTGGCAGCTAACTGCACGTAGTTGACTTCACTTTAAATATGCTGTCATTTTTGCATCCTTTGCACTATATTGTTGATTATAAAATGTTTAATTGCTTAATTATGCTTTGTTTAGTTTTATTACATAGACATAATTTTTGTGTTAACTGTGCTGTCTTAGCACTAGAGCTTTTGACAGACTAAATTTATGGAGTGGGGCAAGTCACTTTGGCAGAGATACTGTTCCTTCTTCTATGTTGTTACTGTGGAACTGCATTTACGAGGGGGTTTTCTTTTCTCTCTGTCAGTCTTGAAAGACTCACAAGTAATTTTGAGTTACAATGCTGTTCTCACAAAAAAATTATATAGGATGGTAGTACTTAAAATATTTGCATCTTTTGGTTAACTTATGAAAATACTACTTTTTGCTAGACTATGATGTTAAATAGTGACTTTACCGTAAGTGTCTTGTATAGTAATTATGTTTTAAATATGTCCAATAAAAATCATCCTAGTTTTGTGCCAAATTAAGTATAGAGGGTATGTTTTCAAATTTTGAGTGGGAGTTGTTTCTATTTCCTGACAAGTTTCTCTATTAGTAAGTATAATTACTTTGAGTAAAGATGATTGGTTAAAAACCTCTATGGTAAAGAAGATAGTATCAAGTTTTCCAAGCATAGCACCACAACGTGCTGGAAAGATCTAGTTATCCTAGTGGAATAAATCAGGAGTGCAATGGAAGCAGAGTTTTGAGTAAGATTTTTCTGTTTCATCTTCTAGTTCTTACCTTCACTGTCAGTGGGCATCTGTGGAAGAGCTGGACAAAGACAAGAGAATTCAGCAGAAGATTAAGCGGTTTAAGGCAAAACAGGGCCAGAATAAATTCCTTTCTGAAGTATGATTTTTTTGTTTGTTCGTTTTGGGTGTTTAAGGAATATTCTTAGGAATTCTTGTTCTGTATGCAAGCAGAACATTTTTAATAACTCTGTGATATATCAGTAGCACCTATTCTGGTATAAAACATAAAGCATTCTGGATGCAAGTCTTGCAAGTTTAGAAAAGTCAAGTTTATGAAAGTCATCTATCCTGATAGTATGCTTTTTCCTATAGTTTTGATTGGGTTTTTTTTCCTTTAAGTGAGTGGCTGGTTATTAGCCTTGTAAGCCTGACTGAATCAGTACCATGTCTTTTTTCTCAGGAGCTGATTATGCCAGAAGAAATGCATGCTTGTTTTTATGTTATGGACTGCTGCTCACTAGGGATTCAAAGCTTTTTATCATCAATTTAATTTCACTTAGAGCCATAAGCAGTAATGTGGCAGAGGTCCTGTCAATAAAAGACCAGATCTGCTGATTTGTGTCTCTGAAAGATTACCTTTTAGAAAAATGCTGTCTTTTAAGAAAAAAAAAATAGTCTTCATGAGCTACTGTGTTTATTTATTTATATTTATTTTTACTGTATCATTCAAGCTGAAACAAAAGAACCTGTTGCAAATTGAAAACTTCCACCTGTTCTAAGTGAAGATAGCTGGAATTGTTTCCATTTTCTCTTTTTAATATATTTCCAAGTGGATCACAAGTTACTGTAAATATTTGGAATTTGTCATTGTTTCAGAAAAAACTCTTAAAATATACAGTCTTTAGTCCTTTTGGCTGTCTCTTTGGTTGAAGTGGATCTTAAAACTTAAAATGAAACGCAATGCTTTAGTATGGCAGAGAATCCTGTAAGTTGTTTAAGGCATAGGAACGAACCTGACAAATTGTGATTTTTAGAGAAACTGTGTATGCATGCATTGTGTTTTCTCTGCTTTTGAAATAATAATCTTTAAATCTTGCTTGTAAAGCGTTAGGCAATTCCTGTAGTTAAAATAATCCAAAGGCACTTAGTGTAGAAGGCTCTAATTTCTTTATTGCAAGCTGTAGTTTTCAAGAATGCTAAATGCATTGCATGCCATAAGCCTTTTCGATTGCTCATTAGTGAATTGTAATTTCACACTTCATTTAAAATATTCTTAAACATTCTCTCACAGTAAAAGGTTTCACACAGTAATTAAGAGGCCCAGTTAACAAAGTCTGAGAAGTCTGATTCCCTCACGGGGAATGATCTTGCTGAATTGTAGCATTTCAATTAACATGTTGAAGTTTGCCAAATATAAATTCTGTGTCACCGTGACCCAAAATATTATTGCCTGGTGAAATATATAATCATTTTCCCTCTCAGGAAGGGCTAATAGAGATATCTTTTATATTTTTGCCTCTCTCCTTGAACAGATTGATGATGAGCTGTTTAATCCAGATTATGTGGAAGTTGATCGAATCATGGATTTTTCACGTAGCACAGATGATAATGGAGAGGTAAACAAAACATTGTTTAGTGCATCTCTAGTCATACAGACATTGTGTTTAGAATTTCTTGTTTAAATTCTATATATTAATATTATTATTATCTAATATATTAATTAGACTTTATTAAACATTGAAAGAAACTACCACAGTATATATGTATATAAAATAGGAACATGTTTGAGAAAACATTAGCTAATGTAGCAGTTTCTCTTAAATAAAGGTGGTTAAGTGAGAATTCCAAACTTTTTAATAAGTTACCTATTTTTTTAAAAAAAGCACACAAAACAACCAACCAAAAGGCAAGAACAACAAAGAAGTTATTTAATATTGTAGATACATTGAAGATATTTAATATTGTGGAACTATGATGTTCATGCATGTAATGCAGAATTTAAATGAAAATTGCAAGAAGGAGTCTTAGCTAAATGTCATAATGGTTTAGACTACCTGTTACAGAAGAAGTCCTGAGCTCACTGTTACTTCATTTTTAATGACTTGTTCTGCAAAGAAGATGATTTTGTCTTCCAGGAGATTCCTTTTTGTTCCTGGGAGAAGAGAAAACTTCACTGGCAGTGTCACTGTTTCCATGTTGCTCTGTCAGTGAATGGTGACTTGGCTGACTTGTCTGTTATGAAGTTTCTGATGACGCTGATAAAACAGTTGATCTTTAATTACGTAGTAAAGCATAGAATTTTAAGGGCTGAAATGGGAATATTGTTTTGCTTCTAAATTTTAGCCTAACCTTACTGATTTCAAATGTGTTATTCTCAATTTGGTGGTAAGCCTGCATTCTCCAGGTTCTCATCTTACTTTGTTAGGTTGTCAAGGTGTCAGCCTGCTGTTTGCTTATCCTTCTGGCTGAGTCAGGCATTCAGGTCTGATCAAGCTTTTTGAATGTCATCTAGCCTGTAGATCTCCTGTAAAAAGGGTACACTTTTATTCTTTCTGTATTGTGAGATAATGTAATTTTTGTCTTAACAAAGCCTGTCACGCATTATCTGGTGAAGTGGTGTTCGCTTCCTTACGAAGACAGCACTTGGGAGCTCAAGCAAGACATCGACCAAGCCAAGATCGAAGAATTTGAGAAACTGATGTCTAGGGAGCCAGAAATGGAGCGTGTGGTAAGAATTGGCTCTAAATAGAGGATTTTATTTGAAAATAGTAAAGTAATGTGGTCTTTTAGAAACCACTAATGGGATTTGCTGTATTTGAAACAGGAGCGACCTCCTGCCGATGACTGGAAGAAATCGGAGAGTTCCAGGGAGTATAAAAACAATAACAAACTCAGGGAATACCAGTTGGAGGGAGTAAACTGGCTTCTTTTCAATTGGTACAACACGTACGTAAAACATAGCTTACTGCTGAATCCTGCTTTGGAAAAGCTTTTATTTGAAGCTTATTTAAAATAGCAGCCTTTTAAAGTAACCTGCTAAAGTGAGATTTTAGAATTGTTTACATGGCTCATTTTTTGCTGCAGGAGTCATATCCAAACTAATTTGGGGTGGAACATGAATATTTCAGATAGATTCTTGTAGAAAATGCTTTGGATTCATGCATGCCCCTGCTGCTCCTTCCTCCCCCTTGTGAACTTGAGAGGTAGATAGAAGGGATATATCCATGCTGACTGCATCACAAATCATAACATTTGTTTAAAATGCAAAATGTTATGATGCCTTTGCATTCTAGAAGTATCTGGTTTACTCAGGTTATTGCCTTACTGATTTTCTATATTTTAGGTTAGGAATAAATAATTCAGCCAGTTTTTATTCTTGTTTTCAGACGAAACTGCATTTTAGCAGATGAAATGGGGTTGGGAAAGACTATCCAGTCCATTACGTTTCTCTATGAGATATATTTGAAAGGAATCCATGGTCCTTTCTTGGTTATTGCACCATTGTCCACAATTCCCAACTGGGAAAGGGAGTTCCGCACCTGGACAGAGTTGAATGTGGTTGTGTATCATGGGAGTCAGGCGAGTCGGCGGACCATTCAGTTGTATGAAATGTATTTCAAAGATCCACAGGTAAAAAATCTTCATGACTTTTCTTTTTCTCTTTTTTTGTATATGCTTTATGGTTGCTTATTTATTTAAGGATCAATTAGTTTTTCAGTACTGGTATGTTAGGTTTCAGTTAGAAATACAGATAAATATACTAAGAATGCTTTTTAATATTGGCCAGTATCTCTCTGGGAATAAAGGGGCACCATGAAATGGTGCAACTTTTGTTTAGAGTTTCATTCTTTCATGCAAGGTTTTTGTTATTTTGTGTTTCTGAGGGGAGCTGGCAGAAGAGATTCTTAATGGAAAAACTCCTGTAAGTGGAACTAAGCTTAAAAATCAATCTTTGCCTACCATTCCAGGAAAGACCTGCTTGCAGAAATTAAACTTGTCAATGCCTCTTTATCAAATTTTGTAAGTCAGATATATGTTGAATGTGTGTTACTGCGCTTAGGTTGAATAGTTGTGAGTGAAGGAAAGCAGAAATTACTAGGGGTAGAAACAGAAAACAGAAGCTAAGAGGAGCAGCAGATCCCTACTCCTAAGTGCATGTCTTTTCCCAGGGTAAACAGAATTAAGGAAAATAAAATGTGCATACATTGAATGTTATTGCAGAACAATAAAATCTGCCTCACGTAAGAGAGAAAAAGGGTAGAAGTTAAACCTGTGGAGTACTATTTTCAGCTGAGCTTTAAAAAGTCATAGTGGTGAATTCATACATTTAGATTTTCTTAAAAACATTTTATTTTACACTACTGGACATTTTGATTAATAAACTAGAGAGATATAAAATCAATATGGCACACATTAAGTGGATTTAAAACTGGCTAGCTGATATTTCTTGATGTAATTGTTAATAAGAAGTGATTTGCATTTCCAGCATAGTTCTTCAGGGATTGGTTCATGTCCATGAGCTATATAACTTACCAATGACCTGAAAGAAAACACAAAATCATTACTGAGGAAGTTTTCAAATGACACAAAGATGTGGAGAGTGGTAAATGATTAAGACAGTTCATGGATACAGAGTAAGCTGTATTACTTAATAAATTGGATCCAATTTAGCAATACTCAGAATAGCTAAATACAGGGCTGTCTGTGGACAAGGAATAAAGATGATTCTTACCATAGGGAGAACTCTGCTCTGGGAAGGCTGTAAGACAAAAGCAGATCTTTTTTTGTCATGGCACATGACCAGTTAAACCACTGTGACACCGTGGTTAAAAGGGCTGGTGTAGTGAAAGTGCATGGGAGAAAACAAATCTTTAATATAAAGATGAGAAAAGCATTCTCCTCACTGTCAGTGATGTGATCAGTGGTCCAGTTCTGCTTAGTTCTCACTTCCATGTCCTCAAAGTGTGTTGAAAAACCAGAGTCTTAGAGCAAAGCTATGAGAGAGATTGCAAGATAGAAAATATACTTTTACAGGTAAAAAACTGATTAAAAACTGTTTTGAAGGTATGACTGCGGCACAACTTGACATGCCGTTAGGGCAAACAGAAAGAACTATGTATTTAAACATAGTAGAGAAACACATAGTAATTTATGTTAGTTAGAAGTTACAGCTGTGTGGTCTAGAAAATTACTGTTTTCTCAGCAATTTATCAAAGAAACTTTTAAATTAAAATCATATCTGTGTTTGTTGAAGATTTATTTGAGTAACAGTTGCTTTACTGAGGTCCGGTGGGCCAGAGAAGTTGTGTATGTCCCCGTCCACAGCAGGAGTGCGGGAGCTAGATGATCTTTAAGGTCCCAGTCCAGGCCATTCTATTAATCTCTAATATTCTTTATAATAATTCTCACATTTAGCTTCTTACCTAGATGTATAATACACAAATGAAGTGGAATTGAAATCAGTTTTTCTGATTTTAAAATAATTTCTTAGCAGAGATTGATATTTTATATAATTTAAAAATTTGGTTTATACAAATACTGTCTCTGCTGAATTGTTTCCTGTGTTAAAAATCATATTTGTTTGCTATTTGAGTGGTGCTTGTTCTCAGCATGTTCTTCCCCTTAGCAGTTACTTAGCATGAAGCCTGAAGGAATGTCATCTGAAAAATCCCACTTACCGTGCAAATTCTTAGTTATTTTGGCAATGTTGTTTCATTGATTTAAAGGTAACTAAAGGGATCTACAGCAAGATGCAGCAGAAAGTTTTGTTCCCCCATCGCCATATTCTTAACTCAATTCTTGCCCTGAGCGTGGCAGTCATTTTACCCCATAGTGAGTAATGACAAGGCACTCATGGCACAGAAAAATGAATGGTTTTCTGCTAGCTTTGCTCCCTGAACTGTCTTAAGAGTTGAATCAGACAATTACTGCATTTAGGGATAAAGGAGAAATGGAAAGAACTCATCCTTTTTGTGGCAGCTAGCTTAGATGTGTCACAAAATCACCTTCTGTGTTCCATTCTTTGTAAGAGTGCCAGCTGTGAAACACATGGTGGAAACCAAATTACAGGGAAGAAATCTCCATGTTCCGAAAAAAAGAGTCCCCATAGTGTTCACTCTGTCATTCTCTGAAGTACCATCACTGGGAATAGGATGGGAGACAAAAAGGGAGTGAAAGACATGGCTTAGCAGCATCATTTCTAGTTCCCTTGCCAGACACATCAACCCAGACATCAGGCATCTTTGGCTTTTTAGGTCTTAATATGAAAAGAGGCTTCTCAATCTGAGCTGTTTCTCAAAAAGACAATTGGACATGGAGAGTGTGTGAGTGGCTTTTGAAGGGCAGTAACAACAGAGAATGTGCATAAGGAATACATGTGTGGTAGTGTGATTTTTCAGGGTCAGCCTCAGTTACCAGAGTCAAGTTGTTGTGAAATGCTAAAGAGTAGTCAATAATAAAATAAATTTCTGCAGTGGTGTGACTTCATCAGTAAAGACATGGTGTTGTCAGAGACATTCTGTTGTGAGAAGAGGTTCACATAGAGAAGCTTGTTCTGGTGTTCTTGAGCAATATAACTGAAAGGTCTTCCTAGGGGCCCTTCCCTGGTTGGAATATCAAACAAACCATGTGTTTTTTCTGTATTATCCTACCTCTGAGAAGGAGTTCTGCTTTAAGATTACAAAACCTATATGTGCCAAATACAGCTAATGACAGAGACTTGGAAAAGAGCTGACTTGGTTTGTGGTGGAAATTTACTTGGCTCGTGAAAAGGTTACAGCATTTCAGTTTGCTGGCTTTCAAAGCTGCCCACTTAGTGTATCTTCATCTGCTGTTTGTTAAGTAACAGCTTTTTTGCCCCTAACAAGATAAATATTTCTGGACTATGCCACGAGAAAGCATTGTTGAGCAGGTCATTACTCTCGCTGAAATGTTCTTGATTTGAGTAGGCAGATTTAATGCTGAGTTCAGGATATCAGGTTTTCAATCATTTCATTGAGTCAGTAGCCAGTTCTGATCCCCGTGGTTTGGAGAGGATTATATGCAGGTCACTTATAAAAGGATTCAGTCTTGCACAGGTCTGAGGGAAGAAATGGTCACCTTACTGTAAAATATGTGTTTCTTTTGAAATGTATTCAATATACAACCCATGACAGAGTCCTTTGAAAATGTGGAATAGCTTTGAACTTGTGTAATGCTCATCCTTACAGAGACAGTTTTTCTGCACAGACCCAGTGACACTGGAGATACCAAGTTACATTTTTCTTTGAACACCATTGGGAAGAAGCTTAGCATAATGTCAGAAAGATGCTCATTTCATGTTCCTGAATAAACTTTATTCAGGGTTTTTTTTTAAACTGTCTTTATATCAGTGCTGAAAATAAGACTGAACTAATGAACCAGTGAATATGGTGTCAGACATCAAGTTAATTGTCCTGTTGAACTTTGTTTAACACAGACTTAGGAAAGTATTATGGAATTGTATGCAGATACACATTCTGCAATTAAAAGCTCAGATATTTGCTTCTGCTGAAGCTGTTCATTAGAGTTGTTGTAGATTCCCCATCCCTGGAAGTGTTCAAGGCCAGATGGAACAGAACTTTAAGCAACCTGGTCTAGTGGAAGGCATCCCTGCTCATGGCAGGGGTGTTGGAACTAGATGGTCTTCAAGGTCCCTTCCAATCCAAGCCATTCTATGAACTGTAGGTGTTTTGAATCCCGAGTGTCTACTGGGGAAAAAAAATTATAAACAGTGAGCACAATATTCAAATAGTCATAAAAAACAAACCTTAATGCACTTTTGCTGTATTTGGATTGTTTGGGAGGACCTTCATGTACCTTCAATTCAAGTAAAAAGAGAATTCTCTTGATGGAGTCTGAAAACCTTATTTCAATATTGCAGCAATACATTAATGCCTCAAGGCATTAGTATAATCCATATGAATTACAACTGAAATACTTGTAGAACTTCTTGGTAATCAATGTGCAGTGATACTGTAGGCCTATTTACAGGATTAAAAACAGCTATCATGAAGCCAGTAGCAAGCTTACAGAATTGGATTTCCCCATTTAGTCAGGAACAATGACTTAATTTGCTTTAAATGTCTTGTCCATTCTACTATTTTGTATTTTTAAAAAATAAAATTTGAAGGTGAAACAAATTGCTTCCTTTCTTTGCCAGGGAGTTTATTTTTAACATTTGCTGTTCTTTTTAGGGTCGTGTGATAAAGGGGTCCTACAAGTTCCATGCCATTATCACAACATTTGAAATGATCTTGACTGACTGCCCAGAGCTGCGTAACATTCCATGGCGTTGCGTGGTCATTGATGAGGCCCACAGGCTGAAAAACAGGAACTGTAAGCTTTTGGAAGGACTCAAGATGATGGATCTGGTCAGTGTGAATCTCTCTAATCTTTGAGTCTTCTGTAGTTTTATTACTTCTGATTTATGGTTTAATCAAAAAGTAAAATAAAAGGGTTTTTTCTCAAATAAATCATCAGGTTTTAAGAAGAACAAAAGAATGCAGATGAGAAAGTATAAAATACCTGGAAGCATATGCATACCTTCAGTTTTGGAGTGCTGATATTTAATAAGATTTTTCATTGATTTAGGTGTAGAATAATGTGGATTCTCTTAAGACAATAAAAATAAATTTATTCTTTCCTTTCTCTCCCTTCATGTGAATTAATCCATAGTCACTTCTTCACATAGACATTTATTTAAAAGTGTAATGTGGTCAGGTGGCCCAATTTGGCCATGAGAGTTAAACTGCTCTGCATTAATTTCAGCTCTTATGTTAATTTGTTGTTTGGCCATAAGGATAATCTTTCTTATTTACTAAGGAAGGACAAGTGAGTTGGTTTCTGATGCTTACATAAATATGTGTTATGTTATGTGTACAAAATAGGTGCATTAAATTCATAGAGAAAAATAAGACAATGTGAAGATATTTACCATTTAAAATACACAATAATTACTTTGTTTTGGGCAGAATATTCTTTTAAAATGTGAGAACAATGCAGTCATGCTAAACTAATACCTGTAATTCGGTCTTTTAAAATGCTGTATACCTTTTGTTTTTCTTATTGTGGTTGCTGTTAGAGGAAAGCAGAGCTTACACTCTTACAGACTACAGATAGAGATATGGGACTTTTCACATTAGTTCTTATTACTCTGTTAAATTTATGTTTGGCTCTGGGCTAGTTGCTGAACCTGTCTGGGCTCCTTCTCTACAGCTACTTTAGTCTCTACCACTCTTGTGCTCTTTAGCATGTAGTAGGAAGGTAGAACTCTGCTTCAGGTTTCCTGTTAGATCCTGTGTTGATCTCCTGGCCTGAGGAGATCAGTGCACTGAGGGGAATTGGAGGTGTGGTAAATAAATGATTTTTTACTGCAAATGATGGATTAGGTTCAACTGTTCTTTGCCATCTAAAGCTCATTGTACTTGTGAAAGGGATGGGACATTGTGGACCAGTAAAATCTGTTCTTGTATCTTGGAGGACTTTTGAAGCTGCTTAAGTAGTGAAGTGTTTTTCTGGGCTATCACTGAAGGAACACCAGAGTACCAGTTAGAAATGTCCTGAGAACAGTTTTATGTAAGTAGCTGGGGGAGGGGAGAGGAAGCAAAGGTGAGACAGACATATGGTGACACGGGGAAAGAATTTTGTGTATTTTTCCATTGGAAATTAAAGTGATGGATTCCTAGGCAACTGTTTCTTAACCTTTCAGGAGCATAAAGTGTTGCTTACTGGAACCCCTTTGCAAAACACAGTAGAAGAGCTGTTTAGCTTGCTTCACTTCTTGGAACCAGGTCGCTTTCCATCAGAAACCACATTCATGCAAGAATTTGGGGATCTTAAAACTGAAGAGCAGGTAAACTTATCTTGCACACTTACTTTTCTATTTAGATATTGTGAATTTATCCATTTTATTGTATATGAACTTCCTTATTTGCTTTTTAAAATAATACCTATTTTTTTCCTGGAATACCATGGTGGGTTTATCCCTTTTTTTTTTCTTTGTTTATTTTCATTTAGTTGAGGGTTTTTTGCTTTTGGTCAAAAGTAATTCTGCCTTTTCACTGTTTTGGGCTTTTTTTTTCTTTTTTTTTCTTTTTTTTTCTTTTTTTTTCTTTTTTTTTTTCTTTGTCCATTGGTCTTGCAGAAACAGGAAGACATTCCTTTTATTAAAATGTAGTGTTTAAAAAATAGAGGTGGGGTGTCTTGTAATGGTTTCTGGATGAAAATACTTCTATGAGAATTAACTTGTCAGTTGACATTCTTCCTTAAGCATCAGAGTGAAGGGACTCTCCCTGTAACTTCTGCGGAATTAATATCTGAGAGTTTTCTCAGTGACTTAAGTGCAACCAGGAACATACTAGAAACCCAGATTAACAAGAGGTAACCAAGTAGAGGGAATTTGGGTTTTTTACTCAGAAATAGATTTCTTGAGCTGTCCAAGAGAAGAAGTGCATAAATTATACAAAATGAAAGACCCTAGGTGCAACGTGTGTTATATCTCAAATGTAAAATGTTTCTTTGTATGTATCAAAATGTTTTAAAAGGCCAAACCACCTTAATATTAGGAGGTAACTGAAGCATGGCATCTTAATTTGGCCCTTTGCTTCCTGTGGTAATAACTGTGTGTATTTTTGTATGCAACTTTGCTGGCTTTGTCTGAAAATTCAATTTTTGATATCTTTCAACTTTTGACTGCTTGAATTTGTTGACTTTCTTTGAGAACAACTCTTTCACACATCATAGTCTAAATTACAAAATAGCTCTTCCTCTGGCCCCTGGCCTCCTGGCAAAATAGGATATGTTTCCATGGGTTGTGCATGCTATTACATGTCAGTCAGAATGGACACTGACCTGACTGAAAGTGAGCCAGATCTGATGCAGAAGCCATGTAGACCTGTTAATGAACTGTTTGAACTGGAGCTAATATATCCTAGCTCTCAACATAGCTTTTGTATGGCCAGCTCAAAATGACTGGAAGCTTTTGAATCCATACATGGAACTATTACTAAAATAATGCCAATAGCAGATCAGAATTAGATTGGTTCAACAAGTTCAGGAGAACTTCTTTATCTGTTGACACTTAGATGTTTTGGAATTGGGTTTGTCTTTTAAGTGGTGGGACAGGTTATGTGTTAATTAGTGGCTTGGGTTTTCCTCTCCATTCCTTGCAGTTGTATTCCATATATTTTCTCAATTGTTCATCCCTCTCTGCTAATTACCTTTTCTGTTCTGAAGTTGGATTATTACTAAGGGAATAATGTAAATTCAGGAGAAAGTATCTTTTGTTCATATTTCTGCTGTGCAGCTCTGCATCAGGAGATGACCAATTTCAGGGTGAATTTTTAGCTCTTCAGCACTGAGATGGTTTGTACGTTGAAGCACGGCCTAAAACAACCTAAATACCAGGTGTTTTGGTTTTGTTTTTTTTTTAATATGGAATACATTTGAGCTTTTTATGTAAGAGACTTTACAAAAACTTAAACTTAGCCTTTTTTTTTTAGGAAAACTAACATTTTCTTCTTTGCCCCTCCCACCCTTTAGGATGTGTCTTAATGAATATTCCAGAAAACCTGGGGACACTAAAAATTATCAGTGTCATAAGTGGTAACAGAAATATGATATTTTTAGACCAGTCCTAAATAGTTTTCTACTTCAGTAGATGTCAAAACTAGGGAAATAAGAAAATAATTAGAAGCAGATACCTGAAGTGGGAAAATAGCATTAAATACTGATTAGTAATTAGAAGTGAACTGCAAAAGTTATCTTAAAAGTGTCAGATTTGCTAATTTAACAAAGGGTTACTCTGCATGATTTGTGTGCAGTACTGTCCATGTCTAGAAGGATAGTTCTGAGTGAGATCTATTTAATTACAGACATCACTAAACTGAAGGGCTACACACCAAAAACAGACTTTAGAAATGTGTATGTCAATGAGTTAACAAGGAGAACTTGCTGCTGAGTCACTGAAGAAAGATTTTTTACAATGATCTCTACTTGGCATTTGAAGTAGAAAACAAGGTTTTTAGAATGAAGGAAATTGAAAAAAGAATATTTGATTTCTAGCAGTTTTAATTCAGTTATTTTATTAAACATCTGTTTTCCAGGTGCAAAAACTGCAAGCTATTTTGAAGCCGATGATGCTGAGACGTCTCAAGGAGGATGTGGAAAAGAACCTGGCCCCCAAAGAGGAAACCATCATTGAAGTTGAGCTGACAAATATTCAGAAGAAATACTATCGTGCTATTCTTGAAAAGAATTTCACATTTCTTTCCAAGGGCGGAGGTCAGGCAAATGTACCTAATCTTTTAAACACTATGATGGAACTAAGAAAATGCTGCAATCATCCATACCTTATTAATGGTAGGCTGCCTACTTTTCTCCTCATTTGAAAAATGGTTATAAAAATGTTCACTAGGTATAAATTCTATTTTAGCATATCTTTTTATTTATTCATTTATTTTAAGTAGAAAAGTGAGATAACCTTTTAGATTCTCATAGGTATGGATATCTGATAGCCAGGACAGTGCTGCTGTTGCAGCTGCTTTTTTCTGTGCTGCTTTTTTTCAAGGCTTCCTGACAGACTTAGCCCAGGCTGTGTTAATGTTGGTATTATTAAGTTTTCCTTTCTGTTATTTGTGAAAAACAAGACTTCAGTTATCATGCAGGTTGTTGGATGCTAGCATGAATATGGTAATTTTTTCTTCACTTATCATTAGCTGCTACTTACTTTCTTGCTGTCAAACATCATAAGGTAGTAACTTAAATCTTCTGAATAAAAGTTGCAGAGTAAGAAATTGTGATCAAACTTGCTTTTATGACCACCTGTTGTCAGTTACTTTTCTTAATTTGACTAGTAAGAGAAAGATTAGGATGAAAGAGTAAGAGTAAGTAAGAGAAAGATTAGGATGACTTCAGTGGCTTTTTCTGTGTGATGGGTTTAGATCAGGATTATATTTGGCAAGTAGTATGGAATCATAAAATATCTTAAGTTGAAAGGGAGCCATAGGGATTATTGAGTCCAACTCTCTGCTCCTCACAGAACTACCTAAAACTGAATCATATCACTTAAGGACCAGATGGTCCTTGAGCTCTACTTGTGGTGCCATGACCACTTCCCTGGGGAGGCTGTTCCAGTGACCAGCCCTGTGATGAACCAGCCAGCTCTGTGTGAAGTTATGCTTAACTTGTATGTGCTGGTCAGTTCTTCCCTTTGAGGGTGCAACACAATCCTCCATACAGGGTTGCATTCTACTAGTTTCTTGTTTCCCAACTCCTGTTTCTTACTAGATATGATTTAAGGTTGGTTTATGCTGGTTATAGGCTTCATGATGAAAGACTGTTTTGTTCCAGAGCCATATGTGTTTTCAGGTTTTTATTGTATGACTTCCATATTGCAGTACTTTAAGTTTTTTTTCCTTGACATTTTTTTGTTTGGGGGGGGGAATGCTTAAACTGATTAATGAAATTACATCTAATTACATTTCATGCACAAGTAATTATTCCAAAGACATAATATAGGCTTACTCCAAAGGACTTCAACTTGTCCATGCTGGTGGCTGCTCAGTTTCTAAACTCATATGACATACAGTAAAGTAGCTTTGTGGTTCTAGTGCAGAGTTTGTTGGGGTTTTTTTCTTGATTTTTTTGGCTTAAGTTAATCCATTATATAAATGAGTTTATCAGAATAGTTTAGGCTGTTCAGGTTATGGGTGTTTGAATTGATGCTTCTTGGCTTTCAGCTAGTTTTTAACCTTGCTATTATTTTTCCTTATTTCATGTTTATTGAAAGGAAAAAAAAATAATATTTTTCTCCTACTTTGTCAAATAGAGTTTATGAGCAGTGATTGCAGTGTTGCCTACAGCAGTGATTTTTTTTCCCTCAGAAATCTTGTATCATTTAATATAATTAAGAGACTGATAAAGTTCAGGTGTTAATTTAGAAAACCTCAAATATTTTTTGATTAGTGTATCTTAATAAAGGGAGGTGGTTTTGTCTCTTAATGCATTTGCCTTTATCAAACATTTTTGTGATGTTTGGAACCTTGGGACTTGCTTGGTATCATTCAGCAACATGGCAGGTGGTTTGAGCCTTCAGATTTGATGGGAAAAAGAAATCCTGATGTGGTAGCATGGAGATGGAACTAAACAAATACATTCTTTGTAGTTCTAGGGCAGAAAATACCTCCTACATGCTGTAGTCATCTGAGCCCAAGGTTATATTTTGCTGATTGAAATTTAACAACTTTGTAGTTAGTGAAATGGCACAAGTTTATTTTATTTCTGCTCTGTTTTTGCAGTGCGGGTACTTAAGGTTGCCTAGTATTCTCCTGGTGAATGATTTCTTGCAGTAGCAAGTTCTGTTTTCTAAGCTTAACTGCTTTTATAAAAGTGTCTCTGAATCCTCATTTTCTTCCCAGTTTGTGGGGTTTGTGAACAAGCATTTTTATTTGAACATTTGAATCTGTTTTGTTTTGTGTAAAAGTTGCAAACAAGTCTTCTATATGACTTCAGTTAAGGCTATATGATGGAAGTAGTGTGGTAGGAGTTGAATGTAAAGTGGGGTGGTTTTTTCTTTCTTGATTGATGGATATGTTCTGCTGAGACTAGGAGTAGGCTTCTAGAAGTAGTTACAGCATGTTGGGTATTCTCCAGTCAGCTTGGATAAAGCATTGTCTGTCATTTTTCTTAGGGCTGGACTCCTTGTTTTCTCCATAGCAACCATTCTCAAGTATTTATACATTGTTCCTCTCTCTATCTCCAAGAACCAGCAGTGGGGAATGCCTCTGTAGTTACACATCTTAGTGTTGACCACCAGAAAGGCTCCTTACTCTTGTTTGTTGTGCCCTCTTGAGCCCTGGAAGCCTCTCCTAATGAAGAGTAGAAGTGGAGCTTTCCCTGACTGACCAAGCACACATTCAAATACTTTCCTTTCATCCCCTGCTAAATATCAGCTAGAATAGGAAGTAATTTTACAGACCTGCAAGTACTGCATCAAGTAACTTTTGGGTAACAGGCTGCTCAGTGGACATGACGTAATTACAATTGAAGTAGGAATTAAAAAAAAAAAAGGTTGGTCTTCTACAAGATTTAGCTAGGACAGAGTTATTGAAAGAACAGATTTTTGGAGTTATCTGTACTGAATTTGGGTCTTGGTGTGACCAAGCTCTGATACTGTAGATTCACCATTCAGTAGACCAGATTGTGGGTTTGTTGTGGTGGGGTTTGCTTTTGCAGATGCTGTTCTTGCAAATTGGCTTGCTTCACAGTAGTGAAACTTACATCTGGATATCACAGTTGAGTCAGAAATAATTGCTGTAACCTGGAAAGATGACTGAAATTACTGTATGGGAGCTGCTTGACAGCCTGCTGTATCCTGGAATTGCCAAAGTTCAGTACAGAATCGGAGATTTACTGCCCAAAATTCTGCCCGTGTTACCAAGATGGGCAGTGATATGAATGAAGGGAACTTTGAGTGTCTGCTTACACTCATTTCATTTGGGCTTACTTTCCTTATGTGCAAACCTTTAAGATGATCCAGGGAGTCCAGATCAGGAAAATCCAGGGATGTAAAACTCTCTTGAAATGCGGTCACATCTTGAGTCCGTGGGGTTCTGTGAAAGGGAGCGGTGTGAGCTCAGGAGCAGCACGGAGCTGTCAGGCAGCCTGCCCCGCGTGGGATCTGCTGCAGGCACCGCGTTACAGCAGGCACTGAACCAGCCTTCGCACAGCCAGGGCGCGTTCCGTGTTTGTTTACAGGCATCTCCTTAGAGCTGGGATTTGAGACAGGGATGCTCAGCAGAAGCCTGGCAGTAAGCTGTTCTTCCCCCTCCCCCCAACCCTTCCATCTTGCCTTGTGCTATTCAAAAGCAGTATTGAAGCTGAATATAAGACAAACTAGAAATATTTTATAAACTACGTTTTGTTGCCAAAAAGAAAAGCAGAGGGGAAAAAAGGATGGCTCAAAAAAAGGGCTTCTTTGGGAGTAAAATAAGCTTAGAACAAAAATTCCTAACATTTTACATGCCAAGATTGGCAATCTGATAGTTCTTGGAATTGCCCACCTTGTAGAAATGACTTAAAAATGGAATAAAAGCATAGGAGAGATTGAAGAGAAAGCTTGAACTTGGTCTGTAGTCTTCCAATACTAAGCAGAACAAGAAAATAGTTGCTGCTGTGCGTATCATTCATAGGCAAAGTGAGTGGCAAGAGAGAACTTTTGACTAATGCTGGAAAGAATAAATACGTTGGATAGCTTCATCAAACTGGACAAAAAAAAAACATGCAGTGAGAAAAAACTAAATAGAAGGTAAAATAATAATTTCATAGCTGCTTCTGCCCCCGTGTTTTTGTTTGGATTTTTATTTTGAAATTAATAATGAAAGGAGCAGGATCAGGTCATGTGAATGTTTAAGGCTGATTTTAGAGGCAGATATTAAATGTGATTTGCATCCCTTGTATTTTCCTGTAGAAACAACACATTGTTTTCTTTCATGTTACATTTTTAAAAAGAACAAAAAATCAATTTTATTAGTTGAAATATGTTTAATTTTTTTCACCTTTTTTCATTTTTTTTTCATTGAATTGTGTGTGTCAATATTTCTATGCATTTATTTAGGAAAGAGTTTAGTATTGTTCAAAAGAGGAAAAAAAAGAATGAATTCTCAGAGCTAGGTTTTATTTGTGCTGTATTTGTGTATCTGTTTGCTTTAAATTTAAGCTTAATATTTTTTATAAATGTTTATTTTTTTTATAAATGTTTGTTCACATAGTGCTTAAAACATTCCTGCAGTTTCTATAGGGTATTGAAGGCGAGCTCATTGTTTATTAATAAAACCCTTTGCAGTGTTCATGTATTGCTGTCCAATCTTTGCAGGTGCTGAAGAGAAAATTTTGGAAGAGTTTAAAGAAACACACAATGCCGACTCTCCAGATTTTCAGCTCCAGGCAATGATCCAGGCTGCTGGCAAGCTCGTACTGATTGACAAGCTGCTGCCAAAACTGAAGGCTGGTGGCCACAGGGTGCTTATCTTTTCCCAGATGGTGCGCTGCTTGGACATACTGGAAGACTACCTCATTCAAAGACGGTGAGAGCAACAATATAATACAATTATAAATAAACTGTGCCTTCCTCTGTGACCACTGCATTTAACCTGTGAGTAATCCATATAGAAAGGGAAGAAATTAAAACAGTGTTTTCTATAGTGATCTGACTTAAGGGAAAGAGCAAACCTGGAGGTTGCAAGTACTGAGCCCATTCTTTTGAATGAAAACAAAATGACCTCATATGGAGAGCTTTAAACCTCTCAGTTAAATGTTTTGGTGGCTCTAGAGTTTTTTAGTTCAGGCCTAAATTTTTATCAAATACCTTATAGTCAAAGTCTGTTCTTTACCAAAGAAAGAGACAAAGTAGTATGTCTTTTCTGATTAAGTTAGTCTCTTAGTTTGTTGTAGTTCTTCTAACCCCATAGAAGCATATTTGTCTTTGTTGTTTTTAATGGCATATTCTTTTAAAGAAGCAGTGCCATTGCAGTTAAGCAATCCCTATAATGCATCTCTTTTTCAGGTACCCTTACGAACGAATTGATGGTCGAGTGAGAGGGAACTTGCGTCAGGCAGCTATTGACAGGTTTTCAAGACCTGATTCTGATAGGTTTGTTTTCCTGCTGTGTACAAGGGCAGGAGGTTTGGGCATTAATCTTACTGCTGCTGATACCTGCATCATTTTTGATTCAGACTGGAATCCCCAAAATGACCTCCAGGTAATATTACAAGAGATGATTTTATTGAAAATTAAATTTTTCTTTGCCTTTTTACTGTGAAATTTTCTTCACCTACCAGAGAAATTATCTGTTGTTGCTCTCTTGAAAGCATAAACAATATTATTTATATTGAAAAAAAATAAACTTTTAAAGTATGTTCTCTCTATTGGTTATTTCAAATTCTTTTTTCTTCCATTTGTAACCCGTAACTGAGTATCTGCCTTTGTTTCTTCAGGCTCAAGCACGATGTCACAGAATAGGGCAGAGCAAATCAGTGAAAATTTACAGGTTGATAACAAGGAATTCTTATGAAAGGGAAATGTTTGACAAAGCTAGCCTGAAGCTGGGCCTTGATAAGGCTGTGCTACAATCTATGAGCGGAAGAGAAAATGCCACAAATGGGGTAAGAAATAGTTTTTTTAAGATGCATTATCAACAAATGCTATGAAGGTGTTACACTTTGCTTGCCTGTTTGTGTTTTAGCTAGAGAACAGTGGTTTTCAGATGGAGTGTGGCTGATAGTTTAGTCGGGTTAAATAAGGGCATTGGCTCCATGAACTGGCTCAGCCTATCTAATGGCTCACTTATTGCCAAAAGGGGGCAAGTGGAGTCATGTTCCTTCAATCCTGATCCATTCTCATCGTTCCACCCTTTATATTATGTTGATCCTGACACTTTATGGAGTTCTTCTAGTTAGCTTTTGCTGGTGTAGGCTTTTTGCTTTGGGACTTACTTTGCTTTAGCTTTTTCATCAGGTTAGTAAGTTACATCTGCTCCCAGGAGGTGTTTAGCAGTCATCAAAGCTAAAGGGATTCAGTGACAATGAATTATTAAATCGTTTAAACCACTCACATAACTTCACCCTGAGAATTTTGTTGTTTGTATTCTTCTTTAAAAGGTGATTTCAGTATGAATGTTTAATTGACCATGACCACATTATCGTAGAGTTTCAGTTCTTAAAATGCCAAATACGAGGATGATCCATCTGATTTTGCTGTCAGATGAACACATTGGCTGGTGTCAAAAAAACCCAAAACTGTAACCCCTCTTATGTGTTACAGGTGCAACAGCTATCTAAAAAAGAAATAGAAGATCTTCTTCGAAAGGGGGCATATGGTGCTCTGATGGATGAGGAAGATGAAGGGTCTAAGTTTTGTGAAGAGGATATAGATCAGATTCTCTTAAGGAGAACACACACAATTACTATTGAATCTGAAGGAAAAGGCTCAACATTTGCAAAGGTATGCATTGACATTCAGAGGAAAATGAATAAAACGTGACCAGAATAGATGGAAGTATATTAAATTGCCTTCTGTGTAAATTTATTTTTTTAGTGTACTTGTCTCTTTCTTGATACTGCTTCTTCCTAAGTATTGTATTTGCTTGTGAAAAACAGGTATTTTTTGTAGCATACAGTTAAGAAATCAATCCACTTGCTTTTACTTTTACTAGGCTAGTTTTGTTGCATCTGGGAACAGGACAGATATTTCTTTGGATGACCCTAATTTCTGGCAGAAGTGGGCAAAGAAAGCTGAGCTGGATATCGATGCTCTAAATGGAAGGGTAAGGTTTATAACTCTTTCTAGTACAATTAAATTGAAGATTTTCTCCTCCCCCTCCATCCCCTCTTAAATTTATACATTTTCCCTGTAATTTTAGAACAACCTAGTTATTGATACACCACGAGTAAGGAAGCAAACCAGACTCTACAGTGCAGTCAAAGAGGATGAGCTGATGGAGTTTTCAGACCTGGAAAGTGATTCTGAGGAAAAGCCTAGCACAAAGCCCCGTAGGCCTCAGGACAAATCACAAGGTTATGCAAGAAGTGAATGTTTCAGGGTGGAGAAGAACTTGTTGGTTTATGGGTAAGATATGCAAATAGAATATACTAATTGTGGCTAAGGACCTGAAAATAAATTATATATAGTAAATAACTCATCCTTCTCTTGGACACATTCACATGCCATCATACTGTATACCATCATACTGTATAATGCTTATACATGCCAGTCAGATTTGGTTTTGGTTGCTATATATATAAATTGCACTTATATGTGTTACTTAGTTTAAAGTATCTGAGTGTGTCACAGATGGCTATGAGCTCACTGGTAAGATAAGTGGTTTTGTGATGACAGAATATTTGTTTCTGGTTTCTCAGTGTAAAGAATTCTTGACTTAATGAGTTTCAACCTCTCTTTTCTAAGTGTTGAAGAGAATAATAGTGTATTTGTAAAGAACAAAGTGGTTTTGAAATCAACAGTCAATCTAGACTTTGTCACCACTTACATTAAGATACTTGATATTTTCCCCATTGAGTGTGCTAATTTGAATTTTATCTCTTTGCAAGCAGGTAGCTATATTTGACTTCTAACATGGTGGCCTTCAGAATGACCGTCTTTATTTTTAGAAATTAGTGTACAAAAGTTGCTAGTAATAGGTTTCTGGTTCAAAATAGGAATTGTTCCTCAAATCCCATGATTGTAGGGATTGGTTGAGTTTCCTATTTGTAGCTTACTGGGACCTTTAGAGTTAAACATATGTACTTTATTAATTTGAGTGTAGTTCAATTGCAGCTTTACGAGCAGTGAACTTATTGCCTGTTCTGTAAAATAAACATTCTTAACTCTTTGGTGCTGGAAGTTTGATTCCCTGACATAACCTGCAGATGCAAAATGCATTAGCACTAACACAGGAGGTCCCAAGTTGCTTGATACCAGGAGTTGAATTGAAAGTCACAAATTAAAATACCAGTACCCCGGCTGTTGTATTGAACGTATTTTTCTTGTAGCTGGGGTCGGTGGACTGACATCCTCTCACATGGGCGCTATAAACGTCAGCTAACAGAGCAAGATGTGGAAACCATCTGCCGGACTATCCTGGTGTATTGTCTTAATCATTACAAAGGGGATGAAAATATCAAAAGTTTCATCTGGGATCTGATCACTCCAACTGCAGATGGGCAAACTCGAGCTTTGGTTAATCATTCCGGTATGTCTACCACAATCAAATAATGATGCTAGTAAATAGGAAAGAATTGCTTCAGTCGTGCTATGTGTTTGGCTTAAACTATAGCCATTCTGACATGTTGTAGGATCTTGTCAGATTTTATGAGTAAGGTGGGCTTTGACTTGGTCTGTACTTAAAGGGGAAGTCTCCCTCAGACACTTTGTAGAATGCAGTTCTCTTTCCTTTAAATTGGTTTTAAACAGATATTCCAGCATTATTTTTTGCTGGCACCTACTGCTGGATTTAATCTCTTTTAAATTGTCATTAATCAGAAAGCTTGTTTCCTTACGGCCATTTAGATTCATGAGAGTTTTTACAAGAAATATTTATATAACACCATTTTCTGGCTAGCACTCTGAATTTTTGAAATCTTCACACCTAAATTTGCATGAAAGTTTTGGTTGATTTTGTTACTTGCAATTTTCTATACTGAGTCATGTTGCTGTTCAGTTTTTGGTGGTTGTGTTGCCCTCAAAGTAATGAATACTTAGCTTTAAACGTATGTTTGTAATGTTGTTTGGGGTGAGAGTTTTTCTATTCCAGTTGTGTAAGAAATATTGGGGGTTTTCTAGGTCTGTCTGCACCAGTGCCCAGAGGGAGGAAAGGGAAGAAAGTAAAAGCCCAGAGTTCACAGCCAATGCTGCAAGATGCTGATTGGCTCACAACCTGTAATCCAGATGTATTATTTCAAGAAGACAGCTATAGGAAACATCTTAAACATCACTGTAATAAGTAAGTACTAATAAATGTTTCATTTAGAGGTTTGGGATTTTTTTAAAACTACATGCTTTTGAAAAGTCCACAACTTTGGATATATTGATAGAACACAGGGACATTTATGAGGATGTAAAGGCTATTATTACTTTTTAATTTGGGGATAATCATCTTAAGAGATATCTGGACACTTGTGTAAGCTCTTTGTGACAGATCAGCACAGTTCTGAAGAAAATTATTCTCTTCTTATTAAATAAGAATGGAATCAGATAAGGTTATTTTTTTACCATGGAAAGTATAGACTATCGTCCTACACTAAGTCTATTTCACTTGACAATTGGCTATCTTTAAATAAAAGCTGTTTGTTTCTTACCTTCTTATGGAGTCACTCAGGCTGGTATTTAAAGTTCTGTTCCATAGATGTTAAACTCATATATCCAGTCCTCAATTTCAGGAGTTTCATGTAGTAATTCACCTATATGTGGCATATATTTTCTCTTTATTCTTTCTCTCCTTTACTCTCTTGCTCTCCTCAGAGAATATTTATGTATATATAATATATATAAATTATCTATATAAATAGGCAATAATATAATATGTAATAAATATACAGAATATTTATTCTTTCTCCTTTGAGATGAAATTCCTCACCAAACTCTTTTATCTGAATTTATTTGTCCTGATTTGATTTTTGAAATTCTAAACATGTTACTAAACCAAAAGCTTTTGGGGATAAAGGTATATAATGTTTTATTGTTTCATTAATGTCTCTTAAGAACCTTCCTTGCATATTTTCTGGCTTTTGTTTTATAGTATCTTATTTTTGTGTCAGCTTTCTTTGATGCCATCTCAGTTTTGCTTACTATATTCTCCATATAGGCACTGAACCTTGTCCCAAAAATACCTTGGTTTAGAGCTGGAAACGTGGTTGATTGATTTTGGGATGTTTGGTTTTGTTTTTAAATTTCTATTCTTCATTGTAGATATATAATCATGCAGTTGTAATGCTGTGTTACTGAAAGGTCATCATTACTTTTGTGGTTTGAATATGTATTGGGTCTCATTAATGCTGTTTAGTGGAAAGATACTATTGATTTGAAAAGTACCTGTGGGCTGTCAATAGGGGGTGTGATGTGAAGGAGAAAAGGCATTTAAGGGGTTTATTAGCTCATTTCCAGATGCTAACCAAGCTTAATTCTTAGCTGATGACAACAGATACTCATAGAATTACATTAGTGAGTGCACTTCCAAATAAACGGCTTTCTGATTTTTCTGAACTGTTACTCAGGTCTGTTATTACATTTCACTTACTCTTAAAGTAATAAAATTCTTTCCTGTAACATTATTTTAATCTCTCAGGTAACATGTCTTCATTACTTGCTATATCAGTTTGCAGATCTGACTTAATTTTTTAAATACTGCTTTAATAATACAATAGAACAACTGCAAGGACTGGGAAGACTGGTAAATATGCAAGAATGTTTTCAGTTGCTATCTTTTTCCTTCACTTCCCAGATTCACCAGGACTAAATGAATTGTAGAAGCCACATGTTTTTAGCACAGGTAAAATCAAACAGAGGTGGAGCCAGTTAATAATCTGAGTAATTTCCTTGAAAAGGTACCAGTTGAAGTTGGCTTTTTAAGAATTGGTGTCCTTTTCTTAAGCAGCATATATGCTGGTTTAATGCATAGGACTCCTGGAAGGTGCAAAGAGCCTCTGGTTTTTGGTTTATCTTGGGTTTTATTTCGTGCTTCTCCTCTTTGGCTTGATGTAACAGCTGTTATTGCTTAATACTAAGATGATAGAGACCCTCAACAGCTTATTTACATAGCCACACAGGGAGCAGGGACACCTTACTGGTCCCAGTTACTGTGCATACGGAAAGAAGCATGTCTGACATGTTTTGAATTGCAGACATGACCTTCATTCACATCTCTGCTCTTCCGAGGTTTGATTGAATAACACGTATGAAACCGGGTATTGCTCTAGTTGCATCTGATCTCTAACAAGGACCTCTCAAAACTGGTGGTGGTCTAAATTTTTCATGCAAGTGGGTGATCAGATTACTGCTTCCCTGGTCACCCTTGCTGTTCAGGAGCAGCAGTAATTCAACAGTTGCTGTGATGAATTTGGGTACAGTGAGAGGGCAGGTTGAGTAATCTCCATTTTAGCTGGTACTGGTTTTACTTCATGAACTAGGCAGCAGGGGGTGCCCTCAATTGGGCAAACATAGGAGAGCAAGATTATTTTCAGGTAGATACTTTTTCTACAGAAATGACCTCTTTTCTAGTCTCCTTGAAAAGCCAGTCTGCCATTCTCTCTCCTGCCAGCTTTGAGTGTGACCATAACACCTGACAGCACTTCCAAAAATGTCTGCAGTATTGCAGAAATGGGGAAAAATAAACTTGGCAACGAAGATTTTTCACTTCCTTGTAACAGTTAGGTTGTGCATAGGTAAAATGTAATAGCAGTTTGAACTATAAAGAGTAAAAATAGTTAATATCTCCCAAGGGAAATGGGGGATTATTTTTCCCCCCCATTCTCAGAAGCAAAAAGTTGTATAATCTGAAAAACCTGACATTCCATATTGAGGGTTTATTGTAAGGTAGTAAAACCAGATTTTATATCTCGTTTATTCCTACAACTTCTGATGTGCTTCCAAAAATGGTATTAAGGCAGCAGCTGAGGAAATTTTATGAGATAATGAAGCAGAACAGTTACTGAAAGCCATCTGCTCAGTTGTTTACAAACTTGCTTCAATACTTCAGAGGCAGTGGTAGAGTACGTGTCTAAACTTCACAAGCTGCACTAGGTAGAACTAAATGAAATGCGCCGGGGCCGGGCTGAGCTGGGTCCCTCTCTGTGCAGTGTAAGCAGTTGCCAGGCAGGCCTGTTGGAAGCCAGCAGAAAGCACCACACAGAGGTGATTATGTGCCACCATCTGTCACGCTTCAAGCCTACCATACAGCATGGCTAATCAGCCTTGGCAGGATGATGGATGAACAGCAGCAGCTGCCAAAAGCCACTGTTGGCAAACAGTCCTGAAGTTAAGAACTTTTTCCCCCCTCTGCCTTCCTCTCCAGGGTCCTGCTGCGTGTCCGCATGCTCTACTATCTACGACAAGAAGTTATAGGGGACCAAGCAGACAAGATCTTAGAGGGTGCTGACTCAAGGTTAGTGCAAGTGCAGGTTTATTTTTTGCTTTATGACTCTGGCTTTTGTAAAGTACACATACTATAATAATGCAGCGTTTAAAGGTGGTCACACTTTATCTCTTGTATGTCTGTTCTCAAGCAACCGAACTGTTTTATGAAGTGCAGTGGGTCATTTTCCTGGGGGAGGAAACGATGCGGGAAATGACAGAAGTGGATTTGCAGCTCTGCTAATATTGAGGGATTAGTCTATCTCAATTAAAAAAATTTAAAAAATACTAAGACCTTAAATGAATCATATTTAGATAACCATTTGACTCCCAAAATAGCCTAAGGGGGGGGGGGGCAGTATTTTTGTTGGTTTTTTTGGTTGATTAATTATTTTTTGTCATTTGTTTGTTTAACCATCCTAATTATTTTTAAGAGTATTTCAATTTCTGTATTAGGTTTTGGGGTGGTTTTCCAGCTCAAAATTTATATTTACAGAGCAGCGTAAAACACTTGGATTTTTTTAGGATGGTTTGTTTTTTTTTTTTTTTACTCTTTGTCGAGTAATACCTTTGAGAATGTGTATAATGCTGTGTTCACAGTGAAGTAGATGTATGGATACCTGAGCCATTCCATGCCGAAGTTCCTGCAGACTGGTGGGATAAGGAGGCAGATAAATCCCTTTTAATTGGAGTATTTAAACACGGTAAGTGGCGTCTCACTCTCAACAAAACTCAGTTGTAAAGCTTTCAGCGTGTAGGACTGTTCAGTCATAATATTAACAAGTATTGTTCCAAAGAACTGTTGGCTTGTATCTCCCTTTTTTCTTGCCTGCATTAAAAACCTAATATGAGCTGTAAATATCAGATGCTGTTTTTAAATGTTTGCAGAACATTTGAGAAGAAAACATTACTTTCTTGGCTGTAAATAAAACAAAGCCATATTTGTTTAAATAATAGCCAAATAGTTAGATAGATCTCCATAAACTTTGCTTCCAGCACTGCTTCACTTGCTAACTCTGCCAACCAGTGTCAAAGTGGACGGTGGGCTTAACCTCTGCTATTAATCTGTACAAGTGCCTCCTGGGCTTTGTTCCAAGCAATATTTCACAAATGTCAGTGTTGAGAACTCCCGGCTCCCTTGAGTGGGATGCAGCCTTGTTAACTTTGAAAGGCTGGGGATGCAGAGCTGGCATGATATATACAGTGAGCGATTCCTGATTATAATCCCAATTCTCTGGAGGTCGCAGAGGTATTCTCAGCAGCCCAGCCTGACTAAAGGGGAGAATGATGGCTTATAAAACCTTTCATGATTACAGTTTGGCTTGAGGCTCTACAGCAGTTAGGAGCAGTGTGTTGTAGTACAAATCCTAATTGAATTGTGCTGTTCTGCCTATGTACAGCAGCTCTGTGTTGTGGGCTCAGCTGAGGCAAGTCTAGTCTAAAAATCATTTTCCTGCAGTGCACTGTTGGGATCTGCCATTTTCCATCTAGTCAACTTGGGCAGTAAAAAAGCAAACAGCAGTTTGAAAACCATAGAGGGAACAGTGTCATCTTACTGACATGCATCATCCTAAACCTAATAAGACAGGTTCGTTGGCCTTACGTATAACCCATGTATGCAGCATTTTTGCAGCCTATATTGAGGGTTCCAGCAGGGCTGGAGCTATTGAAAATACGTGTGTGTGTCTGTGTGTGTGTGTGCGCGCTCCTGTTTGCGGCTGCGTGTTTCCACTGGCCAGTATTGAATGTCAAGAACCACTGTGAAAGTCATAAAGGAAACTTTAAGAAGTTTTTCACTTGTGAAAGATTTTTACTTTACTTTATAACAACATGAAATTTGATGCTTTCTTCAAAATCTTATGTGTGTTAATGTTATTGATGGGAAAATGTTTCTGTGCTGTTGGAATTCACCAACATGAACAATTTTTTAATATTAATTAAATGTTTCCAGCATGGCGATAGCGCCTTTGTTTTATTTAATAATAAATAAATGAATCCAGAAAATTGTACTTCTACTGCCTAGACCTGTTCTATTCACAGCTGGTCATAGCTTTTAAAAAGGCATTTGTCTCCCACTCTGCACACAGGTTATGAGAAGTACAATTCTATGAGAGCTGATCCAGCACTGTGCTTTCTGGAACGGGTTGGCATGCCTGATGCAAAGGCCATAGCTGCTGAACAGAGAGGGACAGACATGTTAGCAGATGGCGGTGATGGGTAAGGAGGACATGAAAAAATTAATAAACTTTATCAGCATTGTATATGTTGGCATGGGTTCATATGTCATATTATACTTACATGTTGCCTGAGGATATGAAGTGATCGTATGATGTACAAAGTACATAGATTTGTTTACACAGTTGAGCATGAAATACAAATGTGTAACTTGGTACACCATACTGATGGCTTTTGTAGCTTTTTTGCTTTTGTCCAGAAAATCAGCCCCCTCTCAAAACCAGTATTTTTCTTGAAAATATTTTAAAAATATTTTATAGGGGTGAATTCGACAGAGAGGATGAAGATCCAGAATATAAGCCAACCAGAACTCCCTTCAAGGATGAAATTGATGTAAGAGCTCCCAATTTTCTCTTAATTACAAATATGTACAACTACAACCGGTTCTCCATATTTATTTTAATGTGTGTTTTGTAAGTTTGAGAGCTACTGGATAAACACTCCTTACAAAGATTGTTTGCTGCTGTGTTTGAGAGATGACATATTTTTCTTCTCAAATTATGACATATGGTCAAAACTGAAAACTAAAATAACTTCTGTCTTCTCCCTAAGGAATTCGCAAACTCACCTCCAGAAGACAAAGAGGAGTCCATAGAATTACACCCAAGTAAGTCTATAGCAAAAAAATTTAAAAAGCAAAAAGGAATCGTTTAGTGAAAGGTGGACTGTTTATATTACCACATGAGGGGATAAGAGATGTTTTGGGACAATACCACAGAAAGCTTTTTGCTGCCAAATCTCTTCATGCTTCACATTTTTCAAAACAATTACATACTGTCTTTGAAAAATCCACATTATGGTTCTCTGGATTTCTAATTACATATTAGAAACGGTGGTGATAAAGACCGGATGTTTCATAATGCAGCCGTTGATGGTTTTGCCGATATAATCTTGGAAGTTACAAATACGTTGTTTCCTCAGTATGGAGGAAAATTGCCAAGTTTAAGTGAGAATAATAAAGTGGGAAATGATAAGCATAGGTGTTTCCTCAGAGGCAGAATGATCTTCTTAGTAATGTATTTAAAGATGCATTGCATTAATTTAAATACTTACACTGTTCATAATATGTTTGCATTCAAACATTGAATCATAGTGCTTGATGGTTATCTCTAAATGCTTTACAAGCATTTCTGAGTTCTTAGAGTTGGATGGTTTCATTCTATTTTCTACCTCTTACCAATAGTTAGCCTGTTTCTAATTCATTATGCACCAGTATTAGAGGCACATGTTCTTATCTGATAAAACAGAAATCCAGTTATAGCCATAGAAACTGAAATGTTTAGTGTTGGTTTTGCAGTGCAAATACTTCTCTGTTCTCTAGGCAAGCACAGTGAAAGCAATGCTGAGTTAGGGCAACTCTACTGGCCCAACACTTCAACCCTGACTACCCGTCTGCGTCGCCTCATTACTGCCTATCAGCGCAGCTATAAAAGGCAACAAATGAGGCAAGAGGCACTAATGAAGACTGACCGCAGGAGACGTCGGCCTCGAGAAGAAGTGAGGGCACTGGAGGCAGAAAGGGAAGCCATAATAACTGAGAAACGACAAAAGTGAGTTTCCTGGTGATAATCTTTCTTTAAATCTTATTTGAGCTTGTGTGTCACCCATACAGCTCTTTTGTTTTGAAAGAATAAAGGGGTTTTGGGGCTTCTAAAAGTGTTTGGAATCTTATCTATCCAGTGGCCTCACTTTTCTTGCTTCTTCCTTGACTAGATGGACAAGAAGAGAAGAAGCAGATTTTTATCGTGTGGTGTCTACTTTTGGAGTTATTTTTGATCCTGTAAAACATCAGTTTGAGTGGAATCAATTCAGAGCATTTGCCAGGCTTGACAAAAAATCGGATGAAAGCTTGGAAAAGTATTTTAATGGCTTTGTGAATATGTGTAGACGAGTGTGCCGAATGCCAGTCAAACCAGATGATGGTAAGTTTAAACTAACTCTGGAAATCAACATGAATATTGTGATACCAGGGGACTGTTGAAACTTCATGCCCAGGTGTAAGGATTTTGAAATGGGTGTGCATTCAGTCCATGTTAAACAGCACAACTTGGTGTCCTTGCAGAGCCTCCTGATCTTTCCACGCTGATTGAGCCGATCACAGAGGAGCGTGCTTCTAGAACTTTATATCGCATCGAGCTGCTGCGCAAGATCCGCGAACAGGTCCTCCATCACCCGCAGCTGGGGGAGAGGCTAAAGCTTTGCCAGCCAAGTCTGGACCTTCCAGAGTGGTGGGAGTGTGGTAAACATGATAAAGACTTACTGATTGGTGCTGCTAAACATGGAGTCAGTAGGACAGATTATCACATTCTGAATGATCCTGAACTCTCTTTTCTTGAGGCTCACAAAAACTTTGCTCAAAACAGAGGGACGGGTAATGCAAATACTGTGTCTTCTGTAAACCCTCTGGGTGCTGGCTGCAGTCAAACACCCCCAATTGTCCCATCCACACCAGTACAAGAGGAAAAGACTACAGAACCAACAGAGTCTAAAGTTGAAGGGTCTGAAAATCCAGCAGCCAAAGAAAAATCTGAAATCAAAGAGGAGACAGATACTACAGATAAGGACACTAAACCAGACTGTGATGCTGAGGCTGAGCCTGGCTCTGTTAAATGTGAATTGAAAGACATAGAAATGAATACAGATGTAGATCCAAAATCTATTTCTGAGAAAGGTTCAGAAGAAGATGAAGAGGAGAAACTGGAAGATGATGATAAATCAGAAGAATCCTCCCAACCTGAAGGTAATACATTGGTCAGATCAGTTCTGTGTGCTTAGCACAAGCCCCACAGCTGTTGTAGCTCCTGCCAGCTAGTAAGTGGCACACAGGGTGCCATTCTTGAGTATGGGATGGGCTGCATGCAGCAGTTTCTCTGCCCTTCCACATATCAGGTGGCTAAATAAGCTTTCATAAGAACCATCCAGCATCAGCAGGGTATTCCCCCACAAGGGATGATTTCCGGGAAAGCTCACTGAGTCAATAAGCATGGTCTCTGTGCCAAATGTGGAAGGCTGGGGCTCTGCTGTAGTAATTACTGAACAAAAGCCCAAGTTAGAAATGTTGTGTCAAGCCTGGTTGCCTTAGCTTATCTAGCTGGGTAGACACTCGATGTTAATGCCTGGTCATGATTGTTATTCAGCAGGAGCAGTTTCTCAGGGTAAGAATTTTGATGAAGAAAGCAATGCCTCTATGAGTACCGCAAGGGATGAAACACGTGATGGATTCTACATGGAAGACGGGGATCCCTCTGTGGTTCAGCTGCTTCATGAGAGAACATTTGCCTTCTCATTCTGGCCTAAGGTTGGTTAGGGGTGGAAAGACATGTATGTCTTTTAATTTCAGTAAAATATGAGAAATGTGCTTGAAAAGTAACAGTGAGCTTTGTGTGGTACTGCACTTCTGGCAGGCAAGGGACCTTTTTCTGTGAATGTTTTGTGGGATGGCACTTTTTTCTTTAAGCTCATACAAACTAGCAGTGGAAATGAAAGAAATTTCTCCTTTTTTTTGTAAAATAGTGTCATTTAGTAAAACAATGGATTGCTGGCAGACATGAACTCTTCATAGGGTCCATAACTTTTTGTCAGCAGAGTCCCACCTCTTGCACCACTATACAGTTTTGAATTATGAGTTTTTCCTGCAGAGCAATCTGCAGAGACTTTAAAAGATCACCTTTTTATTTTGGGGTGAGGAGATTGTAGGGAAGAGTTTTGGTGACCTACATGATCTAAGCCATTATGTAATATTGACAGATGTAATTGTATTAAGGTATCCTGCAAACATAAGCAGCAGTTTTAGATAGAATAAAGCTGTATCTTATTTTGGTAACAGTGCAAAAAATTATCTAATATAAAATGCTTTTAAAAATACAAAACTGTAACCTTGTAATAAATCCATACTTAATTTAGTACTCTCCTTTGCAGTAAGGGGAGAGAGAAAAATAAAGTAATAATAGTCTTAAGCTTACTAATCACCATAACAGAGCCATCTGGTTGGGGCAGGGAGGGGGAAGGGGGTAGCAGGGCAAGAGGACCTTGCTCTTAATAGGCTTATTTCTGGGGAAAGCAAGCAGTCTGTTGCAGCTGCTGAGATTTGCTAGTGGCTTCTGCACTGTTTTGCTTTTCAGGAAGCTGAAATGCATTCATATATGAATGCTCATATTCCCTAACCAGCAGTATTTCTTAGAGTCCCAAAGTTTCTACTACTTCAGACAGGCTAGTCTGGAATGTGCTTGAATACTGAAATGGAAAAAAATCAAATAATGTTCATCTTCTCTACTTTCAGCATGTATTTTGGAAACATGGGCTAAAATCTTATTCCAGTCATAGTGTGAAAGTAGAAAGTAGAACAGAAAATCCTTCATCAGTATAGGTTCAGCATAAGTAGACTAATAAACATAATTAGAGATTTTTAGTGTACACGCTTCAGTGAAATTTGAAGTGATAATGGGCGTGGAATGAAAATTGACATTCATTAGATGTCCCTAGGTTGGTGCCCGTTTCATAATGTTGAACTTTATTAATAGTGACGCTAATGAGGATCCACTTCCTAGGACAGAATTGCAGATCCAGCCTCTTGGATCTTGAGAACTGCAGCTTTAATATACTGATTGCAGATGTGTTTATTTTCCCTTCCTAACTGTTGATGTTTCTAACTACTGAAGTTTTGTAAAACAACAGTGAGTTTCTATTAAATTTTTCAATTAGTGCATTGTCATACAGAAAACTTTGTCTGTCTTTTCTCCTTCCCCTCACAATATAAATGCAACTTTTAAAAGGTATTATTCTACAAAATTGTGTTAGCGTCTTGCAAGGTGATCAGTTTATTCCTAGCATGCAAGAACAGTTGTTTGCTGAATGTCTTCCTTAAGCTATGGAAACTGGACTGTGTCATAAGAATCATTTGAGTTTAAAAGATGACGTTTACACCGAGGGTTCATTACATACTTTTCCTTTATGCAGGACCGAGTAATGATCAACCGATTAGACAACATCTGTGAGGCAGTGCTGAAAGGGAAGTGGCCAGTAAATAGGCGCCAGATGTTTGATTTCCAGGGGCTCATACCTGGGTACACTCCAACAGCTGTGGACAGCCCTCTACAGAAAAGGAGCTTTGCAGAGCTCTCCATGGTTGGTCAAGCCAGCGTCAGTGGCAGCGAAGATCTCACTGCTTCTCCTCAGTTATCAAAGGCAAGGCTACAGCATTCTCTTTTTTGCATACAACATTTTATCTTGCCTGAGCTTCTCTTGCATAATAGAAAATAAAGCAGCATGAATAAAATAGGAAAAACATAAAAGTGTTTCTTTGAATAAAATGAAAGCCTTTTTTTTAGAGTTATGGGTTTGGAGTTTTGTTTTTAACTCAGCATAGCAAACAGAGCTTTGCTAATGTTTGGAAATGCTTTTTTTTTATTAGGAAGATGCACTCAATTTATCAGTTCCACGTCAGAGGAGGAGGAGACGAAGAAAGATTGAAATTGAGGCTGAGAGAGCTGCCAAGAGGAGAAATCTTATGGAAATGGTTGCCCAGTTACGTGAGTCTCAGGTGGTCTCAGAAAATGGACAAGAAAAGGTTGTAGATTTATCAAAGGCCTCACGAGAGGCAACAAGTTCTACCTCAAATTTTTCATCTGTTACTTCAAAGTTTATCTTGCCTAATGTCTCCACACCTGTGTCTGATGCCTTTAAAACTCAAATGGAGCTGCTGCAAGCAGGTCTTTCACGCACACCCACAAGGCATCTACTAAATGGCTCTTTAATAGATGGAGAACCACCCATGAAGAGGAGGAGAGGAAGGAGGAAAAATGTAGAAGGGCTTGATCTGTTATTTATGAGCAACAAACGGACATCATTGACTGTAGTAAGACCACAACCTTTTTCCTTTTGTCTCATATTTGTTCTTCTGTCTGTGGTACTTCCTGAATGTGTTTTAAGTCTTATTATACTCTCCCTAATAGAAACATACAGTTTTTTTCCCAAGCAGGTTTTTCTTTGTTTAGAGCTGTTAATTCTTTTTGAACCAAACAAAATATGCACATCAAGATTTTACTCTAACTTTTAGGTAGCTTGTACTTTCAAAATTACTTACTTTTATTTCTTCTTTTACAGAATATATTTCTAACAATATACATTTTGAGGTTTAAGTATGTCTTTCTTGATGTGTTGAAAAGGGAGGGTCTTGAAGAATCTCGGAGCACATGTGCAGGAAATGCAAAAAAAACTGCTTTGCCTTTAGCACTATGTTCTTTATTGTTCAAGGATGTAAAATTTTCAAAATTCCCTGATGCAATGATACTACTTTATGTTACGTATTATGAGTATTTAGCCCCATTAACTCTTGTGCATGCAAAATCTTGAACATTTCATTTCAGTCAGTGCCTGAAATTATTTCTCCAGGTGTTCCTGTGAAGGGAAGACTAATATGGATGTGATTGTTTTCAGGAGGATGCAGAAGTGACCAAAGCTTTTGAAGAAGATATGGAAGCCCTACCAGCAAGGAACATTCCATCTCCTGGTCAATTAGACCCAGACACTCGCATCCCTGTAATCAATCTAGAGGATGGGACCAGGCTGGTGGGAGAGGATGCCCCGAAAAACAAGGATCTAGTTGAATGGCTTAAGTTGCATCCTACTTACACTGTAGATATGCCAAGTTATGTACCAGTAAGTATGTGATTCTAAAAGTGTTGTTCTATTATATGAATACAAAAGTTAGTTTTACAGAGGTCAGACTGAATTCCCTCACACTGGGCATAGTAATTTGATTTTGTAGCTTGCATTTCAACAGAAGTTTTCTCTTTATCCAGCATTCCTATTTCATCCACACCCAAGTGACACTGGGGTGTTGGATTTGCTTTTCCTTTCTTAACATTTGTATGTAACAGCATGTTAGAACCACGTTTGTCAAGTTCTGTAGAATTTCTTCATCTGATGCAAAAAAAATTTCTTTTAATGTAATCTGAGAGTAAAGTAATGGATCCCTTCTTAAAATTGTTGTGAGAAGGGGTACCATGATTGGTTATTTTTGTCAAGAAATGAAATGAAAAGCAATAAATTTCTCTTCTTTCTAGAAGAGTGCAGATGTGCTGTTTTCCCCATTTCAGAAGCCGAAACAAAAACGACACAGATGTCGAAACCCTAATAAACTGGATATAAACACCTTGACAGGAGAAGAAAGGGTACCTGTTGTAAATAAACGAAATGGAAAGAAGGTAAAACTTGAGTTACTTCAGTCAAGGTCTTTAATAATGTCTTTGCATGTGGAAAGCAGGTTTTCTACTCCAAGCTTTCTCTTTAAAAGTTTAATAATTTGGTACCAGCAGTTTTTCTTACTGGACTGTGCCACCTGGTTCCTTTAATTCCTTCTTTGCTCTTCTGTTGTGTTCATTTTAATCACCTGAGTGAATAACTCTCATTTTTTGAACCTACATGGCACATTTTGTTCTTAGATACAAAATTTATTAGCAGACCTGCCTAAGCTACAGCACTTTACCATTTTTTTTAAAACATTATTTTGTCAATTGAAGTATCACTAGCTGCTTTCCAAGTATTTTTTCACAATAAACTGTAAGTCTTTGCTGCTGTCCTTCAGAGATAAAATAGAAAGAAAAATAGAAAATGTCCATATAAGTAGTTATTTGGTTTTGTTGGTGCGTTTTTGTTAAAGTCATAACCTTGTCCTTTGCATTAGATGGGTGGAGCTATGGCCCCTCCAATGAAGGACTTGCCAAGATGGCTGGAAGAAAATCCTGAGTTTGCTGTTGCTCCAGATTGGACTGACATTGTTAAACAGTCTGTAAGTGAAACTCTCTTCCATGCGTCACTGCAGGTTATAGCACAGAAAAGTTGAAGGCTGTGTAAATTGATCATTAAGTCTTTATCTCATAGGTTTAGGTTTTTAGAAAATCATGGTGTCTGTGTAGGAGTTACCCAGCTCAGAGGGAGTGGTGATAGAAGGCTGCTGCAGATTGAAATACACCAAAAAATCAGCTACAGTTAAGGCAGCCTTCAGCATTTTTTTTTATTAGTAACAATCCTTAAAAAGCACAGGTATTTGTACATTAGGAACTACTAAGAAAATATTTGTCATATTCATAACAGAAATACACTTCACTGTCTCAGTAACAGGCAGCATCAAAGGAATAGGTTTTCTGTCTTTTATTTTACAACACTTGTTTGAAAATAAAGGGTAAAATTCTTCAAGTATTCAATTTAATAGAATATTGCTATTCTAAAATTCAGTATGAATTATGAAGATACAAACTAGTAACTGCAACATATCAGGGTGGGCTTTTTTTAATGAAGTTACAGAGTTTTCAGCATGTATTATTTTACTGTTGTGTTTAAATATAAAAAAATCTGTGATCTTGATTCCTTCAGCTTTCTTTACTTGTTCTACTGCCATTCACTATAGTACTAAGCTAGTCACCATTTGCCAGGGTGAAAAAACAAACCACTTTTGGAGTATGCTGAAATCCCTTCTGTTTCTTCTATCATCATCAGTTAACTGCTGAAAGCTAAAAAAGCCAATTGAGGATAAAGCTTGTTTTTTCACCTTCTCTTTTTAGGGTTTTGTTCCAGAGTCCATGTTTGACCGT
Organism: Molothrus aeneus; assembly: GCF_037042795.1. Taxonomy (NCBI): domain Eukaryota; kingdom Metazoa; phylum Chordata; class Aves; order Passeriformes; family Icteridae; genus Molothrus; species Molothrus aeneus. Next base: position 116,124,673 of record NC_089646.1, read on the forward strand.
CTTCTCACTGGACCGGTTGTGAGGGAGGAAGGAGCAAGCAGAAGAGGAAGAAGGCCAAAAAGTGAAATTGCCAAAGCAGCTGCAGCAGCTGCTGCTGTAGCATCAACTTCGGGAATCAACCCACTACTAATGAACAGTCTGTTTGCTGGAATGGACCTCACAAGCCTCCAGAACCTACAGAACCTGCAGTCTCTCCAGCTCGCAGGCCTCATGGGCTTTCCACCAGGGCTAGCAACAGCTGCTGCTGCTGGGGGGGACGCTAAAAATCCGGCTGCCATGTTGCCTCTGATGTTGCCAGGGATGGCAGGACTGCCCAATATGTTTGGACTAAGCGGATTGTTGAATAACCCGATCACGGCTACTACTGGAAATGCCACTACTGCTTCCGGTCAAGGAGAGACTGAGGATGGCGCTTCAAAAGCTGAAGAGAAGAAAAATGAGAATGAAGAGGAGAACAAAGACTCTGAGAAAAGCACAGACACTGTTTCTGCTACTGACTCTGCGAATGGATCTGTCAGTGCTGCTACTGCGGCGACTACCGCCACTGCCACCACTACCACCACCACCAACACTGGATTGCCCACAAACCCTCTGGCCTTCAATCCTTTCCTGCTGTCTACCATGGCTCCTGGCCTCTTCTATCCATCTATGTTTCTACCTCCAGGACTGGGAGGATTGACTCTGCCCGGTTTCCCAGCACTAGCAGGACTTCAGAACGCAGTGGGCTCCAATGAAGAGAAGGCTACTGACAAAACTGAAGGAGCTGCCTTTAAAGATGAAGAAAATCTCGAAGGCAGTGATGCAGAGGAGAGCCTTGATAAAACTGCAGATTCCTCCGTTTTAGAAGATGAAATAGCACAGGGTGAAGAATTAGACTCACTTGATGGGGGGGAAGAAATAGAAAACAATGAAAACGATGAATAACCAGTACCAGTTACAGTTAAAGTGTTTTAAACTTTTGACAAGTGGTAGTCCTACTGTTTACACTCACAGTTAATGTCCATACTTAGTTTTTATAAGCTGTTCTGTAACATAGTGTAGCAAAAAAAAAAAGTTCAAGTCATGTTATACAGATGTGTCAAAAGGTATCTTGGTCATTAAGTATTGTGCAGTGCATTATTTATTATCCCTAGGAGAGATGAAATTTGAGAGGTGATCATGTCTTTTTAAGGAAATTGACATAATGCTCTGCTTTTTTTTTCTTTTGGTACCATTGGTATTATGAATTAAGCAGCAATTTGTAATCAAGTGGCACTAATAGAAGGAAGTGCTGCTTAAAGGAAGGATGAAGTTATATATTTAATTTTTTTTTCCTTTTTTCTTTTTTTTTCCTTTTTTTTTTAATTTTGCTGTGAAGGTCAAGATGAAATTTACCATACATATCGTACTCGTGCTTCATTTTGACTGTATGGGAGTTCACCCGCTCACGTGCGCGCACACACCCACACACACACTCTCTCTCTGACAATCTTCATGATAGTGTGAATGTCTCTGTCTTGAGACGCAGCAATAATAAGGCAGCTGTTGAATGTGAAGAGTACCTTTTGGAAATTAACCCGCGGAGAAGGTTCTTACAGGATAAAGCTACAGTTTAATCGTCTCGTGATCTTGTAATGCACTGGTATAAACAAAAAAGAAAAAAATCAGGTACCTTTTTTAAATTAAAGGACTTTGTTACTTTAGCCACAAAGCTAAACAGCATTACCTCAACTCTAAACTAGCCTTGAAGTTTACAGACATGACTTTGTAAATGTATTGTTTTTCTTTGTTGTGATGTCTTTTTATTTTTTTTTTTCTTTGGAAACTGCTATCATGTAAGATAAGATGTAAATTGCTGCCAACTGTAGTAATGATGCTTTTAATAAAAGTGACCCATGATATGCAGAGATGTAATTATAGAATGTAGTGTTTAGGGACAACCAAACTGGTGTTCACTTTCTGTATTTGTATTTGTGGCTTTTTTATAGCATTTTCCTGCTATATTCTTTATAGATTAGTGGCTGTAAATGCTGAACTGATCGTCTTCAGGGGACTAGGCAGGAAGAGAAACCTTGAATTGCCTTCATATTTTCCACTCTAAGTAACTCTACAGAAATGCACGCTAAAATCCCTACTTTACTCCTTCAAAGGGGCATGAGAGACTGAGAATACTTTAAATGTGTTCAGCATGTGATAATGTGGTACACTAAAGAACAAAAGGGCAAAAGAAAAATGAGGCTTTAATAGGCACAATATCTAGGTCATTTATCCTTGGTTAATGGGTAGAAAAACACAATGCTGTAGTGACAGCAAGGGATACAAAGGCTCTGTGGTATCCTGTAGACCAGAGCTTGTGATGCCAGAAACCACTGTGTCAAACAACCTACATGAAACTAAAACTGACCCACTTTTTATAAAAACCAGTGTCTCTTCTGGAGAGCTACCGATTTGTACCCTTTTGTGACCTTTTGATATTGGAGATAATGTACCATTTGGGAACTTCTGTTTTCATGGTGTTGTCACCTTGACACACACATACACAACAAGCTCCAGAGTGAGGATAAAAGGTTAGATTTTCAGTGGAGTACATGAAAAATTAGCTATTTCAGTAGCCAGCTGTGGGTGGACCCCTGTCTTTAGGACTAATATTATCTGTGCTTTTGGAATGCTGGAGAGCTGCAAACCTCACTCTCATGTACACTGTGAATTTGCACGAGAGCTCAAACGGGCAAGTATTGCAAGGCCGAAATTTGGTCCCGAGGGGGATATATAAAAAGGGGTGAACTTGGCTTGAAAAGGATATTTCATGGACGATGAAAGTAGATGAGAAATGAAGGCTTAGGAAGTGATTTTTGTGTGAATGAATCACAGGCACACACTGTTGAAATGAACAGATGTCAGGATGTCTTGTACTGCCACTTAAATAGATCATAGGGAGTTAATGAAGGTCAGGAAGGATTCCCCCTGCATGGACATCACTGAATGGTTGATGAGGTGTGTTATTCCTGCCTCTTTCTAAAACATCACATGTAGACCATGGCAAAAAGTAAGAGGCTGAAAGCAAAGGCACATTGACTTGGGCAGGTGTGTTACATGCTCTGTTGAATTCATTTGAGCTGTTTTTTATGTTGTTATTAAATGCCTTGCCTTATTTTTTTTTCTACCTATAAAATTCCCACTGTAAGAGTTTGTAGGTGCTTCCCATTGTGTGTATTCCACACATGGTACCAAATAGCAGGGGTTTTTTTCAGTTCGATTTTTATAATTTCCAGAAGAGATTTACAGAGACTAATGATATCCCTTGGGAGAACCCTTTTTAATTGGCAAGACTAGAAATTATATTGTTAAATGCTTTACTTAGTCCTTTTCTCCTCTGTCAAAATGAGGAAGTTCTGGTAACTTCTATTTTTGCCTATAGGTTTTTGACATGGAAACATCCAACTCATGATGTAGGGTGTGCAAGTGACAAATGAGTGAATCTTACCCCTAGTGCAAGTATCTTCCATGATGGCATTACTCATCTGCCTTTCCTACTCAAAAAAAAAAAAAAAAAAAAAAGGCAAAACTGGAGAACTGTGGAACAGAACAAATGCCATGGGAGTCGGAGAGCCTCCATGCTCTATGCTTCCCAAACAGCCTTGCTTCCTAGAAGCCAAACAGACCCTTTGCTTGTTGGAAAGGTGGTGACATTTGATTTTTGGAAGGGATATGGGCCCCTGGTATGAAAAATGAAGTGGGGGGATTGCCATCTAATGTCCGAGAAATGTATTACATGAAAATATGAAGGTTTTTCTTTGATTTGACAGAGTTTTTACATGTTAATTATTGCAAAGATTCTTACGGAGTTTTAAAAGTGTGTCTAAATGAATAAAAGCTTACGTGAGTAAGATGCATAGATCAGAAACTATTCTGCACTTGATTCACATTTGGAGCACCCTTTCTGTCTCTCATGATGAGGAGCCTTTTGTTTGCCACCAAGCAGTTTTTGCTGGACCTCCTAATGGCCGTGGAAATGTTAATGGGGTTATCAAGGAATATAAATTACTTTCTGTGTTGCTTTCAAAAAGAAAGTACCTGTGTCAAAGTACAGCAGTGGTCTGCATGCTAACACAGCCTGTTCTGTGTGTGTGGTGTGCAACCCTGCCAAGGGAAAGGACTGAACAGCAACAAATCTGCTCAGGCTACTATAGACATGATTTTTAATAAGGGAACTACAAAGGAGAACCAGTTCAAGTGTGAGTCTTGAAAACTGTTGCTCTTGAAATAGTGGACAAATTCCTTAACTAATCCCAGGTTTTTTCAGTCAGCTTCAGTCTCTTGTTTTGTATTGATGTCAAATATCAAAGTGTATAGCTTATTGGAATTGCACACTTCTGTTGAGGACCTTTGCCACTGAGCACTTCCTCATTTGAGAAGGGCTTAAGATTGAGGGGAGGGAGGGGTATTAAATTGTATTTTCTGTATTAACCTTCCCCCTGACTTTTGTGAACAAAACTGCTTGGGACATTTAAGACTTCTGTTGCTTCTGCGCCTCACGTTTCCGCTACCTCTGAATCCTTAACATTGGGGCTGGGGTCAGGAAGTGTCAGGATATGTGAGGGCTCTCAGACCTGCTGCCTCCACGCTGTTTTCTGGGCACCTGAAAGGTGCCAGCCCATGAATGTTTCTGACTCCTCAGTGGGAAAGAGTGCTGGCTACAGCTTTTGCTTCCATGCTGTACAATGCAGTACAACAATAAACTGTTGTACTCCTTTGGCTTCAAGTGGTGCCTTGGAGAGACCGGGAGATGGCTTCCTGCATAGACAGGTGATGTTTTAGGCATCAAGTCTAATCAGTAGCTTGAGTCAGCTGTTCTGAGGAGAATGTGTGAAGGAAATTCAATTATATGATTGACAGTTGTTATGATCAAGTTTCGATGGGGCTTACAAAGACCTCTCTTGGAATGCAGGGTGAATGTCCCAGCTCAGTCTGCATGCAGTTTTAGATAATAGATTTGATGCAAAAGAGCAAACACACACTTACTAGTATTAGGAGCTATAGTGCAAAATACATATTTTCTAGAAGGGGATAAATCCATGTCACTGGATGTTTTTGTTTTTCCAGGTCCTATGGATTGCTGTCAGCACTGGTAAAACCATCAAAACTTAATCATTTGAGCTATGATGTAATAGCTTAGTGCAGGTAGTTTCCAATCTGTTACTTGTCCTCCCTCAGTCTTTGCTTAAGAAATTTAGATATTAGTGATCGCTGGAAGTCAGAGACTTCATTAAATCCTGGTAGTTGTAGTTACATTAGAAACAAAACCCCCATCCCTCCATTTAGAAAATTTGCTTGGAGTGTGCTGATGCAAATACTGTTAACTGGGGTCTCGCCACAGAAAGCCTTTTCTTCTTTTAGTTCCAGCTTTTTATACGTGTTCTTTATTAACCTAAGGGGCAATATGGAGACATTAACCATGGATTCATCAATCTTCTGGGCTGTTGCACCCATGAACTGAATGGCAGGCAAACTGTAAGCTTTAAAGTGACCGGTGATGGTGCACGGCTCCATGGGCAAAGAGCAGTCAAATCTGATACCACAGCTTTACAGCTCTCCTCTTCCTGGATGATGCATTGGCTTTCCAGTTCTCTGGAACTGCCAGGAACCTGTGGGCTTTGCAGGCAAAGGACTTGGGAGCAGCAGTGCCATGGTCTCCTCCTCCCACAGGGTTTCTGCTATTGTTGGGCCTGGGGAAGGATTTGCATATCTGTGAGTGCAGAGCTGATGTTCCCTCCCTCCGCTCAGAGGCCCTGCAAGGAAACTCCGTGATCCTTCCCTTTTTTTTTCCCATCTTCCCCCCCCCCCTGCTTCCACCCTTCTAAGGGCTAGTAGAAAATAAGAGACGGCCATTGTATTTCACTGCAGCAGCATTGTTCTGCACCAGACAAAGATAGCATATTTTTCTGAACCATAGTTTCTGCTCTTTCAGCCATGGCTGGCCACTGATGAGCAGCTGGGCAGACTCTGAATAGCCTAAGGCATTTCCTAAAACCATTAAAAAATATGAATTTTCCCCAAACATGTGCCAAACCCCTCCCAAAAATATGTGGCAGGAGGAGGACAGCAAAGTCTTTGCTCTTTGTCCAGAATATATTTTCCTAAAATTAAACTTTCAAGGCATGCCTGCTTTCAGAGAAAGCATAAACATTCTCTTAAACATATCAGTTGATTCTGGGAGGACTTACTTGAGTCCTGTTTAGAAGAATATTTTATAAGAAAAAAAAGATTTTTTAATATTAAGGGTTTTTTGTGAAGGAAAGAGCTGAAACTGAAGGGTTTAAACTAAGCCATATAATTTTGCTTTATGAGCCAGACAGGTGCTGGTAATAAATAGCTGAAGAAAATGTTAAAAATCAGTCCTGTTCCTCATCTGCCATGCATGTGACATTTCTGAAATATAATTTTGGGCTGTCACTGTAAGGATATGCTTTTTCTTCCCAGTCGTCTTCAAGTTCTTCTCAACCAGACTGGCCATCTTCTGCTGTCTCAGTCTGCAGCAGGCTTGCCATCTGCTATATGGCTAATCAATTCACAAAGGTGCTGCTGGGCAGTGCAGACTCCCCGTCCTCTGCCAATATTTTCTGGAAGTTGTCAAACATAGCTGAATTTGTTCTCAGCTGTCACAATCATCGCATTGATTCCAGCTTGTAGCACTCTAGTGACCAGTGAGGTATGCGCTTTGTTTTGCAAGCAGCGTTTGCTCTTTTGTGCCTGTTTGATTAGGCTGGAGCTATCGCTGGAGTCTGAGGGAGCGTCTCTCAGGCTGCAGGTAAAAGGTGCCCTCTGACTCTTTTACCTTGCCTGCTCCCAAGTTTGAAAGGTGAACCCGTGGGCGAATCAGCAGAGCAGGACTCCAGATTCAATTTCTAATTCTGTTTGCTTCCCTGAGGCAGTTGCTTTAATTGCGGTTTCCAATCTTCCGAATGGAGAATGACACTTGCCTTCTTCACAGAGATGTTGTGAGGCTAATGTTAGCAACAATCATGCAGCACTCAAACCACCCTGATTAGGACTGGCTGGGTAGAACTCCAGCTCATCCTTGAGCATGACAGTCTTCATTACATCTTGGGCTGTCCTAGCACGGCCCCCCTCAATCAGCGGCTGCCACGGTACGATGGCAAACCTGGTACCTGGCTGTGAGGTACCGAATCTGCTGCCTTCTCTCTGTCTCCCACTTCCATGGAAAATTGCATGCTGAGCTGTGGGTCTCGCTTCTCATTGTCCCATTGAGTGCCCACTGTCGAGGCAGGGCTGTGGCTATTGCTTTCGCTGCACAACTTGCTACCACTTGACCTTGGGGCCGCTTTTTGTTCTGACTGCATAGTACATCACAGAAATGGGAACATAAATCAGTACTCTGACTTCTTCAGGATGGTGGTAGTTCATGTTTCTTTAATATTCCTTTGGTTATCCCTGGATGTGACGGCGCAGCTGCTTCATCTGACTAATACAGTTAATGAAGTTGCAAGTTCAGGCACTGGTTCTAAGAGGCAAGATTTGCATTATTGCAACTCCGTGTTCTCCTCAAAAGGCTTCTGCTGCACACATTGCTCTGCTGGTAGGGTAGATCTTAAATTAAGATGGTGATTGCTAAAGTTTTAGTACACTCTTAAGCTAACAGCTTCTCTTTCTCCCTGGTCATGCAGGTGTGCTGAAAAGCCCTCCCTTAGTGCTTCCTTGGCTTTGCTTACAGCTGACTCAGTAAGGGAGCTTGTGGATACATTGGGGACAGCCAGAGAGAAGATAATATTCCTGGATTTTCCATCCTTGTCCACTTTCTATCAGCAAGAAGTGGTTAGATGAGGCTTCCAGTGTCTACTGGTCTTCTAGCAGAAATTGGTAGTTTTCAAAAGGCCTAAAGTGTAGCTTTCCAAGTACCAGTTTCTACCAAGGAGCACCCGTCATTTGCTCTATACAACTGCACTGAAAAGGATCATTCAGGAAAAGAAAGAGATCTCTGCTCGCTTTAACACTCAGTGTTTGAATTGAGCAAGCTTTTTATTGCTCTATTAGTTTCCCTTGCCATGTGAAAAACTGCCATAATTTCTTGCCTACTGTATGCTTATATTTAATCCAAAGGAAAACAGCAATTTTCTAGAAACCATGAGGGGCAAGCTCCAAAATATCTTTCAGCCTGTTTTAGTACATGCTGCTAAATACCTCATGTTTGTCAGCTCTTCTTGGCACCCTTCCTATGTAACAGTCTCTAATGGTTTTGGATCGGCTTCTCTGCTGCTGATGGCTAGTAGGGATCATGCCATTCAGTAACAGCACTCCAATGTGTGCAGCATTTCACCACAACCATTTCAGAAGTGGCTGCTTTTAACCTGGATTTGGACTGGGATTTGCAAAACTGTTTCTATCAGTGAATTTCATTATATACAAGTTAAAGGATGAGTGGGCTTCCTTGCACACCATTTAATGAAGTCTTCCTTAAGCAGTTGTGAATTCACATGGAGAATCTTAACAAAATTGGAACAAATTATGCCTCTCTGCCATGTGCTTCACTTATTCCTCTTGGAGAGGTGGTTTTTTAGATCTCTTCTTAGGCCTCATGCCTCTGGTGACCCAAGCAACATTTGCGTGCAGTGGTGTCAGGTTTTCTTGTTGAACCTTTACTGTTTGCACTACAGAAATAATCTGCAAGCAATTGTGGAGCTGGTTTTTATGCTTGTCTTCACTCTTTCTGAGACGTAAGGGAGAATATGTTGTGAGCAGGCAAAAGCAAATTAAATCTGCACAGATCTCTTTGATGACCAATGTGCAATAAGGTTGCACGCAAATGTCTTTGTGTCTGCTGCTTGCAGCAAACAAAGATCGTCACAGGCAAAATCAGAACCAGGAGTTCAAGGAGGAACGTAGAGATTTCTGTGGGAATACTGTGGTTTCTCTGCCAGGTTTAAGGTGGCAGTGATGTCCCTGGGGTGCAAGGTGAAGACTGAAGAGGTCTGTGGCTGATGTAGTGCAAGAGTCCTTGGTGGAGCTCTGCAGGTATTGGTGGACTTTGTTAATGGAGGCTACAGCAAGGGCAGGGAGAGTCTCCCTCAATTGAAGCTGTTACCTTGAGCAAAATGCATGGGAAGGGCTGGCACAAGCGGCTCTCGCACCATCCCATCCCAGGCAGGGTTTCTGGCTGAGCAGCTGCAGGAGGGAGGGGAGCCACAGGTGATAAAATCCTCTCATAACCTCGTGGAAAAGAATGGTTTCTTCTGCAAGATGATAAATTGATGGTATGAATCAGTAGCAAAATGCAGGGCCTCTCTCATGATTCCTGTCACCTGCCAACAACCACTCAAGTTTAGACACAAACAGTTAGAGCCTCTCTGTAAAATGTGTGTAGGATGGGAACATGTGGCACAGGCTTCTCAGTGCTCACTAGATGGGTGCTGGGTGGCTTTAAATCACAGAGCACATTTTTAGCTGACACAGGCTGTGTTTATGCACATGGCTGTTGGGAGGATGGAAAAGGTGAGGATGCCATCCCGAAAACCAAAATGTCACCAGATGACCGGCTGTCTCTGGACTACCTCCCCATGTTCCTTGAGTTTCTGGCCATCAGATTTCGTGGCTTTTAAAAGTTTATTTTCAGGTTCTGGCTTTATATCCTATTTTATTACTTTATATCCTGGTTTTGGTTCTATTACTGACCTACAATTGTACAATTCATGTGCTTGCTGGCACCAAACCTCTGGTGAATCTACCACTACCATCCCCACAGCTAAAATGCCAACGGCAGCTGCTGAAATCCCAGTAGTGATGGATGGAACACCAAGTATTGCAGGGAAAAAAATCTGTAATCCTCTCAATATTTTTGCAGGTGTAAGTCCTTACCCTCATAGAAATAAAGGCATAAAACTAAAAACGAAAATGTCATCTGAAGTACAGGCAAACTGACCACTCTGAATTTGTTTAGGAATTACATTTATATTTTAGAAATCAGCCAAGCTCCACACAAGTAATTCAAGAAGATAGAAATGGCTACATTATAATGAGCAGACACCTATTTTAAGTATGATCTATGTTTTAAAGAAAATTCATTACAATAAGTCTTACAATACCAAGCTCTTCAATGAATTTTTCATGTCTGCATAGCAAGATATATATAAAATGATCGTAATCATACACCTTTGGGGCAATGCTGAGCACCAGCTGTTTCACTGATGATTTATAGGTTGCCATGTTCAAGGTTAATAATCAGGAGAAACAGGTTATAGTATGCAATGTATTTATGTCAGGTTAGAAGTTCAGTAGTGAGGATATAATGTTAGGATGATATGTGCAGTTTTAATTAGCTATATGCCAGTTTTCTGGAAAATCAAATGCAGCCACTTTCCAAAGGTAAAAAACATGTGAAAAGTTACCGAGGCTAATTTTTATTTTCAATTCAGCATGACAGCCACAAAACATGACCCTGTGCAGCAGTTCCAGCCACTGGCAGGGGCATTGCTGGTGGCCATGGTTGTTTCCTCCCTGGATCCAGCTACATCCACGTGTCCTCCTGCAAGAGGACCCTTGTAGCTCTGATTGCCAGGATCTGCTCTTCTATGCAAGATGTTTTTTGTTGTTTAAAGGCTTGAAGTCACCATTTGACGCCACGGGCCTTTTTAAAGTTGCTGAATAGTAAACCAAGGGGACTGGAACTTCCTGACAGAAGCCAAAGGTACGAGCTCCTCTGCTGAGGCCTGGGGAGCTGTAGCTGCTTGCAGACACCAGAGTCCCTGAGCAGGGCCTTGGAGAATTGCCACTGCAGTGCACTGCTTTGCAAAAACCGTTGCTTCTTCCATTCAGCTTTCCTGAGCTCCCTTGAAGCTGATTGCTCATGTCCGGGAAGTCGGCAGCTTTCTCCACACACTGCTGTGATTAAATTCACATATAAGATGAGGAATGGGGCTAATTCATTTCAGAGAGATTTCTTTAAATCTTACCAGATGCACTGATAGCAGACTTTGGATGAAAAGAGTTGATCCATCCCATGTTTGCATTTTCAGCTCTGTGAACGCACCTGACTGGGAGTGACAGGAGGTGTGCTGGTGCCAGGGTCAGGTCAAGCTTCATGCCCACAAGTTACTGTGTCCACCTCTTCCTCCAGGACTGATCTGTGGCTTAGTGGGATTTGAGTCTTGGACCACTGTGGGCCTTTAGTAAGGATTTCCTTGGTGCTGAATGTGACGTGCAGCAGCACCCTTCACCCACAGACCCCAACTGCATCCTTTGGCTGTTTGAAGTCATGCATCCAAGCTCTGTCTCAGCTCCCTGCTGTGCATTAATGTATGCAAAACAACCTGTTGAACTTATAATAACAAATGCAGCCCGCCTCTAAACAAATGGCAAGAGGCACCCCAGCATAATAAAATCACCAGAGAGAGGGCAAGGAATAGGACACAGATGAGATTTCATTCTCATAAATTGCTTCTCTATTACACTTGGAGTATATTCACAATAGGGAACTCCAAATAAGATGAGAAAAGGGGCTAATTCATTTCACAAGGATGGCTTTAAATCTCAGCTATATCCATGCTAGAAAATTAATTATGGCTATGATGAATGAAAGGAGAAGTTATATCAGTAATGAACATCACCATATCATGCTTTCTTAGCCCAATAAAATTTTCTTTAACTAAGCAATGGCATTCATAAATGTCAGCAAAGCAAAACATGAAGATAATAGGATATGTTGACCTGAGTGTAGGCAGTGGTGCCTATGGGTACAGGAAAAGCTGTTTGGGCCTTTATGTGTTTGTGTGTGACTTTAAAAGGGCCAGGCTCTCTTGGGCATTTCACAGAGCAGCTGACAAAGAAGGAGAGAAAAAGGCAATAAAAATGGGTGATATAAACATTTTATTGAAAGTTGCAGAAGATAGTGGAGACAGCTGGAAACCCAGGGTGAAAATTCGGCCATATTGAAGGCAGAAGTAAAACTAATCCTGACTATGGATTCTAGTCTTACAGCATCCAAGTCCTAAACAAAATAACCTAAACCATCCTATTAAGCTATTAGACTGCATACCTGGAATTATTACTGAAGGGCTTGTGCTCAACCATTTTGTTTCACTACTATGTCAAAGCGTGTTGGCCTCTCATTGGCCTGGCAGGGGCCTTTGGAGGTTTAACCAACCCAATGGCCTAGAAGAGGGCCAACCACCCTTCATGCTCTTCTGTTCATATTCACTTAAACAGTTCTTAAAGACCTTGAGAGACAGAGATCCCACAAACCATGCTGTGCTTCCCTTGCATTTTACCTTACTCTCCTTGGTGTAGCTTGTGCTTTTTGCGTTGCTCTTAGCTCTCTGTGAACATGGAGAACCAAACAATCCCTTTTCCTTGGCAACAGCATTTTCTAGTTTGGAAATCAGCTGTGTTTGCCCTCAGTCTTTTGTCTTCAGAATGATCCATGATTGGCCCAGTCTCTCTCTACAGGTTGTCCCTTCCAGACTTCTCCCTTAGTCAGTCTTCAGGCACATCCTGGCACTGGCCCCATGTTTGGGCTAGGACAGTTCATGTAGCCAGGTTGCTTCATCTGGGGCTTCAGCTCTTCCCATTCACACCTTCTGTTAACCAGCTCTCCTCTTTTGCCATGATGTCCTGTCATTTTGTGTTCACCTTGTGATCCTGTTTCCCAGAATGTCCTCTCAGTGGCCCCCTGGCTGGTCACACCTCCATGTCTTATTTCTGCCTGATTCCAGTCTTGTTTTCTTGTTTTGCTTCTCACCAGATTGCATGGATGCCTCACCACTGCATTATTTTGAATGAAGACCTTTTTCAACCATGAACATTGCTGTTTAAAATATTTTAAGCATCTCCATGAAGGCGTGATCTCTGTTCCTTGCTGAATTCTGTTTGTGCCAGGTCCTGGGAGAGACCTTGAAGAATCTGCTTTTAACTACAAGCTAAATCCTTTCATACAGTTTCCAATTTGATTTTCCATCATGTTGCAGGACTTTGAGTTAGAGTGTGCTTCCCCAATTTGCTTAGGAGGATGTTTGTAAGACTCTGTCAAAAGCCTTGCTAACCTCAAGTATATCCACAAAGCCTATTACTTTACCACACAAGGAAATTAATTTGATTGGAGGCAATATGTTCTTAACAAACCCGTCTTGGCTGAATCTCATCTCCTTGCTCTCATCGGTGTGCCTACAAACCTTTTTTTTATTTTCCTGAGGAGTAAAATTAGGCTGACAGTGGTTTATAGTCCCCAGCCCTCCTTCCCCCTCACCCTTCCCCCTCTGCCACATGCATCCTCTTCCTTTCTCCAGCCACACTACAGCCTCTGTGTGTGCTGCTGCTGTGGTAGGCTTGGGCCTTCTGCTGAAATTTCCGTCCATGCCTTCCTGTCCTCTTTTTTGTTGTTGTTGGTTTTTTTTGTTTGGTTTGGGTTTTTTTTTTTTTATTCCTCTGGTGCAGTAACCCTCCCTCCCCATCCAAACCCCTCACTCCAGCACTCCCACAGGGCATGGAAAGCTGCTGTTTTCCCTCACATGTCATGACATTTGACCACTTCACCCTCAGCCAAACAGCGAACGGCTTGCTGCTTAATTTCAGGATCCAAAATACAATTGCTTTTTAAACTCCCTATGGACTCTTTCCAGGCTACTGCACAAATTAAGCCTGTCTCTACTCCTTTCCCCACCACTTCCTTTCCTTACAGAACAGAAGCCTCTTCCTTCTTTTTAAACTTTTATATAGTGCCATAAATTTATGTAGAGATTTACAGACACTGGATAAGACCCCCGGCTGCCCAGAGGACTTTGGCTGCTTGGCTCCAGTGAGAGGGTCCCCTCCACAGGGCTCTACCCCCCCTTTTCCAGTGGCAGAGCGGATGCCAAATGGGAGCAAAGCATCTCTCTCTTGCCAAGCAAATGGTGCCTCCCCATCAGAAATGGTTTTGGCTTCCTGCTTTTCTACGGAGGTCGGAGATGCACAGGGATCTGTGTGTCTCCTGCGTGGCTCTGTGGTCCCCTGGTCTGCACCCAAAGCAGAGCGGGAGCTGCAGTTTCGTTTCCTTTACATGCTAATGAGCTCAGCTGCTCTGGCAGCAGCAAAGCCGGGCGGGGGGGCTCAGCTGCGAGCTGCATGCGGCCCCAAAAACTGGCAGCAGCATCTCCAAAAGGACGGAGAGAAGACCCGGGATGCAAACCAGCCCTCCCCTGCTCAGTCTCTGGGAGCTGTAACCCACCTCTGCAGCAGGAAGGGTGATGCCACTCTGCAGGAATGGTTCCCGGTGGGCTGAGGGCATCCAGCGTCCTTTCCCTCTGCTGGCTGGAGAGGTTTCACAAAGCGTGCCCTGGGAGCCACTGTCACTGTGTTGGAGGGCCAAGAGCAGTTGTTCAAAGCTCAGCCCCCAGCCATGCAGATGAGTTCAGTTCCCAGATATGTTTGTTTGGAAGTCCACATCAACAATTTTATCTTTGGTTCTAACTACACCTGCTAACCAAGTCGAGCTTCTGTCCCTTATGCCAGCAGCCATTTCTCTGCTGCCTTGCTCAGCATCCAGAGGTGCTGGTTTCTGCAATGGAAATAAAACTGTGAAGACTTTCTGGTTAAGAGACCTCTGTAAATATTATTTACTCTGAACATTATAGCAAAGCCCCGCACACAATTAGTAGTGAGTGAAAAGTAACTGCTGATATGGCCCTGCTTTGGTACCTCGTTACCTCCCTAAATGCTATAGAAATATGAGCACAGTATCGTAGACTTCAGCTTCTACACTAGTCTGGTTATTTCATCAGAGCTAAAGTAGCTGGACTGCAAATCTTGTCTAGTGAGTTAACAAATCTTCAGAAAGCAGAAGTCACAGGGGACATCCACTGTTTTGATGTTTTAATAATTTTTGTCTTTGAATAAAATACTCTGCTTCTCCAGTGTACTGTAAAACCATCTTTGTGTAGGTACTTTGTATGCTGTGCCATTCACAGCACCAGCTTAGCTCCACAGCCCTCTTACTAGGTGTTACATGCTTATTTAAAACAAAAACAAAACCAACACCACCAAAGTGGGTGGGGACAGACCCCCCAAGACTCCAGGTGGGCACAGCCATATTGTGGGGTGCAGTGACCACAGGAGGTGCTGTACTTGTGCCGTGCGTGGGGCAGCTGCCCCAGCTACACTGTGTGAACCTGAACTTTGGTGTGAACCTGAACTTCTGCATTTCCTGCCTTTGTGTTGTTTTGTTTTGCTCCATTGTTGGCTGGCCCGGCCTCCCCCCTCCCCTCGCCAGCGGATGCACCCTGAATTCAGCGTCTTCCTATTCTCAGAATCCCTCCCTTATTTTCTCCTCTTCAGGCTGTGAACAAACTTTTGTGCCTTTTCCATGTTTTGCTTGATTTTTCCAGCAGCTGAGTCAGCATCTCCCTTTCCCTGCGAGGCAGCAGCCCTTTAAAGCCGCTGTTATCTCGCAAGCGTGCCATTTGCTGCAACCACCACCTAGAGCGGCTGAGATAAGTGAGGCAGTGGAGGGAGTAACCATCTCCTCACAGCCCATGAATGCTTCCAGTCAGGCTGGGAAATAATAGAAATATTTATTCTCTGGAAATCTTCCCGCAGCTGCTCTTGCTCCCTCTTTGTTTCACCCAGCACTGCCTATCTCAGTGGCAAACTGCGATGGAGCCGGGAAAGGCCTGAGCCTGGAGCAAAGACCAGGTTTTCTCCTCATTTTTAGTGAGCACCGGAGTGAGCAGAGACCAGCTTTTCCCCCCTCTCCTCCATGATGGCCTCAGCCTCCAGTACTGGCTGAATGGCCTGGTGAGAAATGAAGCAGTGCCAAAGCCTCCTTGGTGAGTGTCCTGTGCAACCAGCTCCAGGTCTTATGGGGCAGTGGGTGAGCCAGTGCCAGCAGCTGGGCACCGTGTTGGGAACCTCTGCTTTTCTTGTAAGGCCACTAAGCTTCAATTGTCACCATTTCCCCAAAAGGAAACAGTGGAGAAGAAGCCCTGGCACGGGGACTGGTGAAAGGTTTCATGGTAAAGAAGACAGCACTGGCATGGCCAGGTTTGGCCAGGCTGGCTGAGCCGAGAGCTCATGGAAGGAGCAGTGAGGGCCAGGCTGCTGCATCTACCCAGAGGTGCATGAGCCTCTGCAAAAAGGGGATGAGATCCAGGGGAAACACACAGACATTAGGTACTTAAGAGTCCTTTCAGCATCCCTTTTAACATCTCTGGGTGTAACCCTCACGGTAGAAACTGAAATTGCAGCTTAGCTGGAAAAATCATGCAGCTTGTGTTATAAACAGCCGCTAGAGCTGTGAGCTCCTACCAAGGAATATCCTTCCTTGGTATCCCTAATGAGCCAATGCTCACATTAAATGGAAAACTAGTTTAACCTGCTCATCTCTCTGGAAATACCTGCCATGCAGCCTTTTCCTGCAATGGGGAGGCAACTGCTTTCTGGTGAAAGCTCCTGTTCTGGGAGGTGTGTGATTATAGGGGAATCTGCCATTTTGCTGCCTGACCAGCAACTTCTCCATCAGCTGTTTGTGATTAACCTTTTTCTTCTTTCTTTCTTTGCAAACCAGCTGAAGATCAAAGGCTCAAAGCTGGAGCACCAGGTTTATCTCAATATGTTGTGACTGAGCCATAGTTTTTGACAGGCTGGAAGTGGCTGTACAGGGTCTGGGCAACAGTGGCTCCCTGTTCTGGTTTTGTACCTCTTTCTGTAAGGGATAAGTGGGGAGCAGTCAGGGGTGTGCTGAGAGGCCAGATACTATGGCTTGCTAATGATATTTCTCGGGGTTTAACTTTATGCTCTGTATTTCTCAGCCACAGCAGACTGGAAGTGCTATCAGAGAAAAGTCTCATGCTGATGTCTTTGTATAAATACATGTTTATTGTTGTACTGAAAAGTGCAGGAATTACTATGAGATAGAGCTGTTCTTCCTGTGGTCTGTATCAACTGAAGGATGGCCAAATTCAGCCCCATGACTTTTTGCTGCTGCCTACGTGCCTGCTTGTGTCCTGCTCTGCTCTAGCCTATGCAGTCCCCCACTGTGGTGCAGTCCCCAGTGTGCATTTTTTTGGGTTCATTCCTGCCCTGCAGGCTGCTGGAAGAGACGGGCTGAGCTGTGCACAGCCTCCACAGGGCTCCAGCTCCCCGTGGAGGCTGTGCAGGACCTGTGAAAAGCCATCTGTGCCTCGGGACCCCTTCGTCCATCTCATCCAGACGCTTTTGCCCAATGTATCAGGTGGAAGTGGCTGGATCTTGCCCAATTTTTAATTACCAGCACACTGATTGAAACAGTGGCAGCGCCGGCTACCTGGAGTCAGTAGGAATTGACTCCTGTCATGTGGTGGGTATAATCTGCTCTCACTGTGACCCTGCTGTGGGACTGATGCCAGGAGACCAAGAGCAGAAACCGGATTTTCAGAGGCACTGAAAGCCCACAGCTTCTGGTGGAGGAGCAGAGAGCAATGAATCCTCTGTGACACTGTGAATATTGGGCCACAGTCCCTGGCCAGCCCTTCTGTGTGTGGGACTGCTATGAGATAGCATTGTGGCATGCCATACTGTGCTCTCAAATAAAGAGAGGAAGGAAAAGGATTTTAAGTAAACAAGAACAGAGCAGTTCACAGAGCTGACGGCCACTGCCAGGCAGCCTCGTCAATAACTTGCATACTTGCCTCAGACTGCAGATTATTTCAATGTCAGCACAGATGCCATTTCTGGAAACTCCCTGCAGACCAAGGACATCAGAGGAGCCATTTTATTGTACTTGATGGGTGAGTGCAGGAGGCAGAGGTTAATAAGACTGGTATTATGCACAGAGTATGCAGAATAAACGAGGCATCATGAAAAGTTTGAGTGAAAAACGTTTCATTTTCTCCATGCATGCTGAAGAAAAAAAAACATAGTTTCCTCCAATTCCTGTTTTTAAATGCACATTTTTGATTTTTGCAGCTGCTAACGTGTGTAATGCAGTGCTCTAAGGTTCTCCTGAGCATAAGACTTCTCACCTAATATGCACATACTTAACCGCCTCTGAAACTCATTTATCCACACCAGCTACTTCCAGACTCCCTGGCATAAAACAGTTTTGCACCAAAGCTGTGTTTGTATTCTCATATGTGACAACACCACATGAGGTGTTTTGGTGTTATTTTGTAAAGTCTCTCTTTTCCTACGCATGAGCCACATTTGTCTGTGGGTGTAAGGAAGCCTTCCCACTCCCTCTGGCTTTAAAGACAGATCTGAGAAAAGCAAGAGTTGCATTTTGGAATACTGTGGAAGTTTAGAAAAGGACAATATTTTTCTATGTACTCTAAAAAATACTTGAGATCATAGAGAATTTGGGATCACATTTGTGGATACCCTCCCCAGAAGTCACAGTGAGTTTTGTGGCTGTGGAAGCTTTCCAAAACTCCCTGTGTGCACAACTCAGGTGGCATGCTGCTTTCAGGGCTCCTGGTGACAGGAGCCTTGACACCCACGTGCCCAAAACCCTGGGAGGCACACATGTTGTGGAACATGCCAGAGGGCTGCCAGCATCACTCCTCTTTGTAAAGGTGACCTTTACATCATGGGCAAATCTCCCTGCACATCAGGCTGTGAAGAAGGCACATCTGTTGTTCCTAAATAATTCTTGAGCAAGTCTTCCTAAACCTTTCTGGGAGCATTACAGACAGAAGGAGAGGAAAATGTCTGCTCTTGCTAACCTTGGAGTCATTGCAACAGTGCAAAGGCAAGGCTCAGGGGGATGCTGGGAAGGGAAGGGTCTCAGGTCATAAATCATCACACAGGTCTGGAGGGCTGAACAGGGACCCCAGCACAGCAAAGGTGAAGGTGGCAAGCCCCCAGTGATGACCTGGGGATGGGATGGGATGGGATGGCCTGATAGTCAAGCAGGTGGCTGACTGAGGTCAGTTCTCTGAGCAGGAAGCACCGGTTTGTGATGTGAGAGAAGGGAAGAGGATGCCAGGATGTCCCAGATCTAACAACTCCTGGCTGCATTCACAGCAGCCACGACTGCTTACAAAGACAAAATACTAATGTGTGTGCTGGCTGAATGCTCAGGCTCAGTGAATGCTGAGAAAGCAAAGGGGCTTCAGCTATTTTGAAGACAACAAATCCAGACAAAAGATGCAGCAAAGCCGACTGTAACAGCATATGCCACAAAAAGTTAGCTCCTCGTCCTTTGTAGGCAGGATGGGCTGCAGCTGCAGCACAGGGGGAGCGAGGGGGGCTGAGCAGGAGTGCAGCTGCTCCCGTCACGTGGAGAGAGCCCACTCGGCACCTCCTGGGGAAGGCTCAGGAAGGAGGAGGGAGGGAGAGAGAGAGGGAGGGAGGGGACTGGCCCCAGGATCTGTGATACTGCTGCTGATGGGAAGCAGATATTTAGGATAAGGGACAGCAAGCACCAGGCTGCACATCAAGGTGTTCCTGTGCAAACTGCCACCCGAGTAAAAAAAAAATTGGGAGCCTTGAGGGTGATGAAGTTGATGCTGGCTGTATGGAGATTTGAAAGACTTTCGTGCTGTCCTCCAGGAGTCCTGAAGTGGTTTTTGTTCATTTGGAAAATTCAACACTTCATTAAGGCTGTTGATTTACCACCAGTTGAGCTGGAAGAATAATGGATGGATAAACTGGGATTTATTTTTTTAATTTTTTTTTTTAACCCCAGATGCTTAATAAACTTATTCCCAAACAGACAAGCATATATATTACAAATAAAAGTGGCATGTTTGGGAACCAGCAGGTGAATCTGGATGGAAAATCCTCTGTATTACATCCTTGAAGCTATTTTGCAGATTTTACAGATTATCCATCAGGGTTCAACACGCAGCAGTGCTACAGGACAGGAGTGATATTCTTGAAGAATTTAAGCACATAAAGTTAATGATGTGAGAACAGGTGTTCACTGCTGTAGTTGATGGGGAGGAGTTTGGTATGGCATCTATATAAGGACAATATGAGCAGTGAGAGATTAAAATGCATATGGGTAGCAACCAAGAGACAGAATACCAAATAGCAGAGATGCCATGTGTGAGCCATGGGGTGATTCTGAAAAGGGTTAAAAAAGATGCTGCTGCAAAGGTTAGAGCTGTAACTCAAATGCAGATTTAAAAAGAAAAGAGATTAAAATCAAGCAATGGATGCTGCCAGGTGCCTGAATGCTCATGTATTACCTGAATGAAGGAAAACATCTACCGCACAAAGCAGATGGAATTGAGTTGATGCCACGGCAATCCTGGCACCATCCAGCCAAAAAACAATTGTGACCATAATGGTCCCCTTGCTGGGAATGACCCCTCTGACCTATCAGTGGGTACTGCTGAGAGGATCGTAGCACCAAATGGTGGCTTCTTAGCATGGGGATTGCGATTAATAGTGGATTTGAGCACTCAAGTTAATGCAATTCCCATTACTAGACCTTTTTATCATTCCCTGTAACTTTCTCAAATTAATTCTAGGTTTCCTTGCTCCAGCTTTCCTCATGAGCAACTTGTTGTTTGAAGGGGTGGGGGAGGGGAAGAAAAGCAGGAATGCAACCAGAAATCCAGCCTCCTTTTTCCTTCTTACAGAGGGGTTTAACCAAATGCAACCATTTGACCTGAATATTTCAAATGAAACCAAATAGATTTTGTTCAGCCATAGCACAACCTCATAAATCCCTGTGGAACAATCCAAATTCCAAGAAAACTGAAGTAATTCTTTCTGTATAGACATGGCAATACCAGATTAATGGGCTGGGGTGTAGTTACCATACAACTGTGATCATATTCAGCTCCTGAGCACCTTTCTAATTTTTTTCCTCCCCATCTCTTTCTCCTGGGCTGCCTCTGAGCATCATTTCAAACTTCACTGAAATACATAAGCTTAAGCTCTACTGAAATGTCTAAGGCAAATGGACGGGGGGATACAAAACCTCTCAACAGCGCAGGAGAAAACACTTGCTGTGAATACAGACAAAGGAACTAAAGAGGGGATAAGGACCTCAGGCTGCTGGAATCTAATGTCCTTTTCTGTCACTGTTGGGTCTTAATAACTGGTGTTTATCAAATGTTGCTTTGTCATACTATTAGTTGAATTTGCTAATAGGGAGGCTGATGCTTATAACCTGTCTTACCAGCACAGGACTGGAATGAGAATGTCAATTTGAGTTTGCCTTAAAAAAATGGAAATAAAAACAATGGGCAAAAGCATTGGGTGGAAAGAGAACTGATGCTGTTGAGAAGTTGAGGTCAGAGACACAGGGAGAAGAGGATCTTGAACCTGCTGCCTAACAGGACTGCAGCTTCTCAGAAAAGTGTGTTTCTCCTCAAGGAACACTACCTATTTTTAATGTACCAGAGCCTACCTATAGCTCCAGCCTGTGCAGCCTGGTGTCAAACAAAGCCCAGAAGTACACATTGCCTGGAGCACAACAGGATGTGATGATAGGCAGAGAAATCTGCAGAAAACACAAAAGATCAAGCCAAATCCTGCAACTTGCTGTTCATTTTAGCTGAGAGATTAAAATACCAGCAGAAAAGAAAGAGATGGAGCAGATGCAGCATCTCCATGGGGCTTCCTCTCGCAGCCGCTTTCCTGTCCCCGTCCTGTGCTTTCTCATCCTCTGGAGTGTCACGGCAGTCCCAGTTCCTAAAAAGGCACACGGCAGCACCACAGCGTGCCAGAGGCTGCCCGTGGGGGGCAGCGGAAGGATGGATGCAACCCGCGGCAATTCAGAGACACACTTGTGTCTTCTCTGGAGGACACGGGACTGCCCCACCTTGGGGCAAGGAGCCATCTGCTCTTCAGTGCAGAAACTCCCAGATTCCTGGCGCAAGATGACACCCAGGCTCTTTCTGGAGAGGCAGAGGGGATGTTCCAATGCAGGCTGGGACACCCAGGCTGGGTAGTGAGCAGTGGAGGAGGGAGAGGTTTGGTGGCCCTAGGTCCTCTGCTGGCCTCACTGCACTCATCCCACTTCCATGGTGCCTGACCTATGATTTCATAGGGATACTTGGCTGCATCCTGATGAACTCACAGTTATTGTCATCATGTGGACAATTACTTTCCCCTGCAGTGACAACTCCTTCTGCTTTGGGGGAGGGAGCCAGGTGGGCTGGGGCACCCATTACTCTGTCTTACATAAATTTAACAACAACAACAAAGAAAAAAAGGTTTCATTGAACTGGGAAAAAAATGTTCAGTAACACAGGAAATAAGTGAAGATTAATTTTACTCTGACAAAGATAATTTCATTTTGTTTTGCCTTGTAAAGTCTGTAAACATAAATAATTTCCAAAGTGAAACATAATTTTAAAACACAGAATTGAGTTTTCTTCATGTTGAAAATTGTAGATACTTTCATTTGAAAACTCCAAATTAAATGCTGGTGATTTTTTTTTGTTTTGTTTTATTTGTCAAAGCTATTCCCCTAAAATATGATGAAATTGGCAAATAGCTCCAACTGACTTTGAAACAAAGCTGTCCCACCACTAACCAAGTGCATAACTTTATTCCTTCAGCATGCAGGAAGCTTTTATTTCCATTCATCACTCCCTAATGTGCATTAAAAATTGCACATAAGATATAATTATTGAGCTGTGTAATCCTTGCATAGTGGGAAAAAGAAGAATGATGAAGTGTATCTGCCAGACTCAATCCACATCAGTCACTGCCTTCCTGGGCAAATTCCTTTCCCAGCTGTAGTCAACAGCAAAACTCTCAGCAGCATCAGGAGTTTAGGGTGTTTGTTTAATTTTGTAATATTTTGTTGTCCCCAGATGTCCTTTAAAAGCGCCACTTTTTAACATGAAAATTTGGATCCACTGTGGGGAAGAAAAAAAAAAGAAAAAACAAAAAAACCAACCAGAGCACCCTTCAGGTAGCTCCTCAGGTAGCAAACGTACTTTGGAGGCTGCAGGGCTGTGTTCTGATGCTTTCAGTCCACAGGTGCTGCGATGCTGAGCCACTGACGGCAGCGTGCCAGCTCCACCACACGCGTGTGACACCCCCACACACCTGTGTGACACCCCCACACACCTGTGTGACACCCCCACACACCTGTGTGACCCCCCCACTCGTGTGTGCACTCTCTCACACACACACATGCACATGTATGTACACCCCCCCCCAAAACACACCCACACAACAAAGAAGCCCCGTGTGCCCTCTCCAGCCTCCCTGCATTGTGCTGTCCCCACCATGCAGCTTCCGTGTGAAACTCCAATATCTCTTAAAATAATTCTGCTATGGCATTTTAAATTCCAGTTCAATTATTTGCTTGTCTGCCTGTACAATGGCTATTCTCTTATCAATGATGTTTTCCTCTCTCACTCATTTCTCCTTTTTCCTTCTTTTTTGGGGGAGGTGTATTAGAGTTGGAAGATGCTAATTAACCCTTTGCATAACAGGATCCCTGGCTCCCACCATCACCTGGTGAAGGTGGGACTGTGAGGAGGAGGAGGAGGGGAGGGAAGCGAAGGAGATGACACAACAAACACGAGTCCACAGCAGCCGGTTCCAGACATAACATCTGCAGAATGAGGCCATTTTTCTGTAACTCTAATCTCATAATTCATTGTTTGTGTGGTGTTGGTTACAGTAGCTGAAAGGGAGGATAACAGCAGGTCAATTTGGCAGAGAAGCACATTTTAATCTTCAATGAGGAACTAGCCCACCTTCTGATAAGCTGCTGAACCATGGCCAGAAATAGAGAAAATAAGCAGGAAAGTGGCTTGGAAGGAGAGACAAGACCCCTTAAAATTATATAAACCTGCTAGAAAGACTTATTTCCTTGAATCCATGGGGGTAGCACACATTTGGCGAGCACCAGGGTGATACGACAGCCTTTTCCTTGCCACTGCTGTTCTTTGGGCTTCCATGAGAGTAGGCTGCTGGATCAGCTCCTGTGGCCAGGGACTTGCCAGCAGTACTGCAGCACTGTCTTATGCAAAAGGAAAAAAAAAATCTTTTTTTTTTTCTTCTTCCCATTACGTATAAGGATGCTCGAGCCCAGTGCGGGCGGTTGTGTGAGAGGTGTTGGTTAATGTTAGTGGCTGATTACTAAACTTCTTGTTTCGAACCACAAAACCCTAACATGTCAGCCTAAATTAGCTAACAGCAAGGGAGTGTCCTTCTCGGTTTGCAGGCCACAGCACATCTGCTCTTTGAAGAAAGAGAATGAGCAAAATAGGGTTGGGTGGTTGTTGGTGTTTTTCTTTTTTTTTTTTTGCCTCCCCTCAGCCTCCCATTTGTGCTTGTGTTCATAAATATCCTGATGAGAGGCTGCCTCTGTGGTTGGCGTGTGGAAAGGGGGAAGGAGGGTGGATAAAGAGCGATTCTCCACCCGCGTGGGGGACACCCTTCCTCCCCTCCCCGCCACCTCCTCTTCCTTCCCCTCCCCTCGCTATTTGACCTTGAGTTCGTTCTCTGCTCCCGTTCCCCTCCTCCCCCTGCCCGCTTGCATCTGGTATCCGAGACAGGCTGGTGCAGCTGGGGGGCTGAAAATCCCCCTCCCCACAACCCATAACCCCTGCTGATGTGGGAGGACCATACACTGGATGCTCCCCATGTGCCCCCCACACCGCCCTGGGAGCCAGGGCTGGGGGTCGGGACGGAGCCCCTTGGCTCCCCAGCATGGGTGTCCTGCACTGCAGCGCTGCCACTCGTCTCCCCTTATCCAGTTGTCTTTTCCAGCAGCGTATTGGGGAACAATGGGCTTCCTTGTGCTGGCCCAGGCTGCTCGTCCCCGTCCTTGCAGCTGGCGCGTCCACCGGTGCTAAGCTCCAGTGAGCAGGATCAGCTGAAAGCCTCATTCCCCTTCACCCTCTTCAAGGGCTTGCCTATCCGCTGGGGCTGCTATCGGTTACACGAAACATTTGGTTTGCAATGGCCTGTTTGTGCTGGAAGGCAAAGGGCTCTTCCAGCAGTGGGCAGCGATCCTCGGCAGAAAAAGCTTGCCCTGTGTTAGTTTACAACAGTTTCACCCACACAGAAAAGTACAATGGAGACAGATCATGCACAGTGACAGGCTGCCGGCGGCTCCAGGGGATCCATAATTTATGATGTTTTTCTTACCGATCCGGTTTTGGATTTCACAAGCAGGCCCGTTTCCTTCCCATTTGTTGCTTCCTTCCGTCCTCCTTTGGAGAAACTGAACACGGGGCTCAAAAGGAGCGATGGTGGCAGCATCCACCCGGCTCTCCTGTGCAGCTGTGTTTGCATGGGGCAGGTGGGGGTGCCCGGGCCTCACCTTGCTGCCCTGTATTTGTTACAGAGAAAGGTGAGTGCCCTGACACACCTCGCTGCTGCTCTGCTTCCCAACAAACAGTGGCAGCCCACGCAGTGCTGCCCCTATCCGTATTCAAGTTCACCAGGTCGCCTGGTAAAAGCAAGACTGCCAGGATGCCCAGCAATTGGCTGGGTAATTAAAGGTAAAGAGGTTAATAATGGCTTTTAAGGATTGTTCTTACTCAAACGAATAAGAATCAAAACTTAATCTGATCTACCATCCATAATCTAGCTGTTTCTCTCTTGCCAGAAATAGATGCACCAGGGCGAGTTGAGGGCAGTCAGATGCCACCTCTGCAGCAAGCACGGATGCCACCAGTCATATCCAGCCACAGAGGTGCAGAGCTATGGGTCTGTCCCTGGGCCAAGCCTGAGCCCCTCCTCTGGGGAACACTCCAACTTCACATCTGGACCTGGACTTTTTGGCTGAAGCCCATCCCCACCACAAGCTCCTGGTCCTGTCTGCTGTGTGGCCACGCTCTCAACCTCCCCACAGCTGCCCAGAAGGCCACCGGCACAGAGATGGCAGAAGGACTGGTGCTGATGTCCCGCTGCCGCTGCCCCACCCACGCAGAGGCTGGCAGGGAGGGTGTGGGGTGCGTGCCCCGGCCCCACGCCACGGCTGCCTGCCCTGCTGCAGATGGCTGGGTCATCCGGTGGCTTGGGAATGACCAAGTAAGGTTAAAACCACAGTCACTGTGGTTACCGGCGCTGTGATTAGTCACACAGTGAGTGATCCAATTATAGCAACCCCTCCCCCGCTGCACCCCCCACCTCATCTCTGCGAAAGGAAAAGCCCAGGCCTCCCTTAACTCGATTTCAAGGGAAAGGAGCTGAAGTTGGACAGGGAGAAGCAGGAGGCCAGGGGAAGAGCCAGTGAGGTGCTGGTTTCCAAGCCCACCATGGATTACAGGGACAAGAAGCCCTGCTTGCCCCTGTGCTGGGAACTGTCAGATGTGACACAGCTTTGGGGCCAATGGGGACCCTGCAGCCCAGGGGATGTCAGAGGGTGCAAACCGCTGTGGTCACCATGTGGCCTTGGCAGGTCAGTCCATCTCCTGCCAGGGCCATTTGCTGAACCTGGGGCTGCTGTGCTGTTGCTTCCCACCTGGAACACAGCAGCTCTGCTTCCCCTCCCCTCCCCTTTTTATTTTAAAAAACCGTTTCAAGCAATTTCAAACACTCCACCCCATACACCTTGCAAATGGCTGTGGTTTTTAGAAACTGACTTCCCCTCTTGCAGGGTTCAGACTCTGCCCCAGTCAGGCAGGAAAAGGGCATGAGAGAGAAGACCAGGCTGCTGGCTCCATCCTCCTCTAGCCCAGCTGGCGCCGGGAGCAGGTGACAGGCACCTGTGTCCCTGCGCCACCGGGCGCCCCCCGGGCTCCCTCCCCGGTGGCCACGGAGGTGGTGCCAGGAGCGGGTGGGAAGCAGAGAGGGAGGGAGGGAGGGAGGGGAGGTATTAATTTGCTTCTGTGGGAGGCAGCAGTGCCTGCCCACAGAGTGTGGGGCTGGGCACCACATGGGCACTTCGAGCCACCCTCCTGCTTTCAGGACTCTGTGCCTGCAGATCCTGCTGGTGTCCTCCACAGAGCCCTCTGCACAGGGCATGCTGCTACTGCCATCAGTCACTGTTATTTATTGTCTTCTTTCAGCACAGAGCTATCCCAGAGGCACAAGACAGCTCGGTAATGCCGATCCTGCACAGGATTCTTCTCTACTTCTCCTTGCACATGTAGGTTTTTTTGGCCATGCAGTGCTCAAATGTCATCACTCCAGCTCAGTTCTTGAGCAGGGTGAGGGCTGAGAAATGGCTGAGGCAAATCTGCATAGGAAAAATGATGCAACAACTTTGTTCCCATGCTGCCAGCTTTTGTCCCCGTTCACAGTTTTACAGCTGATCTGTAAAACCCTGGGAAACCATCTAATGGAGACCTTAATCCTCTGGTGTGGTGTTTGCAGTGGTGTTCATGAGGTGAGCTGTTACAGCTCCAGCCCTCCTTCTCTGTCTCATGGATGCAGCCACTTTCCTCCCAGCAATGGTCCATCTCACATGTCCCTCAGGTTTGATGTGCTCAGGGCTGAGAAAACACCCACAAAAGTTGAGGGCTCTGTCCCCAGGGTGTGTGAGTGTGGGATGGGAGAGTGTGGACTGACATGGCCTCAGTGGTGTGCTGTTGGGTTGTTTACTGGGTTTGTCAAGATCCTGCTGGGAAAAATCTTCCCTCTTGAATTAGGGAGGAGTCCATGGCTCCTGTTTCCACTATTCCCTGTCAGCCTGCTGACAAACCGCTCCTGGCTGGGGGCAGTGCTGTCCTGGGGATCATGCAGCAATTTGCAATGGGTTTCTTGGCCTTTCAGGGCAGTAGCTGTGAGACACTATCCAAAGTATTTTTGAGGGTAAGATGGAGGAAGGCACCTCCCACTCGGCCCACCAGATTAATTTCCTAATAGACTTTGACTCAACACATTCTGGACTCCCTGAATAAGTGGGAACTTTCCTGGAGCTTTTCCAACAGGTGACCTCGGTTATGCTGCTTGCCTGTTGATGTTGCCTTCCTGTTTGAACTTTCCTGGTTTTCCTATCTTACTCCCCTGTCTACTTTTCTGCCTGTCAGGAGGATTTCTACCCAATCCTGCCTCCAGCCCTCCCCAGCCAAGCCAAGGAAAGCATCCTCTCTCCCTTTCATAGTGATGTGTTCTCCTCACACAGCCCCTTGCCAAGTGCAAGCAAAATGCCCTTCCCACTGGATACTGGCACTTTGGCTGCAACACCCTTGGGAATGGGAGCCCTCCCATGCTACAGAGATATGGAGAACCGTGTCCACCTCTTCCCTATCCATCCATCCTCCTAGCCTCTGGGGTAGGTTTCAGAAAACCAGCACTGGCACAATAAAATATTGTAGTCCCTTCTTGAACCCATGCCAGCTCCAATAATCAGCATTGCAGCCTGGGCAAGAGGCAGCAGATGTCGAAGGCCCCAGAGAGCCATTCCCCAGTGGAGGAGAAATGAATGACACAAAGTCTGGGTCAAGACAGTCCAGCCCCAGCTGCTGCAGTGCCTGGAGATGTGACTGGCAGCAACCTTCCTGCCTCTGTGAGTGCAAGGGTGAAGTGGCTGAGGAAGGGCTGAGGAAAGCCCACCTGCCTCTCGCAGGCCACCTCAGCCCTGGGCACTTGCAGCTGAGGGCACCACTGCAGAAAGAGCATGGTGTTCTCCTGAGGGTTGGGAGCACCCAAGGTCAGACTCCAGAGCTGACACCCAAACAGGTTAAAACATGCTGGGTTAAACAAGTTCTGGGTATAAGTTATTTTCTATTTGCCAAGGTGTGCAAGCCTACCAGCTGGGCTAACTGGACTCCCTGAGCCCTTTTTCCCAGTATGTCTGGCCTCTGCCCCAGGAAATGCTTGTAACTGGGGCAGGGAGCAGGTGAAAAAAGTTCTCTATCCCTTCACACAGCATCATCTTCATATGGCCTCTGCATAGAGCAGTGTTTGGCAAAAATGCCAGGTCCACCTTCCCAAGATTGAGTATAATTGCACAGGAAGCAACAGGACTGTGACAGCAATGTGTAACAGGCACCTGGCATAAATCCTGCTCATGAGGCTGCAAGGACTGTCAGAAACATCACCCTTAGTGTTGTTTATTGTTTGCACACCAATGAGATATAGAAGCGATTCCCAAGGATAAGGAGTACATTTTCTCCACATCTTGGCAGAGCAGATTCCTCCAGTGAGTGGCTTGAATTTTAAAGTCTTTTCCAAACCCCACAATGTTCTGCAAACCCTAATCTGCTGAGGTTCAAATTCTTTGTGAGTAAAGTAGTGGAAAGAGAAACAAAATAGTATTCTTTAATGAATGGAAGGAAGAGAAGAATTTCCCAAATAATTATAAGTGTGTTTATAGTGACTCCCACTGTTTTATGCCTGTGACCCCGGGTCAGATGTGGGGTATTGTATAGATCCATCCATAAGTACATAATACACTTGTCATAGATGAGATCAGCTCTGATGTATTTTTCTGGCAGCTTCGGAGCCGTCATATTTTCAATGTTTTGTCCAGTCAATCACATTTCAAATGGTGGGGTTTCCATCACATCCCTCCAATGTCTTATAGGAGCTCTTTGCTAGGACAGTTTCTCGGTGTCAGCAGTAACTTTCCAGGTAGAGAAAGACAAGACTTTTTTGCAATTCTCCTAAAGATTACCTGTTTTATTTGTATTAACTCTCTTCAAAATCCCTTGCAGTTCTCCCTGGCTCTTATCAGCCTGACTTGCACGGTTTGAGGAGCACACACTCCTCACACACTTACATGGCTGAGCACAATGCAGTGGTGGGCAGGCCTGAGCAGCCATCCTCCCTGACTGGAGGCAATAAACTTCTGTTTGCTCACCAGCCTTGCTGGAAACATCAGCCTAGGATGAGCAAGACACCTATGCTACCTCCAGCACCAGATGTAGCTCTGTGGCTGCTCGGTGACTTTCTGCCATGCCAGAAGACAGAAGACACCCACTACATGGCTGTGGTGGAGTCATGCTCAGCCACGGCACCCTGAAGTGCTGAGGGGCTGGCAGCACAGCCCTGAGAAATGACCAGCCAGGATGTCACCTTAATGGGCAGCCATGGGCTTGCTGGTCACTTTCCTTCTTTGAAGGGAATCCTGGGGTATGCCCAGGCTTGGAAATCAGGCTGCTTTTAACACATCTTCACAGGCACCACTGGACGTGCTCAGGGCCTGTCCTGAGACCTGCATGCTCGCTGGTGCCCGCTTCCCACCAGGCTGTTGCTGCAGCTGGGATGTGTGTGAGTCACCCACCTCGCCCTTCCTGCATCTTATTCCTTGGCACAAAACCCTAATACAAAATATACACTTGCTGTAGGACCCCTCTCCCTGTGTAAACTTGCTTAGATTGGTGTAGACACTTTGCTGATGAGTTTGCACAGTAGGACACCAGACCTGAGCTGTGGATCCTGGTGCTGGAGCCCTACCAGAGGGGCTGCTTAGGTCAGTGCTCATGTGCTGTCCTACCAGCAGACAACACAAATGTCCACTTGTTTTGTGGCACTAGCCTGTGCTGAAGCAGGATCATCATAGCAAAAGAGGTTGCTTCTACAATATTATACATGTTTAAATATTTTTCACACCAGTGCTGTTCCCTCTACCTTTGTGTTTCCACTTGTCTTGCCTCGAGCAACTGGACTCAACCCTGTTCCCACTCTCTGCTGGCTGTGACAGAACTAGCTGGGGGTCACTCATCTCCCCAGCCACCGACAACAGCACTAAACTGATGGGAAAGTGATGTTGTCCCCTGGCTGTGCTGAGGCCTAGCATAATTGTGCTGGTGAGCCCAGGGAGGGTATGTGCGACATATGGCGAGTGGGGAGGACATTTACGATACAGCAGAGGGAGACCTGTCAGAATGGGCAACAGCAGAGACACTGGCCTTCCCATGTGTGCTTCCTGGCAGGAGTTCTCCTACATTCATTTTTTATACTCTGGGCCTACTGCATGAACTTGAAACATTCTGGAGACTAAGCATGTGGGTTCAAGGCACGTACAACCATTGATTTTTAAAGAACAAAGTGTGAATCCCCCCTATGGCTTTCCCCATGACCCCACATTTTCTAAGCAACAAAATTGGAGAGGGAAGCCTGTACCTCCTTCCTTCCCTCACCCTCCACCTCCCTCCTAAAGCCATCATAAGGCAGGGCAGTGCAGGGCAGGACAGGGCAGGGCCCAGGGAGGTGATCTCCTGCTGTCAGCCCACTGGCATTTCTCTCCCCAATGACTTTGACAAAGAGGCATGGTAAGGCTCCTGCTCATACCAGCTCTGGCCAAGGGCTCTCATGTATTTCTGCTCACACGCATGCTCCCACCATGGCTCTGGCAGCTGCTCTCATTTGTTCCCACTATTTTTAACTATTCAGTGGTGCCCATCATGGCCGTGCCTATGGGGAAGGCTTCCAGAGGTGCTTCCCCTTGCATGGATACAGGCAGGCGCTGAGTAAGGCCTTTTAAATGCATCCAATATCTCACAACTTAAACAGGAGCAAGGCAGAGGCACGCTGGCACCTTTTCTACCCTAATCTGCATCTTTTGTGCTGAGCACAGTATTTAGCTAGGATTATTTCGTTGTCCTCGCCCTGCTTGTCTTCTGAATCACTGCCGTGCAAGCCAGCTCCTATCTGCGGTAAAGCCACATAATAGTGCTAGCAGTTAACACCAAGCCTGGGTAAATACACCCACTTGGGCCGGCGGGCTGGCTTTGGCTCTGGGCTGACCACGGCTGCTTGGTCTCCGGTGAGGTTGGGGCAGACTCCTATCTGTTGCTAATGCCTTCCTGGAACTCAGGCAATTTATATTAGCCTAAGGTAGGTCCTTGTGGGTCCTAGTGGCATGCACTGTACAGCACAAATGTTTGTTCTGTGATTCCAGATTTGGGGAAGTGCAAAGGGTATGCTCAAAAAGAACCCCTCCCCTCCACTACCTAATTAGTTTTCCTGTCTTTTTTTTCTTTTCTTTCCATTTTTTATTATTATTTCAGTGGTTGCAAGTTTATTAAGAATATCAAAATATCAGGGGTTTTATTTAAAGCCTCAGGTCCTGGAATCTTGCAAATGCACAGAGCCTGCTGCTTTTGGTGCAAGAATAAACAAAGCAAGAATGAGTTTCTGCTTTCTATAGCCACAAAGACGTGCCAGAGCACTAAATACCCCTCAGTCACCCAAAATGTCAGCAAAGAGAAAGCCAATCTGTTACACTGGGGTGTATTTAAAAACACGTCCTCCTCCTCCTCCTTTCAGCCTCTCCTTTCAGGGGGCTCTGAACAGCAGACTCATCCTTTCTGCATAGTGACACCGTTTGACCCATTTTTGGATTGGGATGAGCAGCTGGCCATAAGCCCCAAGGAGGAGGCCATGGTGCAGTGAGGAGATGTCCTTGGAGCAGTGCTGTGATGTCCCTGGAACAGGGAGGAGATGGCCATGAGGCAGGGAGGAGGTGACCATGGAGCAACGAGATGTCCCTGGAGCAGTGCAAAGGCAGGAGTTGCTCCCTAGGCATGCAGAAGGAAAAGACCCCCACTCCTAATGGATTCCTTCAGATAAAAGAGCCTCAGCTACCTTTTTTTCCCTGTAATGGCCCCTGAGGCTAATGTCTTAAAGAGGAAACAAAAGGATTGCTTTACATCACACAAGTGGGGCAGGAGGGAAGTGGGGAAAGAAGCACTTGAGTGCTGCATCCCTGCCAGGGCTCCTGCAGCAGGATGGAGGCCGGGGGGAGGGGTGCAGCTGGCCCTAACTTGGGCTTTGCTGTGTGGCCTCTTGGTATTAAACCCTTTATTAACCCCTTCTCTGCTGCTCTGGCGCCCATGCGCTCCAGCAGGGCCCTGCTGTCCTGGGCCATTGAAACAAGTGCGAGCACCAAGGCAGGCCACCTAAATGGGCTTGTGGGCACAGCCAGCAATGAAGATGTATCGTCTGCAGCGGCTAAACCAGTGAGAAACAGCGATAATAACACTGAAAAACACAAAGGAATTCTGCAGTAATGCCTTAAAAACGACGGCAAGGGATAAGCACGAGGGAGCTTGAAGAGCAGAACTCAGCGGCAGGAAAGAGGCTTCCTACGGAAGAGGGGTGTTGGGCGAGCGCTAAACCAGCCCGGGTAGCGTGCAGCTTCCAGCAGCTCCAGCTGTGCTGCTCGTCCTTTGTCTGCTCTCTCCTCTGGCAGCTTTCCAAGGGAGGGCAGAGCAGGTGTGACAGCCACTGAGGGAGTCCCAGCAGCAGCTAAACCAGGCGGTCAGCCGGCAGCAGCTGCGGCTGCAGGCAGAAGCTGGATGGAGATGCAGCAGGTTCACTCCTCCAACGGGGATGCTGCTGCTCGTGCTGCCTGTTGTGACTGGCTCCATCATGAGAGCCATTGTGTCCCTCTGTTCCGTGGCCATTGACTTTCTAAACCACCCACTCTGGCAGCTGAAATTTTCCATGCTCAGTCCCTGCACAACACCTTCTGTGCATCTGTATTTGGCAGGGTGTTGTGTAGGAGAGACTGCTGTAGGAAGAATAAACGGTCAAATGAAGTAAAAGAGGCATCTTTGATTAGCAGCTAATAGAAGAAATTCAACTCTTTTGGACCATCACCATCCTTGCCACAATGGATCTGAATGATGTTCTGTTAGTGCCCTGTTTTTGGCCCTGCCCTACACCAGTTTCTTTGCAGTAAGATACAGGGAAGTGCCCCAGTCAGCATCTCCTCCTAGAGCATCCCTCTCACCCTTAGGATCCCAGCTCTGTCACAAGTGTTACCTCCTTATGCCTGTCCTGAAATAATTTTTCAAGTCTTTTGTGCTTGGATTTAACATGTTTAAAGAAGAGCAGGTAATGTTTGATACTTGTCCTGATACATTTTCCATTGATAATAAATGTTTTGCTTGGCTGAATATGACCCAGCTGAATAAAAGACTGTGGCTGACTGACATGGAGTCCTAAGATTTTCAGCCTTGTAGGGCAGGTCTGTCCCCTCTGCAACATTATGGAGCTTGCAACCCTCCAGCCCATGAGAACTACACTGGCTTCTCTCAGGAAAGCTTACCAATGAGGATCTCATCCTGCCACTGAAACGTATAAGAAATGCAGATAAAGTGAAAAATAATTAAAAATTAATAAAGAAAACAAATCAAACCCTATTCCCTTTAACAGTAGGGCCAAGGGAGAATACTGGGCACTGAAAATGGCATATCCCCAAGGAGCAAGTACCATCTCTTCAAAGGCACAGTTCTCCCAGAAGCAATAGGAGCAGCATCTGTGCATATAGCTTTTAAGTTTGTAATTTGTCTGTAATTTCTCTGCAATCACCAATATTCTGTGGGGCTTCTAGGGTGGTTTTTTAGTGTGTGTTTTCTTTTCCATTGCAAAGACCCAGCTCTCTCTCTGAAAGCCCATATGCTCCTGTCCTGTTTGACTTTAGCATGCAGGAAATGGCCTCTGTCCAATTAGCAGCATGGGAATTAGCACTGCTCAAAATTTGCTACTCCCCACTGTATTCCCCTCTGAGACTGCTGAACTTCAGTGCTCAATTTTCTCTCTTTCTCTCTTTTTTAAACAGCATCACAAAGATTGAGTGCATAGCAAACTATTAGAAAAGCACTGTTAATACTGAAGTCACAAGGTGCAGCTGTTCAATTCCTTGTAATGGTAACACAGAGGCATTTCAGGTGAGCTGTGTTTTCAAGGTATTTCTTTCTTTGCTGGCTTAGTATATATCATTTATCTTGTAAAATATTATTAATGTTGGCCAGTCTTGTACCTCATCATGAACTCTTATCATTTGGTACTTTACTTAAGCCCAAGCCTCTGGAGTCTCATGAATATCAGAAAAATCTCAGTTTTAGTATTGACATCTTTGAGAAAAAAACATTAAACATCATCAAAGTGCAAATAGACAATGAAAAGTAAATAAACAATCACAATTCTATACATAGCAACAAACACTCTATGTATGTTTGGGATTGACATTTCTGCATGAATACCATGTGTCATTAAAAAGGAGAAATTCATCTGAGATAACACAATTACAATACCTCATTTTTAACATCCTGTGCTTGAGCTTTTACCAGTGTGACTTTAATGTGATATGTTTCTGTGGCAGTGCATATTTACTGTATAAAAGAGATAGCTAGTGCTCTTTTGTGATGAATGCAAAGCATGGAAAGGAAACTTTTTATTTAGGCTGCTGGACACAGACCAAAGCTGTAGTTTTTCCTAGCTGTCTAGCTCCCAGACTGGCTCTCACAGTAGGTGCCTAGTGTCACTGTAATGGCTTTCTTGAAGTCCTGGCCTGGATTAGGCAGTTATAGATCAGAGTGAGATTCTGACTGCATTACACATGGCTTACCTTCTTTTCAAAGCAATTAAAAAATATTCTTTAAAACACACTTTTAACAACTTCTATTGGAAAGCACATCTCCTGAGCAAGGGAGTAAGTCCCTGCTGTGTCTTTTGCCATTCACCCACAATCACAGTCAAAATTAAACATCACTATTGTTGTTATTCACCTTGTGTGAAGCAACAAGGCCAGGCCCCAACTGGACTGGATATTCTACAAAACTATCTTCAGGTGCAGGGCTTAATATGGAATCTGTAAACCACAGCAGCTGGGAGAAACTGAAGGGAAGGCTGAAAAAGCATTTGTTTATTGGGGATAGGGGGAGGGGATTGAGCTTCCCTCCCCTTCTCTACCAGGAACCTGTTGAAGGTATATCAGATAGTGTTTAGGAAGTCAAACTTCTTTCCCATATTCAGTGGGCCAGAAATGTGTGATGCCACAGAATCACATAGAATAGATTTCATATAGAATCATAGAATGGTTTGGGTTGGAAGGGACTTTAAAGATTGCCTAGTTTGAATGACCCTGACAAGAGCCTTCCACTAGACCAGATTTCTCATGGCCCCATCCAACCTGGCCTTGAACGCTTTCGGGGATGGGGCATGCACAACTTCTCTGGACACCCATGTCCAGTGTTTCACCACCCTTACAGTGAAGAATTTTTTCCCTAATATCTAATCTAAACCTACCCTCTGTCAGTTTTAAGCCATTCCCCCTTATCCTATTGTCAAATCCCAATAACTGGTTCTCTTTCATCTCTAGATGGAAGTTGGGCAGGGCCTCCACAGACACAAAACAAGGAAGGCACACCTGGATGCGGCAATAATTCCAAAACATCTTTTCATTCTGAGCTGGACACAAAGGGGAAATATTTTGCCAAAATAGGGGAAAGCTCATCATCAAACAAACTTATGTGGAACTGCATTGCAAGAGGCTCACACAGCTCTCTTGAGATTAGCACAACCTGTCTGTAAGGTACAACTCGTGTTGAACTGGGTGGAATTTGGCAGCAAGAGAACACAAGGCAGCATGGCTTGTCTTGATAACAAAAGTAAATAGATGTTATTCGTGGCAGTCTGGAGGCAGCCCAGAGGCCCATCTTCCCATGACGAGGAACTGTTTCACTGTGGTTTAGCAGCGGGAAAATAAATAAGAGAGCCCTAGGAAAGAATCTGGACGGAAGTGCTGTGACACAGAACTGAAAGAAACAGCAGCTTTTGGAATAAAACGTTGTCCCTCAATTTTCAAGAAATAGATTTTTTTTTTTTTTTAAGCTGGAGAAGAAACTGACTTTTTTTTTATAAGCTGTTTAACCAAACTAAGACCATGGGGAGGTACTATCCAAATTATGTGTAGAATCTCTGGCAGTATGTGGCTTCATCATAGTGTTTGACACCAAATAATTCTTTAGTCAGTGTATTGCAACCCACCTGCATTGGAGTTTGAGCTGAAAATCTGTCCTAGAAGTGTGAACCCATTCCAGTCATGTCCTTTCCTAAGAAGGCCTTGTCATGTTTGCTAAGGTCTGCATAGAGACTACCTCATACTGTCCTAGGAATTAGTTATTATTACACCGTGGTGATAATTAGACATTTTTGTAAAAGGATTTTCTTCAAATCTAAAGCTTGCTCATGGTCTTAGTCCCTCAAAAGTGCACCTGATTGCACTGTAAGGAGTCCTTTGTCATCCATCCTTCCCCTTTGAAGGATCCATGACCTAGCTGGACACAAGGGCCATCTGCAGGTGCCCAGGATGCTCCTTGAGCTGTGGCAGGAGGCGATGCTGCTGCTCAGGCGTGGCAGCAGTGAGGATGGTGGGTGGCCCGGCATGTCGGGGGTGGGTACGTCCTCCCTGCGCGCAAGGGCGCTGGGGGCAGGATCGCTCTGCTGGCGCCCTTCGGGTGGGTGGCTCCGCATCAGCCCTGATTACTGACTCCTGTGGAGGCCTTGGGTCCTCCCTTAATTAGCAATGGCCTGTGGTCATTGACAGGCTCTCGGCCATTTTAATGAAAAGATGTGTTCTAACAGTGACCTTGATCTAATCAGGAGGTGCCAATCACATCGAGAATGACTGTCATAACAATCATCGCCGGCACATCGGGGACCTCAGGACCAGCAGAAAGACAGGCAGCACTTATTCACAGCCTCCGCGGCTTCATCCTGCAGCAGGTTAGAGCAGCCCAGAGCAAGGGAATTTAGACTTTCCACCATGTGCTTGTGTCCTGATCTGAGGAATTAGCTCTTCTGTCGGGTATTAGCCCGCGGTAACCGCACAAACGTCTCCTCTATGGCTCCTCCGCTCGCACCGACTGTGCCCTCCAGCAGGCTCAGCTGCCTGTGCCCAAGCTCCCCTGCAGGTTTGCCCCCAGCGCAGCACCCCAGGGCACCGCACTGGGATGCCCCAGCTCTGGGGGTCCTGAGAAGAATTCCCTCTCCCTCTCCCCAAAACTCCCTTCTTTGTTCTGCGCCTTCATTCCCTATTCATGTGATCACCTCGGTGCAATGCTGTCTCTCTCCTTCCCTGACTCTGCAGGAATCAGCGGTAGCTTCCCTCTCCATCTGCTGCTGCAGAAGGCTCCTGGGCTGCGCTCTGCCCTTCCCCCAGTATTTGTAGGTCTCTCCCTCCCTCCTCGCCCTCTCTCCCCCCCTTCACCCCCTACAAAAGTCCTCAAGAGTCAGCTGTCACTTGTTTTTATTTTCTCCTGGCTCCTGTAGCACGGTCACATCTGACTTGCCTGCGCTATTCCTCCGTGGCTGGGGGAAAACGTGGCCAACTTTTGCCTGGTGTCAGTTTAGCAGCCTGGGCCGCCTCCTCCTCCTCCCTCGGGGTCGTAGGAGCCGTTGCCGCACTGTCTCCTCTCCTTTCTCATCATGGCTGGGCTGCAGCTGGCGTGACTGGTTTGAGAAAATCTGGGGCCCCCCGCGAAGCTGCTCAATTGAGTTTGCCTCCTCCTCCCTCCCCCTGCCCCTGCAAGGTTCGGGAGGGTCTGCCTGACTTTTCCCCCCTTCCCCCTCCCTTTGGCAGGCAGGAAAGCTGTTGATGGTGGTGGATGGGGAGCTCATGGCAATTGTGGGGAACAAGGGCTTTCTGAGATCCCCACATGGCTGCCTTTTGGGACTTAGTCAGGACAAAGCACCAGTGGCTCCTCCAGCACGCCAAGGGCAAGTGGACATCCCTGGTGCTGCGCTCCATCTTGCCCCAGCTATCCCGTGGCCCTATCCCCACACTGCCCTGCCAGGGACCGCTGGGGTCCCACAGTCCTTAATGAATTGACCCTTTCCTGCTTTCCTACTTATCCTTTTACGATTGCCCTGGGGCATGGTTCATTTTACTCCCTCCTTTAATGAGTCAAAGAGGTCCAGTTGGAGCCTTTCCAAGACTTAGCTTCCTGCATTTCTTTACCCTTTCTACAAGCTTAATGAATATGCCCAAAAAGCTCATTAGATGTAATGTCAGTTCTATTTCTGGTGCTCCCTCTTGGAGAAACTGTGTCCTGTGCTGGCAGGGAGATGAGCCCAATGAGAGCCACAAATAAATACCAAACTCTTCCTGTCCCTTTTCTTTTCTGTCCTTCCCATTTTCACGCTTAAACAGGAACAAGGGAAGATCCATGGGCCCTCCTAACTTTTCCTTGTGCTCTTCATTTATCTAAGACTGTCTTCCCTCTTGTCCCCTTGATCTAAAACCAGTAGTCTGGACTTCTTGCTCCCTGTCACTGCCCTGGCTGCTGCTGTGGCTTTGGTGTTTGGCAGAGAGGTGAAAAGCTGTGTGGAGGAAGTGGAGCCTTTAGAGAATGATGCAAACCCCAGTGCTTCTGGGAAGCAATCAGCCCTGTTCATTACAGGTGAATCAGAGTTCCATGACTGGTGAATCACTGGAGTATTTGACATGTCAGAGCAGTGGAAAAATGATTCACTGAAGGTTTGCTCTCTGGAGAATAGATTTTTTTTTTCCCCCTACCAAGGAAATTTGGGATTGCTTCAGGGTTTGTTTGGGTCCCCTCCTCCCTTCCAGGGAAACAGGAATTCACAGAGACAGGCAGACAAATTTAATGGAGGGCAGGGAGAAGAGAAATTTAAAGCTGCAGTTAGGTGGTTGGGAGCAGTTCCCTCCTGCTGCCTGTTCTTGACTGATGCTTGCTAGGTATACGTGAGTCTGCCTGTCGGTAGTCACCAGGAAGGTAGAAGTAGCAGAAGAAAGAGGACATGGTTACTTTGCAGTATCTCTGCTAGAAAGTTGTAAAATACATTCTACTTACCTTGCAAGCTCCTTGAACCCTTTCAACAGTTATAGGAGAAAAGTTCTGCTTTTCTATTTCACTTTCAACAGATGTATTTTTCAATGTAATGTTATTTTGTCAGCTGTGTTAATATCATCTGGTGAGGAGGTCTATTTTGGGAGTGAGGATTCTCAGCTCTAGGACTTGTAAAATATAATATAACTTTTGATGCAGCAGAAACAGTAACGCCCTCATAGAAAAATCCTATTTATGTTGGAATTTGAACAAGGTATTACAGTGATTTAAAGGGTACAAAATCAGAAGTATGCCAAGATTAGTGGCCTCTTATTGGTCTTAATCTTGTTCCGTTACCATTTTCAAAGATATATTAATAGCTTCAATTTTTAATTTGAATTTTTCTTCCCCTGTAAGGTATCATTAAGTTGAAAGGTGCAAATGAATGACAGTGGTAAATTGGTCTGCTGAATGTCTTTGCATAGTATCAGAGGGTCAGCTGTTTCCAAGTTGCTTCCCCATGTGGATATCAGTTATAGAGTAGATTGGGTCCTGTACCTCCAGGGTTATGGAGAAGCAACAGTGGCTGTAAGGCACCTTAAACTTTCTTGGTTTTCCTGTTTCAGAGCTGGAGCATCCCCCATTTATTACTTTTCTGTCCTTTCTTTAGTGCATGTCTCATGAGATGGCAATGCGCTTTCCTGGCATGGCTCCTTGGTGTGAGTGCAGGTCACAGGGTGTGTCCCTGGTTTGCAGAATGAGGCTCCCCAGCATCAGCATGTGCAGGCAGAAGTGTTGGCTAATAGTCCTTCTCAAAGTGCCTGCTCTACAAATGGTGCTACCTAGATACTAATAACTGTTTGTTTTTGTATTAGTATTATTTTATTCTAATTAATTCTGTGAAAAGCTTCTTGCACAATTAAAATGATGAAGTAATAATATAGAAGTTGGGAATCTCTAGAGCTAAGGCACAAAGGGAAGCAGCAATTAGTGGAGCTATCTTCAGCTCTTTGGCCCTTTGCAAGGACAACAGAGCTTGTTTAATATGGGAAAATTCAATATGGGGGCTGGGAACATTCTGTTAAAAAAATCTAGGAGAATACTTGACCTCCAAGTTGTTTAGTGCTCCCTAACTTCTAGTCACTTCTGAAATAGCAGTGTGGTTCTTAGTATTTTAAGATGAAACTGTCTTATATCCCTTAACCTTGTCTCATCTGAGGCAGATAGATATTCTACCAGGAAGCCCCACAAGAGATTAGCATTACTGATATACTCGCCCCATAGCTACCACTCCTTATTTGTCTAGGAGCATGCTGTGTCTGGCAGCTGGTAAGAAAATAAATAAATAAACCCCAGGAATCAAATTCCTGAGGAATCTGGTCATTTCAAGGTTCCTTTATACATTCATAGGTTTTAAAGGCGAGAAGGGACAATTATATTCTGACCTCTGGTGCAACGTAATCCATTGAATTTCTCCTAGTGTCGCCAGCACTCAGCCATATGAAATGAGTTTGTGCTCTTTAAAATCCTCTCCTCAGCTCTGGTGTCATCTCTCAAACAATCCCTTCTTACCCCTTATACTCTCCTGTTCAGTACTGTGTGTGTGGATGAGGGTGTTTTCAGGTCTTCAAACAGTAGCAGCCCCAGAGCAGGATCATTCTATGTTAAAGTAGCACAGTGCAATCCCTTTAACCCATGCTCACTGTTTCACCTCTGTGCCTTTGCACAGCATTTCAGCCTGGCTCCCAGAGGTGGGGACAGTCTTTACAGATGTATCACAGATAGCTCCTCTCTGGGTCCCCTCCATGGGGAGGTTTTAGGGTGATTTTTACCCAGCAGGGAGGATGGGTGGTATCTCTTCCGAGTGGCTGGAGAGCAGTGGCACTGCAGCTGAGGGCTGGCTGGCTGGCTGGCTGGAGCCACTCTTAATACAGCCTTGGAAGGGGAGTGTTCATGTCTTTTTGATTTATTTATTTCTGTGACAGCTGAGATTGAGGGCTGGCCTGCCTCTCACAGGGATAGTGGCAGCCAGTGGCTAAGCCCTGTCCATGCATCCGTGTGGGACTGTGAGCACACTGGTGTTGGGGAACCATGAGGCCTCCTCTGCACCTGAAGTGGGCAGAGCTGAAACCCTGCAACAGAGAAAGAGCAGTTTCTTAGCAGATGAAAAGGCTGGGAAGGAAATCTGGGCCAAAATCCTGGCCTGGGTACAGCAGGGGCAGAACGCCCCTAGCCTTTAGTCAGAGCAGTACTCCCAGCACACCTGGGCAGAAGAGATGACTGATTCCTGTAATGAACCTGAGTAACTTGTGTGTCAGAGGATTATTGCCTCTCCAGCAGGGTGGTCAAAACCTGGCAGCTGTCTGCAGCCTGGCAGAAGCTTTGCTTGCCTTCTGTTAGTGAAGGGAGGGCTGGAACCACCATTTCTGAGGTGGGCAACTGGCAGCGACTGCTCACTGCCCCTGTGCTTGCCATGGCAGCAGCATTGCATTTACCTTGGTGCAGATGAGGGCTGGCTCTTGGTCCCTGTTTACTGGTGTCAAACCAGTACTCTCACTTTCAGTTCTCTTATGATGAATCTTGCTTCATATATTTATCCAGAAAGCCTGAACTGATATTATCTCTGTACCCTCAAATGCTGGTGAAACTGCTATCCTGCACAGTGATTCTTGATCAGCAAGAATGACTTTCTTTGCTGTGCTTTACATCTGCCCTAAATTGTGTGGGTTTTTTAGAAAGCAGTGTAGTTAGGCATCCACCAAGAAATTTACCACTCTGTGTGTGCAAGAGTTCCTATTGCTTTACCTGACATCTTCAAACATGCATTGCCTCTGAGGTGGAGCTGAACAATCACACAGGGCTGCTCTTCCTTATTTTGGTCAGTTTATTTACTTAGCTATTTGTGCAGGGCAGATGTCGAGCTATTCTAGCTGGGCAGCAAAGCCTGAAGGCTCAGGCTGAGAAGCAAATAAAAGATCCTCAACTGTATTATTTTTTTAAAAAAATCTCATGATCTGTTAAGCATGTCTCCCTGTCTGCCAAGGGCCTGACTGGTGCTTCTGGACTGATTGGTTGGCAGTACTGCCATTTCCAACAGCTTCCAGCCTTCCCATAGGAGCAGTGATGTGGTTTATTTATTTCAGTCTTGTTTTTCGCTCTGCTGTTGTCTTTAAAATGGCTGAAAGTCCTGAGTGTAGGGAGTAGGTGTTTCTAAAAATTCCCCTTGTGTGGTACTCTTTTCCACAGCCACGATTCACTTACCATTATAAACACTGTGATAACTTAATTCCGATGGGCTGCTTTAATGTGCAATAAAATATAAATTTAGGCAGCATGTAAAATAAGCTTTTCCTGCCATATGACAGAAACCACAACTGTCTGGC
The DNA here is from genome assembly GCF_037042795.1 of Molothrus aeneus. Classification (NCBI taxonomy): domain Eukaryota; kingdom Metazoa; phylum Chordata; class Aves; order Passeriformes; family Icteridae; genus Molothrus; species Molothrus aeneus. The sequence continues at coordinate 116,167,397 of NC_089646.1, forward strand.
GTGGACACACAAGCCAGAACCTGAAAGGAAGCAAAGCACAAAGCCAGACATGATCTTTGATCATATGTTGTTTAAAATTAACAGCACAGATCATACCCACACTTAAATAACACATCTGTCTGGGGGCTAGATAGTAACACACAATATGCTTTTTTAATTCATTATGCATTTGAATCTCTCCCAAGTAACAGGTGGTTTTCTGACAACGCAGCCTGCCAAAAAAGGCTTGAGAAAGGTCTGGCTGATGGTTATCCTGGGAGGTGAGGTAGCCTGGGTTCCTGGATAGCAACAAGCCCTGGCTCTCTTAACTCTTTTCCTGCTGGTTCTCCATCAGTTTCTGCCATAATTAATGCCCTGCCTGCCTTACAGCACCTGTATTCAGGCCTTCAGAGGGAAGTTGTGTCCTGGGGCAGAGCAGCAGAGGTTTGGGATCTGTGCCCTGAGGCTGAGGATCTGTTCCACATGGGCAGTGCTGGGGGTGCCAACCTGGCTGCCGAGCAGGTTCAAAAGGTGGATCTGGTCTGACCAAACACAGGCTTCCTCTGGGGATGGGTCCAAGCTAATGACCTCAGAGACCCTTTATGGCACCTTTGAAAGGTGGCTCATCCTGGGCTATAACCATTTCTGAGATGGCTGTGCCTGCAGGATGCTTGCTTGTCTCCCAAACTGTGAGGGGGAATGACAAGCTTGGGTGGTAACATTTATGCTGCAAGCAGGGGTCAGAGAAGTGAATCCCACCTGAGCTGCTCACACACTGGTCTGGGAGAGCTCAGGCCACTCAGGCTACCTTGATGAGGCAAAGTGTTGTCTTTTAAACCAGTGCACATCTGAAAGGTGTGGGTGGCATGCAGACAAGAGCCTGGGGTCTGTCATGGCAGGCATGTCCTAGGCCCCTGCCATCTGCTGTTCACAGGTTTCTTTGAAGCAGAGGGAAGCTCTGACTCTGCCAGGCTTGGTGAACAGTGACCAGCACCCAGTCTGAGAGAGGGATGTGTAAAACCTGAAGCATTTTGCTTCTCCCTACAAAAGGGGAAAGTCATCTGCAGCAAATGATCCAGCTACAGCATGAGGCAAAGACATGATTAACTGTACCTCATTATGCATGACAGCAACTGCTAGAGCTTATGAAGTTAGGCACACCTTTTAAAAATCTAGCTGTGGTGTCTGGAGTCCAACACATGTCCCACTGCACAGTTCCTTGGGGCTGTGATGCAGGTTTGCTGGAGCAGAGCCTGATGACTCTCCAGGCTGGGGGAGATGGGAATATGATGGCCCCATTTCTCCCCTGGCTTTTTTGAATCCTTTTTGGGTGGGCTTTAGGAGATCTGTCTGTCCCTCTGGCATCTTGTGAACTCAGAGGAGAAGGAATATTCCTGACCTCAGCCCTTGCAAAGTGAGATGAGCTCAGCTCCAGCAGTAATGGATTTGTGTCCCTTCATATACTCCAAATATAACAGTAATTTGTTTTGACCTGTTCCTTGTGTAAGTAGCTGCTCTGGGAGGTAGAAGAAGGAGAGACATGTCTTCCTCCAGGGTTTGCACATAGTAGTTCCCATTTTTGGCAAAATAAACTCACCAGAGGATGTTAGAAAGCCTTTCCCTCTAGCCAGGAGCTCCTCGATCCTCACACCCCCAGGGTGGAGGGAAACAGCTTCCTTTGGGTGCTTGGTACAGGCAGGCTTTACTTACCAGGAGTGCTTGGTTAGACCTCCTCCAGACTGGACAGACCAGGGGACCTGGGGTTTGTAACCTGGGAATGGAACAGGAGGTGCTCATTCTAGCTGCTTTCCTGCATCTAATGACATGTCAGTCCTCAGGGTCCTTCTGGGTCACTTGTCACATGCAGTTTGGGTCGAGGTCTGCCCAGAACAGATTTCCAGATCAATGACTGCCACTGCTGAGAGGAAGTTTTTTAAAACAAACTTCTAAAACACAGTTTTTGTGGTTAAGTAGAGTCCATGGAGACACAGGTAGTTACTGGAAGGTGTGGTATGATTTGATCCCAGCTGCCCTCTCAGTCACAAGGAGGCTTTGAGAACTCCTGGCACTGAGCAGGGTGCAGATGAACTCTGAGCTTAGGGAGTTGACCAGCCTGTGTCCTGATCTCTTTCACTTGTGAATTTCTCCTCCTCATGCATTCATCACACAGGTCTGCTTTGCCTACCACCCAGGTGGGAAACAGCACTGGGAATACTTAACACAGAAGAGCTAGTAGGGTTCCTTGGCTAGTATAGGACTCTAAATGGCAATGATTCCAGACTCTGAAGACAAGGTGTTTGGTTTGGGAGCTTTGGCTTTAGCTTTTTGCCGGCAGGGTGAGCAGAGGCCTACGGATCCTCTGACATGTACGCTTGTGGGTGGAAGAAGGTTGCAGCCATCGACACTGCCTAACCACAAAAGTAATTTGTTATGCTGTTTCCAAATTAGGGGACTTTCTAGAAACATCACCTGTGCAAAGTGCGCTCACACAAAACGGCAGCGCTTGCACACCAAACCATTGTGGATTGCCAGGGCAGCTCCCCACGCTGCTGCCCTGCAGCACCCCTGCCCCTTCTCTCTCTCCCCTGCACCTCCTGTGCAAGGGAAGGAGGGATTTCCCCCAGGTCTAACGCCAGCAGCCGCAGGAGGAAGCCGTTCCGAAGAGATGCACCTCCTCACCAGGGCGTGAGAAGGCACAGGCATCCCGAAACCCTGGTGTGGGAAGACAAAGCGCCATCTGAATGGTGGGTGAGCCCGGCTGCAGGAGCGCCGGGGGAGCAGGGTCCCCTGTCAGAGGGCTGGAAGCCGAGCGTGTGTGTGAGGAGTGTGTGGCACAGGCAAGGCAGGAGCCTGGCAGCGCCGGTCCCCTGTCAGAGGGCTGGAAGCCGAGCGTGTGTGTGAGGAGTGTGTGGCACAGGCATAGCAGGAGCCTGGCACCTCTCGCTGAGGCGCGAAGGCCCCGCGGGCGGGCCGGGGGCTCCCCGGGGCCGCTGCTGGCCACCAGCTCGGCATCGGCAGAGCGCAGCTGTCAGCTCTCCTCCGGGGGGACCGTGCTGCGTGTTTACATGAGGAATCATATGGTAACCTCTTCTAGCTGGTGGGCAACTCGCAGGGTTACCTCATCTGCAGTGGAATTACCTCATCGGTGTGAAATGCAGTGCAGTGCAGGCAGCAGCAAAGCAGGCTGCTCTGGGGCATGGCTCCCTCAGCAGCAGGCTGCAGAGCAGTGACCACTCAGGATAGAAATTTGAAATCTGCTAGTTTCACAATCATGTCCATTCACGAAGAATTGCTCAAAGCAGCTTTGCAGCATGAGTGGGTAGCCATGCAGGGATCTTTGGATCCCTGTAAGAAGTCAGCTGTGCTGACCCACCCGATGCCCAGTTGCCATGTAAAGTCCTGGTGCAGGGAGCAACAAGCAGGTTGTTATTCTCCACCACAGGTTAAGACTGGGAGAGTGGAGCCTTTGGCATCCTCTGGCTTAAGCATGTTTCTTGACCCGGATTGTCCTGCTTCACCTCTTTAAAATCAAACCAACAAATTATACATGTATAAATAAAAAATTGCATGTGATGCCCAGGAATATATAATAAATTATTGGTGCCATAGGCGGAGGAGTTTATTAGCCCCTGTCAAGCTATTCACAATGTAAAGGACATACTGACCTAGAATGATCTCTTCCTTCCAATCAGCATTTACACTGTAACAGGAGGAGAGCCAGTCAGTATTTGTGCATTGGTAAGGTTAACCCTTCAGGCTACCCATGCAGATATTTACTCTAGGATTTTGTGTACGATTCCAACCCTGGCAGGCCATTTTTATTTCTAATAAACCCTTTTCTTAATCGAGGAAGCTGTGAGCTGGAGGCCACCACTTCTGTGAACAAACATATTTTAAATTCCTTAGAGCATGTGTGTATGCACATATATATTTGTGTGTGTGTATTTTTCTTTTCTCCCAGGCTATTTATCATGTCCAGTTGGACACATTGTGTGAGCACAGCTGCTCTTATCTGGCACAGGGAAGGATATTAAAGGGAAGATTAAGATTACCATTTTGCTTTATTTCATTTCTCAGAGCTTGATCTGCATAGCCAGTTCTTGTGTGTGTGTGTGTGTGAGTGTAGAATAATAGTTGTGAGCAGGGTTCACACACTGTGTCTCCAGGCAGTAGGTAAGGCACATCTGGAGTTTACAGCTCCTGAGATAGTTGCTCGAATCCCAGGAGCGTGGGTCGGGCTGGGAATGGGGGACTGGTATCCATGGTGAGGCTCCCTATCTCACAGTACCAGGTGTGTGCATGTGAAGTAAGTTCTTGGAAAGGCCATTCTCAGGGGGGAAAGAGAGAAACTGGAGAGAGAGGTAATTAGGAACTACCTTGCACAACTGAACCGGCTCATTAGGGATGAGTAAGGGAAGGACAGTGCTCAGAGCAGGTGATATGTGCAGAGGTTTCACACAGCCTGCCACTGGCCATGCTCTATTTCTTTTTCCTTTTATTTCCCTTTTCCTCTCCTCCCCTTTTTCTTTTCCTCTTTCTATTTTCCCCTCCCCTCTTTCCTTTCTGTTCTCCATTTCTCTCTCTCTTTGTGCATAAGGGTAGAAAATGGAGCTTCTGAAATAATTCCAGATGGGTCTGTTTGACAGCATCAGTGCTAGTTGTTCTCTAAACTGAAACAAGATCCATATTTGAATCAATATAGATTTGTGTGTGGGGAAGTATTCCCTTTTATTTCTTTGTCAACTCAGTGTGGCAGTGCTGCTAAAAAACCCATGCTCTGAAGGCTACTACGTACTAAAACAAACCCTTCTGCCTGCTCTTTGTGTACTTCATCCATTTACATACATAGAGTGTGGCTGATCTTACACTGTTTGACCCCTGCACATCGAAGAATGTGGCCATTGCACTTCTGGAAATTTGGAGCCTCCTGAATCCCGCCTTAGCTTCCCAGAATCCCTCAGAGCAACAGAAGCATGGTGCTGCCTTAAGCTCCCAGCAAAAATTGGGTGAATATGGCTCATAATCCAAGCTTAGGTGGATTTATGGGGTGAAGAGGCAATCCTCCTTCTGTTCTGTGTTTCACAGTGCTGTTTGGAAAGGAAACTGATGCATGATTGTATTAAACCTTCCCTCTGCTCCAAGCCCTAAATCATGCTGGAAAACAACATGTCCTTGTAGGGTGCTGAGCATTGGTCCTTGTGAAGCACTAGGCACCACATAATATGAAAATCTGATACAGATTGGGAAAGGCTTTTCCTAACTAAACTTACTATTTAAGTAACGTTCACTAGTGGGTGTCTCTTCAGCTTTGCCACTGTCCTCCAGCCAAGCAGGGTTATGGCTCCGTGTGCTAGGGTGGGCTTGAACCTTCTTTTTGCAGGAAGAATTTTGAATTCAAGGAATTAGGAGAGAAAGCTGCAATTCTCTCATGCAGGTGAAATTAGAGAAAGATATGACTCATTGGTGGGGCAAATTGAGCCTGCCAGCTGGGCTTCATTCAGCTGAAAAATATGCCCCTGTGGCTTCAGAGAAGCCAACCAGAACTAACCAGAGGGGTGCAAATCTTCAAGTCAAACTGCAAACTGGGAACAACAAAGCAAATCATTCAGGTAGAAGGCATGGAAAATGCAATTGGTTCTCTTGTGCTTTACCTTGAATGGATTAAATCTGGCACTCGATGTGCAAACCCACAAGCGCTTGAACAGTAGTAAGCTGGCATAAGGCTGGCTATAATTAGAAGTGATATCTGCTCAGAATTAAAGTGCCAAATGTGTCTTCAGGTGTGTTCATTCTCCATCTTGCTTTTTAGTCCAGGCCTGACACATTTGGGATTCTTGCCACAGGAACTGTACCAAATGACTCACTCACAGTGGTAGCCATGTGCTGAAGACTGCATCCTACAGAATCAGTGGGCTTGCAGTTCAACATGAAAGGCAAAACCTCAGGAGACTGACATATGGTCACTTGGTTCAAATAAGCTCCTTCAAACTTGAAAATTTCTCCAAATTTTTATCTTCTTTCTGCCATTTTTACAGTTGTGGCTTTTCTTGACTGATTCCTACCTTATTTGATTCTTCTCTGTCCTGTCATTCTTCTGCCTCCTTTTAGCCTCTGTGTCCTTGGGCAGTCCCCATTCTCAAATTCCTCCTTTTAATTGCAGGCATCACAAGCTCTCTGTTTATCCTTGACTCCCCGACAGCATGAGAGGTTTTATAGCCCCTCTGGAGGCTCAGCTGTAAAGACAGGAATGCTCTCTGCTGATTTCCTACTCATTCTCTCTTGCTTCGGTTCTGCAAAACCACCTAGAGGCGGGAGAGGTGAGCTCTGCAGAGCCTGTCTGCTAGATATTCTGGTGGAGTCCTCAGCCCAACAGCACAGCTGGGCAGCCAGCAACAGGATGAGAAGGACAGGTATTGACGGAGGAAGCGTAGAAGGGAGAATAATATCTCCTGCCTCAAGGAGGGGCTTATTTTTCATTATGCAGAAAAACCTAAGGACATCAGGCTGGTATTAGTTGAACCCTAATATCGTATGAAACAGTTGGGGTTGCAGGCACTCAGACCAGGATCTTAAAAATTGTTCCTGGATCCAATACTATCAACAAAATCCATCCAAGCTAACATTCAGTCTGCACTCCAAGCTGGCCAACCTGACTTTAAAGTGTTACACAAATGAAAATGTGGTTTCTTGCCACATTTTGTAAGTCCAAGCATCTTTTAACACCTGTTGGTCTGTTAGAAACTATTTTTTGTGTTTCATAGCATCTTATGTTGTGTTTGGCAATTTACAAACAGAAAAGAAGACCTGCTCTTCACACAATTCCCTTCAGATCAGATTGATAATATGTATTGAATGATGTTGCTTGAATCAATGCAAATTGATTGAGGGCCTCAGAGCATCTGGAAGATAACAGGAGAGAAGAGACCAATATCCTGAAGGGATATTCATGGCCATTTTTATAGTGCTGCACAACTTCTGCCCAAAAGGAAAAACTTGCAGGTCATTTTGAGAGGAGGACCTGCTTTGGATTGAAATCGAGAGCCTGTGTGAGAGAGGTAATGATGCTCCCTGAGTACTGTTATCCCTCTTATTTCTTATAACTCCTCTAACTGCTAATAAATTACTATAACCATCAAATTATAGTCAGCAGGGAGTCCTAAAGAAAAAATTGGTTGTCTTAATGAGGAAGGGGGGAGCAGAAAAAAGAAGGGAGAAATTTTAATGGAGAAAACAAACATGATCAAGACACAGGGGTGTTGATTTTGCATCTGGATTGTATGCAAAAACAGGGAACTGGAAGAGCAAAGCTGCTGCTGCTGCTGCTGAATTTCTGTCCATCTCCCCCATCCTGCTCAGAGTCAGAGGCAGCTCTCATAGCTGTCTTTGTGATAAAGCTTACAAGCAAATTGGACAGGGTGTCAGGCTGGCTATGAAATATGACAAATTAACAGCCGAGGCTGCTACTGCCCTGGTTGCAGACACTTCATTTAGAAGTTATCATGTAACTGGATGCTTTCTGTAATTTGTGATGATACTGATTGTGATAAATTGCAAGATTCAGGTAAAAAATTCAGCTCATTCCTGAAACTGAATGTTAGGGGAAGAAACGGTTGTCAATATTGTGCCACTTAACTTCAGGCCCCCCAAATGAGAAAAGATCTCACAATAACAATAAAATTCTCAGTCACTGAGCAATGTAATTATATTAAGCTAATTACATTACAATTAGCAAATCTTTAATTTATTTTTAATGCACTGATTAAACTTTATGTGGTAATCATAAAGCTTTTTGAATGGCAATCCTTTTGGGGAAGCATTGACACCAGCCAGGGGTCACTGGTTGATGTTAGAGTATTTCCTGAAGTAATAAATAATTGAATTTTTATCTAGCTTGGAAAAGTTTCCATACAAATATTTCAGGCATATAATTTATTCCCTTCCTTTCCTTTACCTTGATGGCTGATAGTGGAAAAATTAATGCTCCACATTCCAGTCCGCTCTGTTGGTCCCATGCACTTTCATTGGACTGTTTGTTTGTTTTTTAAAGCTGGCAGCTGTCTCAAAGGACCCAAAGAAGTCCTTATCAGGTGGTTCTCAAGTGGTTTATCAGAGATTCCTCCTCTTTTCAGTAAGACTCCCTGTGAGCAAAGGCTGGGGAATGTGCTTCTGTATAAATTCTCCATCCCAGGTGTAGCATCATCTTGCACCAGGCAAAGGAGGAAAATTAGGCATGATAAAACTAACTGGAATGAAATTAGGGATCAGAGTGTTAAGCTCCCTGAAATTTATGTTCAGATCCTGTATGGCCTTAGAGGCACTTAGGCCATGCAAGTCCTTCAGACTTTGCCATTAAAGTTCCTAAGGCATCTAATGCCGTTTTGGAGCATGCCTAACCAGTGCTTCTGCCTTGACCAGGCTGTGCAGCAGGGTGCTTATCTGACATTTAAGTTGGATTAGAAATGATGAACAGTGCATTCATCCACTTATCTTGTTGCAGGGCTCAGTCTCACAAGGACACTTCGTATCTGCCTGCTGTGCTCTGCCAGATCTGATCCTTCTTTGGCCATTAGGCCAAAGGTTTTTTCTTTCTTCTCATGCTTTGTCTACTTAAGCCTACAAATATATATATATATATATATTTCCTATGAGACATGACTGCTTTGTAAAGAAGAGAAGGGTGGTTTTTCCACCTTGAATGCCTTACCAATAGAGAGACTGAGAGTTCTCCACACAGAGACACAGAGATCATCACACAAATCTCATCAGGCAGAAGAGGAGGCAAAGCACTTTGGGTGGGACTATTCAACTGTTGCAAAAGATGGAGGATTTCAGTATCATGTTTTTTTTTTTTTTTTCTGAACACCCTCTGTGGCACTGCTTGGTTCTGCAGGAAAGAGACACCTTTCTGAAAGGGGCATCCAAAATGAGAAAATACACAGAGTAAAATAACTAAGCTCTGGAGAGGAGAGGGACTTCAGCTGTACTCCTATCCCACATCCTCAGGGTTTTCCTGGAGGTAAGCTATGATGGCTCCTTGTTCAGTCCAACACTTTTGAAGTGAAGTCATGGAGCTCTGTGGATCAGGGCCAAATGCTGCTATCTCAAAAATTCTCTGCCCCAGCTGCACATTTTCCCTGTCTTCTGGAGGAGGCAAGGGTGAAGGAGGTACAGAAACCAGCCCATCCCCAAGCCCTGCCTGTCCTGAACAGCAGATTCCTGGCCAAATGGGAACCAAGTGCCATGCTGGGAGGGTACTGTCTCATCCCTAAGGAGAAAACTGGGCTTTTTGCCCTGTGTCAGCATTACTGATGTAAAGCACCTACCCAGCTTCTGGGATGTGAGCTATTATCTCTGCAGGGCTCTCTGCTTCTCGGAGTAGATGTATCTGCTTCCCTGCCGTTAGCTCCAGGCTCTCTCGTATGGCAGGCACCAAGGCACACACAGAGACACGTGTTGTAGCTCCTTTTTTGGATCTGGTCCTTGGTGCTTAGGGACCAGATGTAATTTGTTCATGCACCTTAAGCTCTGCAGGTGACTCAGGAGCGTGGGACTGGCCTCTTCCTACATTCAGCATCAGTGATAGGCAGCCATTCCCTGCAGACAGATTGGCGCGTCACTGCCGCACTAAATACACCAAAGGAAATGGCTGAACTGGAGGAGCTGAAAACAGAGTATACTTAAAACTGAGAATATTTGGGGCCAATTTTGATGCTCAAAATTTTGCAAAATTGCTCTGTCAGCTCAGAATAATTATTAAAAAATATTAATTGAAAAAATGTTATTTTGCATCTTACAAGTAAACAAGAGGAACGGCTCAGCACTGTATAGAGTGGCCTGCAGTCCTTGTTTTTGTTTGTGTGGGACCTTGAGCAACTGCTGTGTTTATTTTTTCCTGATAATCTCCCTAATAGCATGGAAAAAGAAAGCACAAACTGTGCCTTTTTTTTTTTTTTGGTGAGAATTGAAATAATTCATGTTTCTCCTCCGTGGAATGAATTTCCCAACCATAATAGCGCACGTTGAGTGTATCTGGAAAGGATGCTGCCTTGTTCGATGAACTGAATTGTGCACACAGTTGGAGGCTCTGACAGTGCCAGCATCAGTGAATGCAAGTTGCATAAAAAAGAGGCAGCATCATTCATGACACTAATGAACAGTCCTTCCTCGTCCATCAGAGAAATCTTTCCCAGGGATAACGATTCTCCTAGCATTTTCTTAGCCATAAAAGAAGAGATTGTGCTGGGTCTTTGGTTCTGTAGGAAACTATCAGGAGGATTCTAAGGCTGGGAACAGAAATCAATGTTTCTGTGATACTGTATTGGCTAAATACTTAGACCAGAGGAAAAAGATTTTGTTTTGACTGCACAGTGAACTTCTTGTTTTGCTTTGCTGCTACAAGATTGTGAAAATAGAATTGAATTTAAGGGGACATATTTGATTCCAAGCAAGTCTGCCAGCAAGTTCTCGTCATTGCAGTGTGGTGTACCTGGCTCACTCATGTAGTCCTACAGCTTTAAGTAACTGTAACTTCATTGATTTCAGTGGAATCTCGGGAGTAAAAGGGGAAAATTGGTGTGACACAACAGTGATTCAGCTTTAATGTATTCCCTCATTCTTCTCCAGGTATTTATTATCATTTAAGAGACATCTACTTTAAATCTTTCTTATTACTTGAAAAAAGTCTCCTAAGATATGAACAAAACCAATAGCAGAAGGGTCTCTGGGGATCTAATCTACAAAATGACAATTAGACAAGATCTAAAACTAGGGGCTTGATTGTAACAGCAATTGAGGGTATTATAATTTCTTTAAACTACTGAAGAAAAAGCTAAAGTATAGATGCGGTTTTGTCAGAAAAATACAATTTGTCTTGCATAACTTTATGAGAGTTGTTGAATAAATATGGCCTGTACCTACTTATTCATCAGCATGTATTACATCACTTCTAGGAAAAAACCCTCTACTGTAAGCTAGACTGCAACCCACAATTACAGCTAATTTTTTTCTTTTAATCTGCCCCTTAAATATTTTGCACCTTGCTCCCTGCCTTTCTGTGCAAACCAAAGTAATACTTAATAGCCTTCTCCGTACACTCTGTAATGCTCTAATTTTCCAGTGCTTTATGAGTGACTCCAGTGAAGTTAGATCCCAGTCTATGTTGTTTTGTGGGTGATCATACCAGTTGTAATGGCCTGTGTGTTTATTTTATGTTTTAAATGCATGTGCAATACCTTTGGAGGCAAGAAACTCATACAGATAGCTCAGTCTAGGAGATTGTGTTCATGTTCATGATGACAACTATAATGACTGGGATTATAGCAGAAAAAGGGTTTGAAGCTTGCCTTGGTTAGAGAGGAAAAATCAAACCTTATACCATTGATCACATTTAGGTACCCTTTATCTGGCCTTCTCCACTTCCCCAAGACATGTTAGCATCTGACAATGCTGCTTCAATACTTTATCCATCTGACAGAGGTGGATTTAAATTTAAAAAAAATCTACATGACTGAACAGTTTGATACAGGCCATTAAAAAAAGTATATTTTAGACTATGATTAGGCTGCTTTTCTTTAAAGTAAATTTGTCACATACTCTGCATTCGTATCAGGCATGAGGCTTTTGTCACTGGAAGAAATCACTTTAAAGAACCAGATCAAATCCCTCACATTGGTGAAGTATCTGTAATTCCTGATCTCCCTCGCATGACTGATTTCTGCAGGAGTGATGCTTTTGTGATCCATGCATTAGCAATAACCAGCTACAGCTACAGTAATTAAACTGTTTAAATCTACCATCCTATATAGATCCACTTTGATTGCTTGCTTTCTTACTGTTCTTGTTACTGGACTTCAGAAATTAACACTTTGGTAGATGCTGGGAAAGGCAGCTTTCCCCTCTTCCTGCCATAAAATGAACCTCATTAGAAAACAAGTAATTTATTGGCACTGAGTTTGCATTAATACTGTAATGATATTTCTACTTTCAATCACTGCAAATTGCAAAGTGTGGTGCCAATTCAAGCAGAGTTGTTATTTTGTACTCTTGAGTCTCAGGAAGTTTTCATTAGTTCATTGGATTTAACAGAATTAGAGAGCCTCTTTGAGAAAAAGTATGAAGCATGTATGAAGTATGAAAGGTATAAAGACAAAAGTATGCCTTCGTTGTCTGACCAGTAAAGACAATTGCTAGTTCTGGACGAATATGGACTTGCGACATGGGACCTTTCTTTTGATTTTGTGTGACTGATCTGTCCTTTGATTTGTCAGAAGCCAAACTGAAAATTATTGTTACTCCTTTACAGGTGTGGCACATTTGCAGATCATCTTCACCTCGAGGAGAAATGAAGTGCTCAGTCTCCAATATGTTTGTTTACAAAAGACACAGGTCTTATCTTTCTGAGTCATTCACAGGAATGTGAAAGCTTAAAATTCACTTTTTTTTCTTTGTTCCCAAATCCTGAGCTTTTCACCTGGGAAACCCTTCTAGGTCAAAGCTCCTACTCTGAGACCATATGACCTTTAAAGGTGGGCTTGAACCTTTTTTATACAGCTGCTCTGCAATACAAATGAACCTCAAAGCTTTAGCAGCCAGACAAAGAAGAGGTCTTTAACCCACACAGTCTCTGTAAGGGCGGTCATTTATGCTTAAATGACCCCTAATGGGCAAGTGATGAGTACTGTTCAGCACAACAATATTAATGGGCAGGCAGGAGCACAGAGCAAGGGGTAAGATGGATGCTTGCATGTTTCCATACCTTACAAAGCAAAAAGGGGTGGGCAAACTTACCTACTCCTTTCCCAAAGGACAGCCAACAGCATCTGACTATTTCAAAAGCAATGCTGCTTTTGTCAATTTATTTCAATGAAATGAAAAGATTTCTAAATTCACGTTTAATTTGATAAGTTTAGATTTATTTGGATTGTATAGCTTGGCTGATATGAAGGTGAGGAGAAGTAGAAAATTTACTTTATTTCCAATGATCTGATGTCCATTTCCATGGAAACAGAAATGGAAGCAGGAACCAAACATAAGCAGTCACAGCCCTGGTTAATTGCCCATGGCTGCTTTCTGTTTCCACTTCTATAGTGCTGAACTCTGTGTTTCCTACTGACCCCGTTACTACATAACAATGTGTGTGAGAGGGACTGATGAGGGAAGACTGGGCACAAGAAAGGTGGAGAGAGGAAGGATCTGAGAGGCAGATGCAGGCTCTCCTGGCTGACCAGTAAAGTAATCTCCTTTATGATTTCTTTTATTTGACTGGAAAAAAAAAGAGGAGTAACATCAGCAAAACTAATTTTAATTAAGTTATTGCTAAGAACTTGGTGCTGTAACAGCACTTAATGACAACCAATATAAATCTGGAGTTGCTCCATGGAAGTTGATGGCAGTTTAACAGGAATTAAAAATAGACACTGTCCTTTAGTGAAAAAAGAAAAAAAAATGCATAGAATATTAATAGAGAGCAAAAAAAGTATTATTACTAGAAAGTGTGTAATAGAAACTGTGGCTGCTGGGGCAGTGACCAAACTAGTATAAGGAGTCAGATTTTCTTAATTTGGCATGCTCTGATATGTCTACAATGCAGCAGACTTCTAGAGGTAGGCCACCTTATTCAATGATAAAATTAAAATTGAGAATGGAAAACAAACCACAAGCAAATCTATCTCCAGGCTGAAAAACTGTTTTATTTGTTCATTAAAGTGATTTAACACCTCTGCACTCTCAAATTTGGCCTAAAACCAGGAGCAGAAAATAGCATTAAAAACAATACTCCCTGTTCTTGTTATTTCTAAAACCAGATTCTCCAGCAGGAAGAAATGATCCCCAGAGGTTTGGCTTCATGGAAACCCAACCAGATCTTAGGCCTTTTGAGGTTTACTCATCTCTTGTAATCATGCTGGCATCTGTCCTGTAACAGATTTCTTGCTGATACAGAACAGCTCATTCTAGCCTAACTGAGCTATAAACTAACCAAAGACTGCTGTTTGGAAGGGTTTAAAGAGGATTGCATCAAAAAAGAAGTTGGATGAGATTTTGTGGGCAAAATACTGAAAATAATCTAGCATGCATTTCAATATGGAAAATAAAGGTGGAAACAGGAGGGGGTGGGGGAAAAAAATGACGTGTTATAAGGTCCTTAGGCTTTGAGACAAAGTAGGCTTAAAGCACAGCAGCTTCTTCTCCAAGTCTCATATCCCACAACTCTTTAGTGACAATCTGCAACACTCTCATGGCCACATGAGTGCTCCTTGTGCTGGTCTCCCTTTCTGCAATGCCCTTCTGTGTAGACACCACCTTCCTTTGCATGTTAAACTCTGATCTGCTAAATTTGCCCACCAAAACAGTGGCTAAGTGTTGGAACAAACTTCCCAGGGGAGTGGTGGAATCCCCAAAAGTGTTTAAGAAGTGACTGGACATGGCACTTAGTGTTTTAGTTTAGTTGATGTGGTGCTGTTTGGTCAAAGGTTAGACTCTATGATCTTGAAAGTCTTTTCCAACCTTAATGATTCTATAATTCCATGAGAATATCACAACAGCAAGCATCAAGCATCAAAAGAGCAACTGTCAGAGAAGTACAGACCTTTACAAACACTGTTCCATCAGGATGCACTGTGGTATTGAAATGCACTGGAATTTTCTTCCTCAACTAAATCTTCCCCTCCATTTTAATCCTGCCTGGGATAGCATGGAAAGGGAGTGGTGATTTTAAACTGGGCAATTTGTTCATAGCTTTTGGAAGAGCTTTCCTGATTGTCTAAATGTGTATTGCTTGATAGATTGAGCGAGAATTGTTTCAGGTGCACAGAGTCAAAAGATCAGGTGTAAGTAGTGAGGGATGTCTGACTGCAGCTGGAGTGTGGACAGGACAGATGGCTGTCGAGGAAGGAGGTGGAAACCTGGGGAATTCTAATGATGAGAAGCTCTGGGCTGCAGAAAAACTAAGGTTCCTGGGAAATTTAGCAATCGGCCTCCATGCAGCCAGTGCAGGATATTCTCACACATACAAGTGCATTTCAAGGTATGGCATAGCCTTACAATCTGTGTGAATTTAAAAGTTGGGACAAAAATGTCCACTTCAAAGCACTGCATGCATTTTGAAATCACACTGAGTAGAGTCTGATGGAGGAAGAGAAAAGAACACTGGTTTAGATGTTCCTTTGTTTCCCAAATCTCCAGCTTCAAATAATTAATTAGTTTTAGCTAGAAATCTGTATTTATAGAAAAGAATTTTGAAAGACACAGATCTCTGTGAGCCAGCAATCTCAATCTCCATTTCTTGCACCTTTTTTTACCATGCTGTCTTGGTGGTAGTTTATCACTCCTTTGCACAAATGTAAAATGCTGTTCATGGCATAAGATATGGGAAAGTCAGACTCAGTGTGTAAATAACTGTGTTCTGTGCTAAACTTTACACCAGAGAAATATCAGTTGCATATGGTTTCTGTAGATTTTAATTACCCACATACTAGTGGTGACCCTAAGTAGGTCGCAGTAGAGATGGGCTCTGAACAAGTAAGTTATGGCAGTCACATTCCCATCTAGGCTGAGATGGAGATATGGATTGTGCTCTGTGCAGCACATGCTCCCTGCATCTGACACTTTGTCAGATACAGTCAACCCTTTTTTTGCCTATGCCTTTGCTCAGCAGACACATGCACAGATCAGCACTCCAAAGCAAAGGCAAGGGATGCCTTCACTGCAATCAGATGTCTGTTGCACTTCAATTGTCAAGCCCCACAGTTGAAGCTTTGGGGTTGTATTATGCCTAGAACAGATTGGACTTCACTGCCTATGCGGCCCTTCCTCACATTTGGTGTGGCTGTTGCAGATGACAGTCAGCTTAGTCACAATCACTGCTTCACTCTCACATGTTGATAAATATGCAAATTCTGAGGTGTTTTATTAAAAAAGAAAAAAGGACTACCAAACATTAGAGCTTTCCATGGGAAATTGTATGTAGCATCTGGTATTTGATGAAGAAGGCCCAGCAAGGTCTGTAATCTGATTGAGTTTCTGTGAATGACGCACACAAAAAAACCCCCAGACGTGTATGGAGGTTTCTTGTTTGTGGGAAGATACAACCTAGAGGTTTACTTGACTTTGTACATACTCATCAGATATTAGAGTCCTAAAATATCTTGTCTCTTAGTGGCCAAGCAGTTAAGATGTTATTGAACTTTAGACTGCAATACTCAAACAAAAAATAAGAGGCCATATTGAATGAGTCTGGTTTTTTCACTTTTTCACAGTAGATGCTTCAGCTTTGTTCTGTCATATTAAAGGACAGGAAGACTTCCAGAGCAGCAGAGCTCCCAAAACAGGAGAGTGACTTGATTTCAAAGTGAAGAGCAGGTAGCTGCCAGTACAAGAGCTGGCAGGTTAATTGGGTATCCTGACCCAGGCAAAACTCAAAAGAGAGAGCAGTACAATTCTTTCATTTTGTACATGAAAAATTGCTGTTTGTGTTGCACAGAGTTCAGTTTAATCAGCCCTGTGAGCCACTCTCGTATCATGAAGTGGATCACCCCTTCCCAGGAAGGAGGAGGAGAACTATAGAGGAGACCCAGGAGAATTAAAAGATGGTAACTTTAAAAAAAAGTGAAGTTAGTGATTTTGAAAGGCACCAGATTAGCAGCACAGGAAATGGCCTCCTTTATTTAATCATACCTAAGTGCTTTGAGATAGATTCTTATTCCTTTTATCTTGATGAGTAGCACATCTCCACGATGGGCACAGCATCTGCTGGGGCAGCTGTGCAGGAGAGATAGGGGTCAAGCCTTAGGTAAAGCCATGCAGGCCTGTCAGCAGCAGGAAGTGGATAAGCGCAGCGTTGTTCCTCTGCCACCGTTTCCCCTATCTACACATCTCGAGGTCAGCCTAGGGGAAAAAAGCTGCAAAGGAAAAAAGGTGTTTTATGTGGTGTGCTGTAGCAGATTTGCAGATGAAGAGCTAAAATAAACCGAGACTTAGTGCTAACTAAACACTTTGAGATGAGCGCTGATGGGTCTTCCTTTGGACTAGGCAGTTTCAGAGGACTGTGAAAATTAGATAGATGTGGTTCCATAAATATGGCCCATGCTGTACCCTGTCCACTTGCTCTCTTTGTAGATGTCTTGTGGACAGTCTGAGACCAAGTGCCTACCTGATATTTGAATCTCAGCATCCTTTGGAGGACATGCTCCAGTCATGCCCAGACATGTGCCTACAGACTTGTAATCTGAAGATATGGTGGGAACTCAGGCTAGCACTCAAAATCACTCAGTAGGATCACTGGGATCTGCAGTCAGAGCCTGTAACTTTGGATATATTTCTGGTAGGGTTAGGTGGTACTGGCATACTCTAGGTGGGATCATTAGCATTTGATCCTGTATCAAAAACCATTGTTAATACACAGTGAACAGCTCAGAAGTGGTGCCAGGGTGAAGGTCACAGTAGTGTCACCACTGTGACAATCAGACTGAAAGAAACTTAGATGGGTGTTGGGCAGCTGGAAATTACCTGCATTCTTCAATCCATTGGAACTAAGTTCAGGGACAGTGCACACCTCTTGATTCCAGTGGAGTAAAGATGTTTTCCATTAATAGAGTTGTTTTTTTTTTTTTTTTTCTTCTTTTTTTTCTTTTTTTTTTTTTTCCCACAGCTGGGTGAGCATAAGAAAAGAGAGAATAACAGTGGGGGATAATAAGTGAGCTGGAGTCCTAGGCTTGTTTTACCATGTCAGGAATATAGGAACACATTTCTATGTAGAGTAAATATTCAATGCCAATGCTTTATCTCCCAGGAGTGGTAAATGGTTCTTACCTACCTACATTTTCTTCAAAGGATCTTGCTAATGGATTTGCTTTTGGCAGAAGCTGCTCTGCATTTGGAAATGCATTCATTTGTTCCTTCCCTTTTTCCACCTTGCCTTGTCAGTGTCCCTGTGAACCGCCTCCAGCCCCTGTTCCTGGAGCAGGTCAGAACTTGTCCCTCTCACCTCTCCTCTCACCTCTCCTCCCCCAAGAAGCTTGAGGAGCAGCTGCAAACATGCTGCTGCTTTTCAGGTCTGTAGGAGAGTGGATCTTCCTTTACTGTGTCTATACTCAAGTGTAGATCTCACTAAACAGCAGCAGCCCTGGGCTGTGTGTGTCTCTGTGTAGTTAGTAAAGAATAAAGAAAGGGTATGTGTTTGTGGTTCTTGCTTAGTTTCCTCACCTTTGATGACTATTGGTGGCATTGAAACAAAAACTGGAGGCTGTCCCATCTGCTGTTTGTATCGAGTGCCAGATTTGTCAGTTCTTGACTGTGAGACAAGAAAACAAGAAAGAGCAGAGTAGATTGGAGGCAGGTCAAATGATTGTATGCAAAACCTCTGCTATTTGGCCCCCTCATAAACAAAAATATTGTTATAAAATTCCCAGCAGTGGCAAGAACCCATCTAAGAAGGCATGGCATTCAGATCACATAAATATGCACATCTCTCTGCATCCTATTAGCTGCTGCTAATTCTTTCTCAGCCTATGGGGCTAATGACTACCTCCAGATCAGTAAAATCTTAGTTCCTTGTTGGCATATTTCCTTTATTACAAGTGCTTCAATTCCTGTGGGTAACAAAATTATTCCAACACCCTATTACTAGATCTCATGCCAGCCTAATATATGTGAATTTGTGTTATGGACTTAGTCTGCAGCCTCATTAGCTCTGAGTCAAGTCAGTCTTTTCTCAGATAAGACATCGGCTATACAGGAAACTCTCAGTGCCACATGTTGTTGCAGAACTGGTTTGGTGGCTTGAACATAAAAGTACATGGGAAAGCTTTTCCTTGATAAGGACTTTAATCACAGCTGCATCACTAACATTTTGCCACTAATTTTTTACGACCTTTGTAGTCAGAGAACTTTGGCCCAGGAACTATGTTATGAAACTAGATACAAATTTCCTGGAGGTGGGAGATAGAGAAATGGCCTGAAGAGAATTCTGATCTCAAACCTCAGCAGGATGACACTTCACAGAGTTGTGACTGATTTATATTATGAGAGACCATTTCCATGAAGGCTTCACAATCAGACCTGGATGACATCTACTGAGAGAATTCAAATGGTCCTTCTTCTTCAAGAGCCTGAAAAAAATGCAGAATCCTCCTGAAGAGGCAATCCATAAGTAGTAAATACTAACTTTTATATATTGAAGCAACAGTGGGAAGGCTTTGGAACAGATTTGCTTGCTTCCAAGAATAAGATCTTCTGCTCCAAGGAGGCTCAGGTCCAGGATTTTTATCAGATTGTTTTTCTCCTTCTGAGCCCTGTATTGTGCCTTTCCAGTAGCTCCCCTGATTCCCAGGGTAATCTGAAAGATCAAAAAGAGACAAAGACATGATCATTCTCCAGCTCTGTACTGGCCAAGAGAGTTTTGGCTGACAGACTTAGTACAGATGGTCATCAGCTCTGATCCAGCTCCTGGACTGCCTGGACCTGATCTTCCAGTCCTGCAGCCAGATACTCTGTGCAGACCTAGAGTCACTGCACCTGATGACACTGCTGTTGCTTGGCTGAGTAGCACTTGGAGACGCAGATCCCTACATCTGTAGGGATCCTGACACAATGTGGAAAAACATGGGAGGAAATATATTCATCTAAGTGGAGAAAGTTTTCCTTACAGGCAGTATAAAATTGACCTTGATATGACCTTGCTACCAAAGGTATTTCTCTCTATTTAAAACGATCTGCCTTTGTTCATCTTGGTTTGAACTAATTTGCAAATTTCACCTGCTTTTTTAGTTATTCTTGGTCTTTTCTGAGTGCTCTTGCCCAGTGGCTAGAGACAACATTTTTGTTTTGCATCCAGAATTAACATGCCCAAAGCTTCTAAAGTATCTCCTAGAATATTTCTTATATCACTTGTTTGTTACCTCCCTTTGAAGTCTATGTTTCTAGCAGCTATTGTCTAAACCACAAAGCTGAACTCAACTCTCTCTTCTAGACTTTGTCAATAAACTTTTATCTTGTAAATTATTCATAAATCAGGTATGGCACAAGAAGAAAAGAACCATATAAAAGAATGACAGCATCACACTGGTGTCAGCTGGCTGGTGATATTCTTTCTTCCAAGATTAACTATACTTTGCCTTCTTTAGAAATGAACCTAAATCCAAGGTTTGGCTAGAAAACTATCCACTACCGCTCCCAAACACAATTTTTATTACTTTAGTCTGTGTTCTTTGACTGAAGCTTAAGCAGAACCTGGTTATTTTGGTGGTCTGTCCAATGGCAACTCCTGTACTATTTGCTGTTTTGGTACAGATGGTGCATCTTTAGGAGCCTCTGAAGGTTGTGCTTGTTTCTGCAGTTTGTATGCTAGGAACACTCACAAATCTAGAGTTTCCATTTCATTTAGTTAGAATAATTTTCCTAGTGCTTACAGAAGTCCTGAAACAGCTTCTGAGAATATTATTTCTTTAATTTTTACTCAACCATATTTCAAAAGATCCAGGTCTTATACCAGAATAGAAATTACACTGAATTGTAGAAAAAACACTTAGGAATTGTGAACCAGCTCAGCCTCTGCACTTTTGTTGCTTTTATTTCTGTGGAGCCACACCAGAACCAACCCAGTCAGAAGTTTTGGCCCTGACTAAGTCTTTGAGTGACACTTAGTTCTTACACCACTGTTTCATAGGAAAAGACCATTTAAATTCCTTCACTTTGGTTTATGGTTGCAACTTTCTTGCTCTTGACTCTGCAAAATTTGGCTTTGTATATTGAGAATAATGTCTCCAAACAGGAGCACAAGCTTCAGCTGATGCTTTTGTAAAAAATGTTTCTACTCTGGTTTCATTAATGGGAGCTGCTGAATAGCTAGTTTGGGTTGCCAACCATAACTCTGTCAGCTACTAATAAAGGTGAATTTCATGAAGGGTTTTTTCTGGCAATGGCACTCACTTTTCTCAGTATAAATGAAACTCTTCTGTTCACCAACAGGATTTCCATTGAATCATTTTCCCATTGAAGGCTAAATATCAGAATGGGTGAAATTTGGAAATGAAGTGGGCGATTCTTTTAATTTATTGCGAATGAGCCATTAGTCATTCAGTGTAATTTGTCAGTGCTCCCAACCAGTCGGAGCAGCCACTTAAGATTGGCCTCATTGCAGTGTTTAAAGCAGTACACGATAGATTTGCCTGTGCTGCCATGGTGAAATCTTCCCAGAACCCCGTTTCCAGAGGGGGAACTGCACAGCAGCCCTGGAGCTTGGCTGGGCTGTCAACTGAGCTCCAGTTCTGGAATAAAGATGGCAGAATCTCACAAAGAGGGAAGTGGGGAGGAGGTCTGTGTGATTTTATTGAATGTTATGACACATAAGTGCTGGAAGACCAAAGAGCTCGTTACAGCATAGAAAATCCCCTCTGCTAGCAACTCCATTTGCACTCCAGCGCTATTCCATTGCAGGGCCTATAAAGCAGATTGCTAACAAAAAGGTTATTCAGAGGGTTTCTTTCAATAAACCCAAAGGTAACAAGTATCCACTGAGCAGATGTCATGAGACTGTGCTGCACTCTGGAAAACTGCCGCGATATTTAAAAATAATGCTTTCTTATTAACCTAAGTACAATACTAAAAGTCTTTTAAAATAAAACTTTCCAGATGGCACCTGCATCAGAGATGCTAATAGGATGAATGCCAGTAAGCCCACTAATACTGGAAATGCTCTTAAGAAACAACTACAACTGATTCTACTGGCACAAACAAATAAAAAACTAATTTATGTATTCCTGAAGCTGCATCTCCAGTCAAAGCAGAGGCAGGAGTCAGGACCAATTCACAACTGACTAATGTGGCCCCATTCATTGCAAATTTCTAGCATTTAAGTATAATTAAGATTTATTGTTTGCTAACTTGCAGGTCAGAAGAGGGACTGCAATATGGATAACTTTTAGTCGACTAGTGAAACGCTTGTTAGAAGGAATTGTCAATCCTTCCAAGAAGAACACAACAGAAATAAATAACAGAGTTATTCTCATTTCATCTCACTGTTGTGATCCCAGCAGGAATGTAATAGCACTGGGCAGTAGGGAAACCAACTGCACATGGTGGTCTAGAGCACATGGCAGCACAGGATATGGCAGGCACACTGCAAATGCTGGTTGGTCTTGCTCCAAGCCAGGGTTACCTCCCACCATGAGTTCTATGCCCTTATTTTTCTGGCCCTTGATCCCAATAGAGAGATGCAGAAGACAGTACAGAGTTCCCTTCATCTCTTGCTAGTGTGGCTAGGTAAACAGGGGAAGTGATCCACCACAGTTTGACATCCTAGAGAGGGGTTGAAAAAGGGGTCAGGTACTACTACAGCTTGGCTGCAAAGATGGTAAAGTCATGCAGAAGAATGTGAGTTAGACCACCACTGGACTTTGATTTGTATCATCAACAGGTTTAGTTCATTCATAAGTTGGCAAGACTATACCCTAGGTGGTGACTGGGACCTGAACAGAGTTGGGGCCAGAATCAGGAACAGGGAGGGTTAATCTCTTTAGGATTTGCAAGGGACTTTGATTATTACAGACAGCATAAGTTGAAGCTCAAAGCCTGGTTGATGAGAAGTAGCCACTTCTCATATGACAAATATGAATAAATATTCATATTTATGGAATAATGAAAAATCACATTCTCATCCTGAGAACAATATTTTATGTTTCTGTGTTTCTTACAACTAAGAATTTTCAAGCTCTTTTTTGCATTAATAGCTTGAACTTTCTGTCACAACCGTGAATTACCTGCATGTGACTGTCACTTCTTGACAGAGAGGTAAATGGAGGCACAGAAGGTACTGGATTGAATTCCTTTTTAAGTGCATCTTAAGCAGTTATTATTATCTGTGCAAAGAGGAGGCAAATGTTATCATGTTGGTTTTTCAGACTGCATGGCACATGGAGATATGGAGGCATGGAGATGTAATGAAGGAGTTTTGGTGCAAGGAATGAAGCTGGTTTGTCTCATGTATCACAGGAAGAGCAGAGTAAAGCTGCAAGCAAAGCTTAGCTTTCCTTTGCTTCTGCTGCCAAGCTTGATCATTTGGGTAGGACTGACTTGAGTCTTCTGTAGTCATTTACATCCCTGCCAAGAAAACTCTACCAAATCAGTGTTTGTGTACTTCCATTCTCTTAATCCTACTCATTCTTTCTTTCACCTCAAGTCTGTTCACAAACTGAGTCCAAACTGCTGAGGAGGAACATAGGACAGGGATAAGGAAAGCTGTGCAGATCCACTTAATTTACCCAGCAGTGCCAGCATTGTAAACAAAACTGGCTTTAATATATCCTGGCACCAAAGGATGGAGCAGGAACATATCTGAATATAATCACTTTGAGTAGCTTCAGCAAATAACGAAGGGCTGGCTAATACCAGGAGCCTCTTCTACAGCTCATTTTCCATGTGAGCTGGTTCTGAGACACGCTCGGTAGACGAGAATGCACATCAAATGTTTTGATCTATGGAAGAACATTTTTCCTAATATTTTTACAAAGATTTTTTTTCTCAACTTTGTAATGTGACTGTGAAGACAGTCCTGCCATATTTTGAAAGGAGACACTCTGTGTGTGTTTTTTAAGACCTTTTTCGAAGGGTTGCATATTTTTTAGCTCCAAAACCCAGATGTTCTTTAACAGAGAAAAATAGAATAACATACATTAATAGCTTGGAAAACAATGGCAATATTTAATTAACCTTTAGAAATGGCTAATCTGTGAATCTGCACGTGTCAGCTCATCTTTAGAACAGAGTGACTGTGTGTGCCTTTGCCAAAATCAACATGCTTGTTCGGTGGATTTCTTCCACTGGGGATTCACATGAAGAACAAAAAAAGAAAAAAAAAAAAAGAAAAAATAAATTTTTTTTCAGCTGTTTGACTTGAAGCATTCATGTGATCCAGATGACCTCGTCGGGGTTGATGTAGCCTGATGTGCCACAGATCCAAGATCTGCATGTTCAAGGCTTGGCTCTTAGCCGTCAGTCAGTCCTTGGACCAGACAGTCTGCAGGTCTTGTGGGACCATTAAAAGCTTTAGTTTAGCAGTGGGGCCGTTACCTCTTCATCACTGACTTTCTCTCTCTCTCTCTCTCTCTCCTCCCCCCTTTAGCTTGGCTGCTATCAACGCTTCTCTTCAGCAGATCTCTACCTGCCAAATCCTCTCCTTTTAAAGTCCTTTAAGTAGGAATACAGATCACAGGAAAATAAAAGGGCCCTTGAACTTCTGGCTCCTTTCAGAGTCCCCCATTTCCCATTTCTCTCCTGTCCCATTTCCCATCTGACAGGAGTCCCACGCTAAAATGGGATGGGCTATATGCCTCCTCCAGCTGGCTCCAAGGGCTGCAAGGTGCAGGCAGCTCGCAGAGTTTCTCAGCATGCAGGAGAGGTATTTGAAGCATAAGGCTCGTGGTGCATACAGGAGGAGTGGCAAGTACACCAGAAGGTGAAGAGATGGCTGGAAGCAACACTAATGCCCCTCCATCTGGAAAGATGAGTGCTGTTTAGTACGTCTGGAAAGCATTATTTCTGCAAATAGCTCAACCTCTTTCAGCTTAGAGGCAGGGATCCCAGCCTGCTGCCAAGCTTAGATCTCCCTGATGGCAATGTGGTAGGGGAGATGGTGAACAAGTGTACTAATGGCATAAAGCAGGAAAAAACAGCATCCAATACATCAGCTTAAGGTACATCAGGCATCTGCCCTTTTCCCAGAAGGCTGCCTGTGACTTCAAATTGCATTAAGACACACTTGTGTTTTATATCACAGGATCAACCCATATGATAAAAGTTTAATTGGGTGGGTGTGAAGGGGAATTTAGAAGTCACTCAACTGACTGTTCCCAGTGATTTAGCTTCACAGGGGAGATGTGGGAAAGCATAAACTCAAGTCTACTAGTGTCCCTGAATTTTTGTTTGAATTGTAGCTCTGCAAAGATCTAGCTTTAAATGAAGCTCATCTGAAAACACTGAGGTGTGCTGTTTCATGCTGTTTCAGAACAAATGCCTGACCCAAGCTTGATTTAAATTCAGAGACCAGAGGGGATCTTTCAGCAAATCTCCTCAGGCCTTTTGTTTTGTAGCAAAATAAAAATAAGTTAATTGGACATGTCTCTAAATATTTTTGAATGGATACCGATCCAGGTGCAAGTTCCAATATAATACTTGTTTAGCTTTTACCCATACTAAGTCAACAGGCTAAACACCTATCGGAAATGTGCCTCTCATGTGAATTTCAAGCAGGACAATTTCCAAACTCCTTCTCATCAGTGTACAGCCTGTTTCCTAATGATATATATTCATGATCAATGTGGGATGCTGTGCGTGGTAATGAACAAGTTGTAATGCAGCTGATGTGTGAGGGTCTTGTGTGTATTCTCATGGGTCGCTGTTGACCAGCCATCTGATATGTGCCAAGTTGGGATGAGATACGTGGTGTGCAGAGCTCAAGGAGGATTTTTGGAAAATGTTACTTTGGTTTATATACAGCAGATTTTTAACTTGTTCTTTTGTTTCTTTTCCCCATGAAATTCAATTGATGTTCTCATTTGAAAAGATAAGATCAAAATTTATTTTAAAACTTTTTGAATTGGACTCCATTCCCTGAAATACATTTTTGGGAAAGCAGGCTATTCTCAGACTTTAAAATAAAGGCACAAACCCTACTTTTTCAGCACTCCAGGAGAATTTTGTCACAATTAGGATGGGTTTGTACCTCTTTTCACAGATTTTTATGTGAAAAAAATCTGTGTACATGTTTGCCTCAAAATTTTCTTCATGGTGCTTCCTTCCACATCTGTCTTCTGTTCTGAATGTCAGTCTGTTCTAAAATATTTGTTGAATTTTGTACAACTTGAAGGACTCCCTATAGCTCCCATGCTTAAGTGTATGGAAGACTTCACAGGTCAGGGCTGACATTTGCTTTGTTTTTAAAGGCTACAAAATGAGTTTAAAATTGTCTGGGGTGATTTAAGATAACTATGTATGCAAACTTGTGTATTCACTGGTAGTGTATCGTAGCTCTTAATGTAAGAAATCAAAATGCAAGGAATTAATTTTTAACAGTAGCAACAAAATAAACTCACTAAGCCAATTTTCCTTGCTTTAAAAAAGGACTTTACTTTTTCTTGTGACATTCTCTAGTGTTTTCCACAGTTTTCATCAACATTGTTTCAAAGCTATTTGCTTGTCTTTTTTTTTTCTTGGCTAAAAAGTAAAGATGTCCATAATGATTTGGTTTTTCCCCAGCTTTTAATTTTTTTTTTTTTAACTGTACAAAGTAAGAAGTTTGCAAGCATTCTGGTAAAATATGATAGAAAATTTCCAATAATAAAGAAAAATGATGCATTTTGTGAAGAACTGTTTTTGGATAAAAAGGGTTCTTTTCAAGTGAAAAGGCATGTCGTGCAAAAAATTCAATTAGTTCTAGTTTCAAGATCCCTATGGGCCATATCCTGAATAGTTATTGAGACAAAGCTCCCATTGAAGTCATTGGGCATACTTCCTGATTAAAGCCTTCAGGACTAGGTCAACTGGGAGTTTTGCCTGAGTAAGCACTTCAGGATTTGAGTGTAAACACAGTCATTGGGGAATAAATGGGTTAATACGGCAGCCTAATACATTCTCTGCATTTGTAAGCTCTGCTGTACACGAGGGACATGGGTCCCTCTTCCTCTTCATGAGGATGGCAGACATTTTATTTTCCATAGCTCACTGTGACACTGCTGGTGCCCTTTGCTTCACATCATCGAAGTGGTGTGGTCAGGTCTGGCTGTGTTTTTCCGCTCCCCTCCGAGAATGAGCCCCCCGTGTCAGCATAAAGGCCAAACCAAACCAAACCACTTTTTTAATACAGTACCCAGGGAGGAATTCCCCTGCCCCCTCCTAGCCAAGCCCGTTCCCTCATCCAGGCTGAGTTAGTCATGTCTGACTTCTCCTATTCACATTATGGCTACCCTTGTTGCTTTTTGGGTTTTGTTTTGCTTCCTTACTGTTGTTGTTTTTCAGCCAAAGCTGTCATTTATCATGAGAACAAGAGCAGCCATGTGTTGATTTTTCTGGATTCCTTTTGGACAGTGTCCCAGTGCTAATGAAGGCCCTTCCAAAGTGCTAAAGAGCTGGTGCCAAAATCAGTTACAGTGAAAACAATAGGGGAGTGGTGCACAGACAGCACATCTAGTGTGTGTGTGCGTGCATGCGTGTGTGAGTGGAGGGAGCACTTACAATTGTGATTTCGGTCCCCCTCCCTTAAGGATAATAAATTTGACTGAACTAAGGGGCTCAGATTCACATTTGCTCAGAGTCTGGGGCACATTAGAAATAAAAGCCAGTGGAAAAATAGGTGGTAGATGTTCACACATTATGTCCTGGCTGGTCTGGATAATAGCACAAAAATCAATGTTGTACGTCAGCTGTGACAATGATGATGAAGCTTCTGTGAGAGTTATAGGACCTTGAAATTCAGGGCTTTATCTCTGCCTGTGGGCCATTTATCTAAAAACTTTTTTTTTTTAAGGGCTCCTGAAAATGCCTTTTTTTTTTTTTTGATTTTATGCTCTTTTAAAAAACAGAATTATTCTACTTTGCAGACTTTATAAGCTGCTGCACTGAGTGTGCATGGTAGGGCTTACAACACCAAGCAGCAGTCACCGCATTCTATGCTGTTAATTTGCGGGGTGGTGATGGGAACACACTTTTCCACCAAGGCGAGTGAAACAGATAGAGGAACACGGAGAAGGTGCGCGAATCTCAGCAATCACCCTGCGGAGCTGCCGTCCAAACATGAATTCCAGGCTAAAGACAGGCAGCACCCTGCGGGTGCTGGGACTTCTGAGTATTTTCGCCTCGTGGGAAGCGCACAGTCACTGCTTTTCCCTGCTATTATTCATCCCGGAGGATTTATGTATTTTATGAATCAAAGGACCGGGCAGGTTTGCAGCTCCCCCCTTCCCCCCCAGCGCGTTCCCCAGCCCGGTTTCTGGCCTGGTGCTCCATCTGCCGGCTGCCGCCCCGCTTTCTGCCCGGGCCGGCGGGACTGGGGTTCGGGCACAGGGCGGGGGAGCCCCGCCTGGCCCCGCTTCGGGCATCCGCTGCCACCGGCACCGCCGACCCCGGCCCGGCCCCGGAGCTGCCCCCCGGCCGCCGAGGGCTCCGCCGAGTACACGGCAGACAAAAACATGCACTAGAGAGTCCACACACACACACACACATATATATATGTATATGTATATTCATATTCCTTGCACCTGATGGGGATCCAGCCACTTGTGCGGTGTTTCTCCTAACCCTAACCCATTCTTCTTTATTAAACCCAAAATGATTTAATCAAACTGATGTTTACCCAACATAGCCGGGAAGCAATATTTTCATTAGCAGGTGCCAATCTTTCTTGTGTGCATTTCAGTTGTGAGCAAGCCAGTTAATGTTTAGAGGCAGATGCTGGTGGTTTGGAAAGGCCTTTCTGTGATAGTACCCACCAATGCTGCTGTTTGAGTTTTGTTCCAAAATATATAAATATACAGGAATTAGACTAAATAATCTCTATAGTTTGGACAAAGCTGGTAGGTGATTGAATATAAGGATCAGTTTAATTTACCTCTGCCACCTACACAGTTCAGTAAATAAAAAATGACCTCTGACTAATTCACATTGTTTAAGATTCCCCATTTTTCATGTATTGTTACTGTGACTACGTAGGTGATTTTTTAATGTTTTTTGTCTGCATAGGGACTACCTCCTGCAAGATTTGGTAGACTCCATAGATTGTTAGGCCAGAAGGGCTGTTGTGTTCATCTGCTCTGACCTCCTGCATAGCACCAGGCATACGATTTCACACTGTGATTTCTTCATCTATGCAAGCAATTTATTTGCAACCCAGCTAAGTCACAGCTTATAGAAAGATAGTCCAAAGGCACACAGCTCTATATAGCATTCTTAACAACCTATCTGGACTTTAAATTTCCTTTCAAACACAGCACTCCATTAGAAGTTTCCACCCATGCTTCGCCAAGCCATACCAGAAGAGTTGCTTATCCTCCTTTGACAGCATGAAGCTATTTTAGATGTAACATTTATGCACATAGATGTTTCAGGAGAGGTCTAATTTATCAGCTATCTCCTCTTCTTTCACCCTCTTATTCAGGCATTTCAACAGAGCAACAGATGGTCCTTGTGGGCCATTTGCTGTGATTGGAATTGTAGTGTCCCAAAGAAGGGCCGCTTTCTTATCACTAAAAGTGAGTCTAAGTTTCCTTACCCAGTAAGAATTTCAAATGATGCCTCAATTTGCCTTGCTGCTAAAGAAAACATGTTTCCCAACAGTTGAAGGGTGAAATCTGCAAACTTTAAAAATCATTTCTCACCATATGGGCTATCATACCCTTATAATGAGAAAGAATGGAGATTTTGAGGAGTCCTTATTTTTGTCTTTGTACCCTTGGGTCCTGAATTTGGTATGACTAAAATAGTAATTTATTTGAAAGTAACTCCTCTTCTCATTATTTATTGATATCATTGTCACATTTGAACATTTTTAGGGACTAGTTTTAATTGTATACTCTAACAATGCACCTTATTAGCACAGTGATTACATTAACCTGTGTTTTGTCTTAACTTAAAAATTTTCTTTTTTTCTTTCTTACATAGAAATATTCTCTAAAAGATTTTCTTTTTAATTATCACCTTGAATTTTGCAAACAACTCAATTTTATAGACCAACACAAAATATTTGTAGAGGTCTGGATAAAGCTTGTAATTGTGTATGAAATTTTTTGTCCCAGCTGTTGCAGACATGATATAGTTCTGCATGGCTACAGAGGGTTGCCACAGGCCTGTAGTCCTAAACCTATGTGGTTTGCTTTGCTGATCACCTGTATCCAGGAACCTCCATGTCCAAAGGTACTTTGAAGCTTGGGCTTTATGTCATGTTGTGGGCATTCCTAACTCTTAGGGAAATGAGAGTCAGGCACCTTGATCCTTCTGATGACTGGGTTTGCATTTTTTTTGCTACCTGATCAGCTAAAGTGAATTCTAGGATATGGGTATCTTTGGCCAGGTGAGCTCTTCCACTTGGATGCAGAGCCATGTTTTGAGCTGGATGCATGGATGACATTCACAGAATCACAGAATCAAGGTTGGAAGAGACCTTTAAGATTATCCAGTCTATCTGTAACTCTGCACTACCACTGTAAAGAGTTACATTGTGTGTACTTTCCTTATGTACAGCTTTACAGCCTACAGACTTCAAATGATCCAGCCTCTTGACTCTGGAGATTAACTTTGTGTCACAGGCCTGTTCATGCCTGTCTTCTATGAGACATACAAGTTCACAAACCAAGATAAGGGATGATTCAAGCCTGTGATCTCAACCCTTATACCAGGACTCAAAGGTAAAGAGTTGCATTGTGTGAAGTCAGATGACAAAAGGGCAACAGATTTTTCTCTCCCTCTACAGGAAAGAAGACAGGAGAAGAAGGATTCTGTTTTCTCCCATGCTAGAATATTAAATATAGCTTAATAGTATTTCTTTAATTCCTCAGCAGATTTATGCAGAGCTCAATGTAGCCAGGTCCATGAATAATGTAAAATAAACCAGATTTCAGACGGAAAAGACAAGAGATGAGATCTCAGAAGGGAATAAGTTGATTTAGCCAGGCAGGAAGAGCATATGTGCTAATTGAGATAGTCTGGACTGTGGAGGTAAACCCTGTAATTTTGAACTACATTCTCAAGGTGAACTCATACAGTAAAACTTTGCTCTTTTATGTCCTATCATCTTGGGGAAATCCTAGCCCAGGTGAGATGACAGACTTGCTTATCTAGTGTGGAAGAATTAGATGCCTGAGAATAGGAAATACAGAAATCAGCATGCTGAACAGGAAACTACAGGTGTGAATCTGTGAAAAATGCCAATAGATTTTGTCTAATCTTAACCTGGAAGTCTTCTGATTTCCCTGTGTGCTTAGAAGTGTTTGTTCAGTGTAGATGGTCACCCTTCTATTAGATGGGTCTGTGCATTCCACTTAGAAGTCATTTACAGTGAATTATGAAAAGCTAGGTGTGCCAAAGACTGTGACTATGACTATCTTTACTGGTGCCCATCTTTTACATAAGTTCCTACCACAAGGGCATGGCAAGAAAGTTATCATCACTTTTATGAGGACTGAGGATTAGAAGGGCACAATAAACACCACACCATGGCATACCTGGTGTAACAGCACTTTCCAGTTTTCTTGTCTTTCTTTTAAAGTTGGATCACTGTGCAATCACTGTGCACACTAAGGTGGTTGAGGTCTGAGGCCCCTACCTAATGACACAGACTGAAGGATTTACAGTTACTTCAGAGGACCCTGAGTGCTGTGGACTGAGTCAGGACATAAGGAGCAAAACTCTATCCTTTCTAGAAGGAAGTAAGTAACTGCCAGTAACTGTGAGGATGTTATTGAGGAGACAAATCCAGGTTCTCCACAGAGGTACAAGTCAGGAAATCAAGGGCTGACATAAAGGAGTGTCAGGTGGGTATAAGAAAAACCTTTCCCCCCATTACAAGAGCCAAGCAGTGGTCACTCAGAGGCTGTAATCTCCATCTTTGGAGGGTCTCAAAACCAGAATGAACAAGGCCATGGCCAATCTATTCTGATCTCATAGCTGAGATGAGAGATTTCCTGAGGTCCCTTACTGAGTCATCCTTTGATCCTGTGTATATATAACTGGGGTTTCTTTCTGGAATTCCCTAACACTGAGTCTCAATGCCAGCTGAAAACCCTACTGTTCTTATGCTGCAGGCTTGGGATAGATTGTCTTGTCACAGTTTGGTGGACAGGGTTTTTACCTGGGACATGGGCTTATTGTCTCTGAGGCTGAAGAGAGCCTAAACCCAAGTCTTTTACTCTCAGAATAGCGAAATACTCAGTACAGGGCAGGTGGCAGACACATCACTTTGTTTTAGTACAGTTCCATATAATATAGCTGTGGTATGTTATAAGATAGCCCCATCCATGACCATCCTTAGTGAAGATCCTAAGTAGCTCCTGACTATGCTCGCATAGGGGGTGGCCACTCCTCACTACCCAGAACTCGTGGCTGCAGGTCCTCTCTGGGGTTAGTGCCTGCCCTTTTCTGCCAAAACCTGAAGCTGTTGCCTCACTTGCACCTCAGATGTCATCAACTGGAACAGTCATTCAGCCTAAAGGTATGCCAGAAGGATCACGTAGCAGCTAGTCAGAATGTAGCCCTGGCTCTCATCTGAATGTAAGTGAAATGCAAAGTGTAATGTCTTTGACAGGACTGACTGCAGTGGCAAGGGATCATAACTTAGGGCTTCATCTGGGGAAGTGGGATGGAATTCTTCAAAACAATGTGAGAAAATATTTATACTTTTCTGTATGACAATTAAGGTACTAAATATGAAGCCTAGAGATGGTGAGGATCTCTGCCATTTAGTCTTCCACCTTTGCTACACAAAGCCCTGGTGTGACCATACTCTGGGCCTGGCAGACCAGGCAGGACAAGGGCTTTTCTGGTGGCTGCACAGCCCTCTTGGAAGAAAGGGGATACCTTAGGTGGCTCATCCGTAAGGGAGCTGGGGTGTAAACTTGTAAATGTGAAGGTAGTGGACCTTGGTGCTGAGCTAGGTCATCATGTCCTTTGAGTGAATCTGGGCTCCTGCTCTTTTTTATTCAAAACAATTTGCCTGTGGAGTCAAATTGCTGAAAACCAATACACTGGAATACATGGATGTTGCTACCTCATTTCCCTTCTTTCAATGCCCCTATATGTGCTGCTTGAGTGACATGGGAGGGATTAAACATTTTTCCAGGCAAGACATCTATAGAACATAGAAGGTTGATGGGGAGGGAAGGATAGCAATATAATTTATCAAAAGCTCTTAGAAGCAACAGCCTTAGCTTTCTGCTATCATGGAGTACAGCTGAAAATAGCAGGTAATGGGACCTGTGTCCCTTTAAGAATTCTTGAGGTTACTAATGGATATAGGTCATGGTGACAGCCTTAAATAAACCTTCAGTAATAAACAAATCATTTTGAGTTTTCATAAGATTACCATCACTCTGAGGCTGCTCCAGTAGGGCTAAGAATGCGTGAAGGAAATGAGCATGATAGATCATATACATCATACTGTCATACCCCAAGAAAAGGACAAAAAAATCTTTCAAGGAGGCTCACACTGTATTCCTGATAAAAGCTGTTAGGAGTGTGCATTAATATTAATCCTCTATTTTACAATAAACTATTCACTGCCTTTACACAAAATGCAGCATTGCATCAGAGGAAAAATGGAAACAAAACTTGTGAAAAAAGAACTCAGCAGGCATAAGTATGCTGTTCCCAGGATTTGGAAATTGAAGAACCAAGAGGGCTACAAGGAATAATGATGCATCCAAAATCATTGTAGGAGTAATATGGAAGCCTATACAAAGCATAAATTCCATATCTCATTGTTTCCTGCAGTACATTCTTTATGTATTGCAGCTTCCCTTTGGTTTTAGTTATTTACATTTAATTTAAATAGAGTTCATAGTTCGTAGCTATTCTAAAATGCTTCCAGTTTCATAGCTTTTGTGCTTTCTTATGGTGAAGGACGAGGTGCATTTGAACAGAAATATTGCCTGTTCTTATTTGATGCTTCTGTATATCTTACTGTAATCAATGTTTGTACTTGGTGTTCTTACTACGGCACTGAGAAAACTGAACTGGAGTTCAACTGAATCAAGATATGATTGAAATAAGATTTCCTTCTTTAGTACTAAAGCCTTCTCTAAATTGAGTGTCACTTCATTATTCACATAAGGCCCATTCTGGAATACAAATATCTCATGGATTGTTTTTAAACCTTTGATACATCCTTATAAATTCTTCCACCCCCAAAAAGGACCGTAAGAGAGAGAAAAGAGATTCTGGTGTACAGTAGCTAAGTAATAGGATTCATTACTGAAGAAAAAATTAGTTGAGGTATCTTTATGGACAATGACCTGCCAATGATTGTAAATACAAGGTGACATCTTTAAAGATAAGGACATTCACAAATCGATTAGACAAATTGGCTAAGGAAGGCCATGCAGATATATAGCTATGTTGGGACTAAAATATCCTACTGTATGGAACGTATAGATGATTGCAAATATTGTAATGTCTTCTTCCTTGTGTCCATAAATAATAATAATCATAATAAACATGCTCCTGCTGACAGCCTAAGCATCCCAGTAATGTGAATTGATTGTTAGCATTTTGCTTTAGAGGTACATTAATTAAGGTTGAATCATATGGCAATCCTTGAAAAAGTGCTGTACATGTGACATCTAAATTAATGACAAATTAATTCATCACAAGCAGGGTAATTACAATGAATATCTAATGAATTAATGATGATAGATCACTTATGATTCATGCACATATATCTATATATATACACACACATATACACACACACAACACACCACACACACACACTCACACACCAAAGACAGCAGATTTGCTTCTGCTGCATGGAAAAGTGAGATCTTGATTTTTAGCTCTGGATGAGAATTCCTACTGGTTTTCAGTGAGATTAGCACTGTGTTATACCTACTGCTGGGCAAAATGGAGGCAGAAAAACTAGCTGAAATAGCATCCAGGCACAGGTGGTGAGTCACTGTCAGAAAGCTGTGATCCTTGCTTCCTCTGCAATAAAATAGAGAGAGAGAGAAGAAAAGACATAATTTTGATGCTGTTTCAAAGCCACTCTGGATGGACTTTGGACACTTTATTGAAGCTATGCAGATGGGATGTGGAAGCTGAGCACCTAAATAGTGCTTGTTCTCTAGCAGCAGAGATCTGGCTGGTGACTGGCTGGTTGAGCCAGGAGCCTCTTTTCAGTAGCAATCTCCCTGAGTTCTCTCAATAGCTTAAAGTTCTCTTGTCATTAGTTCAGCAGCCTCTAAATGTTGCCACTACTTCCAAGTGAAGATGTTTTCAGTTTTAGAAATGCTAAGAGATAGCATACATAACCATGAACAAAGACCTGAAAGAGCTGTGTTCATTCTTATCTTCCAGGTCACAGACAGTTTACTTTCCCAACATTTAAATTTCTTTTCCCTCTGTCATCTGACCCATCCCTCATCTCTTTTTATAAAATCTAATCTAGACTTTGTCTTCCTCAACAACTTCTATCTACCTTTGACTTCAAACCTTGTGAAAGTGCACATGACTTCCCTTGAATCTTCCATCCATTAGTCTGCTATGGGGCTGAAATGAGGCACTTTCATCAACCAACAAGGTGTTGGTCAAGGTCAATATGACCTTTTCTGGCTGCTGCCATGGCTTCTTGCTATTTTCACCTTCCTCGGTCTGTGACTACCAAGTCACCATGAAAACTCAAATAATCAATTTCTCATTGATTATTTTCACCTCAGATATCTTTGACTGTGCTTTCCTCCTTCTCAGCCTTTCATTTATAACTAATCATTCAGTGATTCTTTGTTATTTTCACTCTGTCTGTAGCCTGTTCTTTTTCCATTGCCTGGTGATCCCTTGGCAACCCATTCCCCTGTCCTTGCTGATAGCTCTCATGGCTGTCTCCTCATCCTTGACCCACTGCCTGCCCATTCTGTTTCCAGTATTCCTCCATTGCTCTAACATTGCTGTGATCTACTTATCAACTCAAACTCAGCTTTACATCAACTGTATTCTAATTATTTCTTTTATTTTTGTTCCTTCTCTATTACCAGTATGAACTGCAAGAGTGACACAGCAGGACTCTCACCAGATGGTTATGATAGTGCCCAGACTCTGGAGGCCCAAAGGCCTTGTCTTACTGCAACTAAGCCCTGGGCTAAGCCCTGTTCCTGGCTTTGAACATTTACCCTGCATTTCAGAAGTAAACCTCATGCATGACACCAGGAGGGAATCCTCAGTCTCATAGTCTAGCTCTGATATTTTCTCTGCCCAGTCCTCAGTAGTTGTTATATCTCCTTGTATCCCACTAGAGGAATATAGTTTTCATCTGGTTTACATTTTGTTTCCTCAAGGACTCAATGTAAAAATTTCTCGGTGTATGCACGTGCGCAGAGAGCTTGCTAGAGAGCCTAAAATTTGGCTCATCTTTTCTAAATAATATAAGAGGCATGGGAATCTAGGTAAGGTTAATAAAGTAAAACCACAGTGCCTCCATGCCTTTCCACTACCT
Source organism: Molothrus aeneus (assembly GCF_037042795.1). NCBI lineage: Eukaryota > Metazoa > Chordata > Aves > Passeriformes > Icteridae > Molothrus > Molothrus aeneus. The sequence continues at coordinate 116,203,551 of NC_089646.1, forward strand.
CGATTCCCTCCTCATTCTGGATACAGTCTTTGAGCTCCTTTCAGAACCATTTAAGAATGGCTCTGAAATGTAGAAAATGTAATGGCTCTGAAATGTAAGAATATAGAAAATATTTTCTCTGCAACACCGAATTGTTGTTTAAACCAAAAGTTTCATTCAGCTCACTTTAGTACAGTTGGTCTGGCCAATAAAGAGGATTTCCTACTACAAAAGCTTATCATTCTGCTCCCTACTTTAAACCCTTGTTGCCATCTCAGTGTCTCCCGTGTGTGTGTGTGTGTGTGTGTGTGTGTGTGTTCTAACACCTGATTCCTTTGTTTTGCCGCTGACTCTTCTTGCCTTTCTACTTCACCTGCAGACTAGCTGGAGTAGAGTGCTTCTCCTTGCTTCTGCTGACCCCCTTGGCATTATTTCTTTAGAGTAGAGACATGAGGATCTCTATTATGGCTAGTCTGGGAAAGACATACTTATGGCCTTGTGAGTGAATACACAGTGGCATTCAACGATACAATAGTTTTCATAGGAACGATTTCATCATATCGAACACAACTGAATTTACACTTGCAATCTTTGACCCATTTTTCATCTCCTCTTTTCTTTCAGTCCCTCCCATTGATACACTTGGCTGATGCTCAGCAGAAAAGACTGTGCAGTAACCTAATTCTTTCTTCTCCTTTCCAGCTTTCATGTGATACCTTTGCACAGTGGTACAGGCTGTCCCTCGTCCCTCAAATCAGTACTCCTTATTCAGCTGCAGTCTGGGCAAAAATGTATTTACCATCTGGCAAATTATCTTCCTGGCCTACCACACCCACAGAGAAAAGGGAAGGGAGCTCAAAAGGTCATCGGACCCATTTCTTGCTCCAGGGCAGGATCAGCCACATCTACACCATTCCCAACAGATGTTTATCTAACTTGTCCTTAAAACCTTCAAACACAGGAGATTTTCCAAGCTCCTCATGCAGTGCTCAATACTCCTTGCAAATTCTTAATGATCCTCTGTGTCCTCAGCTCTTCAGTTACAACCTCTCACATTCCCCCATTAAATTCAACCTGCTTATCTGCTCCTTCAAAGGCTCTGCACAGCTCTGGCTCCATCTGTCCCTGGTTCTTTATGAGTGTGTCTTCGCAGGGTGTCTGGGTGCCTTTGCCCTCTTACTGATTAGCTATTTAGGCTGCATATCTCTCCTCACTTACATTTTGCACCCACCCATCTCCCTATCTCCATCTGTCTGGTGTCCCTTTGCCCAAAAATTGCTTCATCAGGCTTTCATTTTCACTTTCAGGAACTTTCCCCTTAAACTCTTTTCTTTTGTGAATAAGCAGGCTCTTGTCCGCTTAAAATTGTGGTTTTTGAAGGACATCCCCCTCCTCCTCCCCCCCGCCCCGCCCCATCCCAGCCCAGGAGTTCCCATTCAGCCTGCCACCCTGTGCAGCCAGCCAAGTGGAGGGTTTTGTTTGCCTTCATTAGGCTGTAAACTCATTTTGGGTGGGGTTGTTTTCTGCCCTTTGTTCTCTGCTGTGTTGAATGTGCTGACAGCGCTGAACTCTCGATTATTAATAGCACAAACAAGGCTTAAAAAAGGATGGATCAAAGGGAGGAGAAAGGGAAGGCACAGGGAATATGAGGTTTTGTTTAAAGCAGTAAGGAAGCTTCAGGATAAATGTATCCTGTTGGGATGTGTTGAACACCTGTTAGGAAGAGGTTATGGATAAGATTGTCGAACAATCTGAATGAAAGCAGCCTCTGCATCTCCTTAACAGACTCAGAAAAAAAATCCATTCAGTGTAACAAGTCAACACTGGGCAGAAATTAATTTAAAGAGAGGTGGACAGTCGGTAAATGAGTGAAACTTGGAAAGCAGGGAAGAGGCAAATAGAAGGCAGGAAAAGCATCACTGACCCTTTAGCACAGGGTTTGCCTGGGTCTGGACATTCAAGCTTGTTTGCATGTGCCCACTCTGCTATACTTCTCTCGAGGGGTACCCATTTAGTGATGTCACAAAGCACTGCCACAGTACTTTGACTTCTGAAAAGCTGAAGCACACCTTTGAACTCTTTCATACTGTGGTTCTAATGGTGACTGCCTGCTCCTCTAAGGGGAACTGCTGAGCAAACGCAGACAGGGCTGACCCTGCAGGAAGCAAAGCTCATCCCATCATTGCCTTCAGCAGACCCAAGATTATGAGATAGGGAGACCAAAGCTGGTGTAAGGCTGGGAATGGTAACATGGGACAAGGTATAGAACTTTCTGGTGATGTTCAGAGGGTGATCTCACACACTGATGAGGGGATCATACAGACCGCTTGGGGACCTCTCACTTCAGCCATGAGGGTTTCAGAGACCTTATGCACCAGTCACTGACAGCAGAACAGAAGCACGAGGACAAAATGTCTCAAAAAGGCCTGTCCTATGGATCTAGGAGAGCCAGGTGCTCCAAGAAACTGTGCAAGGAGTTCAGCCCTAGGACAGTTCAGACCTGACACCCTCAGGAAGTCCTGAGGTAAATGTCCATCATTGTCTGCAATGTATACCACACTATTCCAAATCTGTTTCTGTCTGGACTATCATTGTCAAACCAGATGTCAGCGGTGGGGTAATAGACGAGCTCAAGGTCTATTATTGCTGCTTTTCCAACCAAAGTCACGCTTACCACTGAAGAAATAAAAATTGTGCTGGGAACATCAGTGGCATGAATATTTTCATTGTCTGTGAGTGAGAATTGAATGTTATGAAAATACTACTTGGCCATTATCCAGTCTTTGGACAACCACCAACATCCTTGTGGGATGTGCCTGTTACAGAAAGTGGTGTAAAATCTTCTGGAGTTAACCTTTCTGGTCATGAGGATCAGTGTTCTCCCACAAATAGCAATGGAATGTCTGCCTTCCTGCTGTTCAAGTGACCAGTGACCACATTTTCTGTGGGCTTCTAAAGATGGATCTGGATGAAAGAGCACCTGGAAAAAAGTGGTGGTTGCAGTCACCTCAGTGTCCCAGGAGTGTGCACCTCTGTGGGTGAGATGTGCTGCCTGTGCACTTCCACCCCAGTGTCTCTACTGTTATTTGTTCTGTTAGGGTGTGCAGTGCACGGTGTGACACATGGATCAAGAAGGGATGGGGGGGTTTCCTTCAGGAAGAGGAGGATTTTGATGGTTCACAGGCCTGATAGAGGCAATTAGAGACTTCACCTGTCATCACAGAGGCAGCAAAGGGGTTGCTTGGTAAGGGAAAAAAGCAATTTGGGAAAGTGCTGCAGTATACATATCAATCTGCCTATGCACTATTATTATTATGGGAATTTATTAAAAGTTTTCATTTAAATTTCTTGCCTTTTTATTCTGGTGAAGAATCACATAATCAGTAGATTGTGAAACTGGGTGGGTTGTACAAACACAGACATCCCTGCCACTGTCATATAGGCAGGGCAACTGTTAATAGAAGCAAAAGATTCAATGGGCAAGGACAAGTGGCAGGCAAGTCCCCCAGACTCCAGCACCTGAGAGAGCACGAGGCACTGGTGAGCAGGTGTCACCTGGCCACACTCACTTCCACTAAAATTACATTTCAGGTACTGATTTTGTTTTACTGGTCAGAATTTTCACCTCAGTATTTTTTTGAAAATTATTTTTTCATCTCAGTATTTTTTTTTTAGAAAAAAAAATCTTGATTTTATTTGCTTGAAAATATTTTGCTTTGAAATAAGTTTCAATTTGATAGCTAAAAATATACTAAGAAATTATTTGTAGCTTCAAATTATTCATGTGATTCAAAATGAGTTACTTTCTTTAAGTTTTTTAGATAGAAAGAAAATAGAGATTATTTAAAATAATAACATGTACCCCTCTGGTCAGAACTTAAAGTGTATTAACAGGATTTTACTTACACCTGCACTGCCAAGTAGCTATATTAGTACTAATGTGAATGTGAAGGTTTAATTTATATCACCATTTCAATAACCAAGCCCATATTCAGGGCACAGATACATCTGAGCAAAAGACTTCTGTACCTTGATAAGAAGAGTTTAAAGATGATCTGGCTCACAGGCTAAGAGAAAAGATGGTATGTTCCCAAAAGGCTGGTAAGGGAGGAAGTGCACGGCAGAGAGGAATTGGAGGAGAAAGAGATGGAGAGGGAGGGAGGGAGGGAGGGAGAGGGAGGATGTGTGCATTAGGGAAATTGCCAATAGGGTGGTTGGAAAAAGATTAATTACAGCAGTAGCAGCATAGCATAGACAAAAGAACTGACTATGCCTGATGGGCTTCTAAGGTGAATTCATGAAAAAGAATGAGATCAAATACCAAATTCTTTAAAGCACAGTGGTGGCAGTCTGTGTTACTCAGCTGACATCAGTGGTATTACTCCAGGTTTACACTACTTTCAGTGACAGGAATTTATATCCAATTCTCTGACTTGTACTTAATATGTTGCAATCTTTAGTCTGATACCCAGCTGGGTCTGAGGTTGCTCTTTGCAAAATGGTGCAATTCTCTCAGTTGATAACAGCTGAGGATCAACTTCTGAAAAGGATGAGATTGTTTAGTGACATTTGCTCCATATTTAATTTCATCCTATTGAAAGATGGATGCCTCCCTGGTTCTAGTGAATTATCTCTGAGGCTTTGTTCATACCTGCTAAACACTCCCCTGTAGTTTCCCAGGCATGTGTTCCTAGAGAACTCTGTGGAAGTGTTGAAGCCTGGTGTAATCATCAGAATGGAAAGCACCCTGATCTGTAAGCTACATGCCAAGTGGGTTTCCTACAGTTAAAAGAAATAGGAGCTCAAAGTTCAGAGAATGGCTGCTCTTCTAATTAATGGTATCTGTGATGTTGCACTGCACCTTCAAATTACATGTATGCCTACAGTGGACCAGAGCATCCATCCTTCCTTCACACAGCTGATTAATGGTTCTTTTGAACACACACTTGAAGCTTGAGGAATTTAATTTCCTGATGATAATTTTCTTTATCAGTGATGGAGTTCTGCTTGTCCAGGGCAGAACCTAGTAAGAATGGAGGCTGGACTGCAGGTGGCTGCTTACAGCACCCACATGCATCACAGAAGTCCAGAGGGACACCCTACATGGTACTGCAGCAGCCCTGGAAAATGGCTTTCAGCAGAGCCCACACCTTACCTTCTAGGGATCGGCTGGGACGGAGGTGGGAAGGAAAGGGACAGCAAAGAAGGTGATGTTGGCTCTGGCTTTCCACACACTAAAGGAGTTTAGGATTGTAATGCCTCTGTTTGGGATCATTGCCAAGTATAGAGCAGGAACAGCATGCTTTGAGCACCCACACTGAACCTCCCCAAGGGAACAGGTTATTTAAGCTCCAGGACATTTCCCTGGATGCCATCTCACCTTCAAAGAACAAGTCTTCAGGTTGCATCTTCTGAAGAGTGTATGCAATGTTTTCAGACCACTCATTTTTCCTGGGGCTTATGTTTTCTGTAAGTTTCCAGCCTCTCTGCAAGTCTGAATTTTCTCCGCATGCACATAACTTTGCTTGAAGTCCACCAGAGGCCAAACCCTGTTCTCAGAGCCTCAGGCATGTGCATGGGCATCTGCAGGAGGTCAGAGTGAGGATCCAGTTCTGCCCAAAGGGGCTGATGAAAAGTCAGAGACTGAAAGATGAGGCCTTTTCTCTTTATTCCTTAGGACACAAAGAGTTATTTATTTAAAAGATTGACTTAGCTTTATTGTAATTAGTTTCACAATGGGTGCCTGGATGTTCCATCCCCAACCAGGGACCTCTTGTTCTAGGCACTAATCTTGCCACTGTGACCTTTGGTTCATTTAATACCTGGGTGTATCTGCTGATGTTCCTTTCTTTTTTTTTTTCTTTTCTTTTTTTTTACAAGACAAATTTGCATTTCAGAGTCCATTCACATGTGCTAACCTAGTTATGAGCCAGTTTCACTCTTCATGAACTTCCTGCCTACAGGCATTTTTTGTAAATTGCTGTAATATGATAACTGGAAATCCTTTTTGCTATCTTGAAACAGGAAATAAACATCCTGTTGTGAGAAGAGAATTAGAATTATGCATGATGCTTCTTTTGTAATTTAGTCGATCTTGATAACATATATTATGTAGGAGAGACTTCTAGGACATTAAAGCAAAGATGACCAGCCATAAATCAAACTCGAGGAGAGACTATGCTGAATCCCTGTTGGATATCTCTTAGATCAGTCTTGTTCAGCTTGAGTGTTGGTAATCTTTTGCCTTTGAGACTGATGAGGAATTAGTGAGATTAGAAAATATTTAGAAATTCAACCAATCTTCTGGGTCTGCATTTTGTTGATTTTCATGAAGGCTCAAATAATTTGTACTTTCTGTCACCTACTGCTTTATATTTGGAAGATGTTTTCTTAAATGTCAGAAATGTCATCCTGCAGAGGATACCTAAGATAGTCTTTCATGAGCTGGAGATTGCCTTTTCAACAGTGGGCAGCAAATTATTGGGTTTCTGATGTCTTGAGGTATGTATTCTGCTTGTCATCCTTATATTCCCCAGTCAATATAAATAAACTTCCCCTTCTCAGTCTTCCTAAATCTGCATTTGTTATTCTCTGTTGGAACTATTGATATATAACTATTTTCTTAAGAGAATATTTCCCTTTGCTTTCCACTTAATTTAGGGATTTTTTCCCCTCCTTTCTTTTTAATGGCATATGTTAAGGTATTGCTGGAAGTCTTACTAAACTGTTCTTATTTTAGGTGTCAATAGAAATTTAAAAGAATTGTTTCTTGTTTTACAAATCTTACACATCAAGTTTGTGAAGAATTTAATGCAAAAAGGGAAAGAGCTAGCCACACTACTATAATTTCTGGAGTGTCTTGATGATGATTTGTGGCTGAGGAATGTTATGGTATCTCTCAGTTAGATAACATCAGAGAAATTACACTATTGTCAATGTTTGGATTGTCATTACTGAAATCTTTGGACCAAAACATTATGGCAAATATTCTTTGCATAATATTTCTTTATGAGTGATGCTGCACAATTATTTTTGAAACTGCAGTTCTTTACTATACTAATCATAATATTATGAGAGAAATAATTCCAGTTTGGCATACATTTATAAACACTGTTGAAATGTTTAAGTGGTTACAACAGCTGTAGGACTGAATTTTTGGACCCTTTCTTTCTATGCATGTGTTGTGTTTTTCTGGTTTGGGTAGTTTAGTAGAAGTAATTTTCAGATGAATGAGAAATAACTGCAAGACAGTGAACTGATGCAAGTCTTATTTGGAGCTGGAGAAGGGATTTTTGGTCTGCCTTTATTCAGATGCTGCTGGTCAAACTGGATTAGAGCTGTTTAAACCTGGGGTTTTTGAACTTTGGTAGGGTCCTTCAGGTGAGCCCTGAGGTTTCTCTTAAAATAAATTCTTCTGCTTTTTTTTTCTTTCCCCCCCCCCCTATTCTAAGAATACAGTTTGAGTATTTTATTCAGGCACATTTTCTGAGAAGTGGCTGGTGGTTAAAGGATACTTCTGTGAGTCAGATGCAGGGGGCTCTAATCCAACATCTGCTTTTGAGTCATCCAGCTTCATCTACCCCGATGGGTGCAGGCAACCCCACCTCTTCTCCACCCACACACCAAGGTAGCCACATGTGGGCCAGCACTGAAGCAGCTGCGTTCCTGTGGTGCCAAACCCAAACAACTATATCCCTCTTCTTAGCATGCTTATTGCAGGTTTGTAAGCAAAGTTCTGATTACACAAGCCAAGCACTGAAATGCTCATCTCTCCAAAACCTGCAAGCCACATCCCACAAAGCTCACGAGGCAGGAGCTCTGGGAACGCTTCACAGGAGGGAAGAAACAACGACTTATTGCCCTACTCTGTTACCAAAGGGAACAGGTCTGGGCATTTGTCTGGTTCCCAAGGCAACCAAGCAATATTGACTTTATCATCCTTTGATGATCTGGTTATTGCCACAGCTGGGAACTCAGATTACTCTGAAGTCCCCTTGGCTGTAGGGTCTTGTTGCTGATCATGAGTGCAAAACACACTTGAACTGATCAAGAACCACAGCTGTGCCACTTTGAGGTTATTACCTTGGACTTGTGCCTACAGAGCTCCTGGACTGGAGTTGATTCCTGTCCATCAGAAGACAAGCAAAGCAGATGTACAACTGTCAGCATCTGTAGGCCCCTCAGCTCTAAAATTAGGCAAGCTACCAACCTTTTCCTTTCAGCACTTGCCTATAAATGAGGTTTCCTACACATTAGGAAGCTGTGATTCCTAGTTTTATTTCCTTAATTTGTGCTTTAACATATTCTTCTTTCATTTTCAGAAATGACTGCAACTTCAACATGCTGGTGTCTTTAAAAGTGGTTTAGTAAGAAATGCGTCTGCCTTGAAGAGTTTTCTGATAAGGCCTCAGCTTTGCATCTTGAAATAAGTGGGCATGCCCTAACGCCTCTCTGGAACGTCAGACTTGTTCTTCCTTCCATGTATTTGCCATTTGAAACAACAAAGTATTGTCAGCAGAAGTTGGTTTTGCTCTTTGTCTCAGTTCATGAATGAACACTCCCTTTAAATTCAGTGGGGTTGAGGTTTAGTTTGTACAGTTGTGAGCCTCCAAAGAGCTTCTGCAGCTTGGTTATTATTCCTAATGCTACCCTAGAAGTGTAAATTAGTTTTGATATTTTATTTTATTACAAATGGTATTGACTTGCTTTGAATTTGTTAGTTGCAGCTACTTACACAACAGCCATTTTCCTTTCCACAGTAAGCTTGCTCTAGGACTTGCTTTTGCAATGTGGAAGGTGGTGAGATCAGTCACACTGTGGAAATTCCCATACTTCTTCATGCGTCTGGATAGGCCAAAAGTGGAGATTTCCCTATTCCTCTGAACTTTTCTGAATTAGCGCTATTTCTTTTTCACTTTTGCATCCTTTTTGCAGTTGTTGGAACCTTGTCACTTCAGTTTCTCACTTCTCTTGCTAGTAGGATGTGGTTTCACACATTGCACCTCAGCTTTTGTAGCTTTAATGATGAGAAAGAAATGAGGCCCTTCATCAGCACTGCAGGTACTAGTGGAACCAAGGGCTGGTTTCTGTCCATGGAAGCATAGAGCAATCCCAGTCCTTCAGGGAGTTGATTATGCAAAAAAAATCAGTCTTATTTAATGAAAATAATTAGTGGTGCATCTCAGTGATGTGAATAGTAACTTGAAAGGAGCAACACAGTGTACTGTCTGGTTCCATATATACCCATAGGTACAGATTATTAAAGTACTTACATTGTAAGGACATTAAAGGATCTACCCAAAGTCCAAGACAAAGTTTGCTACCTCCCTCTAGAAAATTCCCTTTTTCTCCTAACTCACAACTAACTGTAATGCTAATTTTGTCTCAAATACATTTTTGAGCCAAAAAATGTCATCTATCTTATTCTCCTGTGAAGTGCTTTAAAAATAAGGCATGTCTATGTTAGCATTGCTGCTCATTATTACATAAGATTGAAGATGTTCATCTGCATGGCACATGCCCTGCATTGTAGGAAGCTGTTTGAGGTCCATTGCTCACTTAGAAGAAGAATCCTGAGATTTTGCAAGAGGAGAGTATGAGGAATGTTTCCTCAGTGGAAACATAAAGAGGATCTGCTGCTGTTGGTTCCAAAACATTACTATGTGTCAGCAGTCCGTGCTTGAAGTTTTAGGAAGAGCCCAGTTTCACTTCATTTCTTCCTGTAATGTCAGAAAATTCTTCAACAGCATTAATCAGCTGAAGTTTTGGATCACAGGCTAAATACTGAATCATTCACTTAAGAAAATGATGGTTCATTCCAAGAATGCAAGGAAATGCAGACTTGGATACAATAGACTTGTGTCTGAGGCCAAGTTTCAAAAGGGTTTAGATGAAGAAAGGCAAAGACAGGTCCTTTATCCTCCTTTCAGTTTAATGGACACAAACACATACATGTTGCCTTCCAAAGGATCTGTTTCATAAAACAAAGAACTGCTATGAGTCCCTAAAGCAGGGGAGTAAATGTGTAAACATGAAAATGAGAAAGGATGCATATACCAAGCACCAGAAAATTTAGTAGGGAAAAAAAACCAAGACAAGTAGAAATGCTTAAACAGAAGAAAAGGAAATTTTACAGGATTTCAGGTATAAAGCCTGTCCTAGATGTGGTATTAATCATTTATTAGCTGGTAGAATTCTCGATAATAATGCAGAAAGGACAGAGGTGTTCAATCAATACTTCTGTTCGGTATTTGGGGAAAAGCCAGATGATTCAGGACAGAATGATGATGAAATGCTTTTCATTCTAGCAGTAACTAAGGAAATGTGTTAAACAGCAGATATTAAAGTTAGATACATTAAAATTAGTAGGTCTGGATAATTTACATCCAAGATTTTAAGATCGATAGTCTAGGAGCACTACAGACCATTAATTTTGATTTTTAACAAGCCATGGAGCATTGGGGATGTTCCAGAGGACTACAAGAAAGCTAATGTTGTACCAATATTTAAAAAAGGTAAATGCAGTGACCCGAGTAATTATAGGCCTGTCAGCTTGCCTTCGATCCCAGGCAAAATAATGGAATGGCTGATAGGGACCTTGAGTAATAAGGAATTTTTAAAAAGGTGATATAATTAAAGACAATCAGGATGGTTCTTGTCAAACTATCTTGATATAATTTAAAATCAGATTTCAAATGGGGTGATTTAATTCACGGTTTTGATATGAAGAGATTTAGTGTTCTGTAATGTGTTTGTGTGGCTTGACATTTTGATTATTCAAATGGAGGCTGTCTCTACAAACTGTGGTTTAAGAGAGAAGTTAGGAGGAGTTTAGGCATCTCAATCTAAAATGGCAGTCCTGAAAACTCAGCTCGGTGGCTGCCCAGAACTGCCTTAATCTCCTTGGTTTTCAGCTGGAGAAGTTTCCAAGGCAACTGAGGTTCTGCTTTTGTGCACTCCCAGAAGACACCTCAATCCTGACAAGGTTGAGCGGTTCAGTACCAATGTCATAACTATATATTTGTCTATCTGTTTCCCATACAGAGCTTGATCCAAGGAGTGTGCTTATGGCACACTTCAAGGATCAGTCTGTGCACAAAATGCAAAAGCAGATGCAGCCTTTCTTTAACATATGACCACAGGAAAAGGTCTTTTATTCAATTACTCAGCGGTTAGAGCTGGTCCAGGTTAGAAAAATTTAAAATAGAATTTTTTTCTCTCTTGAAGATATTTCAAATCTACTTATCTCACTGGATGTCACCAATTATCAGTGTATAGTGATGATGGAGAAAGGAGGGGTTGAATACACATTAACAGGAGCAACATTTGCAGCTGAAGTCGAGTTACAATCACAATTGGGCTCTCATCACGAAGTGCAATAATCTCAAGTATAAATTCTGCAAAGAAATGATATGTCAAGAAGAGTGGGGAACATCATGTAACTGCTCCAATATTATCCTAAGGGTGCAAATAGGGATAATAAGTTTATCCAAAGTCCGTGCACAAGAAAGACAATACAGACCCCTTCAGAGGCCATTTTATCCTATTTCAAGAGAGTTATCCAAGATCTTTGGCATGAATTCCTGTATTCACTGGGACAGCTAGGTTGGGTTACAGGCATGGTAAAAGTTAGGGAAAATAAGTCCCACCATGAGTACATACGCATTGATTAGAGAGAGTTCTTGAATTCAGCATGCATAATGGCTGGTGAAAGCATCTTTCTAGTGGTGAGAAAAGAGTCTAGACAAAACTAAGCAAGTAAGCACCAGTTTTTTATCAGTGAGGCTTCCTGATAGCTGTTTATAAAAGACTACATTGGATTTCGGGATTTTTTCTTTTTTTACATTACAGACCCACACACATACATAGATACATACATACATATATATGTCTCCTAAAGTCTGTTCTTTTGTCAATCTCAGCTCCTGAAAGAGGAATTTATTCTGGGAGCTCCCAGGACTTGTCTTGTATAAGGGGTTGTGACCAGATGATCACTCTGGTTCCCCCTGGTCTTAAAAGATCCAGCAAAAAGCGCTGAGGACAAACAAACTGAAAACCCAAACCCATGCAGTAAGAAGCTTTCCCTGCCCAGAAAAGCAGATAATCTAAATAGACAAGACAGACTGGGGTGAGAAAAAGGATGTGTTATCTCTGTTTCACAGATGGGAAACAGAGGCACAGGGAGATTAAGTGATTTACACAAGGTTTGTGTCAGAGCCAGGAATGGGAGCCAGATCTCCTGAATTCTGTGTCACTACCTTAACAACAAGACCATCTTTTCTCTCTCTTGCCATAGCCTTGAGAGGGAAGGGCCTGTGCTGCCATACACAAAATTGCACCAATGCTTACAGGGTAATCTAATAAAATGCTATACATGTAGCATACATCTGGTGCTCTGATTTCTCCTCTTCTGTCAGACTGACTCCTCTTTCCTTCCTTCCTTCATCTTTCCTTTTATCCTCCCTTTCCTTTGTTTTCACTGTCTCATGCAAAGGACATTGGTGTCAATTACAGTAGATGAAAGTCCCACTGTCTCAGAAATGGCATATTCAGACCACCTAGCCTTTGAATGTACAGTCAGAAACATACCAGCTGTACCTGGGCACATAACTTCTTGGACTGAGGGTGCAAACATGAAGAGAATTAAAATTAGAAAAAGGCATTTTGAGGTTTGCCTGTTTTGTTGTGACCAAATCTGGGTAGATTTTCAAGGGTGTCAGGAATTACCTCAATGGGGTCTGCTTAGCTGAATTGGCTATGTTCAATTATGTCTAAATCCTTAAATCTTTCCCTTCTGTATCTTCTCATTTCACACATGGTTCTGGCCACTGTTTTCAAAGCCCCTTTGGGCAAAAACATTTAATATTAGATACAGACAGAAGGATCCTGAGATGGGACAGCACCTTGGACAAAACCTATAAATACCCAGCCTGTTTCTATGGCAGCTCTGAGAGTGCCAGTTCTATGAAATTCCTTGAGAAAGGTCATCTTCCAGTGCCTCAAAATCTGGCAACTATGCAAGATGCAGATAGAAAAGCATATAATAGTGTTGTTCATATGCAGAACAGAAGAATATCTGGGAGGGTGTCAAAACCCTCCCAGTGGGGCTACAGCTAGAGAGGGTCAGCCATGGCTGGCTAGGGGAGGACAGTTTGCCCAGGGCCCTGTGTTTGAGAGGTTAGAGAGGGCTCTGGCTAATTGCCTAATGATACACAAGAGGTCGTGACCTCCACCTTTGCCCCGGGCCCCCTGGAACTGCTGCTATTGCTTGTTCCTGCACTGCAGCCACCTCCACAACACAGGGGACAATGCCCAGCCAACAGTGGTGCTCAGCACTTTATTTTGGGCAGGCAAACAAAGGCCGTGCCTGGCAACCAACATTCCCATGGAGCAGGGTGGAGGCAGTGGGCAGACCCTTACACGTGTGCATGGCAAAGGTGACCTTGCTGACAGATGTACCTTTGGGCTTTGCCACCTCATAAAAAGTTCTGGTCAAAACTCAGAGAACCTGAACCTCTTTCCAGCTAGCTGCTCCCTGGGAATAGGTTCCCAGAATCAGGTTATCCTCCTATTAAGGGAGGCATAAAGGATAGTGCTGTGAGAATTACAATGCCTTTTTATGGAAAGATCAATGGCATGTCCTCAGCTAGAATGCTGTTTTTAGGTAAGGGTAGCTTCACCTCATAAAAGATTATATGGCTGACATATTTTTACGTCCAGAGAAGAGTAACAAAACCTGTGATGAAGAGGTATGGAAACACTTTGAGATGAAGATATGGACGATTGAGTAGTGGAAGGTGGCAAGGAAGGGATGTCAGTGCAGTATATAAAATAACAGATGGTACCAAGGGGTCATGTGGTCACTCCTGTGTACCCTCCTTTGTAATAAATATCACAGAGAGTTCCAGAAATGAAAGCAACAGGTTTAAATCTAAACCAGCAAATGCTTTTTTAAGACAGTGTCTCTGCCATGGCCTTGAGAAAATACTGAGGTAAAAAGCTCAGTAGCATTAACAGATGTTAAACATTGCAATCAATACTGCCTACATCTGCAGTTAAACTATCCAGGGTAAAAGTTAATCTATGAATTCATAATTTAATGTAATATTATTTTAATAACTCAGATCTCTGCTTCAGGGCTTGTGACAGTGGGTACTTGCCTCTTGCAGTGAAACTGGACTGCTAAACATGTTTTTAGATGGCCATTTGTCCTTTGTAGGGGGGTTCTTCTGCATGTGTTCCTGGCGAGCAGAACAGGCAGGATTTCAGGGGAGCAGGAGAGGCAGGATTTCAGAGGAGCAGAACAGGCAGGATTTCAGGGGAGCAGGAGAGGCAGGATTTCAGAGGAGCAGAACAGGCAGGATTTCAGGGGAGCAGGAGAGGCAGGATTTCAGGCAAGCTGGGCCTCTGATCTGATCTACTCTGGCACCTGATGCTGGCTGGGGCTGCTGAGACACGGCTGGCCAGGCTCCCCTGCTGGCCAACGGGGCTGAGCTCCCGGAGCCCTTCCTGGGGCTGGTCCCGTTGGCATTGCTCTCTGCCAAACTTGGGCTTGTAAAACGCAGGCTCAGCTTGGCAGCCAAGAGCACAGCGTGTTCAGGCAGCTTTGAGGTTTCACCCAAATCCCCTGCCCTTCCCTGGAAGACACCACCTGTGTTAAATGCACCCTGGGCAGGAAATGGAAGAACAAATCAGGCCTAATTAAAATTAAAAAAAAAAATAGAAATCCTTAAAACAAACTGTGTAGTCTTTTCTGCACACCATCTGCATAGTAGCAGGGGCGATGTGCTTGATTCATACTGTGATTCGAATGGAAGTGAGAGTAAATTGAAGGCTGATATATATCAGTGCTGAGGGCAGGATTTAGACAAGTGAACAGTTGTTACTACAGCAAAAACAGAGAATGTTGTCAAGTTTGTTCCCTAACTAAGGATTCAATCAAACACTCACCAGAACCCAGCTAAATCTCCAAAACCTTTATTGCTTCCTGTACACTCACTTAAATCTTGCCTAACCCCTTCCCGTCCCAGCGCTGGTTTCCTTCTTCCTCCCAAGGGTGGTATTAGTGTCTGCCCACTAAACCATGTCAGCAGGTGAAATTTGTAGATGGGCTATGGCAAGCTATTTATCATAATTTTTGTAATTTCCATCCCCACTCCCCAGTAAATGCAATAAACTTCTGAGCACTTCAGGCATGAAATCCACTGCCATATCCAAAAGATTGTTTCTCCTTCTGGTATGTGAACGGGGCAGTTCACTGTCTTATGGCACTGCTTCAGGCACTTCAAGGTAGTTTGAAATAATTGGTATTTTTTAAGAGGAAATACACCACAAACACGGTTAGAAGCTTTACAAGTTTTGCAAATAGATTTTTCCCCTTAATGATTCTCTTTTTTAAGTGAAATAGCCACAGTCACAAGGAGGAGTTGCAATGAGAATTTCCTGTTGCCACTTGGAGACCATAGGGAGCTTGTGCCATCCATGACCACGTGTGGATCTCCAGGAAGTGAAGCTCATATAAACACATGACATGACACTCATAATACAAGGCTTCCTTGTGCTTGGCCTCTTCATCCTCATGTCTTCCACACACATTTTCCTGTTCCTCCCTTCTTTCTAGTAAGCAGCAAACACAGATATGTTAGAAGATGTTTCTTAGAAAGGGAAGGAAGCATCCATTCAAGAAAGAAGATTTTGCTGCATGCTCTCATTAGCAATGCAAAATTGACTGCGCAGATTTTTGCTGTTCCCAAGTTTGCCAGAGCCTTGTGTGGGGAAGGGAGCAGGATCACGTCTTTTGGGGGCTACTCCCCATGGACAAGACTACTCCTACTAGCAAGGCTGCCCTTGGGCTGCTGGGCAAAGTCACAGCTGGGAGATTGGGAGCTTGGAAAGTTCACACCCTCAGAGAACCCCACTTCCTGCTCTGACTCTGCTGCTCTCCTCTGGAGTGGATAATAGGAGCTGACACCTGGGGTGTGACAGGAAAGTTTGATGTATTTTTGTATATAAGATACTACTCATGAAAAAATAAATTTGGGAGGGAAATTGCCCTCTGAGAGTAATACAAGGAATTTATTGGGGAATTACATGGGATGTATATTTAGTATACCAGGTGGCAACAATAATTTTTCCTTATTTTTCACTTTTTAGTGGTAGCTTCTCACTGGCAGAAAGAGAGGGAAAATAGACAATATCCCAGGTGTTACATACAGAAGAGAGGCAGCTTCAGAGAGTTTGCTCTTACTCCACTGACAAGGTAGACTGGAGGAACTGGCCCCACAGATTGTGCAAGAGATAAATAAATTGGGTGAGCTTTTCTTCAGACACTTTCAGTCAACACTATTTCAGCTGAGGAGTCTGAGAATGAAAAGCATAAATGTATTGATACAAATACAAGTCAGGGTGTGCCCATAAACAATCCTAGTGTGCTGATTCACTACATGGACATTGGGAAAATCAAACAGCAGGGCTATTCAATCTGTATGAGTTCAATCCTTCTTCAGCATAGCCAAATTTTTGTCTTTGGGTGCTTTCTTCCTTTGATAAATCCAGTGTGGCTTGAATATTCAGTGCTGGTTTGTGCCCTCTATCCCAGAGCACGCCATATGTTACAGAAGATACCAGAGCTTTCAGTTTAAGCCAGACCCACTGTGCCTGCTCACAGATGTGCAGGGTGCTGGAGATGGTGTGGGAGTACACATAACACACTCACTGACTGTCCTCAAATTACCAATGAAAGGAGATTGCAAGGAAGTTGAACAAATTTGCTCAAGGAGCCAGCTGTCTACCCTCCTCTAAACGTGAAAGTTAAAAGTTCTCAACAAACAAACTATTCTGGGCTTTTGATTAATTTCCTTCTGTGCTTCAATCACTTCCAAACTCTCCATTCTCTGGTGTTAAAGTCAAACAGTGCAACAGTGCACAGGAATAGTAAAATTTTTCCTCTCAGTAACTGTTTAAATCTCATCTCTAATCCTCTAAACTCCTTGATTCAGGGTAGTTTAAATTGTTGTAAATATCTTTGAGGTGGATTATGCTGCTTAATTGCCACTAAGGGAATAATAATGTTATGTGTATGTGCATACATATTATAATGTACATAGACACAGGCAGAAAATCCTTCTAGCAAAGAACATATTAAGTAATAGTTTAAACTACTCAGGATTTGGGAAAGCCTGTTAAGGGGATTAGAAACTAAATCCAAAACTGGAAAGAGGTAAAGGCAAAAATTTTCATAGATGACAATGGTAGCAACATACTATTTTCTTTCTTTCTGTAAGTATATTTTCTTTAAATGTGGTCTGCACTACTGAATGATCTTTTCTAGTAAGTCAACCTCAGCTATGTAAAAGCTACTTGTTTGAGGAAGCATAGACACTACTCTCACAAGAAGATGGACATAGAATGTGCATCAATAGCATTTCTTTCTTTGGGAAGAAATAGTTTCTGTCAACCTGAAAAAAGCTCCATAAATAAAGAGCTAAAAATACCTTTCTACATGTGCATAATCCTGCTGAGTTTCTTGTGACCAATGCACATCTGCAAATGCCTGGACAACCGAGGCCAAAGGCTTTGTTCTGGAAATGTAGAGTCAAATATAAACTTTCTAAAGAAAGTATCTGTGACAGTAACTGTTCCTGAGAGTGGGAGAACAGGAATATATCAAGAAGATTTTAGTTTTTTATAAAATTTTTAGTTTTTATAAAATATTTTATAATATAATATTATAATAGGTATTCCCAGAATCTTGGTTCTCATGAACATGTATGTCATTGTGAGTGCCTTCATTTTTACTACTCTTCTGCTTTGTCCTGCAAAAAAAAGCAAAAAATACTGCAAATTAATTTTCCTGGAAGCTGCTTTGCTTGTCTGTGCTGACCCTGACATAAACTGGGATCTACCACTTCCAGAAAGCCAATCCAAAGTACAGTAAGGAACTGATCTTCAAAGACTTAACTGAAAAGGTTAATGACTGAATAAAAACACACCTAGTGAATGCAAGAAGGCAGATAGACTTAATAGAAAGAAAGTAATCCCAATACTGAATGCTTCAAAATGGCAAGAAAACACAATAGCAGTGACCCTTTGAGAGCTAATTGTTGACCAAAATTCATTCACTATGTGGAAGCAAGGGGATCATTGCACCTGTAAGTTTGAACATGAGCATGGATTGAGTTTCAGAGGAAACATGCCTTGGGGCATTGCCTGTCTTTTATCATCTTAAATAAAGCTACTTTATTATGAACACAGTAATTGGGTGTGCTTAAATGATTGTCCTCTTTCTAGGCACACTAGATCAGCTTTTTAGCCTTGAGTTTATATTCTGTGATTAAACCAGTTTGATCTTGTTCTGTGCTCAGAAGAAGAATCTCCTCTCTGGAAGATAAAATATTCATTCTTCTTACTACCCTTTGCCTATTCTTTGGCTCATCTGCCTGAGGTACCATTTTAAATTCAATGCTTATTAAAAGTCTTAATTTATAAAACAACACGTGGAGATATCTAGGGAACATTCATGTTACCGAAATCTCTTTAGCATTCTTGTTTTACATTTCTTACCTATTCTTTAGGCTCAAGGTCCTCTTTCTTTCCAGTGCTTGTATAGCACCTTGGAAAAAGGTTTTGATCAGATCCATGATCTGATGTCTCTGGCCAGATCTTGGATCCATACCTGTGTGGTGTGAAGCCAGCACAGCCACATTTGGAGCCACATCTGGTCATGAGTGTGCTAAGGTCAAGGCCAGATGTGATCTTGTGTGACCTGTGAATGTAGCAGGGTGCTCTGTGGTCCTGCTGTTCCTTGTGTACAGGCGTGGGGGTGAAAGGAACAATTTTTAATGCAATAAACTAGGTTAGTTTTTAAACAGCTGGAGATGGCAGCAAATATCCCTTTGTACAGCCAAAAGTCCATGTTGCACAGTACAATCTGTTTAGACTGCTAAATATATTTTGGGTTATGTTCCTTTCTATATAGTTACAGTTTTTAATGTCCTATGCATTAATTCGTCAAAGTATGCCTAGACACAGCTGGGAAGTGGCTTGATAAATAGGGATCTGCATGTACTTGAGACTAGGTCCAATAAAGGACATGGTGACTGGCAAGGAAGGGGAGGCAGTTGTCCATTCCTAAGAAGGAGTCCAGACCAGGCTCTTAGGTTCAATGTCATCCCTGTAAACCATCCTGCTAGAAGAGCTTTACACTTTCCTGTAGGGAAAGGCAAGAGGCAAGGGTTACAGGACAGAAACTGGATCAGTTTCTCTATCATTTATTTGCCCTTACTGATAAAATGCAAATAATTTGAATACTTTGTACTTTTTATGGGAAGGGGATTTTTTCATTGATTCCTGCCAGCCTCCAGCCTTGGCTGTGCATGAGGCTTTTGAAGGAAGAGACATTTAGTTTAGTTCTTTCATCATTACGATCTGTTCTATTGATCCCTTCCCGCTGCCGTGTTTGCTAATTTCCTGGCATACATAAAGGGTGTTCTGTTTTTTGTAACAAAATTTAGCAGCTCTACCCATTCCAGAAACAGGAAACTGAGGCACAGGACTGGGAACTGGCCAGTCATCAGAACTGGAAGACAAGTCCAGCAATCACTATGTGCCATCTTCTGGCCCACTGTTGATTTTGGCAGACATTGAAACTGTGCCCTAGGTTTAGTCACCTTCAGTGGTGAGCAGCTTTTCAGTTGCTGGCAAGCAGGCTGGGTCCTCAGCAGAGCTGCTGGCAGCAGTCCATGGTTCTTCCATTTTCTTTTTTCCAGGTCATCTTTGCTTGTTTTGCTCTTCATCTCCTTTTCATGGAGGGCATGACTTCAGAGGTGATCTGATTCCTGTACCTGAGTAGTCAGAAATTATGGCTGTGATCATGCTTATTTACAAGGAAAAGGGATAGGAAGGAGGAAGAAAGACCAAGAACATTATCCAAAATTCCAATATTTGAGATGATAGGTATGAAAAGGAACAAATTTATAAACTAGATTCTTTTGGGACAGTGGGAAAATGAGATGAAAAGGGAGAGGAGAGAAGCAAAACCAATACCAACCACTCTAGTACCAGTCATGGACATACTGCAATGGTTTCAGGCACATCAGTAGGACTCATATAAGACCTAGAAGAAATCACAACATATTGTAAGCGTTCCTCTTTGGTAAATAAAATGTAAGTAAAGAATCTCCTCAAAGAACATACTTGAATTTAAGTCATACATATATCAGAATACTGCCCCCAAATAAAATGGCAGGTTCTTTTGTTAACAGATAATTTATTTAAAAAAAGGAATTTGTGGTATGCTTGAAAGAAACAATAGCTGATGTGAGGTTCTTGAACAACTCATCCTGGTGTTGGGAAAGATGTGGCTATATAGAAGGCAAGTGCACACCAATTCACAACCACAGCATAGACAGAGTGCTTCTTCAGCTTGTGTTTTGGAGGTGGAAGGAGGGAAAAAATTGTGAAAGAAAACAAGTAAAAAGGGAAGAAATACTCTCCAGAGTAACGTATCAGATAGAAAAAAATTATTAACAACTAACCTGAATATAAGTTGAGGTGGGATAGTCTGTGTCCACATAGGTAAAGCAGAAAAGCTGGCCCATGAAGAGTCAGAGCAGGGAGTGGAGTGCTGAAAGGTTATCGAGATACTTTCAAAGGATTGGGATGTTTTCCAGACATATTTCACCTTGAAACAGAGATTTGGCCAGGATGGCACTAAGGGCGAGGGGGAGCAGCAGCCCCTACCCTGCACGGAGGGAGGCGGTGTCAGTGCTGCAGGTGCTGCGCCCCCTCCAGGTGCTGACCTGGGGGCTGCCCTCCGCACGGGCAAATGCTGCCTTTGCCTCAGCCTGGCGACCTCTTCCGAGCACGACAAACTGCTCTTTACCGAGTGCCTGTAAGGAAAGGCACGTTAACCCGCCTTGGCAGGAGCAAAAATAGCCTCAGCGCTTGGTGCCAGAGATAAATATTGGCGAATGCTATTGGATAAAGAAAGCAACCACCTCACTACGTCTTGGACACCAGCAGGTAGCTGCAGATGGTGGAATATGCTGTTTTGGATCAAACCTGCAGTGGAAGAATACTTCTGCTGCCAACAAGATGCGCTAACAGGACTCTCAGGGATCAGAGGTGTGGATGATGGCATTCTGCGGTAGAGCTGCAGAGACACTGAAATGGAAACTGCCATAGATCACACTCTTGTTTGTTCGCTGTGATGAACCAAGAAAATAAAGTCATAGTAAACTGCTAACAATTGTCCTATCCTCAACAATAATAATATTGCAGCAGACTGTAGCATCAGACCCTGGACACTTAGAGCACGTCAACATTCAGTGCAAAAGCAGGAGCAGTGAAGCACTGGCTAAACCTGCCAGTCAGGGCTCATGAGCACTTATGGAGCTTGGGGAAATAGGAAGTGATGCTATGGGTGGTGAGAATGGTCTGTATTCCCAGGAGCCTGGAGCAAAACTGGGAGGGTCTTTCTACAGCAGCCCACTTTAACTGACCCATTTTGCTATGGGTCAGATGGAGGACACACTGAACTACTAGGTGCCACCAAAATTAAACAGTAGCTCATCGTGGCAGCTGTGCAGTCTCAAATCCAAAGTACACATCTACTTTCAGGAAGGTGTTTTTATTTTACTTTGGAGTGAAGCACTGTCATACCAGGCCTTTAGTCACATTGGGTTTTCCCCCATCACAGACAGACAGCTGGGAAAGCTATTAAAATTCCCAGCTGTGGCTTTAAGAAGGTTCAAGGAGCAAACAAAACACATAGCAAGCCAGCCTTGAACTCTAAAGGAACTCTGTCTCAAGTATCAGCCCCTATAACACTCAATGTCAAGATGCATCTCTATGGCGTTGCCTATGGCTAGCAGTACAG
Organism: Molothrus aeneus; assembly: GCF_037042795.1. Taxonomy (NCBI): domain Eukaryota; kingdom Metazoa; phylum Chordata; class Aves; order Passeriformes; family Icteridae; genus Molothrus; species Molothrus aeneus. The sequence goes on from NC_089646.1 coordinate 116,225,407, forward strand.
GATAAAGGATTAGAGGAGAAAGAAAAGATGTGCAGGAAGGATATTGCTTACCACAACAAAGACCTTCCCCACTGGTGTTCAGAGAGGCAGTTATAGGCAAAACTTTTTCCTTGAGATGTGTGAGGCACAGGAAGGCAAACTGAACGGATCAGGCCGCAAAATTCCCAGTTTGGGAAAGATGGTGGCGCATGGACTTCTCTGTTGCTGATGCCAAAAATTTGTCAAGTTTTACAAATAGACAGATTGGATTCAGTTCTATGTACATTCTACTGAAATCTGATTAGACAAATGCAGAAAGTATACAGGTTTTTGAGTGAACGACTGCAGTACCAAGGCATAATTCCCCTTCCCACCTTGCCTTCTCCCAGAAAGAAAAATACACTTCTAGGTGCAGGTGTTAAGCACAATTCTCAAGTATGGACTTCAGAGGAATATATTGGCAAGCTAAATCTAATAGCAAGCCTTGGGAGTGATGTTTAAATTTACACTAGAACTTGGGAGATCAGTGACTCACTAGGGGGCCAAAAGAAAGACTTTTTACCCCTCTAAACCTTCATTTCCCCATCTGGAGAAGAACTGCTGCAATATTTGCTGCAGTAAAATGTGCTACTTGCAACTGGGTATTATCGTTGCCTGAAACGAATGTGACAAATGGAATGCTGTGTGACAAACAGCTTCCTGGTCCCCGAGCTGGGAGCACAAGGGTGGGATTGTGTGGGAACTGTGAGAACGCAGCACATGACCAGAATCGTGTATGGGCAGCAGCAGGATAGGCAGGGGAAGGAGAAAGCCTGAATGTTGTCCTGTCTCAGAGTTCTCTCTCCTGCTTGAACACCAAATAATAAGGTCAGCTGTGATTTTAAACAACTCAAAAAGCAATTCCTAATCTTTTTCCATCTGGACTTCCATTTCCTGGATATCTCACGTAATACTATGCTTTTTTTGGATCAAAAGTCTCATCAGGATGACCCTGTTTCCATTTCTGTGAGACAATAATGGGGATAATGCTCAGGTAGCCAGGCTAAATGATCTGCATTTTTTGTTCATCACAGGAAGTGTGCCAGCTGCTGCATGATGGGGGAGCTCTCTGAGGCCATGCACGCAGTAAGATGCTGTGCCAGTTGTCTGGATGGCTCTTCTTTTCCCAAGGGAATGAGTCACTGACGCAGTTACTGCTCCACCCCTGGTATTGGTTTCTAATATCTTACCCTGGCAGGAGATCAGGAATCCAGGAGGACTCAGATTTGGGTCCAGACTCCTGTTCTGTTTCCTTCCCTTTATGGCAGTAATGGATTTCCTGCGCTTCCCTCCCTTTCCTCTACTATTTCTTTATAGATGTGACCATTACGTAGCTCAGAGAAAATGGATTACCAGGCAATGCTTGTCATTGCCACCACTCTGCCACCCACTTGCCTGTTTGCAGAACCAGACTCATTGTGCAGAGGTATTTAATTGCTGCATTTGTTTTAGCAATTTTGTGTGAGGCCATGGTGTTTCAAAGCCATGGCAGGCTGGTGAGCTATTGTGCCTGTTGCCTACATTTCCCCATCTGCAGCAAACCACTGAGAGAGACTTCTGGGTGTTTCTTGCAACCTCTGGATGGGGTGAGTCAACATTCCCTTGAAGGCTCCATCACAACCATTGTCATTTCCTCCCCCTCAACATGGCGTGTGGCCAGAGGCACCTGCAGAGCCAGGGGAGTGGAGTTACAAATGGGTGCACCTCCCTGATCTGAAGCAAGCATTTTGGTGAAGGCATCCATGCCAGTGCCACCCACAGTGTGCAGCCAGCAGGGAAGGGAGTGATGGAGAGCCTCATTAGACAGGCTGGTACTTGTGGCTGGCAAGTGCTGTCTGAGAGCATCGCTGTGCTCCTCTAGGGCCACAGGCATGCTCTGCCCATTGTTCCACAGGAGCACCCTGAGACAGGAGCTGCTGGTCAGATGGATGCCTTTGAAAAATGAATAGGATCAAAAGTATTTTGGGTGTTGCTATTTCATTAGCAGTGCTTGTAAAGCTTTCTGAGAAGTACAAACATTTCCTGCTTCTGGCCAGACTCTTAATTCCCACCACACTAGGCTTGACCCCAGCTCCCACTAGCCTCTTCCCTGCTACTGCTGTCCTTCCCCAAACCTCTCCTGCACTCTTCCCAGCCCCTTTTATGGGATGATGTCCTGCACCAACCCTCCAAATCAGGCTGTTGATGCCACACAGTGATGATACAACCCCTCTGCACATGTGATAGTTGGTGCTCCATATCTGCTGCTGTTGGGGAACACAAGTAGCTCCATTGCATGGAAGGATGGGAGGGGGTTATGGATCCTCAGTCTGTCAGACAGGAGATGCTTCAATGTTTTCATCCTGTTTCTCCACCAATTCAGGTTGAACCAATCTCTGTTGCTACTGCTTATCCCCATTTCACAAACCTGGTTTAAGAGATCTCCTTTCCTATGTGTGAGGCCACAGCTCCTCCCACATAAAGCCCACTCAAATTACTTTAGCTGTTGCTTCTTCATTTTCTGTTTTGCCTTACATTGCTCAGATAATTTGATATTCAGGAAGAGAATGATACATTTTTAAGAGTGATAGCAAATTTTTCAGGAATCTCTGTATAAGCATCACGCATCCCTGGAAAGCTGTCGTTACATATGTTGCTAATTCAATTTTTAAAAAAACCTGAACAAATTTACATGGGAGAGCAGTCTTACTTTAAAGAAATTGTATTTCTATTTACAGCTAAGGAAATTTATATGTTAAAAAATCTAACAATGTTATTTGCAACAGCTGGCTTGGTTTGTGAAGCTGCTAAGAGTAGAGAGAGAAGTCTCTGGGACAGTGATTTTATACCTCAGAATACTAGTAATCAGTTTGTCCTTGCGTAACTTCTTCTATGCCATGCCCCAGTTCACATTTGGAGCTATATTTTATCTCCAAGTTCCTATTATTTCTTACAGGTTAGCACAACATATGACCTATGACATTGCAGCCATAAAGAAAGTAGGCACATGTGATTTTTCCTTCAGTTTTCATATCTCAGTGCTCTGGCCATTTAATTTAGTTTCCCAGGTGCTGACAGCTGGTAATGCTCTTAACTGCTCTCCCCTGTTGGTAAATTATGGATATTTCCTAACTGGAGTTTAATTGTGTAACTTTACTTCGCTCGAAATGCCAAAGGTCCTAGGAATCCATTCCTCCTTCAGGCTGATTATGGCACAGGAGATAATACTGTTTGTGGATGGTGAACCTAAATCCCTGATGAGTGTCTTCTAAGGCAAACTGACATTTATGGTGCTCCTCATTATGACATGACTGTCCAGAGCTGGCCCAGAGGACAAAATCCCCCAATTTTTTAGGTTACACCGTCCATATATATAAAAACAAGCATAAAAACTGTAGTTTGAGTTTCTCACTCAGGCTCTGAGAGACAATAGCAATAATAGATTTAAAGGAAGAGCTGTTCTGTAGGTACCAAAGGTAGGAGCAAGGTATCGCACCAACCCAGTACTGTGAAGCAGGATTCAGTGCTACAAGTACTATCTCCTACCTGCCACATTTAGTCTGTGTTTCTTCCCTCTTCCCTAGAATGGCATTTTCCTGCTCTTGGTGTTGGGCACATTGTGCAGGGCCAAGCTGTCTCATTAACTGGGCATTGGTCTGGTCCTCCCTTGGTGGCCTTGACTAGGTGGTAAGGATGCTAGGGGTGACCTCAGAGCCCATGCTGTGAACCTGTTGTCCTCCATCCATCAGTCAATGATGGTTCCCCTGGCTGCCTTGCTTCCCACGTGGGCAGAGTGACACCAGTGACATTCCATCCCCTCAGGCTCCTGCTCTCTGTAAGAAACCTGGCCAAGTGTGCTGGGGAAGCCCTGAGTGCTGGGGCTTCCCTGTGAGAAAGTGCATGTGATCTGTAGGACCACAAGCATGTCACATAGAGCATGCATCAGTGTTACTCAACATCAGCCTTCCTGACCCTCACTGAGAATTAGACACCAAAATGCCTATTGGGGCTGCCAGGGAGTTTGCCCATAGCTTTGCTCAAAGGGTGAGCTATATACCCCACTATATCCTTGGGAGCAAACTGTGGTTAGACTGTGGGAGCAATGAACTGAGGGTAATGAGCAATAAAATTATGGTGAAATGTGCTGGTGCTGTTGAAACAGAGAGGCTAAGGTGGGGAGGGCAGGACTGACTGATGTTCCCTCTCCTGAAAGGTGAATTTGCTTTGCCCAATACCATGGCTGTTCAATGTTTCTGCAGCTATGGCAAGCTAGACTCAGACAGAGATGGAAAGAATTTGATAAAAAATGAATACATCATTGCTTTTGTTCTGCCTCTACTCTGTATATTCATACCTCTGTGCACCTGGGAATATCTAACCTTGCATGTAGGTGTCAGCTTTGATGGGTTATGCTCCTTCTCCCTAGGAGAGATTAGAGGAAAGCTTGTTGTGGGAACCACTCTGAATTGGGTTCACCAGTTTCACCGTGAAAGAAAAGACGTTTGGCAAAACTTGACCGTCGTTTTAGAAATCCTCAACAACTTGGCTGGGATTTCTCTTCTTATTGTTTTTGCTTTTCTCTGCAGCTGCCAACTGCCTGCTGCCTGTTCAGCAACTGATGGGGAAGGATTGGCCCACTGGGAGAAGGTGTTATAATCCTCCTGGAGCAGCTGCCCCAGATTTGCTGCTTGCTAGTGAAGCCTGGAGGCAAAAGGACCAGTCTCTCCCCTCCCAGGTACATGAACACTCCTGGGGGCCTTGCATGAGGCATGGAAAGGGTGGTGAGGCAAAGGCTGTATTGCATTGGAGGGCTTGGAGAAGTGCTGCAGCAGACAAAAGACCCCATGCACAGGGAGACCTGCGTGTCTTCTGTGCCTTTTTCCAGACACTCTATGGGATTTCATGATGCTGAATTGTGAGTTAGTCTAACACAGATCCAGTGAAGGGAAACTAGGAAGGAGCAGAAAATTTTTTTTTGTCCAGTTAGTATAGACAGCTGCCTGCTAATCACCATTAGTGCTTCTGTAGGGAGAAAACAGTTGGAAGAGGTCCTTGTCCTTCCCAATGCATTTCCTCTCTGCTCCTTTCCCTACTGCAGTTTCCTGTCCCCTGCCACAGTTACATTAAGGCAGCTATTTCTGGTGTCATCTGAAACAGACCAGAAGGGTTTTTCTGGTTTTGCTAATACCAGTTATTTCACTGATTTAGTTTAAAGGGTATCAGCACACTTAGGAGTGATAAATGGGAAGGAGGAGGGAGAGTAACAAATAGCTGTGGGTGAGAAAAGGCAGAATCCTTCTTTGGCAGCTTTGCCATTAGATAATTGTGGTGTGGAAAGCACCTTCAGATGTCCACTGAGAAATGCATTGGCATTTGGGCCCCAATTCCAAAAAAACATGCTGGAGCGTGCTTCACTGCTGCTCTGTTTCTTCATTCTTAGTAAATTGTCAGGTAAGCACATGTCCAAGGCACCCACTGACTAGTCATTGGGGCTTAGAGAGAGGAGAAAATACTGCTAGCTCTGTTCTGATGAAACGGGAAGAAAATAGACAGAGCAATTTGAACAGAAATAAAATATACCCCTTCAGCAGGTCTTGGAGTGGTGCAGTGTTTTGCTGAATTGCCTGTGGTTTTACTATAGCATTCATCTCTAGTGTTTGAGGCTTACAGATATATTTAGGTTTCTTGCTTCTGCATAGGTGACAAACTTGTGGTCTTGCAAGAGCTCCATGGGGCTACATCTGATTTATTCCAGTGAGTAGTTTGGTTTTCTTGATTTCTTCCAGTGGAGTGGAACTGAGCTACAGTTCTGGGTACACTGGAAATGTACACTGGAAATTGCTGCAGGGACTACACAGTGCTAACGCACTTTTGCTCATCACCTTGATTGCCTAAGGATTACCTGATTAAACCTGTGATTTAAATGCTGCATGTCTTGATAGACAAGGTCGCAGTTATGCAGCCTGAGGTGCCACCTAGAGTCTTACTTCATATATATTTGATAACATTGTTCCCAGGACCATGTTTGAAGGTCAAGAGCTGGATAGTGGGGGCAAGATTAACAAGCTATATCTTCAGAGGTCTAAGAAATTACAGTTGGGAAAATTAAGCAGCTGGGATGAGCTGATCACTATTGTTGGAAACCCCTGATTATTATTCCCTTTCCTTTGCCTGATCTCTCCCTCACACACAGAGATGTGGGAAGGCAACAGGGTCAAATGGGAATCCCTTGGGATGCAGTCGCTGTGGGGTCTGCTTTGGACAGCAGATGTAGCCAGAATTGTGTTAGACAGAGGTGGCTGCAAACAGGCCCTCAGGACCATTTGGTGATCCCAGGCTCCCCCAGTTTTCCCATCAGCCTCCTCTGTGCCTTGGAGGAAACTGAGCCAGCTGAAGGGACATTTCAACCCTCCTTCTGGGGACGTGTGCTGTTCAAGCTGTTCCATGCATGGCACCTGCTCCCTGCCAGGTCCTGCTGGATGCAAACAGATCTGCTCCCTCCCTTCAACCTGTAATGCTGTGCTCAGTCCTTGTCCCTGCACACTGCAAGCTGAGATGGGATTTCTCATCCTGACTCCTTTCCCTGCCAGTGTGCGTCATTTTCCCCCTGAATGCTCCTGGAGGCCAGGCTTTTCCTTTCTCCTGTGTCTCCTGAGCTCACACATTAAATTGGAAAGACCTTTTTGATCCCTCACACATTCTGCCACTGAAAGTAAGCCCCCGTGGTTCTTGGAAGGTAACCTGCCCCCTTTTTCAGGGTTTTCTGGGATAACTCTGTGTGGGAATGCCTGAAATCACAGGAGGAATGAGGATGTTCAGAGCTGTGTGAAAAAAAGCCAAGCCTATACCCACAGATCCTCATGTTTCCTATATATAATATCCTGCAGCATTCTGAAACAGATTTTGTTTGTAGCTATATTGAGTATAAAAGCTTTTCCTTCACCTAACAGAATCAATCGGCCCATAGTGGGTCTTTATTCCCATTCAAATTAAGGGCTATTCCATACTGAAAATGCACTAATGTAACTAAATTGATTTCTAACTTGATTTTAGTTAAATGGGTGTAGTTCCCTGCAGGGATACACTTAAATCAGTCGAAGAGAGGGTGAATTATGCATCTTTGTATATTTCTCTGTGATTTATCTTAATTAGGTGTAAGGGGATCTCAGGATAACCGAGACTCCAACCACAGGTAGAAACCCACACACAGGTTCTGGGGATGCTTAGCAACTCTGCTAAAGTGCTGAATGCTCTTCACTCCTGGTGTAGATAGCCAGAGGTGTTCGCTGCCTCACAAGTGTTCTGCAATTCTGGAGAGCAGGCCTGCATTGTCTCTCTGTGCGTGTGTGTGTGGTGTCTCCCCCATCACATTTCCTGGTGGATAATTGCCTCCCCCCCAGCCAGGCACAGCCTTGGCTCTGAAGCACCCTCGTTGCTCTGAGAGCTGAAGCTAAGTGCAGCCCTTTAGCACACCCAGGATCCCAGAGGATTCGGAGGGAGGCTTTTTTCTTATTGCGCTGTGCCACCCTTGCAGGGGAGCTTATCTTCCCCCCGAGAAAGGGGAAAAAAACCAAAAACCAAAACCCTTAGCAAAGGAAAATGGAAATTATTTATAACCTGAGGCACAGCCAGCACTAGGAAATGCCTCCTTGATCATCTTGGGGATAGTCACATCTGTGAGCAGCTTGGGCAGCTCTGCAGTGTTTCCTTGCTCCCAAGCAAGAACCTCATTGTCTCTTCCCATTCCCAGTGTCAGGAAAGCGGGGCATGCCTACAAAGCAGGGATGCTCAGTGGCTGCGGTCCCCACCCCAGGAGGGTACTGCATTCTATGTTATATGAGAAGGAGCCATTCACACTCAGCACTCCTGCAAGCTGTGGCGCTTAAAAAAATAATAAAATCAACTCTATATTATTTTAATTGTTTTTAAAATGGATGGATTGTAAAGCTGTACAGTCCAAACTGCCTGTAACCCCTTGAAAAGAAGCATAAAGGGGGAATGACATGTCCCATCACTCAGGAATATGGATTTTGAAATTTCTGCGTCTAACTTATTGAGGATTATATGCCAATATCTAAGTTTGGGAGACCTCTGACCTTTCACCATTGAGGAAGGCTGTGGACAGGTCTAACATACAGTGAGATAATGGAAATATAAGCAATGGCTTCCAGGGTAGAGGCCAGAAGTGTGGAGGCTGCGGTCATTCTTCCAGGAATGATGTACGGGCTTGATTGACCAGAAACGTCTCTGAGAAAGTGAGAGACCCAAAGAGGTCAATTCCCTCTCTTCAGTGGCTCTGGCTATTTTCTTTAAATTAAAAAGAAAAATGGGACACTCTAGTCCTTTGTGTAATTTTATAGCCTAAGGAATATTTCTAGGCTTACTCTGCTGTATGTGCTATAAAGCAGGATGAGGTATTTAGCCCTGGAATTTTCATTTGGGTGTTTTTTAATCCTGCTCACATTCATTTACTGTACAATATCAACTTCTATATCTTCTATGGTTTTTTTTGTTTAATTGAGCATTTTATATTTATAAACCAAGGAAGCCTAATGTCAGTGTTTGCTAGCATCATAGGCACATGCAATATTATACAAATGCATTTTCTCCCTTTCCCCCTTTCCTTCTCTTCCTCCTTCCACCCCTACCTCTCCCAGACAGTTACAACATTTTTGTGTGTATTTTTCCATGCTACCTTTAAAACTTGGAACACAAGGAGGTTCCCATTCAGCTCCATGTAACATCGCAGTAACCGTGTCCATTTAAAGATGCTGCAGGACAAAATGTTCAAGGACAGCACCATAAGGGTCAGCTTGGCCCTGGGTGAATAGAGCTCCATTGTGCTTGCTCACGTGATGACTGCAGTCCTCTCCTCTCCTCTCCTCTCCTCTCCTCTCCTCTCCTCTCCTCCAGTTTCATGGGGCTGTAATTTTGGTGACAAAGAGAACTTCAGCAGCCCTGCATTCCTCAGTCTTTCTGCTTTAGTTTCTACACCATAGCTTATTCATGCCAGTATATCTCTACTCTGAACTTGTATGATTCAAAATATCCTTTCTTAGGGAGAAGAACAAGAGGTGGGGATGACAGGAGTGCTGTGAGCAGAACTCTAAGTTGGTCTGCTTCTACATCTATATATCTATATCTAAATCTATCTATATCCCAGAAAATCAGTCATATCCTGGGCTGCATCAAAGAAGTGTGCAGGTTGAAGGAGGTGATTCTGTGTTTCCAGACCGTGCTCATGAGACCCCACCTGGAATCCAGCTCTGGGGCCCCCAACTTAAGAATCTAAGGACATGAACCTTTCTGGAGCGAGGCCAGAGGAAGGGCAAAGAAGGTCAGAGGGCTGGAGCACCTGTCATATGAAGACAGGCTGAGGGGTGGGGTTACTCAGCCTGGAGAAGAGAAGGCTCCAGGGAGACTTTGTAGCATCTTCCAGTACCTAAAGGGGCTACAAGAGAGCTGGAGAGGGACTTTTTATAAGTGATAGAAGAAGGGGCAATGGTTTTAAACTGAAAGAGGGCAGGTTGAGATTAGCTATTAGGAAGAAATTATTTACTGCTCTGGGGGTGAGGTACTGAACAGTTTTCCCAGAGAAGTTGTGGATGCCTCACCCTGGAAGCATTGAAGGCCAGGCTGGATGGGGCTTTCAGCAACCAGGAATAGTGGAACATGTCCCTGCCTGTAACAGGGGAGTTAGAACAAGATGATCTTCCAACACAAACAATTTTATGATTCTTTGTCTGTATGCATGATATTCGTATTCTAAAACATGTCACCTTCAGGTTCTTCCCACTTTTAAACATGAGGAAATTTAATGCAAATCTGCAGTTTAGAGGAAACAGGACCATCACAACTTTTCTTTCCTCTGAAACTGCATGTGTCAGGCTATGCTCTCGGTGGCATGGAAGCCTCATGGTGGGTGGGTAAGTGCTATGGTATGTACCTACAGCTAGCAAGCGTACTTTCTATCAAAAAACTTTCTATCAAAAACTTTCTATCAAAATCAATTTGAGCAAGGACCCATGTTAGATGATGGAGCTGCAGCCTCTGTCCTGGACAGTGAGAACTGCCTCCGTGCAGCTGTGGCAAACCTGAGGATGTCCCAGCTTTGAGTGTCTCCATCTGAAGGGCTCAGTGCTAAGTGGTGTTACAGCCTGTGTAGTGCCCCTAGCCTTGTGGCATCCTGTGCTTTTGGCTCATGGGAATATGCAGGATGGAGCTGCCCCTTGTTGTCCTGCAGAAAGCAGTCCCTCCCTCACAGGGAGCCCACATTGCCACCATACAGGCAAAGGTAAAACGGCAGCTCTGACTCCTGTTCAATATTTTTCTGAATGGTGTTGAAAATGCCCCTCATCATAATCTACTCAGTAATAAAAAAAATGATAATTTTTATGTCATTCAGCAGAAATGTATGGTAAATGAGATTCAAAGGATTAATGCACAAAGGAAATGTCAATGTTAATCTATAGACAGTCCCTTTAGTCCTGCTTGTCATAAATTCAGAGCAAGAGAGTTTGCAGACTGGCTTGGGAAGGATAAAATCGAAGGATTAAACAAACCATAACTCAATCTTTTGGTGCCTTGAATTCTTACTTTTGGGGGATTTTCCTCTGTAGTTTTTCTTAAAAGGACATATATCTTTAGTGAGAGAGAGAAATTACGAACATTAGACCATGAAAGTTGCACTTTCTTATAGTCATGCTTGCACAGGCGGGCTCTAACTCAAATCAGCTGTGCCGGTTTAAAGCTGTGCTAGTATCTTTTATTGCTAACACTGAGCTACTTGGGTTACTCACTGTTGTGTCTTCTATGGGAATATAGGAAGAGACAGGCTGGCTTTGTCTCCCTTCTGACAGGGAGGCTCTGTATCCACCCGTCCTCAGCAATCAGATCATAAAATTAGAGCTTCACAATTGTTGTTGGTGGGTTCATGGTGTTATTTTGTTTTGTTTTGTTTTCTTAGATGAATGTTAAATTTGTTTTGCTTCCCAGTATTCCAGCTCAGCCTGAAAGGAGGGTGTGGGTCTTTGGATAATGTGAAGGACAGCTCAGGTCTGATTTTTTTCTCTGGATGAAGGACTCAGTCTTACACCAGGATTCACAAGGGTAGTGCTTTCTGCTCATTCATTTAGACTGCAGTCTGCCTGGTGCCAGGCCCAGCCCAACTTCTTAGCGTAGAAAATGTGCATTCAATTGCATGTCTAATTTGTTCACAAATTTTCCACAAGTGTTGAACCAAATCACACTGCAAAGACTATGCCTAGTTATGTGCCTAACTCAGCATTTGCACACAAAATTGCCTAATGAGCATGTGCAATTATGGCAATTAGACTTGTGAATTAAGCATGCAAATACCCTAGCATTTGGGTTAGAGAGTCATAGCCCATATCACTAGAAATAACCTAACCTATTTTTGATATGATAAAAAAGCATATCCACCTTTTCCAGTGTGACCACACATGAAAAGAGAGCATTGTAAGACCTTTGGCTAGGGGAGGAAAGACTACAGGCTCTGGGCAGAGACCATAAGGAATCTGCAAATGAAATGAGACTTTAGGTGCTTCTGCTTCCTGTCCCAGGTGTCTCTTGCTCATAATGAAATACCAGCATGCTATCACAGAGCATACCTTGTCTTAATGGGGTTATTCACATGCAGCCTCCATCAGCAGGAACTGCTGTAAAAAAAGTGGACAACTTTCCTTCTGTTATAGAAACAGAATATTATTCTATTATTCTATTATATACTCCTTTCTACTATAAACACAGTACAATGCATAACTACCCTATGCCCACATGAATGTTGCTGCTGAATTTGTAGTTTTCTAAAATAATTCCACTTTGAGGCATTCTCATCCTACTGAGGGAAGCCACTGCTGGCTGGCTGCAGCACAAATCCCAGTGTAAGGTGTGAATTCATTTGGCAGATGCCAGGACTGAGATTTTTGCATCAGTTATTACTGCCTTAGTGAAATAAGGTTAACAAACACAGAGGTGAGCAGGTGGTCAGAGATAAACAGGTGAGGGAGCACATTTCTGTAATAAAGAAAAGTCTTGGGAGGGAAAGCATACCCCCCCCCCCCCCTTAAATTTCTGCTTCATTAAGGTGATTTCAAACTCGCTGGGAAATCAAGGACTTCGTAGCTGATCAGCGCAAACAAAAATAATCCAGGTGGCAAGTCTGATGAGATATGACCTTGTTCAAAATCAATAGACTGTTCCCCTTCCACCGAGCACAACCGACTCTCGAATGAGTTTACTTCAACAGAGGCATTTCCCTCACAACATTAACATTTTAATTGCTTGTGCAGGATTTTCTGGAAAATTAACCCAGCGCTGGTTGAGCACGGGGTGCGGATGCTGGGCGCAGGGCTGGGAGCGCAGGCGGTGCTGCGGGGAGCTGCAAACACATACCGCCACCTAAAGGAGAGAGACCTGCAAGGAAGCCGCGGAAAGCTGCTCCCCTCCACTGACTCTCTGTCAGAGCTGGTTAAAACAAAGAGGCTTAATTTGCTCTTCGCAGCCTGCCTCCCCGATGCCTTCCGAAGGGCTGTCGCCCTGGCAAAGCAGGACAAGTCCAGCAGCATCACCTACTCTGCTGCAGGACCAGTAACACAATGGGCACACACCTGGCAGTGGGCACTGGGTAACTCCACAAAGAGTTGTCCCAACTCCTTTGTGTGTCTGTGCAGTCTTTTAGCAGGGCCGCAGATTAGGTGCAGCCAGGTCTTGTGCCAGGGGAGATGCCCGGGGAAGGCTCTGCCGGGGAGCAAACCCCGCCTGGGCTGTGACAGGGGGCTGTGGTGCTGCTCCCACTCCTGCTGCCGGGTCCTGTGGTGCTAGGCCAGGTGGGAACAGGAAGGAAGCTCAGGCTGAGACTTCAGAAATGGATGGATGAGGAGGGTGGGTGGCAGCCTAGTAGGTGGTCTTCAGATCATGGCTGATTTTACTTCATTATCTAACATAGATTGCATAAATGCCAAGGGGACAGGACTGAGATCTGCTCAGCCCAGACGAATATCTTAACTCCTTGTACGAAAGAGACAAGCTTCTTTTGAACAGTCTTTTTCTGCCTTCATTCCTGGCTGCACAGAGGAGGCAGACAGAAGAAACTATTTACAGAGAATATATTCCCACTGAGTATTCCCAATCCGTTTATGAGCAAAGCCTGTGAAAATAAAGGAATGGGGTGGGGGAGGGGAAGGGAGTCTTCCCCCTGCCTTCTGTGAGCTTGTGGAACATAAAGGAAAGAACCTCTTTCAAACACATATAGGCAATGCTGAGCCACAGAGCTGTGTCCTTGAGGTGTGGCTGACATGTCAGCCCACAGGGCTGAGCAGGCTCTGTACCAAATCACCAGCAATGAAAAAACCAAGTGAGTTTGGGAACTTCCCGTGGTTTGGAGTGCTGTCCAATTTCCCCTGCGAGTGACTGCCAATATCACATTAACACCTTGGCTGCCAGTGAGGTGGGGCTCTCAAAGGCTGGAGGGCTGTGGAGGCATGTGTAGCTGCACACTAAAAAGCAGCCTGTGCAGGGGTGGGCTGAGGTGAGGGGAGCCTGTGCTCATGCAAGCATTTTTGGTGTTTCAAAGGCAAAGCTCTGGTGTTTTGGGGCACTTTTGCTGAGCAGTAATGTCTCCTTAAGTGCATGCTCATAGACAGACGTACACACAGTGCCTCCTGCCCAAGCTGTGCCTGCAGCCCTTTACCTGATGCCTGACTTCAGGCAGTCGTTTGCACCCAAGTGCTTGGCATCACACATGGCTGTCCTGGGAGGAACGGTGTCTCAGAGAGACAGGAGGTTATGCACAGACAGCAGCACCCCGCTGAGCAGTCATAACCAGCACATTCCTGGGATTCCTGCAGGGCCAGCCCCAATCTGCAGCTCAGAGCTCACCCGGTGAGAGCACTCCTGGTCTGGTGGGACACTGGGCCACTGTTCTCTGAGGTCAAACCGCTGCCAGTTCACAGCTCCAGGAAAGCTCTCCAGGAAAGCTGCGAGGTCACTGGCAGGCAGAATGGATATTCTTTTGTCTTATGTGAGTTATTTTCTTTTAGAAACTGATTATGATCTCAGCATCCCTATTCAGTGTGGCCATGGAGCAGGTTTAGGACATATCCTTCTTGTTTGTGCTGTTCTACATTGTAGCTTACAGCCCTGGTTGCAGGACAGAAAGTGCTTGCTGGGAAGTTTCTCAACTGAAAGGAAAATTAATGGGACTTTTCTTCATAGAGAACTTTAATTTTATTTGTGGTAAGTTCTTTACAATGATGTATCTATGTTTGAGGTATTTTTAATACTATCTTAGGATCTTTTCAATTAAATACATATTTTCCTTTTGGTGTCCAGGTGTGTTTGATTCTGAAGCCAATGAACATCTGTGTTCAGGTAGGGTTTTCAATCCCATGCAATACCTGCATTTGCAGTGGAAGGCACTAGAATCTTGCTCTCTTCCATCTGTAGTATTGCTTAATGGGTTGGAGGTAAATGCAACAGGGTAGGGATGAAAAGAGGGATTCTCAGATGGGCTAGGGTACTGTAAAGCACTGTTTAAAAACCTGAATATAGCCTCTCATTAATTAACACTACAGTTGTATGGACACGGTCATAATAAGTGCTGGAAGGAACAGTGTCCTGTAGGGAAAGCAGTTGATGATACTTCAAACATATTTCTGTGTAGACTTGAACAAAAAGCTGTTTACTCCTCTGTGCCTTAATTTTTACATCTGATTAGAGGCGTTATGATTAAAGCTGATGAAGCATTTTCAATTCAATGACTGGAGAAGTTGGTTCTGGCTAAAAGGACTAAAGGAATATTTCACAGCTGTTCCACCCATGGAGCCAAGGAATCTAAGTTGTCCATTTCTAAATGACAGAGAAAGGATTTATTTGAAATTTATATATATTAATTTCATGTTATGTATAAATCACCGTACTTTATTATTCTATTGAATTTTTGAATATCACCTGTATATCTTGTAGGCATGAAAGCATTTTAATATCATGCCTTAACATTTTTTACATTAATTCAGTGAACTACTTTTCTGTTTGTTAATTCAATGCTTCAGCTTTTTCAGAGATAATTGCTTTTGCAAACTTATTGAAAATTTCCTTTCTGCTCTTCACCTTCTGATTTTGAAAGTATTGGATCCCCCTTTGCTGATGTTTCTGCACTTGCAACATGGCAAGGGCCAAGGATTAGGTGTTCTTTGTGTGTTTTGGGGGCTGTGACAAAGTACTGCCAATGAATGTCCCTAAGGCAGAGTCAGTGCTTCCATGGCACTACCTGCAACAGCAGTAGCTTGGGATTGCTCCTTTGCATGGCAGCCATCATCCAGCTTTTCTCTCATTGCCTCTCTCCATGGGGTGTGGCTGAGCAGAAGTTGACATTTCCCCCAGCAGCCCTCACAGAGCTGGGCTTTGCACTGGTAGGTGGGAGGGTGCTGATGACACACTGCTGCTGATAACACCCCAGTGTTTTGGCTGCTGCTGGGCAGCACTCACAGAGCACCAAGGCTGTTTCTTCAAGATTCCACTCTCACCAGTAAGCTGGGGAAGGGCAAGATCTTGGGATGGGACCCAGCCAGGACAGCTGACCCAAATTGACTGAAGGGATATTCATACCGTAAATTAATTCCATTCCAAAAGCTAAGAGGATGGAGGAGAGGAGGGTATTTGTTACTGCAATGTTTGCCTTGTGGAGCAACCACTCTGTGTACTGAAGTCCTGCTTCCCAGGAAGTAGCTGGACATTATCTGCTGATGAGCACTAGAAAATAAATCTTTTGTTTTCCTCTGTTTCCACTCACGACCTTTGTTTTTGCTTTTATTAAACTGCCATTATCTTGACTCACAAGTGTTCTGTTTTCATCCTATTTTCTCCCCTGCCCTGTGCTGCTGAGGAGAGAGTGGTAGAGTCGCTTGGTGGGCACCTGGCATCCAGCCAAGGCCAGCCCATCACAGTCCTTTTTGGCGCTCAATGCGAGACACGAGACAGTGGGAGTTTTTTAATAAGTGTGCTACAGCTGTAGCAACTGTGAAGTGGCAAACACCTGCACAGGCCATGGACTTTGTTGACTGCGCTGCTTATCTCTGTTTTGCTGAGCTTGGAAACATGTTAGTACAAGCAGCAGCTCTGTGCTTTGCCCTGGCATTGATGGCCTTGCTGTGCTAGGGGAGCTGCCTGTGGAGATGGTGAGGGAATACATCTCCCTCCTCCTCCGCGGGGTTGATGTGGATGGTTTTATCATGAGGTTCCTGAGATTCCTGTTCCCCCTTGTAAGCTCTTTAATACTGGTAATTAACGCTGTACGCAGTCTGTGGAATCTGGTGTCATCCTGGTGTCAGAGAAGACAACTTTTAGGTCAGGAGAGACTGAAATGTGTCTGGACAAAACAGATTCATGGGTGGCAGGGTGTGACAGTGGTCACAGGGGTCTTTGGATGAGGGAAAAGATGAGGATTTGACTCCATATTTCAGAAGGCTTGATTTATTATTTTATGATATATATATTACATTATAACTATACTAAAGAATAGAAAGAAAAGCTTCATCTCAGAAGGCTAGCTAAGCTAAGAATAGAATGGAATGAATAAGAAAGGTCTGTGTCTCGGACAGAGAGTCCAAGCTAACTGGGCTGTGGTTGGCCATTAATTGTAAACATCCAAGATGGGCCGATCACAGACGCACCTGTTGCATTCCACAGCAGCAGATAACCATTGTTTACATTTTGTTGCTGAAACCTCTCAGCTTCTCAGCAGGAAAAAATCCTAATGGAAGGATTTTCATGAAAAGATGTCTGTGACAGCAGGGTGTGTGAAAGGATCTGGGCAGGTTCCTGGAATGGTTGTCATGTCCCATAACCTGAGACTTGAAACCCAAACATGAAAGTAACCCTGACAAACTGGTGTGCCACCTGACAGAAAAGTGCTTTGCCTATCCCAGTGAAAACCAGTTTCCATCAGTGTACTGGTGCTTGTTCTGTGCCTACTGAGCCACAGCTCAGTACTCTCAGAGGGCTGTGGTTGGGACAGACACCCAGACACTACAGTCATGGCTCCAACACTAAAAAAGAAACAGTGGATAAGGAAAAGAATGGGTCCATATCACATGTTAGTGAGGGAGAAGGAAGAAGAGGCAAAGTTTATTCAAGAAGCTGATCCTTCAGCAAAGAAATTAGAGGAAGGAGTGAGACAATTCAGGCAGGAAGCAGAAAATACCTGGTCCCTGACCACAGAATTTTAAGTCATGTAGAAGACACTTGTCTTCCAGAGCAACTGGAACCCCTACTTCCTGGGAACTGTCTGGACATCACCTGCTGGTAGGAAGTAGAGAACAAATCTTTTATTTCCTTTGCTTCTGTGCATAGCCTGTGTTTTTGTTTTATTAAACTGTCTTTATCTTGACCTAAGTGTTTTTCTCTATCTTATTTTCTACCCACCCTGCTCTCCCCAGCTGAGAAGGGGGGTGATAAGAGTGGCATGTGAGTACCTGGCATCCAGCCAAGGTCAACCCCCCACATTTCCCCAGGGCAAGTCATTGGCAAGTTCAAGAAAATAGTTTAGAAATAAAAGGCTCACTATGACTTTGCCTAAGCCCACTCGTACCATTACGAGAGTCTTGAGGCTCTGCAGGGGAGCAGGGCTAACAAGCACCTTCAGCCCTTCTCCAAGCAGGTGATGTCTGCAGGAGCAGATCCAAGACATCTGCTGGGTGACAAATGATGTTGTGGGGGTGCTGTAACCTCCTGAGAGCCAGTGAAGGGCTCCTTGCCCCAGGTGCTTTGACGATGTTGGACTTCTGTGGAGCGACTTTGATGGGCCCTGGGGAGAAGCAGCCACAACCTGCATTTTCCTTACTTAGCATATCCAGTCCACAGCCATGCCTACACGGCCTAGAGCTGGAAGGCTGCATAAGAGTACCACATACATCCCAGGGGAAAACCTGTCTTTGAAGAATGGAAAAGGTGGGCTCAGGGGAGTATATATCTGTGATTAATCTGTTCAGCCACTGGGTGCCAATGTTGGCTCATATTTGGTAATCCAATATATTTTTCTCTGGGAAGAGGAATTTTTAAAATTGGAAGGAGAATGCTGTAGTTTTGAGAGGCTGTGGAGACTGAAAAATATCTCTGAGAACATGTGAATTTTTCTTCAAACAAATCTGGAAGTGGAGTTCCAGGAAGGCGTCCATGAGGGGTGGGGAGACAGGGGAGCTCTGGGTTAACAAGAGAAAGAGAGGGACCCTTAATGAAATGGGCTTGCTGAGAATTATGAATCTGTGAGCCTATGTCGTGTAGTGATTAATGATGAACGACTGTTTTAACTTCGGATCAAATAATGGGTTGCCTCTGAAAAGCTTCATTAATCACTGTTAGAAATAGGCCTGCCAATTCATTACTTCAGGGCAGACATGAGCTGAACAGTTCAGCAAATTTCAGGATTGAGTGACTCTAGGCAGGGGATGGTTAAAAAGAAAGCAGGGGTCTAATCTGTGTTTCAATGCACTGGGATTTATGAGTGAAGAATATCCTCTCATTGGCAGTTTCCTCTTTTTCCCCTCCTCTCCCACAAAATCTTTTTGCTGATTGTGATCTGGGCACAATGGACAGAAAACACATGGCATTCAGGGCCACATCTGGGCCGGATTCTTCTCCCAGGTACCCAGATGTGACTCTGATCCGAATCACCAGAAATGATATTGCATGTCTCGGGGCAGAGCCTGGCTGTCCTCAGCTGCTGTTTTCCACTTTGCAGCCTTCAGCTGAGACTAATGCTGTCTACTGAAGGGCAGAACATTGACAAGAAACATATTTGCCCCCCCTTTGGAGAAAGTGCTGTCAATAGTAAGAAGCTTCTGTGCTTTTGATGTGATTCAAGGTTTTTAAGCCACCTGGGATCTGTTTTAATTGCTGTCCCAGGAAAGTAAGGACTGGGAAACACACGAAAGTACAGCTGATGTTCCCTGCTTGGGAATAGGTCAACTCTTTTCCTTTAAAGTAGCATCCAACTATCAGCTAAAAAGTGCGCTGTGCCTCCCTGCTATTTGCACCTAGCCAGTCTGGACAGGAGAAGAGAAAGAAATGGAAATTAGGGGCAGAATAATTTTATCAGATGAATATTTTTTTTCTCCCAAAACATTTGTTTTGATCAAAACAAAAAGCCTTTGATGGTGTAGCAAGAGCTACCTGAGTTATTTTGGGTAGAAATCTTTCCTTTACTCCTTTCAAAAAGGAAATGGCAAATTACTTGCCCTGCCCTCACCTCCACCCTTGAAGCCTAAATGCTTTTGCTTTTTTTTTCAGTCACTCCAACATCTACAAGTTTACTTCAGCTATGATTTACTATAAATTTCTCAAAGTTCAAACTCAACAATTTTTCAGTTTCTTCTTTTTGATTCATTCACCCAAAATGATAATTTGCATTGTTTTGGTTTCCTGAAAATATGAGTACTTTTATTCAGGATTGACCTAACTTCCTTGAAACAAACAAAAAGTCATTTATTCGCACAGCTGGAGATAGAGAGGGAAAAACATCTGGATATGAGAAGGGAGAGAAAATGTGCATTGGAAGGCAAAAAAACAGTAAAAGGACAAAAGGTTATAAGTAGAAAAAGAGAAAGGATTGATATGGGGGTTGGAGTGTGTATCCAGGGATTATGTGAAGAGGGCTATAGAAAGCGGGCCTTGAAAGAGAAATGTAAATATGGTGATGGAAAGGAGGAGGGGAGAACTAAGATGAAACCAGAGAAAAGATAGGGGGAAAATGAAATGGAATAAAATAAACAAATAGAAAGCAAAAATAATGAGAAAATCTTGCATTTGAATGAAACAAAAAAGTGACTAAAAAGAAAATAATAGTCTAAGAAAAACAAAGTTAAGAAAACTGATGAGAGTAAGAGATATGCTGAAAAGGACCTACAAATTGAAAAATCCAGGAGAAATTTATTGATTTATTGCAGAAAGGAAAGCAACATCCTTTTTGAATCTTGACCACTTATCGCCCAGCCCCAGCTGCACTGAGCATGCCAGCACAGGAGCCCTTAGCCCTTAGCCAGTGTCCCCACTGCCCAAATCCACAAAATCCATGTGTGGGACACAACAAGGCTAGGGGAGAGCAGGAAGTAACATGTCAGCACCTGGGACCTGTGTTAATTCGGTGCATCAGCACCTTGGCTTCTACCAGCTCATTGTTTCCAGATGTTGCCTGAGCTGAGCTGGTATTTAAGGCATTTAAGGTCGCCTGCCTTAAGATTCCCAGGGGGCAGGAATGAGCCCACCTCTCAAGTATGCAGAGCTCAGTCACAAACTCTTTGGCAGTTGCAGCACTGCCAACTGCTTTGCAAAAACTGAGATGGCCACTGAGCAAAATGGCCTGGTTGTTATTAACTCACCAACATCTCCTCCAATGTGGATGGGGAAGGAAGGGTGCTGGCTTGTGCTCCACGGCCCTTGCAGAAGGGAGATGGGTTGTTTACCAGCCCCTCATGAGAAAGGTCTGAATTCTCCATTCTCTGGGGCTCAACCCCAGGTTGAACCTGCAGGGACAAGGCTGGGGGCTGAGCAGCCTTCCCTCCTCACTCACCCTGGGCTGCAGGCAGCTGAGGAGCCATGGGCTGGGGCATAGGGAGGTGGTGGGATTTCATACCTGCCATCCAAGCTCCTGGGTGAGGTGGCAGCTGGGCACTCTCAAAGGAATTGGCTTCAGGACATTCCTGTGTGTCTCTCCAGCAGGTGGTAGGAACCTAGATGAATAGCTTAGTGCTTTGAACTGACTCTGAGCATGCAGCAGTGAGGCAGGGGCCACTCCAAAACCTGGTCTCTGCCCCGTGGTCTGAAGTTGCATGTATGGCAGCAACTATTTCAGCAGCTTCTAATAGTTCCCTCTCCACCATCATAAATATTTAATCTGCTTGGCTGAAATTGTAAAGCCTTTTCCTTTCCTTTTCTATTTTTATTTTTTATTTTCAGGTTTGCTTTATGATTGCTCCTAGACATAAAACACTGAAAGCTTGAAAGGAAAATCAGATTTTAGGTGATATGAAAAAGAGACTGGAAGCAATAAGCACTGCTTCATAACGGAGTGACTTCTTCCTGTTGGCTTACTGTAAATAACCCAAGTGACCAGTGCTGTCATTCGGTGTCACATCCCAGCTCTGCTAAATATAATGCCATGATATCATCAAAACATCAGACAGATAGATGAAACCAATGATCTCTCTTGTCTCATATTGTTTTAGTTTCACTATTAGACATTGATTACAGCTCTGCCCTCACCAAAGGCTTTTGTTATTAATTTCAGTGTATCCCAAATTGTTCACAGACTTTAAAGGTAATACTATTTCCTTGTACTTCTCAGATAAAGGATAATCAGACAGAGGTCTAAATTCTTAAAGTTATTAAGCACAATATGGTCTCAAAGGGAATGAGAAACCTATATTTAGCCCTTAGCATTTAAAGTTTAGTCAAATGTGAATAAATTTCCAGACAAAGACTGGATCACTAACATTTCTCAACAGTCTGATTTTTTTTGAGAAGAAAAAATACATTTATAACCAAAGGATTTGGTAATTCTTCCTTGAAACTTGTGTTACCATTAAAGCTTTTGATCATAAGCATTAATGCATGCATGATCAGATTTCTCCAGTTGTAATGGTCAAACTGTCAAAAAATATTGAACATGCTGATAGAGGCATGTGTTTCCATATAGCATTCAGACTTTCCAAGTACAGCCCATGTCTCCATTGTCTCTAAGGACAGCATCTGGGAAATCCTCACTTAGCACACACAGTCAATAACAGAAATGTGGAAATCTGCTATAAACCTTTCATTTGTATTAGGTTTGCTTGGCAAGGCTGGGGGGCAGGAGGGGCATTTCAGGGGTGGGTTCCATGAGAAGAAGCTTCCCCCATGTCTGGCAGAGCCAATGCCATCTGGATCCAAGATGGACCCATCACTGGTCCAGGTCAAGCCCATGAGCAGTGGTGGAGGAGTCTCTGGGATAATGAATTTAAGAATGGCAGAAAAAACCTGGTGTGCATCAGCAGCCAGAGAGAGGAGTGAGAAAATGTCAAACAATTCTGCAGACCCCCAGGGCCTGTGAAGAAGGAGGCAGAGGAGGTGCCCCAAACACTGCAGCAGGCTTTCCCCTGAAGTCCATGGTGAAGGCTCTGGTGAGGCAGGATGTGCTCCTGCAGCCCAAGGTCCACAGTGGAGCAGATTTCCACCTGCAGCCTGTGGAGGACCCCATGCCAGGTGGGTGGATGCGCTGGAAGGAGGCTGTGACCCTGTGGGAAGCCCACACTGGAGCAGGTTCCTGGCAGGAGCTGTGGCCCCACATAGAGGAGCCCACACTGGGGCTGGTGCAGGGGGTTCATAGGCAGCTGTGTCCCTCATTTCTCCTCAGCTTCTCCTCAGGGTGGGACCAGGAGGAAGCACAGCATGTCCCCCACCAGGTGCTGTGTCCTGCAGGTACAAAACAGCTCCACACAGAGCAAAGAGACCTTGGCTGGCTCTCTGTAGTGCTCTGCTCCAGCTGAAAGGTGTGTCCACAGGGAAGCTTCAGGGGCACTAGCAGGTGTTAGACAGCATCATCCTTACAAGAATTCCAGGTGTTGATGGCTCTGATAACCCTGATGTTAAGTATCTTTCACAGTCCACAACAACCCACATTAGTTACTAGGTAATCATATCAAACCCATCTTGTTTGCTTTGCTTGTCCTTTGCTTTGTCCTTTGTAGGACACCAGGCCTTACAAGTAACTGAGAGCAGTCATATACAGTGATTTTAGCAAAGTTTTTGACATTGATTCTCATATCATTTTAAGAAAACAAGATTTACAAGATATAAGTCATATAAAGCAGATAAAACATTGCCCAGAAATTGCAGTACTTACAATTCTGTTTGTTTAGTGAGCAATTCCCTGGCAAAATCCAGGGGTATATAGAGTTTAATTCTGCAAGGGTCTGGTATTATTTAATATTTTCCTTAATGGTTTCAGTGATCCACAAGGAATAATATATTGTTTTTTAAGATTTCAGATAATGTTATGATGAGAAGCACTTGGGGAAGAAAGAAAATTATTGGGAAACTTAATAGTTTGGAAAAAAGAGGTGGAAATAGAATCACAGAATCACATAATTGGCTGAGTTGGAAGGAACCCACAAGGACCACCAAGTCCAACTCCTGACCTTGCACAGCACCATCCCCAAGAATCACACCAAGTGCCTGAAAGCACTGTCCAAATGCTTCTTGAGCTCTGGCAAGCTGGTGATGTGACCACTTCCTTGGGGAGCCTGTTCCAGTGCTCAATCACCCTCTGGGTGAAGAACTTTTTTCTAAAACCCAACCTAAACATTCCCTGATAAAACTTCAGGCCATTCCTGTGGGCCCTGTCACTGGCCACCACAGAGAAGAGATCAGTGCCTGCCCCTCCTCTTCTCCTCATGGGGGGTTGTAGACTGAGATGAGGTCATTAAAAGCAATAGAATAAAGAAGTGTAAAACACTGCATTTAGACTGAAGCAATTTAAAAGACATGTATAGACCTAGATTAGGTACCTTAACCTTGATTGGTTAGGAATCACTTCTCCAGAAAAGTGCCAGATGTTTGTGAGATGGCTGTGATTCAACTTTGGTGTGCTATCCCAGAAAAGACAAGTACACCCGGGAAAATAGAGAGAAATCTGTGGGATGTAGGACCTATGATTTTTATTTGTACTAAGACCTCAGCTGGAGCTCCATGGCCAGATTCAAGTATCACGCTCCAAGGGAGATCTGGGCTAACTGGAGAAATCAGAGAAGAGTGACAAGAATGGTCAGCAGTCTGTGAGGTGTGGAAGACAAGGTGACATGACAATGATAGCCTAAAGAAGAGAAGGTGATGAGAAGCGGGAAGGAAAACAGACAGGATATTATAATAGTTTCGAAAATATAAAAAATTTGTGCAAAAAAGAAAAGAAAAACCTGTTATTCATCTCAAAGGAAGGTTAGGGAGAAGTAGAGTGTCTTATTATAGTAAGGAAGCTTCAGGTTAGATTTCAGAGAAATTCTTATTTTGCTGAAGCACTAAAATAGGTTTCCTGGTTGTGGAGTATGCATCACTGAAAGTCTTATACAGACAGGTAAGATCTGTCTGAAATGGTTGAGTGCTTGATCCAGGCTTGAGACAGAACAGTACATAGTCACTCCTCAAGATGCTTTCCAAATTAATTTGATTTTATTTGCTTGTGGTTCTGCATTTGAAAATCAACCACCAGCAAACACCTTCTCTGTGAATTATTATAAACCTGTCAGTAATTATTATTACCTTTACTGAGCCATGAAAAATAATTTCCTCTTTAATTTCAAAAAGCAAATGAGCGTAAAGATCGCTTTTGCTTTTACTGTGTATCATGACTTGTTGATGAACATTACTGGCTAAATATAAGCCTGACCCATCCAAAAATGCAGAAATAATATTTACACACAGCTTTAGAGTGAGATATTTTGATCAGTCTCTATGTTCAGTCTTCTGTGATTAGGGTCAATGCATTCAGGTACACCAAGTATTTAGCTCCTGATGACTATAAAAAAGAAAATTGGAATCATTAAATTGAGTAGAAAAATTATTTTTAATCAGAATAACAGATACATGAAATTTTAATAGCATAACTTTGCATTTCAGCATCAGCTGAAGTAATTTCCTGCATTCAGCCTATAAAGAAATTGAGAATGTCTTAATTTTAACTATAAACCCTTGAGATCAAGTGCATAATATAGGAGATTTTTAAGTCCAATTAAATTTTTAGGAAGGCATTGAGGATTATCCATTTGGAAGCCCTGCTCAAAATATTCCTCTCAGTTACTTTCTGGTCTTTTTTTTTGGTATATGTTTCCAGTCCTCAAGCACTGAGTTGAGGTAAGGGATCAAAGTTGAGCCCCATTTTTTGAAGAAGCTTTCCATCCTGTCTCTTGCCTGAAACTTCGCTTCTCTAGCCCTAGGCTCAAGGAGGATTCATTCTATTTCTCTTCCACATCTTCCCAGGTGTCAATATTGTCCTTAGTTATCCAGCACTCTCTGTCAGCAATGTCCTTATTACTTTAAATAACCTTTTGCAGATAAATTTTTTCAAGATCTAGTAAAGTCTCCAACTGGAAATCCAGTAAGGAGCTGGCCTTCTACCATTTTCCACTTCTGGACCTTGCTACTATACACACTAAACCAATATAATGAAACATTAGGACACAGCTGTGACAAGGATATGTTATTTACATAGCCATTAATTAACACTTTAGAAGTTTTCTTCTTTCTTACCCTTAACTTACCCTTTTGGTAATTGCAGTTACCAAAACAGAAGCCCATGGCAGTATCGTGTTTAAACAGGCAAGCCCAAAAGTGAGGTTGCTGACATGGTTTTTATGAAGCTCTTCAGTTTGATCCAGAGTAGAGGAGATGCCAGAAGAGAATTGAAAGAAAAAAATTGGTTTTCAGTCTCAAGGTTGTTTTTGTAAAAAGAAAACACCTACTTTGGAATTTCTAAGGTTCAATTCTACATTGAAAGCAATGTTCAACCAACCATTTCCTTGCTCAGTGTTGCTCTGCAAGCCTTTGATTAATCGATTCAGCCTTCTCCTTACTCAAGTGATGAATGAATGGATGGCCATTTAAACCAAGGGATGGGGAGAAAGATCATTCTTTCTGAGAAACTGAAATGAAAGAGCAATTTTACAGTCAAAAGACAAACAAGGTTATAAGTTGGGAACAGATCATTATACAAATGCTCTTTCACAATTATTAGTGTTTGGATTGCAGTTCTACTTTTTATGCTATCATTAGTGACCAAAATGAAAAAAATCCCGGTATTTTCTTTTTTTTGGAGAAAGCCAATAATGATCCATGTTTCCTTGAGAAGAAAGGAGAATATCCAAAGAGAGTATCCAAAAATAAAACGGAGCACTCAAAGGCAATATCAAAGGACAGTCATGTTAATTGGAGGTCAAATCCTGAAGCACTGAATTGTGACTGTGGTCACAAGAGTTTTCAGGATGAAGAAGAGACAATAATGTTGACTCCATGATCAGAAGGCTTGATTTATTATTTTATGATATATGTTACATTAAGACTATACT
The DNA here is from genome assembly GCF_037042795.1 of Molothrus aeneus. Lineage (NCBI taxonomy): Eukaryota > Metazoa > Chordata > Aves > Passeriformes > Icteridae > Molothrus > Molothrus aeneus. Next base: position 116,251,512 of record NC_089646.1, read on the forward strand.
AAAAAGAAATAGAACGGAAAAGGTTTCTTCAGAAGCTAGCTAAGCTAAGAATAGAAAAGAATGAATAACAAAGATCTGTGTCTCAGACAGATTATCTGCTGCTGTGGAATGCAACAGGTAGACCCGTGATTGGTCTCCTGTGGATGTTTGGATTTCCTGACCACTCATTGCAGAGCTGGCTCTTGCTCTCTGTCTGAGACACAGATCTTTGTTATTCATTCTTTTCTATTCTTAGCTTAGCTAGCTTCTGAAGAAACCTTTTCCTTTCTATTTCTTTTTAGTATAGTCTTAATGTAACATATATCATAAAATAATAAATCAAGCCTTCTGATCATGGAGTCAACGTTATTGTCTCTTCTTCATCCTGAAAACCCTTGTGACCACGGTCACAATCCAGAATTCACAGTGAAACGTCAGGAGTTGTTTTTCAGATATTGAAAGGCAGTCCTTTGTATATTTGGAGAAAAAAAAAAGGCATGAATCATAATGAAAATGGAACATGGAAAATGCCTGATATTCTGAATGTATCTATACAGAGTTTTGTCTTATTTTGCCAAAGAGGAACCACTAACCTGGAATAAATCTTGTTATTTTGAACATTTGAGCTATTGCATGAATGGAAAGGCCGGTTTAAACATTAAGCCCAGTCAATTGAGTAAAGCCACTCTATTAAGAATAGGAAGGGTTTTCATAGAATCATTGAATGGTTTGAGTTGGAAGGGACCTTAAAGATTAACTAGTTCCAAAACCCCTGACATATGCTAGGACCCCTTTCCCTAGACCAAGTAGCTCAAAGTGCCATCCAGCCTGCTTTGAACACTTCAAAGATGGGGCAGCCACAGCTTCTCTGTGCAACCTGGGCCAATGTCTCATCACCCTCCAAGTTAAGAATTTCTTCCTAAGACCAAATCTAAACCGCTTTTCAGTTTAAATCCATTCATTCCCCCTTGTCCTATCATTAGATGCCCTTGACAAAAGTTAAACTGTTATACTGGAGTAACTGGAAGTCTAGAGGATGTGATAACACAGCAGTTGACACAGATTGCCAAATCATTGATCAAATACAGCAAGCATAGCTCTCAAAATTAAAAATAAGGGTAAATTAGTGTACTTCGAATAGGAATGGAAGTGAGTGTTAGAAGTGAGAGCCTGGCTTACAACAGAGCTCAAGCCCTGTTTCCCTGACTGGATGTGATACAGAGCACGTGGGATGATGGCTTTTTGGGAAAAGGAGAACAAGAAGTTTGCTTTCGGTCCACAACTGATGAGCAGAGCAACGAAGAAGAGCTGAATTTGAAGCTGTGCTCCTGCACCTCAGAGGACGCCATCAACAGAAAATGAGTTCGTCACTTCTTCACATTGTGGAACAAACGTTTTAGAAAAACCTGGACGGATTCGTGAAAGAAGAACATCTCTGCGTTAATGTAATGCGAGGGGCTTGAAAATGAGAGAGAATGGGAAACGTCGCGCCTCGGAAAAGTACCAGCAGAGGTCAGCACAGCCGGGAGAATGGAGCAGCTGGGATGCTGCTGCTGCTGCTGCTGCTGCTGCTGCTGCTGCTGCTGCTGCTGCTGCTGCTGCTGCTGCTGCTGCTGCTGCCGGGATGCTGCTGCCGGGATGCTGCTGCTGCTGCTGCTGCTGCAGGGATGCTGCTGCTGCTGCTGCTGCTGCTGCAGGGATGCTGCTGCTGCTGCTGCTGCTGCTGCTGCCGGGATGCTGCTGCTGCTGCTGCTGCCGGGAGGCTGCAGGGCCGGCGGCGCCGCCCTTCCCGCTAAGAGTTGAAGTTACTTCCTGCCAAGTGCGTGAGGGGCACACTCTACCCTCTGTTCTGGGACAAAACAGCACCAGATACTGGTGTTTTCTTTATCTACATGACTAAATTGCTTGCTATTCCAGAGCTTGTGCTTATATGGCACAAGCTTAGACAACTCTGGTATCCACCGTATAGCACACTATGGTCATCTTCCTCACTTGAGTCCCCAGGGAACAGAATTTACCAGCATCTGTAGAGATACAATTTCTGATAAGGTTGAGGTAGCTGCAAAATGGATATGGGGCTCCACTTTGTGCACCATTTTTTAATTCAGAGTGTTTGTTTGGACTAACATGAAATGGAAGACTATCCGCTATTGTTTTAAATATTGGTTAGCCTGAAACACTCAATGGAAAAATATCTAGGAGCAGACACGTAAAGATAATTGTAAAGTCTGTCCTCGGCATTCGTAGAGAAGTTTGAGTAGAAGTCTTATGGGAGCAGGACTTCCACAACTATACTACAGCTTCCACTAGTCAGAGGGCTGGGTCAGACCATCAGATAGTGGAGTTGTAACCACAAAAATTTATACAAAAGCTTTTACTGTCGGCTAAATCCACAATAATCTCTAACAACAGTAAGATCCCAGGCACAGTAAGGTAACAACAGTAAGGTAGTACCCAGGCACAGAAACAGTTTTGGACTACTGAACATTTACCATTCTTCCTCAGTTTTCTGACAAAATTCCATTATTCAAGGTAATTGTTGGCAGACCCAGAGAGTGGAGGTCACAACAACTGAAAGTGAGTTACAATGCCCTTTTGTGTGTAAAATGCATCACTTGTCCCTTTGTGTGGAAAGAAACACATGGAGCTGGATTTTTCTAATGCCAATTAATGTTTAAGGCCTCAGTTCCCTGATAGGAGTTGAACAAAGAAAACTGCATTTTGAAGAAGCCATTTAAGTTTGAGACAGGAAAAAGTAGTGCAGCTTATCACCATTAACTTTCTTTTTGTCTAAAATCAGTAATGTGCAGTAGTTTTTTTCTGTGACATAAACAGAATCAGTGTTTGCTTAATAATGTACAACCTCCTAAATGACAGAGATTATGAATAAGACCAAGGGCTAAAGAGAAGAGCTGTTATGTAATGATAGGGCCCCCTCCTACCCTAAGAAGAAATATGACATTTTTGGATATCCAAAAAAAACCCCATTAATATGCAGCAAAATGGTTAATAAAATTGTTTTTCCCCTCTTTTTTTGGGCCTGCATGGGACTGGCATATTTGACAGAAAATGTTCTCTGTGAACTGGTATTACTGATATAAATGGTGGAGCAACCTCATCTTTTCCTGGTAGCTATTAATGTTATGTAGCTGGGTTTTATTGCAATACAAAACCCTTGCAACTCCTTAATACAGAGAAAGGCATAAGAATGAGTACCTCTGAGCACAGAGAAACACAGCATCACTTGTGACTACACAATTAAAAAAGGTGTCTGTGTATTCCCATTATGTCCAAAAAGGAAAAAGCCAATCTCATATATCAAACAGAGTCAAGGATACTGCTTGACATGGATTAGTTTATATTAAAGAAATGTAGCTCCATGCATCAGGGAACATTAGTGAAACCTGACCTCATCCATCACTGGCTCTCAGGCAAGTGTAGCCATATCCATTTGTTTCATGAAAATTCAGGACTGAGCATCAGTTTCTATTGGGTAATCCTGACACCGCATAGTATTACACCAGACTGAAACTCAGTACTATAAGTCATTATAATTTACTCCTGCTAAAATCAACACAACTGTCACTTACCACTTAGGCACTCCTGTTACACAAACTAGTGCCAACAAAAAACCCTCAAACCTCAAAACCGCAAAATAGCTGTCAGTCAGGACATATTTATGAGTCACAGCCTTAGATCTCACCAGGGAATATCACACAGGCTGAGTGTGTTTCTGATGGTGCCAACGCAATGACATGAAATGACAATGCCAAAAAGCTGAGCTTTCTCCCCTTAAACACACCCCCTGGCTCAAATCCATTGTGAGAACCAGACTCACTTGTGTTCAGATGGGTGTGTCTCATGTAATTTTAAATCTTCAAACTCCTAGCAGGGAGGGTGTGGGACCCATGGATCTGCAACCTGCTAGGGCTGCAAATGGAGGCCATAGATGATGTTTTAGTGTCCCCAAAGTGATACTGTAATTGGTCAGCTAAGTCCCACCACTGACATATTTTCTGATTTCAGAGAAGTTCAGCATGCTCTTTTCTGAGCAAAGGGTTAACAGATTAACAACACAAACTGGTTGTTTTGGGTAGAAAAAAACAGTGATGCTGTATATAAAAGTATTCATATTAAAACACATGGCAGTCTTGGAAAAGTACAGGGTCAAACATCAAGGAAATAAATGTGAAATTTTATTCCATAGTTTCTCATGTGAATTATATTTTTGGATCATGGCACTCACTTTTTAATTCCCAATATGCAGTTCTTTTTTCAAAAATCCATTCTTACCAGAACAGGCAGGGAGGGTGAGAACCAGAAAGTCTCCTTGGGTTCCTGTTGTGAAAGGAGCTTGGATTTTCATAGTATGGTACATGCTGCTATGTAAATCATGTGCCTCAAGTTTTACCTCTGGGTCTTCTGGAATCTCTTTGTGTCCCTGAGTCAAGTAACTCAGCTTCAATCATCAAGGTACCTCAGAGAAAATTATAATAGGGCATTATTTTATAATTAAGAATGGAAATTCAGTCTCCCAAATGGTCATGAAATTAATCCCTTTTCATCTAGCATTTTCAGAATGAGAAACCTAGTCTAATGCATCTCTTGACAGTAGCAACAAAATCATCATCCATCACTTTGCACCAGGGAAGTTCCTTCATTTGCTTCATTTTCAGTCTGGGAATACCATCTTCACACAAATGAATGAACACCAGAAAAACAGCCCTTCAGATAAATTGCCTCCTGGGGGTATATATCTTTAGATACTGCATTGCATTCATATATTAATATTATATGCATTACCTTTCCCATAAGATGAATAAAGTCCCCCTACAGCAGAAATCACCCTCTATATATTCACTTAATGATCAGGATAAACCTGCTACATTACCTTTAGTGTGGGAATTCTGATTGGAAACCAGGAAAACACCAGAGGAAAGGAAAATCTACTTTATGGTACTGAAAAGTAAATGCAATAGAATGTGCAGCTGATAGCCCTACATAAGCAGAAAGCTACTGTAACAACCTTGCACAAACACTAAACACACATTCAATTCTAAATAACCTTCATGTTTTCTCCATATATTGAGTACAATGATGCAGTGATAAATGATATTGAGGCTGGAAACCTTTCTAGAGAAAGAAAATTAAATCTGTTGCTTTAATTCAGCAAAGAAACTTTGCCCCATGTTTATGTTTTTAGAGGAAAAAGACTCAGCCTTTTACTTGCCTAATATTTGTTTTTTGCATTCTAGGAAGATTATCAGCAAGATCTTTGAAAAGAAAGCATATGCCTGTTCCTTCAAATAAGAGTAAATTACAGATTACTGTAATTGGGTGTCAGATAGGGTTGGAAATATTTTTAAGGGAAAGGTGTGGATGAGGCTCAGGACACTTATATCTTATGAAATTGTAAGAATTGCTTAATAGAATGTTGTCAATTAAGGGAGTTTGGTCTTAGTTTTATTACATAATTTCAGTAAAAATAAAAGATTTTCAGGCTTGAATTTTATGCTGAAGAAATTAAACTTCATTCATCTTAGAGAAAAGCAAGAGCATATAGAAGCTGATGTTCAAACCTCTGGAAGACCTTGATCGTGTCAGCAGTAGAGCTTCAGAGCTTAAATGAATGCCTGTAACAGGTGGATCAGCAAGGTACACATGTTACAGGTGGACCTTGCTGATCCAGCAAGGTCCTGGACAAAATCAGATGGAGAAATGTATTGTAAATGGAAGGAATATTGTATTGGGGTAAAGAAAAGTATTTTTCTCTCATTCTTCATACTATTTAATTAAATGCATGTTTATTAGTGCATTGAACAAAAGAGACTCCAGTAGAGGAATTTCCCACACTTGGAAGAGAAAATCAGAATACAGTCAAAAAATATTTCTCTAAAAAGGGACAAACTTCTTATGGGTCTACAGGAGTTTTGATGCTTGAGTCTCACTACCTGCTTTAATAGCTGTAGTTGAAGTCTGTCAGTCTATGGGGTGCACTATTCACCTCTTACACTCTGACAATCAGAATGCAAAACAGGCATTTGTTGCAGCTGTGGTTTGCATAGGCAAATACCAGGACATATTTCACTTTACACTGAGGGAAGCTGTTTTCATATATAAGTGGGAAATTCAGCAGGAATGGTTATATCACAGTAAGATATGGGTGGGCTGGGCCCATGGCTCCTGCAGATGAAGTGTAGGATTAGGATGGATTCTCAAGAGTTGATTCCGTCCATCAGGTGGTAATTTTGCACTGAAGTTCAGTACAAATTAGGTAGATTGCATTATTTTTAAAATCAAAAATATTAAAAAAAAATTAATACCCCACATGCCTGCACAGAAAACTGGCCTCATAGACTGGGAAACAGAAGTGCCTTTTCAAAGCCTTTAAGCAAGGTATTGCAGGAACCAGCAATAAAACTTGACATCCCCAAATAACTTGTGTCATGACAATGCTCTTTGATATCTCTTGCCTAAACATGTATAAACAAATGGATGCACCACTGATGATCTGATAACCAGCAACTCTGTCTTCAGGTTTCTCATCCTCTATGTGAGAAGTGGTTATAAAATATCACTGAATCTTTGAAAAACACTAAATCTTAGTTCAATTTACATCAGGAAAATGTAACTCCATGCTTCGCTGGATGTTGGAGGAACGCATGCATCACGGTAGATGTGGAATAGTCAGCAGTTGCTTTTCATGCTCTTTATTCTGAGGAAACATTTTTCCAGGCTCCACGTTTCATTAGAGATCCTTGCCCACATGTATCATTCTGTGAAATGCAGAGTGGGTATAATAAATCATATTACCACAGAGAGATGCCAACACACATTACACTAAAGAAATGCTACCTCATGATTTTTTTTTAATATTGAGGAAAGGTAAATCTTTCACATCACTTAGCACCATGGGAACACAGCCTGACAGTGAGCAACCTGGACTGGGAGAAATATTAATATTTCAAACCTTTAGCTAGAGTAGCATGTGAATAAAAAACATATAATTGTTTTGTTACAAATCTCTCAATCTAAACAGTTAGCTGTTAGACATTCTTGGTTATCTCTGCCAGAGATACCTGATTATGGAATTTTCCAATCCTGCCATGTAATCTTGCCATGTGGATAGTGCACTGCATGAAGTGTTGTTGCTGCCCAGAACACAATAGTTTTTTCAGTCCTTCCTTCCTTCCTTCCTTCCTTCCTTCCTTCCTTCCTTCCTTCCTTCCTTCCTTCCTTCCTTCCTTCCTTCCTTCCTTCCTTCCTTCCTTCCTTCCTTCCTTCCTTCCTTCCTTCCTTCCTTCCTTCCTTCCTTCCTTCCTTCCTTCCTTCCTTCCTTCCTTCCTTCCTTCCTTCCTGTCTTTAGAAAGCTCCTACAACCACATGGCCTTCTATGGGCCAGACTGATGGTGTAGGTCATTGAAGTCCTAAGCTCAGGTTTGTGGAATGAAGCCACTGCTATATTTTGTTTCCTTTGAGAGAAACAGGTTCCCAGAGCTCACCAAGGCTTTCATTGTAATAATAATAATAATAATAATAATAATAATAATAATAATAATAATAATAATAATAATAATAATAATAATAATAATAATAATAATAATAATAATAGAAAAATAACAACAATGACAACAACAGCAACAACTCATGGCCTACCGGAACATAATCACATAATCTTCAAAGTTTAATATTTTTTTGCATTATACTTTTTGGGGCCATGTTAAACTTCTTGAAAACTTTTGAAGTTCCAGAATAGCCAGCAAATTTTAGTTCATCCTATAGACTCAGTGTGCTCAGTATGATTCATGTACATACTCAATATCCACCTTTCCCTCCCTGCCCCACATGATACACGAGATGTTGCTTCAATTGTGAATCTTCCTCATGATATATAGCAAGAGCTTTCAAAAGTGATTTCAAATGCCATTTCTAGTTGTGAGATATCCTGAAAGGACCGTTTTCTCTATGGAAAGTTTTCTTTTCATTGTTGAACAATGTAAACTGGATTTATTTCCTGACATGTCTTCCAGACTTCACGTGAATAACCAGATATTTGCAGCTAACATGACAGCTACTCTATGAGAAGGAGGCATCAGTGTTACTCTGCTGTGTTCACCTGTGATATTATGGTACTGTGGGGTTTGCAGTAATTTTTGAGCCAGCTTCCTTTCAGAGTTCCCTAATCCACAGAAAGTTTCAAGGGACACAAGTTCTGGCATAACAATCTTTCCGTGCACATAGTGAACTTTGGCTGTTGGGCTCAACCCATCCACTATGACCACCAGTAGTCCATTCTAGGCAGTGTCCAACATTTCCTCTCAAGTGCTTTAGACTTTCATTGCATTCAGCCATCATCCTCTGGAGTCCACCAAGCTCTTGTGTCACTCAAGTCCTGGGCTGTGCTCATTACCAATGTCCTGTGGCATGAGCCTTGTGAAGAGACACCAAGACACGAGTGGAGTGGTCACTTACAAGAGCACTTGTCAACACAGGTGCTTCAGCATCTGCAGACCATGGAAGTGGCTTTTTTTTCTGTCTGTTAATGCAGTGATTTTGCAGTGTTATCATACCCACAAATACAACTCTCAAGCAGAAGCAGAGTATTTAAAAACATTTTTACTTTGAGTATTGATGACATTTGTAAAAAGCAACTCTGAAATATATCATTAATGACACATTTTCTTTTGACTCCAAAATTTTGTAGTACATTTATTCTATTTGACTGCATTTAAAATCCCTCCAGGCTTTCCCTTTAAATAACTACAGGAAGCCTCTTCCTCATCTGATATTTTACACAATAAAACTTTTGAAGAAGTTAAAGCCATAATATTGATGTATTGATGCCTGTAGCACAGCAAACTACTTTCAGTAACAGCTGTCAGGCTCAGTGCTGCATCAGATCTCTTGATAGTGTTTATAATTTACTTATCTTCCAAGAGATATCCAATGAATGTGGACAAGAATTTGTAACAAATAACTTCTTTCTTTTTTTTCCCCTGTATATTGAAAATATCACTGACCTTGCCAATTATAGACTTTTTTATAGGTTTTTTTGCTGGCAACATAACAGCAGAACTTGGCCATTGCTAGTTTTGACAAGGATGTATCTGCTTTTCAGTGTTGCATTTTATATTAGGCTCGATTTTGATGTCTTGTCTATATTTTATATATATATATATATATAGTAGATATGTGTGCTTATGCAAAAATATTCTTCCATATTTGAGGCTTTTTCAACAAGTATATTTTTCTTTCTCTTTTTCTTTTCCTTTTCTATCTCACCACAGATTACTTCACCTTGTTGAGCAGAAATAAAGAATGCTGCACATTACTAAGAATCTATGAATGAGTCCTACTAGGAGAATTTAGGATTGTTATCATAAATATTTTTAGAACATTGACATTAAATGGAAAATCACCTTCACTGCTAACTGAGACCAGTGTTAAGAAAAAGAGAGAAAAAATGTGGCAGTACAAGATTAAAGATTCTTTTTTGGTGATCCTACCTTATGGCTCTTGGTTGTATTTGTATTATCAGAAGAGGCTTCAGCTCTTTCTCACCTCAGTGCTGTATGTTGGTAGATCTCAGTTAGTTTTTCTGAAAGCCAGACTTTTAAAGTGCAGTGGAAACTAGTCTATCATAATAATGGTGTTAGAATCTCTCAAGTCTTGGGAGAGCAGGTAGGTCATTTATTAATAATATTGTCTCACAGATTAGGAAGAACCCTAAGACAAATCAACCTACATATGGTTATTAGTAGAAATAACAAGATATTGGGAACCCTTTGCTTCCATTTCAGTCTCTGAGCATTCTTATTGGAGTATACATTATTATTAATGTCTAGATTCTATTTCTAGGCATGTGACTGGAAACTTATTCAAGTCATGACTGCAAATGATCCTTGGAAAAAGTCTTGGGTTTTCCGAGAAAATTGAGGAATTGTCCAAGTCCAGCAGGTTTGCAAGAAAATATGAATGTCAGATCACAAGATGAAGGGGCATGTGAAGTTCTTGTTCCTATTCTTATAGCAATCAGCAGAGTAATTCAGAAGTTTTATTAAACTAAAACCTGTCACTTGCTATCTTTGTCCCAGTGAGATGCATGTGACTTATCCTAAACATTTACAGATTCCCCCACCCTATCCCTATCAGAGGGTCAAGAAGATCTCCCACTAACTTTTGTAGCTGCTTGGAGATAAGGCATGATGTGATACAGGCAGCTGTGGAGCAGCTGGAAGAGGTGTGATGACAAGGTACATTCTCATGAATGAAAGTTTGTGCCAACCATAGAGGAAATTCCTCTGGTTTTATCCAGGTTGTACCTTGGCTTTGACTTCCCAGCAGCTTTTAAACCCAAAGATCAATTAATGCCCACAGGCAAGGAAGAGGTCACACAAATCATGCTCTGCAGTAATAGCACTTCACTGTCAGTAATGGATGGTCTGGCCAAGACCTGAGCCTTTTCCTAAGAGGCATAGGCCACCAATATTCCTCAACTCTATTCCTTCACTTAGACCTACTGCTTTGCATAACTTCAACCTTACCATGAAGCTGCTGAGAAGGATTATTCAGTGAAGAAATGTTTGTTTTCCCTATGGCACACTTCAGACCTCAACAGTTATTCAGAAATACCTGATGGCCCACATTCATGGCCATGTGGGACATGGCCATACATGTCTGTTAATGAGTTTATGATTTCAGATTTAGTTTCCATCTCTTACCTCTCTATCTGCTGTTCATAATAATGAGCTCAGGGACCTGATTCACTGGGAGGAGGGAAATCCCTTAACGTTTTTTTTTTTCTCATTCCCACTTACAGAAGTAGTACTGGGACATAATTGTGCATGTAATCTCAGAGGTGTTTCTGCTGCATTCTTTCAAACCAGCAAAGAGCAAATTTTCAAAGATACGAGGAAGTCTCTATTTGTTACCCACTCTGAGAGAAGCAGAATGGTCTAAAGTCAAGAAGTTTTTACATCAATCCTTTTGGGGAAACTTAAAGTAAATCTGAAACCTCTTTGAAACTTACACAAGCATATTTCAAAGGAAGAGGTCAAAACCAGCAGAGAGCACAAACACACCACCAAAGTATAAATTAGGCACAACTTTTGCTAAAGCTATAAAGGGGGAAACACACAGCTTTTAAAAATGGCCTTAATTACATCTTGCTTCAGCTAAGATTGCTTGCATCCCTATAGGGAAGAATGCCTGATATAAAGAGGAGGTCTTGTTGTATTTGTAAAGATTACCATTGTTTGGAGAGATTCAAAAGATGAAAAGGAGCCCAGTGTGAGAGAAACAAGAGAGATCATGCAGTCCAACACCACTGAAAAGGCTTAGGGAGGCAGAGATGCAATTTCTGGGCATCATGCAATTTCTGAAATAACATCTGTTCCAATTAACCTCTTGTCCCTGAGAGTCTGAGCTCTCCATGAGGCTGAAACACAAGGCAGTTATCAAGCTGTCCCCTGGCTGACAGTCCATGAGGAGAACAGCACCAGCAGCCAACTCGGTGGGCCCTAGCAAGGTGAGATGCAAGGCTTGCCATCTGTGAAGAAAGACAGTGAGGAAAAAAACAGCAAGCTCCAAATCAGCAAACTCTTCTGATACACAAGTCATCCAGGACCATGCCTTATTATCAGGGCTCAGTGTGTGTCCAGAGACTGTCTTTGAGACAAAGTAACACTAGACTTCTGGTGCCATTTAAAAGAAGAATGAACATCCTCCATTGTAGCAGAAAAAGGAGAGGAAGATTGCTAAAATTATTTTTGTATTCTGAACAGTTTTTGAAATACTGCTTTCGCAAAATCCAAGGTGGAAGAAATGGCAAGCAGGAGGTAATTCTAGGTTATTCAATATTTGAGACAAAAAAGGCATTGAAACACTACCAGCAAATATGGCAGCATATGAGAATTAAAAGAGGAAAAAAAGCCAGTATCTCTAAAGATTCATGAACAGGCCATGTTCAGCATTCAGGAAAACTGATTTATCAAATAGACAGCTTCTTAAAAGAAAGTAGTGAAGAGATATCTATCCCAGTCCTAGTCCAGGATATATTCCTCTGAAAATCTTTGTAGCTGAATACATAGTTACTGGTGCAAGCCTTGGCCTTTAAAAGCACAAATTCTTAGTGTGTAAAAATTCTTCCTACAAAAGATCAGAAAAGGGAAACTGCAGTAGCCAGGTGTGTGTGGGAAGATTTGTGTGAATTATGAAGTTCAGTAGGAAAGAGGCTTTCTTGTCTGGTGTCTTAATCCCTGAGTTTATAAAATGTTACAGATAGTATTTACTCACCTTGTGCTGCACTTTCCAAATCTGGAACTTTTGTACTGCTGTTTGCACTGAAGTTAATGGCAATTAAGGCCAAGTATATTGGAACAAGATTATGCAATTGTACAGCTTCCCATATCTTCAGAAACTAGGGCTAACTCTGGGAGATCGGTGTTCATCATAGGTAGAAAACATGGGAGAGTGCTAAGTCACTTCATGATACGTGGGTAACTTTCCCATTCACCAACAAGGAGTCCCCTGCACTGGCTGACCACCAGTGTATGCTCATTTTTTGTTCTCCCGCAGGCTTCATGCTTTTGTATCTGGTCAATTGTGAAGAGTCAGGGGCTTTCGCTGAGATGCCCTTCTCTGGTTACTCAAGGAGGGGTTACAGGGCTTCTGTAGGGGACCATCTTCTTGTTACTGGGTGTGTTTTTTAACCATGTTTTTGATTCCAAACACTGCTTGTTTGGAAGAAATGAAAAAATGTGTTTTGAAAGCATCACCCCCATGATGTCAGCTCTCTGGGTGATAGGAATGCATCCCTCGTGTGACTTTATCACCTGTATTTCAATAAATGCAGTAGGAAACCAGACCTTCTTGCTGAATAACTATTCTCAGTCATGAGACTCCTTCTCTGGTGCGGTGATCAGCTCTGTTTGACAAAGAAAACCCCTATAAACTGCCCTTGGAGTCAAGAGAAGATTTGCTCTCTCATTCCACTGGTGTATTAGGTGCGGGATCTCACTTCTGCTTTTACCCTGTGGAGATGACTAATGACTTCCAACAGCTCTAAATAACACCTAAGCTGCTAAATCTCCTGTCTCCTTCAGCTTTGTTGCCTGGAATGTGCAGCTGAGCTGCTGCCTGGACAAACACCTCAGTCAGGACATATTAGAATGTGATCTGTCAAACAGCAGTTATACAATGGAAATATTAATGTTTTATTGTGCTGCTGCAGGGGCTATTTTTGCTTTAACTGAAATGATAACATTTGCCCTGGACATGTTCCCAGGAAGAGGATGGCTGCTTTTTAAGCCTCTTACTTTCAGTCATACACAAATTTTCCCCAGACCACAGGGTTGCATCTGCCCAAAAAGCTACCTTCACTCACAGCTCCTTTGTTGCCCTCAGTTCAGTACACACACGACCTTTTTGTCTTGGTTTTCCCAGGAAGAACAGGAGTGATCTTGCTACCTTGTTTGCTACAGCAATCCCAGGAAGAAGAGGATGCACATTTTAAGAACAATAGTGGTTTTACCAAGGGTCACCTTGCCCAGGGATTAAAACAGTCGTTGCAAATTCTTCCTTTTCCTGTTTTTAATCACTTTAATCTGGTTAGAGGTCTGCACCCATTCTGCTGGTTTACATCCACTCGTTGTTTTGCATCTCATGAGTAGAAATTCTTGAAATTTCTGTGTGATTACTAATGAATCACAATTAATTATTGTTGGTGTGCTAATTTACAAATCTCTCTGAAATTCACCATGTCTGCTAGTGAAGACTTGGTTTGGATTATGTGACTCATTTCTGTGGATGAAAATTTGAATGGACTATATTAAATTGCTATTATTTTTAATAATGTTTTTATTATTAATGTTATTTTTACAAGTGCTAGTGAACCATTGGTTGGCAATAGGCAATAGTTTATGTACCACAGAAAGCATTCTGGGAACTGATTAGATTCCTCAGTACTGGAGTATGGCAGGATATAAGTGGAAAATGTTTCTGCACAATGCTCAACTGTGGAAAAAGCCTAGGAAGATTTTGGCACTGTGACTGACCTTAGATAGTTACAAGGTAAGTAAACAATGCATAAAAGCAGTAGAATTCATCTGTCTCAGCAGTTTGTTACTTAGCCTGAAAAGGTCAGAGTGCCTAAATCCTACCTGCATTTGAGGAGACTTGGACTTGATCATCTCAAATCATTCCCTCCCCAATTTCCATAGATACTCAGTCAAATTGGCAGGGTGCAGTCTGCCCAGACCTACTTTAACTACTTCTCCTTTCTTCTTGGCAACAGTGGTGTATTTTGTGTACAATGTGTTAATATTCACTGAAGCAGGGCTGCACATCTAGCACTTCTCCTTCCCAGCTGAGTGCTCTAACCTCTAGACTGTGGAGTATTTCCTCTGGATCCAGTTCCAGCACAAAAGCTATTTATTTATGCTGTTCAGATTGATAGAACTTCAACAGAAACACAGGGAGTCACATTCACAAATATCTTATATAGTCTGCTGATGAGACTCTCTGCTTAGAAGAAAAGAGATATCCGGTATCTGTAGGTAAAAGAGGGAGTTAAAAGTAAGTGTCCTTTGACCCATGAGTATCCCAGTATCTGGCTAGCCCATTATGCTCTAAACTACTTGGGCAAAAGGGCTTTCATCAGCTCTGACTCTTCCTTTGTCACATGTAGGAGCAGATCTGAGAATTCCTATCAGCCTTGGTCTGCAAGCATTGCTATTACCTTGCAGCTGCTGTGGCTTGGGTATAAGTTAGATGATTTAGCACTGAATCCTCCCACACTCATTTTCCAAGATTTCTGGGTATGTAATTAACTCAGCTCTGCACATTCTGCACCTGAGACAAGCACCTAAGCATTTGGCACAGCAGTTCTACTCGCCACAGTACTCAGGCCTTTTGTTGGATCTGTTTGTCACCTTCTAAATTAGGTAGTTCTCTTGATCTAGCAGCAGTAAATATCTTTGGCAGAAACATAGGTGCTAGGCAACTGAGAGCAATTTTTTAGATTTCAGATCTGAAAAAGGCAGCTAGATGCTGGTCCTTCAATGGCATTAGAGATACTGCTCTTCAAACACCACCAAGGACTGCTCAGTACAAGAAAAGTGTCATGATTTAGGTCCTTGCAAAGTGTTTTTGAGCAGATGTCTGATGAATACACCCAAGGTCAGAAAGTGTGAATAAAATCATAGCATTTTTTGCTAGGTGGAGAAAAGTAATGCTGGAGCATGAGCAATGTAGAATACAACTTTATTAGAATCACTCAGTGTGAAAACAAAGATAATTCTATAGGTGTAAGGAAGAACCAGCCCTGAAAAGAAAGTACAAAAAGCAGTAAAAAGCCACAGAAGGGGACAAAGTTCCCAAATGCACTTTAAGAAAGATATCATTTTAAGTCTGTCTGATTTCTGCATTTGAGTCACACACAGAATCTGGATGTCCTTGAGCTATGATGTGGATGATTATTCTTCCTGCTGCTATCAGCATATCCAAGGTCACTTGCTCTGTTTCATCTCAGCTGGGTCAGGAAGGCATTGCTGACTCACAGTGCTTCAGGAGAAGACTGCAGGAGGGGGAGTGTGCTGGTATTGGGGGCAGGTGAAGTCATGGAATCCATTACAGCAGCTGCAAGGCTCCTCAGGGAATGGCCAGTGGCTCCTTATGTCACTGCCTGGAGCCCTGCAAGATCCCCCAGGGGAGTTCTTCAGTCACTCAAAGCAGATGGCCACCTGCTTTGAGGTGGGTGGGCATGCACAGTCCTCCTGTGCCACTGCACAATGAACAGCTTTTGTGGCTACTGCTTTCTGCTGGGGCCAAACTATGTTGGGTGGGTTTATCTTTAGGGCTACAGCATTGTGCATCCACAGATCTGCTGACTGCAGTGGCTGCCCAGGATGCTGGAATGAGCTCAGCCTTCGTGGTACCTCTTGGATGTGATGGAGAGCTTTATAGCTGCCATAGTCCAGAGGGGCTCTGGGGTGAGGTGAACTGAGGAAATACCAGTGCAGTGGTGAGGAGTCCTTTTCCTTCTGTCTTTTCTTGCTAAACTCCTGATTGAAGAGCACCAAAAATTCCTTCCCACTTCAGGTCAGTTATGTTTCCCAAATTATTCAATTTTCCTTCATAAAATATCAGTGTAGAGCCTTGTACCAGGACCCATCATAGACAGCCAGAATAGTTCTCACAATTACCCTCAAGGTATTTTAGTTGATATTAAACTAAGCCTTCTGTAAACAAGGGGCTCATACAATGAAATTATCCTCTGAGAGACAGTGTTAGCCCTTAATGAAGCTTTCCCCATACATATGGCTCTGTTGAATCTGCCCTTAGTAGTTAGTGATACAATTTGCAACTTTTCCTTCACTGAAATGAACGGACTAATTTGTCTGTCTTGACTTTTCTCAGCTGCTGATATTCACAAGGTTTGTGGGAATATAAATATATTTGATGCTTCTACTATTTTTTTAAAAATTGGCTTGAAACTAAGTCAACAATTTGCACAGTCTTTAGAAGGGCAAAGGACAGACAGATAACAGGACCTAAGTTTCACTGCCCGTGCAAGATAGGCTAAAAGACCTGTTTCTTTTTCCTAGCAGTCCTTAAGGGATTTCATGATGAAAGAACATGCCTGGAAAGCTAAATAATAAGGAAACTGTCATAAAAAGCAATGGCATTTTTTAGAAAATGCAAGGTAAAATAATTCCCCCATCCAATTTTCTTCCATCTGATTGGTGATGTGTCATATTTATGCAGGGAAATAGGTCTCTGAAAAACATCATAATGGCTCACATATGAGCCATCTTTTATAAATGGCTCTTTCTCTTTTATGAGTAGATTATTAACTCTCTACATACCATAAACAGAAGAAGATCTTGGATGTCCTAGAGAATTTCTCAAGGAAGTGATGAACTGGAGTCTGTGTTAAGGCACCCCAAGCCTTAAATTTTGAGTATTCATCCATGCTGAGAGTAACATGAACACTAAAAATAGACAAATGGCTGAAACTTGGATCTTTCAGATCTTTTTGGAAGATTTTTGACAAAATGTTCAGTTTCCAGGTAATTTTATTTCACACTGCAAATTTCTCTCCAGTTGTGAAGTGAACAGCAGGATGCTTTGGGTTTATTTCCTCCTGGTAGAGCTCTGGTTGTGGGGCCTTGCACTAAGGGATATATTCACATCCCACCACAAGCTTAACAGTGTTAGTGCCTCTGATCTGGAGCTCTGCAAACAAACCAGCCCTGGCATTCCTTTTTGTTGAGCAGGAAATTCAATCCCAAACCAGCAGGTTTTCATATATAGCTTGGTGGCTGTGTGCAGAAGTGAGGGGTTTTTGCTGGCCAATGCATGTGTGTATCCATGCTCCTGGGCAGATCAGCATAGTCAGAATAAGAGTACACTATCAAATTCTGGCTCCGCTCTAAGCTCTCAGGCAAACGGAAATTGCTCGGGAAAATTGAACAACTTTCACTACATGAGAAGAAAATATAATAAAACTAAAAAAAAGAAAAAAAAAAGAAGTGAATAAAAATTCAATGTTTAACGATAGTAGTTCAATTTGACCTACCCTCAGCTTTCTCTTTTGGGATTTTAAACCCTTTTCAGTGGCCCCAGGACTGCATCTTTCACTTCCTCTTCCTCTGCCTCTGAAGCAAGGATGTTTTGTGAATGACCTGGTGCTGTAGTCACACTCTGATAGCATTCATAGGCAGGGCAGCTCCTGGGGCTGGCAGGGCTTGCCTATGAAGTTGTTTCTAAACCAGAGGTGACATAAGAGCTTCCAGGCTCCTGTCCAGCATAGAACCTGGACAATAGGAGAACACATTAAAAATCTTCTTTCTTTTGCTTCCCAAGGGAGGAAAATGGGCTGAATAACCCAGCAGAGTCTGTGAGGACTTCTGACTGATCCTGCTGGACCCCAGGGAACAACAGGTCACTTCAGCTGCAGAAAAATTGTCAGCTATGGCAGCAATGAACACTGGTGAGTTCACCCACTGGTGGGTCTGGAGTTCAGCCTGACAATAGCAATCACACCTCTGTCAGAAGTCCTGCATCCTATGACAAATTGGATTGCATCTGACTGTTCCCCAGGGCTCCTGTCTTCTTCTGAAACACCCAGATCAACTTCCCAGATTTTTCTGAAATATCTTGCTGTAAACAGGTATAGAAAATGCAGTAATAAAGTGGAGCTACTTGTGCCAAAGCAGCTGTGTTGGTTGTGTGTTTAGCTGTACCCTGGAGGATCAGATGTAGGTCTGTGTGCTGTGTAGGGGTATGTGTCAGACCTGTTTGAGAAAGAAAGTGACTGAAGCAGATACAGGGTGACCTACCCTTCATACCTGGGTTTGTATTGGTCCCTGATACAAGCAGGTTGCATAACTCCTTTTTCTTAGCACAGATCTTTCCAATTAATTGAACAGGAGAGGAGTTAGGCCAGTGCTGAGGATTTGTGAAAGTCTTACCTACAGCATTGTCAGGAACTGGCCATTCAGTATGAATTAGAGAAAGAACAGATGACTTGAAATCTTATAGCCTAAATCCTATTAAGATATAACAGTTCACTTTTCCTGTGCAGCTTGAGAAGATAAGAAAGGAAGGCTGTAGATAGTAAAATATGTCTTGAAGTGTTTTGTCCTTTCCTTTGTTGATGACATTCTAAGAGATATAGAGAGAAAGACTCAGGAAAAGCCTAAGGGGACAATCTTGACAGAACTCCAACTAGTAATTCCTTTAGGCTTTTTACTTCAGTCCTGCTTTCCAGTGTTAGTCATATCTGCACAGAGGCTGGGGAATTATTCCTTTATCTTCAAGTTTTCCTTTCCTCAGTTAGATGTATTGATTTTCTACTCTGTTCTTCCATGTTCTTGAAATTACCACTGCACTCTTATCCCCAAATCCCTTTGTCTTCACCACTTGCCAGGTCAGGGTTTACAGCCCCACACTGCCAGAGGTTACAGAAACCCTGCGACAACAGTCACTGATCTATAAGTAGCCAGGGAGGTCAAGGGCGAGGAAGGAAAATATTGTAAGTCTTGTCTAGTTGGGGCTCAGTTCCAGGAGGCACAGAGTGTGACCTGCAGGGAGCTGAGGGCTCCTTTGGGGGAGCTCACCCCCACCCCGATGGCTGCACAGCAAACACTCAATAACGCTGCAGCGGCAGCTGCTGAGCTGCAACCGCTGCCACCGCTCATCATCATCCCCCTTCACCATCTGCCGGTTTTACAGAGACATTGTCTTGTGCTCTCCACTTAGGATAGGAGTTGTGGGGGCCCTAATTCTTCTTTGCAGCCGTTCTCTCTAGCACCAGTGGAGACAATGAATATTGATAGTGCTTTTGTGGAGGGGCACTCCTCTGCCTTCCCTGGGATCTCTGCCAGAGGACAAATATTGCTGTTTGACTGTTCCTCTTCAGATCTGACCAGAGATCAGAGAGTTAGGAAGTGTCCTCTGCAAAGTCTGACACTAATGCAAGACCCCATGGTGGTCAGTCCTGGGCAGACTGCCCTGCCAGGATTGTTCTTTTTCCCTGACAGCTGGAGAGCTGCAGGCAAGTAGCAGTTTTGTGTAGTAGCACAGTATTATATATAGCAGGCATAATACAAAATGAATGAGTGTTTCTCTTAGAATGAACGAATGAATTGCAATCTCACATCCAAAGAATTTGGAGCCGAGGAGCATGCTGTGAAACTGTTAATAAAGAAATATGTTTGCATCAAATGGCATCATTTCCTTTCTTTAAAATAAAATGTTTGATGGATTTGGGGTTTAATCTGATTTCACATACAGAATATATGTCACATCTTATCCTGTAAAAGCATCTGCTAAGCCTGGCCACATGCATACACAGATGCTGATTTTACAACACATGCAGTGGTAGGCACCTGAGAAACTGAGATCAGTGAAAAGCTGATAATGTGTTCTTGACACCACAGAGTGTGAAAGGAATTTACAGTGAATAGAGATATAAAAAGTAAAAACGTATATGAATGAGGGCTCCGAGTTAATAGCCATACCATCTTTGTCCTTTATTCTTCCCAAAGTAAGTAGGTAAGGGAGCAACAATGCAATGTTTGCTGGAGAGCTCATTAGCACTAATGGTATTATGATATCAAGCACGGCTGAAAGGTGAACTTTGAAGAAGTCACAAGTGAAGGTGACTGAGAGACAGCTGTATCACATGGAAGTAGGATAATACCAGAAAATTGAAAACTGTTCTCAGACTAGAACTGCCAAGATGTTTCCTTTCTGGAAAGACAAGAACCTGTGGTTTCCAATTTAAAACGTGTTCCCTGGATCTCAACCACTTCATCTGTATGAGTGAAATAGAGCCAGACACTCCAGAAGCTCCTGTTGTGAACTGCCAGCCAGCCACTGCAATGTCCCACCAGCAGCACTATGGTGGGCAAAAGGCATCCTCACCCACCCCACCCTTCCTTCTCCTGTCCAACCTGCAGAAGACACAAGGGGTTCAATACAGAGCTTCTATGCTTCCAGCCCTCCTGGTCCTCAAGGATTAGGATAGGGAATGGCTGTGAACACAGAGTTCAGGCATGAGGGCATCCTTGGTGAAGGCATCCAGGCATCTGGTGTTACAACATCACAGGATCTAGGCACTGAGCTAAGGCTGTTATGAATGACTAGACATCTGGGAAAAAACTGGTAAATGCCCTCTCTCTGAACTGCCTGCCCTTCAAAGTCTGTTGGAGGTTGGTTAAAATAATGCAGGTTGATTTTGTTGAACTAGCTAATTCCAGTGAATCGCAGGATTGAGAATTGTGTTTGCCATCTCTGCTTTGCTGCTCAGTGTAAAGACCCTAGGTGTGCTGCTCTGGCACC
The DNA here is from genome assembly GCF_037042795.1 of Molothrus aeneus. Classification (NCBI taxonomy): domain Eukaryota; kingdom Metazoa; phylum Chordata; class Aves; order Passeriformes; family Icteridae; genus Molothrus; species Molothrus aeneus. The sequence goes on from NC_089646.1 coordinate 116,272,338, forward strand.
TTCCAGGAGTTAGCAAGCAACAAAGACTAATGGATTGTTTAAGTTTTTTAGATTTTATTCAGGATAGGTACATTCAGGGGAAAAAAAAAAAAGAAATTTTCAGGATATTTAGGATAAAAATTATAAAACTATTTAGATGAGATTAACGAATTAATTAAAGGATCTATTGGTCTAGAGATTTACAGGTTACAGGATCTATGGGTCTAGAGGTGTTACAGGTAATATTTTCATCTTTTGCAAATCAACATAGCCATATATGAAACAAGGCAAGGCCCAACTGAAGCAATATTAGAGATTTAAAAAAATAGTTTAAGTACCAGAACAGCACTGAAATGCTGTCTAGCTAGATATTGAAATACGTCTGAAAATCCAGGATTGAAAACCTATAGAAATTTTTTAGTAGCGGGCTTTTGCTAAGAAAGGCAGTAAAAGGGATTAAAGGTACAACTGTGTTTCTTGGAGGGTGGCTAGCTAGACTGAATAATTAAGGGCATTGAACTCCAGAGAAGAATGAAAATTACTTTGGAGTAAAGGTGATCTAAACAGAGAACTTTAATTTTATACCCTTTGCACTACAGGAGTGGAATAAGGTCACGTTTGAAAGATTAGATTCTGCTGCCTCAGTTTTGGCTGTGCTTCAAATGACAAACCCAGATGGAGATAACTTTCAGCTCTGTGTTCCTCTAGGAGAGACAAGTGTGAGGTCAGACTCATGGTGACAGACCACAGCACCTGCTGCAGAAGGGATGGCCTGGCTTGTTTGCCTGTTTGCCTCTGGCCATAGCTAACAGGCAATCCCTGCCACCAATCAGTCTCCAGGATGGGGATGAACTCGGGTTTTTCAATCAGACAGTTGTTTATAAAATGTTAAACACCTCTTCAGGCACAATAAATGCCATCAGCTTCAGCATAACCTGAACACAACTAAAACAAGCCAAACCTGAACATGCCTAATTTACTGAAAAGAGAACAGAGAACAGTTCATGCTCTCTGTCCCACCTACACTCCCTCACACTCATAACTTTTCTCAAGGAGATGACAGAAGGAAGTTTAGCTTTACAGACTTGCCTATGGCTCCAGGAAGTCAGACATAAGACCTAATGTTTCTATCATCTTCCATAGATTCAGAAGGTTTTGAGGGGGCTTTGTTTGTTCACTGGTATTTCCAAATGTTAGGACATTTTAATCAATTTTTATGGTACAGCTAGTGCCACGACCCATGACCTCATCTTTCCCCTTTTTTAAAATAATTTAAGCTGTTGATTTTTATTCTGTTATATATATATATCTATTCTAAGGAATTAGCTGGGAACTTTTCGCTCCTGATTTTAATATTTTTGATTTGCCCTCCAGTGGCCACCTATCTTTAACGAAGTTTTTGAGGGTTACTTAGTCTCTCATCAAGAAGGAAGCATTTTTTAGTCCAGCCGTTAACAGTTGGACTCTATGATCTTAGAGGCCTTTTCCAACCTAAATGATTTTATGAATTGTTGTTCTTCTTCAAACCCCCTTTAGTTTGTTTCAAATTTTTTTCACTTAAATTCACACCTTAGTTAACCCTTTTACATAATCAGTTTTCTCTCAATTCTGAAGAAAAACCCGAGTCTCTTTCAACTCTCTTGAATATGTGAACTAATGCATTTGGTAACAGGATTGGGTCTTATGTGCTGAGAGTTTGTACATTTAGTGTATTGAAAAGGAAGCCATATGAAAATTCTTGTTGTTGTGATCACAAAAAGGAATCTTTCTTCCCTGGAAAGACAGAGGAAGAGAGCATTTATCCATAAAAGAAAGGAAAAGAAAAGGAAAGGGAAATCCCTTTCACAGTTTTTAAAAGTTTTTAGTCAATTTAGTAAAATAAAGTGACCCTCAGGTACAGACTGACAGGTTCTGAATGCCACTAGGGAGTATATTCTTTCCGTTACCTTTGTGTCCTTTGACAGAACAGGGTGAGGCAGGAGCTGTGTGAAGGGATAAAGCTTTGCTCTGCTATAGCAATGCTCCAAGGGAGAGCTCTGCAGGCATCACCTGCTGAACTGAAATGAAAGAGGTGCCTGTCTTGGGAGGAGCAGACAAAGAGGCAATTTCCTTCTTAAGACATAGCAGTCCATGGAGATCTATGTTGAATCTCCTTTTTCAATGAGAAAAGGATGACTTGGAAGTTGCACTGCCAAGATTATATGAGTGATGTAGGAGAGACCGGCCTGATTTTCCTTTCTGGACTTCCTTTGTGCCTGTATTGGCCCTGACTATGAGGGTCTTGAACCTAGGGGAATCATTTTTTCACAAGAAACAGCAGAAGATAGAGCAATATTATATGGGAAAGCACTAAGCACCCTATGCTCATTCTTCTTTGATCCCTAGCACAAGTCTGAAGCCTGTCCCAGTTCAGTGACACTCGTGCTTTACTGGCCCACAAAATACCTCTGTGTGCTTTCTACAATCTTCTCCTTTCATGCTTCATTTGCTGTAAATGCTGATGCAACACAGCAGGCATCAGCAGGGGCACTTCTGTGCCCAGCCCAGGATTTAGGAGATGGTAATGAGGATATCCAGCTCCCCTTGCATTCTTAATCAAGCAAACATTTAGCCAAAAGCCAAGGAAATCTTGGTGCTCTCTCATCACACAGGAGGACCCACCTGTGCAGCCAAGTGCAGGCAGAGTCCTCAGCAGCATGCTGAGCTGGCTACTTGGTTTCCCAATCAAAATATCTCTCACCTGGCCTTGCCAGAGAAGGGCAGAGCAAGCTCTGTTCTATTAACCTTAAGCTACTCACAATTTGGGTTCCTTCTGCTATAGGTTTTGGATTTCCTCTTCTAGCAGTTGTTGGTTTTATGGGCCCAGACATTCAGCTCAGGGAATTCTGTACAACCTTGCAATTCACTAATATGCAATGGGTTTTCTTACATTATAGCTTCTAAAAGCAAATACCACCACTGTATTCCAAACAATAAATGTTTCAAAGGTCTTTATACTAATGATTCATCACATGGGCTCCTTTTTTATAATGTTCAACTCCTTTCATGTTTAGAGACTAAGGTGATATTTTAATACACTGTGTCTCACATATGAGAGAATTTAACTTTATTCAACCAGTTCAATAAAAATCAACCAATGAAATACTATTGAAATAAATATTCAACCTTGTTCCTAAATAGTCCATGGGGTAGCATCTTGAAATAAATCAATAATAATGCATATATGCTGGACTTTAGTCAAGTGAATTGATTTTTCACTTAAAAATAGCAAGTAGTTTGACTTGTGTCTTCTTGAAACAGTGGGAAAACTAAACAATAGCCCATGATCAATATAATGCCCATAAATTAATTTTAGAGCCTAAATGTGTTGAGTAAGCTTTGTATCCACTGCAGATATCTACATTTGTTGAAGGTGATAAGAATTGCCATCAGGTGAGAACATCTACAGATATAATAAAGAGAGCAGGCCTGTATGCAAACGTAAGAGTAATTGAAACCTTGACTACATGTAACTATTCATGTTTCCCTAGTGACCTAAATTCTAAAAAATTCTATTAGCTGTAGGACAAAGCTAAATCTTCATAGCCAGATATAATTATCAGTGTCAACACCACATTTCTGGTAGAGAGAATAAGGAAAAAGAAGAGTATGCCATTGTAAAGCAGTTTTCCATTGCTCTTCATGACCTGTATCGTCAGGCAGTTTATACTCCTTTTCCCTTATAAAATAAACAATATTGAAAAGAATTAGCAAAAAAGCAGGATATATGTGCATTAACAGTCTGGGTTTTAAGGCAGAATCTGACTTTATTGCATGGAACATCCCTGTCAGGAGAGCACCAGCAGCAACTTGAACACAGCAGCTTTGCTCAGTCTGGGCTGAAGAGGCTGAAGCCTGTCTGATATCACCTGCTATTTCCAACCTTGATGAAGTTTGTCCACTTTCTACAGTCTAGGAGAAAAATGGTTTCATCAGTAGCAGCTCTAAACCCTTGTGGTGCTAACTCAGGTTGTCTGTTGGTTTTTTCCCTGCTTCTAATGTAATTAAAGAGAGGACAAAGCAGACTTATTCTTCGCAGGACTGCTGAATGATGAGAGCCCAGTAGGGTCACCTGCAGGGTATGCTGGAAAATAACACATGCTCATAGCATCCTGAACCAGCTTTGATTTTTTTTTCCTCAGTTTTTTCATAGCTTGATGATTCTAAAAAATATTTGAATTAACATCACAAAAAGAATGAGGTAGTAAAGTCTCTTGCACCCAGGTTAAGACATGCTTGAATGAGGATACATTCAGTTAGTCAAAAACTCCTCTGAAGACTCTTTTGAAGACACAGTCCACACAGACACTTCCTTGGAAGCAGACAGGCTTTTCTCTGTTTTAACCAGGATGCTGTGCTAGATGGACCATGTGTCTCATCCACCATGGCAGTTTTTGTGCTTGTTTCTGCTCTGGGGATGCTTTAGTAACTATGTTAGGAATCTGGAGTCAAATATGACAATGAATCCTAAAAAAACTGTTCTGCACAGATAAGTTACAGAATTTGCCTGTGGCCAGCAACACTGACCATGTTTCCTAACATGAGAAAAATGAGCACTGGCAGTGTGTCAGGGAAAGAGGCTGATAGGGCTTGCAGAAGAGGCATCCTGAATAGAAGCAGCATGAGTGACATCTAAAGAGAATTAAAGAAAAGGAAAATGAGTCTGAGTAGAATTGAATTAATAATGGCAAAAGTTAAAATCTCTATTCTGCAGTCTGAGTGCTTCATGCATTTCAGATTTCTCTAACCTATTTCCTTAGCTGAATTTTAATGTTTTAGATAAGTTACGTTGCCTCTGTTTGTAGGGAGGAGGTGAAGTGTTATGTTCAAATAAAATTTTAAATTATTTTTAACTGGTAGCTGACTCCAAATATAGATTAAACCTTCATGTGTGATAATCTTAGGCTAATATTCACAGCAACTAATAGTATTTAACCCTTGAAAACAGCCTAGCCTGGTGCTATTTATGCAATCTGGTCTTTCCCAAAATTTGGAAAATGGAATTTTTCTTCATGAAAATTAATCCAAATCATAGTTTTCACCTCTAAATTCCCATGTTATACTTAAAGCCTACCCTTTCACTTCTTAGATTTAGCATGCCGCAAGCAGAGGGAATCTCTACTGTCACCCTTCCAGCACTGTTCTTAATTAAGGATAACTATCCAGGTTCCAACACAGTAGCTTATATGCTGTTTAGTTTCACCATTTTATGCAAGTGGGGTAAGCCAGTGCTACCTGGAGTTACAGAAAAAGCCTCAGCTCCTGGATCCACTTCATTGTGCTTTAGCTGCCATTCAGGACTTGGAAAATATTCTCTTTCTCCTAGTCAGACAGCAAAGTTTCAAATTATGATTAATGTGTTTGGAAGTCAAAAAGATTCAATTAATATAATAAGCAGACAGTGTAGACCTCTTGGCATTTGAAGCAAGCTCATGCTTATGCATAATAAATATTAAATGATTTTTGTGTTTCAGACTGGTACTATATATATATATATCCAAGGATTATAGACAGTTTGCTTCCTTTGTCTTTTTGTTCTGAACAATATGACTTCCCAGAATGTGTTACATACATGTTTTGGTGTCACTATGTACACTTCCCTAAGATTTATACCCTGATTGATGGTACATGAAATGGTGAATGGATTGCCCCAAGCATCTTTTTATGTGTGAGTATCATAGGGGAAAAAAAATAATCTGTAAGACCTTATCTGTCAATGTGGCTCAACAGGAGACAGTTCTGAAAAAGGGGATGTGCCCCTAACTGTCTTTGGTGCTGCTGATGCCATGCACTAAGCAGTAGCTTCTTTGAAGGAAAAGGTACTTGACAAAATTACTATATTCAAAATTTTACTTAGTAACAGTGTACCACAGCAAACTGACCTCAATTACATTTATTGCTAATGAAACCCTCACAGAACTACACAGTGGTGATGAATGTACAATATCTTTAATGTGATTATAGGGAAAAGACCCCCTTTTTCACCATTCACCTTACCATTTCCATGATTATTTGTTATTCTACCTCAGTTATCTGAAATTCTCTCCTTGCATGTGATGAGGTGGAACCATGCCCAGAGATGCAGTAGCTCTTGTTTAGCCTTTTCCTTGCATGTCTTGGAATGAGTTCTCTGATGAACCTTACTAATTTGCATTTTGATATTTTACCTTCCCCCATTCCTTTTCCCCTCTCTGTTCTTCTCCAGCTTTTCTTCCTTACTCCGAGAATTTCAAGATAGCTTTTCAGGGGGGATTGTTTTCCCTGCTTTCATCTCTACCTCCCTCAGCTGCGCTATTGTAGATGGCTTTGTTTTTCTTTAATGGATTTTCTTGTAGTGGTGAATAATTGTTTGGTTCACTGCTTCGTTTTTCATGCTTCATTTGCCTCATGTTCAAACTTTTGCACTCCCTTGAGCAATTTACTTTTGTTGCTCCTGCTTTGCTCTGCAGCCTGTGGCTAGGATGAGTGCTCAGTCTGGAGTTCAGTCTGAGGCTTCTCAAGGCAGCAGCTGTGCCTTGCTTTACTTCTGGTTTGCTGGTTTCTGTAGCATGAAAACATCATTTTCCTACTGGTGTTTTGTACCACTGGCTGGTGAGAAGGAGCATGGAGCTGGTGGGTTGGCCTTTAGCAGCTCAGGGGATTGGCAGCTGGTGGCAGTAGAACAAGCAGAAATTTCTCATCTTTGTGACAAAAGGCAGAGCATGAACTGAGAAAACAGGTAAGGACTGTGTGCTGATTGGATCTCTCTTTGGCTTGTCTTTGGATCCTACTTCTTTCAAGTGTTACTCAGTAATTGCAGATTCTGTCTAATATATATGACCTTAAGTAATATGTCACCATAGGCATTACCATACATGTGACTATTTCTACTTACAAATGTGCTAGAACAGGAAAAAAAAAACCCAAAACTCATGCAGAAATAGGGATCCTGACTTTCTAGATGAATTGAAAGTTTGCATCTAGTTGAAGTGCTGGGGTTGCATGCTCATTCTGGCCTTTTCAAAGTGACCTCAGTCCTGGGTGGAGTTTGTACCTCCAATTCCTTCCAGGTCATTTTGCTGGGTACTTATTTACATGAAAACCAGGTCAGAGGAGAGGGTAAGAATTTCCTATGCACTTTGTTCCAACTGAGAGGTAGGGTTGGCCCCCTGATGTCCACTGTTACCTGGGCCTTGGAAGTGTTTTGTTCCAGGTAAGCAGTGTTGACCAAACGTAGCATATAAGTGCCTTCTCTGAATTACAGTATTTTTCCATAAGGTCACTGTGTACTTGAAGAATTTGGTCAGGTACTACAAAAACAGTTGTGGAATAATGATATTTCAACACCTGCTTTTGCCCTTTTCTCCACAGTTTTTCTTGTAGCAGATGCCAGCTTCTGGGAGTATACATGGATGTCAAAATTTGAATTACAGGCACACTGTGTATTTCTTTCTTTTCCAGGTGCCATAGCCTAAATCATGCAGTTTAATCACTCTGAAAGGAAACAAAATAAGAACAATGAGATTCCAGCCAAATTTAGGTAAAAAGATCCAGTTACTTGATTATAGTAATGCACATAATGTGCCTGTGCATCATTAGACTAAATGCAATCGTATCCCATTATATTCTTGTATTTATTCACTGTGGGGCCCAGAGATCCATATTTTCATTTTGCAAGAAATACTTTTGTTTGACCATTTGCATGCAATCTATGTATGCAACTGAAAAATCCAATATTATGGTGTTTGAAAAAAAAAACCCTCTAATAAAAAGGGATATCTAATAAACCAAGCAGTTGATATAGACTTTCTTGTGAGAAATTCTACATTTCAAAGTGATGCTTTGGTTTGTTTTATTTCTGATACAATATTAAAACAAATCCCTTTGCTAATGTTGCCCCAAGCAAAATATCATGTTTTAAATCTTCCAGAAACAAATAAAGACAGCCTAGAGCTGCCACAGCCTGGGTCCCACTGAACTCTTAGAGCCAGCAGAGAAGTGCAGATGGTGGAAAAAATTGCTGGATATGAGTGAACTGCAGGTGACTTTGGGCTGCTAGAAGGTAGATGGAAAGAAGAAAGACTGAATAACTGAGGTAGTTAAGGAATGGTACTCCCCAATTTAATGTTCCCCACTAGGACTAACCATTTGCTGCTCGCTCACTCCTTCCTTCCCAATCCCCTCCCCCTGTAGTGGGATGGAGAGGAGAAATGGAGGCCCAAAGGTAAAAATCTTTGGTTAAGATAGGAACATTTTCCTGGAAACAGCAATGATATAAGGAAATGAACAGTAATAGCAAGAATTGTACAGAGGGTACAAGAAATTAATCATTTGCATATGAGTTCCCACCCCCAACAACATCCAACCACTTCCTTCACTGCCCTACCCTGACCCAGAGGTGACTCCTTCCCCTGCCCCTGGAGAATGACATGAGGTGGTATAGAATAACCTCCAGAATCCAGCCATGCTCCCTCCTGACTACTGCAAAACTTAACCCTGTCTTGGCCAGAATCAGGACATTATCTCTTCAGCTCCCCTTGTGAAATATATGGTTGACTAGAGAGTAGTAGTTTGGCCAGGTAGGATGAGGCTTTAAGCAACCTGGTCTAGTGGGTTGGAAGTAGATGATCTCTGAAGTCCCTGCCAACCCAAATCATTCCATGAGTCTTTGTTCACTGGATTTTCCATTCCCTTCCCCACACGAGGCCCATATTAAGCTGAACAGTTCCAAGAGACTTCTTCTGACCCTGAAAATAAGTGCACAGGTCATAATCATGTGGCTTCTCCCATCTCAAAAGCAAAACAGAACTGCAGGGAATCTTTATCTGTATCTAAATGTGGAGTATCCCATGGCGTGTGTCACCTTGTGAAGCATTTCAGCACTGTATGGAGATCACAGATCTCATGGGCCAAAGACACATGGGGCAGGAAAAATGCAATTAAACAGTACAAGTTGTCATGGAAACAGCTAGACCCCGTGCCCTGACTCTTTTTATTTCCTGGTACACACAAATCTATACATCTCTGGCCAATTTAAGTGGGTGCTTCCAGTCAGGGTCAAGGAAAGTCTGCAGCAGTCATCCCTGCCAGGGCATTTTACCTTGTAAGGGGCTTGGTGTGAGGTGTAGCCTTCAGGACAGTCCTCAGAGCTGGCAGTGAGACATGGGGTCTTCAGGAGGTTTTGCATGGTGCAGACAAACAAAGCCAAAGTTGATGTAGGACATGGTCAAGATAAAACAAAAAAATAAAATAAAGAACCTAGGGTGAGATTAAAACAAATATCCAGCTGAGGTTTATAGAATTTTAAATTAGGTCATAGGCACATGATTGACTTAGACTGGGATACCAGTTTACAGCCTATTGCTTCAGCAGCCCACTCCAGCAGCCACTCCAGCTCTGCCAGTGCACGCTCTCGCTGTAACTGAGCTCTGTGTGCGTCTGAACTCTGAGCTGGCAGAAGCAAGAACCCATGCATGATACCACCTGTCTTCAGGGCTGGCCTTCTTTGGGATGAGCTTTATTTCCCCAAGGACATCATAATGCATAGAATCTAAGGCCATTGAAAGATTTCTTTTCAACTATTCTTTCTTGGTTTGTTCACTTTGGGTATGTTTTCCGTATTTTGCTGTTGAAAGTAGGAGATGAAAGGGAAGGGAAAGACAGAAGCAAGAAGGAAGCCACTCTTATGTTTCCCAGAGTAAAGCAGCTGCAAGTCTTCTTGACCTTCATGTGGACTGCACAAAAGAAAGACAAAATTACTCCCCCTGCTCTGTGCCCTTTCAATATTGTCAAGATGGTGGCCCAATTAATGCTGTGTGCTAGGCATGCAGAATGGCAGGGCTTTATTTAGTCGCAAACATCTTCATCTCTGCTGAATGAAAAGCAACTAATTCAGATTTCCTCAGACTGCACAACCAGTTCCTATTAACAGTAATTAGAATGAAGTATGTGCATTGAGGGAAAACAGATGTAAATGATGAAGAGATGGCAAGCCCGGTCTCATTCCCTCCAAATAGTTATCGCCACCTTACAGCTTGAAGTGTCTGTCTGCAAAATGTCTTCAGAAGGATTTGGAAATTGCCTTTGTGAAGTAAAAATTTTGCTATTGGTTCTATTTATGACAATGTTGTCTTACGTGTGTGAAAGTTGAAGGAAATTATTTATTACGCAAAATGTATATGATACCTGTGCAAATAAAAATTTTAAGGAAGATATCAGTAAATATTTTCATTGGATTTTTTTTCCCTGCTTCTGTTACCAAAAATATTATATAAAAAACAGCAGTGTAAAAAAACCCCTTCCTACCTTCCTGTAACAGGATTATTTCACAAGGGGTGAAAATCTGTAAAAAGCTGAAGAAACTGAATTCAACAGTCAGTCTAGCATTAAAGAATTAAAAAAAAATCTCAGGTATGGTTTCATTTAAACATAAATTATAATAAGGATAATCCCACCACCTAAGGTAAGGATAAGTGGATGGATAAATCACTCTCTGAACATAGTAATTGAGAATTCATGCTTAGCATTTAGTTGCTACCATTTCTTCAGACAAATCTCAGCTTAAATTTTTAAAAGTTGGTATCAAATGACCCACAGATGTTTGATTTTACCTTTGAAGTGCCTTTCACTTCAATTTTGGTTACCTTTCTGCATAGTCTTTGGACAATGGAGCCTCCATCTGCTTACTCACCTTGGAAGCCCCTAAGAAGGCAATCTGGCTGAAATATTAGTTGTGTTTTAGCATAGAGATTCTTCTTGTTCTATTGATGTAAATGACTGTGTCCATTAATATCAATAGGATCAAGATTTAATCCCAATCCTCTACAATGCTGCACATTTTCAGGGTTAGCTTCTTGAAATCAAGAGGAGCTAGCTGGTTTAGAGCCCATTTCTTCCATGTCTCAAATCAAAGGGAACATAAACAGATGTGCTGGACAACCGCAGCAAAAGCACTGGACAGTTTTGAAGCTCACTACCTTACCTTGGCTAGTCATGTGAAGTACTAGGCTGTCCTGTAGTAAGCTAACAATAAACACTTTTATCAACTTCCATTTTACCCTAGTAAAGGAGGAGGTCATTTATAGACAAAATTTGCACTCACCTAACACCTGAATGAGAACACATATGGCAAAATAAGACTCGGACATAGGTTTGAAAAAAACCACAACAAAACACCATTGAGCTTGTTCTTGGGTATTGCTCTCTTCTCCCAAGTGCTGTAATTGAACAATCTTTATTTTCACAAAAGTGCTGTTACACACAAGCTCTTAGTGCTTGAGGATCAATGGGAGATGTTGGAAGGTGAAATTTAGACTGACAGAGAAAAAAAGGGCTTTTGCAGCACATTCCATTATTTTTAAATAAATGACCTTAATGCATGCTTTAAGCAGGAGCTAGCCTTGAAGAATGGCAATGGTAAAAGCACTGCCAGCTGGACTGGAACATGGGCCCTTTGTTCCAAATATTATGTATTCATTCTGGATCTAAATGAATATAGGATTTTTTCCCATGCTTTAATAATGAAATGAATGCCTGCCCTCCCCCAGGGAACCGACACTGACCAAGAGGCAAGCAGTTGTCAGACAGTGCCTGCAGCAAAGCTTGCAGCTGCTCCAGATCAAGCTGCACTGAAGAAAAGACTATTAGGTCTCTGGGGATGCAGATAATAGACAAAAATGATAATGTATGTGGACAAAAGTAGAGGACAGTAGTGCTTTCTGGGATTAAGAAGCAGGCAAAAAAATGGTTTTGTTATACCCTGCAAAATGATTGCTGACTCTCGTTTTAGGATGACCCCTGACCTGAGGGAAAATAATGGATGGCCCATCTGCTTGATACTCAGGAATCCTCAGGCACCATTTTGTCCTACTATGTCAAAACTGGTGTTAGAATTATGAATGTGTTACCATTTGTCTTTCCTTTGTTGTGTGAAACAAAGGTACCAGATCCTTACCAAAACTCCCCCCTGCAAGCATGGTTCCTGCTGCACAGGGATGAGATAGAGGCAGGTTTTCCCCGTGCAGCCTGGCTCTGTGTTCATTATGGAGGGAGCCATCCATCTCAGCTTGGAGCAGGAGCTCCTCCAGTGAACCACGGATGGCCCGAGAGCTGCTAATGGGATGTGGAGGTTTCATTACTGTGCTGCTCATCTGAAGCTGGGCCAGCTGGGGAGAGACTGAAGGGCATTACTGTTTATCAGCTGTGGGAAATAGATGAGGGAATCTGTTCTGCTCTCCACTTCACATCACCAACAACATTTCCAGCTCTCTCAGCATTTGAGCAAATGTTTAATGAGAATCTGAGCTATTTTCCCTCAGTGGCAGCACTGTTCAGGCTGAGGTTGAACCATGCAGAACAAAGATGTTGTGCCTTAGTTCCTATGTTGTAACACTCTTTTCCTAGTGAGGCAATTCCATGGCCTCAACCCTGGAGCTTACACAAGATAGCAGAACCAAGATTTTAGAATTGGTGCTTACATTTGATGTTTCTTCTGCAAATTGGAGAAGGGCATCTACAGTTCCCAGTAATTTCACTGATGCTCAAGCGGGGTGATTTGTTTATTTTGCAGATGTGAAAAGAGGAGCACAAAAATAATGAAACAGCAATAATCATAGCATTAACACAAACAGGAAGCAATTCTTGTGTCTGTGTGGGTTTCAGTGCATTTTTATTATTTTTCATCCATTGTAGAAAAGATCTTTCTCCTGGGCCTGATCCAGGACACCAGGAGGTGGCATTGCTCGTGGAGAAGAGCACAGAGATCGTCACTTGCAGGCATCTAGTCACCATGAACATTGCCTGAAGTGTCCCTGTGTTTGTGCTGTCTACACAGTCTGTTCCTCATGGTGCTATTGCTTGGAGCATTTATTCTGATTATTTCTTGCATACAACCTTCATCCCATTCTTTTGCCTGCAGCAAGCTTGGGCAGACAGAAGTAAATTGGCTCCCAGCTGTAATACCAAACCTTGTGTGTCTCCTCCTGGTTGCCCAAATGCCCCCTCCAGCATCATCCAGCACCTGTGAGGATGCAGGAAAAGATTTTTCTATAAGGAGGAAAAGAGCCAGCCTGGATCCAAAAGGTATGGCAGCAAGGTATAATCAAATCTGCCAAATCCAAGAGGATTATTATTTCAATTCCATTTTTTTGTAATTGGGAGCAGACAAGCTGCAGGTCACCTTTGTGCGATGTACACCAGTATAAAATCAGCAGCACTCACATAATATCCCTCACTATTAAGGAACTGCATTGTCTACTGATAGGAAAGGGAGGGTAGCTCAGGAATGCAGCTCCTGTCCTGAGTTCACCTGAGATCCATGGCACTGCTTCATGCAATGCAGGGAAAATACCTTGTTTTGATGCTTTTTCAATGTGAAAACTGTGACTAGCCCTGTGACCTGGGAACTGCTGGGAGATTACCTGAGCGAGACATTAAGAGAGAGACAGGCAGAATAAACCCCAAACAAACATAGATCTTAAGGGAACAGTCTACCCTAATTCCCACTGTACACCTATGTAAGTACGCCAAGCTGTATCTGGGATACCAGACGGCAACTCTAGAATTTCACTCACATAAATGTTCCCAGCTATGATGTTACTATATAATTACATTTGTTTTATGTGGGGTGACAGCTAGAGGAATCTGACTCATTTGTCAACTTCAAAACAAAGCTCAGTAATAACACTTTGCATTTCCATAAAGTTTTCATGTCTGGAACACAGAATGCACTTAATGATTCAGCAGCATCTTCATTTGGCAGATCCATTTTTCAGGTATGAGGAAGTTTAAATGCATAGAAATTAAATAACTTGTCTGAATCCACACAAGATTTCTGACTCAGAGCTGAGAATATAATTTAGAATAACTAAGACCTCATCTTGGTTTTAACCACTAAGCAACAATCTGTTTTAAAATAGCTTTTGCTTTTGGATTAACAGATAAAAAACACAATGTAATTTGCAATACATAGCTAACTTGATTTCAATGCAAGGTCCTCAGTGCCATTCAGTTTTTTCACTTCCTGCAATCAATAAAAAGCTAAACATATTCTCATAGCTTTAGTGATTTAGAGGAATATGAATCACTTGCACTAAAAAGGCGTAACATTCATGCTGGCATTTTAATACTACATTTCTCAGTAAATACCAAATCCTATCCTCCAGATGTGTAAAACCAGTGACAAAAGCTGTGATGCCATTACAAAGCAGCAGTCCTTCTGTAACATCTGCCCTTCAACCATAGAACTTCTCTCTTATTGGGCCACAAAAGAAGAACTTTTCTCTGAGACCCAGCTGGTCCTGGCTTGAGACTGCAACACATGAGGATTCATAGTTCTTATTCCATGGTCGTCTCAGGCTGAGCTGCAGATGCTCCTCTTTTCAGGAATTTACTACTCTATTTTCCTTCAGTGGAGACCTGTGACAACAATCCACACAGATTAATTGGTAGAAAATACAGTACTTGTACTATTTTATGTCTGTTGCATTTCAGTATGGATATTTCTTTTCCTTGTCATAGTCTATAGGCCAAACTATGTTCAAATGCCTATTTTTTTCTTGTTTTGTTGTTTCATACATTCAGGACATTGCCTCTCTCAGTTGTACCTTTCCCTTTTAATTTGTGCCTGGTCCTCTTCATAGCTTTAACCTTCACACTATCCTACCACAGACCTTTTCTGCATTTTCTGGGAGCTTTTTGAGACTAAATTCATCAGGGGAATATGATATTTGCTATAAATCTGTATTCATATGTACTGTTCTAAAAACTACCACTGATTTCCACAGAGCTTTGGCGTAACTGTATTAGTTGAGCTAACCGTATTCATTGAAACTGAATTTCTCTGTTTTCATCCTATCTAGTTATTTACTCTATATTTAATTTCTACAGATTGTAAAATCCTTTGTAACTGTCTTTGCTAATTAGCGTAATGACCAAGATTTGTTAAATTTCTCTTTCTGCATTTATTGATCCTCATTCTGTAGGTGTTTAGCAATGAACTCACAGAACTGATTTGCAGGGTGTCACAAATGAACTCTGGATAAAAACTCATAATTGATTCTCATTCCGGTGCTTTGTAAGCTACAAGCAAACATGTATTCTGCTTTCCAAAATGGTGGAAATCTTTGAATTTAGAAGGTAGGTGCCTTAAACATCAGCTAGTATTCAGCCAGCTCTATCCAATAGCATACAAATGTAAAAACATGAAAAATTTACACATCTTTATGTGACAGCATGCATCTGTTCTTCAATGTGTTCAAGATGCAAGATTCACTCACCCAAAAGCAAAACCCTTCTTCTATTTTTTCAAACCTTGGCACAGTGCTCTTCCTGGGGATTATTGGCTGAGTGGGATAAGTGGCCTTTGCTTCAAGTATCAGCTATTGCCACTTCTCCATCAATTCACTGAACCTGTCCTGCACCTTCTGGGTTATTACTAAGTATGAATGATTCTTTTAAATGTTAATATAGATGACTGCTGATTTACAATGTACTAAATTTATGACACGAAGCATACTCAATTACTGTTTCTAATAACCTAACCGTAAAAGTGGTATTTCCCTAATAATTAATGAGAGAATAATTTCTATAACGAAAGATAAATTTTGCTGTGGTAACATAAATTAGTATGTCTCTCTTTGTCTTTTAATATAAAGATTCTGCAAATAATCAATATGAGAAAATGAAACAGATGTCTTCACCTTTCAGTTGCCATTCACCGCAGATTTGTGATCTAGTGTAAAATGGGAACAAAACAGAATGGAATCGACCTGAAGTATTCAGGTTCCTCTTTCCTCATTTACTTCACACACACAGTCACACAGAATGACTAGGTTGGAAGAGACCTTTAAGATCATTGAGTCCAACCCATGCCCCAACACCTCAACTAAACCATGGCATCCAGTGCCACATCCAGTCTTTTTTTAAACACATCCAGGGATGGTGACTCCACCATCTCCCTGGGCAGACCATTCCAGTACTTTATCACTCTTTCCATAAATCTTTTTCCAAATATCCAATCTACATTTCCCATGGCACGGCTTAAGACTGTGTCCTCTTTTTTGTCAGTTGCTGCCTGGAGAACGAGATCAACCCCCACCTGACTACAAACATCCTTTGCTTGCATCTGTTTTGCTTTGAAATTATTTCCATTATCCCAAAGAGCTCCCATAATTAAATCAATTTGGATTAATGCTTGCAAGAAATCAAGCTCTAGCAAGTAAATCTTATAGATAAGAAGAAAACTGATGTCTCTCAACATAAGCAGATTAAAGAATGTAAAAAAAAAGGGTTTTTTTGAACCCCATTTCTATATCCAGTTCTTCTTGTATCTTTGGTGCAAGGTACTGTGACCTAGGGGTTTGTGTGGTCTCGTGTGGAGATCTGTCCATAGCAGCCACTCTGAAAACCAGGGAACAGGGTCTTCACTGCTGTTGAAAGCAATTAGGAAGTTCTTTGGAGCAGCTTGTGGTAAATATTTTCTTTTCCCACCTGTCCCTGGTTGTAAGGCTACCAGTAATAACACACTGTGTTGAAAACAGCCCGGCACAAGGGTATTTTAGCACAACATGCCAACACATTCCTTATTGTAGCTGCTAAAAGATTGATAGTATTTTCTGTTTGGTTACATTTACAGTGACTGAGGAGTGACAAGCAGCATTCTAAGGGTTGTACTTTATCTCAGCTTAAGTGTGTCCACTGCTTTTAGTGTCTCAGCTGATGCCTGGCTCTGCGTACAATGCGGTACACAACCCTGCTCAGTGCTCTGCTGGGGGCTCTGCAGGTTTGTGCCATATTGAACTAGCAGCATATAACATGCCATACTGGCTGGTTATTTGACTATTTTGAAATGGCTATAACTGTGTGAAGATATAGTTGTGACTATTATAGTCAGTTTGGTATTAATCAAAGTGTCAGCAAGCTGCTCATGCTTGGAATTTACTGGTGACACTTAACATGGAAGAAAGTGGAAAGAATAGGCCTAAAGCAGTTAAGAGGGTTCTAACATATTTATGTGTTTAATATAAGATAGAAATTTCTAGTCTGCTTCCTAAGACTTAACCTGTGGAATCAGTCAGGTCTCCTTAGGTTTGATTTTCCTGTATTTAAGAAAGAGGTAGAGTGGTTTTGTCTAATCATTGTGTTTATTTTTGTAGCTACTGTGCATGCCTTTCCATCATGGTTTCACACATGCTAAGGTGTATTTGTTTGAATATTCTGCATTCACACGGAGAATTACCTTATGCCTACAGCTGGGTTTAGCCAACCCAAAATTTGAAAGCATCTAAAATGCTTTCAACAATTATACACTGCAGACACAGGCAGATGCAGCTGCTCTTTGGCTGCTGAGGATAAAAATGTTGGACAGGCATCATCAGGTGGGGAGTGGTGCATTGCTGTATGGTGTTTTCTGTTCTTAACAAAGAAAAGCCTTTTGTGGCAGACAATGCAGGAAAGTCACGGGATGAAGCACATATTTTTGTCACAGAGGGAAGCAGCCTGGAGCAGGCTGCTTATCTGATCCAGTTTTTTTCTGAGCTCATGTCCTACAGTTCATTTGATCAGAAGATATCACACTGCCTGGTGCTGTGGCTGTTTTACAGTAGCTCACAGGAGATATCTGAGCTGAAAGCTTATTGCCTCGTTTAATTTCAGAACCTGCTGTTACCTTTGTGAACACACTGTCAAATCTTCCTCACATTTTTTTATATGCATGTTCTTCCAGAAATACATCTAGAGGCTGTGTCAGCCCATCCCTGCATGTCCCTCATTACACTGGATTTTAAGAGTCCTTAAAGGGTGTGTGTTAAATGATTCCCCAGATGTTTGAGAAATGCAGAATTCAGCCACTGTTTTTAATGTGAGTTGTGAGGGCACATTGCTGAGCAGTCCCTGTCTGAAGTCTCACATTTTCTCCATTCAGACTTCTAAAATAAGACAGTGCCTGCAGAGTTGCCACCCAACTTTCAAAACCATCACTGCTTCTTAAGAGTCCATAAAATCTACAGTTGATTTCTGGTCTCCATTTTGGAGACTTAATTAAGCTGCTTTATTTATGTGAATTTATAATTTATAAGAAGCTTTATCTGCGGTACTGGGCACTACAGCAATAAAGTAAGATAATCCTGTGGCAAGATTCTAGCTCTATGACACATGAACAAAAGGCTTGTTAGATAAATGCAGGTAAGAGATTCAAATACACATAACTGCAAGCCAAATGTCAGTGTAGAGAGACACTTAAGCTGAGCTGAGCTGAGCAGCAGTCTTTTGCAATAATCTGCATAGCTGTGCCTTAATTTTTCCTCACCTTTTCTGGATAGAATAGAAAGGCATTTGTTATGGTTAAAGGTGTTTTTATTCATCATTATACTTTCCTCAAGGTCAGACAGGAAGGGCAGATCCATTCAAAGTCTCCTAGAGATGTGGAGAGTAGTGATGCATCACATCATAAGAGAGAACCTCATTCTTAAGGTGTGAAGTTTTAGCCAAGATGTAATATGGCATTGAATCCATGCTTTGAGATAGTCAACAGAGAGACTTTTTCAGCCAATGAACCTCTTTTTGTTTTATTTTATTTTGTTCTCAGAAAAAAACCCAAAAATCTTCTAAGTTTTTATGCTGTGGTCTTTTCAAAGGTTTAAGACTGGGGGCTTTTGGGTGGGAGGGCTTTTTTTGGGGGGAGTTAAGTTCTATGGTACATTGCTTCAGATGAAATTCCTTGTTTTACATGCTGGTAATGTTAAGCTAACTGATAATAAATGCTGAAGTCTTCAAGCCCCTTTCAAATATGAGGATTTGACCCAATCATGCTTCTGTCTTTTGTACACTATATTCTTCAAGTTGCTTAACCATTAGCATGCTCAGGAAGATCTTCACCAACTTCCACTTTAATTTATATTTTCTGGGCTTCTTTAACAGATTTCTTATCCTTCCTTGTCACAGATGTCCTTTATCCAGCATATCCTAAGGGACAGGAACGTGTGCCTGCTTTATTCCAAATGTGGAAGAGAAATAGCTATCAAGCACTTCCTGTCTCTCTGAGTCAGTATTTATGATTCATTGAGGGCAAAAATAAGGTAGAAACTGAATGTGCTTGCCTGAAAGGAACACAGCCTACATTTGGGAAATCCAGTGATAACATTAGTTGTAAATGTCTATTATATAAGCTTTTTAACATTTTTTCACTCTCGGCAACAGTCTGACTGTCATAGTCTGAAACACCCAATTATGTTTCTGTGCTTTTTCTTTTCCCTTCTCCTCAGCTGCATCACTTGCTGTTTGGTGTTCAGTGTTGGTTTGCTATTTAGTGCTGCCACAACTTAGAGAAGAATTTCCCCTAGGCCTCTCAGAGCAGTTGTTCTGGAATTCTCCAAAGAAATGGAGTCCCTTCCTGAAAGAATAGTTATTAGCTTGATAACTGACTGGAGAGTCCCTCACCACATTCTTCAGATGTGTTGATGAGGTCCTACAACATCAGCAAAAACCATCTCTGCATTACACAGGAAATCTGTCACCAAGTTTTCAGAAAGAAAGTGGTATGGAGGGCTCTATTCAGAATTCTTACACAGGAAATACTGAAAGAGAGCACTTCTGCTGTTTTTCCCTGTCATTTTTTTTCCTGTGCTCCAAAGCATCCATATCAGGCTGTAGTAACTCCTCATCAAGAGTAAACTCTGCAGTTCTCCAATTCCATTTGACTCCAAAAGAATAAGCAGCATTATGATATTTCTTTTACTAAATACTTAACAGAGCATTTGAGCAAAATACAGCAATGCCAAATTGGTAAAGTACGCCTTAAGTGTCACATGACTGAAATAAAAGTGACACTTGGCCAATGCAACCTTTTCACTCACCAAGAAATGTCAATCAAGATGTCTTGCTCCCTGACAAACTGTCCATCTAGTGGAAATACTTAAGAAGATTTGGATCACTCTTTTCCCTGTGTTAACAGCACAATAATGAGCTCTTTATCTCAGGGTCAGCAGGTCGCTGGCCCGTCAGCTTGGATTACTCATTGTTTCACTCCGGGGTCCCGCTTCCCTGACCAGGAGCACAGCGTGCAGACTAGATTTGTCCTGGAATCTGTTCTGGATGGGAACAACTGAGTATCTTTTAAACAAAACCCATGAGTGGGTTGATGGTTAGATCCATCAAAGGCAATTCCACCAGGTATTGTGGCCAGGGCTGTGCCTGTCTCTCTTGCAAGCCCAGGACTCCAGCAGGAACCCAGTATGATGGACCTTTCCAAGTGTTGTAAAATCCTAGCCTGCTATATGCAGTCCACCCTCTCAGCAGCCTGCTGGAAAGGTATAAATGTACAGCAGGGATCTCATTGTCCATTTGTATTTTAAAAGAAATTATGAACCTTTGAATCTTTCTAAAACTAAAAAAAAAAAAAACAAAAAACACCAAGAAACCAAAAAACAAACACCAAACAAGCAGTGAAGTGACCAGAATGAAAGAGAGCATTGACATGGCCCCAAGGATAACTCAGACTTTTGTACTAGAAGGACTTTAGTGATTCTATAAGTAAGGGACTTAAAGGATTTCAGGGGAACTTGAGAAATTCAAGTATTGTGCTGATTACAACCATAAATGACCAGAAATTGCACCTTGGGAGGTGAAGTTTAAGAGAAGAAAGAGGGTAATGCACTGCTGAAACAGGTTGTACAGAGACTCTTTGTTCTTGGATATTTCAAAAACTGAGATAGACAAAGCTACAGCTGATTCGACATGATCTTAACACTTTTAACAGGACACTGGACTAGACTTCTCAAGAGGTCCTTCCCAGAAAATGCTTTTGTGAGTCTTTGATATTCTGCTGCATTGGTGTTCTCATGATTCAACCACAGAGCCTTAGATTGTGACTTCTGGGATGCTTTGGTATATATTTAGAGCCACAAAGTGTCTTTTAAAGATCTATTTTCTGTAAAAAGGAATGTGGGTTTATGCTTTCCAGATGTCAGGGAGCAGCAAGGACAAGCTGCTCTGCAAGGGCAGGAGCAGAGGGTGGCAACAAGACAAGCAGGGTCTGTGACCTCCCCCACAAGAAGTCAGGGAGTTTAGCCAGGCAGGGTCAGGATCAGGTCCAGGGACAGTGATGAGGCTCAGCATTAGCCCAGGGACAGCCCTGCTAACCCATTATAGTTAGGCTGGTTCAAGATCCAGATGGAAAGTCAAGTCAGTCTGCCAGGATCAGGGTCGGGGTCAGGACCAAGGATGTATTTGGGCTGGACTCACAGAGCTGTAATGAAGAAGAGATGTGGCCAAACTACAGAGCCCCAGCTCCCAAGGGAAAGCTTGGTGGGCAGAATATTTCTTCCAGCTTTCTTCATGATTTTTCTTATTAGTGAGGGAGTTGACTTTGGAGTCAATTAGACTCCTTAAGTTAGTCAGATTGCCTCCTGCAGGAAGAGGGGAATAGAACTCTGACTCCAGGGGAGGTTCTGCGGAGAGATCAGCGATCCAGAGCCAAAAGCTGGAGAGGAGAGCATCTCGGGCCCATAGGTCCTTAACCAAACCTTCGTTACATGGTAAGAACAGTTCAGGTTAACAGGGTATGCCTTTCAGTGGGTGTTTCAGCAGATTTAATGTCTAAAATCCCTCAGACACATTCCACACTAGAAAAGTGGCAGATCCACCCTATCTAGCCAGATTCTGTCATCTGTGACTGATCATCTTTCTGACAGATCAGCTGGCTTGACTACCTCCTCTATTCGCAATAAATGTAGCAGTAAAAAGCAGTTATCTCCCATATTGAAAGCATTTTCTGAACTTACTTTTCTTCTCATTTTCAATCTCAAGCAGATTTTTGAGGTTGTGTCTAACTGAATTTCTTTTGTGCAGATGGGATGCCTTTCTCCTTGCTTTGAAACACACCAGGGTTTATTTTTTGAAAGATACATAATTATTATTTAATACAGACTTGAATTGCTATACATGCTTAACAAAAATAACACTGTGAAAAAATTTACCAGGCTGCTTTAATAGGCTGCTTTAATGAAACAACCTCCTCCCACTTTTTTTTTTTTTACAAGGAAGAGTGAGTACAGACAAGAAGAGGGAGTTGAAACCTAGTGGTAGCTGTGGCACTGCCCTTTACTGAGTGACTGATGAGATCTAGTGGAAAGGCTGTGTCTTGTACCATGTGGCATTGAGCAATGTCCCTGGAAGTAGAGAAACTGGAAAGTTTGGGAATAGGGAAGTAGAGAATAAAACCCTCACCCTAGCTGCATCCACAACAAAGAGGTATCCACAACAAGAAGGAAATACAAAAGCTGTGATTATGTAAGGAACTGGTGTTGTTGGTTGTTTTAGAGCATTCACGCTTCCAATTAACACATGTTCAGTTGGCCAGTGATTGCTGGTTTTGTGTCTGTGGTCATGGATAATTGCACCATGTGATGAACTAAAATATTCCCACAGAGTACAACTGTATTGATCCACAACCTAATTGAAGACATTATGAAAATACCTTTGGAGGGGCATCAATGAGCAGCCTTGTTCGGAAGGAATTTTTATTTGGCTTGGCAGCATTAGAAGTGTTTAAGAATCACTCACTGTGCTCATCTTGTTGTAGAAATTTGTTCGCCTAAGGAGTGATACACTGAGCCTTCGTGCATAGCTGGAGATTACTCACTTGAACAGTCAGCGTGGTGTGGGGATATATAAGTCAAAGGATGATTGTTTTCTTGCAGAGTGGTTATTATTTTCCCAAAACCATACTCTTCCTAGTAGAGGTATGGAACTCTCTACCAGGGCTGGTAATTCAAGTAGACAAAAACCTCACCGGGACATGGGCTTGTAGGGACAGCTGATTTAGGAAAGATCACTGTTTGGTCAAGAAAACCTCATTTTGACTACACAAAGAATCAGACTATATGCAATAAACTAGAATGAAGAACTATATTTCATCTTATAATCCTTGCTGCTTTATTTATCTAACCTTTATCCATTGCCCACCCACCACAAGCTCAATAGACTCAAACTGACATTCATCACTGTCCTCTCAGTGGAGTTTCAGCTTGACAAGATTAGTGTGAGACACCTTCTTCTGTGCTGTCAGGTGAGCAGGGATGATATAAGGCAGCAGAAACTTGTCAGATCCCATAGCTAAGTACAACTCAGATTTCAAAGCCAGAAAAATCGACTCCTGAATAGCTGTCATGCTTCAAGGCTGAGAAATTCTCGTTCCAGTTTAAAGGAGTAGAAATTATCTTGGCTCTGTCTCAAACTGTTGTTTTGTAGTGTCACTTCTTACTATTATAAGACACAGAAGCATTTGCTTAAGATAAACTGTTATTTAAGAATTAAAACACTGGCTTTCAAAAAAAAAAAAACTTGAATCCTCAAAATGTGTAGCTTATTTACCATTATAACATATTGACCTTTCCTTACACTTTTTTTAATGATTCAGAAATCCCCATTAAAGAATTAGGACCTAGATGCTATAGGCTAGCATTCCTATTCTCAGTCTACAGAGAAGGAAATGTAAAGAAATCAGAGTAACAATTTTATTCACTGTCATTTAGCA
The DNA here is from genome assembly GCF_037042795.1 of Molothrus aeneus. NCBI lineage: Eukaryota > Metazoa > Chordata > Aves > Passeriformes > Icteridae > Molothrus > Molothrus aeneus. The sequence continues at coordinate 116,295,865 of NC_089646.1, forward strand.
GACCCTCTGAATCCCACAACTGGGGTGTCAGTACTTCAAGATTCTCCTTTTACTATTATAAGCAGTAACAACTGGCACTGAATTATCAGAAACTACACTGAGGACTCATGCCTTCCATCAGGCTATGGCAAGTTAACAGGAATTTGGAATGACCAGTCAGTTGTGGGTTCTCAGAGCATTTCATCTATGAAGTGCTGCTCTTCCATTGAGCTTTAAAGCCAAAGGAAACAAGCTAAATTGGTGAGTATATTCATATCCTATATGTTAGGGTTTATCTGCTGAGAGGTGGCAACTTTATATGTTCATGGCATATGCTCTGCCACCCCTCAGAGCCTTGAATATAAACCAGTGTTTTAATTTTGTTCCTTGGAACGTGTCACGCCAACGGGTTCTCCCAGCATTTCCAAATGCTTGCGTAGTAGCCTTTGTACATAACATGTTCTCATGGCCTGTGATGATGTGCCTCTGTTAAATATCTTAATACCAACAGCAGCAAAGAGAAAATGTTATTTCTGGGTAGATGTAACAAACCTCAGACATTCCAGTGTACATTTGAAGAGGTTTTGTCTGATTATAATGAGCCCACATTTCATACCATCCTATCCTTTCCCAGAAATTCTTGCTCGCTCTGCCCCCCTCTGGAAGCCACAGGTTGGTGGATCCAGAGGGAACTGAGGGCAGCTCCAGTAGTTTCTGAGAGCTGGCAGCAGTTCATACACCTTTGTAGTTCCAGCTGCATTACTGAGGTGCCACAAACCAGTGGTCTCACTGAGGATTATTAATAAAAGCTGATGGAGAAAGTGCACTAGAAGTAACAGTAGAGGGAAGAACTGTACATCATTTGGAGTTGGGAAAGGACTGTAATCCATGCTTGTTCTAAACAATAAAGCTGTAGAATGCAAATGGATAAGAAAAACAAGGTTAGATTTTGCAAATCAAATTAAAATAAGTAGTGAAAATCTCATAATGCAAATAAATAATGAAGTGAGTCCTTTGCATAATGAGTACAGGCAAAATATGAAACATAATAATGATAGGACTTCAAATCCAAGCTAATAATTTGCCTAATTTTTCAGTAAGAAATATGACACTGATGGGATGAATGCAGAGGGCAAATGGCTAATGGGCAGGAATGCACAGACACAGAGATGACCACATCTGGGTGTAAGAATGCTTAATATGTTCCTTTGAGAAACAAGGTGATTTACACACTGAAATGTGAAAAAAGAGTGAATTTTTAATGGGGTATGAAGTAGCATCATCTGACTAGAAAACACCAAACACACTACCATATATACAATAGGGAGAGGCAAATAATCCAGAATCAAGAATTTAACCTGAATTAGATGTAAGATAAGCACAAATATTGATGTGGAGAATATTCAAAACCAGGAAATTAGGTAGAAACCAGGACAACATATAATATGGATTTAGTAGTGATAGTGATAGTTTGATAAGATGATTATTTTACCTTTTGATACCAAAGATGACTAAATCTGTGTAAAATACAGGACAAAAATACATGAAAAAACCCACTAAATCAAAGACTAACTCTCATCTACCTGAATTGTAGCTAGCTACCAACACCTAACAGAAATATGAGTTCAGAATCAGCAAAAGAAAAGAAACAATAATTAGTCTGGAAAAAAAAAACTGCCACTAGTGGAAATCCTTAAACATTTGGGATTGATTTTTTAACATCTTCATTAATGACCCTGATAAGAAGTTGGCATGTACTAATGAAGTTTGGTGATGACACAAAGCTCAACAGAGAGGGAGAATGTAATATTGTACAAGAAAAGCTAAATGACCTTGAGAGTAGAGTATTAGAAATGGGATGAAATTTAATTGCATAATGTGCAAAGTCATACACTTAATGAGCTTATAACATGAACTTCTGCAAATTGGGAGTTTCATAGGAAAATGACAGAGAAGGAGGGAGACCCTTGGGCACTTGTTGGTTACAGGGGGATTATGAGCCACCAGTATAGTGTGGTCATGAAAAAAGCAAGTGCCACAGCTGGAAAATTTCCTGGTATAGCATAATGTGCAAGACATTAATCAAAAACCATGTGAAATATCACCTATTTTCTTTATTTGAAAAATTTCAAATGGGAAATAGATGTCAAATCAACTATTGGGATTTTCTTAGTGCTGGAGACAGGAATTTTTTCTCTGTGAGTGCAAAGAGAATATAGCTACATCAATGTCCCTATCATGCCCATGGGTCTGGACTGGTTCCCTGTACAGTGCTGTGCCTTGCTTGATGGATTGGTAGGCCCAAGACAGTACAAGTCCATGGTGCAACAGAGGTGTGTCCTCCCTGAGATAGCTTTCTTGGCCTAGAAAAGTAAAATTAGCTGGAAACTTCATCGCTCTGTATAAAGAAACACTGGCATTTGTAGCTGTCCTGTCCCCTAGAAAAGCAATGTTAAGGAAAAAAAAAACAACAAAGAGGGAGAAAATCAAATAAGCATAGGATGACAAGAAAGAGAGCTTTGTAACCAACAGAAAAGAGAGATTTAGCTGTGAACTGAAGGAGGAAAACAAATTTGTTTTAAAATTGAGTTCAAATTCCTTACCATCCTCTATTCATATTCTTTACCTAAATGGTCCCAGAAAAAGCTTTTAATCTTTGATTTATTCTGGAACATAAAATTGCCAACTTATTGGTTTAAATCTACTACTTGTTAGAGAATATGCTAATTTTTGAGAAGTTATCACTACTTTATAGGAAAAATACATATTTAATTCAAGCTTTTTGTGACTGATTTTTTTAAAGAAAACTTGTCACAGAACATTCATCATAGAAAACAAACTGAAATTACTGAATCTGTCTTGTAGTTTCTACACCCTTTACAGTGATCTATAAAGGATCTCCCCTCTGTGCTCCTCACTGGTGAGGCCACAGCTCAAGTTCTATGCCCGGTTCTGGGCCCTTCACTACAAGAAAGACATTGAGACATGAGAGCATGTCCAGAGAGGGGCAACAGAGCTGATGAAGGGTCTGGAGCACAAGTCTGATGAGGAGCAACTGAGGGAGCTGGGATTGTTTACCCTGGACAAAAGGAGGCTGATGGGAGACCTTATCACTCTCTACAACCTTGATAAGAGGTTGTAGCCAGGTAGGGCTCAGCCTCTTCTCCCAGGGATCTAGTGACAGGAGGACAGGGCATAGTCTCAAGCAGGGAGGTTCACATTGGACATCAGGAAGAATTTCTTCACAGAAGGGGTGACTAGGCATTGGAATGGGCTACCCAGGGCAGTGGTGGAATAACTATCCCTGGAGGTGTTTAAGGAAAAACTGGATGTGTCACTCTGTGCCATGGCCTAGTTGATGTGCTGGTGTTCAGTCACAGGTTGGACTCGATGATCTCAGAGGTCTTTTCCAACCTGACTGATTCTGTGAATTTCTGATCTGCCATTTTATGTGATGAACGTTTGCCTATAGGAAGAAAAGTCAGCAAACATACATAGGGTGCTAGTACCAAGTGCATGGAAATTTTTTTCTGTAAACAGAGTCTTTTTTACACTAAAGATGGTGCAAAAAAGATAAAATAATTTTTCCACTAACTACCATCAACTATTGATGCTTTCATCACTAGGACACCAATTATACTGACAAATGTTCTTCAGGAAGTCTCCCTTGGGCTCGTTTTTTTAACCAGATGCCTCCCTCTCAGTGGCTTAGAGTGGAGTGATTTCTTTGGAGATCTAAAGTACCTGTCTTCCTTCTGATCTCGCTAGAGACAAGTTACTGTCTGGCAATGTATAAATCTGCTAGCAAAGTCCTTCCATCTTGAGTACCCCTTTGGAAGACATTTAATTTCTTTTTTTCCTTTTCGTGTTTTCCAGATCTCATAAGCTTATGTGATTAAGGGGATTAGTTTGGAATTCAAGGAGGGATTCTTTTTTTAAATGTATTTTGAGTACTACATGCTTCTCAATTTTTCCCTCAGGTTTTACACTTGTCTATAGCTTTTCAGAGGTGCTGAAAAGCACATGGTTTTCAGCACAATTTAAGACAAGTAGATACTTGCTACTTCTTCACATTTTACTGCAGTTCCACAGGAAAAAATACATGTGAGAGGAGAGAGACTGCAACTGTGTCACACACAAATACCCATGTTGAGCCACTCCATCATATGGTTATTCACCCACCACCTGGTTATTCACCCATGCAGGGTATTTGACACCTCCTGAAGGCTGCTGCAGGTCTGTGGCACTTAACATTCAGCAGCAGGACTTGGACAGCCTTTCCTCTGCAACGAGATGTCCGGCACATGGAGAGAGCCAATCCAATTTAATGATGGTTTCTCGGCTTTTGTCCAGTGCAGGCACCACATCCTAGGAAGAGTGACAGACCAATAATTTAACCTTAGCATTAGTGTGGAGCAAACAGCAGCATGCCTTCATGGGATTGATGGTAAGCCCTGTATCGAGGAGGGCCAGACACAGTCCCCTCTGGAAAATCACAGCCCACAGTTAAATCTTGACCTTTTACTGAAGGAGAAGCAAGGCTAACCGTGCCCAGCTAGTTAGGCAATAACTGAGCTTGAACACCTGATTAAAGAGTTTCTGGGATTTTATGCCTCTCCAGAGATGATCTGGCAGCTGTGATAGACTCCAACAATGCCTGACAGTGAGGGCTTCCTGCCAGAACCAGGTCTTTCCAGCACTTTTGCAAACAGTTGCTGAAACCACTTTTCATGTGTACACAGAGGAAAAAATAGGTATTTGCAGCAGTGTATGTGAGAGATGGAAGAGTGACAAGAGAATACATTTCCTCTCTTCTACATGCATACATGCACATACACAGACAGGCATGTCCCACAGCCATTAAAATCTTGGCTGAAGGGAGGAGATTTCTCAGGATGAGTGAAGTGACAGTCCTTGGCACTTCTCCAGCCAGCCCTCCTGCAGGTCCTTGCTGCATGAGAACAAGCTGATTAATAGTTCTCCACACCCTGAAGCTAGGGGCACTGAAGAGAAGGGGCTGTTCCTTTTGTCCTACAGCTGCAGAGAGGGTACCACATCGGAAAAGGAAATGAGGATTTTCTGATAGTCTCACCTTTCCCTTCCCAGCTGTCTTCAGGGGACTCGCCCATTAATGATTTAAAAAAAAAAAACAACCTAGCTGGTGCACACAGAAGTGCAAATCTGCTGCTGAACAGACTCCGTTTGCCTCAGGATCAGTTGCTGCATCTGCTTGTGAGGCTGCCAGTCAGGGCTGCAGATGATTTAAGAGGCTTTCTTATTGGCAATTTAGTTAAACCTGCTGTGCACAGCTAGGTCTTGGGAGAAGGAAGATGAATGCACATTTTAATGACTGAATCAGCATATATTGGGAACCAGGATGGCAGGAGCCTCACCTCCCTCGGGGCTCACCAGCTATGACAAGCAAAATACCTCCCTCCTGTTAAAAAGTACATGATTGCTGTATGCCCCACTGTTGGATATATATTCCAAATGGATTGTAGCAGGGCTTCTCGATGACATTAAAGCATACCCAGTGTTTGTAAGATGAGATTGGTGCTGTTTACACCCTGATTCCAGTGCTGAATCCCAGGAAGAGTACAATGGTTCTGTGGAGTGGCTTCAGCAGATTGATACATCCTTTATGCTCCTGGATGAAGTAGTAATGTAAAACATCAGATTGCTGATGGGTGTAACAGTTGTTTTATATACAGAGATTTACTCCTGTGCTGGCTAGTTAGCACACCTCCACCACAGTCAGTGAAATGGTGTTGATTTATATCTGCTCAGGATTGCAGCCATAATTCTTGTCTCTATTTTTGTACATGTATACAAATACATTCACATTCTTCAGTTTTCAACAGACTTCAGCTATCCAGTGCAGCATTGTGTCCTCCATCTGTTTATATCTCCAGCAAAAATTTATGCTTTTACTCGGCCACAAATGTGAGATTATTCTATATCCTCAGTAGCATTGAGATAATAGAATTTATATTGCACATATGCTTGTTTACACATGCAAGAACTCACAGTCATTATTACTGTTGCTGATTTATGTTATTGCCATCCAAAGCTGCATGTGTTTATGTACACCATTAATTTAAAACCATTTCAGAAATAAATCATCACATAACAAACTAAGAAATCAGATGAGTATCCTGTTATTTGCCTGATCTCTAACTATTTCAATCCAACTACCAACCTTCAAATCATCTTTTATCACTTCACATGTTCCATTCTCACACTTTGAGCCCACTGCTAAAGCTACTTTGGCCAAATGCATAGGAGCAAGTTGCAACTATTATACAGAAAGGGAAATATACAACAGACTTTGGGAAGCTAAGGAACCCTGAAGTTAACACACTGGAGAATTGACATTAAACAGCTGACATATTTCAAGCTCTTAACAAATCATATATGAGACCAGTATGCTACAAATCAGACTGGAGTGTTTATGTGCAAACTGATCCCAATGCAGCAAGGCAGCAGTTATCAGCAGGGTTTTTCCCAAGAGGACTTTTCTGAATCAATTCTTTAACAGTCATCCTATACCTTGAGGAACTCATCTACTTTTTGGACTACTTACCTCCTTGTACACTTTTTTTGCCCTACCAGCCTACCTTAGGCTGCCTTACCCCTGCATCAGGAAGGACATTATTTCTGATATTCATCTTAGACAGTATGGCAAAGTTTTGCTGTGCTATTCTTTAAAGGTCATATAATTTATGTCGTAGCTATGCAAAACCTGAAAACTCACAATTTATTTCTCTCTGCAAAAGGACGCTTAGTTTTTTAGCAAGACACTGCCTTATTGTTTAGACAGAGAAGCACTGACTTTGTAAGTAACTGCACTCAATAGAAGCAGGTCCCCAGGTGATTTAAATCACAGTTATCTCACTGAAGTCAGCACACTCAGTGCTGCCAAGTTAAAATGACTGAAGACATGAGGCCAAATCTGCTCCTTACTTTAACAGCACATCTGGGCCTAAAGTCAACGTTTCCAACACCAAAATGTCAGAGAGATATCTGTAGTTTTTCAAATGCTGATTGATCTTTAGATCCAAGCTACTCAGCCTAGGTCTACACTGTGAACTTTACAATCCCAAAATAAGCCATCTATGGGGTTTAGACTGGTTCAGAGACAGGCAAGAACTGAGGGGGAAAGTTCTGGATTGCCGTTCTGAGAGCTTGACTTTACTTGAATTCTGCTGCTGGCCTCCAGGTCTGTGTTGGATCTTATCACCAGCTCCTGTAATTCCCACGGAGCTGGGAACATTTCATCTTTACCCTTCTACACGCTCGAGGCCAAAGCTTTGCTCATGTCCCACTTAAATGTTATTCTGAGAGTGGCAGAAGTGGTGATTGCATGTGAACTCAGCAAAAGAGTGAATTCTCTACATCAAGACTAAAAATGGCAAAATTGGACCCTTCTCATTAAATAAATAATATGAACAATCAATTTGCATATGTTTTGCATTCTTGGGCATAAATTTTTAAATATTTTAAAGGTTCAGGAAACCTGGGAGGATTTAAAACATGAATCCCTCTGAACTGTGATCTAAGAGTTACTTGTCCCTTAAGAATAGTGATGTACTGGGTCTAGGCAGTTTTAGCATTATTATTTTTTAACCTACTGGGGCTTTCAGTACGGTTACTTTCAAAGGAAATAAAACCAGATGGTAATTGTAGATTAGAGAAAAAGAATGAACTCCCAATTACTTATTAAAATTGACTGTTAATTTTAGAAACTTGCAGCAAATTGTTTGCAAAAGAAAATTTAAAGCTACAAGAACATCCAATACTCTATTATTTCTCTAATTCCCTGTTTACAAGAGGTAAAAAGCATTCTAAATATTGGAGAAATCACATAGAGAAAGTAAATGACACCAGGTATATACTGAATTGCATCAAGGATCTATTCTCCTTCTTATATCAGAAAATCACAGAATGAGTAAGGTTGGAAGAAACAGCTAGTGGGGTCAATTGGTCCAGCATCCCTGCTTAAGGAATATACATATACATACACTAACCCCACAAAATGCTGAAGATCAATATGTGTCTGTGATACAAAGATATATATCTCTGCTTCAGTCTTAAGGCAGAGTGAAACCAGATTTCCACTTATTTGGAATATTTTTTTTAGGGTTAAAAAATTCATTCCTTACAGTGATGAATTAAAATGTTTCAATGGTTTTGGGCTTTGTATGAATGAGAGAGTAATATCAGTAATATCAGAGATGCATAAATGTTCAGACTAGCCCCTAGTTTCATGACACATCTTGGGAATCAAAAATGCTGCAGGATTCTTTTATCTCCAAACTGAGTTAAGACAGAATATTTTACTGCAAATAGAGTAGAGACTATTTATCATGCCTAGACTATGGAGCAATTAGCTACTCTGACCTTCCATGGTTTCCTTGGTTAAGAAAGGTACTTGGATCCTTTTGACTGGTGGTGAAAATATACATTTCCTTTTCAAGTTTGTTACCTCCCTGTTTTTTGGTTTTCTTTTTTCTTTTAACAGTGTATCAGTATGTGTGGCAGTGGGGAAGGTCAGTTTAGAATAAATTTCATATCAAAGTTCTGTTTTACTTTCAGAAAAGGCTGCATAAAATATCCTCCCCTTCAAAACTGGTCTATTTCCTCCATGTGTGCAGTCAGTTCTGATGCCTTCAGTGACAAACGGTGATAACCAGCATATTTTTCTCCCCTTAGCTGTGTATATTCTACTGTAAATGAGAAAGGGCTGCAGCTCCAGTCTGAGCACACCAGCAAGGGAGTTCCTAATGTCCCAGGCATACCTTTATGAAACTCAAAGTTTTATACCTTCAACACTGTTTTTTTTTTTCCTGAGATTGTAATGTCAGATGAGGTGTAATGACTGGGACAATGCAAAGAATGATATGACCTGGAGCATGGTCTCAGAGTACAGAGTAGATTTTGTACAAAGAAAGTGATGAAGAAGTGATAAAGTGGTGATGAGAAAGAAACCTAAGAATATTTGCACTGGGATCAATATAAGGCCCTGCTGTAATATGTTTAGAGATCTGCTTCTATCATAGCATTGTGGTACATGTCAATCATCCAGGGCCTCAGCAGGCACTGGTCACTTAACAGCAACAGTAAGGGAGGGAAAAAACACATCAATTAAACTGAATAAAAATATTAAATCCCCAAATATTAAGCATACATCCAATTTGGCAACTCATTTGACTGCCTAAGGCAGTTGGTTTATAGAGTCATGTTCATTCCACTTAATATTATTAACAATTCCCAGGGAAGTTCAGCATAGTTACAGTAGCTACTACATTAATCTTTATCATACGTGCAAGAGTGGAAGCTTAGAACAGGATTATGAAAACAGAGTGCTTATTCTTTTATCTCCAAACTGATCTCTATGCAGAAAATAATGATCTAATGAGACTACTTACTAACTGAGTATTAACTTCCCTGGGGCTAGAAACACTTTTTCATCAAGGGCTGGGACAAATGCTCTTGTGAGAGTTTTGAGCTCTCGGCCTTTGAGCTTCTGCTTCTTCTCTTCTAGTCAATGTGGTTGGGTCATAGGATGCTAAAATCTCATATTCCAGTTTTACACATGCTGTGGGCTAAATTAATGGTTCTGCATGGAAATCATCCTAAAAGCACAAATCAACATCCCTACAGATTCTTTTTGCCTTTGCTTATTAATATGGGTGTGTTTCCTCTAAAAAGCAAGTGATTCTGGATGTATACTCTTTGAAAAAGAGCAAAACCACTGCATCTTCCCCTTTTAAGGGAAAGCAAAGCTGAAAGGAATCCAATTGTGTTCACATTCTCAAAGTTTACTTTGTATGTAAGAATATAAGACGAGCCAGTACTGGGTCAGATCAAAGGTGCATCTAGCCCAGTGTCTACCTCCAGCAGTGATCATCACTGGATGGTTAAGGTAAAGAATAAGAGCAGGGCAGAGATATAATCACCCTTTCCCAAATATTACTCCAGCCTTCAGTAATTTGTGGAACAGGGTCTTCTTGAGCCAGAGGCTATGACTTCATGTTTGAAGGGTCTTAATGGATTTTTCTTCCACAGATATGTCCTACAATTTTCTGAAGTGTGAATTCCTGTGGAAATGAATTCCACAGTTTCACTCAATATTTTGTGAAGAAGTATGTCCTTTTGTTTGAATCAAAGCTAGACTCTAGTGGGTTTCATTTCTCCTACTCCTAAAACTGGAAATGATACTGAGATATTGTTCAGGTTTATCTTCCTCACACTGCTCTTTATTAAGGAATACTATGAATGATGAAAAAACCCCACACTGCTATTTCGTCTACACTTAGTCCTCTCCTTTTTTTTTTTCCCATGCTGAAGAATCCTACTCTATTTATCCATTTCCTATGCAGAATTTTATCTTTATAATTTACCACGTAGTTCTTCTCTGCACAAGATCCTTCAGTAACTGACGCAGGAAACATGTCCAAAGCAGAGACCAAGAAAATCAGTTGACTTTAATCCACCAATTCCCAGGAATTATACTCCACAATGCACAGGCATAACAAAAGAAGAAATTTACTTTGCTAGTACATTTAATATTATTTTGATATTGGTAGGAACAGATGGGTGTGAATTTTGGTCATTGCATCACCCAAAGTCTTCCAAGTACAGTTTAATACAGGTCTTATGCAGCTTGAACAGAAAGTGATTTTAGAACTTAATTTAATAACAGAAGTTCCTTTCTCCTGTTCTTTCCACACCACCAGCTAAAGCTTACACATTCCTCTAATAGAAGTTTGTGAAGGAGGTAGATGGCCTAATCAAAGGGCATTATGGAAGGACATTCTAGAAATGTAAAAGTATTCTAGGAGATACTGTGAGAATTCAAGGAGGACAAATTCATCCTGAAAACTCAGGCACTACATTGCTGGGAAAATTTCTGAACCTGAAGTAGTTGGAAGAGGGGCTGAGAGAGTTCAGGGGTGAAGCTTGTCCTGTTTTTTACATTCTTCACTAAACGTTTGCTGTGGGTGCTGTTGATGACAGTCCCTGCAGTCTGACCCAGACAAACTTCTCTTCTAAACCCAGGCTGCCATGTTCATTACGGCAGCCCACGGACAGCACACGGCCCATTAAGATCACCTTTCCACGGCTGCTGTAAATGCCGCAGGAGGCTGTGCTCTGCCCGACTTTCGCTGGGGAAGAGGCGATGCTAGAAAACAGGCGGTGGAGCCAATGCCGCTGGGTGGGAGCCCGCCGAGCTGAGCCCTCCCGGCCGCCAGCGGCCCCTTCCCACCCCTCCCGCGGCGGCGCGGAGCTCCCAGCCCGCATCCCGGGGTGCCGGGAGCGCCGGGAGGCAGCGGGCGGGCGGCAGGACCCAGGGGGACGGCAGTGGAAGGACCCAGGCTTTGGCGCACACGCCTCCTACCAAAAAAAAAAAAAAAAAAAAAAAAAAAAAAAATCTCAGCCCCGTGGAGCTGGCTCTCGCTCATTCAGTTTTCTAGAGAGATCTGAGCCGGAACCCGGGAGCCAGGAGATCTTTCTCGCCCACACAGCTCAGCAGCAAGGACATCTACAGGGGGAAAAAGCCCACCCCACGCAGCCCCCCGCCGCCCCAGGGCAGCTGCCGGCGCTGTGCAGGTATTTGGATATTCGGATTCGCCTTCTCTCGGGTTGCGCAGGGCGGCTCTCGGCGCTCCCCCCGCCCCGCCGGGCCCGGGATGCGGCGTTTCAGCACCGCGGGGCGGACAGCTCCGGCCCCGGCCGCTCCCGCCCGGCCTCGGCTCCTGCCTGCCTGCTCCCTGCCTGCCTGCCCTGCTCCCTGCCCGCCTGCCCTGCTCCCTGCCCTGCCTGCCCGGCTCCCTGCCCGGCTCCCTGCCCTGCTCCCTGCCCTGCCTGCCCGGCTCCCTGCCCGGCTCCCTGCCCTGCTCCCTGCCCTGCCTGCCCGGCTCCCTGCCCGGCTCCCTGCCCTGCTCCCTGCCTGCCTTCCTGCCTGCTCCCTTCCTGCCTGCCCTGCTCCCTGCCCTGCTCCCTGCCTGCCTGCCCTGCTCCCTGCCTGCCTGCCCTGCTCCCTGCCCTGCTCCCTGCCTGCCTGCCCTGCTCCCTGCCCTGCTCCCTGCCCTGCTCCCTGCCTGCCTGCCCGGCTCCCTGCCCTGCTCCCTGCCCTGCTCCCTGCCCGCCTGCCCTGCTCCCTGCCTGTCTGCCCTGCTCCCTGCCCGCCTGCCCTGCTCCCTTCCTGCCTGCCCGGCTCCCTGCCCTGCTCCCTGCCCTGCTCCCTGCCTGCCTTCCTGCCTGCTCCCTTCCTGCCTGCCCTGCTCCCTGCCTGCCTGCCCTGCTCCCTGCCTGCCTGCCCGGCTCCCTGCCCTGCTCCCTCCTGCCCCCTCCTGCCTGCCCTGCTCTCCCCTGCCTCTTTCTTATAACCCTGCTCCCCCCCACCTGCTCTGCCTCTTCTCTGTCCTGCTCCCTGTCTCCTGCCACCCCTATTCCTTCCTGTCTCCTTCCTCCTTCCAGCCAAGCTCTCTGCCTGCTGCCTGCCCTACTCCTTGCCTGCCCAGCCTGCTGCCTCCTTCTTACTGCCTACCCAGCCTGCTGCCTGTCCTGTTCCTCCTGTTCCCTGCCTCCTGCCAGCTCTGGCTGCTGACCTGCCTGTCCAGCTCCCTGACTGCCCTAACTCTTGCCTCCCAACATACCTCTTCTCTCTGCCAACCGACCTCTCCTGCATCTGCGTGCCTGCTGCCTGCCTGCTCTTTGCCCTGACTGCCTCTTTCTGCTGCTTGCTGCCTTGCCTGTCTCTATGTTCCCTGCCTCCACTGCTTGCCTCATGCCTGCCCTGTCTCCCTACTCTCTGCCTCCTCTGCCTCTTACTTGACCTGCTTCCTCCCTGTCTCCTTATCTGTTCCCTGCCTCTCTTCTTTGCCCTGCTGCTTCTATTTCCCTTCCCCTCCTTCCTCTGTTTCACCTGTCTCCCTTGCCTCTCCTTGCCCTGCTTACTGCTTCCTGCCTCCTATATATCCTGCCTCTTCTTCCTCCAGTCTCTCTGTTTCTCTTCTCTCTGCCTTCCTCCATTCTGCCTTCCCTGGCTGCTCTCCTCCCTGCCCCACTCCCTTGTCTCCTTTCCTCCCTGCCCCTGTTTCCCCACACTCCTCAATTTCCTGCCCTTTCTTCCCCTCCTGTCTTCTTTCTCCATCACCAGCCTCAATCCTTCCTGCAAGGGGGCATGGCACTGTAAAAATCAGCTCAGCAGCCCAGGCGCTGGACAAGGAAGGAAAAGAGCACAGGTTGGAAGGGAAAGTCCAGATCCAATTTGAGACCCAGGAGAGACGAGAGGCATGCAGAGGAAAGGGCTAAAACTGGTAGCTAAGTAAATGAAGTGAGAGCTACAGCCAGGAGTTGACATAGAGGAGCTTGTCAAAGAGCAGCAGATACCTGTTTGCTCCTCAGCACATTGATGCCTGTTTTGACCAGTTGCTCTCATTCCAAAGAGAGAGAAGATATTAAAGGGAGGGGGGGACGTGCCAGGTCAGTCAATGGTATTGCTTTCCTGGTGGTAAACAGTGATGGGTGCAGGGAAGAAGTGAAGTGAATCACATCTAGTGTGTGGGTCCTTTGCTGCAGGAAGTCAAGAATTAAGTTTTGGTCTCTGCAAGAAGTGAGGGTGTTCATACAGAAAATAAATGCAAAGAAAATAACAGCTGGAGAAACCCCATGCATGCTACTGGCCTGACTTTAATTCTGTTTGCAATGGTTTAATCCTGAGAGGGTGAGGAAGGTCATAGGAGAAAGGGAGTTTCCCCTTTTCAAAATGCTGATTCCTCAATTTTAACAAGCTCTGTAAATAATTAAGTTAAGGGGCAGATGGCTACTTCTTGTCCATCACTAAATAGTGACAGGATTATATTTGGAAGAAAAAATTAAATTACAGAAAGTCTGCTTTCATGTGCTGTCTGAGTAATCAGATGATAACATAGATTATCTCCGGTACTAAAAGTTAATACAATGCCGACATTTGCACGAGATATTATGTAACAATATTATGCCATGCACTGCATAGCAAAGGTACTGGTTTAATTTTCCTATAATAAGTCAGATAACCTTGTAGAGCTTTTCCTCATTTGCAGTCTGTATCCTACCTTGAAGTTTACAGGGCCAGCTTGTGCTGTCATGTACCCGTGCTGATGATTTTAAGAATTCTGTTGACTCATCTACCTCTAAAAACGATTGAGTATTTTCTAAAAAATAGACTTTTGTAAGGAAAACATAAAACAATGAAAGATACTGCCAAATTTTCAAGAAAACCTTCTTAATTTATTATATCACAATTTATGGCTTAAAATCTGTTGCAGAGACAGGATGTTCTGAGTAGCACTGAGATGTGCTGAGTAGTAGAGTAAGCAGGGCAGCTGAATTCAGCAGTGGAGGAACTGCAGAATCCACGCCATAGCACTGGGTCGTGATTCCTTAAACTCTATGTGCCTTGAACACAGATGTCATTTCACTGAAATATGTAACAGCAGCCTCCTCATCTTCCAAAAAAAGGCCCGTGTCAGTTGAAATAGTAATGATCAGCCTCATAAAAGGATGGAGAATACTTCCTTTAAAAAGATGTAAACTCACGCAGTTGTTAACTTAAGCATGCAATTATTGAAGCCATTGTGCTATTGCTTAGAAAGTGAGTTTTATTTTCTCTCACAGCCTTGTACTGTAGCGTCTCTCTGGCATAGACACAAACAAGATGTGACAATTGGGTGTTACTAGTTAAACAAAACAAGAAAAAAGGAAGCAACCTTAGTCTCTTACATAGTGGAAAAACTGAACAGAAGTTCACATGGTTTTCATCAGAAGAGTGGTAATTCCTTTCCCTCTTGATCTAATGTTGCTTCATTGATTTAATTTGAGAATTTCTGAACACTTTACTGGAATTTTGGTTTGCTTTATTTGTTTTTATTTCTTCAGTAATATTTAGAGAAATAAACCCCTTTAAATATGATATGTTGCTCCACTGAGAAAACAAACCCACACAGTATTATAAAGTTTTATTAAGCTTCATTTCTACAAGTTTGAGAGAAATTTCTATGTGCTTTGTGTTTGTGCTCAGACTTAGTAGAAATGAGAGAAAAAAACCCAGATGGACTGCATTGATTCCTGGGGGCAGAAATCCCTTCCCCTTTCCCCTTTCCCCTTTCCCCTTTCCCCTTTCCCCTTTCCCCTTTCCCCTTTCCCCTTTCCCCTTTCCCCTTTCCCCTTTCCCCTTTCCCTTCCCTTCCCTTTCCCTCTCCTCCCACAATGAGGAGGCATTTCTCTGGCATAATATATAAAGCAGACAGAAGTCAACAGTAATATATCACCATTGCATTTCATATTTTTTGAAAGAACATAATTTTCCAAAGCATGGAGTAAAAGAACTGCAAAATTAGATGAACTTCATGCTATTAAACATGCTGCACTGAATATCTTGTTAATATGTTTTGTTCTTTCTTCTGTATATCTTCATGCAGATGTTGTAACATAACTCCTACAGCATTTAGGCATTTTTGGACACCAATGTTATGATTGTGTGCTGTTAGATTTCTACATATAACTTCTTTATGAGGCTTGGGGGTCAGAATTCATGCTTTGCATGCTGTTAATTTCTGCTGCATGATGTTTCTGTATTATTGGAAGAGCTGACCTCTGTCCCATAGTGGCCAGGGTGCTTTTGCTTGGTGATGCTTGCACTGTAACAGACATAGAAGTTCCTCATAAACTGCTGCTTCTTTGGCATGCCACAGGTCAGGCCATACGTTCCCATAGGGATTTGCAGATTATCTGTGATTGGTGAATACTTGCAACTTAAAAACTGAGATTTGAAGAAAAAATTTAACCAAACTCTTGAGGTTAAGCCTGTTATATTTAACTTTTTTACTTCTGTATTGTATAAGTTCCCCTCCTTGGCATGTGGTCCAGTTCCTTAATATTCAGGTAATTAATAAGTTTTGCACACTTTAGGTCAAAAGACAATGGGGCAGTTTTTTAATTTTACATTTGCTAGACAACCTTGCCTGTCTCTCCTCCTGCCTAGCAGCTTGCAAGAATAGCAGGACAGCTTCATTGGTGCTGCAGACATGCCTGCCCTACATACTGTGCAGAGAGCAGAGAAGATCAGTTGAGTTTCTGCCATGTTTTGTGCTGTGCCATGGCTAAATTGGCACCACTGGACATTTAGATGTAGCCTGAGGGCAATCTGTAAGTAACTCGAACTAGAAAAAAGATTGTAGAATGAGTAGGAATGCATGATGTGTTGTTTTTACTGAACTGAAGGAAATGTTAGGTTTTGTACCTGAGCTGAGAGATTCTACCCTGGGAAAATGTGAGAAACCATCAAATTCCCCACACAGCTGTTACAGTCACAAACATTCACTATTTTCATCATGACAAGAAGGAACAAATCCCTAGTGAAGGTTTACAGGAGCACCAGTACTTGGAGCAGAAAGACTTACAATATTTAACTCATTAATGTTCACTGGGAGAATCTGGTCCCTTGGGAAAGACTACAGAGAAGTAGTGGTGAGACCACAGTTGGAGTATTGGGTCCTCTTTTGGGACCCTCATTACAAGGGAGACATGAAAATATAAGAGAAAGTCTGACAAAGGGTCCAGGGGATGATGAGGAAAGATTCCCTGGATGTTAACATGTAGGCTTATGGCTCAGGAGGGATATGATCTGTTCCCAGCTCTGGGAAATGTGTCCTCTGGGATCTCAGGCACATCACTCAGGGCTGTGCTTCTCCCCACAATCTGTGGAAGATGTCAGGGTTTCACAGCCAAGGATGAGAGTCAGTTTTGCTCATTGCTCTTTTGAAATTGCTTCATGGAACTGGGATAGATTCCTTTCTAGGTCTGACTACTCCACTTCCAGTGCAGGTTTCTACTAAGGCACCACAAGGCCACAAAAGGGCCATAGGAGCCATTCCTATTGGTACAGGTATGGATTCATCCTCGCCTGTCCTTATGGAGCAACCCCTGCTAAGCAGAACATAGCCCTTAGAGATTTTCCAGAATTAACATCAAAATATTTTTCGAAAAGAAATTTAATGAGATGACACCCACACTCTGAGATAAAATCATTCTATATTACCATTTTCCCTCCCTCTCTGCCCACTCCCTTCCTCTCTGGCATGATTTCAGCAGCTAATATCTGTATAAATGCTAGGAGTTAGGAATTATATAATGAACCAAAACTTAGCAGTGATGCCTCTTAATGCCAGGTGAGAATGAAATGTTAGTGCCTTCTCAATTTGAAAATTGTGGTAATGAAATTTCACATGGCAGATAGCGTTAGACTGGATGGAAAACATTTGGTAGATTGAGAGACAGCTAAAATCTTTCTGGAACTGAATTGGATGAGGAAGGGCCAAACGGACATGAGGTGTTTAAAGAAGCAAGTGGTGTTGCAGGGGCTGGTAAGTGGGCAGGAACAAAATGATCCAGACAATTGCCATCATCACTGCAGGCAGGTTTTGACCGATTTTCCAGGGCATGCAGTGCAAATAGGGATTGAATGCTGACCCAGAAACTGTCTCTGAAGAGAGAGCAGTAAGGCATGTTAAAATCTTTGAATGAAAAGTGCTTTGTATACTGGAAGAGTATTATTTTCATTTTAGTTTGTATAGTAAATATTACTACCAATTTATTATTAACTTTTCCTTTTGAGGATTATGCAAAAAATATGAGCTGCTTCTCTGAAAATTGTATCCCACTTGCAGTATATTACTCATGCTGAACACTCACTGTCCCTTGTCATTCCCTTGCTGGGACTGAAAATTAATCAGCCAAAATTGTATGTGACACCACAATTTTTGGTGGAAATTTCCCTCCTTGTTTTGAATTTGGTATGTCGTGTTTCAAAACTCTGTAATTTTTTTTTTTTCATTTAAGGCTGAATTTTCTTCCTTTAGAGGGATGATTTATTATAAGTGGCTCTGAAAAGACATTAGAAGAGCAAACAGTCCCCTGGGAACAAAGAATCACAAGATAGGAAAACAGCTGTTGAGACTATAACCCATTTTAATGTGCCAATACACAGCAACAATATTCAAAATAGGGAAAGAAGGCCAGTAACATCTTTGGAAGAAAAAACAACCCTGCACCAAACTGAACAAAGATGTAAACATCTAAAAAATTGACAGATGGATCAGAGCTGTACACAACACTGGAAGAGAAGGAGAAATTGCCATGTGTGGGAGGAGGTGAAAATGGAGATGAAGCTTCTGTTATATCTTGGGAATCAGAATAAATCAGAACCATTTGAGAAAGTGCAGTGACAGTTAAACTGGGTAGTTATGGAGCACTAAATTTATTGTCAAGGTTAGCAGTGGGAGAACCAAATCATTCACTGATGTATATTAGGCATATCAGGCTCCTTGAAGGCAATGGTGCTAGTGTGGATTGCTAACTTCATGATTTCCCTACGATTCTGAGAGTGACAAAATTGTTCATACATATTTTAGGTTATTTTGCAATATATAACTTCCCACCAATAAAGTATTTTAGTGTGGTCTGCTCCAGGTGACAGTCAGGATAATCTATAGATAACTGTAATCTATGGCTATAGCTCAGCTCACTATCAGAAAACTCTGAAATGCATTTAAAAATGGATCTTCTGATAGAATGAGTATTGGCAAGTTGTTTTTTGGCAACAACATCTGACAAGAAAGAACTGTATCTCCCTCACCTTGGGATAATCCTGAACATTTAAATTAATTAAAAACAGTAGGAAGCTTTAATAAAAATAAGCAGAATATTTTTTGACATTAAATAGTTGGGGAACCAATAAAAAAGGCCAGACTTTATTTCCTTGGAGCAGAGGAATATCCTTCCTTCTGGAGCAGGCAGCATTTGACCTTTTAAGAATTTGCCTTATTGCCAAAGAAGCATCTTGGTGGAGGTGGGAGACAGGAAAGCAGCAGAGGAAGGGACAGTTTTACTCCTATAAACTCCTAGAAGATGGATGAACCACTGGGAATTGTGTGTGCATGTGTGCAATTGTTGTCTGCTACTAATCCTTGGATGCTTTAGAACAGATCCAGAGAAGGGCTAAAAAATGATGAGAGAGCTGGAGCAACTCTCTTATGAAGGCTGAGAGAGTTGGGGTAGTTCAGCTTGAAGAAGAGAAGGTTCCAGGCAGACCTTACAGCAGCTGCCCAGTACCTAAAGGGGGACTACAAGAAAGATGATCACAGACTTTTTACTAGGGCCTGTAGTAGCAGGGCAAGGGCTAACATTTTTAAACTGAGAGAGGACAGATTCAGATTGGATATAAAGAAGAATTATTTTTTTTATTATGACGGTGGTGAATCTCTGAAACGAGTTTCTCAGAGAAGTTGTGAATGCTCAAACATTGGAAGTGTTCAAGGCCAGGTGGAAAGGAACTTTGAAAAACTTGATCCCGTGAAAGATGTCCCTGCCCACAACAGGGAGGTTGGACCAGCTGACCTTCAAAGATCCTCTCCAAACAAAAACATTCTGTGATTCCACAATTTTGTGATTCTAAGCCACAGGAATGCTAAAGGTGTTGTAATTCATACTAGGTCCTAAGCCAGAGCTAATGCAGACTCCAGACAAGCTTCTTGCTTCCAGATCTCTGCTTAACACCCTTGGGAGCAAAGAGTTTCCATACTCTACACTTGCTGTTGAAACTAGAGAGGGACCAATCCTGGCACCACAGTCCCCTAAAAACAGTGTCACCCTAAATACCCCTAGCTTTCCTATATAGCTCAAGGAGGCAGTTGTGAATAAACCCATGATTTATGCAAGAGAATGCTGATATCACCATTAATTTGAGATCTCAGTCACAAAATATTAGCCTGGTTTCTCTATGGCCTACTGTAATTTTACATCAGTGTAATTTGGTTGATACCATTGGAATTACTCCAATTTGGTCTAATAAAAGCAAGAGTAAAGATAAGTGTTGCTTAATTTTTATATAAGGAATCCACCTTTATTACAGCTCTAATTTCTTTAAGAATTGAATATCCTGCAATCCCCCTCAAAATCTGGGGACTTGTTTTCTGGAATCATTTGCACTCCATAGTGCCTTTTCAAAGCCCTCTTTTCTCCCAGCCTGGCCTTTCCTCGAGTTTTCCCAGGCTGATCAATCATCAGATATTCTGCTCTGCAGGTAGCTCTTTTCAACTCCAGCTCCACAGTGAATACAGAAAGAGGATGCTTAATAAACTCTCCTTTGTGTCACCCACAAAAAGTCCAATTTGTTTGGTGTTAAATGAAAAGCTTATCTCCCACCACAAATGTCCTTTAAGCAAATATGCAGAAACATTCTGTATTTAAATTTTGGGATTTCATCCTGGGGCTGCAGCTGTGGCATCTAAAATGTATTTTTTTATCAATAACATGCAAGGTCACAAAGCAGGGAACTGAAGCATCCCTTGAGCTCATTGACTTCTAGGTCCTGCAACATAACTTTGAGCAAATCCGGGACCAAGAAATGCTTTGGCTGCTGTTCTCCCCTTTGTTTGATCTGAGAATGCTGAACCCAGGGGAGTAGCTGAATGAAATGGTTGTTTTGCTATAAATAATTCATAACTTTCCAAACAGCTTTCTTCAAATACAAAAAGTATATCTTTTACTGAGGGATTCCCTTTAAATTTTTAAAACCCATTTTTCTATTTCAGAAATTAGGAAGAGAGATCTGTTAAGCTGGGGAGGGGGGGGGGGGGGGGTGGTTTGCTTGTCTGTTTCTGTGATGGCTGAAAAACTGTATGGATCTTGATCTTTCCTCACACATATATCACATTGGAACAGACCTTGATCTTATTTCACACAAGTGTAGCTACACAGACTTCGATGACAGCCTCCTGCTAATTATGTCACTGAAATGTGAGAGATTCACTGTACCATTTTGCTCATACATAACAGCTTAAGCAGATTTTCTTCTAACACTTGTAAAAACAAATTCTAGGTAAAGTACCAAAATCAAAATGAAATTCAGAACTAGGTATTCAGGAAAGCTACAATATACTGAAAAAGAATTTTGAATAAAATACATCTCTTTTCAACTAAAACACCAATCCTGCCAGACTGGATACATCAAGAACCTTATTTGTGGGAAGTTTCCCATGAAGACATATTGAGTCTCAATGGAAATATTTCCAGTGGATTTCTAAAAAGTAGAAATTATCCCTGGTATTGGTAGAGTTTTGGGTTTTTTAAAAATCAGCTTTACAGACAGCTCATGGTCTTATTCAAGGAGAGCTACAAGCTGATAGTACAGGTGATAAAGCCAAATCAAACAGGTGCTCTGCTTAGTATGATGCTGGTAAATCTGTCTAATTATGGAGCTGAAATGCTGCTCCCGTTAATGGTGGAAAAAAATACTATTATTTTTGCTGCTGTCATCCTTGGCTTGAAGTTAGGGATGCTGCAATTTCCACACTTCTGTAAGACAGCTTTGAGAAGTGTATTCTAATAGCAAGTTGATACAGCTTAGTATTAATTGTCAATAAATCAGATTGCTTTTCTGAAAGACTGAAAACATACATTCAAGATGTTAGTGACTGCCTTATCTTAAATGCACCCATTATGAATTTATGTGACTTCTATCCTCCTACACAAAGAAATTTTATGGCTAAATAAATTCAGAAATGCATTCCTACAAGTTTTATATACACATTTAATCTTTCTTTTATATATTTTCTTTTTCTTTTAGTAAGTGGTGGAATAAACAACACTTTCCTTTGGATGGATTATGGTACATGTGAACTGCCTGTTACTCTGCAAGAATAAGAAAGCCCTTTGCTTTTACTTGTTAAATATCAGTTTGATAGCCAAAAACATCTGAATGGCTCACGCTCACAGCAGACCATCAATTGAATGGGACCAGCACTTCTACTAAAATATCTGAAGTTAAGGATTTGGAAAAGAGGTTTTTGCAGAGATGACCCATTTACAAGCTGGACTTAGTCCAGAGACTATAGAGAAAGCCCGCCTGGAACTGAATGAAAACCCAGACATTTTGCACCAGGATATCCAGCAAGTCAGGGACATGATCATCACAAGGCCTGACATTGGGTTTTTACGTACAGATGATGCCTTCATCTTGAGATTTCTCCGAGCCAGAAAGTTTCACCAAACGGAGGCCTTCAGACTGCTGGCTCAGTACTTCCAATACCGCCAATTAAATCTGGATATGTTCAAAAACTTCAAGGCTGATGACCCAGGAATCAAACGGGCTCTGACAGACGGGTTTCCGGGCGTGCTGGAAAATCGCGACCACTGCGGCAGGAAGATTCTTCTGCTTTTTGCAGCCAACTGGGATCAGAGTAGGTAAATGTAGATAGTGTCCTTATCTTTTTACACACACTCACACTCAACTCCTAATGGAATTTTTGTGGCCATCTTTGAAGCAGCAAGGCCATTTTCAGCAAAATATTTTGTAACCATATCTCCATTACGCTATAACTTCCATCTCACCTTATCACCTGTCAGTCCTCATTCTTAGGACACAGGGCCATTGACAGTTAAGGCTATATCAGTGTGTCATATAAGTAGCTCATGTCTGGATTTTTTAAAAGAAATATTTCCAAATTTTATCCAGATAATGTAATTTTGCTATACGTGCATTAATGTCTGTCATACAATTACTTCAGCTGTATCACAGACCAACCAAACAGATTGACAGAAAGCATCTCAAAACATATGGAGATTCTTGTAGCTCTCCTGGTGCAGAGGAAACTGACAATATTTATTCTATCTTCAGACTTTCTAACAGATTGCGTGTTTGTTTGTTTGTTTGTTTGTTTGAACCATTTTGGGAATTGCAGCCTCTGCTCTATTTCCTCAAACTGCATTGAGATTTCTACACACTCTGGTGGCTCTGTGTTGTTAGTCTGATAAATGGGAGAGTCACACAAAGCATATTTTCTGTTCAGGCCATTTATTTACAGAGTGGCATTAACAAAGATATATCCTAACAATTATTATAAAATAATGTCTTTAAATTAATGCGATTAGTCAGCTTTCATTACCTGTTTGAAGTGGTACAGAGAAAAGGGGCTAGTCCAGGAATATCATGTTCACATTGTTCTCATCTTTGTAAATTATTCCATTCCATTATCCCTGACTTCATGGTGAGATGGAGAAGTGTAATCACCTGTAGGTTTACCATGTGTTCTGTTGGATCATGATAAACATCATATGAAAGAACAAAATTCGGATTCAGGTTTTAAGTACCATCAGTTCTGATGATTTCCAGGTAGGATTTTGTCTTGCCATGGTCTAAAGTCTTTGATGAAAAAGTCTTATCCTTAGGAGTCAGTAGATTTGAGCTTTGATTTTACAGCATATAAATTATTAGAGAACAATACACATATGCCTGCAATTTTTCATGCTATTTTGTTTTCTGGGAAAACCTTTCATCACCATGTAAAAAGCAGAGTTCAGAAGTGTTTCTGATTTTCATTCGCATGTAAATAAATGAACAGAAAATTATTCAGAAGTGTAACTTTGCATAATCGAACATGTTTGGTTAAAAGGTGAACTGAGGGCAGTAATAAAAGTCCTATTACCTACAAACAGGCCAGCAGTTTATCTCCTGTCTTTCTGAACTGCAAGTTTGCCTTTCTTTCAGAAACCACAGAACTCTTCTGTTAGCAATTGGCCTGAAAAGAAAGATGAATGCACAGGTATCTGGAATTAGTAGAAAGCATCAGCTTTAGAGGACAGAAGTACAGTGGAACTGCTGGTTGCATTAAGGGATTTAGGTATTACATAGAGCCAGCTTTGGGTTTCTGATCCTTCTACAAAATGAATCTTTGTGATTAACCTTGTACATCAGGTCCGGCTCTTGGAAAGATGAGGGTGCTGGTGTCTAAGTCTCCTGCAATGAAATTTTGACAGAATAATGACTCTGGTCAGGTTTTGGCTCATATTTTCTCCAAGACCTTCAATATGCATCCATGTGTGTGTGTGTGTGTGTGTGTGTGTGTGTGTGTGTGTGTGTGTGTGTGTCTGTGTCTGTGTCTGTGTCTGTGTCTGTGTCTGTGTGTGCAAAAACCAAAGCAATTCTGCATATTTTTGAAAATATAATTTTAACTTTCAAGGAAGAAAAGCTGAGGCAAATACCATAGGATGTACTTTCCTAAGAACCTTCAGTGACATTAAAAATCATGTGCAAATTTTACCTCAGTTCAGCCACTGAACCTCATATCTTCTGTGGATTCAGATGACAAGAAGTGTTTTTTCTGTGGGCTTTTGTGGCACTCCAGCTGCAACAGGGATTTGAGACAGGATTTGGGCTGTAAGTAAATGGATATCCTCCTCCTTTTTTGCTGTCTAGAGACATCAACAAGAGGAAAAGCTGTTAAGGAGAGGAAATGGTGAGTGCAATGCCCTATTAAGCAGCATGGGAGCAGGTTATTGACCAGAAGAAGCACAAGTTTTACAAAGAAGCTCAAAAAGGCATGGTGCACATCTTACATAAATGTATCTTGGGCAACCTTTCTGCAGACATGTCTTCTGAGTGATTGCAAGATGTTCACAAGCTCACATTTCAGCTGAATGCTAATGGAATCGGCCATGATGCAAGAATAAGAGCCGACCCTTCAGCCTGCCCTTCCTTACTTTAATCTCATTTGCCACTGGCTTTGCCTTCTCTTTCTTTATGATCAATATCTAATTTATGAAGGGTTGTTTATAAAGAAATAACAATTTTTAAGGGGTCTATTAAAATGAGAATAGCTATAGTCCATAAGTTGATTTTCAGTCCAGACATCCTTACCATTTATGTGTCTGGGAATAGGGTTGCTGCTAGCACATGTCAAAGAGGCCAACCTTAGAACTTTCTGTGCTTATAAATATCTTGATTTTAAACAGGAAATGTCATTATTTGTGCAATATGACTGCTTGGACAAATCAGATCCAAGATGTTTCTAAGGTACTTCCCATATCAAAGATAGAATTTGTATGTAAGCTTCTAGAAACATTTGTAATTTCAGCCACCAGAATGCAACGGATAGACCTGACATTTCTAGCAAATTAGGTTTTAATTTCCAGTCTCAGTATCTCCAGCTTCGGCTTCCAGCTGCTAGATCATGTTAGTTTAAATGCACCACAAAAATATGACAGTTTCCCATGGTTGTATTTTTGTGTCCCGACCACATCTCATTTAACCTATTTTTGAGTTCACTGGGGAGGTGGCACTGTAGGGTAAGTCACTGTCAGGCAAGAAGATACTGCATTAGTGACTCTGCAGCAGAGGTTCTTGTGTTCACCTTCAACCACGGGGAAAGTAAAACAGCTAACACCTTTGTCCTCAAGGAAAAAAAGCCAAACCTGTGTGCTGTCCACAAGGTAAAGAACACACCTCTGAGCAGCCAGCACAGCAAAGATAATGTTCTGCAAAGCAATCCACTAGATTAATGTATCACAACACATTTAAAATACCCAAGCTTAAACAGTTTTAACTTCCTATCTCTCAGAACTGGGGAGATTTTCCAGGTTTAAAATACTCTTCATCATTCTTTTATGGACTGTTCCTGTCATTTAAGTGTTGTTGTTAAGGTGCAGGTGAATGAACTAAATAAAAATTTTCACTAATAAATCACCAAGTGATAACCCTATCTCATCTGCTCAGTAGTTTCCTCCTTTTAGATACAAGATTGTCACTCTGTTCTTAACTACTCTATCCCATTTTGAGCTCATGTTCAGCTCAAATTTGCCTTCAAGTCAGTTTCCTAAAATACAAATGCCACTGGTAAATGTGTCATACATTCTCATCCATAATGTGGGCACAGTCTCGCATGTGATTCACGCTCTTGTGCAGAGCTAAACAAGTCCTGCTTCCCAGTTAGCATTTCAAGAGGCTTGTGGCATCTGCAAAGTTCACTGGCAAGAATTTTATTTTTGTTTCCACATCATTCAAAAATATAATGATGATTGTTTTGACCAAAACCTCTTTGATGACAGGGAAAAAGCCACAAGGGATTCTTATTGCCAAATCCTAGCTGAGATTTATCACAGTTCCAGAGTTAGACTAATTTAGCATATTCTGCATAGGTTTGATTTCTCTCCATTGCTCAGGCAGATTTCTTAGAGATGATGTCATCACTTTCTCTCTAGGTCCTGCATAGTATAATTTGGATCTCTTAGTTAAAGTTAATCACATATTCAATTCCTTCATTTTCACTTATTCAGTATTGAATAAATGAACATGAGAGATGAATAGAAAAGAAAGAGATCAGATAAGTTCCATAACGAGGGAGAAAAAACCTGCTGAGTTATATTACTGTAAACTAGTAGAAGGGAAGGACATTTTTCACTCTGATTAGAACTCAAGGTGTGGACCCACCTGAAACTCACAAAGACTTTACTTACACCACTTCTTACAGAGCACATTATTTCGAATGCAAATTTGTGCAGCAATAAAGACAGATAAGGATGTCAAACTGATCATGTAATGAAAGTTTTTGATTGAATAATTTGTATGATAAAAAATTCCAGTTTGTAAAACGAGCAAATACATACACACAGTTTTGATGAGACCTGAACAAGGATTTAATGTAAAAAAAATGTTCCATGTGCTGGAAAACAAATACTCTTTCTCACACTTTTTTGTTTCCTCACTCTCACCAAATCTAAGCCCTCACCCCTCTGATCCACCTGTAGTGAATCTGAAGCTTTTAAAGAAGTTAGGTAAGAGGGTCTTCTCATCTGTTGGATTGAGGAAAGCCTTCAGTAACTCCCACAGCTGTTCCTATGTCTGCTACTGTCTTCTTATACAAGCTGCTCATACTCCAAGGAGATGGAGCTTTGGGTGAAGAAGTAATTCAGCAGAAGGTGCTCATTAATCTTCCAAGCAAAAGTGTTTCTTTCAAGGTTTTTCAGCCAACATAAAATTTATTTTTGTGTAGAGAGCCAGAGGAAGGACTCTAATCACAATACTCTGCAAATAGGGCTTGGGGTTGGGAGCAGAATGTTTTTCATAGTTTTTTTTCAGTAAGATGGTAATTAATTTCTGTCTTCATGTCTGTGCCTTAGAAGCTGTCACATAGTTCCAAAAATTCTGTGAGTCAGACAGAGAAAACCTGCTGCTTTGTTTACAACATACCAAGTCAACTGCTAGCCATAAACTGTCTTTTATTACCCAGGGAATCTCAAATACCAGATACTTACCATTCTGTAGGACAATGTACTGAGACTAAAGGGAAAGGAAATATTCTGACACAGAGGTAAACCAACAGCTATAAATATTTTAAAGGATCATAATAAAACCCAATTATGTCCTTCCTGAGAATGCTCAAAGTGGTGTAATTACAAGGATATTATCATCATCATCAGATCCTGTTGGTATAAAAGAATACATCTCGAGTGTTGATTGTTCTAATATATTTCAAGCATTGTCTCAGATGCTTAATAGAATATGAGGTAACAAACATCTGTTGGGACTGATTTATAGTCACAGGCGAACTGTGGCAGTAACTCAGCCTCATGTCTGTTTATCATGAGAGATTACAGCTGAAGTGCAGCCAGCCCTGACACCATAATGATTTTTGCACATCAAATCTTTGGGTTTGGTTAGGAGCTAGTGATTCTGTGTTGGGAGTTGCTTACAGCAATGCAGATTGGCATTGTGGTTCAAGCATTGCATTGACCAATAAAAAGCTTAGAAGCATGCTGCAAAAAATAAAAATTCATAGTACATTACTGAGCTGATCCGAAATGGTAGCAGAATTCAGGATAGTATGGGAAGGCAGCATAGCAGAAGCATAATACTCATTTAGAAAAGTAACAGATGTGTAAATTAAATGTTGGACAAGGAAGAAAAGAAGAAGCTCTGTCTTGAAATGTTTTAATTTGCTTGCAGGCGGCAACTTAATTCAGTTAGTACCATTTATTACGGAAGCCATATTTGGGAAGGCAATTGTAGCCCATCTGAATGACAGCAGGATGACATACAAAAATGAGAATCCTGTGCTGTGCTGCAAAGGGAATCCAAGAAGACAAAGAAAATGTCTGAAAAAAGAGAAAGAAAAACAACAGCTGGGAAAGTTATGAAGCATATGTTGAAGAATGAGAGAAGCCTGACTGAAAAGAAAAACCAAATCCACGGAGAGGGATTGGCAATCAAACATATTTTAGAGGGAAGAGGTGACTGGATGGTGTTGGGCTGAGGGCTGACTGAAGAGCTGCGAAGGACAGTGCCTGGGGGTGAGCAACACAGTTACAGGAGCTCTCCCCCAGTATAACACAGGAAAATGTAGGGCAGACTGGAAAGTGGCTCTGTGTCACCTTCCTCCTGTGGTGAAAAGAAGCCAATCCAATTCTCATGCTTTATAAAGTGGGAAGAAAGACAGCTGATAAAGAAAAATATACAAACACACATACACAGGAAACACATAGGCACACATACACATCCCCTGCTTTTCTTCTCAGACTCAATTTTTGCATAAGGGTTTATGTCTTGGTGTAAGAAAAGAGAAACTGCATACAGTTGTGATTGCACTTGTCCCTAAAAGAACGACCCGAAGTCCTACGTGGGCTATATATGTCATCCTCACAGATGGGATCTGCAAAGGAGCACCACAACAGAGCTACATCCACAGAATAGAAGGAAGCCAAGCAATGTGACATCCCACATGGTTCTTTGCCCTTTTGAACTTTGGAAACTGCTGAAAACCATGAATGAATGCTCTTATAAATAGCAGCTTTTTGAGGTGAAGCTTTGTAGGAAGAGACTAAAACAGTTTTTTGTCACAGCACTCCTCAAATCAAATTTTCTAAATATCTAATATTCTGATCAGTTTCTAATTTGACAATCTAACTAAAAGCAGCCAAGGCAAATTCAGGCATTGCAGCAGGAACAGACTGAAACGAGTCAGGGAAGGAAAAAAAATATTAATTCTCTGGCCAGCTATTTAATAAGCTACATGCAATAGAAGCATCAGAAAAGAATAGAAATACTGAGCTGGAATCCTTAAATACATTTGAAATTTTAAAATTTTAATACTTCCTTGATATATTATTTCCCCAGGCCATGATTTATTTTAGACTCTTTTCTCTGAACTCTGAGCCCTGTACCAATTGCATTTTACATTGAAATATCTGCTTTTTTCACTCTGTCAAGTGCTGAGCATCCTCCTAGTCCAGCACCCTCAGAACAGCACAAGGGATGCTTAGGAATTGGTGCTGTTAGCAGATCAGGTGATCCCACAGGAGTTGCAGCAGAGAGCACGAGTTTGGTCAGGATGTGAATGTTGTGGTGGCTGCTCAATTCTGTGAAATACCTGAACAGCACACTGGGGTAAATTCTACCCTGTCACCACATTCACCCTGCTGCAGGGCATTTCTTGGCCATGATGAGGGTGGAGGATGAGGGAGACATGGCTGGTCCTGTGGTTGTGCTGGTGAGAGTGCCATGACCAGGGGAAGCTCTCAGTGATGTGGGAAATTAGGTGGTACAAGCACCCAGCTGCCACGGGCAAATTTAACTAAGCAGATAGAATAGAGGGCAGGTGGAAGGATGGAGGAGTAAAGTCATTCCAATAAATCAGATAAAAAAATTGAATTGTTAAAGGTCTTTTGTGTTTTGCCTCTTTTGTCATGGTTAAAACAATAAAAAAGTTGGAGCATCATAATTAATATGTCATGGATGGAGATTTGATTCCTAAAAATGAGAAAATGGAATAATTTCTTAAGAAAGAGGAAATTTTGGTCTTAAATTCTGATTGCACTCTCACAGTTTTTGTTTTTAATAAATGCAGCAACCACAAAAGCAGCAAAAAACAACTATCCCTTGTTCACAGACCATGATAATCTCAGCTCTGGAAACTTCCTTGAGGGTCCATTTGTTGCAGGGACAGAGGGCAAAGCAAGCCAGTTAGCCTCCTGCTGACACAATTTCCTATGTAACTGCTTATGAAAACTGTCCATGCTGGGCAAACTAAAGCTAGTAAAAATTCATTTTAAGGAGAAAGGTAATATGCAAATATGTTTTTCTTTATAGAGAGATGATATCTCTTTTCCACTATTCCATTGCAGAGGATGGCACTTGTCTGTGCATGCATTACCACATGTGGTGCCAGTTTTCTTTCACACATGCAATATAAATCACAGCACCATGTAAAGTTATGGTGCTAGAGGTTCAATAACAACCTATTTGAGAAGGTTATATGGAGTATTTATGTAATATCCCATAATACATCTTTAGGGACCAAAATTGAATATTTGATTGAAAGTGTTAAGCTAGTGACTGCCATATCGACATACATAAGAAAAAATATTTGATTTTCAGTGTAAGATTAGTATGGTCTCTATTTTATCCTTGCCAACCTGCTGTGTATCAAACCTCCTATTCCTGGCAGGAGACCTTTTGATCTGATCCCATAGAACCACTCTCAAGTGTACTTTAAAACACACATATTCTCACATACTGCACCAAGACCTGATGGTATGAATTAATGAAGCAGGAAGACTTTTTTTTAAACCATTTTAAACCAGTATGTTTTTCTTCGTTGTGTTCTAGCTACAAGTTATCCCCACATCTTTCTCCTTCTTTCCTACAGATAGTCCCTGTGCTCCTTTCCCCAAAGTTGCAATCTCAGCTTCTCTGGTTTTATAACATGCCAGTAGAGGAACTCAATTCCATAAATTCAGCTATGGATGATGTAACCTAGGTGAAAAAAAGGAGAAACAACACAAGGCCACTGCTATGGTGTGATCAGAAACGTTTGTTCCCCTTGCCAGGGCCAAACATTTCACTGTTTCCCTCCTCCTGGCTTCCTTTCACAGCAAATCCAAGAGATGCCAGTTGCATATTTTAGATACACACAGATCAATCTACAGAGTATGTGTGCTGCCTACACGACTTCAGAGTGCTAGGCTATGTGATAGCACACAAGGATTCCTTTTGTATGGGTATTTCTAACCAGGAGAATCTACACCTAGGGGTGATAACCCTGTCTAAGTCATCTTAGTCTTCTCCTGTTATCTTGGAGCTGTGCTCCTCTAAGCTGTTCCCACTTTGTGATGTTTCTCCATAAGTGTGCATTGCCTTGCTTTCCCAGGGTTAATCCTACCTGGCTGTTGTATAGGTACAAAAGAGGAAATGTGATTTATAGTGAAAGAGAAAGAGACCAATGAAAAATCCTGCTTCCAAATCTACTGCAATATTCATTTGAAAACTAAGTAGAAAAAGAGGAGGAATAAACTCTGACCTAGGGAGAGATGGTGGGAAATCTTTCAATTTCTTAGATTCTCATTTACATGTAAGCCACTTCTAGCTGGCTCCTGCAATTTAAATTCACTTTTATTCTGATAAAGCCTTCAATTCTATTTGAATAAAAGAGTTTTGCAAGTCTAGGGGAAATGGCAATTTGTGTACGCTGTGCTGCCAATGAGTGCCTTTTCTTTTTCCAGCATCTTATTGTTATTCTCGCTGAAATGTATACGCAGGTACATGCACATTCACTATCTTTCAGAGAATATTTTATACGAATTATTTAAAAGTACTTCAGGGTCATTTTGGGATTTACTTCAGAAAGAGGCTTAGCAGATGTAGGCTCCAGGTAAAAAGCCAAGGAGACTTGTGAGACACCAGGCACACCTGCCATTATTTGTTTTATCCTGGCTGACAGGTTTGTGTCTACTGGGATTTTCTCACCTCTTGATTTCTTAAATCAGGTGTTCATGGGTAACTAATATTGACTGGGCACAAAGGGATTTAAGGGTAAAGAATGGACTACAAATGAAATTATGTACAGCAAAGTGATATCACTGGGGAAGCAAAGAGTCTGGGCTGTATTACAGGAATGTTGTCAGCAGGACAGCAGGAGTTACTCACCTTTACCCACCTCAACTGTCCTGTAACCTAAGTACAAGCACAAGAGCCAAGTCTGAGCTGAGTCAGAAGAATAGTGCAACAAGAAGTCTGAAAAATATGACAATGTTATAGAAATTGAAGATAATAAGAGGTGGGATTCAATTATTCCTATATATAACAATTTACTTTAACAAAATGTGGTAGTAAACAGTGGATACATAGAATAAAAGAATAATTTTGCCAAATCCTAAACAGAATTAGATTTCCAAATATTAGAAAACAGTTTGCAATGACTAAGATACAGGCAACTGTGGCTTTCTGTGGGCTCCTCATCAGCAATGACACTACTGATATGTTTTGCTTCAGACACTTGCTTAAGTATCTCATGACTCAGTATACTTCTCATGCAGAAACGAAAGCACTGCATTTACTTGGCCATTAAACACTGTCAAAAAATATTAACCAAAGCTAAGTCAGACTAATGCAAGGGAATGGAGTGGTCAAGGGTTCTGCCAGATCAATATGAAATATCCCAAAGAGTCTGAAATGTGTTTTTGTGGAAGGAAACTAGCTGCAACATAATTAGAATAATTTTGCAAAGACCCGATTGCTTGTAGTTATTCTTTGATACTGCATTAGGCCTTTTTAGTAATCCTTTGGTGCAGTCAAAATATTGTCTAGAATAAAGAGAAGTATGCACTACAGTTACATTTATGAAAATTAATTCTGCTGTTGTAATAAATGTGTCCTAAGGCTGTGCAGAGATCTATAAAATGGACTGTCTCTACCTGATTTTCCCCTTTCAATATAGTCTAAACTGTGAAAAATAACCTACAAAAAAAGGATAATCAGTGTAGTATTAAGAAACACGGAAATTTTAAAAAATCATCCCATGATACCATGAAAACATCTCTGATGACGTCTCCTGAAAAGCAGACTTTGCAACTTAAAAAAAAGGTTAAAAGTTTAAAGATTAAAAAAAGAATTAAAGATTTGCTGGTTTGTTTCTTTTTTTGGTAGGTTGGTTGATTTTTTTGTTTCGTTTTTTTTTTTAAGGAAAGGAAAAGATGAAAAAATTAGGTATTCTTTGAAAAAAAGCTAGCACAAATATAAACATGTAAAATTTTTTTACATGCTTTCCATAAACAAGAGGAAGTAAAAGCAAGCAGTGATTTATTTGTTCAAGATTTACACATTTGTTCCTAATATCAAGTTTTTCTTAAGTCTTTCTCAGGGCCATGTAACTATGTTTGCTGTGGCAATTTCTGCTGATTCTTTTTATGCCTCTTTCTGGCTGCCTTTTGACAAAACAGGGCCTCCCTGCTGTCTTGTATCTTTATTTCAGTGCTTGTGTTTGCAGTAAAAGTCCTGATTGCTCCAGCTATCTCATTCCAGAGCTGCTTTCTTCAAATACCAGCACAGGGTCAGGCAGGACATCACTGTGCATTGAGTTCAAAAGCACTGATTTTTTTCCTAGTATGTCCTGAACTTAATTCTTGCAATAATAAATAATTGCTAATAATTCATTAACAATTATTTATATAACAATTATTTATAATTGAATTAGCAGTACAGAGTCTTGACTTCAACTAATCACATTTCTTCAGTATTCTCTGTATTGACTATGTGAAAGTTCTTATTAGAGGTGTGAAAAACTTATTTTAAATTAATTATTTTAGCTTCATAATAAAAAGAAATACAAACAGAAATAGAAGAGTATTAATTCATTGTCATTTTACAGTTTCCAGTTGGTTAGAAACTTAAAATGCAACCCTTTCCCCCAGAAACAGCAAACTAGAAACAGCAGTTGCCAGAAAGAAGAGACTAAATCTCCACACATATAAATATACTCTGTTGTTTAGAGGTCAGACTAATTTACGAGGTTGCTGGTAACTACTTTAATAAGAAATTAGTGAAACTTTTATTTCAGAATCCCTAACATTGAAATTCATATGAAATTATCTTTTCAGCTCAAATCACTTTAATAGTTTATGAACCACTTAGATTACTTCTCTCTGGAAATTCCTAAGAAAACTTGATGGTCTCCCCAAACTAATTATGTAATATTATTTTTCCAAGGCAGGGACTACACTGCACCTGCAACCCTCATCTGTACCCTGCTGGGAGCTGCTGGCACGTGCCATAAAACTGTACTGGCTTCAGGGGAGTAAGGATGCCAGCCTGGGCTTCTTTTCTCCGCTACCATACACCCGATGCAAGGCTCCACAACTCTATTTCTGTTGCCTTTGGGATCTCAGCTTAAGCACTTACTACCCACTATTGCTGTTAGCATGTTACACCAAGGTCTACCCTATCCCATTCAAGAAAAATCCTTAATGATGCTAGATCATAGAATTAGAAACCTTAGTCAAATGGCAGAGCTTATTTCAGAAATTCAAGGTTTCAAATCCAGATACTGAACTATAAGTAAAGCATTGATTAATTTCTTCAGGTAGATTGACAGATCTTTTAATCCTTTTTTTTTTTTTTTTTTTTAACAATGGAGAAATAATGTACTAAGCCTCTGCATTCGCATAAATTGAAGTACTCAAAAATTATGAATATTGGTCTTAGAGTTTTAAAATAAGTTTAATTTTCCCTTTTATGATTATCTAAAATCATCCTTTAAAAATTGATTCTAGCTTATTTTGCCCACTGATCCTGCACAAAAGGCATTTTGAAAACAACTGCAACCCTGGCAGTTTCTAATTTTCAATTTGCAGCCTGAACTTTAAGATTTTTATTCTGTAATTGTTTCATCTGTTTTGAGAAGGCCAGTCTCAGCACTGCTGTATTTCTAAATGAGCTGGGCCAGTGACATTAATTTGTTCAGGTTGCTGCTTTGGAAAAATTTCAGGGGAGTAATGCTAGGCTCACATCTTTTCCCTTTGACCTTCAGTTCTGCCAGGAAACTGTAATTTGCAATTTGAAGGCCAAAAAACCACCCCCCAAACTCCAATCCATTACAAAGGACTATTTTTTCAAAGGAACCTTGCACATCCCAGGAATACTCACATTCTTCAATTTCACAGCATCAGGTGGTTGCAGCCATCTCAGGATCTCAACATTTTTTATTTCATCAAACCCAACTAATTCTGCCTAAGTGGTAGTAAAATCCACAGAAAAAAAGCTTTTGTTAGGCTTTGGGTTTGCTCCATTGCTGCCATCCACACAAAAATACCCTTGGTGAAAGGCTTGTAACACCACATGGAACAGCACTGATGATATTTGGTTTCTGTATTTAGTAATTCCCCTTCAAAAAGAGCAATTGCTGCGCTTGCCAGAGATGTTACAGTGGTGGTCATTTATGCAACACACAGAATTACATGCCTAAGGTTTCTACTGCAACATGGTTGCAACTGATGATGTCATTCCATAATTTTCATTTTCTACCAGTTACTTATAAAATTCATTCAGTTATCATGTTTTGTTGATTGACATATTGGGGAGTCATGTGCCTGTGGAATCCAGACCTCCCAGAGCACCTTCTGCCAGCTGCTGTCCACACAGGAGGTTGGATGTCCAATGAAAGCTGGGGCAAATGTGGAGAATGTGAGTAAAAAGACATACCTTTTTCTAAATTTCACTGGTGACATATCACCAGAATCTTCATTGCTGGTTGGATCATAACCTATTTTTGCCTTGCTAAAGTTTCTATAAAATCTGCAGTCTTCTACAGAAGTGGTTTATTTGCTCTTTCTGGGGAGAAAAAATAAATCTGCCTTTTAAGGGGGAATGTTTTTTGCTATTCATTCCTTCACTTTCTTCAATGAAATTGTGTGAAATATGATCCACTCAAAAGGAGCTAGGGTGAAAATGCTCATTTTTCTTGAGCTTCATGGCACTGTATATCCTTTTCAGTATAACTGTGCAAAGTGGTTTCTTTGTGGCTGGCAGCATCATGATTCTATATACTTTTATCAGTCTTTATTGCATAAATCTACACAGTTTCATTTTTTTTCCTGGTCCTTCTCTCCTGTTCACTTGAATCATCATAACAAGTTTTCAACATTGTTTCTGTAGAGACATGCAGGTAATTTTTTTCTAGACTGCTGTCTTATGAATGTTTATTGCATCTGTTTTGAGCTCCCCAGTGATTATTTCTACATCAATAATATCAAGTTCCTCCATCTTGTCAGCTATATCAAAGTTGCTTATTGTTCCAGTGGGAAACCTCTATGATATATAATACTTGACACAATTTTTCATTTATTTATAAGAAATGATTAGAATATTTTCGTGTCTGTCTTTTATGTGCCTTGGAGGGCTCTAACTAAAACAAATTATAAATCTTATTGTGATTGACGTGAGTTTTGTACATATTTCTAATATCTGCTATGTTCACTGCCTGGATTTAAGTCCAGGCATAAGCCAAGTATATTCTCTCATTTAACAGCCAGTTTAGGTGCTTACTAATGTATATTTGCATTTCTACTTTCTGCTGCTTCTTCTCATGTCCTGGTAACCTCTTACCCCAAATGTATCTCAAGAGATACATTTTTTGAGGCTTTCTGGGATGAGTAACCAGGTGCTGTTTGAATGTCCACAAACAATAATATGACTTTTGCCATTCTGAACACAGCACTCTCAAAATATGTGCATTGGTGAGCAGTTATTTGATTTTAACTTTGCTACTTGATCTAGTCATCATTGAAGTCTGCTGTAAGAGTTTCTCTTTGCAAGCAAAGGGACAATTAGACAATTTTCTTGGAATTCTTTAATGTAAAATATGAAAATATGCCATTTGGTTAGCTAATAAAAGATCTTCTTGTAAACTTTTTATTATTATTTTTTTAATACAGCTGAAGTTTCATTTTGCAAATAAAAGGGGTCCTGATACTTTAGACAAAAAGTAGGATTTGCAAGTGGCAAAATTATGTTATCATATCACCCAGTAGTAATCTTTTGGCAGACAAGTGGGGTGAATGGTGGTGTGAGAAAAAATAAATGAAAAGTCAAGTAGGTTAGTGAGGAATAGCAAACATTGTGGAAAACTCTAGAATGACCTGGAAAAGCAGCCTTATTGTGCAAAGAAGTCAAAGAACATGTTGGATTTTAATATGTGGCCACACCTGATATGAGATCCTTCACCCTTTCTTAACTACGTGCGCTTTTGTCTGGATTTTCAATTACTTTTAACCTTTTAAGAAAAGCATTATGTCATTATGGACACCATAATTAAGAAGTGTGCTTATTGTGCAGTGGTGGTCAGAAAAGTTAATTGTTAGGCTGCATTAAGAATAAGATGGTGAAGAAATAGGAAAATATAATGATTTCTTTTATCCATGATGATATTCCAAACTCACCTTGAATATGAATTTCACTTTATCCTGTATTATTTCAAAAAGAAAGGGATGTAAAAAAATACAACTATCTGACCAAAGCAAAAGAAAAGGCAATGAAAGGAATTCATTAGTGTTATGAACAAGAGAGGTGATTACATCAGGAGAGAACAAAAGATTCAGGGCTATTTCAGATGGGAAGATGTTGAAGATGCAGAGGAGATATGACTGGAGAAGACATGGTGGAATCACACAGAGAAAACATGATTCCAGGGAAACTGAATCAGTGGTGCCATTTGTACCTTCCAACAACAAAGCAAAGGAGCTGTATAATTGCTTTCAGCCATTAAGCAGTAGCTTCATAATGTTCAAAAGAAAATCCCTTCCCTTTCGGTAATGAAAAATTAACTTGTGAAATGCAATGGTGCAAGAAATTGAGCAAATAGCTTAGTGTGATGCAAGGATGCAAGAGGGAATAAGAAAAGGCTATGCAATCACACAGAGTAAAATAAACAACAGAGGTCATCAATCCTAATGATTCTGGCCATAGCCATTCATGTGCCAGCCATTCATTTTGTTCATTATTACTACAGCTGTGCTTTGAGGAAACCATCACAACACTGGTGAGATCACCATAGGAGATTAAAAACTACCTCCTAAATGGGATCCTGATCTGTGTGTTACCAGGAGTCATCTCCTAAATTCCCAATAGTGCGGCCACTAACCTGAAACCACCGAAGACTCCCTGGCTCTGCTCATGCTGGAATGAACTCTTTGCCTCTCCCCCATGCTCCTCACAGGGGACACTGCCTTTGGGAATAGCCAGGCAAATTATAGCAGTGGCTCTGTCAAACTGATTTATTGGTTGCACTTAGGGCGTTTAATAATTTCCACAATATCACAACACACTGCCTGAGATTGTCATTTATTCCTTCTCAACAGAGAAATTTACACGGTGTGCGAGCATGGCATGGCCCTGGGTGCTAAAAAGGTGAGAAAATCACCAATGTGGATCTCAGAAATACTTAATTCCTAAAAGAATAAACCAAACCCACAGCCAGAGGAACAGTTCTACTGCACTTGAGATTGAATTCTGGCCTTTTCTGTCAGCAGCAGGCTGCTGAGGAGAGTTGTACACTGCTCTTGGGAGGCCAGCCAAGCCCTGCTGCATCCACAAGAACTCCTTAGGAGCAGTCAAAGAACTTGTGCTGTGATAGGTTGCAATCAGTTGCCTGCTCTGTTTGGGATCAAGTTTCTGGAGAGCTCTGGGAGGGATTTTTTTAAAGTCTTGGGAGTGTAAAAATTCTTTGCTTTATCTTGGACTCATCCCCTGCTAAATGGTGTGACACTTCTGTGGGCTGAGGCAAAGGGAAGAACAGATGCCAGCTTCCCTTGGGTGGAAGCTGGTTCTATCAATTGTCTGAAGAGCCCCACCACCAGAAGTATCCCTCCCAAAACCCAGGGTCTGTGAAGGTCCCTGTTCATCAGCCAAATTACATGTGGTCCTTGCTCAGTCACATTAACATCAGGGACCAAGTATTCATTTGGTAAGGGTGCCTGCAATATGAATGACTGCATGTGGGAGGAGGTTCATAGCACAGACTTGAATGCAGAATGTGTAATTCGTGGGCTACTGGTTGCTATGGAGTCCAACTGAAGTGGAAACTGACAGCAAAAAAAACCAACTCATAATAATTTTATGTACAAAAACCTCTAGCAGAAACATAACAAGGGAAAATTTTTATATCTTCAAGGAAGTCACTGAGAGGCAATTTTTGCATGATAAAAAGAAAAAAAAAAAAAAGATGCCATTTTTTTTCTCAGGCTTGTACATTTCCTCTTCACTTGGCTGTGGCAGAGGCTTCCAGCTCATTCTAAGCAGGAATTCAAATCTAGCCAGATATCTGTGTGTGAATGGCCTTCATTCAGTTATAAGCTAAGCCATGCATTTCTAACATTACAAATGTGAAATACAGTTCAGGTCTCAGCTTAGTCTATGCTATTCTTTCCAACATCCAATGCATTGCTGGACTAAGCACTTCTGAAGAAAAAAACAGTACACCATCTATCTGCTGTCCTGGATGTAAAGTCACTTGTAAATTTTATTTATAGAATGACACAGATGCTGTGGGGAAAAACTTGCTCTCTTTTCATTACAAAACAGGGGAGATGCTTGTTTGAAGCTGACATACTGGAACAACCAAAGATAGCTACGCTGGATGCGACAGAAGAATTAATTTGGAGCTCTGACATTAACTTGATGTAACCCGTGTTTTACTCAGTAGGAGTTTCCTGTACATGCATTCTGTTTTGACAGAGGAAAAAAAAAATTAGCTTGGGCATGACAAAGAAGGGTATGGTACCCCACAAAATAAGAAAATTGCCCTTATATTTTTGTGTAATAATTTTTCCAGTTTGTATGTCAGTAAATTATTCATATTTCTTGCAGCTAACAAGTTTATGTGGCTTTGAATTATTCTATGAAGAAAGTTACCTACAGCAGGCCAAAATATTCTTTGTGAGCATTTGCTGCTCGAGCAACTCATTTCCTTGAATTGCAGGCAAGCCTTGCTAATTCCTGCACATATGTGTGCTATTCAGACCTCGGACAGGGGAGACAAGTCCTCTTCAGTGCATGACTCAGCTGTGAGCTCCTCTGTTTGACTCTTCATCCTCTCTAGAGCAGGATTAATCAAGGGAGTCACCGTGTTCACTTGTGATTCTTCATCCTGAACTTATTTTTCCTGATTATTCTTTAGCCAAGGGCTGCCCTGAATTGTGCACATGAGAGACCTTTCCTCATCGAAAGTGATAAGCTGTGAAGATCAGGTTTTGCAGCAGCTAGAGTGATTGCCATTTCCCTCTGATGCCAGAGAGGCAGGGTAGTTACTCAGGATCATGAATTTGAAGACATGAATCCTCAAGGTCTGTGTGTTAATAATTTCTGGTACTGATTTCAGTAGGGGTGAGGTTTAATTTTCTAAAATAAATATGCACATTAAAAAACACAGATGTTTTCCGAGAATACAAGAATGGAAGTTTGGGGCTTTCTTATCAATACTTCATGAGCAGAAAGGAGAATTTAATCTGATGAAATAAATGACTTTGTATGATTTATGAACACCTTTTCAAAGCCCACTGTTGACTGGATTCCAGGGGCCTTGTTTTATTCATATTTCATGGATAACATACCTCAGCTGTGTTTGGGAACAATTAAAAATGTGCCTTCCACCTGCATGGATCTGCTGTGTTGTTCATGTCTCCCTTTCTAAGCTTTTCATAGAATCATGGAATCATTTAAGCTGAAAAAGTCCTTTAAGATCATTGAGTCCTACTGTTAACCCAGCTCTGCCAAGTCCACCTAGCCTTGTAGATGTGGCACTAAGGGGCATGGTTTAGTAACCATGCCCCTTAGTGCCACATCTACATGGCTTCATATGTCTCCAGGGCAACCCTATCAATGAAAGAGCTTTTCCTAATATCCAATCTAAACCTCTCCTGGAACAAATTAAAGCCATTTCCTCTTGTTCTGTCACTTGAGAGAAGAGACTGACCCTCACCCTGACACCTTTTTCAGGTAGTTGTAGAGAGTGGTGAGACCTCCCATGAGCCTCCTTTTCTCCAGGCTAAACACCTTCAGCTTGCTCAGCCACTCTTCACAAGACTTGTGGTCCAGACACTTCACCAGAGCCATTGTCCTTCTACAGACCTGCTCCACACCTCAGTGTCCTTCTTGTAGTGAGAGACCCAAAACTAAACATAGAATTTGAGATGCAACCAGCTTCTTGAACTTGGAGTAGCTCAAATAATTTGGGGCAACCTGAAGATGTATTTCTGGACCTTTTTTTCTGCTTCCTCTTCTGTGTTTTACTCTCACTGGGAATCCTCTCTGCAGGGCAGTGTCAGCTCTCCCCATTTAGAAGCTAAATAGGCATTTTTTTTCTCTTGGTGATTTCTTTGTGTATGGAGGGAACAAAGCAAGATGTGGTCTCTTACTTGATTTGTATCTATGCCATGTTTGCAGCTTGCCAAATGTTATGGAGCTTTGGCCACCTTCTCAGTATTAGAGGAGAGAGGCTCTTACTGCATATTAACTTAGGGATATTAAGCTGAATTATCTGCAACTGCCAAGACAGCGGCGCTCATCCAAAGTTTTTAGTTTGCCATCTCAGGGGACAGTCAGGACTTGTAGTGACAGTTTGTTTTTGCTTACTACCAGACAATCTTAATGGCTTCAGCTGCCAGTACTTCTGTACATTTGTACTTTTAACTATCTGAATAATCCAATTAATTTCACTAGCATGCCTAAAACAGAGCCTGTGCTTAGTTTTTCAGAAGGAGTAATGTCAAAAGCCTTTACTGATGCTGTCTTCTCCAAAATGTATCTCTTTCAGTATGTCTTAGTTGCCCCCTTATTTTCCAACAGTCCCTCAGCTTTGTTATCCACGGATCTCCTCAAAATGACTGGTGGCAGATACATGCAAATAGAGCATTTAATTTCCTTGCAATGTCTTTATCCCCTTTAATTGTTCCCACTGCACCCTGGTACTCCACTGAGCCTTCTGGTTCTCTCACAGCCTGCTTACACCTCTTATAATTAAGTAATTTCTTCTTATTTATTTTCATGTTATGCCTTTGGCTAATCTCCCCACCAAATCCCTCAGCTAAACCATCTTCATTTTTGTGTTACATTATTGTTCCTTACCACTAGCTTATGTTGGGCTAACTTCCCATTTTCCAAGGGGTATTTGAAGAGTCTCTTTTGTGGTACCTTTCTATTCAGCCAAGGCAGATAGGCACACTCTCTCCCTCCTCCTTTTTCTCTTTCTGGGGCTTGTGCAAATCTTTTGTAACTCATTAGTGGCTCACTTCAGTAGGCGTCATGCTGAATCCTTACAGGACCTTATACATTTCCCTTTGTGTAGTTGTCATTTATTTCACTTTTTTTTTCTGTGTGAGAGGGTTAAACTGGTGAGGAGGGGCATTGGAGAAGGGGAAGGGAACATTAAGCAACGGAACAAAAGTGATGGACTAGTAAAAAGTGGTTCTGTGTTCATGCATAGAGAATTATTTGGATGCAAATCAGTCACACAGCTGAATGATTTGTCTTAAAGCCCCAAGACTCGAGAGCAGAGGGCTTGAGACTCAAGTGGCACTCTGTCTGATTTCTATCCAGGCTCTGCATTCATGGAACAGTGTGTCTGCAAACAACCCACCTGGAGGACTTGTGTGCTGCTTTTATGTCTCCCTGTACTCATCAGAAAAACGTCTTTGTGCTCACTCTGAGTTATTTCCTATATTGCAAATACATAGAGAGAGGAGGGATGTACTCAGGGATAGCCAGATTAGTTGCAAACTAAGAAAATTGAGTGCCATATCTCCCAGGTAAATAATTTCTACTGAAAGTACAGGAAAGTACAGGTGAGTAATTGTTTGATAAATTGGCAATTTATGTAGACACTCAAACAAAAGACACTCAAAGACAAAGACTGGAATTCCTCAGCACAAAGTCCAAGGGGAAGATTTTGCACTGAAATATTTCCATTGTCATTTAGAATTTGAGTGCATTACAGAAGAGATGGCAAATTCAGAAAGTCATTTTGTGTCTGTAGCTCAGCTCTCTCAGTCTCTTATCAGTCCCTCCAGCACTGGTGGGCCACAGGTGTGAGCTCCAGGTGTTCTTCTGGGTTTTCAGTCCAGGGCAGGTTTGAACAGTTCCAAGAAAAAGAAAAGCCACAGTCTAGGGAACTTCATTGCCTCAGCTAACTAAAAACTAACTAAAAAAGAAAAGTAGAGCTCTGTCCCGCTGTCCATCCATGCTGCAGACAACACAGTCCAGAAGCAGGAATGTGGAGGAGTGAGTGCAGTTTCTGAAAACAAACTCCATGCTTCTTTTCCCCCACTTTGCTTTCTTAACCAGTCTTAATGGCACACAACTTAATATCTAGCATAAACAGAAGAGATGACTGGGGATATAAGCATCATAAAGTCACCCTAGAGCAGGGTATATTTGTTTTTTTCCACCAAATGTGGTCATCTGATGCTGCTGCTTGAAAGTCATCACCATTTCAGTTAAGCAGTATGTAGTATATCACAGTTTTTCAAAATAAATTTAGACTTAAAATACATGCCAATTGCCAATCCAATCAGTATGCCTTCACCTGATATTGCTAAGGAAATACTCCTCCTTTTAGCTGTTTAGTAGAGCTTCCCCATAGTGTTTGAAAAGGTCAAGGTTGTCTTGTAACTGTAAATGAGGGAGGGGTGACTTGGTATGCAGCAAGAACAATTATGTGTCTTTAAGCTCAATAAGCTCAATTTATTGCCCCAATAATTATACTTAAAAGAAACTTCTAACTTTTGCAGAAAGGCAGAGTGCAGAAGCAGCTTTTACAAGGGATCAGGTCTTTATAGAAGGAATGTACATGTCCACTCAAAAGCTATTGAGAGAAAAGAGAAAGAATCAGAGAACAATTCACCATTTACTTTTAATAGAAATTTAACTTGTGTTGATGCCATTCAGGGGTAGAGGCCAATGGTAGAGAAATTTGTTTTGACTGCACATACATTTGTTTCTCTCAGGCAGAATTTGAAACAATGCTCTTGAAGGTTTGAGGGGATTTGTTTTAAATTGATGAAAACAGCAGAAAAGAAATAAATTAAAATCTCCATGGGAGAAGATGGTATGAACCTTCCCTGTAAAAGACCTCAGGTCTCATGAAAACTTGAGAATAATGCTAAGGTAAAACAGATTGCACTAGCAGTATATCACAATTTCATTTTACACAAGGTTATGCTGCACTTTGTGAAGCTTTCCTTACTTGTTACTCTCTAATGGAATGTATTGTTTGTAAATAATCTTAATGAAAGGACAGATGAGGAGAGTACCTAATTCAGCTTGCTGGGGTATAAGTATGGACTAGTCATTAACGTGTCCAAGTCTTGCTTTTGTGAAATGGAAGTAGTGAGGAAATGGAAGTAGTGAGAAAATGGAAGGGGTGAGCAGCCCAGGCTTCCCAGAGCAGACTTTCACATTAAAGAAAACATTTCAGCACTTTCT
Organism: Molothrus aeneus; assembly: GCF_037042795.1. Classification (NCBI taxonomy): domain Eukaryota; kingdom Metazoa; phylum Chordata; class Aves; order Passeriformes; family Icteridae; genus Molothrus; species Molothrus aeneus. Next base: position 116,339,966 of record NC_089646.1, read on the forward strand.
TCTCTTTTACTTGTTAAATGCTTCAGGCCCTCCAAGGTTTTTAATTATTCTCCCAGAGCTGAGGGAAGCCTTGTGGCCAGCCTACTGTAGCTGATAATTAATAAAGAGCTCTCATTTTGAGCATACGTAGCCATTTTTCATGTTGCATTTGGTTTGCAAAAATAAGGTAACTGTCAAACTGTATTGTGTAAAGCCTTGGATCATTCCTTATACTCAAGCAGGAAGGCACAGAACCTAGTTGTATGATACCTTTTATATTAGTATTGTACTGATTTATTTCCTTTTCTGAAAATAAGGGAAACAAAAAACTGGTAAGAAGAAAGGGAACAAACTGGTAAAGTATATCCAAACAAGCAAGGATTTAAATTGATAGCTTGAATTTATTTCATTTTATCACAGAAAAATAGTTTCCCAATGTAGCTTAGCTAAAATCTATTGAAAGGACTACTAGTAAAATTGAGGAGATCTCATGCACTGTTTATTTTATCCATCAGTGAGCAGGATTTATCACAGCAAGCAGTTTTGGAGCAGGAACTCTTTAAAGACACCTCTGAAACAACTCTTTTTCAGGATTCTACCAGAATAAATCCCTATCCTTCACTCATGCCCCACCCATAACAAAACTGAGAATCTTGAGGTTTGAAGACAACTGCAACCATTGATTTTTTTCCCCCTGCTTTTGCTTTAGGAACTCCTTCATAGATATCCTTCGGGCTATTCTGCTTTCCTTGGAAGTGCTCATTGAAGATCAGGAGCTTCAGATAAATGGCTTCATTCTAATTATAGATTGGAGTAACTTCTCCTTCAAGCAAGCCTCCAAGCTCACACCATCTATCCTCAAACTGGCCATTGAAGGGTTACAGGTAGGTGGAGGGTAACACATGTACCTGCAACTTTTATTGCTGCAGACAGTGATTTTTGCTTCATCAGGCCCTGGGCAAAGTGAAGGGAAGAGAAAATAATCCAGAATGCTTTAATGTTCCATCCACTTGCTGCATAGATCGATTTTCAGACATCTCATTTTGTCTGTCTTTCATTTTTATTTCAGTTGTAAATCAATGTAGCCAGGACGTGTGTTACTTACCACAGCATTAAGAAGGAGAGTTAGAGATTTGAGGTTTAATCCATGAGAGAATTCAAGGGGATTAGAATCCAGCAGTGTCTGCTTTCTGGAGTGTGCAGTCCACATGCAAGCACATGTGTGTGCAGAGGGGGGGTAACAGGAGATGAGAGCAGCTCCCTCAGCAGATGGAAGAGAGCTGCTGTGCTCATGAGGATGTGTTTGAATAGGACAGAAATGAGGAAGAGGGAGGACAGGCTCCCTGTTGTGGCCTCATTCTGACTGCCTTCATTTGTCACACAGGATCCTGTTGCTTTATGGTTCAGATTCTTGAGGGGCTGCACTTCCACTTGGTGCTTGCAGATAAATAGGAGCAAGCTAAAACCGTGTGCTGTCACGGGGTTGGGTAGGAGGTGAGGACAAGGCAGCTGGGGACTGATGGGACAACCTGAGGATAGGACAACCTGAGGATGGGGCAACCTGAGGATGAGGATAACCTATGGTGGTCAGAGAGGACTTCAGCCCCTTCCACTAAAGTCCGAGCCCATCTCTGGTGTTAGACCTGATAAGGACATTTTACATAACCTTACTATTTGAGGGCATTTGATAGAATCCAAGGGCTATTTAAGTTGGAAGGAGAGCTGGAGATCACTTTGTCTGACTCCCTGCTCAAAGCAGGGATGACTTCAATCTTATACCATCTTGCTTAAGGACCATGCTTTCATGCTGCTACATATATAAAAGGAGAGATAAGTAATTGTTTTTTTCTTGCTGAGTACTTACCAGATATCCTGTTGTCATAAAAACCTCAAGAAAAATTCTCTCTGGTGTGTGCATTTTTATTTTAACTTACCTTCCAGAAGGAACAATTTGTTCAACTATTTTTTTGACTAGCAAATTATCTACAACTAGATCATGATTGTGTCTGCTTTGTTTTATTATTCACAAATTAGGTAGAAAAATCTGCCAGCAGTTTTAAGCCTGTGTTCCCCTTTGTGAGGAATTTTCATCTATTCTAACAAATTAGAAAGTCAAGCTGTGCAATTAGTCCTTAGCTCAATACCTTATCTTCTCCTGCAGATACAGTATCCTGCAGATACTATCACTTCATACAGAACATTCTGTGCTTCAAAAAAACTTCTAGTCAGAAGGAAGATAAAGCCAAGTGACATTCATAAGTAAATCAAATTCTAGCAAAGCATCCTTGTGCATGTCCAAATTTAGCTTTTCCATCTATTCAGTACGAAGCCAATCCAGCCTTCATCCCATCCAATTTCTGGCCATGGCACCGCCAGGTTTTGTGCCTCCAGTTTGTTTGCATTTGTCAGCAGCAATACTAGAAGTACTGAAGCCTGGAAGTACTAAAGTTGATCTTATAATTCTGTCATTAGCCTGACATCCTGTGCTGTGCAATTGAAGGAGGCTGCCTTGCTTGAGTATGCAAGTGCATTTTGTTTCCTATTTGAAGTTGAGTTACTGTAGTCTTCTCCAAGATTAGTAAAAATATGACTCTCTCTGAAAGTACAAATTGGGATAACATGTCCTAAACTTAGCTAACCACTGGCTTTGTGAGTAGTAGGAGTAGTAGGAGTTGTGAATGCTGCATTCCTTTTCACCAGTTTTAGAAGCAAGACATTCATGCTTATAAAGCACATATTTAGCATACAATGATGTTGGGGGCTTTTTAGTTTGGGGGGGTTTTTGGCTCTCACCATTGCTGTTGAAGTCCCTTCATTGAGACTTTGTTCTATTATTATTGTAGAAGAACTAGTGCCATCCTAGTGTAAAATTTGTGTGAAATGTAGTTGAAATGCAGAAGATACCTACATACTTTAGAAAAAGAGTCACTGCATTGGAGGTCACTGAAAGTAAAAACGTCATGATCCCATGAGATGATGATGTCCAGAAATAAAAGCAGATTGTTTTAGTTTCTTGTTTTTTTCTCATAGCTAAGGCGCTGTACAAGTACAAATCCTCAGACAGGCAGATTACGTGGCTATCTCAGTCCTCCTTTCTATGAAGAGATTTTGGGTTATATTAAGTCCTGTCTAAGTCTAAGTGGATGGAAAGAAAATAATTCTCTCTTACAATTTCTCCTGGAGCTGAACCCATATGTTGCTATTTGTGCCAGGAACTTTCAGCCTCTCCCTATGTAATGCCAATTTTAATGCCATAGAGGAACAATTTTCCTATAGTTTTTAAAACTGTCATTCATTGTTTCAGACCATCATATTCTGACATATCAAATTACTTTAAAAAATGGTATTTAATAATTTGTGCATTTGAGTTTTTTCTTACATTCAAGTTGCTTTCAGCTAATTAATCTTTTCGCAATTCCATGTTTTTGCATTTGCCTTCAATTAATTTTTTCTCAAATTACTGCTACAATGCATTACAACTAAAGTGCAGACAAGTATTACAAGTATTACACAGGTGCATATATTAATTCATCTTGAGTAGTAAAACAAACACTAGTAAAATCTAATGCACTTGGCTGCAGAAATGAATATTATTCAGGCTGCTCAGATTCAAACACTGTAAAATCTGTAAATACTTAGAAAGATGAAGTAGGAGTTACATCACCACATTGCTGAATGCGCATTTTGCTCAATACTACTCCTTGCTCTGTATGGATTTCTCTATATTGCATCACACAAGAGAGTTCATTGTATCTCAGTTACTTACGTTATTTAATGACCTAAAAATGCCCTTATGCCTCCACTTCAAACAACAGTAGTTCAGATGTTAAATAAGTATTTTTATAGTATAGCAATTCTGATAATGTCACAGCAGTGTGGGGACAAATGTCGTTGTAGTGCCTAAGCCATCTCTGATTAACAAGCTCTGCTGTTTTAGCACAAGACAATTGTCACTGAATGCTTTGAGCTTATGCTGTACTCCTTCCTAGATCTTACAGACCTCTTGAATTTTAACACATAAAGGACAAGATTTTCATGTGTATGGAAAGATGGGGAAAGAGATGTCTAAAATACATCTATTTTGCCAATAACTTTCTGAGTTTTCACTTCTAATCTTCATTCTTTTAATATGAACAGCTTTCCCCCTTCACAGCATGTTTTTTCCTGTTTTCTTCATATGCGAAGTCACAGTTCTTTGTGTGCCATGCTGACTTTATAATTATCTTATGATGGTAGAAAAAATTTAATTGTGGCTTAAGTTAATCAAAGACTGATCTTCTGGCACTTTGCATAACAGAGAAGAAGCATCAGAGTCCAACAGCAAAGGTCAGAAACCCATGTTAAGGTAGTGATGCAGGTGAAGCATGTAAGAAATGGCCACTTCTCAGTACACAGGATGTTTGCTACTGACCACTGCATTCAGAGACCCCAATAATCCTGGAAAGCAAGGCTGAAGTGTTGCAGTGAACACAGACTTCATGTCCAGTGAAACCATTTTTTACTGTAAGGCTGGGTGGTTTCTGCTCTGAGGATGCAGTTGGTTGGCCTCCAGACAGGACTTTTGATTTCATGGTATACCAATGAGCATAAAGAAACACTCTTTGTTCCTGCCTTATCCAACACCAGAGCTCTGTACTGCAGTTCACGTATGTGCATGCACAGAGCAATTTAGAATTTCCCCCAGCCAGTACTCTGAATTAAAATGCAATAACTTCTCAATAGCATCCAGAAATCTTCCAAAACCTTCAAAACAGCAGAATGTTTGACCTTGCCTGCTATTTCTTTGATGAAAGACAAGACAGAAGGCTATGGTCTAGCAAGACCCAGCTGGGTGGCTTATGACACAAATCAGCAAACTGGATTCAAAACTGACCTGAAGATCAGGTTTGCACTCCAGAGTACCTAATACTGCCTTACCTAACAGGTAACTTTCCCCAAGGCTGTCTCAAGGTAGTGAAACAAGAAATAGGATGAATGGTTATTTCCTGGCTGTATTCTTTCTTTCTCTGACATTTGTGTCATACCTAGGTGTCCTCAAATGTGATTGCAGTGACTCTTAAGAAATAAACCATATTCCTACTTTGTGACAATGATGAATCATTGCAGGAGTAGTCCTTAGGGTTCAACAGGGCTTTGATTGAAATTTCACAATCATTGCATTGAACAGCAGTAACAGGAGGGAACAGCTGAGATCTGTAAGTAGGAATTTGTCTCCTGAGTTTCATTGGCAATAACTTGACAGAAGATTTGACCAACAAAGGACATTAGGAGAACAATTAAATTTCTTTAATTTATCTTCAGTTTATCATAATCCAGCCAAAATTTGAAGCTAGCATTTCTGTGAGGAGGGGAAAAGGAAAGGAAATCAATGATGCTTGGCTTTAGAACACTTTGATCAGATAGTGGTACAAATAAAAATCTTTGAAAAAAATATTCAAATAAGGGAAAATTGTATAAGATTCTCTTAGAAAATTGTCAAAGGTACATTTGCTAATGCTACAGAATAGCATTAATGTTTAGATGAAATCAGAAAATCAAGCTAACAGGTTTGTTTGGAGATTATTCCACTTCGAAATCTAGAATGAGATGCCAGTTTATGAAAAACTCAGCCTGTTAAGAACCATATGAAGCTTTTTGATATTTAACATAAGCAATAGATTTTAAAAGTATTATTTTTTATTTCCTCCTACTGTAATTTTGTAGGATCAAGAAACCTAATGTCAGTTCAATTATAGCAGCAAATTACATGTCTTTTGGCATAATCTTATACAACCAAATATTTTTCATTTTGTGCTTCAGAAGGAAGAACTATTATATAAAAATATGCTCAAAAGTGAAGAAGAATGTAGATCTTAAAGGAAAAAACACAGTCCAATATTATGCCGAAGGTATAATATTTTTGTATGGCTTTTTTTCCAAATCTTACTGAAAAATTTAAGTCTTTAGAGCTGATAAAAGTTTTCAAGTCAGAACCATTTTTTTTCCTGGAAGTATACTGTATTTTCAGAATAGCATTATTACAGTGGAACAGATTTCCAAAATTATCTGGAAGTATATTTGTTTCAATAATTTTAATCTGGGAATCAAAATGCTTAATAATCTATTTCATTATGAGTGGTAAGAAGCATTTGATTTCTGCCTTAATTGTAAGTATTTCTTGCTTTTTGAAGATTGAATTCAAGTGGAGGCAATGGAACAGTATTTCAGAGCATCATGGCCTGGCTTAATGGGCATAATTTAATACTTATTATGGTCAAACTGGGCATCTGAACAGAATTGAGGCAGTCCTTGAGTGTTTGGAGAATTCACCAAGCCCTCTGCCCTGAAAAGTTGATGTCTCCTTCACCAGCCCAGACTGGGGTGGAGTCTCCAGACTGGAGCAAGGAACTCTTCTTTCCATGCTTCAACACCTTTGTACTCTGAAACCGAGGTAAATGTGATCTCTTTGTCTGAATAAGCACTTCCAGTAGAACTCTTAATGAGTCATGTGAAGGATGTAGGGTATAAGATGCCTGGCATACTGAGTATAAGATAAGACTCTTCTTTCCACAGAGTTTTTGAACATAATATTGCTGATACTTGAAAATTTAGAGTGAATGAGAATTCTCATTGTAAAAAGCTGATAAACACTCAGCCTTTCTGTAGAAATTTGTAGTGTAAGGTTAAGTCTGCCTGAGCTATAAATATCCTATGATGCTATTATGTCTCCACTGGTACTTATAACAGGTCATATTAATAGAAAGACAGAGCTTTATCATTGCCTGCTGAAGTCAGAACAGATAAAATCCTCGGTGACAGAAGCTATGCAGAGAAAACCATATACAGGCTCATGTATCCACTGGCTTGCACAGGGACAAGCCAAAAAAACCTTAGCACCTCATATAAAAAGACCCTAAGTGTAGATTCAACAGTTTATCTCTTGGAGACTGACTGCAGATTCAAAAGTTGTTCATTCTATTGTTTGGCTTCTCCTCAGCTTTTCATGTACACAAAAGTGAGCAGAGAGCTGAGGCCAGTTGCTGGAACAGTGTAACTGGCTGTGGTTCTGTGCACATCTGCAGAGAAACGATGATCTGTGGCAGCTGAGCATCTGTCTCTCTTTCCCTTCCCCTGTTAGAAAGAAACCTACCTAAAGGCAGACATTTTTTGCAAATTTATGTCCAGAATTTAAAGACTAGTAAAAAATTAGGGAAATACTTAGATTTTGGATTTTTGCAAAAACCTTGTCGTTATCTTCCCCAGGATATGGAAATTGAAGAAAAGGGGATATCCTAGGCTGGGTCCTAACTGTACCTTTAGTAGTATCCTACCAGAGGACAAGTGATTTCCTCAGAATATAAAAGCAGGATGTTCCTGTGTTGTAATCACAAGTGTTCATGTGTCCAAAGGCATGTTGCAGCTTCCTAAAGAAGAGTGCCTGTTAGTAACTCCAGAAGATCTGCTAGGAACTCAAGCTTATTTCCATAGAGACAATATGAGCTATATAAACATGGGCTAAACTACAGAAGGGGGCCTACAAGTCTGGTCTGTGAAGGAAATAGAGACCTCCTCCCAGTAAGAATAATTGAACTGTTCCTAAAATAAGACAACTTCAAATTCTAATGATCTTCAGCAACTGGAAAGTGCCTAAAGATCAGAATTTATTAGATGCTTTAAGATGTAATTGGATATTCTGTTTCCTAAACATATGTAGCAAAAAAACTTTCTTGGTTTCAAGTCCTCTATCCTCTACTCATGTGAGACATCAGACTGCATATATACACAAGTATTTGAATGAAATAATTTGCAATATGTACACATAAAAAGCATACCATTTATTTTTTTCATTAAAGGCTGCCTCAAAAGTTCCCAAATCTGTTTACCTTGCTACCTTTTCCTTCAGTATTAGAATGTGCTTCACATAAGAGACCTGTGTTGGAACATGAAGCCACAGCTAATGATGAGCATTTAGTTTCCATTGAAAGAAGGTCAGTTTGAATCATTCCAGAAATGCTCATGCTATCTGTCTCCAGCAGCTGTTGTGATATGTAGAGTGAGTACTCTCTGAGCTGCCAGTGAGGGAGCCTTTGAAATTAAAGGAGATGAGAAGAGGGATTGACTCATTTTATATTAAAAAAAGGTAGATAAACAGACTTTGCTCTCTCCAAGAGAAGGCCTATGTTCATTGTGTGTCTAGCATCTCTAGGGAGCTGACTGGAACAAGGAAAAAGCAAAGGATAGCAGGCTGCAGACTCACATTTTTCACTTGAAAACTGGAATTAACTGCTTAGTAGAATTGATCAGCCCTGCCATGTTTATCAGTTGGATGCTTTGGGGCTTTTGGCTCCAAGTAAAAGACAAGCTGAATATGTTAAATGGAAAGTCTTTTTTAATGTCAGTTATTACATTTTAATAAAGATCTCACCAAGTTGCTGATAAGCATTAGAAAGAAAGAAAATAGTCTTTCAGTCCCAGCAAGGAAATGTGAAAGTTCATTGCAGTAAGTCTGCCTTGAACAGAAAGTAGCTGTTTCTTAGTGGTAGACAGTAAAAAAGCAGCCTAGAGCTAACACCAGTCATGCTCAAACCTTCCCACCAACATAGGCATAAATAGATCATGTTTTATGTTGAATTTTTCTTTCTCTCATAAAATATGAACCTGGCCTAATGTTCTTGCATTAAATTACATTATCCCTGTCCTTCATAATTTCATAAAATTTCAGGAATGATGCATCTGTAATATGTTCAACTTTTTTTTACAACTCCAAAAGCTTTCTCCTTTTTAGCATGGGAAACAAGTGAATGCTTCCTGAAGAGAGTATTTACTTACAGGTAATTTCTTGCTGTGACAAATATACACAGTGATTATGCAAAAATAGAAAGGAGATTGCATATACAGGACTAGATTAGAAATAGAAAGGAATAGTGACAGTTCAGTGAGAGCTGTTTAACAACAGAGGTGAAATAGGTGCTATTTTATCTGAGTCGTGGGGTGGCAATGGAGGTACATGTGTACAGGGAGATGGAGGGAGAGCAGGAGGAGTCATCACTCTGATATGACTGTACACAGTGGCATGGATTATCCCCTGAGCACAGGTAGACAAGGACTTGGCTCTCTCTAGGAGAAGACTCATGCTGGAGCCTTCACTAATGACTGCAGAACTGCAATTCCTATCTCCAGGGAAGGCAGCTGTGGCAGGATAAGATCAGCTGTCCCTTGACACCCCTGGCTCACAGCCCTGTCTTTAGCACATGCCTTCAAGGACGTGCTGCATCAGTGGAACTGCCTGTGGGTCCCTGACCTCTGCTGTGGAGCACCCAGCAGCTCAGCTCACACAGGTGCAGGGGAGGGCTCTTGGCAGGACTCTGTGTTCATTCTGCTCCTCTAAGCAAGGTAATTTCTGGTGCAAGTTTTTAACAAAAAAAGCTGCTGTCAGAAATATTTTAAAATTCTGCGGAAAGGCAATGATTTTTAGAAACATTTGCCTACTTGTTGTTTGACTTATGTGCAGAAAACTAGGACTTTTCTGCACACATAACAATTTTCTTTAAATCCTCATGTATTATTATCTCCTCCTCAACAAAGGAACTTAAGAATTCCTCAAATCTTTTATGGCGTGTATATTTGTATGGTCATACATATTTGTATGGCAAATATGTGTATGATCAACATGGTCAAAAGAGACTAGAGTGCTTTCAGTAAGTTTGAGGTGAAGTCCCAGCTGATGCAAATAGAACTTTTACCATTGTCTTGATGGAGGCTGTAATTCCATCCCTATTAAATCATGGCAGAAAGTGATTTTCCACTTCAAGAGAGATTTTTAAGCTTGCACAAAATTTCCCTCAATGTCTGAGCACTTTTTGGAAATTCTGTACATCAACAAGGACATTTGCCTGGTGATCTTGAAGAACTCCATTTTGTCCTCAAATATTTTTATGTCTCTTCTTAACTGTGTGGAATCTTAAAATTAAACAAGCATTCCTGAATAGCAGGAGCTTCTTGATGTAAAAATGTCAACCTCAAACACCACAGTCTTCCAAGGAATGTTGAAAACAGCAAGAGAAATATTCAACCTATTTCCTTCTCCCCTCATCCCTGTCCCTTGCCCCACTAAGCTGTGGTTTCAGCAAATGGACATTTTCTGAGGAAAAAAAAGTATTTCAGTGGGAATTCATCCAATAGTTCTACTTCCTTGTAATTCAAAACTTCCTATTATTAGTTCAGGATGTGTTTTTCGTCCCTTTCTGGTAGACATATTAGACTATTGGACCATTTGAATGTAAATTCTGATTTTCAGTCTGAGCACACTCCCACTGTTAAAAACTGTTTGCAGTGGAATCAATTTAAAGCAAGGCCAAAGGGTAATAAAAATAATTTCCATTTCAGAGGAGGCTTTCTGACCAACTCCAATCTACATGCAATAAAAATGCAGCAAAGAAACAACATAGCTAACACAAGTATAATTCCAATGCAAATATTCTTCAAATAGCAGATACATTTGGAAGGTCATTAGATTGACAGTTTTTCAGAAGAAAGGCAGAAGTATGAATATATATGTGATGAGCAAAGAACTTGATGGCTGTATAAGAATTACAGAGGAAAACAGCAGAAATTTCAATGAACTGAAAATAGAATGCAAGCTTGCCTAGGCTTATAGGGTAAGATAAATTTTATTCTTCTATTTTCCAAGAGAATTTAGAATTTATCATCTTTGAATTAGTAAGTGTGCTCAGTAGCATATATGCCCAGTGTCTGGAAGAAATGATTTCCTGTGGCTTGGTGGGAATGTTTATGTAAATGGACACCTGCAGTTGCTACAAAGGGTCCTAGTCCAACTTCACACAGAAGTTTCCTGATGCGTCCCACTGCCAATCCAAACTTTGTTTGGTGTCCCTTAGAAATACAGACAACCTGAATTAAATTCTGAGGAAACAACATCTCCTCAGTATAACACAGACAGCATTAAACTCCTTGTGATGGTCCTTGCCTTTATCACATAATTTATCAATCTCATTTCCAAGTGCAAGGGAAGCTGCAAGGAGACAGTCCTAAAGAGATAAGGATTCCTGAATCTGCAGTGGAACTGAAATTAATTAATTGGTACAGATAAAGCTTCTGACTTAATTAATCACCGTAACTGGGCTTCCTGTTAGCATTGGAGACAATATCTACCAACCACTCTCTCTTAAAATAAAACAAAGATTAATTTTCGCATTCGAAACAAACCAGGCAAACTTCAGTTTCTGCTGCTGGCCACTGTCTTTGCTTAAACTGAATCCATGATCACTACAGTGTGGAGACTGTAGTCATTTGCCACTGGGTGTGGAAGAGCTTCTGGGACAACTATTCACACATAAATAAATAAATGAATAAATAAATAAATGCATACATACTTTGGCCACAAGAGCTGTGTCTTATCAAAAGTGAGATAGCTCGGTTTCCCTGCAAGATTCTAGCTTATGTTTAGAGTGGATCACCCCACATATTCCTATCTGACATGGATATGTGTGTTCAAAGGATTTTCTCATCATCCTCTAATATTTGCTGCTCATGGAAGAAGGACTGTGAATACTAGAGGAGTTCAACCACAGCCATCAAATCAGCTAGCCATTATCTACTTTTTCCACTTTCCAACCTCACAGCTATTTCTCTACCTTTGATAGTGCTTTCTCCTCTAAATATTAAAAGAAAAATAAAGCTGTGAGGTAAACCAGGTGTGCAAGGTGTGTATTCTATGGTCCTGAGATCTTATGGCTAACAGTGTTAGGTATTCAAACACACAAAATATAATTAACTATTCAAGAAATTTCCCCCCTCCAATTTGTTATACATGCCTGAATGAATGTTAATGGGGTCACATAGCTCTTTGAACTGCTGCTGACAGAACAATAAAGAGTTCCTGTGGTTTTCAAGAAACAGCACAGTATAATTTTGCTTGCTTTGCAAGGGCATTTCTTAATGATATCATTATACCCTCTAAACTCCTGGTCCACTCTCAGAAACTCACAACACTTCAAATGACAAGTTACCTTCTCTTCTCCCTGGGAGAATTGAATCTCAATTATAATTTATAATGTGTTACTTACTCAGTGAATATTCCTTTCCTGTGCCTCTGAGAGGTGCCAGCCATGGTATTTTAATGAAGCACCCCTGTTTTATAACCTCTCTACTCTGAAACTGGAACAACAGCATTTAAAGAGCTAGACTTTTTACCCAGTTTGTTGAGTGAGGAAGGCAAATACATTCCATTTGAACTGTTTTAAAAGACAATGAAAAGAACTCAGATTTGTCTTTATTCCAGAGATGTTACACCTGAACAGTATTGCCTGAGAATGTATAAATAACTTTACCAGTAAATTCCTGCTGTCTGTGGTAAAATTAATTCAAATGTTTAAACTATTTTATTTTGACTGCTTGCACTCCTTTGAGCTCATTTCTTTTGCAAAGATATTCTAGGCGAATTAGCTGAAGAATATTTGTTAAACTAACAAAATAAGTGAACATTTTTATTAGCTTGAGTAAATTTATTTGGTATCTACCTCTAAGAATTTGTGTATACAGATTCTTTGTGTATACAGATTCTAAGCTTTGTGTATACAGAGGGGAAAAAAAGAAAAAAACCAACCCTTTGTAGTAATGCATTCCTTTTCTTTGAAGCCTGTGCAGAAAGTACATCTGTAAGATACCAGGTTTAGAGAGAACAAAAGAAAAAGTCAGGAAATAAGCTTGCATGCTTAAAGGAGACTTTGCAAATTAGTAATCTTTGATGATTTTTTTTTAATTGGAAGTTTTACATAGTACAAATTCTGTAATAACATCAGAACATGATTTTCAGAAATTAGCTGTCAGCAGCAGCGTTTTATTGGACACTCACATTGTTGAAAATAAATACATGAATTAAAGGCACTTCTGAGCAATTTGCTGTCAGGCTGCACTTTCCCCTCAGAGCAGTACCTCAGGTCTGGGTCTGCTCAAATTGCCCTGGACTGGTCAGTAAATATCCATGCCTCTGGCATAGACAGGGGCAAGCAATCAAGGATTTCAGTGCAGTGAATGCTTAATTATGTCACCAGCAAAACAAAGCTGATTGCGGTAACCACAGGCAAGAATCATTGTTCTCCTTTGTTTTGGATATTTGTACATCTGGGAGGTGGTGTCCAAGCCCAGAGAGCCAAGCCCATGCCACCTTTCCCCAGACCCTTGATGCTGTGTTTTCAAGGCAGGCCTCTTTGATCTGGGCTGGTTGGCGCTCTAAAAGAAGATGTGAAATAACTCTTGGCAGGAACATTTCACTAACAATGAAACATCTGTTGATTTCTGTGTAGATTACATCCTTTTGAGAAACCTGCCACCTCAGTAGGGACAGATTTGGAAGATGTGACATAGGTGAAGACTTTCATCCCTTCTGATTTCTTTGCCATTCAGCTGTTGTTGCATGTGAAGCAGATCTTGCATCCTTTAAAAGATTCAAAATGCTGTTTGAACATGATAAAATGCAGCAAACCATCAACTTGAAAATTATTTGTCATTTTCTTTTTATCTACCTTTTTGTACTTTCAGTCATGAGCTGACTTTTCCCTTGCATTTCTCCAATCATTAAAGCACAGCAGAGCTTCACAAGCTGGAGTGTTGACATGGTGGGACATTTTGTGAAGCAGAGCAGTTAATGCCATCTCTCTTTTTTTTAGTTGAGTTTTGGGGGATTTTTTGGTTGGTTAGTTCGGCAGGTTTTTTTGTTCAGTGTCAGAGTGATGCAAATTAGCTCCACAGCAACTCATCAAACATAAACTTCCTGTTGGGAAGTGGTTTATCAGCTAACTGAAGATCTGATTCTGTTCAATGTGGTTTAAATGAGCAAACAAACAGCCACTATCTCTCCCTGATCTCCCCCAAAAGAGACAAAAAACTAATCCTGGAATGAAATAAAAATGTCTGAGCCAATGCTATGTAAGCTAACAGGAAATCATTAGATACATACTGCCCACCCTCTCCAAGTTACACATTTCATTTGGAAACAAATCTGTACTTGGAGACATCAGTAATTATTGCCATTTATTTTCCGCTTCAGCGATATGTAAAGCTGCAGTTTTGATATAGCTTGCCAAATGCCTCTGTTGATTTACATGAAAGGTTCACAGGAGGCAGAAATATTTGCCTGAGGGATAAAAATAAACATATTCAAGCAAACAAGATGCTAGTAAAAATGTAGTAAATTCTGAAATTCAGTGGAAAACTGACAGTGTTTCTCCCGGTGCTTATCTAAGCATGACAGAGTTTGGTGGATCAAAAGCATGGAGTATTCAGTGATCCCCACTGATCCATCGCTGCTCCTAAGAGGCACTGTGACTCTTTTGCAGAGGACAGAGTGAAGGCCTGGTGGGTGGGGGCAGGAGCTGCTGAGCTGAAGGTCTATTTATCCTTTGGTAATGCTGGAGTGAGCACTGCTGATGGGAGGAGCAGGGAGGGGAGAACCACAGAGCCTTTTTCTCCATTCTCCTGAGCAGTCCCACACACACCCCTGGTGTCCTGGTGTCAGGGAAACCAGAGACTGTGACCATGAGATGACAGGTGGACTGCAGCACTATTACTCCTCTGACCAAAGACCAGGAACAGCAAAAGACCCCTGAATTCCCCAGCTGGAGCTGTGCTCTGGCAGAAAACCACACAGTTTTCCCCAGTGCTTTTCAGCTTTGCATGAGTTCTGCACAAACCACAGGAATCAAAGGGGAGAGAGTTTCATCCAGACCCCTCGTGCTACTGCTGCTTTCTACCTGGCTTTCTTTGAGGAGTGCATGGAAAGCTCACAGCAGGTCCTCTCCTCCAGGTGGGCAAGAGACTGCCAGTCAAAGCAGCTGCTTCATAATACGCTTACTGTCTCACTCTGAAAACATCCAAAAACCCCACACTCCTCATCTCTTTTATCTCCTTAACTCCATGGATTTTTTTCTTTAAACAGATATGGAAGAGCAAAAAAAATTTAAAACCCTTACTTTGCATTTGCAGTCTAGATTTTAAGTCTTTGAGGTGCTCGCAGTTAATGCCTTCAAGATTTTGTTGGCTGCATGAATGCTGGAAAAAATTTCTCCCCATTTGAATAAAAGCCAGGCTTTCATGCACTAACACAGGAACTTAATGCTCAGCTTTAAGAGAATCATTGAAAATCACAGAGTTCATTGCCAGTGCTGATTCTATGTCTCCACAGAATATGTTTTATATACATCCTCCCTCCCTTGCAGGGCACACTTGTGAGCTGGCTGCTGTTGCTGGCCTCACAGAAGAGACAGCTGCATTGGATATGGTTGTGATGGGAATGGGATGGTGGTTTGGTTGGATGGAGGAGGGGGAGAGGTGGATGGAGAGGCACAACCTCTCTCAGCCAAATAACACAAAGCTTCCATTGCCCTAAGCAAGGTTTTCTGATCAGCTCCATCACTTGCCTCATCACCAAATTCACATCAGGGTCTTTTCTAATTGGAAATGCTGTTTATTTTCAGCTAAAGTAGCTCATTACAAAAGACATCCTGCTTTGGATGTAGTCAAAAGGACTCTCTTTGGTGTACAAGATGTACAAAGACCCTCAATGCTTACTTTTGCAGTGACAATGAGGGGTGTTTTTTTCTCTCAGACTGAAAGGTTAATATTTAGGACATAATTTTCTCCCTCTTTACATCAGAGGAACATGCTTACCTTGAGCATGAAGTGCTATGTTGTCATTTGTTCACACTAGCACTGAAGAATCAGACCAAAATATCAAGCTTGATCTTACTGCCACTTGCACACCTTCTGAACTTCCATGGAATGGGGATAATTGAACAGGGAAGAGCCTCACACTATTGCTGATTTAGATGGAAAAACAGCTCATCTTGTCCATTGAAAAATGGGCAAAGTTTTATTTGGAGACCATACATTCAGAAAGTTGTTCTAGTGATATTAGAGAGCCCTTCCTCTTCCTGTTGAAAGACCAGTTCTGACCAGAAAAGAGTGATGTGTGCTGTCAGCCACTACAGCATCTTGTCTAGGAGTGCAGTAGATCCTCCACCACCTGAGCTATGCTAGTGAAGGCTTTCAGGCTTACTTGAAGTTGTGTGCTACCCCTAGCTGGATTTACTAGGCAGTTTTCAGCCACCACTTGCTGATATTTCAGTTCAGACCTTTGCTGAACTCAGAGTCCAGATCAGGTTTCCATCTTGCTTTATTCTAGCATGTAAAGCTCTACATGGAGGGAAAACAAGATCTTCTACTGGTTCAGTTTCACTCCATAGCTTTTCAAATGCATGGTGTACTTCTAGTGCTGTAAGCTCTGTTGTACCCTGGATTTTTTGTCCCAGTCTTTAACACTGGCAGAAATGTGAGGCTAGGAGGAAAATTAGCATGTACAGCTTAAAAGGAAGCACATTAGTTCCTGTACCAGAACAAGGAGTTTTTGAAAAGGAAAAGGTCTAAATGAGGCACCTAGGTCCTTGTACCTCCTCACACAGCTATTTTATCACCAAAAAAATGGATTAATAAGGTGCTGATCCATAACTGTATCTTGTACAGTGTTTTAATGTGCTATAAATAGAGGGGAACAAAATGTCTTTTCCAAAAGTGAAAATAGGTTTAATAAAGTGGTGAAATAAGCTGCATTCTGATTGCAATGATAGATCTCAATCGGAAGAAAAAAATGGTTGAGTGAGAACTCTGCATCCTCCATGAGAAAGGCAGAATGGATAAACAAGCATCACCGAGGTAGCACCCCTGGTATAAGTGGAAAGGAAAAAAAGTTTTAATTTGAAAAGGAACTGTGTGCTATCAAGAACTGGTAGTGAGTTTTTGTACTCTGCCTTGTGTTCCACCCATCATGACTTTAAAGCCTCCTGCAAAACAAGAGAGAGATTTTTGCTGACATAGCAGTCTGTCAGCAGGCAGCTGGGCTTCGGGGCACTCAGTCAATGGCATGGCAATTATTTACAAAGAAGAACAAGTAACCTCTAATTCTTCGAGTCTTAGTTGCCTTTCACCTCCCCCACCATCTTCACAAACACAGGACTAAAGAGAGGAAAATAAACCTAAAAATGCTTTCTTTGTTGTTACAGGCAGGGAGTGGAGGGGAAGGAAAAAATACATGTGCATTTTCTCCAGTTTTATTTTCCAAATCCTATAAAAAATGAAGTTCCAGATCTAATTGTAGAGTAAAAGTAAGGAAATAGAGGGTCTAAATACATCTGGTTTTCCTAAAACAGATCTTACTTTTTATTCTTTGCATCGTTTTAAAATATATTTCTGGAAACTGCAACCTGTATTTAGGCTCTCCCTGTGAGATGCAGAAGTTGGGTCATTCCCTCTGGGGGCATGGAAAGGGAAGAGGTGCTGTAGTGGAGGAAGGTGGGCTCTAAGTCCCATGGAAGTTCATTGTGGTGGGTGTAGGTGTTGGCAGATGGTTCAAGCAGAGGTGAGGGGTCCAAGGATGGAGAGCTGAGCAGCAATCACTGCCAGGAGACCAGCGTTTGGGGTTCCTGACCATGGAATGGTGAGGAATGGCAATGGCAGTCTGGGAAGGAAGAGCAGGGAAGCTGAGGGGTTTAGGCAGAAGGAGGTTTGGAGCAGAAGGTTGGAAGAACTGAGGAGACCCAGAGTTAGGTGCTGCTCTAGATAGCTTTTTGGGTCAAAGGAGATGGGTGGTCTGCTGTGCACCAAGAACTTATGTGAAACTCTGGTCCAAGATGGATACGTGGAATTAGAAAAAAACAGGAACTGGAACTTTGGAGTGATAAGGGCTGTGGGCTGTGGTTCAGTGGAATGGGTAAGGGGTCTCCAAGGTTGTTAGGCCAAAAGGGATAGGCAAAGTTTAACAGGTTGTGCGGGATATCTATGGCACATGACTCAGGTGTTCTTGCAGTGATCCTGGTTTGAAATGGGAAACACACATCACATCCTTTGGCAAAGGAACCTTCCTTTTTCATATCACCAGGGCCACTAGTGCCTGTCAGGTGGTCTACAAGGAACCTGCAAGTGCAATTAAGCATTTAGTCAACTTTAATATTTCATAATATTGCACAAAGTCTATATCTAGACCTTGCTGATGGCCCTAAATATAGAAAAGAGAGTTGTTTAAAACAGGAGGGGGGTGTGGAG
Source organism: Molothrus aeneus (assembly GCF_037042795.1). Taxonomy (NCBI): domain Eukaryota; kingdom Metazoa; phylum Chordata; class Aves; order Passeriformes; family Icteridae; genus Molothrus; species Molothrus aeneus. Next base: position 116,358,038 of record NC_089646.1, read on the forward strand.
GTTACCCTCCCTTTATCACTCTCTCAATTAGCATGTGAAGCCGGAAGGATCTTAACACTACATCTGACAGAAAATGCCATCAGTATTTTAAGTAGCTAGCATCCTTATGAACAGTCAGGGGGGATTTTCTCACTCCCCAGATCTTCTTCTGGCAACAGTGCTCAGCACCAGCTGGCCTCCATCACTCCTGGGAGTGTCTTTCTAGTACCAAAAGCTCACAGGACCGTATTTCACTGAATCATCATTTTTTTCTAGCACAGTTTGTGTGTATTCATACATAACAGTTCTTTGAAAAAAGGTCAGGGCTATGATTTTGAGTAAGCTAATTGGAGTTGAAAGCAGTGTCAGCTCCAGAACAAGTTCTGAGCGTGACAGAAGTGAGCGTGCCTCTCTGCCACAGTACCTCCTCTCCACCAGTCAGCCTCCCAAAGAGCCCACAAATTCATAAGCCTCTTAACACAATGTAGACACTAGGGAACTGGTATTCCTTTGTATTCTCTCTTTTGCTTACTGAGATTGGAAGGATTTCTGCTTTGAAATCTCAAAAACCCTAATGATTGGCTGCACATGCTTCTGTATTCCTAAATTATTAGTTTTTCTCAGCTCCTGATCTGGAGCCTTCTCTGGGTGCTGGTAACAAACAGGTTAAAACTTTAATCTGCCGTATGTTTATTGTAGCTACAGCCATAAAAATAGAAATGGTATACTTGTTCACAGTTTAATCAATACCCTTAGCTCTTTCTCTACCTTTGGATTTTATAAATTGAATTGTCAATACTACAGTGCAGGTACATTTCTTAAAGTTCATCAGAAAATTTGAAGACGTGTGGCTATTTTAATCTAGACTTAAAAAATACTCCTTGTGTTACTCTATTTATTTTGCTCCTTATATCCTCCAATTCAAACCTACAAAGTCCCCCTCCCTCCCTCCCTCCCTCACAGAAGTACTTGACTGCTGGGGTCTTTCACAGAGAGCTAGGAAATTATTCTACAACATACACACATACCCCAGACTATAGAAAAGATGGTTGCCACACGGGCTTGTAAAGCTTTTGTTATGCCTTATAGCATGAGAAAGCAATTATTTTTTCTACCATTCAGATTAAGAGTGTGAGGGGTGAAAAGCAAGACCCCTTTTGCAGTCATGTTCCGGGCTGCAGAAGTTCTGGGCTGTAAGTCTAGTATAAATTCCCTGTGCCTTTCTAAACACTCCTTCACAGCTCATGAAATGGCACTGTTCAGCAGTAGCCACCTTCCTGACAGCAGTAATTGAGGAACAAACACCAGTCTGTTCAGATATTTTTATAAATACAAACATATATCCATACATATGCGCATACCTAATGGTGGCTCAACGGAGGTCTCTTCCAGCACTGATGTTCTGCTGCAGCTCCAGTGAGCTCCACACAGACCTCTCTCTGTGTTACTGGAATTGCTGCAGCACTGTCAGGAACATGGATCAGCACCTCAGTTCATATTCTCCAAGATCCCAAAGGCCCTGTGGGATCTGCTGTCATCTCCAAGTGGCACGTCCTCACGGACACGGTGGTGCATAAATGTTATGAGAAAAATTGCACAAAGAGAACTTTCCTGTGCAGGCAAGGTTTTACCCATGGCCATGCAGAGCTTCTGTCTGTCATCAACTGTATGACAACTGTATAACTGTTTTTTTTATAAGTTACTAATTTTGGAAAACACTTGTGGTGTGGACCATTTCTATGTATGTACAAGTGTGTGCTTTGTTTAGCAGAGGTCTTTAATAAGAACTGCAATATTTTGCCTTCTAAAGAAGCAGCACAGTGGAAGTTTTACAGCTGACTTTACAATAAACTTATTCAAATATGTCTCAGACACATTTTTGGCATAGCTGCCATTATTTTCATTGAATCACAGTTTTAAAATTTTACATTGAGACTAAGAATAATAAGAATAACATGCACCTAATTTTCTTTAGTCCATATACAATTCATTCAGCCATTTACCAGCTATTTTAATTTCAAAAGTTGCAGGTATTTCATAGCATTTGATATTTTAGGCAGTCCTTTTTTCCTTCTTTGAATATTGATAAGATTCCCTACAGGGAAGGTGGTAAGATACTTTCATTCATGAGTTATATTTTGCAATAGATGCAAAAATATGAAATAGAAACTTCCTTTTTCTTAAGTTCATAAAATCAAGAGCCTTTTTCTCTAGGGCCATTTTGTCTTCCATCCACTACCTTAAAGAATTTGTATCCATTTGAATTTTGCCAACAGCAAGAGCTGACAAGTAAATGTAACACGTACACAAATTCCCAGAACTGACAACAAGGGCAAATCTTTTGCTGACTTCAAAACCAAAGATTTCAGCCTCGTAAGTAATTTTGAATTATTTGCTATTCTCAGACTTCACAGTAAAGGGACTGGACACAAAAATGTGAATCCAGGAATCTGTTGGTACCATCTTTTTGAACTGCAGATACTCATTTATGTTTTCAATGGTTAATGCATTTATTACAGGAAAGAGTAGTATTTCACATCACAGAAGTTCATACATTTTTCCTCTGTTGGCTAATGTCTGTCTTTCTTTCTAGCTGTGATTGACATTTATGACAACTTGCAAATAAATAAACAACTTCTGAAATAATATTATTGTTATTTCAGCTGCATATACAACCATTCAAAAAAGTGCAGAAAAAAACCAAAACAAATTTAAAAAATTCCATACTTCTTTAAGAACTGAGCGTGAGTAGCTGTAATTAAATAAATGCTCTTCCTGTTGCAATGATGCTTTGTTTCTCACCTCCTTACCTATTGGTGCCTGGTCAGGGTAGAAGAGCAGGGCAGGAGATGTGCGTGAGAGGCTAAAGTTGTACAGCTGATAGTGGTTCCAGATGTCATGGGAGTTCTCCCTTTTCCCTATCTCTGGTAAGTCATTCCACAGAACCTATGTGAATTTATGGGTGAGGGACATTGTTTTATCAGAAGATTATCTCCCAGAGAAGGAAGGTAGCTTGTTGTTTGTTGCACAGATTTTTTGCACCTCTCTGCACCTAGGACAGGATATGAGATCCAAGGACTAAGAGGGAGCACAGATGTTGTCAGTTCCAGGGTGGACAACAGAAGGAGCCCCCTCAGGGAGACCCTGAGGGAAAAGCCTAAGGGACTTCTTGAGAGACACTCATCCTGCTTGCTGCCCCTCTGAGCCATTCTCCTCCCTGTTTGCCAGTGCACTTGCTGGAATAACTGCCTCTCCTCAGAGGTCTGGAGAACATGATTAAAAATGTAGCTCCCAAGAACACAGATGTCCCGCTTTCAGCATCCAGTTGCTGGTATTTCTACCAAATGCTCTGTGTTTCCTGGGCAGATCTCAAGAGGGCTGAGTTCTGCTCATGTAGCCTTGTTTGTGTTCAGTGCTCCTCTTCAGCTGGGCAAAATCCCTCATTTTTGCCTGGGGCTCATTAACCTGGGTTAATAAACTCTCATTATCCAAGGTTTCCTCAATCGACTGCTGAATTGATGATGAGCCTTCCAATACATGGCAACATCAGAGAGAGAGGTTTAACATCATGTAATTAAAATCCCCATTATTCTAGCATGAAGGTGACTGAACTGACACAGAGCAAACTATACCTACTAATTCAGAAAATAATGATGCAGAGTGAAAGCACTCAGCACTTCTCCCATCAGGAGGTCTTCCTATGCCTGTTCAGGACACAGCCTAAGGAACTTCAGATGCTGGGAAAGACAAACAGGTCATTTAGAACTGGAGACTGAGTCAGGCAAGGTACCCAATATAGCTTATCTATACTGCAAGAGAAGGGACAAAAGATACTCAACTTAAGACCTAGTTGTGAGCTAAATGAGCCTGATGTGAAGGAAAGAGTGCTGCTTCAGGTGTGGTGTGGCACATCCACACAGCATCATGTGGAATTAATAAATTAGGCCACGTGTAGTCAAGGGATGCACTCTGTGATGAGGTGTAGGGATGATTCTGGTACTCTTAGACTTGTTGACTCATTTCCTTCCCTTTTACAAGTCAAATTATTTTTCTGAATATCAAGTATATTTTAACATCCCAGGCATGTGTCATCCCTGTCCTAGTGAGGTTTGAAGAAAATCTTTGCCATTGAATTGTCCTTGAGCATGTTGATTTATAAATTACATCTCTTCAAATAATGTGCCTAGGTAATACCTCTGTTGTATTTTTTCTCTGGGTTTTTAGATCTTTGTGTCTTAAGTGAAACAGAGATTGTAAAATTATTTTGAATATATTAAATGTCCCAGGCAAAATAGTTTAAAGCAAAACAGCCGTGACAAGAAAGAAAATGAAGATGCTTAGATATGTATTCATTATATCAGAAATTGAACTCAACAGGGGATGGTGCAATTTTCAAGTGATAATAACCAGCCTGATTAATTCAAAGTTGTGTGTTAATACTGTTACTAAAGCAAAACTTTATCCCTTATCTGTTCATGTCTGGGCAGGTGATTTCTCATATCAACAGGGAATGATGGATTTTTAAGAGGAGATTTGAATTTATTTCCAATCAAGGTTATTTGCCAATGAGGTTATGAGATTGTTCAAGTCAGTTCAACCAGGCAACTTCAAGCATTTAAAACTTTAGACCAATTTAAGAATATCAGTACATTTCAAAGTTAGTTTTTCCAGATAACAAGTAAAGCTGTGTTAAGACTACTGGATAATATAAAAAAAGCATCCAGTCAGGAGCAACTCCAACTTTAGACCAACCTGTGCTATAGGGCTCTGAGACAAATGAGGGAAACAAGAACAGGATTGCTTCCCAATTTTCAGGTTTTCAGTCAGACATGTCTGCTTAGCACTAGAACTTCACAGCCTGCAGCTCCTCTATGTTAAGCAGCAGGACCAGCACTTACCCTCTAACATGTATTCAAGTCATATGCCTAAATCGGGCTCAGGGTTTCTGGTGTCTGGACAGATTTTGAATATATACCAGCTATAGAGTTGTGAATAATAGCTATATTTTCAGTATCATAACTAAAATCAGTAACTGAGAGAGCTTATCACAGAATACCAGACTAGATGGATTGTGGGTGCAATCCAAGTCCCTCTGTGCTATTATGGAGAAGGTGATCTGGAAATCAAATTATAATTTCATGCTGTACATATCACCTTTTCCATGTAAAATGCGTGCTGTAAGTTTAATAATTAAACTATTCAGTACAGTGCTTAATTAAAATTCATCCTGAGGGTGACAATAGGATACCTGCAACAGCTTGATATGAGAGACATCTACATAATGCAGCAAAACCACATGGCAGGATGATGCAGACATTTTTTCCTGCTACACCTGGTTATACCTGTTTTTTTTCTCATTAGTTTAATGGACAGTTCAGCACAATTCAACAAATATTCCACTGGCCAAAAAGACATGTATATCATTAGATGACATTCCCAGACTGTTTTGTTCAGATTCCGCCATAAAGAAGTACTTATAATGCTCAATAAAAGTAAAATATTATCTTGAATTTTGACAGTGATTTATACTGATGACAGCTCACATGATCTGCACAACAAAGAGTACTATCGGGTGTTCATGAGTTCACAGACCAAAAATGTTAATGACATTGAATAAGTTGTTTATTCATTGTGGCCACAAACCACACAGAATGCTTCATTACACACTTTATGACTAGAGATGAACAAATTGATTTTCTAAGTCATTGTCCCACTATTACAGTTGGAAGAGCAATTGTTGTGGGTCAAAACAAAACAGAAAACATCCAGTTCATTCTTTGACTTGCAAAAGGCTTCATGTCATTTTTGAATGTTTCTTTCTCCCTTTTCATATCACACTGAAGTTACACATCAAAAGAAAACTTGGAAATAATTCAGTTTGTGCATTTGCTTGATTTTTCCCTCACCCTTTTTTTGGCAAGATGCTTCATCAGATAAATACAAGTAATTTCAGTCAATCTTTTGTTTCTTCAGTGAATAAACCACTTTCTTAACAAATTCTGACCACATGGGTCTTGTCTCTACAGCTGAAGCAGACAGATGCTCTCTCGCCCCACTCGCTAGTGCCAGTCTGAAAATTGGATAATTTCTCTGGTGACAACCACCTGAGCTAAGAAAGCCCCTTGAGCTGTGTGTATATGTGTTATTTAAAATATGTTCTCATGTCAGTGTAGCTGTGTAACTTTCCTGAACAACTTTTGACTCAGACAGCAAATGCTTGATGTTGCTAGAAACACTATCTTCCAAAATAAGTGCTTTTTTCTCATTGTGGTCCAGCTGTTACTGCCTGAAACAAATTGGTACCAAATTGTATCCCCTTGCAGTGTGAAGAACTAGATAGCACTGGGTGGAAGAGTTGATGTCCTTCACTGAGGGATGCAGAGCTTCAATTTGGTCATGTGGTCTGCAAAACAATTTATTGTTTGCCTGTCTAAAGGGTTAAATGGTCACGTAAGAATGCTTAATTGTTATAAAGGGCTTCCTGTGGTTTCCTAGTCTGGAGATGGTTTACTTTGCAGAATAGATGGTATTGCCAGGGCCAAGGGAGAGGAGGATTGAAGTGCTCCCTGTGGATCAGGAAACAGAGAGAAGTCCTGAGACAGAGCACTGACCTATGGTGAGGATATTCAGTTCTAATGGGGGAAGAATGTGCATGTGCCCTATGTAAGCAGGGCAGACTGCACCACCTTGCTTCTCTCAACCAAGCACTGCAATCCTCCAGCATTCTGGGAGGATTCAGTGGATTGCTTCTACCAAGAGGCTGAATTAAGCTTTATGGGTGTTGTGGGTTGTTGATTTTTTTCCTAAACCAAAAGGTTTTATGGATGAGACATTCTGATTTACAAGAATAGATTTAACAACTGCTTGTTTCTATCTTCACCTGTTTTGAAACTGTACAGAAAGTGTGTTGAATAGCTGCAAATGCAAGAGTGGTTTTAGTGGAATTTTTAGAAAGTACACTTTATTGCATTCCCAGGAGTAAAGATAGCTACAAAAATAAAGAGCACTGGAATAAGGGATGTATTCTACCTTCTAGAAATTACTGTAGTCCTCATGATCTTACAGAGTCAATATTTCCTCTACCATTCTAGGTATATTAGTATAAAAAAATGTAAGGAATTCCTAAATATTTCATATTTTGGTAAACAGAGATAGCTTTAATACCCTTTTCAACCCTTTTACTTTACACTGAGTTCTCCTAAACACTTACCAATATCAGGAGGTGCAGAAATACTGCAGCAGATTATCACAGAATGGCAAGTGCTGAGCTTTCAAATGGCAAGTGCTTCCAGGTGAAGTGGAATGCTGTTTTCTCTTTCCTTGAATTTTTTTTTTTTACAATTAATCATGAAAAAAAGCTAAAAAAAATCTGAATCTGCTTTTGTTCAACCCTTTTTCACCTCAGAAAGCCCACATGCCTCAGGCTCAGAAGTGAATCTAAAAAGGAAATATCAACCTAATGAAAAACAAGCAAGTGTTTTGAAAAGTCACAGTTTGTATTGCAAATGTTCAACACCAGAGTGCTGAGCCAGGTCAGGTTGTCAGGTAGTCCAAGGAGATCTGCTACCATTGGGTCCTGAGGTCATTGTCACACCATGAAATCTGCTCAGCAGCTCTCAGCTCCAAGGATGACTTGCAAAATTGTCTACTATATAAGCAAAATAACCAATGTGATCATAAAGATCCTGAATTTTTTAAAATAAGTTTTTATACCTTGTTGTTTAAGCACTTCATGGGAGTGCATAGCTCTTACAGGATTCACTAGTGTCTGAGGAGTGCATGTAAAATTTTCCTGGCTAGCACTGAAATATTCCTTGAGCACACATGGTGTTACCCACAGGATGGTACCTGACTTGAGACATGAAGGAGAAGAAACTGAAAGAACTTTGTATTACAAAATTTGGGATCCTGATTCATGGTCTCAGGACAGTAATAATCTTGGCCACCCTCACAGAAATGCATTTTGTTATTTTTTCCAGTGGAAAATCCTTCTACAAGATCCAAAGAGTCCCAAAAGAGTACTTCAGAGAAACAAGTGATTAGCTATTGACTGTGGCAATACTAAAATATGCTGAAAAGGCAAAACCAGAGAAAAGGAAATCATGATGGTGTCCCCTTCCCTTTTTCATAACATACCCAGGAGAGCATTGCAGATGACTGGGTCCCTTCTGTTTTAGTAAGAAATGTTTTGATTAAGAAAGCTAAACCTTGCAATTTATTCCCAGACAGCCTCTATGGACTCCTAAGGTATAAAACATCTTCAAAATCTCCATCACTTTAGTTAATTATTTTTCTTTTCCATCCATAGATTGGAGAGTTATGACCGACCTGATTGTCATTAGAGAAGAGACATCATTTGAGACAAAAAAAGATCTTTCAGGAAAAAAGCAAGCACAGGAAGCTCTTAACTGAACACTGAGAGTACTCTGTGAATATACCAGATTTTATCCTGGTTTTGTACTACATCCTTTAGCCACTGCCAGAATAGGGTGTTGAATTTGCTGGATTTGGCTCAGCAAGGACCTTCCTCTTCTTTTATGCAAGTTTTTTTTTTCAAAAATTGAATTTGAGCAACAAAGTGTTGAGGTCCTGAGCGTTTGTCCTGTTAATTACTCAGAGGCAAATAAAAGGCAATCAGAGATCACACTGGTGTCAGCAGTCATTAACACAAGCAAGTAAAGTCAAAGGATGGAAGAGAAGGAAGCAATGTTCCGATCTAATTGTGTGACTTATGAAATTTCCTGATCTTGTATTTCCTGCTTTCCATGACAACAAAAAGGCCAGGTAACATTCATGCACCAAACCCAAGGACACCTGGGTCATTGATCACCTGTGCAAGCCCACCTTTAAATGTTGCCAGAGCCATATGTCCTTTGAAGAGCAAAGAAGGGAGCGCAAGGGAAGAAGTTAGAAGGTAATCTTAGAGAGGAAGGTAGCCTGAGAATTTTCCAAGAACATGCCTCACAGGAGACCACTGAGACCATGGAGACGACTTGTAAAGATGACAAGGCAGGGTTTTCAATATACACTTTGATTTAATGAAAAGTAAAGCAGAAGGTGAGCAGATTCTCATGAAAATGTCCGAGGTGTCAAGCCATCAGGGGACTCTTCAGCCAGACATGTTTGATCCCTTTCATTTTGCTTGATGAATATTCCCTCTGGTGGTCTCACATTAAGGTGACCTGTCAGCTCTCCTTTGTGGGCATCTATCAGTGAACACAGTCCTTCAAGATATCACACAATCAGCATTCAGTGTTAGTTACATTTAAATGTCAGATTATTTCATCATTCCAAACCCATGACAATGAAGGTACCTTTTAAAATACACTGCCTTAATATTGCAGGTGTTTCCTCAAAGTCTGATACCACAAAGTATGAAAAGACATATCAGGTTCTTTAGGGGAGGGCATGTGAAGCTCTTGCACTTGCACTTGCAGAGCCACTGCAATATGTTTAAAATTCAAAGTCATATCTGCCACCTCTCCAGCCCCCTGGCTCACCATTGAAACCCACCTGATGTTGGAGTCCTGCCTGCTGCATTTGTCAGCATGTCTGGAGTCACAACACAGTGCTGAACAGCATGGCAGAAAGTCATGGCTCAAATCTTCCCTCCTGTTTTGCTGCCAGTTCCACCAAAACATGCTTGACTTGTATTATATACTAGAAAATAAGCAAAACCAGTACAAGGTTGAAGCAAAGTTTAATATGTAAAATCAGATGGAAAGTAGAATTAGATGGAGAAGTTCCTAATTATACTCACTGGAGTCAGAGCCATTCAGAACTTTGCTATTTTGACAAACAAATCTGTAACCTGAAGACACTGGAGCTGGGACTGTGCTTTGGAGCTACAGTTTCCGCTGACATTAAAATCTGTCATAAAGCCAAGACACTCATCAGGCAGGGAAAAAAAGTCATACACAGGAAATTTCACTGCTTCATGCACTGACAAGTTTTATATTCAGGTCCTCTTCTAAATAGAGAAAGCACCGTCCATACTTCCGTGTGTAAAATCAGCAAGTGCTAGGTGTTAATATTTTATTCAGTTACCTGGCTTCTAAAATACTCAAGCACAAGAGAGGATATTTTCTTATAAACACTTAGAGAATAAACATGTGATTGAACAGATAGAAATTAAAAAGAATTTAGATGTTACCATGTTTTAATTGGGGGAGGTGAAAAGTGATGGTATATGTATTTTTAACCCAGCACAATTCTGCAGAGATTGATTTGAGGAACTCAAACCTCATGAGTGTACACTTGGAGGACTCCCAGAGTTGGGCACATATTAGTATCCAGCCCTCATCTTGCAGTTTTCCACAGCTGTGGATCATAAATACTTTTTGATGGGGCAGGACAGAAATATCAGGTTCACCTAAGCTATCCTCAGGTGAAAGGATAATATGTAATGTTATAGAGACCCTCAGAGGACCAGGTTCCACAAGGGATAGTAACCAGCAGCTTCAAGGAGGCTATGAGCACTGATGGGACAGTAACCTCTCCTGCTTTTTCAGAAATGCTTGTTTTCTCATGTTGAGCCTCAGTTCACAGTAAATTTTCCCATGTCTGAGCAGAGGTGAGGCTTTTCATTTTGCCTCTAGATTTACACAGATTTGCTGTGTGCAGGCAGGTGCTGTTTTCTTCGGCTTCCAGCTGGTGTGGATAGCTTCATATTTTGATGGAATGATCAGGCATGTCTGTGGTATGTGCTATTTATTTAGAAGAATGCTTTGTAAAGCAGTGGGGGCAATGGAGCTTTTGACCTACAGCTCTAAAAACACACGTGAAGTCAATCAAATGAAATACAGAATGCAGACTGAAATATATCATCACAGATTTTGTTTCAACAAACTTAGCTGAGCCAGAAGAGGACTATTAATGATAGGAATTGTGAAGGAATGACAACAAGGGGTGGGGGGGAAGGGACCAAAAAGGCACATGAAAATTAGTATCAGGTCCTTGTTTGCAATCTGAAACTTATAACAAGCTTTGGAGAATAGCAGAAACAAATACTCCTTATCTACTAGAGAGGGATTTTCTTGGAGGAGTAGGAAAAGGCAGCAAAAATCAGAGAAATGAAACAAGTGTCCCATCAGCCTGCACCTCTGCCTCTAGCTGGTCTACATTGCACTGCCAGCTCAGAGAGAAGAGGCCAGAGGAGGCAAGAGAGAGGGTCAGAGAGAAAATGAAGGACTGTGCAACATGCAAGTGTATGCATCCATGAGCATAGGACAAATCCAATCACACAGGGAGGAGCTGGCCCTATGAAATTAGCCCACACAGGGCCATAATTTGGACTGCATCCTGGAGAAGAGTTGGATCTGCAACAGGGAGCTGAGTCCTGCACCCCTGTAAATACCAGTGTTGTGCATATCCTTGGTTGTCACTGGTGTTAAACATGGCTGATATTCCTATTCTAAAGAGTCTATGCATGCTTTAAACTGTCTTTTGGGGTACCTGATTCCATTATGTTTTAACTGCAGTTGTGCTTATTGTTACTGCAATTGCTGGTACTACTAGCTTTATACTTCTGTAGGATGCTCAATTATTTGTCTCATGATGCTTTTTAGAATTGTCAGATTAAACTATGAAAACAACATCTAAATGTTTCTTTGAAGAGTGCAGAAACAGGATTAAAAATGAAAACCTCTTTACTAGAATAAAAGAAACCCTGCAGAGCTATGATGTGACAGGATGATGAGACCAAACATCCTTTCTTGAAGTGTCCTCTTTCCACAAGCAGATGGTTTGCTGTTATGATCAGGGGATCTGAAGCCAGAGAAATTATTCTGTTGTGAAAATGCCATTGGGGAGAACACATTTACTGCCTCCTTCTTATATTCTTTTCCTTACTTTTGCTTCCTACTGATGTGGCTTCTGTAAGCAGTTGTGGGAGACCTTATCCTATCCCCTGAAAGGGAAAAGAGGCTGCTCCTGCCACTTTTAAAAGAAATACAAAGAAAATGCTCTTTCACGTTTCCACTCCAAATTGTGAGCACAGCAACAGAGGGGGCTATAAACCGATCCTTTCTGGATTGATGGAAATAGGAAAGGAACCAGTAATCATTTATTGCCATTTATTGACATTTTAACATCCTCCTACAAGTTTGCTATTTTCCCCCAACTCCCCTTTCTCACCACGCCATCAGTGATTTCTAAAGTAATTCAGAATCCCAAAGACCATCCGCTATCCATGTCCAATTAACTCCTAAGGTGTGCTGTAGCATCACACAGACCCTTGGATCTCAGTTTTAATATCCATGCTGTCATTTCTGCCACAGCCAGGTCCCTCATTCCTGCTGTCCCAGGTCCTTGAGCTCAGCTGTCTCAGATGAGGAAACCCATTCCTCCTCTGCTTGTGTCCATCTGCTGCAGCAGTGTGGCTTGCACCCAGGACAAGTTCACTGCACATTGCCATGACTGCTTCCCACCTTCATCACATTCCTCAAACCATGCTGGACTTGCTGCTTTGCTCTATCTGTCTCAAGATACCTGTGAGACCAAAGTGACTCTGACAGCTGCCTGACAAGCACAGGCATCTTGTCTTCAGAGTTCATGTGACCTCCAGTGCATCATCGGTGCCATGGTAATTTCACATTAAATTCAGACTGGGTTGTGACCTACCCTTCCTGTGTGTGTCTTAGAAGTTCTCTCAAGCTGGTCCTGCAGGCAGCTTGATAGGTGCAAATTTCCTTTTGGCCCCCTCATATGAGGAGTCTGCTGGGGGAGACATTCCCAGGGAGTTCCACTGGAATATATCTTTACACTTTGCATCTTAATTTGTTTAGTTTATGTCAGCATTTCTGAGTTACTTGAGGCCTCCAGATGGGATTTTTTTTACACTTTCCCCCCATCATTTGTGTGTAACTTACTGTGTGTAAAGTACTGTTTACACTGTCAAATATTTTGAATTTCCAAGAAAAAGCCTTGTGGCTCCAAGTGCGACCCAATGGCATTCCAAGGAAATAATTTTATGAAGAGAATATGATCATGCATATATGGATGCCTCAGTTTCATAAGGTCACCTCCCAGAGTGTTACTGCCTTTTCAGTTCCTCATTAGAGACATTGTGATAGATGCCATTTTCAGGTCATTCGTATGCAAATGAAATATTTCAATGTTTTGCTTGCTTTCTGCATGATCTGTAAGCACAATGCATTCACTTGCTCTTCTTCATTATACTTTCCTCCCTAGAGCAATAGGCTTCTCTTATTGTAGCCCAAATTATGGCAAGAGAAACTTTCCTGGGTAGATGAGCTGTGGACCACCTTGACCCTATCATCTCTATTTCATACTCTGTTGAGAGTTCCTTTATTTCCCAAAAGCATCCTTAGGTTCCTTTTTAGTTGCTGCCAACAATTGTCTGTCCATTGCATGAATTCAGTATCTGAGATCCAGAACTGGCATCCTTTTAGCTCAATAATAAGCATTTTTTTACTTCTGGTACTATTAGAAATTTTTATTTTTCCCTAAATTTTAATATTATTCCTTGTCCAAACATTCAGTGGCACAAATTTGTTATATAATAAAAGTTAACCTCTATATGACCAGCGTTTCTCTCCTACCAAAAGTGAATAGTCTTTGCTGATACTGGTGTCTCTGGTGCACATAAATATCATGGAAAATCAGTTGTGTTCTGTGGACAGGGAAGAGGAGGGAAAGGACTGATCTCTTCTCTATGGTAACCAGTGACAGGATCCAAGGGAATGGCCTGCAGGTGTGTCCAGGGAGGTTAAGGCTGGATATTATGAAAAGGTTGGGTTTTTTTTCCAGAGGGTGGTTGGGCACTGGAACAGGCTCCCCAGGGAAGCGGTCACAGCCCCAAGCCTGGCAGAGTTCAAGAGCATTTGGACAACGCTCTCAGTCCCACTCTCTGATGTGACTCTTGGGGATGGTGCTGTGAAGGGCCAGGAGTTGGATTTTGATGATCCTTGTGGGTCCTTTCCAACTCAACATATTCCATGATTCTGTGATGCTGTGCTGATTTCCCTGGCTGCCATGAGGAAGAAGGGTATTTCTTCCTCTACAGGTGCTTTTCCTCTGTTGATGCTTTTAAATGCCTGTAGGCACTGTGATCCTTTCACAAACTGCAGATGTTATCTTGTGTGGGTTGTTTGTCCACCCTGTGTTTCTCCATCGTGGGATTGTGGATTCCCACACTGCTGGTGTTAGGCTTTCCTGCCTCAGTCTCATTTGCAGAAAAATTGTGGGGGTATTTTCATGTTCACAACACCAAAGCAGCATTTAACCTTCTCAAATTTCAGGCAGGTCCTTCAAATGCTTTGTTCTAAGTAGATTCTGGGTATTTCAGTATGCATTTCTTTGAATAATTTTTCCCAGAATCTGTGATTTTATCACAAACTGAATTCTAAAATTTTTTAAACTTTTTTACCTTTCTATAAATCACAGCCAAATTTTTATTTTTACTATATTGAATTGTTTGTTTGAAAACAAACATCTCAGGTTTCCCTTTATCTTGACTGTAATGCTTAAATCGCTTTTATAATCTTTCATAATAAACCTTCTTTTCCCAAAATAATTTCACCAATCAAGTTCCTTTACAACTTCTCTCTCAGAAACTGAGCTACCTTAACACTGGCACTCCTGTTTTATGGATACAGACTGAAGTGCTGGGCAAACTACTTCAACTACCTTCCGTGGTCTGAAAGAGTTTTGATTTTGACAAATCATTTAACTTCTCTGTTTTTCTGTTGGGAGATTTTCTTTCTGTTTATTATTGAGAAAATCAGTTGTTCAATAATCATCTTGAGTGAGGAATTTGCTGTATGCAGCAGTGGATTTCACACTGAGCAGATTTTTGTAGTCTGAACCCATTCACAATTCAATCAGTTCAAATAGCAGAACGTATTTAAGAGATCTCCCAGGCTGTATAACACAGTGCATCTAAGATGCAACCAAAAAACTGAAACAACACAGTACCTAGAGGAGACAATTTGGGGGGAAAAAAATGCTTGTTAACTTTTTATCTTAAAATTTTGAAGCTGATGGTACCAGTTACCAAAAAGTGGTGAACCAATTTTTCCCAACAGGTCCTGACAGAAGTGGGGAAATATATTAATGTAACCTCTGCACAGTAAGTGTGTTGTCAGTGGAACTTACCTTCAGTTTTTTGTGCAAAGATGTACTGAACATGTACATTACAGTATACATATGATAAAAGTGTGTCATTGTCAAAAAAAAAAAAAAAGCAAAAACAAAGCACCCAGATGAAGCATCTGCAAAGCATCCAGTAATACTATTAGCTTCTCACTAACACTTGCAGACAAACATTGGCCTTGGTTGGAATCTCCAAATGTTTTTCAAATTTCTGGATATTCAGCTAAAATATTTTACTTCTTTCCAGAAATAACCTAGCACTACTGGAGAGCTGTCCAGTGAACAGCATAATGAACACTCTTTACTAAGCTCGGGTGCCTTTCTCTGCCAGTTATAGATTTCAATAATGGGGAGGTTTTAATTGAGTTGATGGACATAAGTGGGATTAATATGCATTGCACATGTGCAACACTCTGTAGCAGGTAATAGGGAATGTAGCTTTTCTGATAACTTCTCTTCACCTGGCACATTCCTAATAACAAGGAAATCCTTCATTCTTGGAACAACTGTTCAATGCAGGGAGTTAGTGGTATAGATTTTCTTCTGGTCTGAACAGGTTATTTTCTTTTGTTTATTGCTGTCATTTATGCTCATAATATGGGTTTTGCAGCAAAGAAGATAATAAATAAACCTTACCTTCCTGCCTATTTCTATAATAAATTCTATGGCATATTATAAAGATGATAAAAGCTTCAGCTTTAAATGGAAGCTGTAACCTGAAGCCCTGAGTAAGCAGTGATCAGTCAATAGTAAGTGTGGAACATGACAGGGCAGAACAGTCTGACAACTTGACATGCACATGTATAGCTTAAAGCAGGGCAAACTTTGAAATTACAACTAAGCACTACCACTCCAAACAAAATCTCTGCCATTTGCTAGAGGGACAATACATGCCACTGTGCCAGAAATCTTGCAATGACACCAAGTAATTTGCAAATTTGCACTGGCACCCCATGTTCAGAGTTTAATAAGGAGGACATGCTGCTGCCTAGAATTATGTGAGAAGAGTTCTTGATGGGAAGCCCTCAAAAAAGAAGGTACAGATAGGCTGTCCAGTACCTACCTTGCAAATTTAATGACCTCCAGAGATAGGACAGAGGATACCCCAGTCTCTGCATGGAAAAAACTTAATTCATTTAAAATTTCATGTAGCAGTACTTAATGTGTGACTTTAACTCAATATGAAAAGAAAGAGGAGAATGAAAATTTGTATAGCTTTTTAATCTGAGGTGGCTGAGAAATGGGGTCACACCTTCCTGTGAACTGTAGTTTTAGCAAATTCAAAGAAACTTTTTCCCTGCTCTTGGCCCTGAAAAAAATAATCAGAGCAAATTTTTAAGGAGTAGAACCAGAGAGCGGAGGAATCATGAGCTTGCATGATGCTGTGGTGCCTGAAAACACAATTTAGAATAACTTTTTAGAGAAGGCAGGACAAGCACTACTCAGGCAGTAATCTTCACTGGTAAGTCTCAGACTGCTTCTGTTAGGGTCTGTAGTGGGAGCAGATGACATACAGGATGCCAAAGGGCTGAACAGTGACCTGGTACTACATTCACAGTTTGATATCCATGCTTGGCTAATGATACTGGAAAGACTGAGGAACTGCACTCGTTAATGCTCTGCTTTTCTTGCACCTACACAGACATCAGAAATTTTTTTGCACCTACACAGAGATCAGAAATTTTTCTAATGCTCTCTTTTAAAGCTGTTTTGTAGTCAGAGTTAAGGTGGCAGTAAAGCCAGGTAGTGAGGAATAAAAAGTGTGAACTGAAGGGAGGATGTGTTGTGGAAATGAAAGAGCCATTGCAGAGAGTATAAGCATGTATTTCGTGTAGCAAAGACTACAAAGTTTAGGTGACATTTAATGCTGCCAAACTGACAAAAGCCCTGATTCTGAGTGATTATGCAATGAGCTGCACTGACTGCTGCCTAGCATTGCTTTAGGTGGTGAACACAGCACAAAAAGAACATCGAAATGGCAAAGTCACGCACTTAGGAAAGGAAAAATCTGAGTATCAAAGTGCAGCTTCGGGGGCCCTGACGACACCTGAGTGCTTTATGACATCTCTGGGAGAAACCACTGCAGAGAGAGCTCAACCTCCCACCTGTGGGCTAGGGCTGCAGCCTCCCTCTCTCTTGGGGGAACATAGCTAATGAACTCCAAGAATTTTGACTGATCATAGCTTTTAAGGCAAGAGGCCGTGACTAATTGGCCTATGAAGCAGCCTCCACAATTCCTTGACTGAGTTTGGATACACACATACACAGAGTTGCAAATTATCTCTGTGTCATTAAATCCACGTGTGCCAGGAAAACCTTTTGTGAAAGGTTGGGTCCATGCTCCAAAAGCTCTGAGATTTAAATCTCCACCCTCCAATAATCATAGAAATACTTTGATGTGCAGAAGACAATATTTTTTCTCTCTAAGCCCATGGAGAAACTGTCATCCCACCCCCAGCTTCCAACACTCTTCCCATAAAAATATGTCTGGCTCTCTGTTGAAATTTTTGGGCCCAAAATGTGTAACTACAGCAAAGTTGCAACAAGTCAGATAATCAGACAATCTTAGCTGTTGTTGGTGCTATTAGCAATGCCTGCTTTTGTAACCACAAGGGAAAACATCAGTGAAAAATATCAATTCTTTGTACAGCACAGCACAAGGCTCTTCACTAAGAAAATGGTCTTCATGAGCGTTTCTTAAATGCATGTTGTTGAAAATGTCATGAAACTTGAATTGCAGTCTGATATTGTAAAAATAGCTTTCCTAAAAATATATTTTCCACAATGTATCTTTATATCTTTCCACATGTATTTTTAACATGACTCGTATTTTTTTATTATCAAAACTTATTCCAAGGACATTAAATTATGGTCAGGTTTCTCATTACCAAGGCACTGCTCTGTTATTAAAAAAAATAGAGAGAAAGAGATCACAAAAGGGCAGACACAAAGAGATTATGTTTTATTGCAGAACTGACACATTGGTCTGCTTCTGTTAAATCAGTGTGATGACTATGTGGGACTTTGTACACAAAACCATTTTCCCTTCAGCATGAAAGGATAAGACAGCAAAGCAATCTCACTTGGAGACTGGACAAGGACAGAGACTGAATCACGCAAAAAATTAGAGGGTGGGTTTTTTTTCCTTAGGCTTCTCTTGGTCTGAAGAATAAGAGGCTGTATATGAGGCAAAAGGTGATGCTGCTATCAGGTGTTAATCTGAGGCAGTGTGAGCTGTCTCATATTGCACCCACCAAGAGCTGGGTCTCCCCCAGTGTGCAGGCATTTGGCATTTTTGACTCCCTTTAAAACAAAGTAGCTCATGGGGTTTGCTTTCATACACATAGAAACATATTCACACACTCCTGTTGAAAGACAATACAAATGGAAAATATGTCTTCACCATGGGACACTTATCACTATGGGACATTTATCAAAGCTGACAGGGACCAAAAAACTTGTTTTAAAAAGGGGTTGTGCAAGTGCTAGATGAAGGGAAACCTTGAATTTTAAAATGAGGCTTCCATCTCAAACAAATTAGAGTAAAATACAAGATTCTTAGTGTAATAAGACAGGAATCTAGCTCTTGTTTAACAGATAGCTCTGAGAAAATGAGTGCTAAGAGCCTGTGATACCTACAAGGACTTGTACGGAGGAGTCAACACAAAGGATTATTTTAACTTACTGCTAGATGCAAGGATATTTACTGGAAAATGAATGATTTCCATCCAATACTTTGTTTCAGTCCGTCAACAATTGCCAATAAGAAAATTGTTTGATCATTTTCTTCTGACCATGCTAGGTTATAATCTCACCACAATGATGGTTTATAATCTCCTTTCCATGCTGCTTTTAAGATGATTCCATGCATTGTTCAAGCCAGGCTAGGTCAGACTTCTGTTCAGCAGCAAATAGGTTGCCTAGCACTATAAATAACAAAATCTCCTTTCCTCCATCATCAGCTTTCAATCACAACACAAGTGTAATGTGACTTTAGGAGTTCTGTTTAATACCTTGGTGCTTCCATAGGCAAAGATGAAAAGCTTCTCTGCAAAGTCAATAGGTCTCCTGAGAAGCAATGCAAGTGCCACAAGACCTTTTTAATTGCTTTTCTTTGGCTGCTTTAACTAATGCTGTGGGCATTTGTCCTCACCATGGCAGTTTGGCCTTCATTGCCCTTTTCTCAGGCCCAACTATTTCAATAGAGAGCAAGTGTAAATACAAATATATGTCCACATGTATACATGTGTATGTGTGTATATATATATATATATATATATATATATATATACACATACATGCAAGTGACAGTGTGAAAAAAAAATTAGAATAAATGTGTTACAAAGACAGTGTAGAGAATCTCAGCATAACAATGCATATCTAAAGAGACAGGGTACAAAAAACCCATACGGGATTTTTTGTTTAAAATCGCAGTACTGGACAAGAAATAAGGCATAAATGCTGTTTGTTATGCTTTTCATTACTGACTTTGCATGCACTCAACTCACTCTTTTCAAGACCCTTTTAAATGCTGCTGAATTTGCCTCAGTGCCACCTTCTTTGCTCAAACTCCTTCACTCCCTGTGCTTTCAATCATAGTGTCCTACAGATCTACTGCCCTTCAGGATCAGTGCAAGGTCTGTCTATGGAAATAAAACTATCTCTGGAGAGAGAGCTCCAAATAAGATAAGATAAAGAAAACAGTGGTGTTCTTTACTATAGTGGTTAATGGTACTAATTAATTTGGTTTAAAGCTTAACTCTAAAAAATTACTTTCAAAAAACCCTTATTCTCTCTATTCTTTTTCAAAAAGTATATATTAAAAATAGAACGTTTTTTGGGTCAAGTTTTCAATGCCAAACTTTCAACCCCAGTGCTCTTGAGTAGTTTCTTTTCCAGGTGCTAGGGAATTAGGATGCTCCTTGGTTAAAGCTGTCTTAATGCTGACTGTTACTTTCTTTGGTGGAGGTGCTCATTCTGCTGGTGGGCATTTCACTTCAGAATGCCCTGCATTAAAATCTTATTAAAATAAAAGCTAAAATTTTAGCTCAAAATACGACACCTACTTATTTACCACAACCCCAAAACTGAGAGCAGCTCACACCCACAAACACCCACCAACAGCTCAAGTGGAGATGAAACACACCACTTTATCTCCTGGTGTCAGGGAGAAGGGACTGGAGGGAGGTCACTTCTCTCAGTAACCCAAATCTTGCACAGGGACTTTATTGCCATGATGATTTGGAATGAGCAGCCAAAGCTCAGGGGTCACACTCAGCCCAGGGCTTGGTGTGCGACACATCCCTGCTGAGCTGTGCTCGCCCAGCAGGTCTCCAAGCCAGGCTTGCTCTGTGCCCAGCACGTTTTGCCATTTCTAATTAAGCCCACAACTGCTTTCAGCTTTGATGATCTTCCTGCTGCTTTTTCCTTCCCCCACAACTAATTTCAGACGTTCACATTCAGTGAGATACAGGAATAGAAGCAACTCAGCTTGCAGTTACCCTGCCTTAGGAAAGCTGAATATAAACAGGTTTCTGAGCTACAGTTTACACCAAAAATCAGAACACTGGAGACAATGCAGCCTAGTTTGCTGGAGCTGGCTGCAAAGATCATACCAACTTCCTAAACTAACTCTGAAAAATAGCCTCCAGCTAATTCATGTCCCTTCCTAAGCTGCCTGTGACCCAAACTACCCCTGGTTAGCTTAGTGGGTGACTGCCACTCTTCTTGTTCCACCAGAAGCTCCTGATCTGGCCTTACCTAATATGACCTAATCTAGAGCAGTCTGCAGCACCCCAGTTGCACACATGCATGAGCTACTTCCAAATTAGTGTCTCAGTGCCCTGGGTTTTACTTTTTGAGCACATTTTGAATTCCTCTCTTCCCTATAAACCCCCTCAACCAAGCCCCTGAATGAACCTGCTGTTTCTCTATTAATATAATTTATTTATCTATTTTTTGTTGTTTCCGGGGGGAGCCTTACTCTCTACCTTTAGTGTATAAAAGAGGGGTACATGCCAAGCAAAAAAGTAGCGCCAGGACATGGTGTCAATCCAACAGAGTTACTGCTTCTAGAAAATTTTCTGTTCCTAAATTATTCTGAGCTGGTTCAGAAAAGGGTTTCTTGCAAAAAGGTAGTGAAGAAATTCCCCTTTTGCCCCAAGGTTACAACTTATTTTGTTAGACCAGATGACATGACAGCATGATTCTATCAGGACAAATCAAAGTTTACTGAGCAAATCTGTGTTCTATAACCTGATTTATTGGTGCCATCTGCCAATACCCATGAACAGATGCTCTGTAGGACCTCACTAGTGTGCAATAATGACTGGGAGAAACCCACTGCAAATGACTGAATTTTTAAAGTTACTGAATGTAGCAGGAGAGATAGCAAACATTATGAAAAAATGCCTTAGAGAATGTATCCCAGTGTTCATTTTGCAGTTCTGGTTCTCTGACAGAAGTACTTCAGAGCATCTTCATCTACATATGTGGGTATGAGATGTAAAAATAAACCAAGAACTCACAATTTCCCATGATTTTGCTCCAGTCCTTTGCTATTAGTGCTTCAAAGAAAAGAGAGCATTTTGGTGGGAGCAATTACAGTCACAGCTTACCCCAAATCAATGAATTCTTCACGATTGCAAGAGTTCTTTTTATGGTTGTATTCAAGCAGGTTAGAATGCCATACTGCTAGCCCTAATGTCTTTCTTTTTACTGTTTTTCCCCTGCTCTGCAGCTATTTTCAAGCCCCATGTACTCTGAGGGCATGCCAAGGTAGAAGCAAGCGATTTGCGATTATTGCCACCGGCAACATTAATTTTGCATTCCCATCTCCTCAAAAACACAGGGGAGCAAAAAAGAGATAAGAGAAAGACAAGCAACTTGTTGGGGTGGAGATTGGAAACTTGCCTGGGATCAGTGGAGGCACTGCAGAAGGTGAGGGAGAGCAGCCCCAGCTCCTGCAGCCCCAGGGAACACCTGCAGAGGTGCAGGAGCAGCCCAGTCCCAGTGGCCCTGGTCCTGCCTCCCACTGCCTCCTGCCAAACTAAACATCCATCTCTTAGGAGCTGCATTAAAATTAGAAGCTGAAATTGTAGCAATGGAAGGACACTTTGCCTTCTTGCCTAGCATGCCCTGTTCAACAACCCACTCTGTCCATACCAAGGGCATCACATGGAATTCATTTGAACATGCTCAGGAGCAGGTTTTTGATGGACACAGCCTATCCAATATCTGACAAAGTCATAAAATCAGGGAACAGTGACTTTCAAGCACTGTCACTCTTTCAGAGGTTGAATTTGGATCTGAAGCTGAAGAGCTGAAGAGTAGAAATCCTCCTTCCCTTATTGTGCCAATTCATTAAAATCACACACTCATGGAAATTCTCCACAGAGAAACTATCCCTGAACTATTAATAAAATCTTCCTGAACTATTAATACCATCATTGGGAGCTTTAATCCACCTTGGGAACAGATTATGTAAGAGGACAGGCCTGAAGATGCTGTTTTTATCCTCAGTTTACATGACATTTCACTTTAAACAGTTTTGTTTATGGCTGATATCTTCCTGAATCTGGGGGCAATTATTTTCTTTCCAGGGGAATTGTATTTGGATTTGTAGTAAACTGTCAAGTATAGTTGAGATAGAAGTTCATTGGGGTGTGTGCTTGGTTTTCTGATTAGAAAGGGCAAAGGTTATGAAAGCACTTTAAAAATGCTTATTTCTCAAAATTCAGACATTCTGTAACCTAGAAATATGCTGTAATATGGATTTTGAGCTCAGGTCTTTGGTATATGATGTCAATTCATGTAGTTTGAAAGGAATGACCTTGAGAATCAGGCTGGATTCATTCCTATTTTTCATATTCCAAAGATGGCTTTGCGTTCCCGACACACTTTGGCGTGAGGAGCTGCTGGAAAATCATGTTGATTTTTAGCTTCCAGGCAGTTCCAAACAACATCATAGTAAAAGGTTTCTGATGCATACTCATGCCAAAAGAAATAGGTGTTTTCATGGCAAGAACAGGCAGAAAGAAAGAACAATTGTCTCTAATCAACCTCATAGCTTCCAAGCACCCCTCCTAAGCTATTAAATGGAATATTATGGACCAAAGGTTTTCAGTTCCAGGCTCAGTTCAAGAATTTTTCTGCACAGGAGGTCTGAGCAGAGACGGGAAATGATGATCCCCATAACATTTTGCTCTGACCTGCAAGCTTGGAGACCCTTCTTCTATCTGAAATGAAAGATGTATTGAAGCCTGCATAGGTTTGGGGGGGTCTGTTGCAACTCCACCGTGTTCATTACTTTCTCTTTAGGCATGATAAAGAGGAGAATAACTGAAAACAGCAAAGAAGAAAATATATAAGGCAAAACAAAGACAAATCAGGCAAAAGAATAGGCCCATCAATGGCCCCAGTTTCATTAAATCAACTCAAACTCTATGTTTGGACTATTTTCTCCCTCTCAGTTTGCCTGTGTTGCTCTGGGAAGGTGCCACTGCAGCACCTTGATAGATATATTCCTTATTTTAGATCAATTTAAGTCTCAGTGAAGAAGGCCTGATCTGACTGTGGAGTGAGCCAGCTGTCCAAGAAGATATCTGAAGTTCTTTCACTGAAGTGTGGATTGGATGAGTGTACAGTGAGGTGGATCTGCTCAAAGGCAGATCCCAGAGGGCCACAATCAGTATCACAGGGTCAAGTTGGGGTCCTGTCACTAGTGGTGTCCCACAAGGTTCTGTTTAACTTATTCATCAATGACTGATGAAGGGGCAGATGCCTCCCCAGCAAGTGCAATAGGGCAAGAGGGAATGGGTAAGAACTGATGCATGGGAAGTTCCATCTAAACATGAGGAAGAATTTTCCTGTGCTCCAGGGTGAGAACTGGAACAGATTGCCCAGAGGAGTTGTGGAGTCTCCCTCACTGGAGATACTCAAGGATCATCTGGACACAGTCCTGTGCCATGTGCTCTGGGATGACCCTGCTTGAGCAGGGAATTTGGGCCTGATGGCTGTGGTCCTTTCCAGCCTGACCCATTCTGTGATTCCCTGCTATTGCTAAAGAGCAGGTTAGCTTGGTTAGGATGGGATTGGATGCATTTATCAACTCTGTAATTTCATTGCTGAGCAACATGCTAATGCGTCTAGCCTTGTTTTCAGAGGAGAAGACAGTAATGCCCAAAAATAATTAGAACAATTCATGTGTGCTATGTTTGATTTATAACACTGGAATAAAACCCAGTATATCCTCAGGATTGGGTATTTTTGAGAATGAATCAGGTTAAGAAAAGGCTCCATGATCCCAGAGTCCATTTCACAGTGGACTCCAAAAATGTACCTCATTATAAAATAGACCTTCCCAAGGAATCACAAGACATGAGAAATCAAAAGAGAATTCCTAAAAGCAAAAGCTCTCCAGCAGAAAATCAATTTCAGCTACTTTCACCTTGCCCCAGGGAAAGCAGCAGAGACACTAAGTGGGGTGTGGGAAATGTCTCATACATCTTCCTGGAACTGCACAAGGCAGACCTCCAGACAGGAGCTTTTCTTTCCAAGACAGCTCTGCTCTAATTAGGGACTTCTACAAAATTAGTATGTTGCAGTTCTAAACAGTTCTGGATGATTCCCATATCGAATTTCTTTGGGTTTGGTTTTTTTTTCCCCTTTAAAAAAAAAAAAGTCTTTGTCCTTGTTCTAATTGACAGGCTTACAAAAGCAGGTGGACTGAGGGATGAAGGTCAAATTGAACTTAATGTGCTTAATAGGGCAGGGAACAAAGTTCAGAAGAAAGTTACACACACATAATAAAATCTTCTTCGGTTAGTTTTTTTTTTTTTTGTTTGTCTGTCATGCTTCCTTTTCAAGGATCTTTGTGCACTTTTTGGTGTACCTTCAAAATTAAAAGAAAGCAATTGCCTTTAAATAAAATTGTTCTATTAAGGGTTTTCCTATAACACAGGTGTGTGAGATAGAAGCTAGCTTATAGACTTAACAATCTACGTTGGGTGGACATAAAATTAATTTTCCATATAAGAAAGTGCATCCTGCTCCTTTTTTTTTCTAGAGGCAGACTGCTAGCTTAAACCTCTGGCTGGTTCCTATAATTCTCAGTATTTGGGCCTTTCTGGGTATTGTTAAAGCTAGTCAACAGGTCCTAAAAAATACATGTTCCCCCTTGAAAATGAAGACTGACTGATGTTTCTCACTAGAAATTATTAATATAATTTGTACATTCCAGCAGGAAGGCAAATTTTTTTTCTTTTTCAGGTCACTATAAATCTCTGTGTTTTAAAGTTATTCCCCTGCTTCCAATCTTTCATTTCTTTACTTTCTTGTGGTTCAGACTCAGATTGGATTTTCTACACTGACATTAGCTGCTACAGTACAGCCTGGGAACAACTGTGACAATTTACTTCCAAAGAGCAAAGGTGTAGGAAACTTCTTCCTTATAGATACAACTTGTGGGATAGCAGCCAGCTTGAAAAGTATAGAATTAATAAGAAAGAAAGAAAGAAAGAAAGAAAGAAAGAAAGAAAGAAAGAAAGAAAGAAAGAAAGAAAGAAAGAAAGAAAGAAAGAAAGAAAGAAAGAAAGAAAGAAAGAAAGAAAGAAAGAAAGAAAGAAAGAAAGAAAGAAAGAAAGAAAGAAAGAAAGAAAGAAAGAAAGAAAGAAAGAAAGAAAGAAAGAAAGAAAGAAAGAAAGAAAGAAAGGCAAATATGGAACTTTCCAGTTTGTCTTAGGTTTGTTTTGTTTTTTTTTAGAATAATCTGTGAAAAGCTCCAAATCTTAAAATCTTCATTCCCATGTGTGAGGAAGGCAACTGAATTTGTGAATTTTGCATGAGATGGGCATTTTATGGCTCTGGTCTGCTATAAAACACAATTTTAGGTTATCACATGGTAGAAAATCACTTTGGGCTTCACACTTCTGTCAGTCCATGTGTTTTGCTAGGTGGGCTCAGACTCTGCAGCAATTTCTCAGCAGTCAGTTGAAGTCACTGCAACATGCAGCACTGCAGCACTTTATCTCAGTCAGATCTGCATCCTAAACTCCCATGAAATGCAGTGGAAACACACTCTTCTTTATTGAAAATGCACACCCCAACAGGACATATGTCATCCCTAAAGAGAATCATGGAATCATAGAATCACTGAACAGAATCATAGGGTTGGAAAGGATCTTAAAAGTCATCTAGTTCCAATCCCTCTGCCATGGCAGGAATGCCACTCATTAAATCACATTGCTCAGAATCCATTAAATCTTGCCTTTATCACTTTCAGGGATGGAACATCCACAATTTCTCTGTTCCAGTTCCTCAGCACCCTCTCAGAAATGAATTGCTTTCTAACATCTAATCTAAACCAGCCTTCTTTTAATTTAAAACCTTGTCCTGTAACTATCTGCCCAGATAAGAAGTCCCTCTCCCTCCTTGCAGCCTCCCTAAGGTACTGGAAGGCTGCAATAGGTCTCCCCAGAGCCTTCCCTTCCCCAGAGTGGACAACCCCAGCTCTCTCAGCCTGTTTTTGTAGGAAAGGTTCCTACAAAAAAAGGTTCCTATTCCTCTGATCATCTTTTTGGCCCTCCTCTGGACTCACTCTAGCAAGCTGACATCTTTCATGGGCTAAGGACCCCAGACCAGATGGGGTCTCAAAAGCTCAATTCATCATTTACTGGAATTTAAAATGGGATCACCTGTAATGTTACACTGCTTGTCCTCCTCTGTGCTGGCCTGATTACCCCATAGTCCTTCACAGTATATCCAATATGCAGATTTGTAATGATTTCAGATCTACTGACCTGTCTGAGGTGGAAGTGGCTTATTTCACTGTATAGCAAAAGAAAAAGATATCACTTAATACCTGAGGCTGCTCACAAACATTACTCTAGTATGGTTTTAGATGTCAGCCAGGGCAAACCACAGCTAAAGAGTGTGGAGAGTCCTGATGATGTGCCCTGGGTTCCAGGAGGGGCTGTATGTATACATATTGCTAAATCTGGGGGAAAAATTGACCTTGAAACAGCACAGAAGCTCTGCAGAGCAGGTGTATAAGGGGATTTTTTCATATCATCTCACAAATCCACCCTGTATTCTCACCAGCTGTGCTCAATCTCTGATGCTCGGGAGGAAGGCGAGAGAAAGCCCCAGGACACCCTGTGCTAATTGTGCGGGGAAGGAACCTGCCTGGGTCCCAGAGCCAAAGCCCTGAAGGAGGAGACCTGATTATACTCTGCTTTTCATGCTGAGCTGTAGGGGTTAGGAGCACACACAAGATGAGGACGGCTTCATCAGAATTCCCTTCACAGCGGAGAGACAGGCTGCTCTCCTCCCCTTGGAAGCGTATTTGCACACAGCCGCAGCGGTCGTCCCATTATTTATGCCACGCCGAAAAAAAAAAAAAATCCTAGGCTCTTCCTTGACTGGCGTTTGTTGGATAAGCTCGTAGGTACAAAACACTCCTCGCAATGTACAATAGCCTGTAAAGACCGGCCAGCCGCCGCCTCCTCCTCTGCTGGGCGTGGCGAGCTGGCGGAGGATGCTGTAGGATGCTGTGCGAGCGCCTCTCCAGCGGGACGCTCGCTGCATGTCAATGATGCCCGGGCTGTTCGTGCCGCGCCGGGCAGCGGCTCCCGCAGTTTCCATGGTGCTGCCATGGTGCGCTCTCCCCACACCTTCACTTATCAGCATTTCCCACCCATCCTCCTCCCTGTAACACGCTGCTTGCTCACCCCGAAAGGTCAGCCATTGTAATGATGATTTTAGCAGGGGGAGGCAGGGAGGCCGAAGGGTGAAAAGGTGAGCTCTGAGCAGCGCTGTGCGTGGGAACCGGGGGCTTGCCTTGCGCTGTACAATGAGAAATTAGAAAGCTTCCCCTCGTCAACCCCCTCTCACTTCCCAGGCCGGCCGAGTCAGATGCCCTGACGGAGTTAAAAAATGTTCGTGAGAAGCGGCTGGAGACCCGACTTTAAATCTTCAGCATCTCCTCGGCAATTGATGTGCCAGTATGTGGAGGGGCGAAGGGACTGCCTCTGTCCGCAGAGGAAACTGATACAAACGCTTACAGGCATCTTTTTTGTTTCTCCATTTTCCTCCTGCCCCCTCCCCGCGCTCATTTGCAGATGGAAAGAGACAGATTTTTCCTCCGACTTTCATCCAATTGACTGCCGGAGTAAAGCACTGCATCTCTTAACTGCCTTCCTTTCTTTCTCTCTATAGGACAGCTTTCCTGCACGTTTTGGAGGAGTCCATTTTGTCAATCAGCCCTGGTACATCCATGCCCTGTACACGCTAATCAAACCATTCCTCAAAGACAAGACAAGGAAAAGGGTAACTAGATGGGGGTGGGGGGTGGGGAGGAACCTGTAGACCTGGATTTTCCAAGTAGCTGCCTGTTTTCTTTTCCAGTTGTTTTTTTTTTCCCTCCATTTTCCATATGGTTTAAGAGAATTGCTACTGTTATTAAAAATTAGAGTTTGGAATGGTCTGGATTGAATCAATAACTCGGCCAGGGACCAGAAATTTGTTATCACCAACAAAGCATGGATACATTTTACTGGGACATGCTCAGGGATAGAACTGGCAATGTGGAGGGACTATCAGGCCTGGCTGAAGTTGCTTGCAAGCGAGGGAAAATTCAGTTCAATTCTTTTTATAGGAGTAAAAAATCATATTACATTCCTCCAGCAGGGTGACTGTTTTCACATGATGCTAACTCACTTGCTTCCACCAAAGGTACCCATGCCTGAAGGCTGTTTGCTCACACTGCAGAAGAGGCAGATCCTCTCCACTGAAACCCAAGTGAATTGGTGGGTCTGCAGTCATCCTAGCCAGTTGTTCTCTGCAGTCTGCCAGACAACCGCTGAATAATCCCTCAGGAGACCCCAGAGTCCACCCTGAGCTGGGTCTGACTAGGCAGGAAAAGGGTAGGACCCACCTGAAAGCAAAGAGGGATTAGAGAACCAAGTGTTGCTGAAGCAGCACCGAGTGGTGACACAGCCTGATACCTCCCTGGAAATGTCTGTCCTGGGGTGCAGGGCTAGAGGCCCCCTCAGATGCTGAAGTCCTCTTTATGCCTGCTTTTAGTAAGCTCCACTGTCACCCTTTTCTTCTCACTGCTCTTCATGTAAGCCTCTATCCTCTTACAGTAGCAATAATCAGTCATAATTCCTGACTTCTGCTTCTCCTGATCTGGTACTTAAGAAACTGAAATTGTTAACTGCCAAAAGCAAGCGAATCAGAAGTGTTAGTAGTACCAGCCTAATTCTTCAGCTGCCCACCCTGAAGTTAATCCCCCCTCTTCTGCCAACTGAGTAAGCCCTGAGAGCTTTTGAAATTCCCACCTGAAACTGCAGTTTCAACTAATGATGCTCCACACACCATTAGTGCTGCTATGATTGTACTTAATGAAGTAAGGAGTGGGTGATGACTTTGAACTTTCTTTTTTATTTGTTAAAGATCTTTCTTCACGGGAACAACCTGAACAGCCTCCACCAGCTAATACACCCCGAATGCCTGCCCTCTGAGTTTGGGGGGACTCTGCCTCCCTACGACATGGGGACGTGGGCTCGAACGCTGCTGGGTCCTGACTACAGCGATGAGAACGAGTACACCCACACCTCCTACAACGCCATGCACGTGAAGCACGCCTCCTCCAACCTGGAGAGGGAGGCCTCGCCCAAGCCCATGAAAAGGTTGGTACTGCCCTCAAAATCAGCTCTTTTTTGGCTCCCTGAACAGGTTAAATCTCACAGGAAGCGCTCATCTGGCTCGAAGGGAGGCAGTAATTTGGCAAACGTTGATGGTGAGGAGCGCTTCACTCTGGGCTGTGCTCGTGGTGTGGTGGGAGAAAGGAAGCCACAGTGGAACCGTAATTACTTGTCTGATTACTGTGCATGAAAATGAGGGGAAATTAATGAGCCCCTGCACAGAGCATTACAGGAAGTACATCAGGGTGAGATGCTGTCCTGCACGGTGCAGTGCACCCAGTGCACTTCAGCACTGGTCCCAATTCCTTGCTGCTGCTCTGCTGCTGCTGACCCGTTTGTTATCCATGAGGGATTTACCTCCTTGAAAAAGCAGCTTTTGTATGATGAACACCACTGCCCTCTAAAGGGAAAAAGAGTTGGTCTTCTCCCTCTGCTTCTGCTCCCACTTGCTCTGCAAAGCCCTGCAAAAGCAGTTGCAGAGCTGCTCTTTAAATGCTCTGATTTTAGTTCTAGTGATTGTGCATTCAGCTCTGAATGCTCAAAATGACACCTCTGGAGCGTGTTACCCTCAGTAGCTGGACTGATTGTGGGGATGGGGTCAGGAAGTCGGATTCCTGGCACAGAGCTGTGGGTGGTATGGCTCAGCCAGCACCAGCTGCAATGAGCCATGGCCATGTAGGCTCCCCTGTGTGAGTGTAACATCTCCACTTGCCTCACCCCTGGCATCCCCTCCATGAAACTGCTTTCCCTGCAGATCACAGTGATGCTTTCCTCGCTGCTGCCACTTGATGAGTGCCGTGCTCACAGGCACGGCGTCACTCTCCGTGACAGGGAGCGGCCATCATTTTGTCACAGCAAAATCAAAGCTGACAACACAGACAGGCCATAATGTCATGCAATTAATTTTGAAAGTCTTTCATCTTCAGAGGAAAAAGAAATGCATTCTTGATTCACAGCTCCCTTCCAGGTCAGAGGGATGCCACGCAGCTGTGTCTGCAAAGTGAGGCCTCGTGCTGGAAACACTAACACTCATGACTGACTGCAAGAGCTCACAGGGCCACAAGACTTTCAGGCTATGAGCCTGCATCTTTGTCATGAAGAGGGGTGGCCACCTGCATTGTCAGCAGTTCTCACTCCTGACCACCAAATGAGGCTGGAAGCCAGCACGAGTTTACAAAGCCTGCCCTAGAGAGCTGAGTTGAAACCAATTTATTTTTAATAAATATTGTCAGTGAAACACGCTGAATTATTTTAGAAAATTACTGATTTTTTTTTTATTAATAAACAATATCTCCATTTACGTAGCTTTATAGAAAGAAATCTGCTGGTTTTTAAAGCTCCAAATATGTTGAGAGCTGTTCACAGGTAAATCTTTGCCGAGGATCTGATCCTTGGCTGCAAAGAAGGGAGGGTCTTATTGTGCCCTCAGGGGAGAACCTCAGCTTGAAAATTAGTTCAGTGCCAGAAAACCCTGCCTTGAGGCAAAGCCTTCTTTTATAATCTGTTCGCTAATAAAAAAGTGCACTAATACAAATACAGGGAGGGGATGAATCTAATTTGTCATGTTGCCTCTGGGCAGACTAGATCTAACTTTTAGCCTAATTTCGTTACTCGGCGGTTAAGTCAACCATCTGATCTTGCACCCTGTGGTCACTACTTGCTGTTAAAGGTGAAAAGTTCACAGCTTCAACAGATTTTCTCCTATGAGTATTTGCTTTGATTCTTCTTCTCCTGAAATTATGGTTTGGCCCAATCACAGGTAAAAGCCTATGTTTAGAAAGCATGATTGTATGCTTTATTAGATTTTTTTTTTAATCAGATTTAAATCTAGGGCATCTTAAAAGGTCTCCAGACTTCTACCAGCATTACCTGTCTTTATATATTTCCCCTCCTTGCCTCTTTAGGTTCATTTGTCTCTAACACAATGTGAAACTCAGGCTATGACTGAGATTTCTGGATACTCCAGAGAGGTTTGCACTAGGCATAGGTGACCTTCTGACATTATTCTTCATCTTAAATATAACTCCCTCACAATTGTTCTAACATTTCTTTCTCTCATGAAAACAATTTCTAGTTTTTATTGAAAATATCTCCTCTGGGCCTCCTGCCCTGGCATACACTCTTAGGTAACATGTTAATTTTGTGGTTTTTCTGATGAAATGATTGGTTTAACAAAAAATAAAGGTAAAGGTCAGTGACTTTTTCTTTAGCAACCATGTTCCACTGAAAGGGGCAAATATGCAAAGACTGAGCCTTCTTAGGTTTCTACAATTTAAGGCTGAAAAGCCTGAACAATAACAGGACCTTTCCTCTCTGACTGCCCAGACATCAGTGCTTATGAGACTTGGCTTTACCTTGGGGGCTGAAATTGCAGTGGCTGTTCCCAGCTGTGGCACTGTCCTGCTGTGTGATGGGATGCAGAGCTGCAGCCCCTCCTGGCTCTGTGGCCACTTGCTGTAAAGCCACACAAGCCCATCCTTGCTAAAGGATGCCACTGGACCTGAGGAGTGTTAAAGCACCTTTGAGTTCAGTGCAGCTATAAGAGCTGAGAGCCTTACACTGTGACCACAGAGATGTGTCCCTGTGAAACGAAATGCCTCCATTCTCTACACCTGGAGAGAAGCTCACCCTTGACACCTTCTCCAAAAATAGTGTCTGTCAATTTTAGTAGCAGAGAGGCTGAGAAATCAAGGTATGAATTATAGATCTGGAAGAAAATTGCCAGGAAATGGAATCAGAGAATCATTGACCAAAATAATGTAGTAGCCATGTAACCCACATTAGCAAATGAATGCGGGGGGGGGGGAAGGAGGCCATTTTCAAGATGTTCCTGAAACCAAACTGAGATATAAAATAAATCTCCAAATGCAGGCCAGGAAAAAATGAGGCAGTGAGCAGCAGTGAGAGGGGCTGAAGCTGGAGCAGGTACCTGCCTGTAGGTCGGCTTTAGGACTGACAGCAGTGCTTTGGCTCCTGTCACCATGGCAGGGACGTGTAAATTGAAACAGGTTCACCTGAGAACTCTGGGCAGGATGAAGAAAGCAGAGCATATTTTTCCAGCAAGAAGCTATAGAAGACAGTGGATTGTTTAGCTTCAGAGAGAAAAGGTTGAAATGGATTTGAAGGGAATAAAATCTGGGGAGAGAGAACAAGTATTTGAGAAAAAGGACAATTTAGGCATTAGGCATGGGATCAAATGGGTATAAGTTGATCAAAGTGTACCTTGGCTGCAAATCAGAGGCCAGAAACAGTGTGCCAGTATGACAGTCGGACTGATACAGGAGTGAAAGACTAATGTGGAGGGGCTACAGGAGATTAAACTTGCATAGCAAAGTCTCATTAGATTCCAGTTTCTGCTCTATTTAACAGCAACGGAACCAGAACGTTATCTTCTTCCCAGTCACAGGCAGGGGTGGTTTTCCCTGTGACTTGCACAAGATTTGTTCTCAAAAAAGAGTCCTTGTTGACTTCAGAGAATGGAGATGTTGTAGATGGGGAAAGGAGTGAAAATCCTCTCAGAGAAAGGCTGCCACTGACTCTAGTCAATGACATAATCTTGAAAATTTTGAGATTTGACAAGAGTCTACAATATGGAAAATCTTTAATCAAAACCATTGCAATTTTTCCACCAGTGGCCACATGAAGTCCCACTGGAGCAAAACCAAACCAGTGGAAATGGCATTCCCATCTGCAGTATTGTCTGGGATCCCAAGTACACTATGAACAGATGGGAAACAAAGAAAAACAGCTGATGACTCCACATAATGAGTCTTAATTACTGGGGGGGAGGGGAGGGGGAGCAACAATAATAAAAATCCATTCAGAATGTATGTTTGTTAAGATTCAGCTCAGTGAAGTCTGAAATGTGCAAGGTAGTAAACATGCAACCCAGCATTAATACAGCAAACTTAGTTTAATTTGAGAGCCTGACTGCATCCATTAGACAGTCCTGAGAGCAGCAATGGCAACAGGCCCTCTTCTGAAGGATCTGGATCTATCCCGGAATCCTGTCACTCAAGAGTTTTGGGATTTCAGAGTCATGTAAAATTTGAAGCACAGGGAAGAATATGAGCTCCCTTTCAGCTATGGCCAAGTCTTCTGTGATCTCTGATGGTCAGAAAGGGGCCTTGAGTCAACAGGGAGCTCACACAAAAGCAAAGCATTTGCCTGAGGCGTTCATGCTGGCTTTTGTTGATGAAGTGTTGTTTTTAGGAGCAGCAGGAGGTTTTATCTTGGTGTACAGTTTAACAAATAGTTACAGTGGATGGTTAAGCCTAGCAGTTAAAGAATCAGAGACTGCTCCCAGCACATCACTGTGCCAATAGGGCACAATTTTTTGGCCCCATTCTCCCAACAGTAGGAGATCCATGTCTGTAGCTATTTGGGTACCTAAAAGCAGTGGATGAGCATCCCCAGGTAAAGGGATGGATTCCGTGGGATGGGGAAGATGTGAAAGATGTCTGTTCTTTGAAGTTTCCTTTATTCTCCAGTGTCACCCTTGCTCTTACACTGGGGTCCAGCAGCAACAAGTAAGCTGCAGCAGCATGTTCCCTCTCTTTGACTCACTTTTCTTTACAAGAACTGCCCTTCCTCAGCTGCATCTGGGTCACTTCTTGATGTTTGAACTTGCTCTTCAGTCCAAGTGATGAAGACCGTTCTCTGCCTTTGCTTGTTCCCTGTACAGGCACCAAGCACAGCCTGGGAGCTGAATGTTCCTTCTCTGCCCTCCCAGGCATCAAAAGAGCACAGGCTTTTAACCTGCTGCCAGAGCAAACAGGTTTGATAATTTAAAATTGCCTTGCAGAGAAGAAAATTTTACCTAACCACTACATATATATTCTGGCTAAGCAACCTGTCTTGTTTAATCAAAGTTATTTAATCAAAATATAAATAACGAAAACTTTATTCAAATTTGGGGTTAAAATTATTCTTAGGATAACATGGGTTGCAAGAGCATTACTAACACAGAGTAAAGTTTATCAGAGACTCTAAATTCAGAGTTAGGGTAAAACTTTCAAAGTAGAGCCAAGTATACTAATTATGAACATGTACAATCTGTGCATTATGTTTTTCTATGTAAAATAAAAACTTAAAGAATCATAGAACTGTAGAATAATTTAGGTTGGGAAAAATCTTTACGATCACCAGGTCCAAGTTAATCCAAGTCCACCATTAAGCCTTGTGCCTAAGCACCACATCTATACATCTTTTAAATACCTCCAGGGAATGGTGTCTCTACCACTTCTCTGGGAAGCCTGTTCCAATGTTTACAATCCTTTCAGTAAAGAAATTTTTTCCTAATATCTAATTTAAACCTTTCCTGGTAAACTTGAGGCTGTTTCCTAAAGGACTTGAGCACCGAAAGACTCAATGGCCTGACTAGTGGCTCATCAAAAGCCCCCATATTATGCATTTTGAAAATGCAGTGAAAAAGTCTGTTGGAATGCATGATGCTGAGTTACAGCATGTGGATTTTTATGTCCCAGATTAGAGTGAAAGGATTTTAAAATACAGATGAGGGTTTAGCCATTATTGCCTCCTGATGTGTGTGTTTTCAAAAGCCCTGATATATTCAAATGAACTCACTGCTGAAACTAATTGCTGTTTCTCAGAAATGGGATCCTGCTTCCAGAAAGGATTTTACAACTGGTCCGCCCTAATGCCGACTGGAACAGTTTTAGAACCAAAAGGGGCCATTCATGGGGGTGACTTATGTAAGGTTTTTATTTATTCAGACTTGTTTCTCCATATGCCCAGCTGGGCTCTGCAAGGCAGACCTTTCTAGTTGTTATCCTTAGTGTGACCTTAATGTTCCTTGGCCATATGTTTCCGCTTTTATGGGTCATGTTTTATGCCAGTTCACAGTCAGCACCAATTTACTGCAGAAGTAGTAAAATACCAGCAAATAAAAATCAGTATGAAAATGTGTGAACACTTCCCACTGCCCATGGATGGCAGCTGGGCTGCTCTGCTTGTAGCTGGGGTGCATTTCTACTTGTGTTGGGGCAAAAGGGAAAAATTTGTGATAAAATAACTCTATCATTCACAAGACCTATAACATAAGGCTTACATTCACTATTCTATTATAAATTATTTCAAACACAGGAGAATTTCTGAATGCTTCTGCAGAAATGCTTCCCCCATAGACAGATGATGAATGGATTGGTAGTAAAGAAGGTGTCCCAGGGACATGCATATTGTGTAATGTACGCATTATCTAGTAATACAGAGTTTAAAGTTATATATTCTGTTTAAAGTTTATAGCTTTTAAAGAGAATCCAGTGAATACATCAGAAAGAAGTGGAAAGCAGCCACTGGATCTGGCACATCAGCAGGTCCTTGGGAGGCTACAGGGGAGATGTTGCAGAATATCCTCAGGAACTTGTAGTGAGAGAAGCCAAGTGAGTTGCACAGCCACAGCTGAACCAAGGACAGGAGGGATGGGTAGCTTGGTACTGGAGATACCCTGGGATAAGGCAGGAAATCTGTTGCTCTCTGGGGGCATTGGCAGTGTGGGCTTCAATTCATCTGTTTGCAGTACTCAATTCCCAGTGCATGGGTGCACAAACACAGGCTAGAGGTGAGAATGGCAGAACCAGTGCTGTTCAGGCTGACTAAAATACTGTGTTGTAAATTATGTCTTCAACTGGCTATAAATTTGCCAAAAGTTTAGTAGTTTAGATTAGAGACATGACACTTAATAAAACAAATGGTTTTACACTGCTCATGTCTTTTGCTGTCCTGTGAAAAATCTGCTTACATCTGGCTGAGTTACAAGCCTTTGAAAGGGCAATTCACACATGCCCTGTAGAAACATATTTAATTTTAGCATTTAATGGCCCCACAGATTGTTGCCTCATGCTTTAGCTTGGCCTCCCAACATAAATAAACTTGTTCAGCTTGTGTTGATGGTTCAATGCCCACAATGTGCATCTCCTGCCTAGGCCGTGGGGTGTAGAGGGTTTTTGTAATTACAACTTTTACTTGTGATCACAATGGTCTCTGCACTAGGCCAATCCATGGCATGGAGCCAGGATCTGGAAGACTGACACCTTTTGCTTGCAGGGCTTCATCCTCCCTGCTGTTGGCAGGAGAATTGGAGAGAAGAGGATTTAGTGGTGAACCCATCTGTGTACTGGAGACTTGGGTCACTGGGATGGGAGCCACAAGGCAGACTGAAAGATGAGGTGGGCAGAAAGGAGTGGAAGCAGATGACTAGGACACACACTTGGTGGGCAACAAATGGCTGATGGAGACCAGGTTCAGTCTGTTGGGTACAACCCTTGAGAAGCAGATCCTGCTCTCTTCTCTCCCCCTGAGCCCCTGTGTCAGCCTGGCAAGTAGCTTAAGCCAAACTTCACACAGACTGTGAGATTGCACATTGCTTGTTTTCAACATGCCAAGTTATAGACTGTGGGGTCTAATTTCCAGAAGTACTCAGCAGCTGCCTGCAACAGAAATCCATGGGACATGTGCTTTGACCAAGTGACACACTCTGCCACTTAAGGCTGAGGGATCTGCAAAATCAGACCTTCAGCACTGGGCACCCCATTGGAGGAATACTTGTACCCTAATCTCACTGTGTTTCAGCTCTCCACATGCAAAATGAAAATCGAAAGAAAACCCACTCTCACAGTCATGCTATGGCAGTAAATGAATGAGCATTTAGGAGGCACACAAGTACTGCATTGATAACTCCACAGAAAAGCTCGGAGGGAATTAAAAAAGGCTATCTTCAGAGCAGCTTGGGACTAATGTGCAGCAAATATGTCACAGAGGCACGCGCTGAATCACCACAAGAAAGCAGAATAAAAAGCCACTTACTAGCGCAGCACTGTGTATGCTGAGCACTGAGGGAAGAAAGAGCCCTCTGAGAAAGAACAGAGTGTGCTCCTGGGGCCAGGGTGCAAGGCACAGGTCTGAACACCCACACACACCTGGCCAAGGGACTGCTGCTCCCACAACCTACATTTTAGTTTTTCATGCTATGGTGGTGCTTGACTTTCCACTCTAAATAGTACATCTGCAGGGCTGCTTTCATGCTGTAGTGCTGTTCTTCTGAAGGACAGGGAACTTTTGATGTACGATGGGGAAGTAGAAAGACTTATCCCCTTTGCTCTTTTGCTCTGTCCTCCCTGGTATTGCCACCCAGCAGTGAAGAGACTATGACTCAGTGGCAGATCTGGTTGAGATGCTGAGAACTGGAGTCACTGGAATGGGAGCTAAAAATGGCAGAGTGAAAGATGAGGCAGGAGTAAAGCACTGGATTGTCTGGAAAAAGGAGGCTGTTGAGCTTAACAGAGAGCTTGGTGGGCAAGGAAATGGGGATAAGCAGGAAAAGCGTGAGTGGTCATGACAAGTGCATGTGTGTTCATGTGTGAATATTCATAAAGTGTGAGAAGATATTTTTTCATTACATGGTCTGAATTTCTTTTTTTAGATATCAAATGCTGCACACTTCATAATAGCTCTGCTGAATCTGGTGTAAATTGGTGTTTGCTGCTGCAGGGTTGTCTTTGTTTGATCCTGTGACTAGGCTTACCATGTGATAGGTGACATATTGGATTCCAGAGGACTTAGGGTCTTCCAGGAAATCCTCACTGAAGCAGGTGCTACTATTCCTTCATTGAGAAAAAAAAGCATGTGGGAAACTCAGTCTACGGCAGAGAAAGGAAATGGTCAGGAAAAGCTCCCACCCATGCCCTTCCCCTGCACCAGACTGAGGCAAGATCTTGACACAGAAGTTCAGAACACTTAGGAGAAGGAGATATTGGGCAAATCCACACTGATGAAAAAAGACTGAGATGTGCACCCTAATTCCAAGGCTGATGGCACAGACCAACTCCTGTCCTCATTTCTGAGGCCCTGCCAGAGGAGTCTGGCTGTGTTTGCCCTGCATACGCTCTGGTTCCATCTGGGTCTCAGTGGCCTGAAGGCATGAGACTGTATGTGCTGTCACACACTTAAGCATTTCTGTATGTTTATACAATTCAGAGTGTCTGTAATAAGCTGAGAACTTCTCATAGCCAGTCAAAAACCTGTTTTTACAGCAAGTGCCAAAGGACACGCACCGCATCCTTGGAGAGCAGCGTGGGCTAAGGGATGGGTCAGGGCTGGGTGCTCAGACAGCCAGGCCGTGGTTAGAGCCAAATGTGGTGCAGTGTCATCCCTATCCCTCTTCATGCACACCCTGCAGTGAGCTGTGCCCATGGTTTGTGTGGAGAGAAGCAGCTGTGGCCAGCTCTCAGCTACAAAGGGGCATGGCAAGAACTGGTGGGTGCAGGGAGGATCAGGGTTTTTTTACTGGAGTTCACTCTGCAGCAGTTGCCTCTTTAGTGAGGCAGCTACTCTCACTAGGGTGTGCTCACCACCAGGGAGAAGGATGGTCACTGCTGCCAGAGTGGCCACAAAGTCAGCTTCCATTTGGGAAGTGCAGCAGCTTGACAGCACTGTCCTGAGGGTTGAGCCTTATCAGAAAGATGATGACAGAGTTTTCACACTGCTCTTGCCCCTGACTCATCATGCCAGTGGATCATTGCCAGCCCACCTGGGCCCCTAGACATTGATGTTGCTGCATCTCTTTGCAGTGCTGAGATTGGTGTACCAAAGCTGGTCCTCTGGGAAGGTCTCTGTGACACAATACTCTGCTGTCTTAATGCACAGCTGTGAGCCAACACCAGTGTAGAAGCTGTAAAATTGGTTTGGCAAGAGATTTGAGCAGTACTTGTGAGCCTGGGCACAGAACCCCACGCCGTGGCTGCTGCACTGGGATTATGCACTGCTGAGCAGGGCTTGCCAAATCTGCCCACACCACCTGGGGAGCATTTCCTTTCCAAGCAACTTCAATAACAAAAGGGTACCTTTTGCCCCAATTGCTTTACACCTGTACATCTGCACTGTTTCTGTGATACCAAGGAGAAATCCTTGTTTTTCCCACGCAGTGAAGCCATACAGTGGAGTGAGGTGTGTTGCAGAACACACTCTGAGGTGCTGCACCCCCCTCTACAGTCTGATGGAGGGAGAAAGGCAGAGAGAAAAATGTCCCTCAGACCTTGTCAGCAGAAATGTTTATGAGTGTGATATAAAAAAATATGTTCTGTAAAGGGAATGAATAACTGGGAGATGAACAGCCCTAAGGTACTGGTGAAATCTGAATGGAATTTAAGTGAAATGAGCAGATGGGAGGTGAGAGGTAGAAAACAGGGTTACTCAATGTGATCTGCAGTGTGTCACTCTGAGAGCTTGAAGCCTCCTGAATTTAGGGAATAAGACATGCCATCCTCCTCTTTCCTTCACAAACCCCCTGAAAGGAAGCCCAGCACAAAGACATCCTCACTCCTGTGGGCTGCAGCACATCAGCATTCCTGTGAAGAAGAGCATAAAATGAGGGATCAGAGAATTGGAGGATATCTCTAAAGACAAACATGCTGTGATACACTGGCACTTACTGTTGGCTCAGCCCAGGATTTTGTACTGTGTTTTTTATGGGAAACAAACCTGATACCCAACAAGCATCAATTCCTGTGAGCTGGTTGACTGCAGCTTTACTCTGAGAACTGCCTTCTGAAAACAGCACAGCTAGGAAGTCTGCATCCAGTCTTCTTACATGGTTTTTGACTGAATTGGAGAGAGTTGCATAAAAGTGGCCACACACATAAAGCCATCTGTTCTCTTAGACATTGATGTACATACCTATGCAGTGCTGTCATTTGAAATATATGGCCAGCCTGCTGGAGAAACAGCTGGGTATTGTTGATTTTCCAGACTTCCAAATATTCTTGCTGAACAGTAAAACAACCATGGGGGGTTTGATTGACGCTTTAAATGGACCACACTCAAATGGTACCTAGGGTTCAGAAGTGAGAC
Organism: Molothrus aeneus; assembly: GCF_037042795.1. Classification (NCBI taxonomy): domain Eukaryota; kingdom Metazoa; phylum Chordata; class Aves; order Passeriformes; family Icteridae; genus Molothrus; species Molothrus aeneus. The sequence goes on from NC_089646.1 coordinate 116,398,702, forward strand.
TGACAATTCATTCCTCTTTCCATTTTCATTTTGTTCTCCTAAGAAAGGTTACCTAGCCTTGGAATCTAGGTTAGTAAAGTCTATGGGCATTGACTTGTCTTTTAATTACTTCAGATCACCACTGTGATCCCGTACTCTTACAGGAGCTAAGTCTCCCACAGGGATCATGTTAAGGAAAGACAGGCACAGTGTCTGCCAGCTGAGGGCAGTGACCCTATCTATGTGATACAAACAATTGTCTACTTGTGTTAAAATTTAAGTCAACCACATTCTTCACAGCCAAGTATCTTTCAAACTGGTTACTCAGAATTTTTAGCTGAGAAAGGAAGGAAACCAGAAGGTTTTGAATTTACATATAATCATTGATAATTCCAGAGCTGCAGAACACACAGGACAAGTGTCACATTTCTAGTGAGTACTGAAGGTAATATAGTGAAGGTGAATAATGAAGGTGTGAGGCAGTTGTGGCTGTGATATGTAGGAAACATTGCCTCATAAGTCATGAAATCTGTTCTGCCTGGTTTTAACAGATGAGAACGCATCAGAGCAGGGACTCAAATGCAGGTAACCCATGAATCATGTGTTTATACCATATGTTTAGAACAAATCAGATGAATAGCACCCCAAGAATGTTTATTTCTCTGCCATTTACAGCACAGAGTGACCACAGATGTCTGATAATGAGATGAATCAAAACACAAGCGACTAAAATGTATTGACAGGAGAAGGCCAGTGCTATTTCTGTTTCCTGCTTAGATGATTAGTTCATATCTGGCTCAGGTCAAAATGACTTGGACATTTCTTGAACATGACAAAGTAGCTGCATTCATCCTGCAAAGTATAATTAAATGGTTTTAGGCACTATGATGGCCTCTTGGCCTCCATCTGTTACTCCAGGAGGACATGAATCCTCTACAAGTCTTTTATAAAACCAAGAGCCATAACCTTCAGTTATCTAATCACTAGTTTTGGATACCCTATGGTGCCTTAAATGGCCATAGATATCTATGTTTAGCAGCTGAATGTCATCCAAACTGTGAAGGCTGACACCCCAAAGGCATAATTTACTTGTAAAGGAAATAATTGCCCTGTCAGGATAGAGAAAGATGAATTGGGATGGTTCAGAAAAGTTGGTATTTCTGTGGGCACAGAATCACAAAAAGGTTGAAGAAGAAGCCTCTGGAGATCTTCTACCCAATCCCCTGCTCAGTGCAGGGTCAGCTAGAGCAGTTGTCCAGGATTGTGTCCATCTGGATTTTGAATATCTCTAAGCATGAAGACTCCACAACCTCTCTGAACAATTTGTTTCAGTGTTTAAACATTCTGCAGTAAAAAATGCAAGTTCCTGTATTTCCATCTATGTCTGTTGCTCCTTTGTCACTGAGTATCACTGAGATGATTCCTTTATGTTCTACTACTCCACCCCATCACAACATATTGATATGGGAAGACAGCAAAATAGAAATGCCTTTGTCTGGTGCCATGAACAACTTCTGCTGGCCATGGGACACCACCAGAACAGTGTCCACTGCATTGACAGGGCCAAAGCCTGACCCCTGCATGCCAAACAAGGGACGTTTTGAACTGCTCATTTATCATTTTAAATCAAAATGGCTTAAATTGTTGTGCAAGAGGGTGCTTTGAATGCAAAGATGCAATTTACAAAGACTAGTCAGGGCAAAGGTACTTTGGGGTCTTACTGCAATTTATTTTTCAATAGGTTAAGGTGCAATTAGATACATACACACCTTTTCAAGAACCATGAACAGGTTGTCTCAAAAATGTGAAATGTGGTTGTAAAGTCCTCTGAACAAAATGTTAATGCAGCTATAACAGGGAGCAGTAATTTTAAAATAAGTCACTTGTGTTTTGATTCGTCTCATCATCAGACATCTATGGTCACTCTGTGCTATAAATGGCAGAGAAATAAACATTCTTGGGGTGCTATTAGTCCTAGGCTCAGTGCTAGAGACAGCATACAGACCCCCCCTAAATAGTGTGTAAATTTGCACGTACCTGGAATGTGACTGCTTTCCTTGAACTAAACATGTGTAGTAGATACACAAATGAAACCAGTTGAAACCAATAGATAGGGTGCTTCTTCCAAATAGTATTTGTCTTATATTAATTTCTATAGCCAAAAAATACAGGGAATCTCAGCACCCAGAGATGAAGGACCATGACTGTGAGAATGATCAACTCCCAGCTGACCCTGAACTTGTGCAGGACCTGCTGCTCCAGCTGGATCCCTGCTAATCCATAGGGGCTGATGGGATTCATCTGAGAATCCTCAAAGAGTTATCTGATGTCACTGCAATGCCTCTCTAGATGATTTTTGAGTGGCCTTGGCGATCTGAAGAAGTCTCAGCTGACTGAAAGCTGGCAAATGTCCCAGTTTTCGAGGAGGGCAAGAAGGAGGAAACTACAGGCCTGTTAGTCTCCCTTCAGTGCCCAGTAGAATCACAGAAAAAAATATTCTGGGCAGTACTTAAAACCACCTGGAGGATAATGCAGTCATTGGTCACATTCAGCGTGGTGATGAGGAAAAAGTCTTGCGTGTCAAACAAGATTTTCTTCTACCACAGAGTAACCCACCTAGTTGATCTAGGAAAGCTAGTTAATGAAATCTTTTTGGAATTCAGCAAAGCTTTTTATGCTGTCTATCACAGTGTCCTTCTTGACAAAATATCCAATACTCAGCTGGATAAACACACCATGTGATGGGTGAGCAACTGGCTCACGGGTCAGGCACAAAGAGTTACAGTGAATGGGGTGACATCAGACTGGCAGCCTGTCACTTGTGGGGTTCTGCAGGGCTCCATCCTCAGCCCTGTGCTCTTCAATAGCTTCCTGAACAAGGTGGATGCAGGACTTGAAGGAATACTTACAACAGTAAATGGGAGGAGCTGCTGACTGCCTTGAAGGCAAGGTGGCTGGGCAGAGAGATGTTGACAAATTAGAGAGATGGGCAATCACCAACCATATGGAGTTCAACAAGGATTCTGCACCTGGCATGGGGCAGCCCTGGTTATGTGAATAGTGTGGGGAACAAGAGCTTGGAGACAAGTGCTGTGGAAAGGGACCTGGGCTCCTGGTTGATGGCAAGCTGAACATGAGTCAGCAGTGCCCTGCAGCCAGGAGGGCCAAGCAAGTCCTGGGGGGCATCAGGCACAGCATCACCAGCCAGGCAAGGGAGGGATTGTCCTGCTCCACTCTGCACTGGGGCAGCCTCATCTCAAGTGCTGTGTACAGTTTTGGGTACCACAATATAAAGCTATTAAGCTATTTTAGAGTGTCCAAAGGAGGAATGAGATGGTGAAGGGACAGGACAGGAAGCCACATGAGGACCAGCTGAGGTCACTTGGTTTTTTATCCTGGAAGAGATGGGGAGACCTCATTGTGGTCTGCAGCATCCTTATGAGGGGAAGTGGAAGAGAAGGTAGTGATATCTTTACTCTCCTAACCAGTCACAGCACCTCAGGAAAGGGCATGAAGGTGAGTCAGGATATTTTGGATATCAGAAGATTTTTCACCCAGAGAGTGATTGGGCACTGGAACAGGCTCCCCAAGGAAGTGGTCACAGCACCAGCCAGACAGAGTTCAAGAAGCATTTGGACAATGCTCTCAGGCACATGGTGTGACTCTTGGGGATGGTCCTGTCTAGGATCAGAAGTTGAACTTGATGATCCTGATGGGTCCTTTCCAACTCAACATATTCTGTGATTCTGTGATTCTACAGTTACTGGTCAGCTGAAAATGCTTTCTGCAGTGTGACCTACTACAAATCATCTTTTCTCTGTCATTAAATAAAGTAAAGCTATAGAATACACTCAGGATGTGTTAGGCCAGTGAAATATATATCTCATGCTAAGGTATTACATTAGATTGTGAGCTGCATAGATTCATATCGTCAAAACCCGACCATTTACATTTTTAATACTTACCATAACTGAAGAATGTGAAAAAAAAATATTTTGGAACCTTTTTCAGAATTGACTGATTTTTTGATTTTCTACATAAAAAGTAAGTTAAAAATAAAACTGGAAACACTTTTCAGCAAAGAAACCCCTGACGTATTTGGAAAATGGAAATCCAAACACAAATTCTTTTTTTGTAGTGTCTTAGGAAAAAACAATGATTGTTCAAACCATGACTGTGCCCTACAGTTAGATATCAGAATTGCTTATTTTAGGATAGTAATCTAAGCAGCTTTTACCAGAAACAGAAAAGAAATTGTTGCTGCAGAGCTTAGTAGATACAAAAATCTCAGTTAGATCCCTCCCCACATTATTCAGAAGGGCTTTTGAATAATATGGCTTTTGGACTTTGGAGGTCAGGTGGGTTACAACACATTTACTCAATGCTCTGGATGTTTTGTTTCTGTGTAAAAAGAAACAGCATAGGACCTGAAAACAGAATTTGGGATTATGTTGCTCCCAAGGTGGTGTGCATCCAAGTACCATTGTGGTGGGGAAACCTGTATCTTGCTGTTACAGAATGCAAGAATTTTTGAGTGTGTAATAAGATGAAAGCAGAGATGATCAGCAGTGATGACAAAAGGAAAAATTTTCAGATTTTTCACAGTTGACTTAGAGCAGAAACTTTCAGCTTGCAGCTGGGAAATGCTGCAAAGGACACACAACTTTTTATATACATTGAAGGGCAGTGGGTCAGACAGAAACAATACACTGGTGATGAGTATTAATCAGGTACTATTTAATAATAATCTTATCTGGTAGTCAAAAAGAAAATAAAAACCTGGTGATGTTGTGATTTCAATCCATTCCATAACAGTTTGAAAGCCACATGATTATTTTTTGCTGCCTCATAGTAGAAATATGTAAATTGCCATTTAGCATAATCTCCCAAATCAGTTGCTTTTCTATATTAAAATGCAACCATAAATCACTATTCATGTCACATATCTGTAAAAAATACGCAGTGAAAACATTTGGGCAAACATAATTTCTTTGAAAATTATGGCATGAAGTCTTCCCATTGAGCACCCAGTTTTGTTATCTTTCTTTGGAGATTTTTTTTTAAATGAAAATTTTTTATTATGCTTTAATGAAAGCTCCAGGCATAAGAATAGGAGTAATTATCATACAAGTTATTCACAGTCACGATATTCAGTCCTGCAGTACCAAAGGATGTAATTTATTAAGGATTCTTATCAAAAGAGAGGTGACATCTAATCTCACAAAATAGCTAAAGCATAAACAAACAATTGGGAACTACAAATGCATCATGTATGGAATGACAGCTACTCCTAATTCTAAAAGCTAACCATGAGAAAACTGGCTCTCTATAACAATACTATGCACTATGTGAATGCCTGGTGTGGATGACTCTATCATCACTTGTGAAAAAGTTCTCTTTCTAAAAGTACCAGATTCACTCAGAGATCTTGCTCATTGTCTCCTCCAAATTGGGAGGCAACTCCTAGCCCAAAACAGAGAAAATGGAGGATAACAAATCTCCATATATAAGGATAAATTAATTAGCTCCTCCTTTCATAGCTCAGCAAGCAAACATTACAGCACACAGACCTCAGAAAATTAAATAGTCTTGAATTTTCCCACAATTTTGATCCCATTCATCTTTTGTTACTGCAAGAAATCATGATGCTCCTCTTTCTCTAATGCTTACTCATTTTTCCCATGTTGGGATTTTTTTAATCCATTAATAAGAAAGTATAAAATATGCTTCCCACCTTGGAGACAGAAATGAATTTTAAATAAAGTTATACTTCAAAGGTGTAGGTAGGGAGATAAACTGCAGGACTGGGCACACCAGAAGCTCCCTCATCATCATATTAACCTCATCTTCTTTATTGGTCTTGGGTACCTCATGAAAGCTCTGCCCTGGAAGCTCTTGAGCATGTTCAGCACTAGGGATAGTAGGTAAGCACTAAATATTTTGAAAGCTAAATAAGCACTAAATATTTTGAGATCTTCAACGACTCCCTTCCCTGCTTGTATTTAAAGGAGTGTTTCCCGAATTCTTTATTCTTTCCACAGAAAAGAATTAAAAAGCCATAAAGATGAGAATGGACTAAAGCAAAGATCATAAAAAGAAGCATGGGGACCCCAGGGAGGTGAGTGAATCAGCAGCAGCCATTACTATCATGTGTGTTTTTCTGCATTCAGGTCCCAGTCTGTGGTGGAAGCCGGCACGCTGAAACACGAAGACCAGGGGGAGAGTGAGAACACCCAGCCACTGCTGGCTCTGGACTGAGCTCTCAGGAGCCCCAGGGAGATCCATGAGCAGACCTCCACCATGGCAGAACCCCACGGAGCACACCACACACAGACACACGCACACACACACGTGTTTCGCTTGATGACAAGTCCTTCGTGTTTCCTGACCAGTAACAAGTGTCACCAGCCAGCTGTCCCCAGGGCTGGTGCTGAACAAGAACTGAGAAACTTCTACTGACACAGTAGTCTGTCCATACACAAAGAATTGGATTTCTGTTTTTTTTTTCTCTTTGACTTGTGACATTAAAATATTGGAAATGGTGGGACTGCATTCTCTGTTTAAAGAAACCAGGGTGTGTTCATAGTGTTTCTGAAGACTCCATCAGGGATGTTCATTTTATAGAAGTGAAGGTTGTAAGAGTTTTAAAGAAAAGCATCTCAAATTTAAACTTTACTCTGTAATCAGCAAGTGTAATCTGGGTTAGAGGGAAAAATCATCAGCATCTATAGAGCACTTGAGTTTTACAGAAGGATTTTGCATTTAAAAAAGAACCCCAGTGCCAGCATAATGCCATTCAACATGACACGTTGTGACTGCCTCATCCATGCAGCTTATACGGGGGTTACATTTCAGTATCTAGCAAAAATTGTTCTCAACTTTTGAAGCCCTTCTAAAACTGCCAGCTAAGTGGAATGAGTTGTGTGAGCAGCAGACACACACAATTTGAAATGCAATTACTTGATTTTAATGATGATTCAAATTTCCACAGGCAACTTAGGAGCCTATAAGACATGTGTGTGTGCATGTGTGTGCACGTGTGAAGGGGCTGGTTCCAGGGAGACATACTGGACAAATTCAGCAGTGATTATTGGTTCAATCCAGATTGTTTCCTTTAGGTCACAACAGCAAATGAAAGCTCTGCAGAACCATTTACCCCCTCCCCTCCTGCAGTCAGGGAAAAGTGTAGCCAGAAAGGTATGCTGATTGCAGATGTGGACCATGCTTATAATGAAAAAGGAAAACTTAGAATTAATTATCCAGTACAAGTATCTGCTAGAAGGAAATGTTAAAGAATAGAAGAACTGAAATGCCAAAGATCAGTTTGTTTTATCTCTGTTTGCTCTAGCTGCAAAGAGAGTACCATCCCTTCATTGAAATGGAAACCAGATTAAAGAAATAAAAGAACAATCATTATAAAATTGCATGTGCAGTGACTTTATTTCTTAAAACGGTTACAATCACTGTACACACTTTAAATCTTCAATTAGATTGCCATATATTGACAATTCACTAGAACAAGCAGCTGGCAATAATATACCAAAGGTAGCAGTGTAAACCATACATAGAAAATGAGATGATAATGGGCACAAGGGTTTTTAATGTGCACTGGAACACCCACTGAATTCTCAAGTGTTAGGCTGAAGTGATGATACAGTTCAAGTGGACATGGCCAGCCCTAAAGGATGGACTAACAAAATACTGCCTTTATCTACAATAACATTTTATGGCTGCACAGGGCAGAAAGGACATCCTGCCAGATCCTATCAACACACCTGGGATTTACCCCCTAGTTTTTGTACAGAATAACCTCGCTCAGACTAATCTCTTACTGCAGCAACATGTCATTGACACAAAGCCTGGCCTCCATGACAGAGAGCCAGCTTTTAAGGCTGTGGATGGTCCCAGCAAGGCAACACAGGAGTGAGAAAAAGAAGCAGAAGCTTGCAGGAACATTAAAAAAATAATATGACTGAGCCCATTTATCTTTGGGGTTTCTTCCATTCCCCCCCCTACCTGACATCATCACCACCTATTACAGGAAACAAGGATGTCAAGGCCTGGTAGCAGCTCCTTTCTCTTCCCTGGGCTCACAGACACTAAAAGGCATTTGGATTTGTCAAAGATAATGTGCTTAAAGCAGAAAGCAAAAACCAAAAGAGACAAAAAAAGATAGACATTTGCTATTATACTGCAGCATTGAGGAAGAATTACTTTGGTTTACAATTTTTCTTTGTTAATACACTTACCCCCACTGCCATTGAATCTTTGTGATGATCTATTACAATCACTATTTATTAAAGTGGGTCTTGACCTGCCCAAGAAGTGCAAATACCACTGAAATCTAGTCCTTGAGGATCAAACCTCACAAAGGATAAATGATTTACTTCCTTTAACTGTGATACGAATAAATACATATGATGCCTTGTATATAACCGTATGAAGCCTGCATTTAACTGTAGGCTCTTACACAGATTCTGTGCAAGCAAGGTAACAACACTCAGGGAGGAGCATGGTCATGAGTACATACTGTGTTACAAACTATATTGCCCTTGTCTGCCATTTCCTTCTGTAAATAAATCTAACAAAAAAAAATGCAAATTGCAATGGATTTCCATTGAAAAAAACACTTCACTTCCTCCCTTGGCATTTCCAATGTTGAAAAGCTTTTCCAAGACAGAATACCACTTGGCAAACAGGAACACCTAAAACAATATGCCAGTAATTCACTGCAGAATTTCTGCTCTATATATCCTCCCCACATACAGAGCTAATCCAGTAACTGTACCTAACAAAATTATCCACTCTCTGCTCCCTTACAGGTGGGCATAGAATAGATTCCCTTCAGTTTTGCAGGAACACCTTGTCTTATTTGAGGCACTTAAGATTTTTTAAATGGCTAATGTATCACTACACAATCTAATAAACAGTGCTGCTCTGGCACACACACATCTTGGGGACATTACTTTTATCTATTTGCCAATTTTATCTATTTGCCAATTGCAATTGGACAAGATAAAGTAGGAGCCTAAAAAAGGAACAATGAAACAATCTGAAGGACGGCATGGATTTTCATAAATAAAGCTCTAAAGCTTTTACCACTCCTTTAGCATTTACTCTGAGCAATAGAAACTAAAATTCAACATTAATAAAAATATTCCTAAATCATCAATTTTGTTTAAGAAGTTCTTGATTTTTTTCTTTACACACACAGTCTTTATTTTAGAGAATTATCTTATAATTTGTACTGCTTGATCACTTCAAAAAGATATAAAATATAGGTTCTGACTTGACAGCTAATGGGATATTTAAAAAATATTTTACTCTTTTATCCCCCACAAAAAGTACCTTATTTCCAGTTTTGCATGATTCTCCAAATGATCTCCAAATGCATTTTTATATTATGGGAAACTTATAAATCTTTAAAGTTTTTCATTATTATTAACTGAGAACTGTTACTTTCTGGTACTTTGTGTATAGTTTCATTATTTTTGATATGGACAACACGTTAAAACCTAATTATCTTAGCTGTCTAAAAGTGACTTTTGAATAGACAGGGTTTATCAGTTTAATATTCAAAAAAGGAAATTAAAGTGCACACTTCCAGAAACTGTACACACTAATTTATGGTGCAGTCACCATGTGTTATATGGCATTAGAAGATTTAATGACCTAGTAAAATACAAGAATCTGAAAAGCATTCAGTTTATGGGAATGCAAAGCTCTTATCTGCAGTTTGCTTCAGCAAATGTGACATTCAGGTCACGATACTACAATGCCATGATGTAGACTCTGCAGTAATAAACCACTGAGTACTACACAAATAAAAACTGTTCCATGTCTTTTGGATGAGAAAGTCAAAGCTGCAGAGAATAAGTAATCTCAGTGCCTCCTTGCTTAGTGTTTGTCACTCACAACCCTCAGTAATGATGCCCAGAGCATCCTAGCACCCCTGTCCACACCCAGCTGGTGCTGTGGCTGAGATAAAGCCAGCCACAAACATCAGCAGTGCAATCTCTGCTCTCTCTCTCCTGTTAGTGTTCTTAGAAGTTAAAAGTGAAGGGTCCTGTACACTCCCAGCTTCCATTAAACAGTACAGACCTAAAAGATCTGCCATCTGCTTAAACATCTAACTAGTTTTCTTTCTTGAAAATAGGCCTTTTTATCATATAGTGAATTCTGTATGGTAAACACAGAGTACACTGTAAACAGTACCGGGATCAGACTACTTCAGCATTATGTCACGCATTTCAAGACAAGGAAAATGGCATGAGGTCAATTATAGGATCATTCTAGCACTCTGCAGGATGCTGGCAGTGGAAGTTAATACAAGGTAATAACTTGAAGGTCTTTGTCTGCTCTGCATTCCAGCAGGAAGCCAAGTTGGACCTTGGCCTTCTGCCCAAAGCACAAGAAATTCTTCATACATTTTTTTTTTTTCTGCTGAACGATCACCCAAGGGCAGCCAAGGAAGAGCCCCTGGAAGGAGGGGCCCCAGACCCTTGGTGGGTAGAGAAAGGATATCACACCAGAAGCTTTTGTAATGATAGGAGAAACAGCAGCTCACCATATAATCCTAAGAATGGTCAAGTACTTCAAAATGTCAGATTTGCTCAGCATTTTCCAAAATCACATTATCAAACTGAAGGCCACCTGCTAACTAAGAGAACTATTCTGTTTTAGAAGAACAAAGTTTCACTAGGCAGCTATTATGCAAGTTTCTGTTTACATTTCCAGGAAGGCAAAAGAAGGCCACACTTGGCAAAAATTAAATTTGTTCATATATAGTGTTTTCCTTCTGCTGATAGCTAGAGACACATTTGTATATATATCACCTTTTAAAAAAATAGTGGTTAATTAAAGGAGATTTGTTCATAATTAAGCTAGAAAAATACAGTTACTCAGGTAGAAAAAGTACAAAACACACATAATCCATTCACATTATCTACAGTGATAACATAGGGACATGTTCTATGCCTAAAGCAGCTAACATCATACCTGCATATTGATTTTCAAAGTCAGTTGTGTTCATATGTTTGGAAATATCTTACATGTTGCTTCCCAGACAGAAGGCCAGGAAATATTCCCTAGATATAAAATCATAAATCATGTGCTTAAACACAGTCAAGCAGGTGACTGACTGACTGGTTTTGTAAAGAAAATACAGGCATGGCAAAAACATCTGCACATTCCTCAGCTTGAAAATCCAGATCTATTGCTTTTTGGCTGACAAAACTTGTGTTTTCAGACTTGCAGCCAGAAAAACAATACACATCAGTGCTGTATCAGTATGAAACAAAACATGGCTTCTTTCTGCTTTTAAACCAAGTCCACTTTGATTGTAGAATGTCATCCTTATCTTTCCTTACCCTTAAAATGCTTGTATACTTTGTATGCTGGATAAATTAATCCTATTTTCATACTCCAAAGGAGTTAATACTCCTCTGCTCCACACATCAGAAGAAAGCCCCTAAATAGCAGGAAGAGTACGCCTCTGTTGAACTGTTAACTCAGGGTGCCACACATCCACAATGAATATCAGGCGGTAACTTTCAGCATCCTGCCATACTTCATGTTCAAAGGAGTCATCAAAAATAAGAACCTTCCCTTCTTCCCAGTCTCTGCAAAACAAAAAAGAACATACTTTAGTGTACTTGAAGGGCCATGGAGCAGGTAAGCTACAGATCAGCTCTGAAGATGCTCTTTGACATGTGAGAAAGATTTAAACAGTACAGATTTCATAGTCAAGATTTCACTGCCTAATCCAGAGAGACTGGAGTATGGGAGCTTTAAAGAAACTACAGAAAGATTAGTCTAATGGACCTTTATATTATTGAGGGATCCTTCCCCCTCATTCTGCACAGTTATGCTCACAAACACATTCAGACATCTATGGTGTATGTTATTTATTATACTTTTAAATACTTGAGTGAATATAGTACTGGTGTGATAATCCACTTTTCTTCATTTCTAATCAGACACATCAGTGATGTACATAAGTGATGGAAACTGAGGGAATGACTAGTAACATGGTCATACAGTTAAAAAATAAATTATTTTAAATCAATTTGCTCTTTCTAAAAATCAGAACAATGCCTTTGGAAGGTCGTGTAGTCCAAGGCTCTGTTCATAGAAGGACTCACTGCAGTCAGATCCAACTTTGAGGTTAGATGAAATATTAAAAATCCACTCGTGAAGAGCCTGAGATATCTGCAACCATGAGCACTCTACCATCTTATTGTGAAAACTCCCTTTTACCTAGATGAAAGTTCCTTCACTGTCACTTGTGTTCATTGCCTCTCATTCTACAACTGCACCTCTCTGAAAAGAGTCTGGCTCCGTCTTCCTCACAGTCACCCCTCAGTAGTTAAGAAGTAACTAGGCTACTCTATGGCCTTCTGGTTTCCAGACTCCAAACCAGTTTGTTGAGTTTCTCCTCCTAATCATCTTATCTTATCCATCCTCCACTGGAGTCCTCCTAGTTTATCAATGACTTTTTTTGTACTAAAATATCCCAAACTGGACACTGTACTCCGGAGGTAGTGTCTTGAATGCAGAAGAGAGAGGAAAAAATTGTACTGCTCAAATTGTTTCCTACAAATTTACTAACACAGTCCAGTACACAGCTAGACTTCATCAATACAAAAGAAGATTATAAGTCATGTTCAACTTGGCCCCTAGGGCCCTTAAGCCCTTTTCTGCAAAGCTGTTTTCTAGGCAGTCATCACCCAGCCACTGCAGCTGCCAGGTGTTTATCTGTTTTCAGCTGCAGGGCTTTGCTTTTGCATTTATTGAACTTCATCACATTTCAGCTGGCAGCTTCTCCAGCCTGCTGAGACCTGGATTCATAATTTTGAAGAGAAGTTGAACACCTGATTATAAACCTCCAGGTGAGACTGGATGAATACCAGTCAAGGTAGCAAGAGTCAAAGGAACATTCCTTCCTAAAGTCACTCTACCATGAACACACATTCAATTTTTTTAACAGGATCCCTCAGGAGCTGAAGCAATCCAAGAGGATGGATGCCCTCAGAGGGAAGGAAGCACTATGAACAGTAAAAATAGTAAAGAAACAAAGGCCTTGCCATCCAAGATGGAAATGCATTACTTAAGCTCATTCTGCTGTATTCATTTACTGAGAAAACAATTTTCTTTTTCAAAAACAGGGTGAAAACCAGGTTCATACTTCCAATTCATCTCCATATTTTTAATTCAGCAAAAGGAAAAAGTAACCATCAAAATTTATGGGGCTGTGCTGTAATGTTCTGAAAAGAAATTGAAATAGATCAATTGAAATAATCAGCTAAACATAATTTCAACAAGAGTAGAGAAACCAGAGAGCATAACATAGTAAAAAAAATTTCACACTGACTTGCACATGCCTTAAAGGCCCAGATAAACAGCGTTTTGCAGGTTTCAGATATGAACATGTGGAGTTTTTTGCTACCACATCAGTTATCTGGTAATGAAAATGTTGTATGTCACACAGACCCTGAGTTACTGGTACTGCACTAAAGTTACGTTGGTTTTATTAAAGTCCATGGCAGTAAACCATTTGCAATGCTAAATGTGGTAAAAAAAATCAAGCAGACTTTGGGTTGTATTATTAGTTTGGTTTGGTGTTTTGGGGTTGGTTTTTTTTGGGGGGGTTTTCTTCTGGGGTTTTTTGGAGTTTTTTTGGGGAGGTTGATTTTGGGTGGATTTGAGTAGGGTTTTTCTGGGAGGTGGCACCAGGGGTGTTTGGTGGGGAGGGTTGGGGGATTTGGCTTTGCTTTGTTTGGAGCAATTGATATCTGGTCTTGTTTTTCTTGTTGGGGGAGTAGCTGGGTTTTCCATTGGTTTAGGGTTTTTTTTTCTGGGTTTTTTTTTTTTCTTTTTCTTTTTTTTTTTTTTTTTAATTAAATCAAGCCTGAAAAGAACTGCTCTAAATAGCCTGAAAGTGCAACTCAGTTAAGGACAATAAAAACCCAGGCACCCAGATGAAGTAGCTTCAAAGGTTAAAACCCGGGATCTATAATTTGCATCATAATGGGATCGGCTGTTTTGCACAACAAAGAAAAAGTCATAAAGCTGACGGGACTATTAGCCCCTTTTGAAAAGGCTACAAACCCCACCATTAGCATGCAAATAAATATTTTCTAGAAGCCTGATGGTGTGAGAAACACTTCTCAGTGGTAACACAGGGACCATATTGTTCGGGTCTGGTGCTGAGCCACTTTGGGGTAGTTTCCAGATAATTCTCCATATCAGCTCTAGTGTCACCTGTTAAAGGTGAGATCTCAGACTGGCTTCTGCACAATGGCTCTAGCTTCACCTTCATTTCAAGATAAGGTTACCTTCCTTGATAGCAATGTTGGATTATGATAATTGGATATTATTTACCTACAACTTTTGTGCATTGTACCCTGCACTTTACAGAGCTGGGACTTAAAAATGGCCAAGTGACCTAAAATTATCAATGCTATACAGAACAAGAAACATAGAATCGTAATAGTTTGTGTTGAAAAAATCTTTAAAGGCAAAACCTGCAATGAGCAGTAACGTCTTCATCAGGCTGCTCAAAGCCCTGTCCAGCCTGATCTTGAATGTTTCCAGGGATGGAACATCTATAATTCCTATGGGTGACCTGTTTCTGTGTCTCACTACCATCTCTATAAAACACTTCTCCCTTATATATAATCTAAACCGACCCTCTTTAAGTTTAAAAGCACTACCCCTTGTCTTGTTGCAATCTATCTGATACAAACTGTCCCAATCTTTCCTAAAAGCTCCCTTCAAGTACTTAAAGGCTATCATGAGGTCTCTCTGGACCCTTTTCTTCTCAAAGCCAAACAACCCCAGCTCTCTCAGCCTTTCCTCATAGAAGAATGTTTCATCCCTCTGATCATCTTTGAGGCCCTCAACTGCAAGATACACCAACTCCAAACAGATGCAAAAAGCTCATCTGTAAATGAAGGAGTAAAACAGCACTAGACAGTGCTGATTTGCCTGTCCATCAAACGATGAGTTCCATTGTAACACTCTAAACAACCATGCTGGGTGGTGTTGTGTCACAGACATATTTTATGAAAAATCCTTTCCTTAGGATTTTTCCTCCTGAGAAACTGAGAAGCCTCAGGAACAAAATGTAAACAATGGTTATCTGCTGCTGTGCAATGCAACAGGTGGATCTGTGATTGGTCTCATAGAGTTGTTTCTAATTAATGGCCAATCACAGTGAGCTGGCTCAGACAGAGAGTCCAAGCCACAAGCCTTTGTTATCATTCCTTCTTATTCTATTCTTAGCTAGCCTTCTGATGAAATCCTCTATTCTATTCTTTTAGTATAGTTTTAATATAATATATATCATAAAATAATAAATCAAGCCTTCTGAAACATGGAGTCAGATCCTTGTCTCTTCCCTTATCCCAAGACCCCTGTGAACACAGTCACAGTGTCAGAACCCAGGAAATTCCTCTGGCTGCCCTGGAGGACTCAAGACCCTGACAGGCATGGAGTTAAAAACACCTGTGCCTTTGATTTTAGCCACTGGAAAAAATGGCTAATTACCAACTTTGTATGAAGATCTACCAGCCACAAGAGTTTGAATAGAATGTTAGTGAGTTTATCACAGGGTGAAATGTAGAATTTTGGGGTTTTTAGAATGGGGGTTCAGGAGGCAAGATGGAGGAATCTGGGCGTGTCCTGCATTGCTCCTTCTTCTTCTTGGCCTCCATCTTCTGCTGTGATGGTGACACTTCTGGATTGGTTTAGGGTAGAGACAAACTGTCTAACATAGGTGATAGGTATTGGAAAATTATTGTAAATAAAGTACATGTAGTTTTTAGTATAAAAGATAACACTGCCCCGAGGGCAGACAGTGTGCCTCAGCCCAACCTGCCAGACAGACCTCAGTGGGTCAGAGAAAGAATGTTATAGACAACAAATAATAAACAACCTTGAGAATAAGAACAGAAGAATCTTGACTCCTTCTTCGGCTGCTGGGCTGGGAAAAGAGACTCTCTAACACATCTCGGGGTCATCATGACCACAGAGACCCCCGAGAGGGTGGCACAGAGGTAACCAAGCATGAAATTCTCATTGTTTCTGTTCTCTCTCTCACAGACCCAGCAGTGGCACAGGAGGCCAGAAAAGCCATGATGGTAATCTTCCTCTCCCAGCCAGCTCTCCTACTGGAAACCACCAGTTTACCACTGCTCTGAAGCACCACAGGGAAAGGAATGGAAATTGCTCAAGCTAAGTCTTCCTCCTGGCACCATTCCCTCTGCCAGTAGTTCAGACACCCCCTCTGCCACAGGGGAAGGATATGTAAAAGCCCTTTCACTGCCAGCAGCTGACACACTTTGAGTGCTTCCAGGGAAAATCTCGCCCTTGTTTCTGAGTGTACAGCTCTTGCTGTAAGCAATTGATCTTAACACATTTCAGCAGAAGTTGTAGTCAGCTCTTGAGTGCTTTATGTGTTAAATGAATATGTCTGATGCATAAGACTGACCCAGGTTCTGGAACCTGGACACTGACATGCTCTACGTTCTGTCTGCAGCAACAGGCATTTTTCTGCTCTTGACTTTGAGGGAGTGTGTCTACCAAGGAGGTTGTTAAATTCTTTCTCCACAGGATTATCCCTTCTGTCCAGGTTAAAACAAAGAAGGGTGGCAGCCTTATAACAGGTGGTGAGCTGTGGACACCTGCTCTCTTGGCAGCAGAGCAAAACCACTATTTTGTTCACACTAGCTACTAAACAGCCATGAAATGGTAATGCCTTGCAGTCACCACCAATCTGAATTCACATTAATGTCCTAAAGTGGAAAGACTCCATGCCTCTATATCAGTCTTCTAGGGCAATTAGCTACGTCCCCCTCCACCCAACTTGATTTGGATATTGGACTGGATGCTGGAAAAAAATGTCTGTCACTTTCTAGATGTAGGTAGTGTAGGTTGTAACACTGACTATAAGCTACATGTTGGCAGGAGAGTATAGCAACAACACTTTTTGTTGCTAACAGCTGGATAGTTCTATCCTCAAAAATTCCAAAGATTTCCGGTTGTGGTTGTTTTCAAATGTTATTAAAAAAACCTCCTTTGCTATGTATTGCAGTCATGCAGACAGGAGTAGCATTTCCTTTCTCAATATCAAATTAATTATATTTCTACCATTAATTATATTATTACATTGAAAATAACTCAAAATTAGCACTTGTAGCCTTCAGAAGCTGCACAATCTTTCAAAATATATGTACAGATATTAAGAATCAGATATTAATTAAACTATTATATTAATTAATATATTAATCAAAATATATGTAAAGATATTAATACTTCTCTTAAGTCCAGACAAATTTAGCCTGCAAGCAATAAGCAATAAAGTTAACACTACATTTTTCTTTCTGTGTTTAATAACATAATACAAAAAACTTAGCATTTTCCCAGCTTTCTAAGGGGAGCATATGCCCTGATTGTAAATGTATAAGCTATTGCATTTAATTTCATTTGGACTGAGCAAACAGAGATAAAACTGACTTGAAATTCAGTACAATTTTTCCCTCATGGGTAAGAAACTTCCCTTGAAGTACACTTTAAAATAAAATTGCCACCTGAGTAATTCATTGGGCCTAAAACTTCACAGATGTCTTCATCCTGAGATCAACTTCAATTGGAATATTTTAACTGAATTATAACAAATAATACAAACTGAAAAGGAGGCTTCTTCTGGAAGTACCATGGTATTCTGTCACAGCAGTGAAAATGTAGTTGTATCTTAGTCAGCTTCTGCCAAAGCAGCAACTAATTCTATGTCTCTCCAAAATCAAAATAACTACGGGAACTCTGTTGGCAGCATTGTAAAGCCAACTCTGTAGGTTGGCATTGTAAAAGTAAACAGAGACCCCATTGACCAAACCCACCGTTATTTCCATGCCATAGCAAGGAAGAACAGGTTTGTCTCAAAAGGTTCCCCTGACACTGTTTCAGAATTGATATTTATAAGTTTTTACCATGAGTCAGAGTGCGAATTGCCTGTTTAATGAGATATATTACACATCCTGGTCATCAAAACAATCCCTTTTTTTCTTTTTTTTTAACTACATGCAGTCCCATCCCTTCTTCAGCCTTGAGGAAAGTGGGAAAAAAAACCCCAAAAAAACAACCAAGAAAGCAAGCAAGGCCCTTCCTCCCAAAACAGTAAAAAAAACCCCCCAATATTGGAACCATACCTGTGCTCTTGGGCACACCGTATTCTGCAGCCTTCCTTAGGGATCACCAAGCCCAAATGCATCCTCAGCCGACAATTGGTGGGCCCTGTGTGGGGCCAGACATGAGTCCCTGGGTGCATGATAGAATATTTGATCTGCAAGAAGAGAAAGGCACATTTTTTAACACATTTCACTTCACAACCATGCTGCAGAGAGTCAGGACTTCATTTAGTCTCATCCTTGGTGATGGGTGAAAAGTGTAATGCCATCTTTTGTTTGAGTTTCAGCAGCAGTTCTCATATCCTAAAGGCATTTAATACTACAAAACATATGTCTTGTGGTGTGTGTGTGAAACCGTTTGTGTGTGAAAGTACACAGTTTTAATTTTTACTTAAAATAACCAGTGTTCACATTTCAGGCTGAAAATAATTATCTTATTCCTACAGTCAGAAAAACACCTTTTTTCCTATGAAGAGATTTAAAAGGATGCACAATAGGAGACACAAGTCTGTGTTCATCAGACTGGCCAGCCCCTCTCAGATGACATGTCTGTGGAGGTCACTGTCAGCCTTGGCTGTAGCAAGCCTGAGAAGGTGGAGCTCAAGATCACGAGAGGATGGAGAAAGTAAAAAAGCAGAATTACTACCCACAGTTCAGGAGAGCAGATTTGGTCTTGCTCAGGGATCTGCTGGGAAAAATCCCATGAGAGAAGAGGGTCTAGGACAGCTGGTTGATTTTTAAGTAGCACCTTGTCCAAAGTCAATAATTCCTATGTGCAGGAAGCAAGGCAACCAGAAAAAAACAAAACACAAAAAGGAAGCATACAGGAAGTGGAAGCAGGGTCAGGTTACCCAGGAAGACTGTAGAGATACTCTCTGCAAGGGCAGGGATGAGGCTGGGAAAGTCAAAGCTCTCCTGGTGCTGAATCTGGAGATAGAACTGAAGGATAACAGGAGAGATTCCTACAAATATCTCAGCAATAAAAGGAAGTCTATAGAAAACATGCCCACCTACTTAACATGACAGAATATCTGACGACAAAGGACATGGAAAAGGCTGAGGCACTACATGTCTTCTTTGCCTCAATCTTTATTGGTCTGATTGACTTTCAGGAGTTGCAGGCACCTGAGACCAGTGAAACAGAACACTGGAGCACTGATGATTGATCTTCTGTGGATCAGGTTAGGGAACATTTAAACAAACCCAGCAATCTGGTTCATGGGTCCTGATGGGATCCATCCATGAGGCCTGAGGGAAATGGATTATGTGAATCCATACATAATCCATGCAGTCTTTGAAAGGTCACTGCTACCAGCAGAGGTCCCCTGGTAGAAAGGAAATGTTGCTATCTTCAAGAGGACAAGTAGGATGGTCTGAAGAGCTACTGTCTAGTCAGCCTCACCTCAGCCAAAGGTGATGGAACAAGAAATCCTGGAAACAATTTTCAAACACATGAAGGAAAAGAATACCTGGGTGTAGCCAGTATGGGTTTATGAAGGGGATTCTGTACTTTACCAGCTTTCTGTGGTGAGGTTTCTAGCTTGGTGGATATTGTTTATCTCAACACTAAGTATTTGAACAGTCTGCCATAAGCATCCTAATCAACAAAGTGAGGAAATAGAGTCTAGATAAGTTCCCAGTGAAGAGGATTGAAACCTGGCATTTAAGCCAGGCTCAACAAGTTATGATCAGAGGCACAAAGTCCAGCTGAAGGCCACTCATCAGAGGTGCATCCCAGGGCTCAGTATTGAGTCCAGCACTGTTTAAGAGCTTCACATTGACTCAGAAGATGGGACAGAGTGCATCCCCCTCAGTAAGTTTGCAGATGATAGAAAATTGAATAGGAATGGCCAATACACTACTTTTTTTTTTTTTTTTTCCTGCCTTTCATAAAGACTTTGGCAGGATGGAGAAAGGAGGAAACACTTAATCTTAAAATATTTGACAAAAGGCAGCATAAAATTCTGCACTAGGGAGGCATGCACCAATACAGGCTGATGGACAACTGTCTGGAAAGCAACTTTCTAGAAAGAGACTGTGGGGTCCTCAGAGGGGGGCCCTCAAAGGGTCCTCACAGTGCCCAAATTAAACAGGAGCCAGCATTGCAGCAAAGCCACCAACAGCTTCCAGGGCTGCATTATGGAGAGCTCTGGCAGCCCACTAAAGGAGGTTATCCTTCCCCTAAGAGTTCATGAGATGTCTTAAATGTTGGACAGTTCTGTGCTACCTACTGTGAGGGAAAACATGGACACACTGGAGCAGGTGAAGGGTATAAAGGGGATTAAGGGATGGGAGAATCTAACATACAAGGGGGACTGTTGGGGTAGTTGGGACTGTTCAGCCTGGAGAACATAAGGTTCAAGGAAGGATCTTATCGATGCATTTAAATACCTGATGAGAGGAGTGAAGAAAGCAGAGGCAGGCTCTTCTCAATGGCATCCAGGGAAAGGCAAAGAGGCAATGGACACAGATTGAAACACAGCAAATGCCATTTAAGCATAAGGAAACACTTTTTTTACTGTACACAGGAACAGGTTGCCCAGAGAGGCTGTAGAGTGTCAATCCTCAGGGGCATTCAAACCCTGGCTGGACACAGCAACATGCTCTAATTCATCATACTTTAAGCAAGGGTAATCTCCACAGGTCCCTTTTCACCTCGACCTTTTTGATTCATTCTATGACAACTCAGGGCACAGGAAGCATGAATAATGCATTACAGTGATGAGAAGCACCTTTTCAAGTGAGAAATCTGCACATTTGGCTGGGACAGAGTAGTTTCGGTAAATCTTGCAGATTAAGGTGTTACATGCTCTTCAACTGTTAACAAAACCAGCAGAAGACAGCGTATGCCTCTTTTCTGAGGGGTTTTTTTTGTGCCTCTAAGCTGAGGTTTCAGCTTACTGGCAATTTCTTATGACAGCAAGTGATGAGCTCCAGTGGCTGTGGTGAACACAGATCCTCCCACCCAACTCTGCTACCTGTGATGTGTTAGACCCTGACACAATGCAAACAACTGGTGATGCAGGATGCTTACTAATATCTGAGCTAAACAATTTCTGTAATGCCAATATGCCAGCACTGAACATTGATTGCTGTCATGTACGTGATCTGCCCTTGCAGATCAGTCTGGATATGTCTGTGAATTATATTTGCCTGCTCAAATGCTCAAGTGCT
Source organism: Molothrus aeneus (assembly GCF_037042795.1). NCBI lineage: Eukaryota > Metazoa > Chordata > Aves > Passeriformes > Icteridae > Molothrus > Molothrus aeneus. The sequence continues at coordinate 116,420,043 of NC_089646.1, forward strand.
AGAGGTAAATTGTTCTAAACTACCAATGAGTTGTACTATGGCTGCAATGTAAGAAATGTTCAGAATTAAAACTAGCTGTGATACTTTTAGTTTACTGCTATTTTTAAGAAGAATGTTACAATTTTGATCACTTCCTACTGTTCTAGACAGTGTCTTAGCAGCACTGAACAGGTAGTTCATTATTCTACATTTCATTTATCTTGGTCACCGCATGAAGTGACCAAAGCACCCAAAAAGTCTATTCACCACAGAATTCCTTATTTCCTGATTGTGTTTGTTCCCATTGCTTAGTGGTGCTTCCATATGTGACTAGGAATCAGCTGATATTTTAAGTTTATTTTAGCAGCAACATCTGAGTCATGGCTGGCATAAAACTAAAATTGCCCTAGGCATTTCATGATAGTGGATGCAAAACTTTTTTAGACTTCTAAAAAAAAGCATGACTTTTCAGATTATTTTACATTTATATGTTCAAAACATGTGACTACAGCTACAGCTGTAAATATACAACATCTCTGCAAATCATATCATGGAGATAACATGTAGGGCACCAAGAAATTACGAACAAAACAGTAGCTCTCCAAGAGAATCTGCTCTCAGGGACAGATCCACTGGCTCTGGATGTGACTGAGAGCAGTTTCCTCATAGCCACATTGAGTGTGATGAGTTCTAATCAGTTATATTCACTATAACCTGCCTTTGCAACCAGTCCATGGAACAACAGCTTTGTTCATTCCCACAGCAGTAGCCACCCAGTGCAGTTCTGCGCATCAAAAGCAAGGGACTGGTCAAAAAAATGAACACATACACTCAAGGGTCTGAATTAGGGCTACATTAGCACTGTGCTTTTCAACTTTTGCATCCTTAATTTTGCCATGTGAAGAATATTCTCACATAGTCGTTGTAGACAAAATATAATAACTTGGAAAAAATGAAAACTTATGTCCTACAAAACCAATGCATGTGCATTGACTTATACAGGTCTACTGCATGATTAAGTGAGGTTTACTGATAACTGAATAGTCATTGTAGGCACGTGATGTTGTGCTGTTGGCACCCACACTCATGGATGTAAAATTTCTTTCCTTCACCTTCAGGAAAGAAGCATCTGGCAGCACTATTTGGCTTCCACAAGGTGATCCTCCCTCCGGCTAATGCAGCCAGGTTGGGGTAGACAGGTGAAATTTATCACAGTGAGAATGTGGCTCCCTAAATTAGTCATGTGAAGTTAGGTTCAGATCAGAAAATAAAGCTCAGGTTAGAAAGGACCTAATCCAACCTCCTGCTCAAAGGAGGTTAGGCTATGGGTCAGATCAGGTCACTTCAGGCTGAGGCTTAGTAAGGCTTTACTTATTGGACCCATGGCAAATAACTACTTACCTACCATGAGCTCCCAGGAAACATAAGGTAAAATGGCTCAACTAAAGAGTCCACAGAAAGGCTTCAGCTAACATATTTCACCTGGTATTTGTTGACAGTTAAAATATTTTTATTGTTAAGTTTATTGCGTGCTTGAGGCATCATTAAATATACCAAAATTGTGCATTCCTCTATACATGTCCCTCTATTCCTCAAAATCACCTGCTCCCACCATTATGAATTTGCAAAATGAAGAAGTTTGCCAGGTACCTGCCCTCTTCTGCAGCCAGTAGCTTCTGGGAATCTTTCCAATAAAGCACACGTTTTCGGAACACTTTTACAAGCATTCTCATTTTTTCTTCCTAGTGAAAATAATGGATAGAGCATTGGTAAGAGCAATGAATGAACATTTACATTTTCTGCTTTGCAGAAGAGCAACAAAGCTGCAAAAGACCTGACACTGAGAGACAGGTAAATATTACTGTTCTCATTTTAGGACTATGCAAGCTAAGTAACTCCAAGTTGTAATTTCATAGCAGCCTACACATTTTACTTTTACATTATTTGTGAACACCAGGCTTTCTACCATTTAAAAAGTGTTATTTTAAATGTATAATCACTAGTGTGGATGCATAGGAAAAAAAAAGATTTAAAATTCCCCCAGTATCATAAAATTTAAACACCAGATTATATTTTGATATAAATTTGCTTTTAATATTTTATTTTACAATACTCTTTCATATGTGGAGTTTTATAAGAATTTAAGGTCATTCCAAGAGTTTGGCCTCCCAGTGCACAGCTCAGGGGCAGGGCAGCAGGCATAATAAAGTCATATTCTTTTGCTCACACTGTTTCTGAATGACAGAGCTCCCCTAGCTGGCAACCCAGAAGTGAGGATGTGCCTTCTCCCAGGTCCCCATCTTCCCTCAGGCTTACCCTGTACTATGCATTATGCCAGAAGAGGAGTGCACTCATTGAGCAGTTACCATACTCAAGGGACCCTTAGAGGTATTTGGAGACAACATGGTTTAGAATGAAGAACTCCTGCTCATGGTCACAGGGATCCCAAACACTGTTCTATCAATTCCCTTCCTCTGTACATACTGATCACAAAAACAGTTTTAGAAAAAGTTGTGTTGATACTTCTTACTAAACTATGTTAATCTGAGATGATCAAATTGAGGAGAGAGAAGAAATACAGAATGTTTTACCTTGTTGCCATAAGGTAAACTGGCTCCAGTCTCCTTTTTCCCGTAGGTTCTCATCTTCAGGCAGGAAGAGGCTTCGTTTCTTATCCATCACAGCAAGACCCTCATCCCGAATGAGCTTCCAGTTTTTCTCTAAGGACTGTTGTGAGAGACCTGTTACTGCACTGAGAAATTACTGTGTTTGGCTTTAGTACCATTCTTATTTCTTCCTGCCATTATTAGCTTTTTTATATATTTAAAAGCAATAAAAGAAAGTGTTTGCCATTATTATCAAGTTGCTTTAAATTCTGTTCCCTTCTGACATGTTAAGGCAGGAAAAATAACTTTCACACTCTTCAGATTCAATTACATTGGGATTGTAAGATTTCAACAATAGCCAGCTTCTTTGCAGACCAGGCCTAACTTTGACTTGCTTTTTCATGAGCCTAAGGGCTCTTTAAGTGATCATTTGGTATTGCAAGCTAAATATATTGATCTTCCTAAATGCTGTGCATGTGACCCTGGATTCATTCCTGCAACTGTTAAAGCACTTACATAACCTGGAACTCCAGGTGTAGGCAGAATATTACAGGCCAAAGAGGCCAAATTTAAACACACCAATTGAGTTGAAGTTTATGATTGAAAGCCTTCAAAAAGTCTTGCTGAAATTCACTTGCATAGGTTGATGCTATTGCAAAAGTCATATACAACTTGAAATGCCAGGTGATCATTTATGGACACAATGATTGAGAATGTGTGAGCTGCCTGACACTTCATACATACAAACCCACAAAATAGTAGAATTAAAATTTCTGTTCTCTGCTGCCTTAGGACATTATATTTAGAGAAATCAGATAGCTTAGAAAACCTTTTATTCTACCAATAATAAGTAATTTTAATGTTATAGCAATATAAATGGAAAACCCACAGTATAACAATGGATCTGGATAAAAGTAACTTCAATTTCCCAGCAGCTTACTTTTTTCACTAAACCTTATTTTGGGTGAATAGTTTTCATTACTCCTTTGTGCTCTTGAACAATGCATTTCTGTAAGACATTTTCAATCCATTTCACACTGAAATAAGCTATGGTATGTTCCCACACTACCTCCTTATATGAAGAGTAAAAGGTGATATAGCTAGAGCCCCCTAGCTATAAACTTCATATGTTTATTAGCCATCCTCATGTAAAATAAAGAGTTACATTTTCCACTTGAGTTTTTTTTACTTAAAGGAAAAGTTGTTCTGACAAAATTGGTTTGTATTGCTAGATCATAAATGGCTCAACAAAGCAAACTTTGCCTAGAACACGTTATCTATAATACAGCTATTTTCTCCCACTAGAACAATTTTAGCTAGGCTAAAATGTATGAAAATATCTATTTCAATTCTGTTATTACAGTAATTTCTACCATAACAAATTGGTTTTTTTCTCTCAGCTATCAAAAAATGGAGAAGAACACTTATTTTTCCTAGTGTATTCATGTTATTCTCCCTCACTGATGGTTTCTATAACACTCATTTAACAGCTAGCATTAAGTAAAATTGCAAAGACTTGTTTTAGAGTTGTTTGGTATTTTTTTTTTTTATAAAATATCTTTGGAAAACTGACTTTTCCAAAATGTAGGGTACAAAAAAAGATTGAAAATTTCCACCTAATCAGAGATGTATGTGAGAACAGTGCTGCTACTTATTCAGCACTATCCTATCTACAAAAGGAAATGCCAGCTTGAGAACCTGGTTTTGCACTGGCTGGAGAAGAAAAAGAAAAGAATAACCTACACTCACACCAGCCTCAATTTAAAGTGATATAGAGCAACAAAGCTGGAAAAGGTTCAAAGATATTCCAAGTTCTTCTGTGCTTCCTCAAACTCCTCCTACTTCCTCAGCTGAAAAAAGGTAAGAGGGAGCGTTCATCCACGCAGACAAGACAACACATGAAGAGCACTGGTGGTCCAAGGCATTGTAGGCAGCAGCTGCTCTGTCACCTCTGCTCTCTGTCAAGTGCCACAGGTTGAAGGTTAACCTATAAAGGTGAGTGTTTGTCCTTGTGTTTAAAGGCTCCCTCCCCAACATGTTAGATACATATTTATTTGAATACATCTCATCAATTTTGAGATGTTAAAATCCTCAATGAGGATGCTAAATCCTTAATGGTTGTAGACATAAATTGCTCACATATCAATAGGGTTTCTGTCCTGAAAACACAGACCCCCATCTGTAAAACACAGACAGTGCTTTATAATGACCAACAGACAAGTCTTGGGAGAAATAAAATGGGGAGTTCAAACACTACCCAGCCTTGGTCTCCCTGATACTACAGACTCTCAGGGATATCTTGAACAGTAAGAACATGAGAAAACATTCAAGCATGTTTAAGTCCAGGACTTGGACTGACAGCTCCTGATCTAAGAGTTGGTATCTGCAGGAAAAATGTTAAATGTACTTATGCCTCCATGATATGCAAAGATTCAAGCTCCAGGTTAGAGCAAAACATTAATATTATATTTGGTGCAGTATCCTGAATACAACTGAAAAATCAGGAGTCAACAAGCACTGGGAGCATATGTACTTGTTTGCTAGCAGCTGATTCCCATAAACCTCCATATGGCTTTTTAAATACAGTTTCTAATAACAATTGAAGTTTACAGTTGCTGTACATCTGGCAATAATGTAGATTTTATTTAAATAGGGATTGTTTAATATGGGAGGTTTTTATGTGAGACTATTACATTGAAAATATCCTTACTCTGTTCTGTCAAACCCTTTCAAAGCATGGTTATAAATGACACAGGAAGAGATTAAGAGGTGGCTACCCATCCTGTGAGGCATAACTACTGACCACACATCCATTTTAATTCACTGAACTATAAAATAAGATCGTGGCAAAGAGTTTAATGTACTTCACTTTGTTCCTGAAACAGAATAGGAAAGCATTCACCATCAGTTACCACATCTCCACTGGGTAATGCTGGTAACCTCCAAGCAAGGGGCAGTGTTTTAAACTGTTCAAAATAGATTCCTTGCACCCATACAATCACTCACAGAGCTTAAACATCAGCACTTGTATGCATCATCTTTGCTCTTTCCAACACAAGGCTCCCCTTAAAGCATCCAACCACACTTTAAATACATATTTTAATTTAATTTCTCCCTTAGCTATGAATGTTTAGCTACTATTACCTAAACCATTAAGGCACAGCTGTCAACCTATGGAAAACTATAAAGATATGTTTTGTTGCCAATACTTTCATTGTCTTTCTGCACTTTTCTTGATGCACTTGAAAATTTATATAATAAAATCTAAGACATCAGAGAAAAGCAACAATACAAGATCTACTTTAATCCATCAGTAACTTGTAGTAAATTATTGGCAAAGCATTATCTGGGACCTTTCCAAATGTCAAAGGACACAACATGCAGAAAGGACAAAGTTAATTAAGTGATTGCCTACATAATCATTTCAGACCAGTGGAAAGTCTCTAGGATCCAACACCATTGTATCTCTTTTATTATTTTTTTAAATGAGCACCAGAATAGAATAATGCTATTAATGAGCTTCTGCAGAAGGTACTGGAGAAAGATGCGATGACTCAGTAAGACTGGCTGAGGAAAAGCTAAGCATTCCAAGGGAAAAGGATGGGCTTTCAAAGATGAAAGTAAGGTTTCCTTTCAACTGAGGTCAAAAGAGGAAGACAGTTTCTTGAATTCTCAGATCCAAAGGCCTAAAATGCCTGTAAATCAGAAACATTAGTAGAACATCTCTACATAAATCACTCACCACACCCTTCCTAATATAAAGGTTTACATTTTCTTCTCCCTGAGAAATCAGGTGCCTCTCCCCAGTCTTTGAAGGAAAAACATTAAGCCTCAGTGAGCTGCAGAGAGATTCAAAACTCCACTTCAGCACAGTTCCACTAATTAAGGTCTACAATGTTCTGATAAGTGTTACTGAGATATTCTCAGTCTTCCCTGCCTCCCCCCACAAAAAAAATCCAACCCAAAACCCTCTTCCTTAAGACATCCAAGCAAGCACGTAATTTTAAAAGAGATAAAGTAGGAGATTGTCTTTTTTCAACCTTACTCATCAGGAAATTAAGCATCAGGACCCATTTTTTAAGTAAAGCAGTAGGACAGTTAACACCAGAAAAGGAGACATGCCATGTTTACACAGTTATTTAGCATTGTAAAAATGAATCATCCTGTGGAAATACCCTTTTTTTCACTTGCAAACAAAGCCACTAGCATGGACAGTATGTCTCAATCTGTATGATTACAGCTAGTTAAGCTGAATTCCCCTCAGAAGGAAATTATTTAACTGAGAATACTGCAAAAAGATAATTTTCTCTTTAGGGCTTTCTAGGGAAGAAGCAAGACAGTGTCAAAATTCACATCTCCATCTCTAGGTCTAAGAAACTAGATGACCCTTTATAAGAAAATCAAACCAGGACTGTGCTGTAAGATGCCACTGACCACAGCTGTGCTGGTTAATGGAATGAACCAGAGGGAGTTCAGCCTTACTACTGCCCCAGCCCCAGATAAATGCTCAGTTAGCATTATTAAGACACCAAGCAATTGAAAATAGTTCATTCCCATTTAACAAGCAGTGAAAGTCAGAGAGAAGGTCAGGGCCTCCAGTGCTGTCTACAGTATATATCAGTGTGCACAGCATATATCAATGTATACAGTATATATCCATATTGAATTGTATCATGGTGATTTGGAAGCATTTCCCACATTTCCCACACAGACAGAAGAGGAATGTAATGAAATGAAGCAGTAGGAACTAACTGTTGATTGGTTTCTACTTTGTGAGAAGGGGAAATAATTTTTTTTTAACTAAACCATGTACAGAAGTTGGAGTACTTCAGAAATTAGAAAACTAATGTCATCAATAGTTTTTTGCTGCTTCCTGAAGAATACTACCTCTAGTCTTGCTTGCTTGCTTACAGCATTGCATGCAATTAGAATTGAACCTGCTTTCTTTCAAAACTTCAAGTTCTCGAGTTACAAAAAACACAACAATACAAATATTTGTCCTGATGCATATAACTACATTTTGGCTTTATACTTTAAACTGTGAGTGCTGTTTTAAAGATCTTACTGCTGCCTGTACAAGTAATTTACCAGTGACAATTAAATTTAGATTCACTGACATATTGCTAATAAAACAGCTAAAACATGTACTACCAAATGATTGGAATGAAAAGGTATTCTTGAATTCCAGAGAGGCAGTTGTACTGTGGAGGTCGGGGTGAATTTTTATCCTTGCTGGTTTTCTGAGCAGCTCTTCTAGAAGCCACTCAAGATGCTGATCCAGACCAAGGCCTTCATATATCGCCTGATTCACCTGAAAAAAACCTTCAAGGTGAAGCTCTGGCCATTTTATAATATCAACTGATTTCACCCTTCAAAGCCCTTCAAAGCTGACTCATGCCAAGGGTGAATGGATCATTACCTTCTGTGACCTAGGAATTTGAAAGGTTTACATGTAAGGAACTGTAAAACAACACTGCATGTAGCTCTGAAACACCAGTCAAATAATATGCATATTTCCTTTTTGTTTGACAGAAACATATTAAGTTCCCAGTTTCTCCATATCTTTTATAGCAAGAAGCATCCATTCTCCACATACCTCAAGAATTAGTTCAATATGAGCACATTTCATGTGCTAGCCCAAAAAGCTCACTGCTTTTTGGTGTGGCTGAGATCACAGTGGAGAATCACACTTTAATCTAAATTTCTAGCCTTATTTTTGTTGCCATCAAAACCATAACAAAGAGCAATCTTCCTTTTTAAACTATTTTTATTTTTTTTAAATAACCATCCTTCCATGGTGTTTTTTTTTTTTTAATGCTATGTAACTAAGTATAAAGAAACAACCATTCTGAAGGAATTTGTTCCTTACAAATATACGTTTTTGGGTTTAAATCATTTATCCATAATGGTTTCTCTAAACCACACACCAATAAGGCTCTTCCTAAAACTCCTAAAAAGAGCCTAAAAAAGGCTCTTCCTAACTTTTTAGGAATTATTATTAGAAAGGTAGTAAATTAATAAAAATCAATGCGATTTTGGAAATAAAAGCTATTGTTATAAACAATAACCACACTACTTGTCTTGCATTAAATAAACAAAAAAACTTTTAAAGAATTTAAATTCTGTATTATTATCTTTTGTTAAATCCATCACTGGGAATCTACACTTGTTTCTCTCATGCAATTAAAAGCCCCTAAAATCACTAAATATGACACAAGGGCACAAAAGCACAGCCTTTCCTGACTAATTAAAAATTCACAATGGGTATTCCAGACATTACCAAATTGTGCTGTCATCTTCCACTTGAGATGTTACATTTGTCTACCATGCAAATTTTGTATTTATTAATAATTTCAGCCATCCTGTTCCCATTCTCAAATTTGTCTAAGCTTATTTTATAGTATCTTATTTAATTCTTGTGCTCAGTCTGACAGTGCTGTCTGGAATTCACAGTCAGTAGTTCTGACCTTATTGATTAGCATTTTCTCTGCTTAATAAATGAAATTATAGCTGTAATTTTAATAAAAACAAAAGTATACTGAAGCCTTACCTTCACCAGTTCTGTATACCCAGTTTCCCTTGCTGTCCACCAAGGCTGAGCTTTCAGTCCCTTGACATTGTAGAGGGAGCGCTGCCAAACTGATGCAAAGTGACCTCTTTGGTATCCAAGTTCATACCACTTGTATGCCTAGAACATTGCAGTGTAAACAACCAAATTCATTTCAGCCAAGCTCCTACAGGAAAAAAGTAACACTTCCTGGCAAGGTAGCAGACTGTCTCTTCAGATGCTGGGGTTATTCTTTCAATAAAATGTACTAATGAATACTTTAAGGAAAAAAACCCCACAAACAAAAAGTCCCAAATAACAAAATAGATCAGCTGGCCAAGAGAGTCCAGTGCAACATTAACAAAACAGGATAATCTTCTCACAACCATTCACATCAAATATGGGCTTGTAATTCATGCCCTGTCCTTGGACTTGGAATATCCAATTGTTTCTCATATTGGTCAATTTAATTTTCTGTTTCAATCCTCTACCTACAAGTGAAAGATGACTGTGTTCTGCTGCCAGTGGAGATGCTGTGATGATGAAAACAATGATGACTTGAAGTGTTAATTGTCTAATACTTAAATGCACATGAGTTTCTTCAAATGTTTTTTGCCACACCCTAACTGATCCCATGACAGAAACCTGCTGAAGTTATTATTGGACCTTTCCTTGTCTTTACTCTCCCTTTACACAACTTATTTTACCCCTGCATAGCAGCAAAAAAAGAAAATTAGATTCTTGGAGAAAAAGATCCAGCATTTGTAGTACTGTGAGAAACCACATGCAGAGAAAGTTACGCAGAGCTGCCTCCTTCCTGTCCAGCATTGCTGCTACAGCTGCAATATTTCAGACAACATAACTTAAAAAAATCCTCCAATAAACAAAAAAATAAACAACAACCCTCCCCCTCCTGCCCAAAAAAACAACCCAAAAAAACCAAAAAAAACCTACCAAAAACTAAAAAAAACTCAGGACAGCTAAGTAGGGAAATATGAGAACAATAATTCCAGAGCCGAGGGACTGAGGCGGGCAGCAATCTATGCCTTGAACAGAAACTGGTGAAAGTCCTTGTTGAGAGTAGATTTTGTAAATTTTCTTCAGGTTTTTGAAAAATGTGGTACTCTGATCTTTATAAGTCACCCAAAGTATGGAGCAAAGTGTGCCAATACATTTTGCCCTACAGTATTTATTTGAAGTACACAAAAGTAGTGTGGGTGAACAGAATAACAGCAGATCATGTATAAACTGTCATCTTTTCCTCCCTAGAGAAGCTCAGTAAAATTGTGCATGGGTCAAAAAAAATAAGGTAACACACAAAGGTAATACACAATATATCTTTAAATGTTGATGTTATTTTGGTTAACTGTCTGAAATGTCATTAGGATTTATAACATTTGTTCCCCAAAGTTGAAATACTAGTGAGATATCAATAGATGGTTCATGCTGACTGCCTGCACTCAATTGCAGTGTCTGGAGTTAGCCCAAGTGATAAGGGGAATGAATTATTTGTTTCAGCCTCTGAGTGATGAGTATGAATGTTGCTGCTGTTTAAGATACATCAGCTCTAATTATGATGTGTAATACAATTAATTTTTATTTATTAGAAGGATTGTGCTATGGAAATTGCCTTTACCAAGATGGAATAGGGTCAGGCTGCCTCACTCATCCTTTCCATTCCCAAGACTCAGTCAAAAATTTCTTTTCTCATGCAGGTCTTGGCAGAGGAACATGGACAGCTACAACAGTGTAGCTCTCCTTTCCAGGACAGAAATTGTTTGAGATGCACTCAGTTTATACATTCTCTGTGAAGAGTGCTTTGTGGTATAACAACTTCAACGGTTTTAATTTCTCTTTTCTTAAGCCAATATGGCATTTTATCAAATTATAGTTGGAAAGGGCAAACTCAATACTGTTCCCCAAACATTTCCCAAGGCCACATTTATAATTCCTAATTTAGCTCTAATAGATGAATATCTCCCTTCAACAAACCTTCAGTGATAGCAATTTCACATCTAACTTAAATATTGATCTGTTTCCTTGATTAAATCTTGAAATTCAGCAAGTCTAGCAAGGTCAGTGAGGAAAATTTAGCTGAACAATGGACTTTCCACTGATAAATTTAGAAGTCTCCTCTATCCCAAGAAGTTCATTTGTCATTAATTAAACTTTTCCTACAGCAGATTTGGCCATTAACTCCATAAACATTAACATATAATTATCCTGGAGTTAGAGATGCTGTACATTAATTACACCTGCGTGGTATTAAACAAATGGCAATGGGATGTTCTAGGCTCAGCAACTCAACTCAGAATGTCTCAAATCCCAAATGTACAGGGATTTGAGAGAAGGAGACAGAGTCAGATAGAGTGTGAAAGCAGACTCTGTGTGTGCATGTGTTTCTAAGTAAAATGAAGTAAACTAATTCTCACTTATAAATGAACAATTAAAAAAAATGTCATTGGAAGTGTATTGAGGGAAGGCAGTCTAGCTTAAAATTCAGATATTACATTCTAGATCTACTGTATGTATAAAGTATTGTAATAAAAGTTCCAGGAATTATTAAAAAAAAAAAGTAAACTGATGAACTAGACTTGAGAAAGGTCACATACAGTGGCTTCACCACAGCCCACTTGTCTGCAGTTCATACTGGAGAACCACCTACTGACTGGGCCACAGCACTAAAGGGGCCAGCTATTTTTACAGTTTTTTAGGTATTGATATTGCACACATTACTAGTTAAGTAATTAAAAAGCAGTGATTTTCATGGCTATTTCTACTCATATTTTTTTGCTTATTCTCTTCATATTTCCCACCAAGGAATTGGATTTTTTTTTTTGCTGTTGTTTTTAAATTCATGCCCATATTAAAGTCCATGACTAATCAGAGTCTTCAAAAAAGATCCTTTGCTATCCTTCCATGACTGTAGTGGAAAGTCATACACTTAAATTTCACTTTTAAGTATAATTTGATTTAATAATTTGATAATAAACAAAAGAGAAACTCTTATGGCTTCCAGCATCATATGTTTGCTTTTTTTGGCCTCTCAACAGATACATAGGACAAATTTCTGTTTTCCTGATAGATTTGCTAATTTAGTTACGGAAAAAATTTCAGAACTCAGCCCACACATTCAGTCCACTCATGATCCTCTTTTATCTCAACCTCATTGGTGTTTTTTCCTTGGAAAGAAAGGAAGATTTACAAAATAGTGTTATACAAGAACTTTTATACAGTAATATACATGTAACTGATTATTTTAACTCTCATTAAAATCTGTGTTGAAAGGTGATATAAGCAGAACACAGTTTCTAGAGACATTTAAAATTTTTGTAAATTTTTAGCCCCTTGTTTCAAACTGCCCTATGCCAGCTTCAACATTTTCAGTAAAATCTAAAGCAAGGGATGCTAACAGATTGTATTGTAATGCCTACAACTGATTTTTTGCTGTTGATCATCTTGACTTCTACTCACACATGCTGGATTGTTGTTGCAATCAAACTACTCTTGTTTGCAACATTAAGCCCATCATTAAATGCTTTCCTGGAGTCTGCAGCCACTCACAGATTTAGATTTTAAAGCAAGAACAGGTTAAACATGTACCTCTTTGTCTCCCATTCTCTGTAACGCGTCACCCAGGTGAAAATAAAAACGTCCATCATCTGTGCCAGGGTCACCAGACTCCAGTCCTTCCTAAAAATTACATAAATAAATAAATAAATAGAAATGAAAAATGTAAGTAAACCTCAATAGGACTTCTAAAAGAATTCATTTGATTGCTGTAAATAGTCTGTCAATCCTGTGCAAGAGACAGGCTATGAAATTAGGTAAAAATGTAACCACCATGGTAACCTGGAATTTAAGCTGAATGACCACAATATGTCAGTAGAAAGTCACTGAGAAACTTTACCAGTTTTCCAAATTCCCCAGCCTCTCCCTTCAATCCCTCCAAGACAGAGGCATATTCAGAGATGGATACTTGCCCCTAACCCTATAAATATGTACACAAGCATTTTAAACAGCTGGATCAAGGTTTTATTTTGTAGTATTTCTTCCCAAACACTCAGAAGTATACGTAAGGCTTCTCTGGATCTTTCAAGAACCTTAGATTTGCAGCATACTACCAACCTCAAAGAATTTGAGGCTCAGAGCTCTGTACTTCAGGTTAACCATTAATAAAACAAATACTTGTTGTTTAAGAATTGATGATTTTCAATGTACAATTTGTTCCAGTTCATAAGTAGTGATACACCAGTATAACTCCAACAAATAACTTAAGCAGTGATTTGTAATTAGCACATTTCTAGTCTGACACATTTTATACATTCCAATTCTACTATTTGCTGGTAAAACATTTACTGTGGGTGAAAAAGTACCTGTAGATAAGGTATGCTCTCTGCTATCTTGTTTTCTGCCTTCAGGATGAAGCCATAATGTACTTTGGCAAAGCCATCATTTGGAGCCAGACTTAGAACCTGTTTGAGAGAAAATGAATTAAATACACCTGTATGAATCTATGCAAATTAACAAACCTGTATACATAATACTATTTAGTAATGCAATTGTATTTTCTTCCATTACAGATTCTCAGGTAAACCCTTGGCTTGTCTGTGCTTTCTTTTCCTCATTCACTTTTGTGCTTTCTCCAGACAAACCAAACTTTGAAGTCTCAGAAGTAAAATTATTTCAACAGAAATTGCTTTATTTTTCACTTGTCCTTTTCTACACTTCTCTCTTGAGTTATAGCATGTTTCATGACAGAATTAAACCCACTATCAACAGTTAAGTTACTTATACCAGGTTGGACTAATCAGAAGGAAAGCAGCTACTCTTGAAAAAATCTGCAGCAGAAGCATACCTGAAATAGTTTTAAATTAGATAGATTTCCAGTGGTGGCAAACAAGTTTTTGCAGGAGAAAATACATGAAGCATAACAACTACAATTCAGAAAGAAGCTGCAATGTAATGCCAGCATCGTGATATGGGGATGTGCAAACCCTGGAACACCAAGGGCACTCTCAGCACAGTGGTGGACTGGAGCACTCTCTGGAACAGGGTGCACTTTTCTGGCCATGAGAAGAAGGTAATAAAAAGAGTACTGCAGTAGTGACTCAATGTGCTTTCACACTAGAAGGTGATGGATAAATTATTCTTGTGTAGTTGTGGGCTTCACTCTTTGACCAAGACCAAGCATGCTAAATTCAGCTAAAAGATTTTGAACCAACAAGATTCAGATCATATCTGAGTTTACAAACTGGTTTAATTTTGCAGAAAAGGGAAACTCATGGGAAAATGTCCAGAGATGGATATTTCATGGGGACTGTGGAAGAGAAGGATTTGTGAGTACAGGGACAGATGTAGGGAAGGATCAGTGTACGGGGCAGTGTTTCAGGGGAAGGAAGTGTGAAGCTGCCAACCTGAATTCTGAAATATGCACCCCCAACACCAGTCAGATAATTTAAGTGCATTTGGTCTGCCTCAGCCGAGGGCAAAAATTAGAGAGAATGTCTTGATCTACTTTCCAGCTCTGCATTTCTGTGATGTCATTATATTCAATATAATTTGTAGCTCTATGCAATATCAATTACATGGTTAAGTTAATCTGTTTTTACATCTCTTCTTTCCTTAAAATAAGGGTGGACAGTCTTATCAGGATAGACCCCCAGCATGTGAGGATCATCACAGGAGCCTGGCAGGCAGTGGAATTACAGAGGCTGATATTCACTGAATGTCTAGACAGCTGCTAATTGCAAAACAACAGACAGATGAGCAATTTCTCTTGCCTAAATCCATTTTTGAAGCTACTAAACTTATGCTGTGGATAAAATGCCTGCATACATTATAGTTATTTCCCTCTGCCTTTTCCAGTTACTGTCTGACATAATTTTTCAATCAAAAGAATTACAAGAAAAATCATAAGAAGTTTTCTGGACCAATTTCTCTCTTTTCTCAAATCTTAAACACACCAACTACATCCAAGCAAAACCAAAAATCACAGCCATGAAGGTACAAAATGTTATGAGTTAAAAATAGCAATATTTTACTTCATTTCACAGAAAATGCTTATTATGAAGGAACAAACAATTTGAGAATCTATTGGAAGTCCATGGTATGAGACATTATTAGGAAAAGTACCACAGTAAGGATGAGCTTGATCCCTAGTATAAGACTACACTACCACCTTCTGCATCTTATGCCTTTTGACTACAGGATTCTGTGTATAATTATTTTGATCCAAGAATCTGTACCTGCAGGGTGAAATGAAATGACTGACAGAAATATTTATTAGCCACATAATTTCGTTACAGTTTCTTTAACTATAGGACAAAGCTATCTGATTAATTAAGACAGAATAGAATTTTCTGTATTACGGTTCATTTAAACTATGCCGAGTTGCATTAAGGAATGATCTACATTCAGAGCCCCTAAAGAGAAGCAAAGAGATACAATCAGCAGAAATTACACTGGAAGTATTTAATGTAAATTGTATTACTCTGTTGCTGTTGCTGCGTGC
Organism: Molothrus aeneus; assembly: GCF_037042795.1. Classification (NCBI taxonomy): domain Eukaryota; kingdom Metazoa; phylum Chordata; class Aves; order Passeriformes; family Icteridae; genus Molothrus; species Molothrus aeneus. Next base: position 116,435,689 of record NC_089646.1, read on the forward strand.
AATATTAATTATGTTTAGAAATAAGTTTTACTAAACTGCTCATAGCCCATTAAATATTAATCATGAATATAGAAATTAACCTCTGGGGCTATCAGAGACTAATTAGCCATGGCAGAGTAGTGTGTTAATGTGGATATTCTGGTTTTGGTACCTGAGATAGCTCAATCAGAGCTGGCTTATGCCTGTCTCTATAATGCTGCACTGAACTATGCACACATGGCGCAGCGTGGAGGCAGAAAAAGAGATATTAGCTGAGTAACCAGTCCTACAATGTTCTCTTTTGCTGTGTTTTTTTTTTTTTTTTTGTAATCTGTGGATGTTTGAGCCAAAAATAGCTCTAATTCTACCAGGACTACTTTTAAAGTTATGTTTTCTTTGAAAATAGAAATAGTTCTGAATTCTACTAGGATTATCCTTAACATAATGTTTCCATGTCCCTAAGTGAATTCAAAAGAAAATTATTTAATATTAGAGGCAAAACTGAGATTCTCTCCAGCTGGACACCATTTTCTATCTGTGGTTCAGCAAAAAATTCTGGCAAACACAAACTAGAAAAGTGTATTTTGGGCAAGTTATACTATACCACACTACAGTTGGAAGCAAAAAATTCTCTTGGTCTGAAGTTCAGTGTTTATACACCTTGCTTCTGTAGCTAAAAGAAGAAACATATATTAAAGACTTTGAAAATAAGCTGCTAAGATGTAACAAATTTGGAAAGAAAAATAATACTTGACTGGCAAATAAGTAAACTGGCTATTAAATGCAAAGCATAGCAGAAAGTTTTCATCTTCTAGGATTCCCTGGGCTTCTATTCAATTCCTTGGAGATTATGGAAGCTTGGGTTAGTCTGGTCTGAAATGGCATGTACTGTGATCCCAGAGCAGGCCATGTAGCCCCTAAGCAATCTGCCCAAAGTCATCCAAGAAGCCTTCAGTAGGACCAAGAACCAAAGCAGGTACACATGAGATTCTCCCTGTTTCTTTGGGTATTATTTCTTAAAATCCTTAGTGTAAACTTATCCTAAATTACAACAAAAAAAAAATACATTATTGTGTTGGAATTCAGCCTGAGTAATACCTAAAATACAGACAAACCCACCATGATTTTTTAAAAATTAATCCAAATCCTTAAAAACATATTTATCCTCCTTTTACAATGACAGAACATCACTATGCTCTATTCTATTTCAGTGTTAGTGAACTGCAGAACAGAGTAATTACACTGGATAAAGAAGAATGGAAAACAGTATGTTAAAAGCACACCAGTTGCATATCTATTCTTAATCAGAGCCCTATGTATTTCTTCTGAAGTATATAAAACTCAGTATCAAAGTAATTATATAGCAAATTCATGACCTTCCTCCATGTATAAAAATCCCTGTGATTATTGAGAAATTCTAACAATTATGTTGTTTGCAACAAAACACTGAATAATTGCACGGGAAAATCTTGCCCAAAAGGAGTATGGTTTTGTTTTCTCAAATTCCTTGCAGCTTGACAAGCAGGTTTGTTTAATAAATTCTACCTTTAAAAAGCCAATATTTCCAATCCTCTGAGAAATTTTGACAGCAAGCCAAAAATTATTGGACCGAAATGTTTTATGGAAGGACCTAAAAAGTAACCAAAGTAGCAAAGCAAACATTATTCTGGCAACATCTGAGACTACCAGAGGAGCTTGAGGAAAAAAAATGGTATTCCTAGTGTTTGGCTTCTGCTTCGCACCATGTGGTTGAACATCATCCTTCTCTTTGAGAAGCAATCAGAGATGAGAATCTCTTCGGACCCCCAGATGTGGGGGATGGAAAATGAGCCTTTATTCTCAGGAGGTGGCACTAATCCTGCTGATCCCTTTCCAGCCTCCATAACCAGACAATTAGCAAGCCTGCCCTACACAAGCACCATGAGTGTGCCAACATCAACAGGACCATTCCTGGTCAGGTGTGATGATTTGTGCTCTACCAATGATGTCAGACTCCACATCTGTCAGACAGTTTCCAGATGTTAACAGGGTTTCTAGATCACAGGAGCAGAGTGGCCTTTCCTGGCAGTGAAGTTCCCCCAGCCAGATAACCACAGTATAAGACAGAAATATAAATCCAGTGAATTGTCCACACTACAAACATGAAAGAAAAGCAGATTTTAAGCTACTTATAAAAAGATGAAAAAACTAAGGTAAAATAGATTTGTGAGAACTGAACTACTTGATTACATGGTTAGAAATGCTCTTCCTGTAAATAAGCTGGCTTACTTCTCCTTCCCTTGTCTTGAAGATTGGTTATCATTTTTATAGTATGCATTCCGTATTAGATGTTATATACAACACACCTAGATGTGTTGTCAATATATTCCAGACCTGATTACCAGAAGATAGAAGATTTTTATTATTAAGCATATGGAAATAATCTGCATTCCTCTGTCAATGAGAAAAAAGTTAGTATGACAGTATCAGAAAATATAAATTAAAATTAGAGGATAACCGCATTAGAAAAAAACTTATATCTGTATTAACCCTTCAAAAATCTCTCATGTGACATGTTTAACAACTAAAAAAGTTAGAATCAATCAATCTTTCAAATGAACATAGGAATGTAAATAGTAATTTTCCTTGGCTGGAATGGAAACTCACCTCTTCATACACTTTCTTAGCATTGCTGTTATCTCCTATCAAGAGGTAACCAACACCAAGGTCATTCTTGAATGAAGTCTCACTGGGAAACAGCTGCACTAATTTCTGTAGAGTAACCAGGGAACCCCTCATGCGACCTGATTTGATTGAACAAGACTTAATTACCAGTGCAGATATAAGGAACAGTTGCAAGATGTTTACACAACATCTAAGGAAACACAAATCAGAGGCAAGTGGTTCACTTTCACTGACAATCAAGGAGAACCTGGAAAAACTTGAGCAGAAAGGAGCACATTCAGCTGCCTGGCTGTCACTGTGGGTGTAGCAGGAATATCTCAGAGAATCACTGCAATCACACAGTGTTATGGCAGCCTCTTGTGGAGGACCCTTCACAGTGCAGAAATAAAATAATTTAAGCTTTGGTTGCTCTATCATACACAGATAGCAAAGCACTGGAAAAAAACTAAGTAAACATATAGTAAAAAACTTCACCTTATTTAAATAAATTCTATTGATTTATAGTGTTAAGTAACAGTTCTACTCTACTTCTGTTATGAAGTTTATCATGCTTTATGTGCTTAAAATTAAGTATGTTCCTTGGACTCCTAAATAAGGTCTTGCTAAAGAAAAGCAAGAACTAAATATCTTGATATTAAAAATCCAACCCATGGGAACAGAACTCTTGATTTTGCCTCATATTCTAATAATCACCTCTCATACATCACAGAATTGAGATCTAAAAGTAGAATCTAAACCTAATCTTGGGGCTGTTCTCCCCATGTTCAACTCCATTCTTCTCTATGTTTAGTGAAAGTTTATTCTGAGTGTATTTACTCTGCTTATGCCAGTAATTTCCTCTTGATTTTCTTCAGTTTCTGTAGAAAAAGAAAAGTTTCTTTTTTGTCTGTCAACAAAAATTTTTGACTACCTATCATCATAGCTTCTCAGAGCACCTGCTGCAGCTTTCAATAGGTACTATTATCCTCAATTATAGACACTAGTTACCTAGAAAAAAATTAAATAATGTAAAAATGGTTTTCATTTAAGATACTAGGAAGACAAGTCCAAACAAAAATTCAATGGAATTGTCATCTTAAAATCCTTAGTGGTGTCTTGAAATCCTTGCGCAGACAACTTCTGTAATTTTTATACCATCCTCAAAACTTACCAAGGAACTGTTGCCTGTCTGCTTCTCGCTTCAAGCTCAGTTTTATCAGGTCTGAAGGGACATTTGGCAGACTAACCACCTCATCATAGGTGTTGATAGCTTGTTGCAGCATCTCATTGCTCCTCATTTTCTCAGCTAAGTCATCTTCAGACTAGAAAGAACAACAAAATCATTATTAGAACTTGTAATAATCCGTAAGGCTTAAAACCAACTATTTTCTTACCAGGCAAACTATGCATTTGTTAGAATATGGATTCTGCTTTATGGGAAAGCACAATAGAATTACCATTAAATCTTTTAGTGCAATACAACAGTTACCTATAAACTATTTGAAAGGAGAAGGATGAGAAAATTTGCACCTAAAACATACATTAATACAGATTTTTGTTTGATATTTGTAGAATTCATAACTTCTGCTTTCAAAAGCAGATGAAGCAATCTGTTTTAATAACATAGAAGAACTGCAAAATTTTGTCTATGGACTATTTGTATACTAAGCCTTACTTTGAAAGCAATACACAGGTTAAACACACCCACAAACATTTTTATCTGTTCTGACCCATTTATTTACACTCTTTATTGCAAAATGAATTAGGAATTGCCTTTTGCCTTGCATACTTTGATAGAACATGTACCCTACAACTCCTTCAAAACTTAAATTTGTTCATCAAATTCAGAAGCAGACCAAAGGATATATGAGCTCTCTACAGTGAAATTACAGTTTCAGTGATCTAACAGAAGCTGTAACTGATCTCACCTGTGGTAACGTTCATACTTTGCTTCCATAGCTGAAAAAGACTATGTCTCAAATGCAGAATTTTTAAAGCCTTACTTTGAATTGGTTATATAAATACATGCATTTTCACGTGTTTGATGCATTCTTCTCAAATATTTCTAAATTTATTGGCTTATATTTGTTCTTAAGACAAGAGCCACAGAGGATGTATCACAAGCATGATGGCGCAGAAGCTGTTGTTGGTCTATTTAAATTCACTGTTGCATCAAAGATGCACACATTAAATGAAATTCCTTCAACTGTGTTATCTCTATATGTTATAACAAGTATCTGAAATCTTTTTGCACTTCTGTCCTTTAATTTTTTCCTTGAGTGGTTTTAAAACTTAGTATTGGAAATACCAAAAAATATGGCTATTCAGCCAAACAGTTCATCAAGCAGCTTTCAGAGACAACTTCAGAAATCAGTTTTAAGCAATAACTTACTTTTTCTGATGTACATTCACTAGGAAATTTATTTCTCCTTTTCTCAAAGGAATTGCAGGGCAAAGAATATTACAGATATATAACAAAGAAGCAAAAATTTTCAGCATAAAATCTGCATAACTCCACCAGTATAAATAATATAAAGAGGTTAAAAACCTATCCATTGTTCTTTTCAGCTGTAAAGATGTCAAAGAATTCTGTGGAGTATCATTTTATCTGGCTCACGTGTAATTCAGACAGCAAATAAAGAATTGCTCATATTTCTGAAAAACACACCAACAATGAAATATTTTGCAGGTATTTTTGGAAAACAGTTGCCTTTTAAACCATTAAAGGATCCAGAAAAATCAATCCTCATGTCTTTTAAAAAACTGAATCTACAAAATTAGCATGTAGTGCTGGTTCATGCTTCAAAGAAAAGGAAAACTACACTTTTGTGGCGAATTCTTGACCTTCTTCAGCTTCAACTTTCAAGGCCTTTAACCTTACCCTTTGCAGTTTTAGTTAATGATGAGAAATAGCAAATTTAAATTGATTTTGTTGGTATGAATCCCTATTTAAAAATAATACTGTGCTACAATGCAAATGTTAAGAAAAATTCATCTGTCTGAATGGTTTTCCTATTCCTTCAAACAGCTTAAACTTAAACATACTGGGTTCAATAAAATTGCCATTGATAATATTAATATGACTGTTCAGTAAAATGACTAGTATGAACCTTCAAAGGCTACAAAAATGAATTTATCATTGTTTTTACACACTCCCAGGAAATGCACCTAATTATTTCTTCAGATCTTGGTCTGTATTGACCTTTCATGGATTACTAAAGTAGCAGTAGGCAACTACAAATTGCTGTAAATGGACAAATGAAGTTGGGTCACTGAGATGGGAATTCTGAATGAAAATAAATTTCACAACTGGCTGCAGTGATCTGCCCTTCTCCCTAAAGCCATTCAAGAGGCAGGAAGCATATTCTACTAGATATAATGAGTAGATTTGTATAAATTGGTAAATATTAAAAGTGTAACTTAACAGAGAGGAGTCATCATGTGTATGAACAAAGTGGTCTCCTACTGTAAAGAGGCAAAGAGTTCAGCAAACTGTCACCACAGAGAGCACTGAAGCATTTGGTCTGCTCTGTATCAAGTGCTTGTGTGATAGATTTTTGGATAATCACAGCTTTGGTTTTATCATGACTTTTATTAACCAAGTGGAAACTGGTTGTGACTCCAAGGTCCTCATCAATTGTCTAACAGCACCAGTCCTTCCTGCAGTGAGGGCTTCACTTTTTTATCCTGATTAACATGAGTTCAAGGAGTTTTTATTATTCCTAGTGCAGCAGGATTATCCTTTTATTATTCAATTTTGAGACATCTCAACACAGCCTAAAAGTATTATAAATGCAGAGATTATTTTCTGGTGCCTTCTGGGTTTTGGTTGGGTTCTTTAAGTTTTTTTTTGAAGGGAAACACCTGAAACATAACTCACTCTACAAGTAAAGCTAATTAAGCCTCACTGCCTGAGAATTTGTGTTCTTTATCCTTTAACTCTCTCTCTCTAAAAACTCCAAATCCTCTTCTCTATTCCCACTAGAGCAAAAAGCAGCATTTATCCCAGGCTGACAGATGTGTTGATTTCCCAGCTACAGCAAATAGTATGTAACAGGTAGGTTCTGCCTGTAGTTCCTGCACTGGGGCATTAGTTGGTATTTATCTCTTGCCATTCACCTGACAGTTCTCCTGAGATCTACAGGATGTACCTTATTTTTTTTTGTTATTTACAGTACTTCCCACTGAAGTTCCACAAAAGCTGCCAAAGCAATTGGGGAAGGACAGTTGACTGAAGAGATACATATGACAGATCACATGATTCTTTTTACCTAGAAAACCAGCATAAATTTAAAAATTAGTTTCAACTGGTGTTTATAGCTCTATTGGTAAAACAAAATGATTATTTTAGCTTTTTTCAACACCCATCATTTTTTTTTTAAGTACCTGTGCTTTCCCGTATCTTGCTCGAGGACTTTGTGGATATTGATTCACTAATGCTTCAAAGGCCCTTAGAGCTTCTTCAACTTTTCCCTGAAAAGCAGAGATATTTATCAGCAATTCTATCTAATAAAAATGCTGAAGGATGCAGGACCCAATAACACATTAGTTTTACAATTAAAGAACAAACACAAAACAATGCAGACTGAATCAACAGCTTTCACTCATACTTTTGTTGGGATTGCCTTTTTAAGAGGAATCGTCATTATTTAATGAAACAATATAATCTAATTTTCATGGTGAAAATTAATAACTTGGTTTTTCATACTTTACCCACTTTTCCTTGTTTGCTGGACAAAATGCTGAGATGAAAATAACCTGTCTGTATACAAAAGTAAAGACCCTACTGCTAATAACAAATTCCAGACCAGAAATAATAGAGAATGGGAAGAAAATTCTGGAGACAGGTGGAAATTTTCCCTCTGCATACCTCTCATGATGAACAGCATCGTAAGTACAGTTCTTCTAAGGGAAATACTGTAGACTCAACCACAATGTATGGCTGTTTCCCCCAAGTTTTTGCATGACAACGTCCCTCAGGACATGTCACACAATTCCAAATGTAACTGTGGTATTCTCATGATGGATGATGATCCCATGATGGACACTGACTAGCAAGTTCAGATGGATGTTGAGAAGAACCAGCCCCACTGTCAAATAGGTACTAGCATTGCTTGGCAACATTTGGCAATAGATCTTGCTGCCACTTCCACCTCTTTACAGCTTTATAAATATGAGTTATATGTGTATGAATTATACACAACTACTCTGCTATCTTCAAATATTATACATGCCTGATTTGCTCCTAAATTTATTCTGATCCCTACATGACATGTATGACTGTCTGTAACTTATCAAGAAATACAGCAGGAAAAGAGAGTCAACCTCCTGACCCTACAGATTCATCAAATGTGTCTATTATGCCTATTTCTGATTAACCAATTGCTTAAGTAACAAGAAGCATGAAAATTTGTTTTGTTTTTGTATTCTAACATGTAAAGAAGGTTTCTAGTGAGGAACAGCAGCAGTGGCAGCCAGAGGTTAGTGCTCCCTATGCAAGAGCCCTCCAGTCTACCAGAACTCTGGGGCTGCATAGATGGCAAGATAAAGTCAAAACTGCACAGTTTGTCCTGAAAATCAAATATAATCCTGCACCTGCAATGACCAAATTGGCTTTTATTTTACTGTACTGAAAATATTATATCTCACTGCTCATCCACCTCAAATCTAGGGTACAGCAAAGAGTTGCAGATTTTCTTTATGTTCTAGGACTCTCTGTGAGACATATCAGAGTTTTAACAAGAAATACATTCAAAAGACTTGAAGTTCCTCATTTTTAACAGCCACAATCTTGCTTCACTACTTAATCTGCTATCTATCAGAGTTTTAACAAGAAATACATTCAAAAGACTTGAAGTTCCTCATTTTTAACAGCCACAATCTTGCTTCACTTTTTAACTTAATCTCCTATCTGGAAAAGAGACATCTCTGCAAAGGTATTATTTTCTGAAATATTCAAATGAAAGTATAAAATTGGAAGCTATAAGGGGGAGATGACTGAAGAGCTTGGGGGGCTTTTTGTTTCTTTTTCATGGTCAAATTATTAAATTCAGAACTATCCAAACTGAATGATTGATGTTAAGGTCCTGCTGCCCCTGGTGAGAAGCAGGAACATCTGTTTCATCCTCTAAGCAGCTGTACAGCAGCCTAGGCACTCCCAGGACTCAGAATCTCAACAGAAACAGCACCTACTCCAGTGATCTGCACCTAATGCTCATGAGGCATCAGAACTCTCACTGAGAGATCACTGATAACAGACACAGAGTTATCTGGCAGCACTTGACTTCAGTAGTCAACTGGACAAGAGTGATAGGACAGAACTGACCTGTTTGATGTGATCCATTTCAGCAGAAATTCAATGACTATTCTACGTATCTTCAAGGTTAACAAACACATAGGAACAGACATTCACTTACAACTTTAAAAAATTTTAGACAAACTATCCAGCAGAAATTAAACTTGAAGGACAAATATACACTGACTATTTCAAAAAGTTAATTTCAAAAAAGTAATCTAAAATTCATTCTCCCTTTTTACAAGTATTTAATTTATTGATTTTTATCCACTGTGTACAGTCCCGAATGAAACATTCAAAACTTACTTTTTTACGTAGTTTTTCTGCAGCATCTAGTTCAGCTTTAATGGTCTTATCAAACTTGTTTAAGAGCTTTGGCTTCTTCTTCTTTTTAGCTAGAAGATTTAACAAACAGACAGTTCATTACTTTTTTCGTATTTCAATTGCCTGGAGTAACACTTAGCTAGGGACTGTGTGGCAAAGTGCATCATTTTCAAGTAAGGCAGTTTCAAATTACACTGAAAAGAAACTGATTTCTTACTTATTACAGTCACAAACTCTTATATGGAAAAGCAAACTTCAGTCATTCAAATTGAGTAACTTGGCAGTTAAGTTTAGAATAAAGCATTTTTCATCACATTACAGTCAAGAATCCTTTTTTCCCAAATGGTTCAACTTAGGTGGAAGAGCAAAGGGAACTGTTATTTTCCTACATTTATATGGTATCATGAAAAACATGATCATCAGAGCACACTAGTCATTTCTAAAAGTTGTGACTATCTGCTTTGCCTAGAGCAATTACTGAGGCTGCATCTGGAGTGCTGTGTGCAGTTCTGGGCTCCTCAGGACAAGAGAGACGTGGAACTCCTGGAGTGGGTCCAGTGGAGGGCAATAAAGATGGATGATAAGGGACTAGAATGTCTCTTTTATGAGGAAAGGCTGAGGGAGTTGGGCCTGTTCAGCCTTGAGAAGAAATGACTGAGAGGGGACCTCATCAATGTATATAAATATCTTAAAAGTAGATGACAAGAGGATGGAGTCAGGGTCTTCTCAGTGCTGCCAAACAATAGGACAAGAGGCAACGGGCGGAAACTGATGCATGGAAGTTCCACCTGAACATAAGGAAGAACTTTACTGTGCAGATCACCAAGTATAATAATCTGTCACTGATGCCAGTCTTTTTCTGTTTTATTTATTATCCTCCATTTCATAGGAAAGCAATGTCTTCACTGCCTTTTCATGCATTTAATGATAGTAATGGTTAAGGAGCACAGCACCAGCTCTCTTCCAGGTAAAATGCAGTGAAATTCATACAAACAGCTCTTATTACAAGTGCGAGGATCCCTCCACTCCAAACCCTCAGTCCATAGTGACTGACAGGTGTGGTGAGAAGTTTCTCACATAATGTCATTGGGCCTGAAAAGAACAACCCATAACACGCAAAAAGTTTGTTGGGTTTTGTGTTTGTTTTTTTCTTTCTAAGAAATATGCCAGCTCAGTTTTTCAAGAAACCATTGCTATTTCTAAGGCCTGGCTTGCTTAACAGCAGCAGTGGAAGAACCCAGAAACATCAACCCAAGGAACCAATGAAAGCAAGTGACCTTGAGGACTTTTTAGGTCCATTTTGCTCTTAGCTGCCATGTGAAACTGTCCTTTGCTGTTAGCAAGAAAACTGAGGCCTGTCAGTTCCTCTGGGTACAATATCTGGGGAGCTTCCAATGGGATATTGCCACCAAAACACTTGGTTTATTTTCTGTTCTCTAAGTAACATAAACAGCAACTAAAACGTGAGTTCTCAGTACTTACGGCATGAATGAAAATCTTTATTTAAGGTCGGCCAGCTACACAGGAACTGTATTTCAGTGAGGCAGGACAGCTATTAGTCAGCTTTTTAGCTTTGAGCATTCATGGAAAGACAGTCATTTCGTCTTTCTGAAACTCAGTAAGCATGGCAACAGTGAGGTTCCTTTGAGGCAAAGGAAAGAAGCTTTCCCACCCACCAGGAAACTCCCACTGCCTGTGGGACACTCTCTACACTTCATTTAAGTTTACAAGGACATGAGAAAGAGCTCAGAAAAAAAAAGTAAATTAAAAAAGTAAATTAAAATCTTACAAGTCTGTGGCACAAATATACAATATCTTCCTTTTCATATCCAACTTGGGTGATATGTTGGAAGAACCTATTTACCACCCTCCATTACAAAAAAAAAGTACTATCTTCCTATTTTCAGTACAATTATATATCAGCCCTAGACCAGCAGGAGATCAATATAAAAAGCTGGAAAGGAGTTGTTAACATAAATATTATTCATCTGCTAGGCACCAATATAACACAGTAAACATTATATAACGAGCAATCATTTTCATCCCCCATTCTATTCTATGTTAAAGGATTCACCAGGGAGCTTTCAGTGTAACCATCAAGCATTCCTCTATATTAAGCAGATAGCCTGCTATCTCCCTGCAGGGGTATTTTAATAAATTATCCATCGCCTCCTTCTAGTGCAATAATCCTTTAGCAGATGTGACCCAATATATTAAACTCAATGATACAAAGAAGTTAACTTATCTGTTTTCAGAGGAAAATATATGTAATTTTTCTTCAATGACAAATTTCACCATGACACTGAAGTCATGCATGATCACACAATTGCTTGGTCGGTTTGTGGTCCAAATCAGGTTGAGCATTAAAATAGTAATAATCCTTTTACCTAATGGTAATAATCCTGGAGTTTCAAGAATACTACTGAGGATTTTCAATAATAGCCTTGGAGAATAGGCATTCTATCTAGGACTGCTGTCATAGGATCCTGAATCCTACGACTGCTGTCATAGGATTCAGGAAACAGTTCAGTGGAAACTGAAGTCTCACAAGAAACTCTATGTTAGTTCTTTTGCTGGAGACAAGACAAACAAGTACCAGTGATGACAAGCAATCTCATATCTCATTTAACAGGATACAGAATAAAAAAAAAATACAAGTAGCAATGTATTACAATGTATTACATTAAATGTACAGTAAACTGTATATATAATCCAATGAAATTTGATAAAATATTCCATATAACTGTTTTGGTAAATGAAAACTAAAATACCAGGCATATTTTGGTTTTATGTTGAAAAGCACCTTGTCATCACCAAAAGCAGTGACAGTCTTACTTCTACAAGGGACAGAGAAATTCCTTCTGAATAATAATGAACACACTGCTAGATACTCTTCAGACCACAAGAGAATCACATCAAAATTAAGGAAAAGTAAACAAATTAATAAACAGAATTGAATCACACTTGAAGACTGGTTTCAAAATATTTTGCCTTTAACTGACTGGGGAGGGGAGCGACAATAGAAACAAAGCATAAAAAGGCAGTAATAAAGAGTTTGCTGTGAGAAGACAGGTACACACTACTCTGTAAAACACAGCTACAGAGATGAAAAGAATAATTTATTTTCTGTATCATCATAGTTAGGATAAGGAAGAGAAGGCTTAAAATGGCTATAACAGAAAATTTGGCTTGAACATCTGGAGCTACTATCTCTGAGAAAGCACAGTAGAACAGGTTGCTGAGGGCAATTGTGGAATTCTAATTACTGAAAATTCTGTTTATTTGAATTAACAAGATGTGTAAGCATCTGCCAAGAACAATGCACACAGTTAATAAGGCCTTCAGTCAACCAAAGAGACAAAGTAAGCTTTAGGGTCCCACTTAGTCATATGTTCTACAATTTCTATAATGTATTATTATAAGTCAATGTGCTTTAGTGCCAACACTGTACCTACACAAGTAACTTTCACTCCCTCATTTGACAACCAAAGAAACCCTCACAGGAGCTCACTGTGCCAGTCATCTCAGTAGCTGAGATTCCTCCTAGCTCAATGCCAGCAATGGAATATTGAAGCTCCAAAAATTTTCACAATGCAAAATTTCACCTCAGTGCTATAATTCCAGAAAAGCCATAAGTCATTAAAAACACTGTCTTGTGATAGAAAGCAATCTCAATTCCCACTGCTCTTATTAGCTTTTTCTGTAAAAAAGAAAATACTAATAACATTCAAAAAATCAAGTTCTGTAAATCTTCATTTGAAGCAGATCTTTTTACCTTAAGAAAGCATCTAAACAGCATCAGAAAAACAATTTTGCAAACTGTTGATTTATACACAAAATTACATTTCTTGATACTTGATAACTTTTAATGTAAAAAGCTGCTAAAGATATAATAATAAAGGAATTAAAACTTTCTAGAATTTCTAGACAAATGTCCTCACATGATCAAATGTCTGCAAATTCTTGTGTAACTGAGCAGAATCCAAGGTTGGAAATTGGTATAAAACACCATGTAGACAATTATGTTAAGGCAGTTACATAGAAACAAGGAAAACAAAAAAAGATAACTAGTACATGACAAAAAAATTGATTACATATGACCCTAAGTCCAAAGCAATAGAGAAAAAACTCAGAAATGTCACAAATAACTAATAAAACCACTTCTATAATGAAGCAAATGAATCCTCTCTAGCTTCCAGACATGTGGAAATGGCTGTGTGTGTGAAATCTCTCCATTTCATCTTTTCATCTGAAATATAACACCATCATCCAGGCTAAGGAAAATCTCATTCTCCTAAGAGAGAAAACACTGATAACCTGCCTGATAAGATATCAGTCTGGTACATCAAAACAGTTAACATTAGCCAGAACTGGACAAAAAATATTGAATGCTACCATGCTATCATGATGCTTTCACAATTAACACACATCTTTTACCCTAGAGAGACGCCACACACCTGGCATTTTAACAGATAGCAAATTTAAGTGGGTGAAGGTATTTTCTACACTGTAAAGGCTTCAAATTGTTGTTTCCTGAGAAGATAATTTAAAAGATAGGGTATCTTTACCACAACACATAGCATGAATTGTTTTGTCCTTGCTGCCATACTCTGAGCGTCTGATCAAAGGATGCATGTACAGTTTTCTTCCTGAGCAAAGTGACTAGGAGATAACATCATGCTGCTATTAACACTTCCAGAACAATTAGTGTTTGTATCTAAAAACCAGTATGCACTTCCAAACACTTAATACAAATCATCTCTCACTCTTGTGCTTTGTAAAATATTTGGAGCAGATATTCCACAATTCTATGATTTTATTCTGTCCCAATGGACATGCCAGGAAGGACACCTCAAACAGAGAGCTTGTTAGCTGATGTGCAACCATGACCAGGAGGAAATCACAACTAGGACCACCTTAGGCAGTTTTCCACTTGCTGCCCTTTTCTCCTCCTCCCTCTTGCTCTCAGTACTAATGATTCCCTTCCTAGGCTTTCTGCTCCCTTTCTTATATTCAGAGCCTAAGAATAGTGGTGTGGTGGGGGCAGGCTTACCTCCAGCGCTGGAGCTGACATTTTGAACCTGGTCTGTTCACTGAGAGCAATGAGTGACAGCCTGGCTGGACTGACTTGGGGTTTTGGGGGAAAGGTTGCCTTCCACACAGGATAAACACTCTAGCTTCAGTCTTTGGAAACGAATGCTGTGAGAATTACAGTCAATTGAGAGGGGCCTGCTCTGTGAGAGTCCATATTACATATTAGCATAAGTATTTCTTGTTAATCTTGTCTTTAATGAAATTTCTAGGTCCTCAGAAATGGTGAGACAATAACATTACAATCCCTCTGTGGACTTGGGGGAGAAAACCTGAGGATGGAAAGACACTATTCACTATCTAACAAACCACCTCATAAATGTGGTTTGGTTCTTGTAATTAGATTTTTTTATTCACTTATTGATTCATTCACATTGTCACTATGATGTTAAGGGAGCATTCCTGGTGGCTTCCTTGATATCACATCTGCTATTACTCACATGCAAAACAGAGAGGAGTTAGGACTCCAGTTTTAATTACTCTGTTAGATATAAGTGATTCAAGATAAAGGCTGGTCTTTACAGCCACCTTGAGGACACATGGTCCCCAGTTACTGATTTGAAAAGTACACTGGAACAATCCTACTCCACAGACTGTATGTTGTGCTTACTGCTAGCCAGAAAATTGAATGACCTCGATACAGGGGTTGGACAAAATGGCCTTTTAAAGGTCCTTTCCAACCCAAACTGTTCTATAATTTTATGATTTGAGTCTTAAATGAAGTTTTAATAGACATTATAATTAATTGTAGAGACTATAACTATACAGTTATGTCTCCTTATGTTATGCCATCTCTAAAGCTGATCTGAAATAAAAATCCCTTCATATGATACAGTCTCATCAGTCACTTGCAGCAAAGGCTCCTCCTGTCAGTTCTCTGTCTTAAACTTTGAAAAACTAAGGAAGCAATTTCTAGAGGGGGTCATAGGCTTTGTTTTCCAAACACCCTCCCATCCCTGCTGGGATACAAATTCAATAATAATGCTCTTGGCAACTTGTGAATAGCAACTTCTGAATGTGGGTCAATGACAAGTAGATATTGATGATGATGGTCTGTAGTTGTTTTCCAACTAATTTCATGACCTTCTGTTTTACTAATTCCCTTTGCCACCCACTATCAACCCTACACCTTCCCAGTTCAAAGTTTCAATTATGTTCTGAAGAACATATATATATATTAGTAGACTTTTACTTGGAATTCAAAATTTTCTCAAGTAATTGTCCTCCCTCCTGATACCAGCCCCATATCATTACCCAAATTAGTTTTGGAAATTGTGCTGCATCTCACTGGACACTTGAATGAGAATTTGATGATGGTGAAAAACTCCTGTCATTGTCCTGTTGTTTGGGAAGCTCATTAGGTGAGATACAGAGAGTGTAAGTTATCTACTTGTATTATGGGCTTCTAGAAATGATAACTTACAAGGTATAAAACCAAGTAAACTGCAGCTACACAATTTAAAGCCAGGAGCACTAGAATAATTAAAAGATCTTTCTAAACTCTATTGGTAGAACAGGCAAAACCACTATAATCAACTTATCTGGGGAAGTAATCAGACAATAAAAACTGAGGCATTTTAGAGACTAATAAAGCTGGAATCTAATTACTATAATAAATCTTAAACTGCAGTTATTCCAGAACAATTTCCCTTGCAGTAAAAAGTATTCTACAGGGCTTTCTGTATGAAATTATTGTTGGTTGGTTGGTTAGATGTTGATCATAAGAAACAACAGCAGAATGATAATTTTGGTTTTGGCATGTATTTCCATCATTCACCTCTCTTTCACCATTAAGACTTTTGGATTCACTCAAAGGCTAGACTTAAGCAATCCTCTGACAAAACCAGAAAGAAATTTCTGCATTGACTTTCTATTAAAAATACACTGTAACATTCTAATGTCCTGTACATTTAGCTCAGAATGGCATTATGCAGCAGTTTTGGACTTTGACAACTACACTTCTGCGTTGGTCATTCTGCACACAGCTCACAAATATTTAATTGTATCAAATTTGCAAATCAATAGGTAATATGTATACTGTTATAAGCAGGGCTCGAAAGGGTGGAACTCAGCCCACCTAACTCCAGGAGACAATGCTTACACCTAACTGTGTAAGCCCTTTCTCCAGACAACAGAGCTCTGTTCCCAATGGAATTAAGGGCAAACCCCTGCAGCAAAGCCCTACATTTAGTCAGAAGAACAGCGCTTTAATCTCCCCAGATTAGACCTCTACTGGTATCACAGTGGAATCCTACATATCTTCAAAGGTAAATGCCTAGAGTGAACAGTGGTGAATACTGACCTGTTATCAAAATGACACCAAGGGGCAGGGCCACGTGTGGAATGATATTGTCCTAAGCCTGGCTTAATGTACTTTTAATGTACTTCTGTTCAAATGCAATGCAGCTGAGTGTTCCAACCAAACAGCATTCCTTTCTACTGTCATGTTTTGTCAGTTTTGAAAAGGAAAAATTATTACATATAATAATAGCACCTATGCTGAATTTCACTATATGAAACAAACATGTCCATAGCTGAAAATTATTTTTTCATTTTTTATATCTGTTCATCAATATAAATATTTAATATATGTCCAATAAAAATCAAATTTGAAAAATTAGGCTTCTTAGTTAATTTTTTTTTAGTCTGTGTGATCAAATCAACTAAAACCACCTCAGATGGAAAGACAACTTATGGATGTGGCATATATGTGCTGCATTGTACTACCTGTGAAACCTTTTAAAGAATTAGTTCTCATATTCACCTGGAATACCCATTGTATTTCAATTACTTGTTTAAAGTCTAATTACATTCTTATGGAGAAGATGAAGAATCCACCTCAATTAAATATAACAGAGAAACTTTGAAGCAACTGTATAGTAGAAATAAGTTTATTTTCATTTTTATTTCTTTAGAGAACTTTCCAGAGAGGGGTTTTGTTAATATCAAAGAATTTTCAGTAAGACTTTTAATAAACTTGATGAATTACTGTTGAATACTAAAATTTACATAATTCTTAGGAGGACACTTTGCTAACCAAGTACTTTCAAGGCTGCAGCAGGAAAAAATATTTATGTTGCAAGAGCTACTCAAAGCTATAAATACTTTCTGCACAGAAGCTCTTCAGAGCATGTATGTTCAAATACCACAAAACAAATGCAGACTTGCACATCAGAATGTACTCTCAGAATCAGAACCAAACCCTAAACACAAGCCAAACATGAAGTTTCAAATTCCCGGCTCCTTAGATTTCCAAGTTTCCTACATATGCCAGTCACAGTACAGTATATTTTATAATCCATCTCTCATCAATTTATTGCTGCATTTTATTGGGGTAATTTAAAATAAACAAAGTGAATAGAACCTTATACCACTTCCTGTGACTAGGACATCTATACCTAACCACTTTTATTGAAAATGGAAACTAAAACAGTTCAAACTATCAAAAAAGTTCAACAAAATTCAGCTTGTATGAAAATCATACAAGCAGTGTACCCATAAACAAAGTTCATTAAAATGCAGGGTTGTTTTTCCTGGTAGGATGAAAAATTCCAGCAATTTAACTTGGAAAAAAAAAACTATCCCTTTTCCTACTTTAGAGAAATTCTGTAATCTGCAGCAACATTTATTTAGTTGATGTTTAAAAAGAAACAAAACCACAAAGCACCTAGGGTAAAAAAGGGAAGTTGCTCCACTCTGTCATACTTTCAGAATGCAAAGCTCTTAGTACAGGCTCTGACGAGTAATGTTGCATATTAGTACATTTCTTACACAAGCTGGCATTTTTACCTATGACTGCTTTTTTCCCAAACTAGATGGCTCTTGTACATGATTTTATTATACTTTTCTAACAGGTCAGTAAAAGCAGCACATAATGGTGATTTTTTCCTACTGTCAAGTAGGTAAATCCATTGCAGTAAGATACGCCCTGCCAATAAATGGAAGTGTAGGCATAATTGCCAAGCTTTCCAAGTTGTTTTGGTTGGTTTTTTTACTTTTTATATGTTACGCTTACATGTGACATATTTAAAATACTTAAATGTCTGAATTTTGCCAGTCCTAGAAACTTATGTTTAAACTACAAATATACAAATCCAAACCAAATAAACCATATCAAAATATTGGAAAAGCAGCATTTCTAAATATTCAAATATAAAATAACAGCCAAAAAGAAAATGGAAACAGAATGAAAAAGGAGTAGAGCTACTGAATCCTTTGGCACAGGCCCTGAGGTTTCTGGGCATTGCCAGCAACCAGCCATGATCCCAGTGAAGGAGGTTTTGCACGCTTTGTGCAGTGACATGGAACGCATGGGGCCAGAACAAATGTCACTGCAGGGAGAGCAGATTCACAGTGCTCTTCAGCAAAATCTCACTTCTTTTCCATCTAATCTGTCTCTGCACCTTCCTACCTAACCTAAGACAGGCTATGCAATCATGGTCTCAACAAGGACTGATTTGCATGTCTGTGGTGGTTTGACAGGAAATATGTTTTCTGGAATACTGTGGTCAGGCCAATTGGTGCTCAGATTTTAATATTGGCACCTAATGTGGCCATTGGGACATTGGATCCGCCTCTGAGAACACGGGGTTAAAAGCAGGGCTCTCCCCTGGGAGGCTCTCTTGGGTTCCAGCGGGAAAGAGTTCGGGTCTCTCCCCCAGCCCAGCTGCTGGCTGGGCACGGGAGGAGGGGAGAATAGAGAGAGAGAGAGAGCCGGTGCCTGGGACTGTTACCTTGAAACTGGATAAACATGGGCCTGTGCCGGCAGCACGGCTGGGACGGAGATGAAGGGGGGGGGTGCAGCCAGCCGCTTGTAGGAGCTTTTAACCCCTTCTCAGAGAATGAGAACTTTACAGATCATTGACCTCTCCTAGAAGAGAGATAGAGTGGACAATGAAGAAGGAAATGGGCAAGTGTGAGGGAGGTCTGGGCAAGTGAGAGATGTTGGAAGAGTAGAGAAGAATCTTAGTGGGAAGAGATGATAGAGTGGCTTTTGCTGGACTCTTTTTGTATAGCCATGGACAGAACCATGTTCCTTGTGATACAGAGACTGCATCTAGGGGGAGGGCGATGCCTCAGAACCAAGAGGGTTCAGTGTTGGTACCCCTCAGCCCCAGGGGGTGAAAAATATGGGGGGGACAAATGTCCCAAAGTTGAGACTGTGCCTTTTTGGAGTGGGACGAAGCATCCTTAAAAGTCGACCCTAGAAGCAGCTCTGGTCCATGTTCAGTGGTGAGAGCGCTGGACATGAAAGGAAGAGGTCACCATTGGCACAAGAAGGACTCCTCCTCCTCTTGATGAACTGAGGATTGAGTATTCTGAAGGGTGGTGCCAGACCGAGAGTCGAAGATTTGGGGGATGTATTGTATTGGGAATTTGGTGGGGAGGAAGAGGAGATGTATTTGTGAAGTTTTCATTTTCCTTGTGTGTTTCTTTTTTTTTCCTTTCCCTTGTAGTTTAGTTAATAAATTTTTTTTCCCTAAGTGGGAGCCTGCTTTGCTTACTCCTGGTCACATCTCACAGCAGAAACTAGGGAGAGGGTATTCTCATGGGGGCACTGGCTTGTGTGCCAGTGTCAAACCATGACAATGTCATTTGTCTCTTCACACTTAGTATAGCTGGCAGTGCTGACCCCAGCCTCAGGGGCCAGGTAGCTCACATTGCCTCTTGGCCCTCAGAGGTACAAAGGGCTTGGTGGAACTCTGACCTCCAGAATACTAATCTAGGAGTATGACACTGAACATTCTAGGCCTGAAACTGCAGGAGTTGTCACAACCATCCCATGACTCAGTGCAATGCTACAGGCTTGGGGCAGAGTGGCTGGAAAGCTGCCCTTCAGAAAAGCAGCCGGGGGCAATGGTCTACAGCAGCTGATGAGCCAGCCTGTTCCCAGGTGGCCAAGAAGGCCAATGGCATCCTGGCCTGTATCAGCATTAGTGTGGCCAGCAGGAGCAGGGCAGATCATCCCCCTCTACTCAGCACTGGTGAGGTTGCACCCAAATCCTGGGGTCAGTTTTGAGCCCCTCACTAAAAGAAAGACATTGAGGTCCTGGCATATGTCTAGAGAAGGGCAACGGAGCTGGTGAAGGGTCCGGAGCACAAATCTGATGAGGCAGCTGGGAGTGTTTAGGGGTGTTTAACCTGGAGAAAAGAAGGCTCAGGAAGGACCTTATTGCTCTCTACAGCATCCTGAAAGGAGATTGGAGTGAGTGTGGTGAGGTGGAGGTTGGTCTCTTTCCACAGGTAACAAGGGACAGAACAAGAGGCCATGGCCTCAAGTTGCTCCTGGATAGGTTTAGAGTGGACATGAGGAAAAATTTTTTCACCAGAAAGGTTGCCAGGCTGTCCTGGTAGCATTTAAAAGATGTGTTACTTAGGGACATGGTTCAGTGTTAGGTTATGAGTTGGACTCAATTACTTTAAAGGTCTTTTCTAAGCTAAACAATTCTATCATTCCATTCTGCAACCAGGTAAGATTGATTGGCATACTTTGGTGCCAACTGCCTTGGAAAAAATCAAGCGTTCACCTATAAAAGTACATGCTCTCTGGATGTTTATTCAACTCCAGTTTATCTACATGAGATGTACTGAAGCAAAGCTTCACTAGTCTTTAGTGTGATTTAAATCAATCCTCCCAGAAAGCATGGCTTTGAATTCAGAACAGAATGTTACTTTCAGACTTACCTTTTTCTGTTTTGTCTTGTTCAGTTTCTTTTTCACTTTTCCCTAGAACATTAAAAATATAATTGCATTGAAATAAATTTATGCTAACATTTTATGATAGGAAAGAGATACAAGAAAATTACAATTTATACTCAAAACATAATTGAGCCAACAGGAATTTTTTGTTTCATTTTTATTTTTTAAAATAACCATAGATCATTTTCTGAACTATAGTTACCTAAAAGGTCTTTCCCTGCAGATGCTTCAAATATGACAATATTGCTTCCATCACAAAACATTTCACAGAATTTCTCCTCTAGATATTTAATAGATTTTGTTGATATACACTTACAATGCAAGCTATTTTGCAAGAAACAAAATCTGTTTACTAATTAAAAGATACTGGAAACACTAACTTAATACACAATACATTTGGTTAAATTGTGAAAAACCAAATCAATCAGGTACTTAAGTCTCATTTTTAGAAGTGACTTGGGCACTTGGAAGCTTTTGTCTTTTTTCAACTTCTAAAACAATGTAACAGGTGTTTTGCAAACATCTGACTGCAGAGGTAGATGTTAACTAAGCATCAGGACAGCCTGTAGCAAAGGCAAACTAAATCCTGGACAAAAATCATGTATGTGTATTTCATGACGATGGTAGATACAGAAAGATCTTCCCCCCCCCCCCCAAAACCACTTTTTGATCCTGCCCTACTCTACAGCATAAAAAGCATCTTCCCTCACAATTCTAACACTGTTATTCTGTTTCCATTTCCATTTTTTCCCAATAAGCTTCCAGTGTTTCCTCCTGATAAACTTAGAGAACACTAAATAGGGAGGTCTGTTGCCTTTTTAGCTAGTTACTATCCTCTTTAACATATAGTGGTTAATTTTGAGGTATTCTTACATATATAAAAAACATTTTCTTTAATTTCCAAGTCATTTACAGACACCTTCTCTGAATACTCAGTCTTTACTGCTTTTTAAACTGACTGCTCAGAAGCATTATAGTGTGAATATGACATTTTAAAATGCAGAAAAACATTGCATTTTTTAGTGAAGAAACTGGATTATGCACACACATGAAAGCAAATTTTTTAACACTCTAATTTCACCCTTTACTATAGGCTGACAACTGCTATTCCTGAATGTAGGGACACTATAACTCTAATTTATATTCAATACAAGGCAGAATGAGCATTAACTTGATTATACGGTAAATTAAATAAATATGGTCATGCTGAAAGTCATTCACCTCTTCAATTACATCATGAGATCTAGATTGTCAATTAAATTGTAAGGAATGACAAAAGATCTATAGGGTCAATTACATACTAGGAACAATTATTACTGTAGCAGTATATTAATGAAAGCATTGTGCAGTACTTCCTAAAACCCTGGCTTCTGTATTTTTTGGCACATATCATACAATCAATAAAATCGTTATATGTCATCCAAAACACTACATTTTAAAAAGAGCAACAATGCAGCCCCAGATGAAATAATAGTTTAGTTTTACAGTTTTCACACAAACCAGTTCATATACTCATATTTCTATTTTTACCACCTCCCATTACCATGACACATCATGCTAGTTACCCACCCATTTTCCACGTATCCTCTCCTTTATCGGCAACACTTGAGATTTTCACCTGACCTGTTCTCTCTACCTCATTCTAGGTCACTGGATAACCTGCTTCCACACCTTGTCCAATCTTGGACATTCATGTTACTTCTGCAACTTCTTTGCCATTACAGCAAGAAAAATGTATATGACCTCATCACTCTAAAGCCTGCTCCTATCTCCCATTTCTTGTCTGGCTTCACATATCTTTATTCCTGAGACTCATGCAACATAACCTACAGCCCTCTGTAGCTATTTATGCACTAGAATCAGTTCTCTAAAATCTCAGACTATTTTCAACCTGTATTCTGCTAGATTAGTTGCCATTGACTTCACCAAAGCCTCTCCAATGATATTTAAATACTCCCACTTTTCCTCCTATGTAGCTGCTTTTGAAATTCATCACAACTTGATCTTGTTAGCTCTGAAGCTAAGAATTCACACTTCAGTAAGAATTCACTTCAGCATCATATTCAGCACATATTGCTTTGTTCCTTCGACACTGATCCCTAGCATATTTCAATGGTGCAAAAGGTTTTAATTATGCTATTTTTGACAAAGGCTTAAAAATGTGCTCTCTCAAAGACAGGGATATGATAATAAATCTTGAGACTATTTTTTCATCAACTTAAACCAACTGTAGCTCAAGCAAACAAACAAAAAAACCTAGCTTTTCAAACCACTCTCATCCTTTATGCAATGTCTTCATATCCAGCAAAATAATTCAAAGCTGAAAATCACTGACAAAACAGTTTTAGCTAATCTCTGCAGGCTAGGAGTGCTATCAGTATATAACGAAGGCACCAGGGACTCCCAAGCAGGTTTCTACCAGGAAGAATAAATTTATTTTTCATATTACAACTAAATGTTTGACTGCATATGAGAACAACCCAAGTCACAATTAAAAATGTGTTTCAGACCTTGTAGATTTTACAGGAATCTCAATCAACACTATAAATGCCCAACACAATTTATTTACAGATATGTAATTTTTGAAACATGTAAAATTACAAATGATGTTCGGTTAAATCATCACATTTTTCAGTATCTTTACTATATGAAATCTTAGCCATTTTCTTTACTTCCTAGAAAGAAGTGCAATGATATGGTACTTTTTCAATTACAGAGAATGTTACAAAGTCACTTAAACTGTAGTAAATTGGCAGTATTAAAATACAACTTTAGTATTCTACTCTTTGCTTACTGCTATTTCTTCCTGTGATTTCAAAAAAAAAGGAACTGAATCCAAGATTTCATAGATTCACTGACATATAACAAGTAGGTAGCAATGTGAAAATATTAAGGAAAAGGTAATCTTCTGACTTTTTCTTAAACTACTATTCAGCAATACCAGACCATTAAAGCTATGGAGGTGTCTGAAAACTGAAAAGGTCAAGGAAGAATTTTGCTTTCACAGAAGTGCATGGACCTTATCAGATTTCTGGTTTAAACTATGGACCATAACCATAATATTCTGTATGCAAAACAGATATATCACTTTTCCCAGACATTTGTGTTTGTTAAGAAATGCTATCTCATCCATTATAAGTTACAAACAGAAATGATGTTTCATGGAAAAAATTCAGGCCTAGCTGGTTGCAGAATGTCAATACTCCAAAAAGACAATCACGACACAATTATAGAAGACACAGACCTTAGCATACTGTCTATTTCCTTCACATAACAGCAGCCAGAAATAAAATTAATTTATTTTACTTGCTACTTGCCCCTTGTAAACAATACTTTCAAATATATTTTTTAATATTCAAATTCACAATTAAAAAAATATTAATCAGTGGCTGAGTCAAATATTTATCCCTATAGCTAATATTTAATACATTTGGGAATAAATAATGACACTAGAACAACAAAGATATTCTTCTGTGTTTTATTGCAGCCAAACATTAAAATGGTTTAAATATACATATTTTTAATAGTCCACTTGACCTTGCTTAGCTTGGCATTTTTTTGTAAACATGAAGCACGTAAAATCACATACCCAGTTACAAAATACTAAAATTCAATCACAGCGTAATATACTCTCACAGTCCCATAATTCTACAAATAGGCTGCCACTGTTATATAAAAAGTCCTCCATTCACCATTCTAAAATAATTCCCAAGATATCTCACAAAATATGGCTTTGTAAAAATTATTGCTCTGCAATTCACAATCACAGGTAATTTTACTAGAATATCCCATCCCAAAACACATCACAGTCTAAGAGTATTATTGCTTTCCTGAAAAGTCTAAAGATACCACTTTGGGACATGTGTATTTGTTGATCAGATGTAACATATGGAGTCTTACTGACATCCCAAGCCCAAAACAAGGGCAAGCATATATGATGCCCCTTTCACTACAAATGTAAGCATCTAAAACCCTGACTTCAAAACGGTGTTACAGAAATTGAAAGTCTTCCTGTAAACCAAAAGGCAACCAGCTGTTAGGGTTACCAAATTGGTTTTTCTTTTTATAAATTTATCTTACTTTACTTCTCCTAAGGTCCTGTAACAGGCTTGGCAACTTCCTAAAATCACAGCAATTATTCCTGAGCCAAAAAGGAACACATGCAAAATATCAAAGAATAAAATATGTCTTTGTAATTGTGGAACAGCAGCACAGAACAGGTAAAAAGCACACCTGTTATATTAAAATTCTAAATCACTCACAGTACCTAAATTTCAGATGTACCATTTTTAAGAGCATTCATAACAGTAGGTCTTAAATTCTGACATCATATTTTTTTAAGGTTGAATTTCCAAGTACTTTTTTAAAATAAAATTTGCAAATCAAGTATTTATGCAAATTTGACTTTTAAAATAATTTACTGAATATAAAGCTTATTAAAGCCAGCTTTTGAGATCATTATATTGGTAGGTGAACCAAAATGGAATAATTTAACTGAATTCAACCTGATTCCAGCAACTCAGTCTTGTTGCAATCTCCACTGACTCTCGGTCAGGCTAGCATCTAGTAGTCTCGAGAAATTTTTGCTTGAAAAATTCAGATGAGCATAAATAAAAAGTGCTAATTCATGCATAACAGGTTTTTGAAAACTCTAATTTTGTAATCTGGCCTTTTACTAGTATGAATTAAACGCACATTTTATACCTTGTTAGGGTATTTTAAAAATCACCTGAAATTCATGTCGTTAACTTTTGACATAACATCAGTGCAAAAAGATATATGTCAAACTTCACAGCATAGTGTGTGCCTGATTAGTGTTCTTTAATAAAATGCAATTAGGCTGTATTCTATATCAGCAGTTATGAAACATTTAAAAATTCATAACATCATATGTTTCATTTGACCAAACTGCTCTGTACATACTGTATGAATCCACAACAAAAGATATATATTAAAATCTGAAAAAAATGTACCTGCTGCTATGTTATAAATAGAATATTACCAGTTGCTTAAACAGTACATGAAATGCAGCTCTAAGCTGTAACTTTGTCACAAACACAGAAGAAAAATAATGAATTCACTAAACTTGACCAAGGGAAAAAAAAATATCAGACAGGAATGTAAACTAAACATCCAAGTGTTAAAAATGCTTACTAAAATGACAGTTGGCTAAAACCCATTTACAACATCTTAGTGTTCATTCCCCAAACCCTGAACTGCTTGGTAATTACATCATAAGGTCTATTTCAACCATCTGCTCCCCTTTTGTAGCGTATGGTTAGGACTGGTCCTCCTGATGTAGGGACTTTTCTTTTGAAGCTTTAAGTATCTGAAAAAATAAGGGGAAATCTATATTAAAGGACCAACCAAAACACAACTTCCTCTAAAACAACAACAAAAAAATCTTAAATGCTAAAAAATGCAACTTTGTATCAGACTAGTTAATATAAAAAAGCTATAATTTCTAAGAGCTACTTTATTGAATATTTACAAAGTTGCTGTATAAGGTGGGAAACAAACTTTTAAGTATTTTTCCAGGCAGTAATTTTTTTATCACCATATGGCACTTTATTTACCTTGTAAAGAATATCTAGGCCAGGCCACAAATCCATTTAAATATTTTGATTTTGGTTTTGGTTTGGTTTTTACTGTTGGTTTCACTTTGGGTTTTATTTGTTAAAGTCAAAGGCAACCAGAAAAGAGGAGCCAGGGAATGAGGAAGGGTCAAGGTTCTAAAGTGGAAACTTCTCTACATATAAGGGGTTTCAGCAGTTGGTAAAATAAATGTAGAGTTTTAAAAATGGCAAGGATACAAGGCAAAGGGGAGGAGTGGAGCAACACTTAGATATTTTAAATCTAAACACATACAAGCAAATACAGAGAGTAATGGTATCCCCCAAACCTGCAATGTGTCCCTAAAATATGTGTCCAGCAAGTACCACTCTATCACAACCACTGCAATTTATGTGCCAGTGTAAAGCATGATTAGCCAGAAAATCCAAATCAGTAATACTTCAAGCTAGTTTATCAAACCATTAGTTTATAAAGTCCATTGGTTTATAAAAGTGCAGATTATAACAGCAGAAGTATCCTACATCTGGAAGAGAATACTGGCAATAATTTCAAAAGTAAACTCAGAGAATTGGAAAACCGGACTTACAGGTACCTAAGGATGTACTTGACTAGTATGAACTTTCTTGTGTGCCCTGAAGTCAGCAAAAAACTTTTGACTTGCACTCCAGCATATTCAAATCCCACACCCAGTGTTTTCCCTGGTGATATCAGAATGTTCCTAATAGCTAAATTCAATCTCTGAGCTATCTCCTGCTTTCTTTCCAAAAAACTAAGTTCTTATGTTTTAGCTAAAAACCAAACTACTCCAAACTTGATACAAACTGGTGCCACCATGCTTCAAATGCAGTTGCATAATTTAAACTACTAAAGAATAAGGAATGCATAGTGACATTCCTGAATTTCTTTTACACTACCTGAAGTTATGTTTGCTACTGCTTAAAGAACAGTAAATATTAGCTTTGAACAACTGATGAAATAAAATCACAAACAAAGAAGAAAGTCTCCTGACAACAAAATCTCCCATACTGAATCCTCCATCACAAAGAAGATATAAGAGAAAACCAGGAAACGTGAATGTCATAATCTGAGAGGAAAATTTGAGAGAGATGTTGCTTTCAAAATGAAATATTCAAATTAAAAAAAAAAACCCAGGTAAATATACTTAATAGCAGAAGAACTAATAATTTAATAGAATTTTATTTGTTGTCAGTAGTTTATGTCCTATGTTTCTTTTGTCAGTTTCCCAAAATGCTACTTGAACTTTATGTGTTGAAACAATAAGATTTTTAGGAAAAGTTATAAATACTGGTTCTTCTGCCTTCAGAGTGGTTCCCAGACAACTACACAAATCATAAGGATTCCTAACTTAGTGCAGTGCTCAGAATTTGTGCTGATCAAATTATTTTCATTTTCTACCTCCTAAACAAATGATCATGAACATTGTACTACATCTAATAATTACTTGTGTCTTTAATAACTGTAATAACTGTCTTTAAAACACATTTTGATTGATTCTCTTACTTTTTCCCTATGAAGGGAAGAAGAAAATAATTCCTTCCTTCGAGTGCTGCTGCTATTATGTGTTTACAAAAGCTGTGCCAGGATATATGTCAAGATAATTTTGTGATTTAAATGGTGTGTTGCACTAATTTTGAAAACAACCACAGGTAAAAAAAAGAATACATCTAAAAGATTTATTCAGAAATGCCTTCAATTTCCAAGTAGAACAAGCTATTTCTCATTCTAGCAGTGTTTGAAAATGGCAAGGAGTCTCTCAGTATCACAATACGACAAAAGGAGAGTGGATAACTAGGTTCAATTCTACCATCTTATTTGCAAATACATCTGCAATTAGAGGAGTGATCATTGCCCTCCGCTTGGCACTGGGGAGGCTGTATCTCAAATCCTGTGCTCAGTTTTGGGCCCCACACTGCAAGAAGGACACTGAGGTGCTGCAGCTTGTCCAGAGAAGGACAGAGCTGGGGGTGGGTCTGGAGCAAAGTGTCATAAGCTGAGGGAGCTGGCGTTGTTTAGCCTGGAGTCAAGAAGGCTCAGGAGGAACCTTACTGCTCTCCATAAATGTCTGAAAAGAGGTTGTAGCCAGGTGAGGGTCAGTCTCTTCTGTCAAGTAGCAAGAGATAGTTTGAGAAAGCAGCATTGACTTGCACCAGGAGAGGTTTGGATTGGGTGTGAGGAAAAATTTCTTCCCCAAAAGGGTGGTCAAACATTGGAACAGGCTGCCCAAGGAAGAGGTAGAGTCCCCAGCCTGGAGGCATTTAAAAGATGTGTAGATATGACGCTTGGGACATGGTTTAGTGGTGGACTTGCCAGTTTTAGGTCTAAAGGGTTAAGGGTCTTTTCCAATCTAAATGATGCTATGATTCAATGGCCTATTTTGAAATCCATCACCACTATATAAAACACCTAAGTTGTTTTTTTTTTGTGAAGGTAGAAAAATTAACTTACAGCTGCAAGACTGAGCCATAAATTACATTACAAAAAATTGATAGAAATATGATCCAAAACCCCAAGATTTCAAGTTGGCACTTCTATGCTGAATTGAATTTTAAAATAGTATCTTTAATTCAAGAAATCATCTCAATATCCTCAACTGACATTGTGTGGAGGAATTATCTACTGTTGAAATTTTGTAATACTTCTTAAGGGTCTTTTTGTTATTTTAACTTTAAACAGCAACCTCTTCTGAGAGAAAACATCTTTTCCTCTTCTCCAGTTCCAAATTAATGCATAACAAACTGAGTGAAGATTACCTTTGCTGAACTTCTTGCCCATACTGTCAAAGATAACTACTGTTTGTTCCTACACTGATTATAAGCTTTGGTTAAGAATACTTCATGTTCATTATGAAACAAAACACTTTCAGTTAATGCATCTATTAAATAATAGCTATGGCTTCAAACTTTCCAACACACCACATGGCTGTTGTGATAAACAGCTTGGAAAGACCTTGCAGACAACACAGTTATGCACCAATAGAAACATTTCAAACCACCTCAGCTAAGGTTCAGCATACAAACTCAAACATGAACTAAACTATGCCTCCAATCTGTACTGGACAACCACAAAAGGCCTCCTGCATTTTCATCACTTCTCTGGCTATTTTTGGCATGACTAAGAACCTACAAATACTGTAAGGAAGAAAAAAACAACAATGCAGAACTCCCTGGGCACTACATCTTGTAAGAGCTCCTGCATAGTACAAAGAATAACTAACCCAGAAAGAGAGTCAGGCTAACCAGCACAAAACAAAAATACAGCTGTTAGAGGTCTTGCATTGCAGGTTCTCTGATATACTGCCCTGAGATACAACTCGGTGTTCCACACAACACAACTAGTTTGGTACAGCCATCAAATTAGCAAACTGCAATAGTTAACTCCAAGAAATGCAACAATATGCAGTTCTTGAATTTAGAAGCCACTTATGTGTGCTAAAAATGGTTTTGGTAAAATCCATGTCTACTACTGTCAGGCAACAGATGGAAAAACTGGAAGTGCTCTTGTTCTTAAAATTAGTTATGCCAAGAAAAATGTGATGGCATGACAAAACAGTCCCTGTTTCCATATCAGTGCCCAAAGAATGTGTCACAGTCAGATTCCAATAGATCCAACTGACACACAGAGAAGTAACACTGTCATTGTCCATGATAATTGCTCTGGAGAGGAAGCACATGCATATTGAGACCTGAAATTGCTGTATTTCCCTTTCAAAAGTATTCAGTTCTATCTGAAATCATTAAAAATAAATTCTAAATTAAAACTACCTAGTTTATTTGGAATGCTTTTATATAACCCAGTAACTATCATTGGCATTTATCAAGTATAACAGAAAAATTATTGCTTCTAAACCAAGAAGCAACTTTGACAATAATGATATCCCTTTGCAAAGTAATTTGATTACTAATTTCCATGTAGCTACAGCTTCACTTTTTTAGGAAAAAAACCAAGCATCCAATATTGACTTACCTACTTGAACATCATCTGAATAATCTTCAGCTTTAACAGGATTTTCTGTAAATAAAAAATCTAAATGTAATTCAAACTCAACTGCTTCCCAAATATTTACAAAAAGCCCCCTTTTATTTTTTTTCCACAGTGACCTATTAAGACTGCTCTGTAATACTATTTTTGCAGAAGTGGGATGCAAACTTCTTCTTTGGCTAATTTTTTCCAAGAGAAAGACTCATACTTAAGTAGGCCAATGAGCCTATTGTAGGACTGTATAGTTTCAAAAACGATACTTCAGATTTCTGAAACTGTACTATCAAAAGCACACATATATCAGTTTCACATGCTACTACAGTATGGGCTTAGAAAACATCCATATATACCTATTATTTTTCTAGCTGTAAGTGTGAAATACTTGACTTCAAAATTCAGTTACTTTTTATTTCTATATGTATGTTTAAATTAGACATGTCACACATCACATAGTGCTACTATTGCTAACAGACTGAAGTCTGCACACATGCTTGGAAGGACACAGGCTCACCAGAAAAACTTCACAATAGCCAGGATGCTGGTTGTAAATAACAGGAAGAACTGAGGAGGGGAAATACATTCTCTGATTTGGGAAGCCCATAAATAAAGAGCTCAAAGCTTAGGATACATTCCACTTGATTCCTTACATATACCCTCTTTCCTGAGTATGCACACCTGACTGGCTGATGGGAAACAGAGCATGGAAAAGATATTTTCAGTTCCATCATATAACCAAATACGGTCATTTTTATCGGTACCAGTTTTTCTGTAAAAAAGCACTCCTGACTTCTAAAACTGAAGAGTGCTTTCTAAGCCATTAAATATGTCATTAAAAAGCCCAAGATGCTAGATTCCAAGAGCACAGACATATTTGTCCTTGAAAGAAAACAACTGTAGAAAAACTTATTAATGTATTTTTATTGCAACATAGAATCTTATTCCATAGTATTTATCATTCTCATTTATTAATTTTTTAAAGTAGCAAACGCATGGAAAACACAATATACAAACCTGATTCCTCTGGTTCAATGGACACATCATCTTCTGTTTGCTTACTTTCTATTCCTAGATAGAAAAGAAGTGTTGAAAGTTATTCACGTTACATTCATAATTTTGTTTTTATCCCAGCAACCACACAATTTAATTAGTATCAAACAAAAAGGAATACTTAAATTACAAACTAAAACAAGTTCAGTTAACTGAAGAGTAGGAAAAATGGTACTAAATGCATTTCACATCCAAAAGTTTACCTGCTAGAAGTAGGACTTCTACTGCACACACCAGAAGGATTTTAGTTACAATTGTTGTTTGTGTGAAACAATATGTTATCTCTTTTAATCATAAAATAATGCATTTGTTAAAATTGAAAACCTAAATAAATATAGCATTAAATCCTACACACAGTGCTCAGACTAAACTGTTTAGATCACTTTCCTCTAGCTGACTCAACCAACATCATGTTTGAGAAAAACTTCTTAACAAAATTTTAAACTTCTTAGAGCAGATCTTTAAATTACATTTAACACAGTACTCATTTAAAATTCTTCAAGAACAATACAGCAAACAAAAATTTACAACATAACCTTTCTGAGTAGCCATGTGGGAAATTACCAGAGAGCTCCAATTTGAGCAATGGAATAAGCACTTCATAAAAATGCCATGAAGTTCAACAAGACCAGGGTCAGGGCAACCTCCAAAATCAATGAACACTGGGGGAAGAAGAGATTGAGAGCATCCCTGTGGAGAATGACTTAGGTATTCTGGTGGATAAAACACTGGACATGAGCCAAAAGTGTGCACCCCCAGCCCAGAAGGCCAACTGCATCTGTGGATGCATCTAAAGAGGAGTCTGTTCCCAGATCCCCTACAGAGTGCTGCATCCAGCTCTGGAGTTTTTAGTACAAGACAGACATGAACCTGTTAGAACAGGTTCAGATGAGGTCCATGAAGATGATCAGAGGGCTGGAGCACCTCTCCAAGGAAGGCAGGCTGACAGGCTGGGACTGCTCAGCCTGGACAAAAGAAGACTCCAGTGAGACCTTTCCACAGGTTTCAATAAGGGATCTTGTAAAAGAGATGGAGAGAGATTTTTTTTACTCATACCTGTAGCAACAGGACAACAGATTTAGAAGTGAAAAAGAGGAGATAGAGATTGGACATAAGGAGACTTTATATGATGAGTGTGGTGAGACACTGGAACAGGTTGACCGGCGCAGTAGTGGATGCTCCATCCCTGGAAGTGTTTAAAGTCAGGCTGGACAGAGTTTTGAGCAAGCTGACTAAGAATAAGATGTCCCTAGACATGGCAGGGAATTTGAACTAGATGATCTTTAAATATCCCTTCTAATCCAAACTATTCCACTCTTCTATTCTCAGCTGTGTTTTTGTTTTGTTATTTTTTTACAATTATATTAATAAAGTATAAGTGGAAGAAAAAAGCTTTTTCAAGCTATAAAATTTCATACCTGAGAGGTCTTTAGCAATATCAAAATCTTCATTCATTTCCTCTATAAGTATAAAAAGGAAAAAAGTGTATAATCAGCTTGGTTTTTTTAAAATCTGTTTTTCAAACATAACTATTTCATCAAAACACTAAGATCACAATTATAAAATATATACCTGGCCCTGTGGCTTCATTCACCCCGTCCTCAACAGCTAAGAATACATTCAATTTGGAGCAATAATGAAGTCAAGCCCTCAAGCAATGGAACTTACACACTACACAAAAGAACAGAGCTAGCAGGTTGACATGTTTACCTGACATTAACAAGCAGACACTTTGATGAATTCCAGGGGAAAAAATACACCTTAAATATTCTTTTCTGCTTCACTAAATAGCTCTTCTATTCATCAGCTAGTTATTTCAATTGTACCTTTTCAACAATTGTTGCCTGGATTATGATAGGATAACTGAAATTTTAAAACCACTTCTTCATCTTTCTAAATACATTCAAGTACTCCCATGTTCTTGCTTTGCAGCATCAACTCCATCTCCTAGACATAGTGAAAACCAACCAAAAAACCTGCATACCTATAAACTTTAAAAGTCTTATTTGGATAAACATGCAATTAATTTGTGAGTCCTAATTTCTTTCTTGAAGCACAACAAAGGAACTCAACAACTTAATGGATTCTACAGAAAAAATAATTTATTTTTGTTTTCTCTTAATATGGCACTTTTTAAATTCATTTGACTGTCCTCTTAAGATTATGATAACAAAGGTGACAAAACAGATTGTTACCGTTTATTTGCACTAGAGAACTTCTTGACTTCCTTCTAAACTAAATGATTGTGGGTTTTTTTCAGTCAGCTGTCTGAGATGACCCTCAAAAGAGCAGGCATTTCAAGACAACAAAGTATACAGAACTCAGAGAGAATACTACAGACAAATAATTTGAAATTACTTCTACTAATTAGACAAAAGTTCCAGCAAGAGGTCTGCATCACAGCAGAGCTAGCACTGACAGCCTGTACATTTTGAATGATCTTCCACACTGGTTGCAGGGTTATCAGGAGGGCTCATTACAAGAAGCAGTGTCTGTGATGAACTACTGTGGTCCAGGTGTCCACTAAAAGCCTCAGACTCTGTGTCAGCTGAGACCTTCAAGATGAATCCTCAAGGATGGCATATTAGAACAAAGTTTCTCAGTTCACAGTCAAAAATCTGACTTCATAACGATACAGGCTGCAATGAACCTTTGCCATAACTAGCAATGGCATGACTGAAGGTCACACACAGATTGTGTGCTTCAATACATATAAACAGCAAGATTAAATCTATTATCTTTATGCTAATTTGCCTAAAATATTTTTTGTGTATATATATATAGGTATATACCTGTATCTTGAGTCTCAGTCTGCTTTTCATGTTTTGGTTCTGAAAGGAAAGAAAAATAAAGTTCCTGGGTGGTTGATATGCATGAAGTATTCTAAAAATTTGGTTAAACATACAGTTATTTTGTTAATGACAAAAGCAAAAGCATTAAAAAAAACTTTCCCTGGTTTGAGGGCCTGAATAGATATATGAAGCCTTTCTGGAGCTTGTAGTAGAAATTCTACATTAAAAACCCCAAACCATATGTGTACATATAGCTGAAATTTCAAGACCTTCTATCACACAGATGAAATGTTGAAAACAATTGCAACAAATCTATCATTCTGTACAGTTGCTGCAATTCTTCTACATTCTTAATCTTTGCATAGATTTAATCTTTGCACAGTCTAATTTTTGTAATTCTGAAGAAGAAATAGATCAAGAATATTCATTATTTAATTTTAGATAATGTCTGAAAATAGACAAAATGCTATCCATTGTCTGAATTTTCAATATACACTTACTGTGAATTTCAGACTGAAAAAGGTTTGTTCAGTTTGGATAATGTAATCATCTAACAGGTACTAATCCTCATCTGAAAAAGGCCATTTACATAACATTAAAAAAACAAAAAAAACCCCCACCTTTATATTATCGTTGTATCATTTAAGATATTGTTGTATGTTACTAATTGTTGTGTGGCTCTCCCCATACTCCTTTGAAAAAGAGTTCTTATAGAATATCCTTAAAAAAACATTCAGAACTCTTTCTTTCTAATGAAGATCTCAAGGTTGCTTTCTTTCTCTAGTTTCATGGCCAGAAAATGTAGGAAACTCTTCATAAAACTGGAAGTTATGTACAATGACTGAGTTCTTGTATTCCAAATGCTATGATCAATCATTTACACCCTCCACTGTAGGCACTTATTTCCACTAAAGAATTTTTAACATTAGCAGTAACCTCAGTGATGTGATTACAGCGATCCTATTAGAGCAGTTCCTGATCTGAATTAAGAACCAAGCCTCACAAAGCCAGAGTCACAAAAGAAATTGGACTGCTCTGGCCAGCAATCATCTTGCACTGTCTTTAGCTTTGAGAACTCTAGAAAGCACCAGGATTGAAGAAATTATTTCACCAGAAGATCTTGCCAGAAGAGGGGAAACGTGTGTTAGAAATGGGGAAGAGAAATTGACTCAAAGCAGTACTGCTGATTTCACAGACAACTGCATCTGAAGGCTTTAATGTGAATCTTCTTGTGGGGTTCAACTGCAGTTTTGGAGCCCATGCCAAAACCACAATCTTCACATTTGAGAGGAAGGATTTCAGATCTCCACAATGGCCTCCAAGCATTCTCTCACTTCAGAAAAACGGAACCAAAATCTCTCTTCTCCAAAAACAAAGTGAATCTGTTTCACTTTCAATCCAACCAAAACCATGTCAAAAGGTACAAGAAAGATAGGCCTAGAGACAAAAGGGATGAAAAACAGGTGTAACTGCTAAAATGGTGTCTAGCACATGAACATGCCCTGAAACTCCATGGACTGAACTCAGACTGAACTGAGAAGGAAAAAAAATGGTGTGTGACAGAAAGGCAGCCTCATCTCACTGGTCTTTTTCTTCTCCACTGCTCCAGGCTGGAGCTCTGAAATGAAATTCCTCTAAAAAGTACAAAGGACGCATTGTGCTTTCTCTCACAACCAGAATGCCTTCAAGGTGGAACTTGAAAGCAAGGTAAAATTATGTTGTGAAAAGGCAAATTTTATCAAGAGGAAAGCAGTTTTCCATGGATTATGTTGAACTGTGGAAATAATCTACTACATAAAGAAGCTTGACAATTTAATAGCCAAGAATAATAGTTTTTTTGACAGTCACATGCTACCTTACAATTTCTTTTTGAGAAAAAGAATGGAAGTTCCTATTCTCCTTATTGTCCAAATCAGAGGACTGGCAAGAATAAAGAAAGTGTAGGGGGATTTATCTGATACTATTTAAAACTCTCATTACAGTCCAGAGAGGCACTGCTGCTTCCTGAAGTAAATGAATCACTGTATTTTGTGAGTCACAAAATACAGTGATTCACTGTTACTGTGTTGGGGTGCCAGAAGAGATTGCAGAATATTAAATGCTTTCGGAACTGATTTAAAAAAAAAAGCTGATGCAATTTACTTTGTAACCTTCCTGATCAACTTAGTCAAAAAGGAGATATAGATGTCTCTTCACAAGGGCATGGAAGCATTTTCTGTTTGTGTTACCACCACATATGAAAGAGCATGAAAAGAAAAGATTAGAAGTTGCACTTCTTCATATCAAAGTGTGAGAAGCAAGAGAAGTGATTCTTGATTAGGAATTGATCATAAAATAACTATGTCCTGGAAAGGCAAGTAAAAAATAAGCCCTGGGAAAAACCTAGAGTCACTTGCCTTTCTATCCGATTACTGCTGAGGCATTTTGTCAAGGGCACCATAACTGAGGCAAATAATTATTTTCTGCACAGGCTAAGGACACCTTTGGGCCACTGAAAGTCTTTCAGTGGAATTTTGACTTCTATCCCAAAGGAGGATGTTGGAATTTACCTCCTGATAACAAAGAATGTACCTCAAGGTTTTCTGTTGCAAATATTTGGAAGAAACCCTGTCCTTTGCTCAGGTTACATAAACATGGGAAATAAACAAGAGTGCCTTAAAGGTATGTTTAACTCTTCTGAAGTGTGGTAGTCTCCAGAAGGATATCACAGCGGGAATCACAATCACACACCTTTGTTTCAAGGCTGTGACTACTATTCTTCTTGTTTACTTTTTGATTTGGTCTCAGCAATCATTAGCAAATCATCAACCAAATCAAACTAAAATGGTAATTGCCAAAGAACTAGTAGCAGAGACAAGATGAAAAGGTGATACTGAGCTAAACAGATGCAGTAAACCACATCTGACCTGGGCAGGATTTCACAAGGAAAAAGGCATGGCAAAGCCTTCAACATTCTTCTTCCACATATGTACAAACTATGGCATTAGGACCAGCATGGGAATATAATGAGTATGCATACTCTACATTTGGACCAGTGTTAAAAGACTGATTGACTGATTACAAACACTGGGAGTTTGAACAGACAGCCCAAAATCTTAGCTGAGAACTTGCAAAGTAATGTGGCAGCATAGGAATTTTTTTTTTTTTAAAGTAATTCCACTTGCATATTAACAAAAGATTTTGATCCTGTAATTTCACTAAATACAGCAGCATTCATACCTTGGTCTTCACTGTAATCTTCATGCACTCTATCCTCTGTTTAAAGAGAAAGAAAAACGAGGAGGAAAATTAATGGAATTTTAAGACAATAAATACACATAAACAATACAATACAGTGTCAAGATTATTCGGTTAAAAAATATTTGAAACTATAGTAGTTCATATAGTAATAAAGTTAATAAAAGTGCAAAGGTGAAGATTTCTAACAGATCCTGTAGAAGAGCTGATTGATTTTCTGGCATCAAAGGATAGACTTAAAAAAGAAAGCAATATCAGCAGGCTTTCTTATACGGTTCATAAATATTCATAAATATTTTGATTCTGAATTATTTATAAATTATTTATATTTACAGCTAACTTCTACAGAATAATTTCAGCATCTACTTGTTATGGCTTACTTGCTTTTAAAAAAACTTAGAGATACTACTTTCTTCTTGACATCACACTATCAACAACATCTCTGGCATATTTAAATTATTTTTTATCCACAAAATCACTTCTATACAATTTAAAATACCAATACCCATTCTCCTGGAAATTCAACCCTCAAAATATTATTCAGCCCATTTGGCTGACATTACAGTGATGTAGTACTCATGTAGGCTTTAGCATCATTTCCTTAGGAAGTTATTATGTCTACATTTTTAATTTACATTCTGAAAAAATATTACCTAGAAGCTCCAAAGTCTTGTGTGTTGTTTGTGGTTTGTTTTCTTTGATTGGTTGGTTTGGTTTGCTTTTTTTTTTTTGGTATGTGATTGTCTTGGTTTGGGGCCAAAATTCAGTGAATCTTCAATAAAAAGAAAGAAGAGTTTTGGACTGTACCTGCATAATGTTCCACAGCATCTTCTGGCATTATCTCAGAGTCACCTTAAATAGAAATATTTAATATTTTATATTCCAATTGAATATTCATGCAACAGCTAAATAACACAAGAGAGCTTAAAAAGGTCGCATACTTAGCTCAAAAATGAAAGAAACAATCATACTGACTTAAGACTACAATATCTTATTTGAAAGTGACAGCTGAATTATAAAATACAGACAGGAACTACACTATATGCATAAGTTTATGCATATTTGTATTTAGGCTTATAGTTAGGAATATAAGTATGTGTTGAAAAATCAATCCATTGATCAGACTGGGAAACTCCTGACAGAACAAAATACTTATGTAAGTATTTGTAGATTGGATTCATGGAGTGCTATGCTCACAAATGTAATGGTAACAGTGGCATAAAAATCAGGCCTACTATCTAAAAACCATTTGAAAACAAAACTGTGAAGAAACAGTCAATATGACACATCACTTTGTAGCACATTTTAAAACGTGTGATTTTATTATCATTTGAAGTAATGAAGATTTACAAACCTGGAGTGTCTGGATCGCTTACTCTCTCTTCCAAATCTGCAACATAATCATCTAAGGCTGTAAATTAAATATGAACAAATAAATATCTTGAAATTAAAAATATGAAATATGTTTACTATTTCGTTGTTTTAATTTGTATCCATAATGAGTCTGTCAATGGCTAAATGTAGCTGCTTAGCTGAAAAGTGAAAAACTAAAACTCTATATACTAACACTTGCAACTTGACACATGGCAATCTAATGGAAGGTGTTGGGCCACTCTCTCTTCCAGCTTTCTGCTATACTCTCCGTAGGAAAACTATGTAGGGGGATAGAATATAAGAAAATAAAGATAGTGTAAAAAGTAATCTTACCCCTAAAGAGTTGCAGCTGAGCCAATTATCAAAGATTAGGAACAGGCCTGACTTTAACAGGCCACAGCTGTAACCAATGAGAAGAAGAGTGCTATAAAAGAGTGGGGTGGCTGGGTGAGTAGGGAACTGGAGTCAGTTGACTGCTTTGTGAAGAAGAAAGAGTCAGTGCTCGGAGGAGCTGCCCCCAAGAAACACCAAGAAAGTATGAAACTTTTGCGATAGGAGAAAACAGTATGGAAACCCTGTGATAAGATGACAACAAAACTAGAGCAATGAGAGCCATTGGTCTCTGTCAGTATTTTTTAAATGCTGACATATTTTTATATGAATAAAAAATGCAAACATCCTCCATCTTCAAAACTGTGAAGTATCTTCTTTACTAATGTGCAGGAGGCTTCCTTGGTGATGGATCTATAGAAGATGGGATATGAACCAGAAACTGACCTTGGACAATACATACTTTATTTTTGTCATCTCAGAGCAATTTACTTCCTTTCATTACCTACCTAAATTTGGGGGTTATTTTCCTGTATAACTACAATTCTTTTCAATGTTGTTAATATACTCACTATGACGCATCTGAGAAAACACAGTAGTGAAGGTAGAGTAGCTTATCCTTTTACTTTGGAAGTATAATAGCTTGGATTCTAAACCAGTTATCCCACAAACAGTTTGGAAGAAATAGTTTTAGCTGTATCAAACAAATACAACTATTTTTCTGTCACATCTGTGACACCAAACACAACTGCAAAGTCTAGAGCTAACACTGAATCAAACATAAGAAGCCTGGTACAAATAGAATTCAATGTTTAATGTAAATGCAAGAGACTGTCCATACTGTAAAGAAACATGGTTAGAATCCTGAAGAAAATACTTATCGGACAGTAGGGAAATTTTAATATCCACTTAATGCTTCTTCATCATGGGAAAGATGAGCTAATGTCATTGTACATGGTATCAAGCATAACATCAAGATGACTATAAGGTAATCAGATTAGTCCAAGCCAAATTTCAAAAAGCTTTCAAGATTAATTAGGATGTGCAGAAAGACAGAACAAGCATAGTTCAGAATTACATCCTTGCTGTTGACTCACTCTCTGATAGCAGAGTTAGCCACAAAGAACAAACAGTCCTGAAGGAAAGGTACAAAAAACTGGATGCTCCTAATGCCAAGAAAAATATTCTAGAAGAACCTTAGTAATATAGACTGTCTGAAGACAATATAAGCAATAAATCTAATCTCTCTTTTTAGACTGTACAACCACAGATCATTTGCCTACCTAGTCCCCAATAATACATAACAGCCAGGAACACATAGTAAATAAAATGTTTTTGCACCAATGAAAGCAGTTTCCATACCTGTCATCTGTTATTTGTAATAAAGATTTTCAACAGCAAGTATGATACAGTCATCTCAAAGCAAAATTCTCCAAGACAAAAACAACTAGTTATTGAGAGAAAAAGACCAAATTCAAAAGGATCTATTTCTAAACCAGTCTAACCTTTTCTATTTTTCTCTCTCAAATAATTTGTTATATTGAGGCAGAAAACCGTTATTACCAAGTACTGAAAAACAAAATGATACCTGGAATTTCGTATGATTCAGACTCCACTGCTCCAATATCCTCCACCATAGGATCAGCATCTGAGAAATAAATACATTTGCACAAATTTTAACATTTTTTAAATCAGTAAACAATAACACCAATCAGTAAACAATAACACAGATATTATGTAAGAACAGTAATATTTCTAAGCTGTAATTCTAAGCAAATTTCCCCTAATGGCAGCAGGATATGTATACATAGACTGAATAAAAGTTACTATTTTATTTATATACAATATTGAGCATGTGTCTATATGAATAAATTCTATACTCATTTTCTCAAAAAAAGAAGACACTCCACAGAAATTTCTGAATAAATTGGAGGAAAGAAGAATATGTTCATTTTGCCTTCTTAATTGCAAAGACTTAAAGTAAATGGAATTTGAATTTCTCCTCTAGTCAAAGTCTTCTACTTTGACTTGTGCTGTGGGATGAGTAAGAGAGATACAGAAACAAAGAGGTTTAATAGACTCAGACTGAAGAGTTTGCTTGTGAAGAAAGAATCTCAGTGCACTTCCAGACATCAAAACTTTTATATGACATCGATAACATGGGTTTTATCAAAAGGTATCAAGAGATATTAAGAGATAGGTAAAAATTTCAACAGTACAAATAAAGAGCATTCAGAAAAATTTCCCCCTAGTTGGATTTAGATCATATAACTGCTTTAATATTTTGACTTCAATTTTCATCATCCAGTAAATGCCCCAACATGACAAAATAGGAGCATCTTTATATGATGTATTCATCTCTGCAGGACTTTAATTAATGCTCTTAGGGAGCCATATTTGAATGAAAGAAGAATGAGAATAAAGTATAGAAAAGACAGTGTTAATAAACTTTCAAATTCAGTTTAATAAACCCAAAGGTCCAGAAGCAGACTCCATACAGGTTTTACTGATGGGGAATGAACACACCAAGAAGCACTTGGGGGTGCTGGTAGATGAAAAACTAGACATGGAACTCATCTGCAAAGGTGTGAGAAAAGGCTGAGAACTGAGGTTCAGCCTGGAGGAAAAAATACTCTGGGATGACCTAATTGCAGCCTTTCAGTATCTTAAGAGGACAAAGAAGCTGAAGAGGGATTTTTTTTACAAGGACATGTATTGATAGGAAAGGGGTTCTGGCTTCAAACTGAAAAGGGAGCAGGTTTAGATTGTATATAAAGTAAAACTTCTTCACTGTCAGGGTGATGAAGCACTGGAACAGTGCTTCAGGAAACAGTTGCCCAGAGAAGCTGAGAATGCCTCATTCCTGGAGTGTTCAAGGCCAGGCTAGATGGGGCTTGGAATAATCTGGTCTAGAGAAAGGTGTCCTTTGTGCCAGAAGGGTTAGAACAAGGTGATCTTTAAAGCCCCTTTCAACCAACACCATTCTATATGATTATATTCATGCCTCTACTGAGAAGAGATATGCATATTGGAGCACAGAATAATTTTGTTGAAAGCCCATAGAGTAGCAATTAATAATATACAATTATCTGGATTGCAAAACACATAGCAATAAAATATCCCATTTTGACTTAAAATATATGCATTTGCTAAATAATGCTGTGGTTGACACTTCCTAAGGCTCTGTTTTAAGCAGAAATTACAAGTCCAGGTTTTAATGAGACACATTTTCATTTGTTTGGTTTGGGGTTTCTTTTATAGCTTTATTTTAAATGTATTTAGTCATTCAGATACCTTTCTGAACTGAGTCTGGTGTCTCATATGCTTCTGAAATTTCAGTTTCAAATTCTCTGAGCATGTCATCTGTTGCAGGA
The DNA here is from genome assembly GCF_037042795.1 of Molothrus aeneus. Lineage (NCBI taxonomy): Eukaryota > Metazoa > Chordata > Aves > Passeriformes > Icteridae > Molothrus > Molothrus aeneus. Next base: position 116,478,447 of record NC_089646.1, read on the forward strand.
GCTTCAAAAGTTTCTCCATGTATTTCTTCCTTTACTTGCCACTGGTCACTTACACTTTCATCTACATCTTCATGTCTCTCTCCTAATCAATAATGCAGATTGTTAGTGAATAAATTGAATACATTCTCTTTGGTATATTCTATTGCCAGCAAATATTCAGTCCTCAGTACACCCTTTGTGCTTTCCAGCTAGTCTCCAAAGGAAATGGGGAGTTACAGAAAACTTGTCTGCACAGTCCAGCATTAAACCCAACTTGCCAGGACCTTCTTTGCTCACCGTAAAGGCCAACTCTGCCCTGTCCACTCTTGCCCTCTATACAGTGTTTTGAGGAAGCTTTTGTTAAATAAATTATTTCAGCTATTACTGCCAAACAAGTCTGGGTAAGAAGACACAGTTTTAGGATTTGGACTGAACTTTCTGAATTTTTTTGAAAATGACAAATGAGCTGATTTGAATGTTTTATGCAGGCAAAAGTGCTTAAAGTGCATACCAAAACCAGACTCTGAGATTCATCTATCCTATGGCAGTATTTATAAACTCTTCAGTGATTTCTAAGTGTTAATACATTACCAGGATGGGAATGGAGAGCTTCATGAAGAACAGATTGAATCTCCTCTTCCAATTCTATGTCAGCAGTCTTGTGCTCTAAAAGGATTATAAATTGCAGTGAAGTTAAGCGCAAAAGGCAAAATCTAAACATTAACTCAAGGCTTGCAGCTTTTAGTAGGCTCCATAATGTTCTTAATCCCTTTCACAAAGTTCCCTAGAGACTGACCTGGTGAACCTCTGCAACTCACACAATTAGAAAAACAAATTTGTCTTGCTTATTTTCCAATATAGAAAGTATGCAACAATCACATCAGATTCGTCCATCTGAAGATGAATTGGAAGAATTTATCTACACTGCATTTTTTCACATATATTTTTCCAGGGGTAGTAACAACATCAGGTAACTATTCAAACCAAGAACTCTCTTCTAAGGAATTAATTTACTAATACTTTCATCCATTATCTTCCTACAATTTAGGCAGCAGCACTAGGAAGTCATATTTGACAACAAAATGTGAGTTGCAGAAGTAGGGTCCTGTCAACTTTATAAACAGGGAAAATAGATACATTACAGTATCAAGGTCTTGTTCTGCTACGAACTGCCAGGAGAAATCACAAACTGGTTTCATGGACAAGTGATTGCCATACAACACACCAGCTCAGGACATAATAGGAATTTGTATGAAGTGTTGTCTTCATATAAATGTCCTGAAATTAACATTGAGAAACCCTACAATGACACATCTGACAAAAAAGCTGTAAACCAGGTAACAGCTGCATTTTCAAATAAGGATCCAAAATGGCACCAGTTACGAAAAACTGGTCTCACAAAACCAAAAACCACACACACATAAAAAAACCCACCCAACCAGGAAACCATATCTTGATATATTTTATAATTGATATCCTAAGAAAAGTAATGCAAGTCTTTTGAAGCAAAATCTATATTCCATAGATTCCACTGGCCATATGCTCCAAATTTATATATTTATGCATCAGGTTCACATAAACATCACATAGGACAAGCCTCTTCAATAACATGGAAAAAACATGTACTCTCTGAATAACACTAATGAAAATCACTCATGTGAAATGTGACGTGTAAAATATTTATTCTTGAATCCCTCTAAATGGTAATACCTTCCACTAATAGAATAGGGCTTTAGAAATGTCTAGATTATTTTTTTAACAGTAGGAGCTCCATTTATTGTATTTATTATATATTAGTAGTTTTAGCAGAAAAGTGAATACTTTATTATCTTACTAAGTTGGTTGTTGAGAGGGTTTTGTTTCTTTTTAAGGTGAAGAATTTGCTGTTATTCTGGCTGGATATAAGTTGGAAATCAATCTAAACCACAACCATACATCATCAGAAAGTTATTCTGATGTGATGTGCCTACAATAGTAACCATGAAATTTTAGTTTTCACGGTCAGTGATTTATACAAAGTTATAAACAATGATTCCTGTTAAATAAACTTCAGTAAAAAAGCAACACAAAATCTATAAAAGAGTTTGCATGTTAATGACACAGAACTATAGTTCAAGTGAAGTATCATGTCTTTTGTTTCATCTAAAATTGACAAAAGGTCTTACCTGATTCGACATACGACTTTTCAGCAGGCTGGACAGTCTCCTCAGATTCTGGTGATGCTGGCTGTGCTGGGACAGATCTTTCTTTAAGGCCTGCATTTTTCAGTTATAAAGTTAACTTTATGCCCTTTTTGAATTGATTCAGTTATAACATAAGAAAGTTCTTTCAATTAAATTAACTGATGTTACACTCTCCAAAAATGCATTCAAACAATCACAATTACAGGGTTGTCATAATATACAGTGATATACAAAAAGACTAAAGCATATTCAGATAGTAAACAAAGATGTTTAGAAGACAAACATAGAATGAGGAGGTAAAAAGGGACAGAAATTTAAGCACTTGCTTTTATTTCAAAGTAACTGAACAAATGACTATGGTATTCTCAACATTTATTCAGTATCCAGTAAAAAAAAAGGCAGCAAATTTTTCTCTGTTTCTGCCCTAAAATAAGTGGCAAAAAGTGCTTCATATGATAAATTTTACAGGTTCTATGAAGAACTAATTTGAACTTTACAAAAAGCTGCACATAATAAGAATTACTTAAAATTCATGTGCTACATCTTAGAAGACATGATTAAGATTAGTTTGACAACTAAATGACTATCGAAAAAGTATGACTGATGCAATTTTATCACTAAGATTGTGACTTTATCACAGTCTCTTTCTAGATCAAAACACAATGAAAAGAAAGCAATCAATAAATGCAACGATCAACACCATCATCATGGCAGGAGATAAAGATACAGCTAAAGATCATGTCTCATCTTAAGACACCATATGGTCAAGAATGTGTTGGTATTAGACTAATTCTCCTCTCAACTCTCCTTTAAGAGGGTTCAAGCAAAACTTCTACAAGAGGTTCAGACTGGGCATAAGAAAAAACACACCCACAACCCCCCTCCTCTATGAGGGCACTGAAATCAGTGGAAAGGACTGCAGAGAGGCTGTGCATTCCCATCCTTGGAGGTTTGAAAGACCACACTGGGAAATGGCCAGAGCAACCTGGTCATTCCTCTGAAATGACCCTGTTTTGAGCAAGATGTTGGAATAAGGATCTCCCAAAGTCCCTTCCAAATGGCATTTGCTCATAATCCTACATCCAAGGTCAATTAAGGTAAGACTCCCTTCTCAACAAACACCACTGCCCAAAGCAAACTAGTTTTTCAACAGCTGTATATATGGAAATCAATAGAAAAGATAGAATGTAAGAAAGCAGAGGCCAAACTATAATGAACACTCCTGTAGTACTAGCAATCTTGTAAGAGCAACTCTTAAGTGGATAAATATATTTCAAGTAAGTACAGTTAAAAATAGTAATTACCACATTTCTATTGGAGTCAAACATATCTCAATGCAAATTGGACTAATATGTCTCAAACCAAATTTGTGTAGAGATATAATTTTATGCATTGTGAGAAAAGCATGTATTTATTTCAAGTAATGGTGACAGGATAACAGAATCAGGTCTATCTTATTATTTAATATTATTTAAATAAATTATTTTATATTTATATTATTATTTAAATTTCAATTATTTGAAGATGGGTAGTTGGGCTGCATCCAAAAGTAGTGTAACTAAGAGTCCACCACTTTGGAGTCAAAATGAGAAGCTAAAGAAAAATGTCAAATTTACACTTAATTTTTGGCCAATTTTCTTCTGTCATTAAAAAACCACCCACTTAGAATATTAAAAAATATTATTAAGACATTCATCTTTTCCTGCAGGACTATTAATGGCTACAAGATTAAGAAGTTACTTCCTTCTACAATCATCTTAGGATGGAGACAAAACCAGTAAGTCATATTAACTGCTCTCACACTCCAGAATCCATAAGCATGGAAACAGCCACCTTGCTTTCACAAACACAGTTCAGTTACTTTACACATACACTGCTTTAAATAAGTTTTTGTATCTTCAATAAGCCACCCCCATGTTCAGATCCACATACTCTGCTTCATGAACAAAAATGAATTCAAAGCATTTCAAAAGACAGCCAATACTCCACACCAAACAAGAACTATGGGTACTTAAAAGGAAAGAAGGAACCAACAAGAGTGTCTTTGTTTCACTTGCACATTTCTCAATTTAACCTTCAAGCTTTTTATACACGTCTATTGTGCTTAACAATGATTTCCATTCAATCTTGTCAAGTAGGTAATATACCAAATAATTTACTTTTTGTAAGATATTATTTTTTCTTCTCTGTTTATTAAAATTGCATTTAGCTTTTACTTGCCTGGTGCATTTTTTGAGCTAATGTGGTGACTTGTTGCATTCAGTTTAATGACAATGCTTCATAGAGATATACAACAAGACAACAGATGTCTGGAGCAAAAATACTTTATTTTGTGGCTGTCTGTAAACCCCTGAGTGCTGCTCAAATAAAAGTTTCTTTGGAAAGGAAAAAATAAAACAACCCAATCTTTCCAGAACCACATAAAACTTTGGGTCACAGATACAATATGTTAATCAGAACAGCAATTCATTTGAAATTTCACTCCCACACAGCTAAAAGTTCAGGCACATTACAGGAGAAAATAAAAAGTGATGTGCATGATACCATTGTGCCACCATCCTTGAGAAGTGTGATTTGAATGCTCCTCTGGTCAAATATGCATTTTAACACTTAGCAGAGCAAGGGTAAAAAGTATATCTATCATCACCAAAACCTAACAGAGAATGTTCATTATGAAGGTGCATTTATTAGATCTTCATTCTCTCATATTTTTTGCTAAGAATTGTAATGTTCACAATGCACATCTCTTCCGTCCCCCTTCATGAATTTATAAGTATTTAGAATATACCTCAGAGTAGATCACCTCTGTTAATTATCACAGCCAGGATCTTAAGATACTGTACTGTTTTCTACAGCTTTAATTTGAACTATTTTTCACAACTGCTTGAAGGTTTCATTTTCTCTAAAAAAAAAAAATCAAATCATCTTTAACCTTATTATCACACCTTAGAACTCTAGGGATCAAAGCATGATGCAGACATATGTATGGAACGGCTGAGCTAAGTGTATTGCCAAATGTTATACACAAAATTTTAGCAAAACCAAAAAGAGAATTAACCTTCAGGACTTCAATCTTAAATTACCATCCACATGCATATATATACTCATTCTCAATTTCACTCCTTTGTTTTGTTTTCCTGAAACTTACACTGCAGTACATCAAGAAACAATCTTAAACTTCCATTACAAATGTTGTTCTGAATCCTGTGTAATTATATTGTGTGGTTCCATACAATATACTTGCTTTCAAATTTATTTGGAAAATATTCATTTCTAGACAAACTTGACAGCAACCATAGATTCAAAATATTCTGAAATCTCTCTATTATCTCTGCAGAAATGTTTTTGCAACTTTATTTACTCTAATGAGACTGCTGAATAAATCCTTCATTGATGCTGAAAATACAGAAGCTGTAAGAACAAACTAACACAAGATTTTGCTTATAGAAGCATCATGCACTTGAAAGTGTTGAAGAAGATAATAGCTGCAAAATACCCAAGCTGTTCTCTAAACAAGTTCAACCAGAATAGAGTAGTACTAGCATATCACATCTTACATGTAATTGGAATACAACAATACTTATCACATGATGAAATAGATGGCCTAATTTTCATCAGTATTCCTTACCAAAAGGCTGTCAAACTTGGAAAAAAATCAGGACACAGTTGAATAAAAAAAGTGATAATGAATCAAGATTTCCAACACAAATATAGAGAAATAAAATAAGTAAATAGGGAATGGAAGAAAACCAGAAACATATTAGGGATCAAATGACAAAATGTAGGAACATTTTGATTGAGTATACCCTAAGGTCTCACAATAAAGTGCAACTCTGAAGTTGGTTTGACTATTTGTGTACAAAATAGTTTTTTCAGGAAAAAAACCCAGTTTCCTTAGGGAAAGAATTTGGCAGAGAATAAGTTACATTTATTGGGTTAATAATGGACACTACAGTCCACTAATGCACGTCTTGGTTGTTTCTGTGAAATAGAAATATTTTATGAGTTTCCACTACATGTGTCCAGATAAGCCTGTTAATATTGCTTTTAAACTTGCATTTTATATAGAACATTCGACTTTCATCTCCACATCAAGCAAATACAAGTAAACATGGAAAGAAAAAAAAACAATCAGAAGACCCCAAACCCATATTTAGAGTAGACTTGAAGTAACTGGCATCAATCTGACATTTGAATGTTTTCAATACACATTGGTAGCCAGGCACATTAACACATGTACATACTTAAGTTTCACAGCAGATGTTTCTGCTTTGTGTTTATAATATCAGTACACACTGAACAGTTTTTAAAAAAATATTATATATAGCCTTTGTTCACACTTATTTCCAGAAAACATTATTTTCTTATTGCCATTTTTACTACATTCATATAATATGCTGAATTTTACATTCTTGAGGTCTGTTCCTCATTAGCAGAACAGGAACTCTTGTTTATTTCTTTTCTTTCTTGTCTTCCTTGGATTGCCTTTAACTATCTTTTTTGTTTCTTTGTCTTTTCCCCACCTGAACGGTGCCATCCTTTTCACTGGCTGATCTTTTTGTAGTCTCCTTGGATTTCATACTTTTGTCTAGGCCTTTTTCCTTTCCTCTGTCTCTTTTAGCCTTGTCAGAATCTTTCTTTAATTTATTCATATCAACAGCTTTCTTGTCCTTTTGATCAGTGGCATCTTTTCCTTTCCTGGTTTTCTTTTTTTCTTCTTCATTTTCCTCCTTTTTGGATTCCTGCTTCTCCCTTAACTTCTTGAGTGATTCTTTAATAGCTTCTTTTACTTTTTAATTTTTCATTTAAAAAAGAGGAAATGTTCAATAAGAGAACCATTCTTAGGCCAAAACACATCTCATGAACAGCCATGTAGAAGCTTACATCAAATTATTATTTAATGTTTGTTAGATTTAAACTTGTATAGTTAACTCCTAAGCTTTAAGCAATTTAAAAAAATTAGTTTTAAACTTTTAGGAAGATCTCACACCATGCAGCCAGCAAATAACCTTGTCTTATACTGCAGCTGCATCCAAATGAAGTGTTAATCTAGAGAAAACCATGCCTCTATTATCTTACTGCTAACTTCTGCAGAATGCTAAAACCACTTTTGCCTGTGAGCGTGGAAAATCAGAATAAATTTTGAACCTTGGACAAGAGCGTAACAGTTACAAACGTTATTACACAAATTTATAATACAATGGTTTACTGATATTGCTACCTCATATTAAGCAAAGACTTAAAAAAGGCAACTGAAGTACATATTGAGAAGTACAAGTAATAAGAAACAGCAATGTCTTGATGAATTAAATCAAGTCCAAAAAAGTTAGCTGGGTTAGACTAAACTCAGTGAAATAAATCAAAGCAATAATTGTAAATTGGTTCTTACAACTTTGTTTTTCAGTTATCAGTAACATTTTTTTCTTTATTTTACTTTTGAAGTTGTGTCACTTGTGCTTCTCTACTTCAATTAACATTTGGCTGTGACAGGGTATACAGATAATATGTCATAAAACAAGAACAGAAGCCTTGAAATTTATATTCAATATGTTTAATGTTCAATATTTACTTCCATTTTGCCATAGTTTTGAAAATATTTGTCAGTACCTTATTCTAGAATTCTCTAGAATAAGGAATTTTAATTCAATAAAATTCAGAGATTTTTCATTAAATCTGTATGCAGTATTTGCATTTAATTTTGAAATTAATACTCCCACATTATTAAGAAAGTGATAATGACTTCTACATGTAAACAGCTGTATTTTTATTCAGACTTTTGCGAGAAACTGCAGTCTGTTGAGGCAAAAAAGCAGGTCTGCCTCTAGCTGCTGTGTAACGTTTCTGTGGAGTGAGCAATTCAATTACATAGTTCAGTCTAAAGGGAATGACATCATATTTCCTTCCAAATGGTTTTTGACATAAAACATTTGAAATATGCCATTTTTTAATTCTCATATCAAACATTGAAAAATAATCCAAAACTCAGGAAAGAATTGCTAAGTGACAGTTATTACAGTCTCTGAAACGTGCAGTTTGCAACCAAGTTATACCAATCACAATGTGGAACAAATGCTAAAAATTTCAACTTGATGCAAGATGCTGAGAAAAGCCACCCTGGAATGAGCAGCAAACTTTCCTTAGCAAATACACGTTTTTCCTCGTGAAGGTTTGTATGGTGAATAGCATGCATTTTTCATATACTGCTAGGAAAAAACACCTTGCCGTTTGTATGTGGTTAATGTGACATAGAGACTGTTTCCATAGCCTCATGGTGCCCAGAGATAACTGAGCACATATAAAAAGCTACACACCTGAAGTACACCTGGTACCTTGGTGTTTGCTGTTGCTAATTAGCTTTTTTTGTCTTCAACACTATGACCTGTTCATACAGCAATGTAATTATAAATAAATATATGGCATAAATTGGTTGCAAGCTATCCCACGCTAAGCTTTCAGAAAATGTTGCAATCAATCCTGCAAATAATATTAAAGGGGAAGTTATTGGACTTTGCCTGAATTTCAATTCTCACAGGAAAAAAAAAATAGATTAAACCATTAAAGTACAGCCTTAGAAGAATTAAGGCACTCAAGGCCAATTGTAATATAGTAATGGTATCATGAATTCATGGAAGATAACAAAGAGGATTTCATACGGAGCAAAATCTTACTTAAAAACATGCAGAATATCAGGTTATCATAAACTACTTACAATCCAAACAAGACATTTGTTGTAAAAAAAATCCACACAAACAAAATATCATTTCTAGTTAGGAAAGCGCTCGCATTGCCACTGAATTTCAATCAGTAGTAAAAGAAAATACTGAGAAATTGCAAGAACAATATTTGCTGCACCATTAGAAAATATTTAGCCAACATAGCTAGTATTAGTAAACATTATAACCCACAGTTGGTATTTGTAATGCACATGCATTTCATACATCCTTATCTGCATAAAATTCCGCATGAAAAAGAACATTAAAAATACCTTTGAGTTTAGTTTTTTTCTTGGCTACCCCTCCTGGCTCCTCACCTAATTAGTTGCAAAATGGAAATAGGTTATGAGCATATTTGTGGTATTTAATAAACTTGACATTAAATTTTCCAACCTGCCATCTTATGTAAAAAGTTCACTTTACATAGCACACTACAATGCTATGGAAAAATACAAAATATTAACTCATTAAAAATAAAGCAACTTCAGTTGCAGGACCATCACAAGTACTGATGTGAAAGACTAAGCAAAGAAAAGTACCACATTACCAGATGCTACTTGTGAAGCATCTTGACTTGGAGATTACTCAGTTCTCTCCAGACAAGTGCTGACACATAATTATAATCAACAACCCCCTCTGATTTCTCTGCAAAGTATTTGCCAGTTGCCTCTTAAATGCACTAATTTATGCTTCTATAAAATTTTATAAGTATTTTATTAACATATTAACTCAAAAGGCCTTCAAGTACACAGGTATTGCATAGTATATAAACTGACTGTTTTCTTACAGTAAATTACAACATATGTTTCTTTATCCAAAGGAAAATAAATGTTTTGGCAAAGGTATTTCTCAGGTCTAAAAAGCAGTTACCAGTTCATAAGTTAAAATATTTAACTGCATTACTTCAAACTCCTTAAGACCGTTAGTCTTTTACCATTGCAGCTAACAAACTGAGAGCAGTCAGCCTCTTGCTTGTACTCTATAGCTAGTACCACAAGAGGCATAAAGGCAGAAGCCTTTCCAAAACTACAAGTAACATTTAGCTTCCCCTTTTTAATACCATTAAAAGAGACTGGATTATCACTATCATGATGCTGTGGATTAAGACTTAAATCCCACAAACACAGCAATTTTAATCACAAAAATCATGTAAGTTGCTATCTAAAAGCTAACTAGAAAGTAAAGAAAAGCTGAAAAGATACAGTAACTATGTATTTTTAAACTCATACATAATCTTATTAAATGAGAAGAGATATTCCTATGTCTCAACACTAGGCTTCTCATTCAGACATACAAAACACCTACACTGAACATCCGCACCATGAGCTTAGATTTCCAGAAAACAGTACTTACCTAAACTGTGGCATATATAAACATTTAATCTGAAAAAACAAACAATACTCTAATAGCCTATACTAAAAAAATGAAATTATAAAATTAAAGAATTTAAATGTAAAGTCACTGTAATCACCTTGCATCTAACTTCTATACTACATGTTTTCAAAATATCAAGTGCTGACATTATGGCCAAAATTGTTTTAAAAAAGGTTAATCAGTGAAAATACAGGCTTAAGATTAATTTCCTTACAAATTCATACCTGGGATATGAGTCTTTTCGAGCTCCTCCCTCATAGATTACCACCATTGCTGAAGTCCAGAGCTCTAACTTGACTAAAATCATTATTCGGCCTTACTATTTCTAAGCAGTGTATGGAAGAATAAGTTAACTTTTTTTTTCATATAAAAGGAAAAATAGACTCCAACTTTCATTTACATCATCAGTGAAAATATAAACAATAAAAGGTACTCAGAAAAGTTGCATAAAGCCATATTTAAATTTACACCCTCTGCCCACTTTTCATATTAGAATTAACATTACTGGATATTTTGAGATACTCTTAAAAGCATATGTTGACAAAGAAAATGGTAAAATTTTGCAAGTATCAATATACACAACAATTATCATACAGATATTTCAAATTATTTTAAAATTAACATATATGCACTATGTTGAAAGATTACAAAATAGCTTGTTACTGATTACTGTTATTCCACTTGTTAAATATTCACATAAGTAGTAATTCTGCTTTTATGCAATGAATAGCACTAAAGTTCTCAGCAAATTATCAATTCATGACATTACTATAGAAATCATGTAAACTTTAACATAATAATACATCTGTTCACAAGAGACGTATGTAAAATAATATATTTTAAAGCATTAGTATTATGCAATAATCACAAGACCAAAATCCTGCTACATCTTGATTCCCAACCGATCATGATCCCTAAAAGGGAAATCCCTACAGCCCAGGGAAGTTTTACTTGTCAGCCCCAGTTATGCTGAAGCAAGATGGGTGCAAACCACTTGGTTTTCCAAGATAGCGATGTCCAGGGCTTGTGACAAAATCTGGCACCTAATGGAATTCATCCAAGACTTAGGCTATTACAGCACAGAGACACACAAGCAAATGTCCAGAATTCTATAAATCATGTAGTTGAACTTGTGGACTCTTTTCTAAAGTCTGATTCAAGCGGCTTCACAATTGTTTTGAGCTAGTTTTAAAGTTCCTTCTTTTTTTTTCCATTCAATCCCACATTATAAATGTCCAATGCTGGCAATGCAAGAAGAAAATATACAATTTATAACATCAAACGTGGGTATAATGGAAGTTTGGAAATGGCCATTATTTGAGTTAGTTAATTAAAAAGTTGAGTTCAAAGTTAACATAGGTCTACAATATTTTTAAATAACTCCTTCCAATGGTCATTCTATAAATTAAATAATCCTCTCAGAGTGGTCATTTTCATACAGTGCTTAAAGGTGATCAGCTATCTTAACTGACCTTTTGAAGCTCAGGAATATTAAAAGCATTCTTATTCTGCAACAAAGTCCAGTCATTTCTTCTATTTTTCCCCATAAAAACATTCAAGAACATTATCCACAAACAACCATGAAGTGAGAACAGAGATTTAGAAGTTGAGCATCAGAAGAAAAATATATAAATACCATTTTTACTTAGAAAGATAAGCATTGCAAAAAAAAAAAAAAAAAGGCAAAAAGCTCTCAATTTTTCAGCAGTTTCCCAGATGTTGACAAATAGCACTCACATATTTAATAATATATTGAGCAACCTGGCATGTGCAAATACTATTTTATTCACTTAATAATCCTGAACACTTTAATAGCCTTGCTAGACAAAAGGCTTTGCCATGTGAAAAATTTCCTCTAAGTCAATTTCTCCACAACCTCTACCTGCATAAATATTTTTAACCTGCAGCACCAGGAAACAAATAAAGCTAACTAAAGTAGTTTATCCACTTAGATGTGAAAAAGGGAGAGGCTACTTTGCATTTACTGCAGAAAGCAAATGGGCCAGGTTAGCACCAAGCAGCTGACACAGCACTTGCTACCCTTCTGTAATTTATGCAAAGCCCGGAAAATAGAATATAAAGTGTCATGTTTTAAAACACTAGGGCTGGTGTTCAAACTCTTGCCTTAATTTATGATGTTCCATCAAGAACCTCCTTAGCCACACAAAAAATTAGCAAAAGATGTTAAAGTTGCAGTACTAAAAGAGGAAATACAAATCTGTAAGACAAAATCATTATTAACATTTTTTCTCTCCTTTTTATTTTCCTTTTCCAGAAGAGCTGCAAGTCAGAAGAAAAGATGATTGTTTGTATATCCCCCTGCACATAATTATAACTATGATTGTGCATTTATAATATGCTATATTAGATATACAAGGTCATCTGCTAAACAAAATTAGTTTACTGACAGAAAGCTAACACCCACTTACCTTTAACTGAGCTCAGAGTGCTTGTTTTACCAAAGCCTGTAACTCTCCAAGTGCAAATTTTAATTCATACATCTAGCATAAAAACCCCTCAAACAACCAAACACCAAACTTCAGTATATTCTCCACATGTTGCTTTAATATCTCTTGCTTATTTAACTGCCTAATGTCAGAAGAAAATCCAGATCAGATACACATGGCAGAAAGCATTTTTGTTCCCTGAAGTCATGGATGTTTATGCTGCATCCTGCATGAGCAGATATAAGAAACCAACAAGCAAATTTTGCCTTTATTAGCCTCATCTTGAGACACACATCCTAACTGACCATGAGAAAGACAATACCTAATTTATTTCATGCTACTGGGACATCATTATGATAGCTGCTTATCTGATGGAAACCAAACAGGGAATTCAGCAACACATCTCTCCAAAATGACTGATCTGTACACAGCAGCTTCCCCCAGCTCCCAAATTACATTTACAATACAGGTGGGTTTTATCTCTCCCATCTGACCATGAAATGAAATTAAAATCTTTCTCATGCGTCAATATACACTTCTTCTATGCTGCCATCTAAATGCAACCTATACCAATAACACTCATGAAAATTTGATTTCTTCTATAGTCAGTCAATTGAGGCTAACTCATAATGAAAATGTTTTAAAGGGGGCGGGGGGAAATACCGGTAAAAATCTTTGCAATAAAAATTTTAACAGATATGCAAACAATCTCCGTACCCTTTATACCCTTCAATTCAAAGTTATTCTATACATTATGAGCATTGTGATTTCTCTCTGCCATATAACACTCTTTTACCTTCAAATTAAATACTGCTGAAGGTGGTCACAGAAATCTGGGGTTCAAAGCTTCCAAAAGTTTTTGGCCATTTCAGATGCATGGGTATTAAGAGTTTTTACCCCTATAAATTTATTTTGATTAGTATCACAAGAAAGCAAGAAAAAGCTTTGCTATGAAGGTTAATGCAGTATTTTGTTTGAAGACTAGCAATTAAAATACCAAACATTTACCAACAAATGACAAAGTAAAATAGCCCACAGATTTCTAAAAGCACTGAACAAACTGGAAGACTACAATTTTAGTCACAGATATTTATTTCTGGCATTCCAAAAACTAAATATAAATTAATTGTAAGGTATATGAGGGTATCTAATAAAACCCACATGTCCAATTTAATATAAAATCAGTAAAGCTTCATTCCTTGCCAGGTATAAAACCCAGCAAGTTCTGATCACTTAAACAATATATTTTCCACACACTGGAAAAAACACACATTCCAAAAAAACATTGTTTGCTACTAATTTTCTCCTGTTTTAAATTCTCAAACCAGAAACTGCAGGAGAAAGCAGCAGCCTTGCTCTCTAAAACAATTATTCTAAGATAATTGAAGTCAAAATGCCACAGCTTTCAACCCACACTTTAAAAATACTTAAAAAAAATGTAATGACTGTATTTTTAGAGTCACGAACAATCAAACTAAAAATCTAGTTTTCAAGTTCCTCAACTAATTTCAAACTAAGTGGGCAGACTCACAAGCAAATTGGGATACTGTTCAGTTTTCTTTGCTTATTTGCACATCATACTCAGCTTAATGTTTTTTGCTTTTAAATGTCCTTTATAAAACAAATGAACAAACAAACCAAAAAAGCCTGCCATGCTGATATAACTGAACATTCAACTACATCTTATCACTGTCCTTACTAGCCAAGTTCTGCTTGTAAACACAACCATTAAGAGAATACATGAAAACCAAACTCCTCTATTCCAAACTTCCAGAGAGAACCGCAGGTGAGGGTTCAATTGTTAACTCAACAGGAACAACCCCAGGCAAGACTGAACACTTCTGAGAGGACTGTTTTCCAGAAAGGAAGAATCTGACAAAGATATTTACTTACACTAGGTCTTTGCATCCACCCCTCATCCATTCTCCCATGACAAATTCTTCATTCCCACCTAATTGTTTTTGAGCAGATGCCTACACACTTAATAAAACCAACAAGGAAGTTGCATGATATCAAATCAGAACTGTTGGCTCACCTTTCATATCTGCAGCCCACATTAAACTAATACACTGTTTACTGATCACCTCAGTGCCTCTAGCCTTCTAGTGGTTCAAGCAATCCACCTCAATTGCACCTGAAATATTCCCAGTTTATCAATTCATTTTTTAAAAATTTTGTATAAACTTCATTATATGGAATTCTTATAGCAGATGTTTCCCTTCTCTTTTTGGCTATTTATTTCCATTACTGAAGTATCTACAATAGAATTCAATGTTATATGACAAATTTGTAATTCACATTGAGAGGCAATATTATCCCAAAACAGTGATGAAACTCTTATTTCTAATTCAAATCTTCTTCTAATTAAGAAGAAATCTTCTTCTAAATTAAGATAAATAAAATTCTCAAACAAAACAAAACAACCCAAGCTTACTTATTTCCTACATCTCAGACACTGCAAGTTTCTTGCACTTGCTAACATTTGCTGAGTAATATTCCAGATCTACTAGCATTTATTTTTATAATGTTTAGGGGTTTGTTAATTTATTTTCTTTGCCTTACACTTCATATATCTTGTTTCAAAACCCATCAAATTTATATTTTGTTAGCTTTTTTATATCCTAATACCCAAATATTTGGAAGAAAATGTGACCAAGGCTCTCATGGCTCTACTTAATTCATAAAACTTGAGTAGCAGTATCAGCCCATCACAACATTTCACTTGCTTAACACTAGCACATTTTTATTACTTTTAAAAGATTATATAGAACCTTGAATTGCACGATCTAGAGGAAGTTTTTTCAAACAGGCATATTAAATTGCCTTTAAAATGGCATGCCAAAGTAAGTGAAATTTTATTTATTTTAAAAAGATGTTAAAATTTCAGCCTGCAACTACTAGTGTTTAAACTTGGGTATCATCTTCATATAGGAAACCAATACAAACTTCAGCAAAGCAGGCATTACAAAAACCAATTTGATACAATTTTAATATTAATTTTTTTGAGTACATTATTAATGTTTTAAAAGGACAGCTTAGTTTCAGCTTTTGATACCTGATACAAACTGCAGGACACAATTATAAACTGCCCTTTCTATACCAGTAACTTCATGATAGCAGACAGAATTCACATACATGGAAAGTATTTCTGGAACAACTGCCATAGAACAGTTTCACAATAAAAAGATTCAAATGTGCAAAACTACATTAAATACTTAAATTTCTCAAGGAATAGAAGACATAAAATTCTAATTTCCAATTAGTCTTTAATATATTCAGTATTACATTAGAAATACATAATCATAGCTTCCCACTTTCACAGAAGGCCCACCTTATAAACTAAAAGAAATTTGGAACAGCCCTTGTGATTTGATTGTCATATTAAAGAAATGACTGAAGTTTTAGTTTGAAAACAGACAAATCAGTGGGAATAAACCATATGACAGTGTAGCTTCTGAATACATTATGTTAGCCAACTTAGAAATAAATGTTCCTGTAGAATTTTCAAGCACTTATAAATTAGTGCTTTTCTTTGAACAAGTAAAAATAACCTATCTGAGAAACCAGTGAATCACAAAATAAATTATTTATTAAAATGATATTTCACAATAGAATTATCATTGTCATGACTATATTAAGGATTAACATAAAAATATGTATTTACAAAATGCAGTCATGCTAGAATACTTTATCATCAAGGCTATTACAAAATGCTTCAGTTAATGTTTGCTAAAAAGACAAATGTTATAGTGTTAACAGTAGAGATTATTACACTTAAGCTTTGTAAGTTTTGTGCACAAAATGCACAAAATGAAGCACATACAGAAACCAACTACACAACCACAGATACACGTTTTATTCTACATATATTTACACACCTGCATAATACTTGCCATCCTGTCACAAAAATGGAAAAATTATTGAAAGGCTTTCAACTACTGAAACAGCATTGCATGGCTAACTTTAGTTCAATCTTTAGAGTGTCCATTTGGGAGGTTCCCCTCAATGCCATAAATTCTTGCTATATTAAGGTTGATGATTTCATGGACATTTTCGAAAGCCAATCAAATTAGTCTTTCAGTCACTGGTTCTGTAAATCCAGAATAACACAAGTCTTTTTTCCCTGAACCCCTTCATTCTGTGACGTACCATCAACATCATCTGCAGCTTCGCTCTCTTCTTCTTCTAGTATTTCAAAAGGAGTCAATACATCATAGAGAAATGAGAGAAAGCCATAAAACCAATCAGAGCTTTCCTCTGCTAAAATATTAAGGACTTCCTCAAGGGAATCAATATTTTCATTACTGCCATCTTTGGTCAGGCCTATACAAGAATAGAGGAAAGAGAGAGAGAGGGAAGGGGGAAAAAAGAGACAGCAGTTAGGTGGAAAGAGGAAACTGTAAAAGGAGGATCTGTGAAAGACATCTCTTGTCATAGACAGAAGTCTTTACATGAATGCTAACTAGGAAATAGAAGGACGTTAAGAAAGTTGATTCTTTCCAATACAGACTATAATTTGGGCAATAAACATGCAAAATATTATGCCAGAATTTTACTAAAAAAAAAAAGGAGAAAAAAAAGCAGTAGCTTTGCTTTCCTTTCTTCCTAGTCCTAAAACTAAATCGATTTATATTTAGGTTTTCTACCCCAGTTTAGACAGTTTTTTATCAGTAATCTTTTACTACTTTAAAATCACTAAATTTGTTTTCTTTATTTTTTAAACCATTATGTTCAATTTTGAGAGCTAGCAACTGATGGCCGAGAATAACATTTAAAAGCAAAGAGTATATAAACAAACTCATCACAGGCACACTGTTAAGGATAACATTCTTATCCATGCAGAATTTTGATTTTGCTTAGAAGTGAGGACTCTAATTGCTGGATTTGAAGTTTGTTTCCTTTGCATTTTTTTAACATGTTTCTCAACCAATTTTTTCTATGATAGATTTCTATAGGATGCACATGATCCTCAGGAATTATTTCCACACCTGAGGATATACAGGATACACCAGATAAAAATGAGTAGGTAGCCTATACAGGGTATAAGTTTTGTTATATAGAAAATCTAAAGCAAGGTAAAGAGCTGAGGTAGAGAAGGCCAGAACAGCAAAGAGTGAGCTCATCACTGCTAAAGACCCTAATATTGGAAGTTACTATTTTATGTTACAAGATCTACTGATCCAAATGGCATTTGAAAAGTGCAAATAAGCCATGGCTAATGCTTTTTCCCCCTCCTGCTTTGGGGGAGGTCTTGCCTACATTTGTTTGGGTTTTTAAAATTAAAATCACTGTTTTACAATTGTTACTAAATAACATTTCAAATTTTCCATTCTAGGAAAAGCACAACAAAATGACCAGACAACAACACACAATTACTGGTACGCTTTAAAGCTGCAGAGGGAGGAATTTCCCCCACTTCTAACCAGAACAAATTTTCATTTGTTTTGAAAAGACAAGCAGAAAGGTGAGCTAAAGGTGAAGACAGATTATTGAAACGTAAAATTAAGTGAACGTGTTGCACATGCAGATTACAAAGCAATATTAGATGCAGGTTAATGAAACATTCAAGATAGAGAAGTTCATGGCAGAGACATTTAACACATTTCAACACGTTTTTCTTACAGCACATAGTGAAATTATCAATGATAATTCTGAAGAAACTTCCAAGTCCATGATATTCCACATCCTTGCACCTGGATGTCCAGAACCTCTACTTGAGTGACCAGTCATTCTCTTTAACTTTTCACTGGATAGCCCAAAGGTTTAAAAATGACAGATTGAATCCAGGAGGCAATCAAGGCAATTATAAATATCCCTCTCCAACTTCTTCCATGGCTTAGTTCTATAAAAATTAAATTTTATAAACAACTTTATGCACAGTACTCAATTATTCTAATTTGTTTTCAAAATTTGGATAATACAAGATATAAAGACATAATCTGAAGTAAGGATATTTATTGAAGAACAAAATCTCAATATAAGAATGGAAACTTGAATCTAAAAGTCCTAAAAGTACAATCTAAATTATAAATGCAGAATTAATACTTCTGTCATTCTAGTCTGTCAGAATCTCATATAAAAACAAAATGGGGAAAAAAAACAGAAAAAAAATCCAACAAAAGAAAAAGAACAACACACTACTCCCAAAAGATCTCAAGAAGTCATTTTTGTACACATGTACAGAATCATACAGATGCCCCTGTTATTACATAAAGTCTAGAATAAGACTTTTGGGCAATTACTTTTATAAAACAGAGTACAGCAGCATATTTTTTTTGAAAATACTAGGACTCCAAAGGGAACCACAGAAATTGGAAGAATATGTCTTACAGTCTTTGTCAAAAAAAAACACCCCACAATCAACAAAACCTAAATCTTTTCTCTACAATTCTTTGCAAAAATTATCCAAGATGAAGATAATGGCCTTTGAATTTAACAAAATAAACCTAAGAACAAAACCAAAAAAACCCTCATGCAACACTTCAGCCTGAGTTAAAGAAAAAAAACCATAGAATTTCATATGTTTATCTTGGTTTCTAACAAAGAGTACAGAAAAACTGCCAACTCATTAATACTCTTCATCTTCATTCACCCCCATAATCAAGAAGAACTGCTTTTCAAAGGAAAAACTAATAAGCTCACAAAACCATCGTAACAAGTATCTGAAAATGGTGACCAAAGCAGAGCAACCATACCCTACTAAAGCAGGGACTCAAAAGATATAGCTACTTTATCTCAAGAGAAGTCTTAACATGACAGCTTAAAGCCAAGTGAATGAAGGAGTCAAAATTTTTGTCCATTCAAGTAGTTACCACAAGCAGTAGGGCACAGGACTTCCCTACATGCATTTAACAAGACAAAACTTTTCTTCTCCTGTAAATATCTCTTCTTATGAAAACGAGCACAAGCCAACCTTTAATATTTGAAAGTGCTACAGTAGAACACAAGAAAAATAGGAAAGAGCATGAAACTTATCCTAAACAGCTGAACTGTGCAAAAGCATTCTTTTAACACCTATTATCTCACTACAGATTTTTTGAATGTGCAATCTCAGCATGACTGCCTGCAAACATATTTTTCTTCTGTAGGTGAACCAGAGGAAAAGAAGATTTCTTACTTGAATTTTACTGCTTATTACCATTTGACTGCTGACACACAAGGATGGAGTTTTGCCATTTTCTGCATAGCTGGACTACTCTGAACTAAATGCACAAGAACAATAAAGGGATTGTTTTCTGTAGCTGCAGTTCCAAAACTGTACTAACTACTGCAACCATTTAAGGAGAATTTCTAAGGATATTGTTGCTTGTTAAAAGGGACAGAAGTACAAGAGACACCTTGGCTCCAAAGTAACTATTACAACAGACATCGGTACCCCTATACATGCCACTTTTTTGGTAATACCACTCAAGCCACTGCTTCACTGTACTGATGTAAAGCAAGGTCAGATGTGTAGCACTCCCTCTAAGAATAACACCCTTCTGAGAACAATTAGAGTGAAGTGGACAAAAACTGGGAAGTCAACCAACTTGGGGCTGGTTGACTGGAGGGGTGCAGGTGGTTTGGAGTTTTTTTGGTTTTTTTTTACTTCTCTTACACGGGGAGTAGGGGAAGAGGGGAAGAACAAACTTCTCGCACTTCCTTTTGAAAATTACACAAATCCTTCAAGAGAACCTAATCATGAAACCCACTTTGATTCCAACAAATAAAAAAGATCCTATCATACCTTATACAAACAAGAAATAAAAGAATAAATTTTAATTATTCTATTTAGATATGGCAAAGTAGTACAGAAAATTATTAAAACCATTATTTGAAATACAAAATAAACTCATGCTGGTAGAAGCATTTCTCAAAATGTTAATTAAATTAATTTAAATTTAAAAGATATTTACAATTAACATGAAATCTTGAAATTTGTAGGGAAAACTAAAAGTTATGGAAGTGGACAACATTAAACCACTGTACATATCACAACTTCAATACACAATACGAGTGCTGTAATAGCTAAAGAACAGAGGAGGAAAGAAGCATATGAATTCCTATCATTAAACACCAAGCTGCAATAACTCCTTTTGTACCAGAGAAACCACTTGCTGTTATGGCATTCTGACCCAGAAAAAAATTCCAGAAAGTAATAAGCCTTCCTAACAAAATCCTCACAAATAAAAGGAGCTTTGCACTCAATATTCAGAAAGTAGGCTTACTATTCAGTTTCCTTTACTACAATGACTTAATTCTGGAAGACAAATTCCTCAAGAGGGAATCCAGTCTTCCAGTTTCTGCATCAATGAAATAATTTCAGTCTGCATTGTGGTGCTCATTTTTTATTTCATATTTAATTTTAAAGGTAAACAAGCACTGTAACTTACAGAGAAGTTCAGTTAATAATATAACATGCCTGCTATTGGAAGAAATATCTTTTTATATTCATAATTTTTTCAGTGTCACAAAACTTAAAAATTTATCATTTCTTTTATACTGCAAAAATTATTCTCAAATTTAAATCAAAATAAATTGTATTGCTAAGCAACTTGTTAAAAATAATAAAAATAAATTTTATATGTGACCTTTTAAGGTCACACTTGAAGTACAAGGTTTGAATGCATGATAAGACAAGCTTAGAATAGAAACACTTTCATGTACTGGCAGAACTCCCAGCTATATCAGGCTGCATAAAACAGAAATGGAACAAAGCAGCAGAATGTTTCTGCCTGTATACCACTGTCAAGAAAAGGCTATCCAGTTGCTATACACTATGTAATAGACAAAGAAAAATTAGGATTATAATTATCCCAAGTATTATCTTAGTCACCAATTATAATTAACACCCAATCTGTAGCTCTGTAGCCATTCAGAGTGTTGGAGATTCTTTGGAGTGACTCTCACATTCACACCACTGCAAACTGATTCACTTGATTACATGGGTTTTCTATAAACCGTGAAGGGATTAAACAAATGAACACACATCCTTCCAAAGACTTGTTTATTTCTCCAGATAAAAGTAGGGAAAATAAAATTATGACAAGGTGATTTTTACGGAGTATGAATTTGAAATAGCAAACCATAACATCCTAAACTACTGCTAACTTTGACTAGTTTGATACATTCAATTTTGTCCTCTGCCCAAGTGTTAGTTACTATGCTGGGGGCTTCGTTGCTTTGTTCATTTGTTTAATTCTACAGGTTTGTGCGCTCAGCAGAGGTTTAAATTTGAACAAACCAACTAAAGAAAATATAAAGAAAAGTAAACTTAACTAAAATTTCTACCATCAGGTATGCAAGAAGTATCTATCCAAGGCTTGACTGAAGCTGAAAAAGGCAGTGCTTTAAAAGAGTAAGTAAACAACAATACCATAAAGCATGTCAAGAAATTGAAATTTCCCTTTGAAGATACACAGCCAGCAGAAAGACATCTCACAACTTACAAAGAACAGAAGCCTAAACCCAGTGTTTCAATGCCAGAGAAGAAAAATTACTGTCATGTATTGTTTCTGAGGGGCAAAAAAATGAACAGACTTGTGAAGAATTCAGAATAGAGGAAAGACAATACAAAAATACACTACACAAATAGTCATCTAAGAAGTGCAAAGGCACGTTTAAAGTAATTTTAAAATGGACCTGGCTTAACATGTTAACATAAACAGTGTTTTCACTCTAGAAGCATCTTTGGTCCTGCATCTGATAAATTTATTGATAATCACAACCACCTTTCAACATTCAATAGAGTAGCATCAACCACCAAATTTCAAAAACATTCTGTAAGATTAAATGCTTTCCACTAACATTGCTACATTAGAAGAAAAAGAACAGGAATTGCTGTGAGGTACACACCCAATCCTACAACTTGCATTAAGGAAAAAACCCATCACAATGAAATCAATTTAAGTTTTCAAACTAGGAAAAAACAAACAAACAAACCAGAAATATTGTTTTGACTTAAAAATAAAAAAGCGAAACATGAACATGCCAACTAAACTATATACATTGCTCCCCCTTTATTTGTACTTGCCTAGCAATACTTTAGCATCTTCCACATCAAAATCTCCATCTCCATCAGCATCATATATCCCAAGCTTTCCTAGAAGTGCAAAGAGAGGAAGAAAAGACAATTAGGGATTTGGCCATTTGTGCCCAGCACAGTTTTCAATGTGTGATAGTTGACTGTCAATGCTAGGTTGTGACCATCTGTTTTTAACAATCTAGCTGTAATATTCTTAACCACATTTTAAATTTCTGGGAAATACTACAAATATTTCAAATTTCTTTCTGTACTTCCTGCACTTGAGATCAAACACATATTTGTCTTTTTCCTGCGTTGATTTTGCAGCCAGTAGATTTAAAGAAAGTCTGTAATATATATTTGACATTAACATGCTTTGCTCAGAATAAAATTTAAGTTCACAAGAAACATTCAACATGTTTGAGGGAAAATAATAAAACAAAGATTTGTAAAATAATGGTCATTTGTTTTCTGATTGCATGCTTCCTGCAATTCTAAATTCATGGGAAAGAGATAGCTATATAGGGATGTAGTTTTTAGAGCCAAGTTTATAGAAAGTAAGCAGCCTACTTCCCAGACAAAGGAAAACCATTCACAAATTCTACCAACAATTGTATAACTTTCCATGCAGACAAAATAAGATGTTTATCCTTTCATGTTAGACTAATAAAACAGTTTTCTCACTTTTTGTTTTTGAAACTGCAGCTCTATCAGCCCTAAGCATATGCAAAAGAAAAACTCAGTTTCTATTAAAAGAGAATTTTCAGCATAGAAGCATGGTGTCCAAGATTTGAAGTATCCTGGGACCACCAAACTAGTAGAAAGTTATCTAATTATAGGCTTGATAAAATTCAGACACAACTTTTAACAGGATCAAACTCTGCAGAGCTTGCAGAACTTTGTGTCCTTATAGTCTGACAGTTTACTACACTTGTCATTCTCTAAATGAAGGTAGAACTTTCTTGCTATCAAAATAAATGAAATTCAGTTCTTAATATGGTACTTAGAAAATTAGAAATCAGTTTTGTGGAAGAAAAAATTTAGACTTGGGTCTAGAATAGAAAAATATGTTCATCACCATTGTATGGAAGCAATCCATTAGAAAGGAGCCATATCTGTTTATGGATAAACCAGCAGACTGGTGCAAAAATGTAACTCCCTAGAAATAAGAATTATATCATCTTCAAAACCATGAAGAATGAGACAGACGAGAAATAGCTGAGCTTCATGTCACTGCAGAAGAGTAATTCTTAAAAAAAAATTAAAACCATAATAAAGTAAACCAAAACTTTCAGCCAAGGCACTGTAAAGCAAGCTTACTTCTCTAATATCCTACCTTGTAGGACCTCTGACAAGTTATAACGGAAATCCTTTGCTTTGGCTGCATGCATGGTAAAAATACAAAAAACATTATTTGCATCACTAGACCCAGTTAAGTTTCAAACCAGAAGATTTTTTTTCTGAAAAAATCAGTCCAAATAAAAAAAAAAAAAGCATGTACCAACAGATGTGTAAATTTTGTAAAGCCACCAGGTGCAAAAGTGCATGTTGAATCCTACAACATCAGGGAAAACAGATGTACCTATGGACATACATCTTGAAATTTGAGATATTACTTTATAACCTTAAATATTATATTAATAGTACTGTCTTAAAATTGTCTCATTGAGATAGAATTATCACTGCTATAAGCTTAAAACTGAGGTCATTCAACATCTCACTCATGAGAGGATGACTGATCAGTTGTCCTGACCCTACAGGCATCACAGTCCATTGGAGCAGAGCTAACATTAACTGCCTACTTTCAACCACTGCTGTGAGTTTCTGAGAGCTTAAATTCAAATATTTAAGCATATTTAGCTGACCTCTCAAATTAACTGCAGTATACATGTTACAAAGACATCCTACAGGATGTTCATACCCTTTTATGAAAACCCCATTTTAACATTATAATAGTGCTCAGCATTAAAACATACATTTTGAACTACGCTGCCTATTCTTATCATGTAGATAATTTGCAAACACTACAGTAAACATATCATCTATCTAAAAATATAAAATGGCATTCATTTAATGCATATTAACATTATTAGAAAAATCTTAAGATTTAGAACTCTTACCTAGAACTTCTTCATAATCTACAAGTTCAAACCAGACAACTGCTACTGATGTCCAAACTCCCAGCAAAGCAATTACCATAAACCAGGTGAAAAATGAGCTTCCAGAGAGGCCTTCTTTCTTTCCATTCTTGCCTCCTCCATGCTTAGTCTCTGTTAAAATAAAACAAGAAGAAAAAATGGATGTGAGAGTTAGAAAATTATTATTGTAGATACAATTATAAAGATTACACAGAATACAAAACATTTCAATAACAATGGTGGGTTTTGTTGTTGTTGTGAAGTTTTTTGGTTGGTTGGGTTTTTTAAAACTTTACCACCTTTATTTGCTCTCCATTTCACTGTGAATTACTGTGAGAAGCTTGATGATTATCTAAGCAAAAGCCTCATAACCAACCAAACACCAAAAGCCCTGATCTAATTTGTCTTACAAGTTAGCTGAAAATTCTGCCTTGCTCCCCTTTGATGTCTATTTACAGAGCTTCACATTTTTGAGATGCTTTGCATTTGTTCCCTGGCAGTTCCCAGACTGCCACCAGAGGCCAGTATGGCCAGCAGAAAAGCTTTGCAAGAGAAGCATTTCTCCTAAATCGAGCTTCAAAACTAGTCAAAATAGCTCACAGAACCAACGTGACAATTCAAATAGCCTAAGAAAACTCTAAAACCTGAACTATATTAAGGGTAAGACTTCAAATTCAGAACACTTTGCCAACTAAAACCATCCTCCCTGATGCTTAGTACTAAGCAAATTCACTCCATGCTATACAACTCTAGAATTTCAGTCCTATGGAACGTACAAGTAAAAGGATGACACAAAGACATAACACAAACCATGGTTTCACTTATAAACTGCACATATGGAAAGCAGACATATATAAAAAATACACATAACTATAAATAAATGACTGCAAAAGACTTTGACCCAGCATATGTGTAGCAAGTTTCAAATGGGCATCATCACCACTGAAGACATAAATTGCTTAGTCTGTTGTTTTAGGATTGCTTTAGTGAAAGAGGGATATGCATATACATATATAAAAGTAAATCAATATGTACACAAAATGATGCCTGCCTGTGGCCTTCTCCAAAGCTCAAGGTCTGCTCTTCTGCCCCCTGACTTTACTACTGAAAGGGTGGCAGGCACTTGGCTGCAGTTTCAAGTCCATTCATCTATTCCACTGCATTCCGTTCTAAAAACCAACTTTTGCCTTCTCAGCCACATGCAGGCCCAGTAATTCAAGAAAAACTATTTCTTACATGATGTAAAGAACATTGCAAGAAGCTTTGTCATGAATATTGTGATAAGCTAAGGAGTTATCTTTATACTAATTGAAAGTAATGTTAGATGTATTTATCAACACTGATCAAAGAAAAAGACAAAAAAATGCTCTTAGAAGCTAAATATCAACACAATTGTTTTTTAAAATAAATTGGTGTATCTGAAAGATAAGTAGTGAGATGGGTGACTGACTTGTTTTTGTAACAGGAACTATATATAAGTACTCTCTGACCCTGCTTGCCAGCAGGTTTACAGCTGTAATAAAATACTCTTTTATTACATTCATTGTGCTTTATACAAAGTTCAGACCAATATAAAAACCACTGACCCATGCCAACTCTTATTCAGCTCAGCATTTTAATGAAAAAAAGAATTATTTTATTAACACTACTCCCTTCAAAGATCAAACACCAACTATTTAGTTTCTTTTCTATATTAAACATAAATGCCCAATTATATTCAGAGAGAAACTGAGGTAACTTAGCCTCACATCAGGCATATATCATTTGCTACTGCACAGTCCTCTAATTACATATGTGCAGGGTTTATACACACAGCTCACTGTAACATTTCTCTTGTGGGAAATGTAGGGGTAGCCTGAAGGACAGACAAGCAGCGTCTGCATTCAGAAATATGCTCAACTCTATGAAAATTACTTACAGTACTCTTGAACTGTAATGTTGATACTGAGAAATAAACAATTATGGTATGTAACAGCAGGGCTTCACTACACCTGTGTAGCAGGGCAGTCAATGAAAGCTTTGCATATATTTAAAATTAAATCCTTAGGTTAAAAACAGTTTAAATTATTCCAGATTGCAACTTGGTTCTAGAGCAAACAGGAAAGAGGATCTTACTGCATTTCACACTATTTGCCTTACTGTTTTCTACCATTTACTGCTATTTGCATTCCAAGGAAGAAGCTTTACTTATCAGAAGAACAGAGAAATGAAAGAAAATACAACTTATTTAAATAATCAAGCAGAACTATTCATATTTTTTCCAGTATAAGAGATTGTTTCATGCAAATTCCTCACAAATAGATTCTGCTATAAGAATGTAGTTCACAATAGTCACAAAGGCATATTTTTATTCTGGGGCTTTCTATCTTATAGCAAAATAATCTACCAAACTCTTGAATAACAACTCAAGCATGACAGCTTGATCACGCAACACTTTTATATAAATGGAGGTTATGTAACAAAAAAATTTACCTATGATCTGCACAAATAATGCTACATGCAGGGTCAGAACAAAACACTGCAAGAACTGAAGCTGGCTCAGACCTCATTGCAAACAGTTCTCAACTCAAGCCCTTTCCCTACACATGCTGCCAGCCATGCCAGAAGTAGGTCACTTGCCATATCTGGTAAGCCTGTGCTTACACCACCAGATGTCTTTATGCAGACATCAGAAAGTCTTAAAGCACGGTCTACCGCTCAACAGCAAATCTATAAAATCCTATACCTCACTCACCCCCCCAATAAGTCACATCTAGCTAAAAATGTATGAAAACTTTTTACTTTAGCTTACCTTCAAGACATCTTACAATTTTACATTCTCTAAAGATAACTTAGAAGTCAAATATTTGAAGACAAAACAGTATGTCTTATGTTAATTTATGCTCTATTAGGCAAAATATTATTTACAATTAACCACCGGCCATAAATTCATGGAATACCTCTAGTCCAGAGAACACGTAATCAAAGAGAACAGAGGCAGCCTGTAACACACACTAGACAGCAAACTGGCAAGAAAACATTCAACAGTAAGCCAGTTATTTTGCTGATCATAAAATCAGACATAACTGCTATTTGCAAGTACACATTTTCCATTTGCTCACAAAAAAAAAGGTTAGGATTATACCTGTGTCGTCAGCCATAACATTAGTGCTTGATTTCCACCAACAGAGCGAGTGTGTCAGTATATCCAAAAATTAATGCTGAAGGCAGAATAAGAAATATCCTCACTGTTATCCTCCTGCTTGCAACAGGAGCGAACAGGTTTCCTAAAGCCAGCTCAGCTGGAACCTGAAACTGGACCCAAGAGAAACCTCTCCTCCAAATCTATTTTTAGAGCAGTTATCCTCAGGAGCCAAACGCTTTTCAGAACTCATATGGCAATCTAGTTCTGACGACAATGAAATTCACTTACTCCTCCTAACAGAGCATCCTGGGTAGTTGATCCTTTCCCCTCCCCTTAATCCTCCAACATCAAAAACAACAGCAAATGAAACCAAGCACATTGTACTCTAGTACTTCTGCTGCAATTTATGCCACAGTGCCTGATCTCTCAGGACATTAAATCCATTCACATAAGCTGAAACACAAGTCTGGACACAAAGCTTGCCTGCTTGCATTTGTTACGTTGGCCCTCATCCAAGAAACTTTCTCCATGTTGGCATTCCCCTACCAGGCTCTGAGTATCCTGCAGAGACTGCTCATTTGAAACTTGCTAACTACTTTAAGAAAAAAAGAGACAACTACTTTCTACAATGTAGTTTTGAGTCTTCTAAAAGAATTACTTGAAACCAACCTCATGCATTCTTGCCAAGGGATTTTCATACCAGAAGTGTAACACATTGTATTTAGTTCTGGCAAACCCTTTTCAGAAAGGGTTAACACTAAATTATCTCACTCACCCCTCCCTTAAATTCTGACAAAATGCATACTGCCTGTACAATTTAAAGCTAAAATAAATTAAATCACCAATACACCCTCTTCTTAAGGACCAGAAAAAACCAAAAACCCACTAATACACTTTTCAACATTTTTTCCATATTCAATTTTATCAAACTATTATTTTCCCATTGCTTATCAAACAAAAGCCAGCTTCTTTTAGGTGGAAGTCAGAAAAAAACCTAATTTCTCACTCACTACAACCATAAAAAAAAGCTTTGGGATCTACCACTCTGCACTCCTATCCCTATGCTTCTTTAAATAACACAGCTACTAGGTAGAGAGAGTGAACAGAAGAATGCTACAACTACTTTGAAAAACCACACATATCTCCTGTGGTTTTAACATCCAGCAAATGCAATTCCCAAGAGTTCAAGGGAGAAAAATTGAGAAACAGCACTAGAGCTTTTCATATGGATGAAAAGACTTCTCATATGGATGAAAAGGAACTACAGGCAGTTGATTCTACAACTAGTGTATCTTTTAACTTTAAAAGATACACTGGTATCTTTTTATCTCACTAGTATCTCTTTAAAGTATCTACTATCCATTTGAATACATTAAATGGATCAGATGCTTTAAGAAAGACCTCCTGACTAGTACACTTCAGTAACATACCTGATGCACAAGCAATTAAGAGCAGAACATGGAGAAATTTACACAGATTGAAAGTAACCGAACATGGAGAAATCAAAAAAAAAAGAAAAATTCAAATTAATTTTACACGCAATGATATTTATTTTATAGTATATAAACCACATCAGAATAGGCAACCTAGAGGAAATTCACTTCAGCTGCACCTGCATTTGCAGACACCAGATCTTACCATAAGGGCACTGAAAAAGCATTTAAGTGATGCTGGGAACCTTGCCATCCACTGATAGGTATTTTGGGGGGATTGCTCTGAACCAGACCTTACCTGGCTGAATGCCCATAATGATTTCAGCACACCTTTTAGTACCTTTCACTCAGACCTAAGTGAGCAAATTCCATTCAGGGACAACAAGCACAAGGCTTATCAGGAAAGTGAGTTGAGAGAATCAAGAAATTAATTTCAAATGCGCACTCCAAATCTGAACTAACACATACATGTTGACCTCTGGCTGAGTACCCAGAGTTTTATTCTTGTGCCCTTTAAAAATTAATTGATTGCAAGAAAGACAAACATCTTCCTTCCTGAGAGGGGAAGCTACAGCTAAAATGGGGAAACTCTTCAAATTCATCAAAAGGAAAAAGGACCAAGAGATGGATGGATCAAGGTTAGCTCAAAATACCACACAATATCATTTTTGTTAGTTTTATAAAAGACAAAGGTTAAGTTGAATATGTACCTACTTGGAATGCAATTTGACATTGAGACAGCAAAGTCAACAGTGGAGACTTCTTACAATGTCTCATCTCTACTGTGTTCAGATGCTGAGACTGCTGCTTCTTTTTGAAGTAATTCACATTGCTTCCCTAACATTCAAAGTTATTGTTCTTCACCTGATTTTAGTGGTGAAGAATAATAACCACAACCAATCTAACCATTCCAAAATTCAAAAACTATCTTCAAGGTAGTTGTGCTACAACTATGCAGCCTATGTATTTTAATTAATTTTACAAAAGCATAATTGACAATTCAGACTAGCAGCATTAGTTACACCTCTACATCACTACCAAAGTGTAAGCAAAGAAATTTAGAGAGGAAAAACAGTCAATTATGAACACAAAATGTCAGGCTTCAAATCATCAAGCTAAGCCTTTTCACAAAGGTGATTAGGAAGTTATATAGAAGAAATTATGATTTATCACTTGAAGATACGGGTGCACAAAAGCAAGTAGTCACTACAAACTAGAAATACACACTAAAAGAAAAAGCAATAAAACACTACCCTCAAAGAAACAACTAAAAATCACATTTCAGAAGTAAAAACTATCAATCAGCTAGATTAAAGGGAGACTTTAGAACACATGCTTTTAAAAACAAAATGCAGTGTGATAAAAAGCAGATACAGGAGAGAATTAAGAGGCTAAAATAAGGTACACAAGAACCATCTTATCACCAACAGAGCAGAACTAGTAGCAGTGCAAAAACAAAAAACAACCTCTATTTTACAAGCACAGCCTATTTTACTGCTTGAAATTTTTGCCAAATTATCTTGTCCAATATGATTAATGATAAAGCAACTGCTGCAAGCCCCATCCACTAATAGATCTTCAGATCTAAACTGCAGATCTGCAGATTTTAAACTGATTTTACACAGAAGGGTTTATTGGATTGGGTCTGTAGCAAGAATTTTGACTGAAGTGTCTCAGGAAATTCAGAGCTTTCTCTGTTGATTTTCCCCCATTTTCCCCTTTATATTAAAATACAAGGGTTTTTTTCAGTCTCTCACTACAGAGAGACAGGTCATGTGAGTGTATACACACACACACACCGACTTTTTGTAATATGTATTTTATAATTGACTCAATAAGCACATATTGAACAGTTGCATTCCAAGAAGTCCCCACACCATAATGATTCCAAGTGCTAATCCAAAATCAAAATTATTTTCATCTTTAATTTTTACTTAGTGTTACTCTACATCACAGGTAGAATAATACACTTTCAATGGACAAATCTGTGCTTTTATGAACTATATAATTTTTTAAAGGGTGACAGGGTAACTATTTTCTCTGTGTTTACTTTACAGATGGAACAGAGATTTTTACTAAAATACTTATATCATTTATGAAATATTCCAACCTTAAATTTTCACTAACATCCATACTCAGAAATTTTTGTTTCTTGTACAGTCATGGCAGCAGGGTCTTTAAAGATAAGATATAAAGTTTAAGGTAAAGGTTCACTTTCAATAAAAAATCTTTGCAAATTAAAATTGATTCTTCCTTTTAGTTTCTAAGAAATTTTCTTCAGCACTACAACCTTAAAGGGAAATTAGGAGGAGAGGAAATAGCTTTTTTAATTACTATTTTCTCATTAAAAACTAGATCTCTGATCTGAACTTTGTATAATCTAGACTATACAGTTATAAAGATACCTCGGCAGGCTGCCAGAAGACTTTAATAATCTATATCAGAAACTTACTGATTAGGAATGGGGAAACTGATGGAACAGAAAAAGAACTAACTTCAAAGGAAATACAAAGACCAGAACATAAATTTGAAATAAAAATTCACTAACTGAATGCAATTTTGGCTCTCCTGCTGACACTTAACAGATTTTTATCTTAGTATTTGAGGAACTTTTCCTTATTTCACATATCATCAATCCAAACATAAACCTTTATGTCCTTAATTTTCAATCCCTACAAGATTTCTCACAGTAAAATAACCCACTATACAAACAATCTAAAAACATAAATACTGAAAGCAAGAGAAAAGTCATAAATTCAGGATTAGACAACAAAGCAGGCTGATTGTGGAGATGCTGGGAATGGCCAACTGAAGGGGGGAAAAATAGTTGGCAAAAAAAAGGGGATGCATCACAAAATATGTAAAAAGCCTCTAGGATCATAAGCATCCTGCTGAACTTCCCTAGTGAAAGGAAGCTCCTCCCTTCAAGAGATGAAGTGATTCTGTTGAAACATCTCCTTGAATTCCTCACTTAGGATGTGAAAGATCAGATTCAGTTCTGTCCTCTAGGGAACACTGTTTGAACTTCTTTGTAGGTCTAAAAGACATTTTTAAGTACACCCAAAGGTATAAGATCAAAGCCATTTTAGTCTCTCAAAAATCAGATCTGAGATCCTATTATCTGAAAATATGCTTCAAGTACAAGAGACACATATAGGTTTTTAGCTGTTTTATATTCAGTTTATAAAGAGATGGTCAACAAGTCCATTTCTGAATACAAGCTGCTATATTTCAAAGTACTTTTAGGCCTAGAGATAGCTTTCTGACTCACAGGGAACATCACAATATTTAGAAGAGTTTTTTTAGCTGCAAGCTTATGTGTTACTAAGTCAGAATTATTTATTCTTCAGAAAAAAAAATTCCAAAACAAGAATAAGATTATCATCTGGCTGACTGAAGTGTCATCCTCAGGGTGGGGTTTTTTACATTTATTTATTATTTTTCAGTAGTTACATTTTTTCTGACAATAAACAAATCCTATTGCTTTCTATTTCATGATTCTTCAAAGATATACACAACAAAAATAATAAAATTTATACCAAATAAATCTACTCAGAAAACCCATCATAATAATGACTAGCCTCAGGGTTGTTGGTTGGTTGTGGTTTTTTTAAAACCCTATGGATTTGTCTCTATGAGAAAAACAGTCACAAATGAAAGAAAAGGAGAAATTTAGTGAGAAATTCTGTCCTAGGAGGTTGCACAGTTTCAAGAGACTTGTCAAAAGCATTTGATCTAAATACAGCAGAGCAGTGGACTCTACTTGCAGTGCTGGCTCCACCCTGCTCAGTGAGATTTGGAGAGACCAGCTGTTTGCCCCATAAGAGCTGCTGCTGTTAACCACTTTCTTCTCAAGTCTTGTTTATCTAAGCATAACTGATCAAGTCAGAGAAGGAGAAAAGAAGACAGAGATGTATATTCAAAAGATAAAATCCTGAATCTGCACTTGCTTCTTTTCTAAATGTGATAGAAAGATGATCACTTCCAAAACCTAGTCAAATTTTGTCCAAGCCATGTTTTGGCTTTTTATTTTAGTTCTTGATTATTTGGACGACTATTTTTTGGGTAGTTCCTCGAGAAGCATTTATTACAAGGAAGAAATACACACACATGTGCACACAGCTTAAATGACTAAAACCAACATTGTTTACAACTTAACTTTAATAATAAATACTATCAACAGCAAGATATTTAAATCAATATTTAGTGCATCTATCACTATCTGAATACTCTGGACTTTTTCTTTTAAACCTTTTCTCCACAAACTTAAAGATAGTACAATAACAAGCTTAGACAATTAGCACTGGAAGAAAAAATCCAAAAACAGGAGTCGTGTAAAGACAGAATAAAAATGTTTTGTTATACATTTATCTAATCTAAATAGATTTGTACAGAAAAGTCCATATTTTCCCCAAACACTTCTGTCAATTGTCTCTAGTTTTGTTTTTATGTGTACACAAGCACAGCATTGAATTAAAGTCAAAACTATGTAGAACATGCCTCTTGTAAACTTCCTTGACTCAAACATCAAACCAAGAGGTTCAAGGTTAAGATCACATACTTAAAAAGAAATTCTAGTTTGCCTCCTGCTGTAGGAACAAAATCTCTGTAACACCAATGAGCAGACAAAATACTGATTTTAACTGTACAAATTACTTAAGGATTTTTAATAGCTGCTATTTTGATTAACCAGCTCTCTCCCACAGAACATTTGGAAATAAGATCTAAAATTATACAATCTACCTATCTTGCATTTGAATGATTTAATGTAGCCAACAGTCCTACATAATTACTAGGTTAATTAAATAGATGGTTGCATTTAGGACGGAGCAGAGTTCAGGGAAGGTAAATGTAGAGAGGAAATACAAGAAATACTTGGGCCTAGAACATGCAAATTTTGCTGGTGGTGACCTTTAAAAAAGATTCTATTACATAAGGTTGAAAATCCTCATCGCCGTACATAACATGCTGGCATTAATTTAAGGGTATTTTTTCCTTGTTCCATTTTCCTATCCTGTAATGTGGGTCACATCAATTTGTTTTAGCAACAAGTCCTAATTAAGCCACAAAATAAAGAAAACAGACTATGTTGGTTTAGTTCTTTAAATTTTTCTCATGCTTTGAGGGAGTTCAAATAGAAAAACTCCAGTTGTCATGCAAGCACCTACAACTCTGCTTTTCACAGGTTTCTGCTCATGGAAAGAAAGAACACTTCAAAATGCTTAAAATTCCAAAAACTTATCAGTGTTTTCAAGTCTGATACTAAGCCAATTTAATTAGGTGTTTGTCCATGGAGTGCTATGCATCTGCAACTCTTATGGAGTACAAAACAGGTTTTAGGTATCTCATATGTTACTAAAATATGTTTTTAGGAGACCTCAGTTGCAGAGAAATTTCTGCTTGTAGAACCTTCTGGCTTCAAAAGATATGTCTGTGTCTTCTAGTCACTATGTGTCCTCTAGCTACTATAGAAAGAAACAGGGCTGCAGTTACAAACTACTACATGAACTTTCTTTAGGAATTTTTAAATTTAAAAAACACCAGCATGAGGAATGAGAAAGTGAGATATGTTGCATTAGTAATTAATTGTCAGTTAACAAACAAAACCTCAGGAAATAAAACTGCTAAACCAGAAAACCACTACTGAGTAGTTACAATTCCCTCTAGCTATTAGATGTTGTGTAAAGAAAGTCTTTAAGCAAACAA
The DNA here is from genome assembly GCF_037042795.1 of Molothrus aeneus. Taxonomy (NCBI): domain Eukaryota; kingdom Metazoa; phylum Chordata; class Aves; order Passeriformes; family Icteridae; genus Molothrus; species Molothrus aeneus. The sequence continues at coordinate 116,513,547 of NC_089646.1, forward strand.
CTTGGTAGCATTTGTTACATCAGGTTAAGTACATGCATAGTAAGAGTGCAACTCCACATGAAGAAAACTGCAATTGGTTTAATCTTTGAAGTTCTAACAAAGTTGAACCACACATACCACGGTATGTTCAAACTCAATACATAGTTATCTGCATACTTAATTTCCAACATGTTTCAAGACATGTAACATTATGAGTTCCACTTCAAAGTGGAAAAACTTTTCCATGCAAAGAGCTAACCCACAGATGCAGTTAGGGAAAAGATTGCTGCAGGCTATCACACAGATTACCGGATTGTGATCTTCATCAGGAAAGAACTGCTTGGGGCAAATCAGAACTTCATTGCTCAAGTTCTCTACAATGAAGAATTCAACATACAAATTAGCACAGGAATTCTTATTATATGTTTCAAAGTGATTCCAGCTGAAAACGAACCCTTTCTTTTCATACAGGTCATCAGCCAAGTGGTTTTCAGTTCAAAAAGACAGCATTATTCAAATGTCACCTCTTTATGCACTCTGTAATTAGAAATAATCTTGACATGTAGGCCTTCCCCTGCTAGTAAATTTTGTTATCTTTAGTGAAGTCCTTATATATCCAGCTATTACATCAGCATAGCCAACCAAACCAGTCACCTTTCAGTGTTCACTCCATGGCTCCATGATTACATCATCGGACATAAAACTCTGGATTTAACCTCACCCTCCCCTAATGCCCACCCACTCATTGTCATCTCCTCCCTCTTCCCCAGATGACCTTCCATAAAGCCATGCATTGAGCCAGTCTAGGGAGGGAAATAAAAAAATCAGCTTCCTGCTTATCAGTTCCCTGTGTGCTTCACCTTGCACCTGCACAGCCAAAAATTCAGGTACCAGGAAGGGGCATTGAAAAGAGGAAAGCTGCAGAGCAACCTCAAACTAGATTAAGCTGACTACAGACCTGCAGCTCAAACTGTTAAAAAAATTTAACTTCTTAATCCCCCAATATGATATACATCCTTGGTGACTGAGCACTGAGTAGCTATGACCCCTGATGGGGAATCCTCATGTGCATTTTCAGAGTAATTGCCAAAATGTGAGAAAACATCCTCCAGCTTCCTGTCTCCCTGATACCAGAGATACTTTAGGTTTTCCACCTAGCATTTTAAACAAGCCTTATCCTCAAAAGGTTATCATTTAAACACTTCACAAAATGCTCAAAAAGTACATTGAAGCAAACATCCTTGCAGATGTGAAGTGCAACCTTCCTCCATATTTGAAGCACTGAGAATAATTTCTTTTAGCCCACAGTAACTTCCTGCATACACATAAGATCCATTAGAAAACACAGAGCAGGCCCAAGATTTCAGCCCACACTGAATCAAAAGGGGCATGAGAGCTTTGGTGTCTTCATCAAGTGGTAGCATCTCTGGAAGCTTGGAGAGGATTCTCCCAGTGTTTCAGAACTCTTCAGGAAAAAAAGAACTGAGAGGAATGTACCAAGTGTTTTGCATTTATGTCCATCCTGCTACACCCAAGTATCAATCTTAAAACCCAAAATAATACATCCTTGAGAAAAAGTAAAAGAAGTAAATACAAATACCTGGCAACGTGGGAAAACCAGAAAGGCTTAAAAACATATACTGTGTTCAAACTGATTGTTTCTACTTCCCGAGTAACTTTGGCAATCAGCTACTGCACCTGTCAATAGTTAATGGTGTAGAGAAAGTTTCATTCAGGTAAACCTTAAGGGTTGTCCTTCTAGAGCTCACTTGACTCTAGTATTAGACAAATTAATCAAGAGCCTATTGAGGATTCACTATTTCAATGCAAATCTGCTCAAGTGAGCTGAGAAATATATATGTTAACCATTTTAAGACTTTTTTTATATCACTTCCATTGAATCAGAGCTAGAAAACTGATTGAAGAGTTACTGCCTTCAGTTTTGTACAGAACATTTAGAAAATAAAAGGAAACAAAGAAGAAAAAAAGAGAAGAATTGAGGAGAATCAGCAAGTGTAGTAATTTCACCAGTAGAACTGCTGCAAGGTACCATGCAATTTAGTGATGTTTGAACCATTACTGTTGCCACAATTTTTTAATTTGGCAGACCACTTTACAATATGTTAAAATGTCTTCCAGAAAGGCCAACCTGAATAAGACCCAAGGCAGACAGATGAACTATAAAGAGATGTCTGCATTTCCATGGTTTTGCTATTTGTATTAGCATCTGGCATTAATGATAAAAATGCAAGCTCTTCATATAGTTGCAAGCAACTAAACTAGGCAATAGGATAAACTTACAAAAGAAATCACTGGAGAATTTCTTAAACAGTATACAAAGTTTCTACCACTGAGACACAAAGTATTTCTCATTTGCCCACAGTAGACCTACAGAAACTCTAACGTAGTAATAACAATTTGCTGTATATTTCTGAAGACCAAAAATGTTACAAGAAAACACTTCGACATTGAATTTAAAAAGCCAAATCAAAGCACAGAGGAGCACACTAACTGAATCATGAGAAGTCTTTTTGCTTCAGCAAACTCTTGGACTTTGGACACTTTTGGTCAGCAAACAGTTTGACAAGTCAAAATATTTGTTAAGCTCCACAGAGCATCCCAAATTTACATCTCACTTAGGACCTCCAACACCTTAACACTCTTTTTCCTAAGGGTTTCAATTAACATAAAGAAGTAAATAATGGATAGATTGTAATACAAGAAATCAGATGATATATTACACAACTGTAAAGAGCATAAACAACCACACTGGACAGCAGCTGAGGTCAGAAATTAGAGAGACCAAATTTTTATATAGATAAAAGCATCATATTTAAACAGAATCCACAGTGTAAAAAAATGAGATGTTATACCATAGCACAGCTAGGTAGCTGAGAGACATCATAGAATGGATGGGCAATCCCACTTCAAGCACTGGAAGCACTGACATGAAGTTCAGTGTTCCCAGCAAAAGAACTGCAGTAGCAAAACGCAACCTGTTTAGTTGATGAATTTTTTCTGCTCTTTGGGTTAGCTAGAGTGCTAATGGAGATCCTCACCCAGATAAAAGCACATTCTAAAGTAGTCTTTACAACAGAGATGAGATAAAAAGTGGAAATTCTTGCAAATTAACAGGCACAACTTCTTTCTAAAAGTGATACAGTGAACTAAAAACAGTTGTAATAACAAAATTACATTTGGATAAGTACATCAGGTCACCTTGAATGCATATCAAAAAAAGCCCCAAACAAATCTGAAAAAAGTTGAAACACCAAAAATCAAAGAATTACAGCAAGGGGCACTAGAGGGTCCAAAGGATGAGTGAAAGGAGTTAAAAACATGGCAATGCATTCACACATATAAGGAAACCACATGGTTAAAACAGCAAAATGAGAAAAAAACCATCTCCTGGGATCTTGCAGAGAAAAGTAGAGGATGTCAGAAGATTCTCAGTCATCACTGTAGAGATTAAAGAAAATTTACCAAAGCAATGTTAGAGTTCTTTGTCATCATAGACACTGAAGGCAACACGACCTCAGAACTGAGACAGGACTGTGGGGTTTTTAATATAAGATACAGTTCTCTGTAGATACAGACAATGCTTTAGGTTGTAAATGTGTGGTTTGTATGGTGCCTAGCCTAATGGAAAACTCTCCCACTTAACATCAGAGATGCAAAGAAAACAATTATTGCACAAGTTATCTTCAATAAAAATCATGTTTAAGTAAGTCCTCACTTACATACTGTAAGACACAATGTACCCACACAGCAGCATAATGATTGCTGTCCTATGATCTGGGCTAGATAAGCATAGGTTACAAAGTAATCCATAATTGTTCAGCCATCTTTATTTCAAAAGTTAGCTGGGCTGCTGATCCTCAGTCTTGCTGGAAGGCTTCTCCACAGGCACCTGCCAATGTCCAAGACATTTCCACATTTCACATCTCATGAAATCTGAGGGAGTTGATTCATGACCAGGTGTTATGCATTTGTTTCTGTAACAAAACTGTCCTTCATCTAAGGATGCTTCAAGTAACAATGCAGCAAGTATCTGTTACTTTGTCTAGTCTTTAAAACTGATACTCCTCCTTTTGAGAGGCCACATCTTTAGTATGGATTCTGCAAGCTAGTAATAAGCAGCCAAATTTTCCAGTAAAGACAAATAACAAACACGTTTCCCTCTCTAAGTATCCCCACACTGTCGAATTTTTCCCTGGTTTTCACTTCTGTACTCTAAATAAAATCATTGGTATAGTCATAAGAGTCTGTAAATGTAATTTTCAAAGAATAAGTAGCACTACAAAGCTAAAATAAAGTGATGATTTTTTTAAATTAGGACCGATTTGAGAGCTTCTAGTATATGACTTCTGAAAGTAAAACCTAGAGTTTTATTTCTAAAAGTGTGTAGTTCCACTTTGGACAATACAGTGTACCTGAAAACACCTATATAAACTACAGTTAGAACTTAATCTATTTGTAGTTTACTGTACATATTTTCTGATAGAGAGACCTAAAAGCAGATTATTGATGCTGGCATTGTCTTGAGTGCAGAGATTTTGAAATAAGCTGTTAGCCTCAGAGGCTTGAGCTGTGAGCAAGGCCCTGGCAAGAAGCCACATCCTCTTTTAAGAACTGCTGTGAAAGTGAATATTTCTATCAAGCAAAAAGTGCCTCAGATTTGAGGTTTTCATACTTCTCAGTCTCAATTACTTGCTGTCTCAAAATCATTTCCTCATCTGACTTTCACATCCCTTGACTGTGGAAAGCTGACTGGCTGCTGTGAGCACTCTGCTCCTCCAGCTGTTCCTTTATTCACACAGGAGTTACCATCCCTCACCTCTCCCTGCAGCTGCAACTGTGAAAACAGCATCAGCTTCACGCTGTAATTGCTATGGCTGTCTAAGGGACTCTAACTAGGAGTGTTTGTTGTACACTAACAAATTAAAGAGGTTACATGTCAGTAGAGTGCCTAACACATTACCCATACTGCTTCATCCCCCCCCAAAGACATCTTTTAATATAAAGAGAGAAAATTTTACTCAGACTACAAATAAAAACCCATGGAATGCTTTCTTTATTCAGTCAGAGATTCAGTTTAGCAATAAATTTATTTTTCAGATATTGACAAACATGTAAAGTGATATTTAAAATATTAACTACCATATTCAGTATTCAAAATTACAACAGGGATGCAGGTTTTTAAGGCATTAAAATTGAAAATCTGTATTTAGTATGCTTAATACTGGGTGATGATCATAGCATGTCCAGTCCAAGCAAAAACTAGATTTAATTAACACACACTGCACAGCATAGGTCAGCAATTGAAAAAAAAGATTTTAAAATAAAATTTTAAAAAATCCCACTTCTACAAATATTGCAATATCTAAACTCTTTTAAGCTTAAGTATATTTGAAATCTTTCCCTCTTAATTCATTATGTGATAGGCAAACTAATCCTATATGGCTCAGCCTTTAATGAACATTGGTCTCACTATGATTGCCACATTCAAAGAGGGACTACAGATATTATTTCTGTGTCATCACCACATTTTATCACTGGAGCTCTGTGCCCACCAAACTCGAATCCTAAGAAGCCAGGACACGTAAACACTCGGTGTGTGGTAAAAAACCTCCTTTCTCCAGTACAGTGCGCATGGCTGCGGAGTGACTCCAGAAGTACAGACACTTTTCTCCCCTTTCAGGCGCGTACTGCTATGCTGGGAAATGCCAATGAACACAAAACTTTCCCTACATAAACTGTCCGCACACAGCGGTCTGTGAGCAGTCAGATCTGTCAAGGGGTTCCTTATTGGAGGGGTGGGGGATCACTGCCTTAAAAAAACATCCTGCTTGCATTTTTCTGAGACTCTTCCTCCTTGCCTCGATAGTCACAGAAACCACCAGCTTAGGTGCTCCACCTACGACAGACCTAATAATTTTGACCTAACCGGGTCAGTCTGAGGAGATATTCCACATCACAATTTGGATACGAGAGTATGAAAGACTTGAGATTGGGGCATCCCTGTTCCACCTCATCTCCGGGAGGAAGCGGTCTCGGGGGTACCCACAGATGCTGCGGCCTGCCCGTGCTCATCTCATCCCTTCTACGGAGGTTTCGAGGGTAGTCCCCGCCGCCCAGGCCCACAACTTTCTCCTCCACGCGAACTCCCTGGATAGGGAACGGCGGGAACGCGAGGGACACATCACGGCCACCAACCCTGCGTCCCCCTCCCCAGCTCCCACAGCGCGGGAGGAACCAGAGGGGCCGGCAGGAGGGAAGGGAAGGGCAGTAGAGGCAGGGAGAAGGCGCAGCATCCCAGCGCTTTGCCTGGTGGCTGCCCCGCATCGCGGGAAGGGCCCTTCCCTCCCTCCGGCTGCGGCCGCTGCTGGAGCCCCCGCCCCTTCCCCGCAGAGCTACTGCCTCGCTCCCGCAGCAGCGCCGCTCACCTCTCTTGGAGCCGGGGCTGGGGCTGCCGCCGGTGGCTCTGGAGCTCTTGCGGGAAGCCATCGCACCTCCCGTCGGGCAGCGCAGGGGGCGGAGCGGGAGCGCGTCGAGAGCCGCCGCCGCCACTCGAGCCCTGCGTGCGGCGGGAGCGCGCCTAGGCCCCGGCAGCGCGACCCCGAGCGCTCCGCGGCCCCGCCCCCGAGCCCGCCTCTAGCCAATCGTGTCAGAGAGGCGTGGCGCCGCTCGCCTCCGATTGGCGGCGGTGCCGTGAGGGGGCGGGGCGGCGGCCCGCCGGTTGCGCGCGCCCGCCGCGCTCTCCCGCCGCCGCCGGCCCATTTGAACGTGGCACAGGCGGGCGCGAGCGGCGGCCTCTCGCGAGGGTTTGGGCGCGCCCCTGGCGCTGAGGGAGGGAGGGAGGGAGGGAGGCAGGGAGGCAGGGAGGCAGGGAGGAAGGTGAGGGGCGACATTTACATGGCGATACCGCCTAAAGCATCCCGCCCTGTGCCCTAAACCGCTCTCCGCATCCAGTTAAACGCCCAGGTTGTGGGAACACATCGTTGATGTGTATAAGCGTCTAATGGTGTAAGAGGACGGAGCCAGGCTCTTTTCGACGGTGCCAAATAATAGGACAAGAGGCAATGGGCAGAAACTGATGCACAGGAAGTTCCACCTGAACACGAGGAAGAATTTCTTTATTGTATGGGTGACCAGGTACTGGAACAGGCTGCCCAGAGAGGCTGTGGAGTCTCTGTCACTGGAGATATTCCAGAACCGTCCGTACACAGTCCTGTGCCGTGTTCTTTGGGCAGACCCTGCTTGAGCAGGAGGTTGGACCCGATGCCCCGCTCTGGTCCCTTCCAACCTGACCCATTCTGTGGCACATTCTACAGAACAGCGGGGCAAACCTTCCAGAGAGCGCCTTTGCAAACATCAGAGTGAAAGGGTTTGAAGATCGTCGTGTCAGACGATGAGTTCCCCACCAAGGCTTTTTGAGGCTTTAAAAATACTTTTAATTGACTCTGATAAAATAAACCTGGGGTTTTGCAGAAGTTATGGATGCCTCTTGGTACCGATATTCAGTTTGAGACTGGGTTAAATACCAGTTTGGCATGACACTAAAAGTCTGAAAGAAAAAAGCAAAACCCAGCTTTGAGTCCTGACCATAAATACAGTGTTTTGAGTCAAAACAAACAATTTTGCAAATTCGAGAGCCTTGCAAGTGGATGTGTGGAGAAGGAAGCCTTTACTCAAATCAAAGGTTAGCGCTGTGTTTTGAATAGTAATGCCATGAAGCTAACCAGAAATTAATTTACTGGAGAGCATTAATAAGTATTTTTAAATGGGATTTGCACTTAGATACTTAGTCAAGTAACAGGATATCACTGTAGGAACACTGATATCACTTCAGACAGTAGAAGTAAAAGCAACTAGTTTTAGGAACATCAAAAATAGTGAAGCCTGCTCTCATGTGAGTTATTTTGCATCTAGTGCAGTTGAGTATCTGAACTTTTCGCTTGGTTATGGCACTCTACCAGAGTCTTATTTTCACATGATGTGTTCATACTTAATATTTTTTGAGATGCTTTCTTTTTGTTTGGTGAGACTAAAGCTGCTGGACAACTTTAAAAGCTGCTTGGGAGGAGTAGGTGTACTCATGAGTATGTAGAATTTATCACAAAAAAAGCTGACAGGATGAATTATTAACATTTCAGCAAATTGGAAAGTACAATGCAAGGAATAAATTGTCCTAAGAAAAGCACACACACAAAAAATTATAATCTGGTACTGGGATTAGTGAAAATACTGTAATTAGTAAAAAAAGGGATGTGTGAATATATTCTTGCAAGTAGCAATTACTGTCAATTGAGACAACAGCTGTTTGTGGTTGATGTGGGGGACAGTTTCCTGAAGATACACTACTGGAAATGGCACTTTGGTAAGAAAAGAGATACTGAGAACGTTGAAGCCACTGGACAGGCAGGGACACTTAGAAAGATATTGCTATTGTTTTAGTGTGAATGAACTTTTTGGCTTTAAATAGACTGTCAAGTCCCTTACTTCTGTTTACTTTGGCCCACAGCTGCCAGCACTTTGTAATTGGTGTATTCAGTACCTGCTTGTACACTCTTCTGCCCAAGAAATCTCCCTTGCAAGATTAAAATATACTCCCAGAGGTACAAATGCTCATAACAGTGTTATATGTTTATGCTTATCACCATCCTTCTGCATGATCTTGTTGTTTGGAGGTTTCTGTTGATCTCTTATAGCATCAGGACTTTTTCCTCCCAGTCCACAGGCAACTGTAAACTGAAGAGAAATGTTAGATAAGAGGGACTATTGTCTTCTACTGATCAGAGAACGTTTTTCTTATATTTCTGCCTGATATCTCTGATCATACATTTAAATCTGATCATCATATATGGTTTTAGATGAAGCAGACATTCAGATTAATTTGCAGAAACCAGCGGGCCTAATTTTCCTACTGGGATCACCTGAGCACAGGCTATGGGATCCATGTTGTGTCATTGAAGAAGCTTAGGACAGCTTGATATTACTTCTTTTAGAGAAAGGAACACCTAATTTGATTTAAATTTTCCAGGGTGGCTGTTGCTACAAATGGTATGACAGTGCCTTCTGATCTGAAATGTAATGCAAATTGAAGTGAATATTTATAATGTCATTTCTGGGAAAGATGACAAAGAGAAAAGCCAACAGTGTGGTTAGGTGTAAGTGCATGTGAATGGCTGACTTTTTAACTATAATGAGTATTAGTTGTTTTAGAGCTACACGTTTGGTACATTGTAAGGGTGTGCAGGAAACCACAAAAAGATAAATATCAGCTTTGTTTGTAGGAGGAAAAGAAACAGGGCAGAAAAAGGATGTAACAACTGGTTGGTAAGGCAAGTTGGTAAGGCAAAGGCAAAAGAAATTTCAGCCATAAAAACAGGAGTTATAAATAAAGGCAAGGGCTATGAGACAGACCACACAGCGGTCAGCTGGAGCCTTTGTGTTTGTATCAGGCTTTTAAAAAAAGAAAATAAAAAATCCTTTCTCGTGTCAAGAATCACATTTACCCTCACTCCAAACTGTCCTAATTGACTCCTTGTTGAGACTACTGATAAACTAAGTTTAAATTATACTGCATATCATAAATCATTGTATTAAAAGAATGCCACCAATTAATGAGCCCTGCTTGGAAAACAAAATGTTTTTACTGTGCATTTTGTTTCCATAAATACCTTTGCATTAGTGCAGTCACAGCTGTTTTGCTGTCCTGATTCATTCAAGCACAGTGTCTCTGCTGTTTGACAGAAAGAAACACTTCCAAGGTGATAAGCAGAAGCAGCAATGAAGCAATTACAGAAGAGAATTCAATGTCTAATCTCCCAATTTCTAAAAGAACTGTGAATATATGACCTGCCTATAACAGTGAAATGGGATGCTGAGTGAAAGTATTAATATGAAAGAATGAGTGACATTTTCTTAAAGGAACCATTAAATTAGGCCTATATTTTTCACTTCCTATATCATAGCTGAATAAGACAGTTTAAATTCCCCTTCACCTGTGCCAAAATCAGACCTATAGTTTTCTGAGTTTATTTCCATTCACAGTTTTTCTCTGGATTTGTCATGAAGGCATCTGTTATGCTGCCAATAAGCTGTGACATTTCTTTTATGAAAAAGTATAATAATTGAAGGCTTAAAGGATTTATTCTCATTCTGTTGGTGTACCTGTTATTCATATTAATCATTGTGACATATAGATTTCCATTCAATTATATATTTCTCTTTAATAAATGAGTTTCAATTGATTATTAAGTGAAAGCCCATTCTCCAACAAGAGAGGAAAAATTATTTTATATCTTAATACACTTTACTGAAAAGAGGTAGAGAATTCTCAGGATGGCATTAAAAATACCATGTCAAAAACTCCAAGAAAGTGTAAGATTCTTGATTGAAAACATAGGCATTTAGGATTTTAAAGGTTTTATTGCTTAGATAACATTTTTTTTGTACATGGGGAGTGAGCTATGCACCTTGCCAGCCAGTTTGAAAAGGTGTTCCCACAAGAAGGCTGTGTTTAAAAATGTGCCTTGGGTAAATATAGGGCAAAGAGAGTGATGAACAGGTTTTACTGTTTGTTTTCTGGATTATCTAGTTGACACTTGAACTGCTGATCATGTTTCTGATTACAGACAGTTCAAAGAATCAGCCTCCAGACATTTGCATTTATCAGCCAAACTTCATTAATCACTTGTGGAGAAACAGATCAGATGTTTTGGGAAGAGGAGGAGAGAAGAGCAAGTGAAGTGTGTCTCAGTTATCCAAACATAAACAACTGCATTGTCTGGTTTGGTGTTCCTTATAGCTAGTTGAATAGCTAGTTAGTTCAACTTATAGCTAGTTGAATCTGCAGTAAAGTAAGGTGTAGTTGAGCTGTTTATTCTTAGTGAGGAAGTGTCTGTTTTATTTATTTTTAAATTTATTTATTTTAACAGTGCTTCTATGGCAGTAGACACTTGTTATTGGGTATTCTTATATAATCTTAGAACAATTTCTAAATAGTTGCTGTTACTGACAAATAGAAGGCAGCCATTTGTTTTAGAGGCATTCAGAAGGATGTAATTATCCAGGATATCAGACACAAAGAACTTGAGCTAGGTGAAGCTGGTTCAGGCATAGCTAAAGCTAAAGTAAAGTTTGGTTTTAAATTGCAAAGGTGAAATGTAGGTCAAAAGCTTGTTCTCGTTGCTCTCAGCTGATTTGATCAACCTCATTGAAGAGTAACTCAAATATCATTTGGCCTTTGGTGTGGCCCAGTAATCTGGGATTTGTTACAGCATTGCTTGGATTCTGGAGGTCTTAGTGAAGATTTTGCCAGGTCCGATTCAGGTAAATTGATCCCTGTGAGTGTAATCAAAGCTGAGAATGAAGCAAACTTCTTAGAGCAAGATTTTTATTTGGTGATTAGATTTTGCATAAACTGTGAAGATATTTAGAATTTAAGTGATGCCTTTTGTCATGTCCCTGTGTAACAACACAGTAAAGTGTTGATTTGTTTCCTATGGCATGAGATGCCCAGAAGAACAGAGTAAACTTTTATTTGTGCACATGTAACAGTTAGAAATAAGCCTTGAAAAGTATTTAAACTGGAAGTCATACCTTCCAGAAGAAGAGCTCAAATAGTATTACACTACAGATAAAGACAACAACAAACCAGGATCAGTATTATTTCAGTTATCTTAAATACAAATACAATCCTCATTAGAATGACAACAAGAGAATGGGGCTTACTCAGCCATTCCCAGCACATGCCATCACCCGTGCCACTGAAATTAGCAGGAGAAATAAGGAGAAGGTACTTTCCTGCCAATGTACTGTCTGCTCTTTTCAAGGTATCTGAATTGTTTAACAAAAGCAGGAGAGAATTGAAAAGGTCTGTAGCCTACAATTGCATTTGGTAAAACTGCTGGAGCAAAAGTAGTGATATTTAAAGAGCTATCTGAATAGAAGGAATTTCTAATCAGAAGCTCATGAGTTTTGTTTATTTAAAAAGCAAAAACCTCTATTGGCCATAAATTAGGATTCTTAATCTTGAAGAATAGATGAACAGAAATAGCAATGGATTTAATAAATTGTCCTGATGGATGGTATATTTCTGTGAGTGACTTGGCAGCTTTCCAAAATCATCCTGGAATATTCTTATAAATCAGCCAATAGCTGCATACCCCAGATGCCATGTCTGAACTGTTGTTAGTTCTCTCTGTCTAATAACATAATTTTGTGAATTTTCCACATTAGGAAAGAAAAAAAGTTGTCCAAGGAACAGCAGGATATACTGTGCATAAATTCCTGGAGATTTGTTTCCATTGTCTCCCTAAACTCTCTCTCACCTCTGCTTCAGTAGCCTCCCATTATCCACTGAGAATTGTGAGCATCACTGTGGATTCAGATAGTGTGTACTGTCTGGTTAGTGCATAGCTGAATGGCTGTCATGCTCTGGCCAGCACATACTTGCTGATTAGTCATCCTGTTGGCAAATTAAAGAACTGAGTTCTCTCTAGTGAACTTTGTAACTTCAGTTATAAATAAATAACACTTGACATATGAAAGATTCGGTGGCCTTGAGAGGCTTTTACATACTCTGTCATTCCAGAAAAAAGACTGAAGAGACTTTACTTAGCTGTGTTTAGAAGAATTTAAAAACTGAAAGCACCTGCAGAAAATAGGTAAACAATAGCTAGTATTGTTTTTTAAAAGAGCTGTAATTGATAGAGTTTGCCCTGTAGGAAGCTTTTTCAGACCAGGCCTCTTGCTTAGGGATCCCCCCAGCTAGTGTCAGTCTGGCTGTTGTAAAGGGGCAAGGCAGCAAATAAGATGATAGTATTCACTTCAAAATTACACATTTCAGTAAACTAGAACTGATCAAATGCTAGAACTCTGTCATGTTCTTTCTTTGCAAGTAATTCTGGGGGGAATAACCTGTAGCATGAGATCTCACACCTGAGAGTTTTTCCCAGCCTCTGGAAACTACTTCTGCCTGGGGTAAGCACATCTACATGCCCCAAAACCCACAAGAAATGAGACTTCTTAGTATAGAGACAAAGTCTTAGTTACCAGTTATTTCTAAACCCTCACCTGGTCCTTCATTTTACAAGGTGAAAGAGTACAGCTTAAAGTTGCTGTTTTCATGAAGCAAACTATTTCTGTTTCTCTCTAAGCCTATTCACTTTTCAGTGAAGAAATGTAACTTAATCATAGAGTCCTGGCATGTTCAGCAATCCTACATTCATTAGGCAAGTGACTTTTAGTAATAAAATGTTCTTTGTTTTATTTATTAATCTTTGGAGCTTGATGATGTGAGTAGGATGTGGACAGATCTGAGAGGAGTTGGTCTAAAATTCACTGCATTTCTTGACTGTCTTTAGATAATGAAATTTCTTCATATTTTCTGCCTGGTTAGCTATTACTGCATACTGTAAATAATGTATTTGAATGCTTCTTTTTTTAAAAATTGTGTATTTTTAAAGCATTCTGCAGTGAGCATTTTCTGCCAGCTGTAATGTCTCCATTAGATCTGCTCCAGTTTTCCACAGGTATGTCTTCCCTCCTACGGGGGCAGAACACTTTCAAGAGGGGTTCATTTTGCTATTTGTTTACATAGCCCTTGGGGTTTTTGTTGTGGTGTTTTTGTTGGGGTTTTTTTTGGGTTTTTTTTGTTTTTTTTATTAATTTTTTCCTGAGTATTTCACTATACTAGTTTCAGAAATTTTTATTAGAAAGTTACTGGACTAGTGATGTTTAATCATGGTTGCACTTAATGACACATAAAAGCCATTTTTTTGCTAAACTTTTCAAACTGAAAGAGCAATTACTTCATTTATTTGAAGTAGTTAGGTATGCTAACTCTTGTTTAGGTGCAGCCTAACTTAAGAAAACACTTGGCAGTACTGAACATTCAGGGCAGCACTATATGTACTTGCTGTGCTATTAATCTTGTCCTCCCACAGTGAGAGGATGGGGATATGTATTTGGCAATCAAAAGATTAAAGTCTGTGACACAGAAATATGTGACTTCTTTTGTTTGACATGATGCAGCCAAAGCAGGTTTGTTTGCAAGCAAACTGGAAGAAATGTCTTTGATTAAATACATGTAATTAATATTTACTGTGATAAAGTATGTAAATAATAAAAAGTGTGTGTCTGTGTGTGTGTGTACGAAGCAGTCTGAACTGGGCAGGAACAAAGCTAAGTCCAAGAGCCAGCCAAGGTAGGGAGTGGGAGTTAGTGGTGTTAGATTTAAATGGAGTGGGAGCAGGAAGCCGGAATTCCCATTTGTTAAGAGCCTATTTCCATAAAGTCTCTGTGGTGCGTTGAGTTGCCAGCTGCCAGTTCCATCTGTCAGATATAAGCTCGTGTTTTCCTCTGGGGAGCAGGTAGTAGTAATTCTCCTTTGGGTATCTTGTAGGTGTGGTGGTCATGATAGTGTATCCTGTATATTATGGGGAGAGACTACTTTGCCATGAAAGTGCACTATCATTCCAACAAGTTTTCTGGTTTGTGGTTATGGAAGATCAGTTACATTGAAGGGTTATTGTTCATTCTTAATCATTCAGATGACTCTGAACTTTGAAACTGCTCCTATTTTTATCTGATTAGTCAAGCTAGTTGAAGTTAAGGCTAAGTCCAGGAAAGCTAACATTCAAAATAGCAAGTTTTAAAAAAGCTAAAAAGATCTTCAGGCAGAATCTTTTACCATTACACATGCAAAAGTTCCTGCATTTTTGAGGGCCTTCAGCTTTCATTCCCTTGCTTTGTGTGTAATGGAGGCAGGGTGCCAAGTTCTGTATATTATAGAGTCACAAATAGCAGACTGGCATTCAGAGCATGAGTGGGTCCCAGCTCCACAAACTGACAGATGCCTGTCATTTGCCTGACATCTGACTTTCCATATCAGGATTAAAGTTATTGTTTCTCATCAGTTAAGATGCTGACTTGATTTGCCCGTATGTTGCATTTTATAATAAGCACCGGTATACTTCCTTCTATGTTCTTTTTTCTTCACACACCACCTTAAAACTATTGGCCACAAAAAAAAAAAAAAAAAAAAAAAAAAAAAAAAAAAAAAAAAGCTCATGGTGAGGACTGGTGCACTGTAATCAATGGGATGGTACCATTTCCTAGTACTCCCTGCCTGTCCAGTTGTGGTTCTCTGTGCTGACTGACAGGATGTGTTCCTTTGCTGGAAGGGGGAGCCTGTCTTTTATTGTGATGGTAGAGTTCTTCTGATCTTAGCTGCTACAGCAGTGGGAGTGAGAAATAGCTGAATGGAGCAATGCAGCAACAGAATCTTCCCTTTGTTGCTTTTTTGTTTCCTGTGTGCAATTCATAAACACAGCTCCTATACTGGCTCCAAGATAGTGTTGAATGGCACATAGAGCTGGATTATACCAACTGTAATTCTCTTGGTTTCAGTAAACTTCACTGATTTGCCACTGTAAATTCTCTGGCCTTAGGCTTATAGCCCTCAAATTATGTTATCTGGTTGGAACATACTTGCCTGTGGAGTCTAAGATCAAACTTGAAATTTAAATTAATTAAGACCATTAAATCTTCATCTTGGTTAAAGACTTAAAATTCTGATGCTTTCTTCTCAAACTTGTTGCTATGTATTTTTCTAATTCAAATTCATTTTTTAGTGGTTAATTTCCACTGACTTCCATTTACAAAATCATTCTTTATCTTTCTGAATTTATCAGGCTACTACATTCTTTGTAGTATGGTGTTTTACAAACTGTGCCATCATGCATTGCCAGTAGGTGGAAGGTGACATTGTGAAGGTCCAATTACACTGCACTGTGAGACTTCACTGCAGATGTACAGGAAGATAGTAATATGAACCTACAACACCTATCACAACACATTAACTGAAGTAATGAAGTGTTGAGCCTAATGTTGTAAAGAAGAGATCTTATTTCTGTTTGCTTTACTCATGACTGGCTACTAAAATGGCATTAATGTTAATTTAGAAAAACAGCCTGTGAACCTTTTGCATGCTGGTACATTTGAAACAAATTGTTTTAGTAATGAAAAGGTATTTGGACTTTGGGATGGAGCTGAGAAGGGTGGGGATGCAGGAAAGGGACAAGTGAGAAGTGGCAAGTACAGTTAGGGATTTTCATGTGCTCAGGTGGGTAACCATGACCCAAACAAAATATTAATTCCTTAAATTCAATTGTACTTTACTAAATTGATTCAACTATCTTTAATTACATATTTTAAACATCTAACTTTAAGCCATAATGTAGGCATCAAGTGGACATTACCAGAAGAATACAAGGTAGCAGAGAGTTCCTATCACTTGAGAGCTCGCTCTACATGGGGAGGACATGTCCTAAGAACTAAGAAAAGGTGTAGAACATACCCACACCTGAAATTAATGTAATGCTGGCAAACATGGTGTGTCCAACATGATCTTGGGGAAGAGATGGTTGTTTGAAAGGGGAAAATACTGAGATATTAAGGGGAGTGTGGAAGCCAAAGAAATGGCATCTGAGAAGAGTTCATGTGCAGTGGAGCTGAGAAGAAAGGTAGATTGATGGCACTGTGCTTAGTTAATCCAGTCAAAAATATTAATAAGCTGCTAATTAAGGATTTGGTATTTGATGATCCTTGTGGATCCCTCCTAACTCAGGATATTCTATGATTTTATGAATTAATATTTCATTAGACAAATAGACCCATCACTGGCCATCAATGATGTGGTTGGAGGATATTGCTCTAACAAAAAGCAAGACTCCAGAAGTCCATGTTGTTTCTCAGCATAATTTCATATCACAAATGAGACCAGCCTACAGGTGATGGGTTATCCCCACAACAGAGCTGAGTGCATGTATTGAATCTCTAATTGTGTAGTTCCTCCACTCCTCCATTCCTCCACTTCTCCACTTGTAGTGTCCAAGTTTAGACCAGCTAAGTCTGTTTCTCTTCTTCATAGTAGGCTGCCACTTCATTTGCATTAATGAAAAAGAAGAGAATAGAACTGCTCTACTGTAATGCTGTGATGCAGGAAATCAAATGCATCTCTACTGGAAGACCATTCTTGCCCCATGGGGAAAACCTGCACAGAGATCAAGTCAAATAAAAAACTCTTTTGCATACTTGGAGTGTCATTGTTAAGGTGGTTCTGGCCACTTTTATCTTTGCTTTATCCCAGGATCCTGTAGTGAAAGAGGTGTACCTCAAGACATAATGAGCAAAGTAAATGTCTTTGCTGTCACCCTCACATCTTCTTTCAACGCAGCCCACTCTAGGCTCTTTCTCTTTTGTTCACATCATTCCAAAGGCAGGATATAAATACCACCTTTTTGTTTGTACAAGATATAATAGCTCAGGTTCAAACACAGTTTGTATGCAGTCCTAATGTATGAGTTTGTATGAGGTGGTTTCGTGTGTGAGCTTAAATATGTGTATACATATCTGTTTATTATTTTCTCATAGAGCTTTACAAGTTTTAAAAATAATGCTAAAGAGTTTACTTTGACCTACATGTGCCAAGGTGTGTCTTGGAATATTTTTCATCCCATGCTAGCCTATACTGCTATACTGCCAAAGGAGGTACTTGTCTTAAGTCAGAATAAGAAGAGAAAGTGGCAGGTGAAGTATTCCTTTTTTTTTTTCCTTTTCTTTTCTAATATCTATAAAATATCTGAGCTTCCTCGACTGTCTTCAAAGCAGGCCCTTCTGCTCACCCCCATGACTCTGAGTAGTTGGATTTTCACTGGGGGTTGCCAGTGGCAATATGGAGGGTCTGGGGAGTAGGAGGATCTGTTTACTTTATGTTGTTACTGAATAATGTGATTTGGTCTGAGGAGTGTTTATTGTCTTGTTTATGTATTACTGAAAGCATTAAAATATTATCAGTGATGCCTACAGAATTGACGGGTGGTTTTTAAATCATGTTATCTAGTAAGTATAATCAATTAAACAGTGTAAAAATACATACTTGCAAGTTAAAATCAAGGAAGTTTTCCATATTTTTTATAAATTTGAATAACTTTATGATGCTGAGTTTATTTGCTTGAGTGTAAAGCTATGCATTTTTATTTTGTATCACATTCTCATTTGCAGTGCCTGGTGGACCATGAAAATAAATTGGAAGTAAAATATTTAATGTAAATGAAATTACCTTGGAAGTCATCTGCATATTGAAATATAATACATGACAGGACTTTGTTCTTTTTCATCAAAGAATCCTATAACAGGACAAAGATAAGAGAACAAGATTTACTATACATAATCAACTCTGTTGTGCGCCTAGTCTAGAAACAGTAATAAGCTTCTGCTCAAGGAAAAGGTTAAAAAACAAGTATCAAGATCTATGCTACACAGAGCCAGCTACTCAGAACTGCACATGTGAGGAACATTCCTTTCTAATCTTTGTAGGTGATCGGGTTATGCCCTGGCATGGGACCCTGGAGTGCTCACATAACCTTCAGATGGCTCAGCAAGTGACTATTCTTGAGTTGCTGACAAATCATCCAGCCCCTTTAAAAATCTAGCAATCTGTATGTGCTGTATTCATGTCATAGGGAATGTAATGGTACTAATATAAATCTGTTTTATGTTAAATGGCATGTCCTTTATTAGAAAGGTGATTAATTACTTCTAATTTCACAAAACAGAAATCTGTTTTTATTAAGAACTTCACAATTCTCTAGAAATACAACTTTTCTTTCCCTAGAGAGAAATATTCTTCTATTCTAGAAAATATTCTTCTACTCTAGAAAATAATGTACTCTAGGACAATCTTGATATTCTACTGTCTTTATTTTTGGTCTTTGCTTCTGTCAAGCATTTACTTATTTTAAACTAACATAACCAAAAGAGCTCTAAGTGTTTTCAAGACATTTGTAAATCAATATGTTCAATTCTTCTGGGCATTAGAAGCATCAGAACTGGGAGGGAAGATTCACTGTTTGGCACCACAGGCAAAGAGAAACAACCTACCATGTCTAACATAATTTACATAATTCATTCTGTCATTTATCCTAGTTCCACACAGTACTGTTCTCTTCCTGCTTTAAATCTTCTTGCTAAGTTAATATTTTGTAATAATGGTAGTACAAATCCAAATTTTGTAATTTGTTTCAGTGTTAAGAGCCATCCTGACATAATAGGCAGGGAATTGTGAATTGAGAACGGTGTTTAAGTTTGGCACTATAACCTCCAAAGTTCCCTTCCAGCCAAAGATTTTCTGTTCTTTTGAGGGAAGTATCAGTAGTTCTGTCAAAGAAACTAGAAAAGGCTCTCTGAGTACACAAGAGCAAGTCTAGCATTCTTGTTCCAAATCCTTCATTTTGAGGACATGGGAAAAGATGTAGTTTGTGAGATCCTATCGGTTTGGAGTAGCGTGGGGCCAGGCTGAAATAGTGGCAGTTACTGCAGCAGAGGAGGGACTTTCCTTGGCTGGCTCAGGAAGAAGAATTATAGTTGCCTGATGGTAATGCCAAGCTGATTTGTAGGAAGAGTCCTGTCAATTGTAGCTGTGCTGCAGTTCAGAGATTTCATGCTTTCTCTGACCCAAAGAGGCAGCACAAATGTGAATGCCACAAACCTGGCAGCAACAGTAGAGTTTGTGTCACAGAAATTAATCATGCCAAAGCCTTCTGAAGCAGAACTGTGTGATACATGTGTTGCTTGACTGAAACAGATGTGAAAAAAGAGCTAATTTGAGATAATGACTCAGTGGACCCATGGGCACAATTCTTTTGTGGCTAAACTGTATCCCAGTAAACCTGACAGAGTTAGGAATAATGGTATGAACATACTTCTGTCACATGGTAGATTTTGCTCCTTTTATTGAGTGTATTGCTCATTAATATGCACATTTAATAGAAATACAATTGTGTGTCTTCTTTCTTCACTCCTCTTTTTCATACATAATATCAGATCTCAGTTTTTCAGGGGTTAGATAGGCAGAAACAGAATAAATGTAATTAATGAGCAAGCAAATCCAGCAATCTGTAATGCAAGATATGACTGGAAAAAGGAAAAAGCTTCACTGACTGTGGAAACCAGAGAACCCCTGGCTGAGCCAAACTGGGAGTTGTGGATAGTGAAGGTGTGGCTCTACTGCTTTCAGAACATGGCTGGCCTGCATGGGGCAGTTCAGATGACTCTGCCTCCAATAATGTGGTTGAGCCACCTCCTAGATAACATAGATAAAGTCACCAGAGATATTCTGAGCAGTTGGCTATCAACCAAATATGTGGCTCCCTGTTCACAAAGCCTCTCTGGATTTGAGAATAAAGAGAAGGTGAACAGGGAGGTGGTTTAGCTTCTCAAATCCAGAAGTATAGGCCTGATCACCTGGCTGGCCTGTATGTGCCTAGAGGTACAAAGCAGATTTCACACAGTAGTGATATAGAGAAGATTCAATCCCAATAGGATTGGAATAGTATAGACCTTCTTAAGTGTTATTTAACCATAGCACCTGTATGAACAAAGAGTAGTTCCAGGAAGACAGTTGCAGTAGCATGAAGATTTGGGGTTGCTCAGAACTCTGTAAGCAATACTCAGAAGGCTGTCATAAATGAGAACAATCTCTAGTTCACTGTTGGTACAGCTGAGCACCAAAGAGCAATTTCTGCTTTTGTGCTAAAATAAAGCAGATACAGTCAGGTCACTGAGAGAAATGTGAAAAGATCTACAAAAGACAGCACATAAGTTCTGCACAATAATACCTGCATATATGACTGCTGACTCAGCCTTTGTATTTAAAATGCCTCATCTCTTGTGAGACACTACACTTTAGTCTGAGTCTTTTTTGAGAGACTATTTTGAGTACCCATACTGACACACAAAAAAGAAAAAGACTAATTGTAGTCACACGTTTTGTATTAGTAGAAAGGTTTTAAGTGGGCCTGTTGTATGCATAGGGATAAAAGGTCAGGGTTTTTTCTGAAGTATAGCTGTGTATGTGATGTTTAGATTCTAGAGTCAATTTGCACTGCCTCAGACCATGGCTGAGGTCAGAGAAGAGTCTTCTTGCTGAGAAGAGGCACAAAGTGCACAGATACAGTCTGACCTAGTAGGTTCACAAATACTGTTCAGCATTTCACAGACTTAGCAGCTCAGTTTTGAAGACACTGTGTGTATAAATGAGCTTAGCACAGTTCCTGAGCTAATGAGCTCTGACTCTTGCTACTGCACGGTAACTGGGGCACAGAGCTGCACTAATGCAGATTTGTTGCTCCATGGCCTGGAGCTGGCCCATTGTTCTTAGATTCCTGTGAGAATGCTGGGCCCACAGCATGCTCAGCACAGTCAGAGCCCATTGAGGTCTGTCTGCACCCACCAGTGCAGAGTCATTTGGGAGGTTTTTTCCAGTGTCCTTTGAATGAGTCTTAGATGAGTCTTATTTTTCTGCTCTTTAGAAGTCCTCTAGTTCCAAACTACTTTTTGGGCACTAAGTTGAGTGTTCTTTAGGCTTCTGATTTACCACCATTTGCTGAAAAATAAAAATATTTAATTTTAGATAAATGTGAGTTCAAAACACCATTTGAACTCAGTGTGACAGTGACAAAAGACAGTGACAAAACCTGCTATAAACAGCTGGCAATAATTTGGGGATTTGTTTGGGTTTTGGTTTTGGGTGGGGTTTTTTCCCGTGGCTTTTTTGGGTTAGCTTGTTTGTTTGTTTGTGTGTGGGGTTTTTTGGGGTGGGTTTTTTGGTTAGTTTTTTTTTTTGTCTTTCAATTCTATTATCAGATGTATGAATGTGCCATTTTGGCAAGGTGTTATTTTCCAGTTCATTGCTTTGGAATGTCATGTGAGAAATGTGCATTCGCATTACAAGTCACTTTAATGGGTAATTGGATAAATGCAATTTAATGAGAGAAATGAATTTTTTTAAATCAATGTTTATGTAATTCCTCTGTCAAGAAATTACCCTTATGCTATAACATTAAGAGAGACAAAATAAAATAATGAGATGAATAAATTATCACATACTGAACACTTGTGTTAGATATGCTCTCTCTTCTTTTCAGTTGTGTCTGTTAGTAAGGGTTTTGCAAGAAAAGAAAATCATGATGGGGCAAGTGAAGGTTTAACAGAGATTTCCATTTTGCTTCAGTCCAAATTTAGATAGTGGCCTTTGTGCTAGAAGTCTCCAGGCTGTCTCCTGTCTCAGACTCAGAACTCTGATGCAGATGCCCAAGTCTTGCACACAACTTTCCCCACAGCAGTGTCCCAAAGACTTCTGTGTTTGCTAAAGATGTTATGCTGACACATTCAGATTTCTGCTTAAGAATGATTTCTATGGTTCTCTTAAGAAACTCCCTTAGGACTCAACTGGGATTAGAAAAAGGAGGAGGCTTGAATTCATTTTACATGATGTTGGTCATCTGAGCTGCTTACAGTCAAAGATCAGAAAAAGGCTTGTCAGAATGCAGAAGGTTTTCTCTGGATGGATATCAGCATAGACCATGGACTTACAATGGGGACACTCTGGTAAAGGAAAGTATTTGTCAGTCTGTATGATCACTTTTGGCTCTCAAAGAGAAAGAATGCCTTACATTTTGTTGTATCTGAAGAATGTTCTGACACTGCTGTCAATTAAAAATTAACTCACCTCTTTACCAGATTTATTTCTGATTTGTATAATGGCAGTGCCTTTTTGGGATTTTACTAGGGACTACTAAATGGGATTGTAAACTGAAAACTCAATTTTCATACCTTGGAAATGGAAATAGATTTGTATCTTTTACAGGCTGAGAGCAGAGAGGGTTTTTCAACCCCAGCTTCTCTAGGGACTTATATACTATCCCACTATATAGGAGGCCATTGACGGTGCTCAGCTTGTACCCCATAACTCTGTCCTGGGGTAAAATTCTCCTTTATGTGATTTCTGGTTGCAATTCCCAAAACTAGTGTCATGAGTTACTTTGAGCTTAGAGCAGATGTAATTTGGGGCTTTAACAGACAGTACATATTCTTCATGGGGCAGGAACTGAAATCCCTAAGTTGTGTTTGCATTCACAGGTACATTCTATGCTCTTCTTACATAATATAGGAAAGTGTTTAATCTGTCACCTGGGTTTTCTTTTTCCCCCAAGGAAGTTTAACATCTCATCTACTCTCAAGTGTCTTACTGAGACCTGAGACACTACCCTGGGAGTTAGTCTTCTGCCTCTATGGCAACAAATAAGTCCATTTATTCTAGCTGAGCATGTGGTTACTTTTTAGAACACCTACATAGTGCTGCTTACTTTTTTCTATGAGTATGATTGAAATTTTATTTATTTTGGAAAAAGAAAAGTATTTTGCTGAAGACTATTAATCAAGAGCTTTTTTATATATTAATATGAATACTTTTAGGATTCATTAACATAAAGGATTTACATTTACTGCTGACAAAATGTGGAGCTTTGGAGAAATACATAAAAACATAATAGTCTCTAAAAACAAAAGGAGAATTAACTTTTGTTTTTCATGGTATATTTAGAAAATTGTGAAAACACTAATGCAAGTTACATCTTTCTCACATGTAACACAGCTGTTATTTGTAGTATGGGCAGAATTATTTTTCAGTCATTTTCAAAAGTATGCTAGAAGTTTGTATCCTCTTTGTATCCTAATTATATTTTGCACAGAGCCAACACTTCTTTTGTGTTAATTTTTTCAGTTTTTGCTGAGGTTTTTGAGAGTAATTACGACCATGCTGCTTTTCTGCTGTGAATGTGTGTTTTGTCTCAAGGGAATAAAAAAATATAATTCAAATTTTAAAGGTTGTACATTTCCAATTATCATTCCATAAATCCGCTCATTTGTTTTCTAGCTGAACTAATCCAGGGCAGGGGTTAGAAAATTTCCTGAAGTTTTTCTGAAGAGATTTCTACCCAACTGCAATACTCAATTTGAGGCTGAGGAAAAGTGTGATTTTCTCTTGGCCAGTTTAAGCTCCTGCTAAGCGCAGCGAGGTTGCCGACTTGGTGGCTCCTGAAGCTCCTCCTACTGTGACTCAGTTCCTGCCCAGGTTCAGTGGATAGGTAAGAGCCTACCACCACCTTGGGGTGAAGCAAACACTTCAGTGAAGTGTTGGTGAAGCCTTGCTGTTGAAGCACAGAGACCATGACACAACGGCCGTAGCAGTAGTGTACTGCTGCAGGTGTGCAGTGCAACACCACGGCATTTATTGGAAAGCATTAATTTCAGTGGTAGTTCTGAAAAAAATCTCTGTCCACGCCTTTCTGTGCTTCCTAAACAGGCAGCAAGGGAAAAGAGTGCTCTGAGTTCCTGCTGAGTGATTCAGCACTTTTCAGTGTCTGTTTCGGTGCTGTGTACACAGAGAGCTCATTAATATGTGTCTTTTTGGAGTGTTGTTTGTCCTTTTCCCAGAGGTGCAAGTAACACGCTGCTGTTCCCATGACTTTTACCAATTCCCAATCTGTGCATAAGTTTAAAACTGCCTACAGCCTCCTCAGTAGAGGGAAATTATTATGCAGTGGCATAGAGAATTTAGAAGTCAATAGCACTTCTGGAATAATACCCTGTTATGACTGCTTACTCCAGAATACAATGGCATGCAGAGCCCCACTGAGGCTGTTGCAAAATGGATTTTAGTGCAGCATCTGGTTTTGGTCAAGCCTGTTGCGTGTTACAGGGCCAAAGGGACTGTGGCTGCAGCCCTCTGGGAGAGAGTGCAACTTTACCCTCATTTCACAATATTTTCTGTGGGAGTTCATAGCACACAACTGACCCTGTCATTCGCTTGTGCTGGTATTCCCCTGTCTCTTATTAAAAAAAGCTTCGTGTTCTAGTAATTATCACCAGACTATTTTGAGTAATATTATGTCCTCCTTTGATTTTTTTTATGGCAGTTGAAACTGTTAAAAGTTCCATTTTTTAAATTTATTATTTTTATCTTAAATCCTGTAAATGTTATTATTGTCAACAATTTAGAAAATACATTGTAGCAATTTTCAGATATACTGTATTCTTCCTGGGAGTTGAATTGCTCAGTCACTAGAAATAGAAATTCTGTACTGGACTGCTAAAAACACTACAGCTACTGAAATTTTCCTGGAACCCTGGATAAAAACATGTAGAAGTCCTAGAGAAATTCCCACAATTAGACAACATTGTCAGTCCCTGGATATTTGAAGTTGTTTGGGACGTGGAAACATTTCTGCTTTATTTTTATCCTTACATGGAGGCTCTTTTAGTATCATGTAAAGATAGCTGTAAAGTGCAAAAAATATGATAACTTTAATAGACTGTTTGAAGGTGGAAGTACTGTAATTACTGTAATTGTAAGAGCTGTTAACTTAGGCATTCTTGCCAGACAGTCAAATTATATAATATCAACTATGTTGTGAACTAGGATGAGTTATTAATACCTTAATACAATTGACAGGCATTTAATATAAATGCTAAAATAAAAATACATTAACCATCTGAAGTCTATAAACTACTTTCAAAGTCTTACATCATATTCAATGTCATGTGCTTGACATAGTACTTGGTATTACTCAGGAGTAAAATTCCTCACCAGTCAAGCACATACCAAGAGTGAGATGTGTGAGACTATTTCAATGGTGTGCTATTTTAACAATATACAATAAAGCTGCTTCTCAAAATAGCCAGCTTTCACTGTATTCACGTGGGGTTTGCAAACCTGATTTTAGGAGCACTGTGGACTTTGAGTATCATATACCATGTTTGCAGATTTATTTTAATCTGCTGGTATTTTGGACATTTTACTAACTTACAGTGGTTAAAAAAAATATAATTTCCTGGTTGTATAACTTATTCCTCTGGAAAGCAGCTTCTTAGGAAGCATAGCACAGGAATTCAACCCAGCAACTCTTGTGAGCATTCCTGCTTACTCTGAGAGGATAAACCCGTATTAGGAAGTACATTTCTTCTCCCTAAAGGACTAAGAATTTCAGGCAGTTTCCTTGCTGCTCATTAGAGGTCAGTAGTGAAGCACGATGGAAAAAATAGTTCAGCAGGCATTTAAAGGACTCGGTCGGTACCTTCTGTTCAGGATTTGAGACAGGAAAAAGAATCTGGTTTCCAGATGTAGAATTTAATTACAGTCTCTTAAAAAAGATTTTGTGTTAAAATGAATGAGAATACAGTTTATGAACACTGGAAAAAACATTAAAGTAATTAAGTCCTTGGTAATATTTATGTTCTAGTGGAGTATCCAGGAATTTAATGCACGCTAGATGATTTTGAGGGCAAACCCAACAGATTTAAATGACAAACTAAATGTGTAATAATTATCTCAGTATGCTTCCCAAAAGAGATGCATTACATGAGAGAAAGCCACATTGCTGCCTTAAGGACAGTGACTGTCATCTTCATTTCTGACTAATTAGTGCTATTGGAATATGGTGAGTACTATCTTAAAACTTCACTTTTTAATGGCCTCTTTTGTATTTTAATGTGGATGTCAAATCACAAATACATGCAACGTAACTCTCACTTGGTCACTGATGTCCTGAAGGGACATCTGATCTTGCAGTTTCAATATGTATCTTTAAGACCCATCTCCCCTCTCCTCTAAGACCCATTATGGCTCCAACCCAAGTGTTACCACTGTTGAGACTTCAGTGCCTCCTACCACCTTTTTCGTTAGCACCTTAAAATAGTATACCCCAAGGGACTAACAGTTCATACTGGTAAAAAAGGTGAAGCAGTTTAACAGTTTAAAGCTAGTGCTTTTAAACATTCTTCAGTAATTTACATAATCTGAAAAAAAATAAATTCCTCTGTAGTCATCTTATTTCAGGGTGAAGAATCACTGTGATTTTCATTTTGGTCTTAGAGACAGAATTATTAGAGTACTAAATCAAGTAAATTGCATATCATGCAAAGGTAGGTTATTTTCTGGATTTAATAATGCAAAATCAATAGACACATTTACTACATTCTGGTGCTTTCTGAACATGGTCCGAGACAGTTTTTCAAAAAACAGTTTTTCAGCACTCGATCTACTGTGAACTGCTGCCAAGGCAGTTCCTCATAAACTGCTCCCAACAGTCTCTGCATTTAACATCTTCCCTCCTCATCCCCTTTTCAGGTTTTGCTGCTTCACATCAGCATTTCAGCCTTTACATATAAGAATAAAAATCACAATCAGTCAGCACAAACATGTGCCTCTCTCTTAGGGAAGTTTTAGGTTTTGATGTAAAGATAAAAAGGGTGCTCTTAAGAATCCAAAAACATCACTCCTTGTCTTCTCCATCCCATGCTATCATCTTGGTACCAAGATGGGCTCTTTCCTACTGAAATCAAACATATAGTTCTTGATGGCTTTTCTGAAAGTTACAATTGCCTTTAAAAAAGAGAATATTCCTTTCATCAGTGTCAGGGATATATAACCATCTCCACCCACTGCCCTTTCCAAGCTTTCTGGTTGCCATCACATTAATCTCTGGAGTGAAACTAATGGAATCCTTTCTGTTTGCCATATGAACTTGTGTTAAACATAATACATGAAAATCCCTAAAGAAATCAGACACTCAAAACTGAATCTCTCTCTGATGGACAGTACAGAGTTACCTGTTTAGATTGAATTACCATGAAATCCCTTAGCATATTCTGCCTACAATTCTCATAGGAGATAGTTATTCCCAGGAACATAAATATTTTTAAAGTGATGTAGTAAAGTCAATGTGGTAAGTGAAGATCAACTGCATTTTTGAAAGAATCTCAGGGACTGTATGTATATTCAGCTTCTGGAATTGCTCCCATTCCATGGAAGACTGCCTAAGATGAAAGTTTAAACCTGTGGAAGTTTCCTAGCAGGGAAGTAGTAAATATAATATAAATGTTTGGGATCTGACCCAGCAGATGGACCTCAAAGGTAAGATGCAACCATACCTGGTTTTAGGGAAGTAGACATGCACCCTTCCCAGGAAAAAAAAATTATATAAAATTATTTCATTTTCTACTGCATGTAGTGCAATGTAGTGCATGTGTGTTGTGAGGCAATGAGAAAATAAATCCCTGTGATTATCAAGTAATTCTGTCTCCTTCTCATTTCTCTTCCTTTCTAGTAGGTAATGGCACAGTTGTGAGACTTTGTAGACTTCGCCTAAGCAAAGAATGCTCTTAGATACTGTAAGGGCCCAATTTTTTATAGGTATTAAAATAGCTGGCTGTCCCCAGCATGTCTTCAAGTTCATGGGCAGAACCTCTGGGTACTGTATGGTGAAGAATGATGGGGCATGGTGTTTTGAGTCCAGGTTGCTTGAGCTTTGAAGTGTTTGTAGGTTAATTCAGCAAATAAAAAGCCAGTTTTTCTGCTCCATTAGGTGTGACCTGTATAGCCAGCTAGACTGAAATTGATTTGTATTGGCATTTTGATTCCCCTAGTCCAGGGCTGCTTTGAGGAGGAGAACAGCAGGTACAGCAGAGGAGGTGTTTTGTTCTGCTCATCAGTCTCCTTGAATGTTTTTCTTACTATTGTTTTTTTCTTCTCATGAGGACTTAGAGAAAGGAGCAAAAAGGCACAAAGGTGGTTTAACATCATTTCAGTATCTTTATCATGTCATGCTTTTATTACACACACAAAAGAAGTAACTGCAGAGTAGTGTAGAGATTTCCCATATTGCTTTAATGTAGCAGAGGAGGACAGTCCTAGCACTTGGCCATGGCAGCATGGAGCTGCATTTATTTAAATTGTAGAGGATGTATGTTCTCTATTTACTCTTATTTCCTAGATTGAAGCATGGGGGAAATTTTTTTCTCTGCTAGATTTCAACTTCCAGAGTATTATAACATATTTTGATCTTTTATTGTTTGTTGATGTTCTATTATTTCTCTTGAGTGCCATATTGTTGTTATCAGATTTCTAAAGTCCATACCTCTTCAGTGTATTCTCATGGCTGCAGATCTTCACTGACTCCTTCTTCTATATGTTGTTCTCTCTCAGGTTAGGGCTCCTCCAAGGCTCTCCCTGACTGGCTAAACCACCCCCTTTTATCCCAGTCATCTTCATTGGTTACAGCTGCAGCCCAATTAAGGACATCACAGCTGCAGCCCATCAAGGGCAACCAGGACCTCTGGGGCAAAGCCTCTATACAGAAATTCTAATACAATACATTTCCTCTACTATAATCCTTATTTCTCTTTCAGTGAAACAACAGGGAAGATACGCTGATCTGACAGAGAATTGTAACTTCCAGGTACTGCTAAAGTCACACTAAAAACTGCTCTGCCTTCCCAGGCAGTCTGTGCTTGGTTCAGTGCAGTTGTACTGGTCTTCTCTCCAGGAAATGTTCCAGAGCAATGGTCTAACACCACAAGTGTGCTATGGACCTAACTCGTTCCTACCTTCTAATTTGCCGGTACTTTAATCTATGTAATATGGTGTTATAGGTGCTAAAATGTTGAAAATCCTGATCTGAGAACACTCTGCATTAACAAAAGTTATTTTTTCCCCACGTTTTCACAATGTAAGACCCAACCCAGATGCAAAACAAATCTCATGCAGAAAAGGAATGGAAGGAAACCAGAAAGGGAATTTCTTTGGGTATCTTCCTATTTGCTTTATTATGTAACTGTCTATGTCAAGTTAAGATGCCTAAATAAAAAGAGCATTGAACATATTTTCTATTTTACTTTTTTTATAGTAATTTTTTCCTGTGTTTTCATCACTTATGGGAAAACTGGCAAATTCAGCATTTCATGTTTTGTACTACACTATAGCTGTACCACATATTGTTTCTGTCTCTAGTTATATTTCTGAAAACCTGCGCAGGTCTATCCTAACTCTGTTGCCACTTTTTCATCTGTGTTCAGGAAGGGAGTTAGCAAGTAATGTTAATGAATACTTCTGCATAGACAATAGCATGGTCATTGCAAGCACTCTTTTCTTTCAAAACCACTCTACTGAACATGAAGGTAGCATTTCCCTTGTGTATATAATCAGACTACACTCAGACTTAATCTCAGTAATCGCATTTTGGAAAATGAGACACTTTTCCCAAACTGTACTGGATTTTGTTCCACTAACTATTTTAGTAATTAAAAAGAAAAATCAGTAATTTTATATCAAAATATACCAACTTCACATCATAACATGGCATTCATCTATACTGTAGCCCTGCAAAGTTTTGTCCAGATATCTGTTATGTTGTCTGTGAAGCAAAGTATTTCTCTTGGTAATCTGTACCATCAGCATCTTGCACCATAGCAATTACCAAATGATTGTACCTTAGACTTAGACCAAATTTCATGGTTCCCTAAATCTCTGAAAAGAAGCTCTACTGTCAAAGTGTTTACTCAAGAATTTGAGGACAAAGACTTTTGGCAAATGAAACTTTGGGGTATTAAGAGCCCACACCCTAGCCAGAAATATGGGGCAGTGAGAAGCAATAGGCAGTTTTGGTTCAAAATATTTTGTTAAAAATAATCAAGAGCACATTAGAAGTACAATATAATGACTTGGAAATTTAATAGTCTTGCAGATTCTATTTGTAACCTTTACATTGCTAAGTAACAGCAAAGGGGTTTGATACATAGTTGTTTTGTGTAACAAGTTCATGACACTAGTCTTGTGTCACAAAGGCCTTTTACTGAATGAGGATTGCCGTATCAGCCATGGTTTCAGGTAGCGGCAATGCTAAATCTAAGTCCTGAGAAGTGTTAAGTGGTGATTTGAATTTCAAGTAGCCAAGGAGATTCTAAGTGTCTTTTAATGCCTTACAGAAATAGTAATAACCCCCTGCCCAGCAGTTTCAGAACTGCTCATAATTTTAATTTGTTATTTCAGTCAAAAGAGATTAATTGAAGAAAGACCAGAAACCTTATTCTCAGTCATCTGACTGGTTTCTGCAAAGCCAAAGCAGCTGGAGCACTATTACCATGTAACTCATCCAGAGGGGCTATTACCATTAGTCACATTAATATCTGATCACACCATTAGCTTAGGTGAACTCTCAATCAACAGCCATTTAATTTTTCTTTCATGAATAATTGTTTCTGTGAAGGACAGGTGGCTGGCTCTAGCCTTGATAAGAATCTGAGGGGGATGCTCCTTCCCCATAAAGTTTCTGGTACAGGATTAAAGACATTTTGTATATTCTAGTGTGTTGTAAAGACAGATTGTACAAAAGTGGGCAAAAATTAAATAATATATTGACAATCTCAAAGAACCAGTAGTAAGTCATTGTGGGCTAAACTCTGGATAGTCTTTTCACAGGCCCATACTATGTAGAGAGTCTTCTTTTATGGCTGTTGTGTGACCTTCTCTGAAAGCTCAAAAGGTACATCTTTGCCCCTAAGAAAGAAGCTGTAAAAAAGATGGAAAGGACAAAGTACTGTGCAGAATTGATTGTCAGGCCATGCTGCAAAAGTCAGGTGGCATTTTGGCGAGCAGAGGAAAGGCTACTGCCTATATAGTAACGCACATGCATCAGAAACATTGTCCTGGGACTAATTCTGAAACAGAACTGTTCGGACTGAATTCTTCCTCAGATCAAAAATTGACATCTACATCTGAAAGAGTGTTTGAAAGTATCTTGGTTTGCACAATCAAAGTATAAACCAGCAAGCCCTATGGGCAGTTTCTGATCTGTCCTGGAGGAATGTAATTGTTGAGTAATTTGTTGCTGGATTCTGCACTTGGGATGGGGTAACCCTGGTTGTGTGAACAGTGGGGGTAACAAGAGCTTGGAGACAAGTGCTGTGGAAAGGGACCTGGGCTCCTGGTTGATGGCAAGCTGAATGTGAGTCAGAAGTGCCCTGGCAGCCAGGAGGGCCAAGTGTGTCCTGGGGTGCATCAGGAACAGCATCTCCTGTGATGGTGTTCACAGGGGTTTTCGGATTGGGGAAGAGACAAGGATCTGACTCCTTGTTTCAGAAGGCTTGATTTATTTTTTTATGATATATATTACATTAAACTATACTAAAAGAATAGAAGAAAAGGTTTCATCAGAAGGCTAGCTAAGAATAGAATAGCAAAGAATGATAACAAATGTTTGTGGCTCGGCTCTCTGTCCGAGCCAGCTGGGCTGTGATTGGCCATTAATTAGAAACAACTCTATGAGACCAATCACAGATCCACCTGTTGCATTGCACAGCAGCAGATAACCATTGTTTACATTTTGTTCCTGAGGCTTCTCAGCTTCTCAGGAGGAAAAATCCTAAGGAAAGGATTTTTCATAAAAGATGTCTGTGACAATCTCCAGCCAGGCAAAGTGGGGGATTGTCCTGCTCTGCTCTGCACTGGGACAGCCTCGCAGTTTTGGGCACCACAGTATAAAAAAGACATCAGGCTATTTTAGAGTATCCAAAGGAGGGCCATGAGGATGCTAACGAGTCTGAAGGGCAAACCTAAGGAGGAGTGGCTGAGGTCATGTGGTTTGTACAGCCTGGAGAAGAGACAACTGAGGGGAGGCTTCATTGTGGTCTTCAACAACATTAAGAGAGGAAGCAGAGGTGAAGGTATTGACCTCTTCACTCTTGTGACCAGTGACAGAACTGGAGAAAATGGCAAGAAGATGGGTCAGAGAAGGTTTAGGTTAGATATAGGAAAAGATTTTTAACGCAGAGGTGGTTGGGCACTGGAACAAGCTGCCTAGGGAAGTGGTCACAGCACCAAGCCTGACAGAGTTCAAGAAGTATTTGGATAACACTCTCAGGCACATGGTGTGTCTCTTAGGGTGTCCTGAACAGGTCCAGGAGTTGGTCTTGATGATCCTGGTGGGTTCCTTCCAACTCAACATATTCTATGATGCTATGATTTCATAGTTTCAACAGTGCAAAAAGGAAACAGCATTTGACTCACCAAGCAGGGATAGACTAAAACCATATTGCTACCAAACTACGATGAACAGCCCAGATGCACTAAAACATGCAGCAACCAGGACCCATACCTGAAATGCAACAGTTGGAAATACTTTCAAGTTTTCCTCTTGAACTATTGCTTAATTATGTGTAGGGGCAGTGGTAGGCTGTATAACCCCATGTGTTTGAGAAAGTGAAAAATCAAAGAATGCTAATATTCTTGTCCATTTCCATTTAAGCTGACCCTTCTAGTACCAGGGATTCACAGAATTTCTAGAAAAGGGTTTTTATGGCATTGAAGAACAAGGAAGTAGAGCTCACAGAGGAGCATTTCACCAATACAAAATTCCCCCCTTCAAAAGGAAGGTATGGAGGATTGTGGATGGTTACAGTGTCCCAGGATCATAAGTAGGAAGTACAATCATATCACAGCAATACTAAAGTAACTAATACTATCAAGTCAACAAGGTCTTTTGTTAGGATATTATCCTAACAATTATTAGGATATTATGTCACCCTCATGCCAAATTTCCCACAGTGTTACAGACAAAGCTGTAGTTTTTAGGTCTGCTTTGTAGTTTTCTGCTCCTGTGCTTTAAACTTTTTTGAAATAAATCTCTGTACTTTGAGAAGTCAAATTGGAGCCAATTTAAAATACCCGTAGAACTGGATAACTCTTTTCATTTGAACATAAATTAACTGAAAAATGCTGTTTGGGAAGGGACAATATTGTTCATGATCAATGTCAAGTTTGGGGAAGAGGAGTATTTGGAAAAAATGATGAAAATATTTGAAGAAGTTGAAAAGTTTAATTTTGAAAAGTACAGAAGTTTTATACTGTTTCTCAAAACTGTATTTTTGAATAAAAAATTTTCTTAAGTTCTATACAAAAAAGTAAAATACATATTCCATTCTTTCTGGCAATATTTATGCCAGGAAAAATGTCAGGAATATTTATTTATATTTATATGAGCTGAATACTTTACCCACCCTGTAGATTCTAAAGAACATTTAATTAGATTTAACATACTCTTAGAGGTAATCATATGTTTTAAGGACATGGTGGAGCATCTTTACTCAGTTAAAGCTAGAATGCTGATTTTAATGAGTGATTCTAAAAAAATTAAGAAACTATTTCAGCCTCCATTAGACTGAAATAGGGCCTTCAATGTACATACTAAGCACTGTAAGTAGTTACTCACTATTAATGCATGTATAATTTCTAGAAAACATGTTTCTTCACATTTGGCATTCCTGTGACTGAAGCCTTTCCTTTGGGAATTTCTTTTTTCATTAGGAAGAAGACCTCTCAAAAGAAATGTTCTATGTTGAAGTACTACCTGTCTGCTGAAAGATAGATTTTAAAATTAAATTTGAGCTGTTTCTTTGTTTGGGTTCTACATTTGCATCCAAACATTTAAAAACTACATTGGCTATACTTTCTATTAGAAGTTACCTATGGAAATATTTAAAAGAGTGAAATATTTCAAGTCAGAATTAATTTACCTTTCACAATCCTTAAAATGAACTTATAGAGAATATACAAACCCTTTTGTGACCTTATTTTTCTGCTCTGTGATTTCATTACTAGTCACAGAAATATTTCAAATGCATGAAGATAACAGATGACTGATTACTCAATGATGCAGCAGAATAAGTCTGTTGTAACCATAATTAAAGAGTAAATGTGTTCCACACTACCTATGCAGTGGCATTAAATTTGTTACACAGAAGAAGTAGAAATGTTATTGATTACCCATGGCCCCCTAATAAATTGAGATAATTAATTTCTGCTGAACATCTTGCATACACATGTAAGCTTAAGCTTACCAAAAATATTTTTAGACTTCTGTCTTTCTTGAAGTCACATCTAATTAAAATAGCTGGGGAGGGGGGGGGAATCAATTTTCTGAACTGAATATCTGTATTTCTCTTACAGCTAAATAAGAGGTTTTGGCTGGAATCAAGGTTTCATGAAATAAGACCTATGGGGAACAACCAGTAAAAACAGATCTCTTTATGCCCTGCTTTACATCTTTCTAACCTCTTTAACACTTAAGTGATGAGTACACTGAAGGAGACAAAAGTTCTCATACTCCCATTTGTCATAGCGATGGAAAGCTCTGTCAGTACTGGGGACCAGCAATATGTGTGAGGATACCCAATACCCCTCCCATCACTTGGTGGGCCCTCCAGCCCCGGGAATAAGAGTCCTGCAATATCCTACATCCATGGCTTGCCTAACCCATGTGATTCCTGCAGAAGGAAAGCACAATTTCATGCAAAGGTATGCTGAAAAGACTGATTCTGGGTCTTGTCGTTTTGGTGGACTCCTCACAGGCTGGTAGCAGTGGATGATGTGGATACTTTTTATCCTGGCTTTGCTTTGCTTTTTGTAGCTGTGGAAAACCAGGTCCATGAGGAGGATCTTGTATGACATGTGATAAAAGGACCTTGGTGAGAAGGGAACAATGACCATGTAGTCTCTGTCTACCTTAGTACAAGAGAAATGAACTCCGTGTGATTCAGGATATGAGATTTTATTTTGCTCTCATCATTTTTAATATTGTCATTATCAAATATTTTGGAGATAGATTTTATGTCCACAGGTTCCTTTGGACAAATATATTTAATAACAGCCTTGATTTCCATCTCTAGAACAGCTTCCTTGAGCTTATTACTCCTGGTCTTTTAAAATCACGATCCCTATAGGAATTTAGCAAGCTAACAAGGAAGTAATGGCCTGACATTGAGGCAGTTAAAATAAATTATCCACTTTTATATAAATTTATTTATTTATTTATTTATTTATTTATTTATTTATTTAATGTATGTAACTTACAAATTTGACATGTTTTGCTTCTTTCCTTCTATATAATGCTTGTAGAAATATTGTAGGGGTTGCTGCTTTTGCTACACTGTAATTACATTTGTTCATAGAATGAAATGGTCAGATCAATATAATCCTGGCAATGAGCTTTTGTACAGGTGCTTTTATCAACAGAACTTTTCAGAATGGGTGTAAGTCAGCTGCTGTAAGAGCTTTCTGTATAGTTGCTCAGAAATTGAGTTGATCCTTGTAAGTACTCAGGAATTTGCCATTGCAGTTATCTTTTGTGGGAAAGTGTATTCTATAAAAAGGAAAACTTTGTTTAGGAATATTACTGGTTTGGGAGGAAGTTTTGTGTTTGAAAGAGAGCTGACATCAATTCAGTGGTTTATTTATGGTTTTAACGCTTTTTAAAGTCCTTGCTCTGACATTGCTCTGAATGTCTCCTGCCTGAGTACTTCAGAGGCATTTCCAGAAGATGGCAGTGAATGTCGCTGTGCCTGCTGAAAACATAATTCCTCTTTGCTAAATCAAGAAATCTTTCTTGCTAAATCAAGAAATCCAGCCATCAATCTGCCTCCAGAGGCCTGACTGCCAGATTAGCCTTCAGCCTGCAAAAACTTGGCACCAAACCTATGTTTCCCTTTGTGTTTGGCCTGCATTTAAAAAAATATTGGTCAAAAGATACCATCAGTTATGAAGTCCACTTTCCAACAGTGTTATCCTCTGAGTTTAAACATATCTCAGCCTAAAAGTGCTGGATCTTAATCAATTGTAATTTACTATTTAGAATTAATCACTTCTCTGAATTGCTGAGTTCAAAATTATTTGGAGAGAATTCCCCTCACCTTTCTTGAGGTGCTATTAACTTGATTTTGAAGAGAATTTAACTTCTTTGAACATCGTGTCCTAATTCTTGTATTATCTTTACTTTTTTTTAAAATTTGTTTCATGAGGACCTAAAAACCTACAAACTCAACAATAGCTCAAGTCATTATGTTGACCTCTAAAGTCTACTTCCCTATAGTTTCTTTTTGCCCTTTGAAGTCAGCAGGAATGGTTTACATTCCACAACAACTCCTGAAATACTTCCATAAATACTTCCATAAACCTGGACTGTGATAATTGCTGTATAAGCAGAGTCCAGAGAACAAAATATACTGAGCTGTCCAAAGAAGTAATAACTCAGAGTTGGGTTTGAGTACCGAGGATGAGCAGTATGTATTTTAACGGACTTATTTGTCAAAAAAATCCTTTTATCCTCAGAATTTTCTGTGGTTTAGATGTTATCTCACACTTATGATTTGTTGTAATTTTTGTTGCTTGAGTTTTCAGTTCTGTTGACTTAGCTATTTCCTTATTCCAGTGTACCTGCATCTATAAAGTGTTTGTTCCTGACACTAGGTGTCACACTAGGAATGTTTCTGTTTCTGGAGAGAAGCTAAGTCCCAGTAAATAAGAATACACTCTTCTCAGAATGTCCATTTAGTCTGAGTGCTTTAGGTCACTAGGAGGTTTTGTACTGATATTGGTGCAGCAGATTTTGTGCCACTGATGCTTATCTTGATTCATTCCTCATAGAACTGCGAGTTTGGACACAAACTGCCAGTCTGGCAGTCACTTGGGTGTGGTGTCCCCATTCAGTGTCCAAGGAGCCAGATTAAGTGAAATGTTATTTGCCTCCAAATGTTGCCCAGTCTTTTCCAAGACTTGGTTATAGAGTTCATTTGATTTTCCAATACAATATTCTAGCTCCATAAATAGAAGTACAAATGAGTGGTTCTCAAAACAAAATTCAGCAGGATGGACTGTGAATATATTTGCATTACCTAAGACCCAAAGTCAATGAACTGGTTCCTGGGCTTTGGCTGGAAAATATGCATTATTCCATACTTCCTGCCGAGCCCTCAACTCACCTGTGAACCTAGAGTCAGTGCCTCTTTCCTTTGCAATGAGTTTCATGGGGATGCTGCTATGGCCCATGTATGCATTGGGAGGGTAGAGAGAGAGGTGGAAGAAGTAGCCTGGTGGTAGCAGAAAGGATTGCTGTGCAATACTCATGCAATAATCATCCAAATATTTTGGCAGGAGCTTTCCTGTATAAAGCTATTTGTATATGGTCTAATTTGAAGCTTGTTGAAGTACAGAAGCTTGTGCATTGGTAGTGGTGCACTTTGGATTGGGCCCTTAGTGCAGATATGAAAAGATGGGTCCATGCCTGAAGTGTTTCCAATTATGAACAAAGAGTGTAGGTGGAGAGACATATGCAACAGAGAACTTAAAAACTCTCTATTCATTTTTCTTTTGTACTTTTGTACAAAAGTACTTTTCTCATTTGAGTGAGCAATTTGTTCACCAGGTGTCTCATGCCAGCTCATACTGATAGATGCAAGAGCTTTGTTTTGGAAGGTTCTGAAAGCTTTTAGAGATAAAGCCTTTACTCATTCTTCCTGCCTGGTGTTCTGAGA
Source organism: Molothrus aeneus (assembly GCF_037042795.1). Lineage (NCBI taxonomy): Eukaryota > Metazoa > Chordata > Aves > Passeriformes > Icteridae > Molothrus > Molothrus aeneus. The sequence continues at coordinate 116,551,578 of NC_089646.1, forward strand.
AAAGGGTTTAAATCCTAAATACTTGCAATTCTTCTGCAACACAGAATGGAGCCAAGTTGAAAGCACTATAAAACTTGTTTACAAGGACTCAGAGAGTGAAAAACTGCTTCATTTAGAATGTTCAGGGGAAGTAGGACCTGAAAGCTCAAGAACCTGACTTTTTCCTGCCTCACAGCAGGGGTGATGTATGGACCTTGGAGAATCCTTGCACCGTCTATGCATGTGTGGGCCAGATAACAAAAGGGGGATACAAGGCAGTGGAAAACATCATTTCCATTCCATTCACCTGTTTCTTCATGAGTCTTCAATAGCACAAGGGAAAGTCTGCTCTAGTTTTTCACCCATCACTGTTTTGATGGGAAAAGCAATGGTGGGACAGACAGAGCTGGTTCCCATATTCCTCTTCCTAAAGGAAGAGATGTAGCAAAGGATACAGACCTCATAGGCTCACTAATATTGTAGGGTGCTGAAACCTGTTTCCTTTGTCTTGTACCTCTCCAACACATGAAAAAACTGAAATAGCTGTTGATGGAGAAAAATTTTCAGTGTCAGGTTGAAAAGATTTGACATTCTTGGTGCTTGTTTCACCCCACTGTTGTTTGGCATGAACTTGGTCTGCGTTTGCACTAGCACAGATTAGACAGACAGGTCCTGTGGAGCAAAGCCTTCCTAGTAACAAGTACAATGTAGTTTCAGCTCTCATGTTCTGGGATTGCTGTTATGCCCATTAGACAAATCTCTGGTTGCATGTGTAATAAAAAGATAATATTGTACAGAAATGGTCAAGCTGGTGTTCTGGACCTGTCTCATGTATTAGTATGTATTAACTATTCTGTCACTTTCTTCCACCAACCACCAACTCAGACCTAGACAGAACATTAGTTTACAGTATTCTGCATCCCAAACATTAAAAGATAATACCTAAGAGTGAGAGTCACTGTCTTGCAAATAAGAAAGCAAAAAAAAACCAAAAAAACATCAACCACCTTTCACTGTCCAGTTTTGTCCTTCTCCATGCAAGACACATAATGAATATATGCAACAGCCTTATCTGCATGCTTGCAGATAGTGTAAACTGTAGCATGTTCAATATATTCTGCTGCAGATCATGTAGGAGATATGCAGGAAGCTGCACAACACAGCAGGCAGAAGGGAGGAAGGAGGAGGCGGTCCTATGAGAGCCTGAAGGCAGCATTAGTACAGCTTTTACTGGCTGTTGGCATCAGTCATAGGATTCTTACTGCCTGTGGGCTGGGGATGAGGGTTGCTTTTTTAACCCTTGGTGCATAACCATCAGCCATAAATGAGAAACAGAAAAATCATGTGGGGTTTTTTCCCCTCAGCAAACCACACTACCCTTGCTAGGTGAAGACAGCAATTCTGCAGGCCATCTGTCTCAGACCAGGGTTCAGCTGAAGGAAATTGTGACAAAGTTGCCAGGGCAGGATATGAAGTGGGATATCTGATGCCTGCTAGCTCTCTTACCCTATACTTTTTTTTAGTCTATGAAGAACAAAAAAATTAATGTGTACAATAGAATTGTGTGTTGAAGTTCTAGCTCTGTACCTTCTATAACTGGACAGACCATAATGTACTTTAGGATATGTCAAATGTGTTCTTATCTCAAAGAATCACAGAATCATTAAGGATGGAAGAGACCTTCAAGATGATCTAGTCCAACCAGCAGTGTGGTGGTTCTGGTGATTTCACCACCTCCCTGAGGAAGTTATTCCAGTGCCTAACCATTCTTAAAATGATTTTTTTTTATTTTCTAACATCTAATCTGAACTTTCCCTGCTGCAATTTAAGACCATTTCCTCCTGTCCTTTCACTTGAGACTTGGCAGAAGAGACCAACCTGCACCTCACTACAGCCTCCTTTCAGGGAGTTACAGAGAGCAATGAAGTCCTCCTAAGCCTCCTCTTCTGCAGGTTAAACACCCCCAGCTCCCTCAGCTGCTCCTCATAAGACTTGTGCTCCAGACCCCTGACCAGATCCATTGACCTTTTCTGGACACTCTCCAGCACCTCAATGTTCTTGTAGTGAGGGGCCTAAAATTTGTGGTGTGGCCTCACCAGTGCTGAGCACAGGGGAACAACCACTGCCCTGGTCCTGCTGGCCACACTATTCTTTATACAGACCAAGATTCCACTGGCCCTCTTAGCCACCTGGGCTCATATCTGGTCAGAAGTTGACAAGAACCCTCAAAAGTCCCTTTCCACTGACCTCTCAAATCATTCTTACCCAATCCTGTTGTGACCCAGGAGCAGGATCTGGCCATTCACCCTGTTGAACACCATGTAGTTTACCTCAATTCATTGATCCAACCTGTCCAGATCTCTCTGCAGAGCCTTTTTGCCCTCCAGCAGATCCATACTCCCACCCAACTTAGTATCATCTGTGAACTTACTGAGGTACACAGCATGCCCTTGTCCAGGTCAGTGATAAAGATGTTAAACAGGACCATGCCCAATGCTGAGCCCTGGAGAACATCACTACTGACCAGGCACCAAACTCCAATATGCCTGTTGTGCCCTACTATGTCTTTGCTGACCAACAAAATTATTTGTATTGTCCCAGGTTTCTAATACTCTGAAATACACTGAAGCTCTACTGTGGGGAGAGCCACTATTACACACTTGCCTTTGGAAAAAGAAGAGCCTCCTTTAAGAAAATAATTTTTTACGTGTGTCCAAGACCTTGCTACCTTGTTCAGTCTCTTTTTTTTGCATGTATGAGTACCATCTACCCCTAGGCAGCTGCACAAAATTCATCACAGACTAGTTTCTTTTTGATGATTTTGTTTCATTTTAATAGCTGTCTAGAGGCAAATGCTTCTCAAACCATTGAGTCTGAACAAAAACCCTACAACATTTGGAGCAATTTGGATGTGAAATGTTTGGCTTGGATCCATTTCTGTACTTCACTCTAGAGCCCTTCTTCTTCACTACTAGCACACTAGGTATAATATTTTCCTTGTGCTGCTTATGGTACCTATTCTTACCTGTACAAAAGCACTAAAATTTGAATGATACTCGGAGCACCATTGCTGCCCCCAGTAAAAAATGGAAACACAAACTGAGCTGATCAGCTTCTTTCTGCTGATCTGTTCTGACCACTTTTAGACTGTTTTCTGAGGTGTTCAATTCCCCTGATATTAAAAATGCAGGAAAGTTAAATGTTATCTAAGGAGCAGTGTCTGGGACCAATTCTGATTTCTGAAAACAATGTTTACCAACAATTTAAATCATCAGTGCATCACATGAGAGTTAACACAGTATTGCTCTCACGTGGTTCTCAGCAAAGCTGACTCAACTCTTGTTTCTCTTTCTGTTTCTTAATCTACCAACACAGTTCCAATGTCAGTGATGCAGATAAGCCTGTTGCATACATTCGTTATGTGTCTTGCATGGAGAAGGACACTGCAGGTCCTTGTTACTTGTTTCAGTTTGCTCATTTTGGAACTCAGCATTTCCACTGTGAAAACATTGGAAACTCATGAATTAAAGTGTCTCCAAAGAACACTCAGGGCCAATGCAAATCTGCTTATATGACTCTCATGTAAGAGATTGAGTCAATCAAGGTTCTGTCTTCTATCACACTTCCAGGGTATTTCCATGATAAAAAGAAAGGAGAATAATCTGATAATAAAAACAATTCTATCATGTCTACTTCCTTGGATGGCTGCATAGGAGAGATCTGTAAGTATTGTCTCACATAATGCTGTATTATTTCACTACAGGCTGATATGCACTAGTAAGTGCAGGATTGTTGGGCAAAGTTAGCACATGTGAATTGTTCTACCTGTCTCATATCCTCTAAAATGTTTGTGAAGTCCTGAAGAGCATGTGGTGGCTTTGCATGCTGGCACCCTTATTCCACTAAGCAGAGAATTCCAAAAGGACATCTATGTATACAGGATGCTGGATATTACTGTGGGATTATAACTTACAGCTTTACAATAGAAATGAAAGTTAGAGAAAGGAGAGATAAGGGAATCTTCTCAAAACATATTAAATTTTAATTCACTGCCAGCTATGAAGCTGTTGTCTCCCTAAGAATATATTTGGGTGAAACTTCCCTCAGTGCAGAACATAGCAAGCAGTATGTGAAAGACAAAGCATGGTATTCTGAATACATGACAATTTGATAGTTAGCAGTTTTGCAACCTCGGATTAAAATAAATGTTCAGATTAATTTGGGGCCCAGTTTTCATTCAAATTAATTTGGGGCTTCAATTTTGTAAGGATGAAAAGTGGGACAAACAATCCTTATGTGAACATCTATTTCAGAAGATCACTTAATTCTGTCTGCAGATAAATTACAATGTCTTAAGTTTAAAACAACAACAAAAATTATCTCATACAGCTGATTATTTATTCCTTCCTAACTATTTTTCTGGGTTTTTTTAGCTCTATAGCTCTGTTTCTTACTATAACTCATATCTTTTAGCAAGATTACACTTGTGCTCTTTATAGTACCAATAAATTCCCCAACTAATATTTCCTCCTGCTCTCAGCTCTTCAGAGAACTCGTTTTACTTCTTATTTAGCTGAAAAGTCAAAGCTTCAGTTTGATCAACCAGTTTTGTGGTCCCTGACCTACTGCCTGTTATATTTCAAGCAGCAGCATCTTAGACACACATTTGTTTTGATCACCTGAGAAATGTTCAGAATTATGTATGCTCAGTCTTTAGAAACACTTTGATGTGTGGGTACATGAATACTTCCCCTTCTGGCTTGAAACATTTCCAGGCTGCCGATCTTTAAAATACTCAACAAACCAGTTGGAAGAAACAGATGATCTTTTTTGCCATTAACTTTCTCATGTGATTTGGCAGAGTTTCCATGAATGAAAAGGAAGTGTAGAAACAGGGGGACAAATTGCATTCATTTTAGAATCTGAGGATTGTGGCTTAAGAAGACATCAGCTTTTTTCTTGGCTTTTTTACTATTTCTTTTAGCCTACTCAAGTGTGCCTGGAACAGTGTTCCCATTTTGGTGTCTTTTGCAGTCTTTTTTAATTAGGCACATAAGTGGCCATAAAAGCCTTAGTAGATAGTAGAAAATCCAGAGCAGTGCTTTTATGCAGCTCTACTGCTGGATGGCAAACTGCCACCTCCTGCCCCTCACTCATCCTCTCTGACTGATCCTTTTGGCACTGCCTTATTTCTACACAAGACTTATTTATTTAAAAGACAACATTCTCATTTTTGGATTTAATTTTTCTCTGTTTATAGTTTTTCCACAGATGCTTCCATTAACTTTGCTTAGGATGTGTACTGATCATGCCTGTACCTGTTATTTCTTGGTTGTTTCTTTACAGGCACTGTATGTTTTGCATAGTAATTTTTTGCTTTGACCTGAAGCTGAAGTCTGGCATTTTAGAGACTTCCAGATGCAATTTCTCCACCTAGTCATAGGAATATGTGGATGACTCTCCCAAATTATTTGTCTGGTTCTGCTGTAGCAAGACTTATGCAAACCAATTCTACAGCTTAGGTAATGGAAACACTGGCATTTCAAAGAAATACTTGACTTGGTATTATGTGCTGTTGGTATTATCTACTGTTGGAATATTGTAATAGTTATATTTCTGAAATAAAAGAGGAGAAAGGTTTGGAAGGTAGCAACACTCTACGTTTATTTCAAACCTAAGATTATGAATAGTGGCACCTGCACTGCCCTGTAAGCACACCCACTTTGTTGTCATAAGACCACCTTTTCTGATCTTTCCACCTCTGGAATGCTGTATTAGGATAGTGTGGTATGTTTTGGTAGTGGTGGGGCTTTAGGAGCAGTTTCTCTGAGAAACTTCCAGAAGCTTTCCCCGCATCTGACACAGCCAATGCCAGAAGGCTCCAAGACAGACCTCCCACTAAGTAAACCTAATCACTGAACCCATCAGTGATTTTGAGAACACCTCTGGGATAACATATTTAAGAAGGGAAAAGAAACTACTGCACAGAAACAATTGCAGCCAGGGAGAGGAGAGAGAATACATGAGAGAAACAACTCTGCAGACCTCACAGGGTCAGTGAAGAAGGAGGCGGTGCTCCAGGCACCACAGCAGAGATCCCCCTGCAGTGCAGGCAGTGGTGAGGCAGCTGTGCCCCTGCAGCCCGTGGAGGTCCATGGAGGAGCAGATGGACACCTGCAGCCTGCAGAGGAGCCACCTGCTGGAGCAGGTGGGTGCCCAAAGGAGGCTGCTACCCCATGGGAAGGCCATGCTGGAGCAGGCTTCTGGCAGGACCTCTGGAAAGAGGAGCCCAGGCTGGTGCAGGTTTGCTGGCAGGACTTGTGACACCATGGGGAACCCACTCTGGAGTAGTGTGGGTTCCTGAAGGATTTCACCTATAGAAGGGTTCTATGGTGGAGCAGCTCTGGAAGAGCTGTAGCCTGTGGGAAGGACTCACATTGGAGACAGTTGTGGAAGACTGTGTCCTGTGAGAGATACCCCATGCTGGAGCAAGGAAAGGAGTCCTGCACCTGAGGAGGAGCAGCCAGAACCTCCTTGGAGGGAAGCAGGGCAAAGACAGCACCAGTGCACCTCTTCTTCCATTATATGAGTCAGAGTACATAGCTTCCTTCAGTGTTAGATTGACTGCACAGCAACACAGAAACAGTGTGCCAGGAAGCAGAATTTTTCTCTGTCCCATAGAACAATCCTACCTGAAACTCTTGCTAAAAAGCCTGTTTCATTTCCTCCATGAACCCACGCTAAATCAGTGCTTTTTCAGAAGCTTGGCTTTCTAAAACAATGTAAGCCTTTGTTCTCATCTGCACTTTCAAAGTCGTTCAACAATACTTTATTTTTGAGCCCGAGCATACTTATATATAAGTTTAGTTATTGGCAGACATAAAGATTGAAATTCAGTATTTTTTTGGCAAATGGGGGAAACATGAACTTGTATTCTTACAGTGGATGAAATGTTCTACAGTTGGAGGGACCATCTCTGGTCTTGATAGAATATATTCACAGTGTCTTTGCAAGTACCTGCCAACAGCTTGGCACAATGCAGTTTTCTGCTTTTCACTGCTTAGTCAGGTGTAATCTGTGTCTGGTACAGGAGCAATGGATGTTGTCACAGATGAAGTAAAACTGAATGCACGTCCAGCTCTTAGGCATTGTCTGTGTGGATATGTTCACATGCAGTTCAGCAATGTCAGCCTTGCTTGTTTTTACTTTGGTTGATCCTGGATGCTTGTTTCTAATGAAAATAGTTCTTCCCACTTACATTGAAATTTTATATCTAGTACAATTAGAGAATGATTGTGACTGATTCTAGTTTTCATACCTTTGAGTACCTAAATATCCTCCATTGATTCTTCAATTAGTTTGTTGATTTAAGTTTTTAAGTTTGCTCTAATATAGAACTGTGTCAGAAGCAACTTCAAAAGTTATAATTATCTTAGCAACTGGTAAAGCATTTGTTGTGGGTGTGATCTCCCAGCCTTTGAAACTGATCATGGGGATTTTCTTATTCAGTGATATATCTTTACTTCATGTATTTGTCTTCCAAAAGACAAATACATAATAATATAATAATAATCTTAATAATACAAATACATAATAATCTTTTTGAGACCCTGGAAACTTTTGGTATCCATGATGTCCTAAAACAAGAATGTTGGCTGTACATAATGTTCTGAAGTCTCTTCCCTGGATTTGGGTAGGTGGTTTGCGCCTCCTCTACATCTCTAGTGATTTTATAGATCTTTGTCATAGTCCTCTCACTTCTTTCCAGTTTAAGGCATTTAGTTTGACTTCTTCCTTGCCTGACAGCCATCTTTATCACTGGTCAATGATGCCACCATATTATGCATCAGTACATCTTTTGGGTTTCTTTCCCATTTCTCACCAAATTATTGGTCATTTTTGCCTATCTTTTTTTTTTTTTTACTATTGTGAGGCACTGAGTTGACATTTTATAGAAGTATTTACTACGACCTTGAGATTCTGTTTCTAAGTGGTATTAGCCAGCTGGGAGCTTCACATTCACTTTATAAAGTAAGAATTGTCATTTTTTTCATTATATTACTTCACATTTGTCTTTATTGAATTTCATTTGGTATTTTATTGCACAGTATTGTGAAGTACTGCTGCAACTCTTCTTAATCAGTCTTCATTTTTACTTCTGTGAGTGATTTAAACTTTGTCACTTTGATATTCATGATCATTTATGAATATGACAAATCATATCAGCTTGAGTATATGTCCTCTACAGACACTCCATTGGTGACTCCTTTCTTTTGTGAAAATTAACCATTTGCTGTTCCCTTTAGTCAGCCAGTTACCTTCCCTTTATTCCAAAGCAGCTTTTTTTTTTTCCCCTAGGAGATTTTCAAGAGGTCTTCATGACATTTTTTCTGGAGGCTTAAGTAGTTATATTCACAAGATTCACATACCTCTCCTTGACTCCTTCACAGAACTGGCACAGATATGTGAAACAATACTTTGCTTCATGAAATTCATATCAGCTCTTAAATGTTTTGTAGTTTTGACTCCTAACCAGGTGCAGAAAACCAGGTTCCCAGCACTCCAAAGAAAACAAAATAATCTTAATATCATGGTACTATATAAATAATGAAATGTTTTTAAACTTAACAGAAGGGAATAAATTGTAATAATAAATTTTTAACATATTTTAAAATTTCAAGAAACTCTGACATGGGTAGGTACTAAATATTATTCAAATAGCAGAGTTAAGTTGCAACTTGTGAGGCTGTCGCATTTACAGATCTCAGTAGAAGTTGGTGCCATAGGGATGCTACCTGGGGCATCTCATCACCAGTGTAAGGCTTCTTTAACACAAGTAAGACAAGCAGATGCAATGTTTTGTAGTTAGCTTCTCTTCTTGCCAGTGTTTGTCCCCTTAGATTCTTCTTCTCCTGGCATTTCTATTTTTGACTGTGTATGTTACACTTACTTACAAACTGTAGTACAAGAATTCAGAGATGCATCTGAAAGGTCTACAAAAGTCAATATATGTTACTGCACTTACTTTATCAGTCTTTGTCTATTTTTTCTGCTTGTTGTTTGGCCTAGAAGCAATCTGCTCTGTGCTTTTGCACTGTGTGGCATAATGGGGTCATGGTTTTTGAGCAGAGTTTCTATGTACCACTAAAAGTTTAGCAGGGTTTCTCCGGTTGCCCACTGATTCTATTCCCTGCTACAGTGTTTTTATCACTCTGATGTTTCCTGGATGCTTCCTGAAAGCAATTACTGAGGCATTTTTAAGTGAGAGGTTACATCCTACAATTTTCATTTCAGCTGTTTCAGAGTTAAGTTCCTTTAGCCCTGGTCCTGGAGTTTTGTTACTATCCATTATGTCCATCTGGCCAAAAATGTTTCCAGCTCACACTTTAATTTGAGACAGGACTGTGGTGCATCTGCTGTCATGTTTCAGCGTGGGACTCTGCCTGGATATTGAAGAGAGTCTTGCATGCCAAAGAGGGATGTGAAATACTAACCTAAATTTCTGCTGTGGCCTTAATTCATGTGCTCCATTATTTCTTCATCACCTCTTAGTCTTACAGATTATCTGGTCAGCTTCTTCTTCCTTGTGTATTTGAACAAGACTTTTTTTAGTTTCAAAGCTTTTTGAGAAATGTTTGTGAGATTTTTATTGGCCTGCCTTAAGGAATTTTTACATTTAACGTATAAGATTTTGTTATTTTCTATTTTCCTTTTTTGGAAATAGTGTCAGCTCTTTTCAAGAAAGCCATCTCAATCTAACAGGTTTCCTTGGTGAAATGTTTAATCTTACTAGCCTTTCCTGGGCATTTGAGGGGAAAGAAGAGGAGGAAGGAAGGTTTTAGTAGATGCTGAAGGGGTTTTATGGTTCATACTCACTGCTTTAAGAATGCAGAATTGATTTTGTGGCATCATTAAGCAACATTTAGAATGCATATTATTATCAAAGAGGAAAAAAAATACTGGACTTTCTCAGCATGTGTTAGAGTTTTAGCCCTCATCCCCACAAGTGGATATTATGCAAATAAGGCCATTTAAAGTTTCCACTTCAGGATTCAATTGATCAGGAGACAGCCTAAAAAATCCCCTGGACTTCTGTGTGTGTGAAAGGAAAAGACAAACAGTCCTTTTCAGAAGCCAGTGCAATATCTTGCTTTCTGTATGGCAGTTGTGTCCTGTAGTGTTGTGACAATCTTCCAAGCTGTGCCAGATGTCTGAGCTGCTTCTTCAGTTTCCCAGTGAAGCCAGGCTCCATGGTGCTAATGTGCAGTTATTTATGGGCCTACCTCACACCTGAAAGCTGGCCAAATGAGATGAAATCCAATTTATCTTTCTAGACACTGCTCAAAATGTGTATCTGCTTTGCAGGAAGCAGCTTGGCAACAAGTCCATGCTATTTTACCTCAGGTGCAAAGACACTGGCAGAGGGATTTACTTCTACTGTGTGTGTACAGCAGCTAACATAGCAGGGTCCTGATTTATGGCTGATACTGTTAGGCACTGTTGTAGGCTGAATAATGGGATAAATAATTTATTGTAGCAGGAACTATGCAGGGGGCATTGACAACTGCTTGTATAATTTCCCACACTTGTAACTATGTATAACTACAAAGAACAGTAAGAGTGAAGCCTTGTTTACAAGCTAAGGACAGTAAGTGAGAGTACTCTATTGCCTCTCACCCCAGCTGTTTTGCCATTGGCTGTAACATTTCTCTCCTTCTCTCTTCACTCATCTTTCAGTTCACCTTGAAAGACCCCAAGGATTATATATGGAAAATGCTACCAGCTCTCTAAACTGGCAGTGGTGATACTAATAGATGAGCACTGTTACAGCTGCTGCCACTGGCAACAAAAATGCATGTTCTGATCTCCTAAGTCTTCTGCATTCCCACAACACTGCTGTAACTAAAGTATAGCCTGACTTGATTTTTCTTCTCTGCACCTGCTTATTTTTCTGATAGGTAGCAGGGGATAAGAGTGAGAAATGATCCTCCTTACTGCTGGAGAAGAGAGTGCCCCATCAACACAATTTTTTTGCTAGTTAAATGCTGGTACATTTACCTAAATGGAAGGAATGAGCCCATATGTACTGAAATTCTACCATCAAACATGGAACAATAACTATCATACATTTACTGCAGCTTGTCACAATTTTCATTGCTCCCATAATCTATAGAAGGGTTTTGTTACCTGCCCAAGAGAAAACGGTGAGTCATTACTCAAGATGCTGCATGTGCTAAAGGGAAAGGAAATTGAATAAGTAAATAACTTTAAGGAAGCTGCTGAAAACTGAAAATGGAAAAATTTAGAATATTGTATGGGAAATAATGTTCCTGAAACTAAAAAGGTTTTCAAGAGGGAGAGTATAAGAAAATAATTATGCAAAGATTGAATTAGTAATCTGCATATAAATGACATAAACATGATTTTTTCAGAGATCTTCAAAAGTGTTTTGAATTTTTAAATTTATGTGACCATAGACTTCTTTTTCCCCTTCCCTTCCCTTCCCTTCCCTTCCCTTCCCTTCCCTTCCCTTCCCTTCCCTTCCCTTCCCTTCCCTTCCCTTCCCTTTCCCCTTCCCCTCAATTTCATCTTAAGAAAATTTTTCAATTTAATTTTTTTTTTGTTATCAGGAGATATTTTTTGGTTCTCAGTTGTTTTCTCACACTGATTCAGTTTCTGTCAGAATGTGGCTTGGCAAATTTGAACAGCTGTGTAAAAATTCCCCTTTGTTTGTCCATACAAGTCTTGACAAATTTTAATTAAATGTGTTTGTATATCAGCTCTCATAATGGACTTCTGTACATGATTGGGTCCCCTTGGTACTCCTGTAATAAACTCAGGAATATTTGAAATGGTTTAATGATTTCAGAAGACACAATGTAACAATTGGTAGAGCACACCATAGCCTGTCCCTTGCCATACTCCTGATTTGCATGTCTAGGCTTGAAAATTTAGGCTATATTTTTGTCCTCTGACAAGTTCTAGGGGGTTTGTTATTAAAAATGAGACTCCAGATATAGCTTGGATGAGATTTGGAGAGTGAGTCTGGCTGTGGACCAGCTATTTGACTCCTTCATGAACAGGAAAAGAAAATAACAAATTAATGCAAGTTTTACACATTTAATAATATTGTGCACAGTTTACTTGGGAAGCAACCCCTTTCAAAATAGTCCAGTCACTGATGCACATCCTCAGTGCTGCAGTTGTCTGGCTCTGGGCTTGCATGCAGCTTTGTTTCCAGGTGTAGTGGCCAGAGACAAACCATCAGGAGTATGGAAACCTCCAGTAGCTGCACCAGGGGGAGCACTATAAAGAGTGGCAACTGTAGAACTAAACGTACTTTACTTATATTTGGGAGGAGGCAGTAGGATGAAGCTCATTGAAATCTGCCAAGCAGAGAGTTCTTGCAGGTAAATCTAATGCTACATGGGATGTAAAATTTTCTTTTCTAATTTCAAGATTCCATTTTCATAGCTGTAAAATCTCATACTCTCATTGTTACTCAGCATTGTTCAAGATTGTCTTTAAAATAGGACAAATATTGTACCAAATTACAACGGTCCAAAATGATGGACACTTTGGAGGCTTGAGAGTGTATGAGTGCTAAGTGGTAAAGATAGAAATATGTAAAAATATATAATTTGAATTCATTTAATCATTTAAACCAGAAACATATTATCAGAACTTATTCAATTTAAAGCCCTTAATTGCTGCTTCTTTTCTATTTTGTGTTACCATTCACTATTTTACTATGCCTCTACATGCTGTATCTGATTATGATGTTTTTTGTCTTCAGGAGAGAAGACAGATGGGGTAGCTATAGCCATAATGTATTGCCCTTTGAAAACAAATTATGTATGTGGGCTTTTCTGGGATATCCCCCTTTCTCATATGATACTCTTCTGTATTCAGAAGTAGTTTTAAGAGAAGTAAACCACCAATATCAATATTTAATATTTTTTCATTTCAAAATGCACTTTGAGAAAATGCATTTACCTATGTTACAACTGTAATTTAGCCATTGTCTGGTTGTAGCTAGACAATATTTAAGTCTAAAGCTTGGTGTAATTTATCATCCTTGCATTGAAACAAGTTAATAAACCAGTTGAATCACTACAAGTCCTTTCACAGATACCCCACTCTTCTCTTGTTTTGGTTTAAAATTAGTCTATACTAGTTCCTGTTGCAGGATTATCTTTTGCTTTTTTAACATATAATTCCTTCTTCTATCAAACCTGTTTCTTCCATAAATTATTCCTGCATTACTCTTCTTGACTGTCATCTTCCTTCATTTATCTGTGCCAGATCCAGTCTGTGTCTCGCAGGAATTACATATCCTAGATTTTGAGCCATTTAAGGATAGAAAGATCTCATGCAGTTTAAAGTCAGTGAAGGTCCCTCTCCCAAAAGCAATTTCATATAAACAAATTTACTGACTGTTTAATAAATGTACAAACACAGTAAGGAGATAAAACTGATGACCAATACATCTTTTCTATATCTAACTTTTATTAATGAACCATAAAAAATGCGCTACTCATTAAGTCTTAATGCTTAATCATGCTAGTGTCATTAAATAGAAAATGTATATGCTCCATCTGGATTATTACAGAATACAAGAGAAAGGCTAAATAAATTCTACATTTAATTTACTTGTTTCTTTAGCACAATAAAGTAAATTAAAATCAATGATTGATTGTCTTTGGAACATTATAATCAGAGCTGAATACATAAACAATGCACCAAATGGATGCTATTTAATCACATTCTTTCTTATGTGTGTCTCAGTCAGTATATCATGAGTCAATAGATGCCATTTATTTTATTTCAAAGAGAAAAAGGAATGCCTTTATTCAGTATGATTGTTTCTCCCATTTTGATTTTCTTTGAATCTTTTTCATTTAAGAAAATATCTACAAATATTTAAAAATGTTTAGAAACCTCTGGCATTATATACAACTTTTAGCAATATATTAAGTTAGCTAGTTAGTCCTTCCATCAGATGCTTGGGCCTGTTTGCTTTGGGTTTTTTTCAACTGAAATAGGGATTTCTTTTGAATTTTATTTTAAAATAGGCCTTATTCTCTTTTTAATGCAATACATTAGTCCCTTTCTATTCACTATGTCAAGGCCTCCTTGTCATGTGTCTTATGCTATCTTTCAATGAACTGTACTCTTGCATAGTTTTACATACCTGAATCAAACTGTTGGTAAAGCAAAGCTGAGGTGTGTGTGTGAATTACTGGTGTGAAAAGCTAATTCTACATGTGGGTTTTAGGAAATGTGATATATTGATTATTGCATGTACATTTTATACATTAATTCAAATAAAAATGATATGTGCATTACAAAAGTGAACAGAGGAGGCATGATTTATTGCCCTGAAATAAACTGATTTGGAAATGGAGAAGTAAATTTCACAAAGGTAAACTTGGATTTTAACTTATTGATTTAGGAGGAGTACTTTTAATCAAGCAGACATTTATGCAGGTCAGAGGTTTGAAGTTTTCTTCGCAGCCACCTAGTACTGAAGTTTGATAGTAGGGGAATGGAGGGATGGGTGCCCTGTCAGACAGTAACTTGAAAGAACTAGAAGCTAAATGTCTTTCAAAGCAAAGTAATCCTAGGGAAAAATGGGTTCAGAAAGATAATGCAGAAGTGGGAATAAAGACACTATGAAATAAAAGCTGAATAGAATTTACACTTGATGGTATATTTGGGCCTGTATGTAATAAACTCTTCTTTTTTTTGTTTTTGTTTTGGGTTTTTTTGTTTTTGTTTTTGGTGGTGGTGGTTGTTTTTGTTTTTGTTTGTTTGTTTTTGTGGGTTTTGTTTGTTTGTTTTTGGGGGTTTTGTCTGTTTGGTTTTTTTGGGTTGCTTGATACCTTTTCAGCAGTATGAAGTACTTGCTCTAATGTGATTCCTGAGGCTGAGCTGGGCCTGCAGCTGACATTGGTGAAGCTGGAGGACCTAGCTGACTATTTTCAGTTGGAACACATTGTGGCAAATGAATATTTTGTGAAATAGGTCATATGTAGGGAAAGGAGGGGTAAGAAAGAGGACAGAGTCGGTCATTTAGATTAGTAAAAATGTAGCTAATAGCCAGTGCTTTAGCTAAGCTTCGACTAACTGTCGTATCTTTGAGATATGCTGGTTCTGCAGACAATCCCATATTGCAGTTTCTGTTTCAGAATAATGAAACATTTTCCACCATGAAGTTATTATGCACATGGTTATCCTCCACAGTTCTGTCGTGTAATGTGCCTCATCTCTGCACTCTCTGGAAACTGGTGTACAGTCAGGTTTCCAGCCTCACAATAAGAAGGGTGAGGATTTAGAGGCTACAGCTCAACTAGGGTCCCCTTGTGCCACTGCAATCATTGAAATTCAGTGCAAGTGAGAGCAGTCTAAAACACTCCCTTTTGCTCTGCAGTCAAATCTGAATTTAGCTTTCTCAGGCTAGTGGCATGGAGAGAGTTGCTCTTCCTTTCCTCTTAACTGTTCATCACACAGCTGACAATACATTTCCCATTTCTGAGTATGCTGCCTCCTAGTCCTGTGCACATAAAGTTGGGTTCCTGGGATTTCAAACATCCGTAATTATGCACTTAAAATGTATTGTTTCCAGATGGTAATGCAACCAGTTATTTCAAACAATGAAAAATCCAGTGATTTAATTGTTTGTAACAGATGAGTAGAAAAGCTGAAGGAATAGAAAAGTGTAAAAAGGATGCTATATAAGGCCATTGGTAGATTTTAAATACAAAGAATTTTGCTAGAAATGTGGGTCCATAGCCTTAAAAAAATCCTCTCATGCAATACAGACTTGAGGTAATCAAGAAGTAGAAGTTTGTAATAATTCTGAACACTTCTCATGTATACAGATATGATTAAAAGCTGCACAAAGGAAACTGCACATTTTTCTTCTTGAGTGCAAAATTTGGTTCTAAGGCTGGAATGGGGAATGAGCAGAAATTTTTCAGTTTCATTGTTTTCCGCAGCATGTTGATTGCAGAAAGAGCACCTTGAACTACGTATTTCATGAACCCAGAATCACCATCAGTATGAGCAAGCACATAGGGAACGCATCTCTTAATCAGTTCTTGTCAGTGAATTCTTTTAGCCAGATGTGACAATCCAACAATATGATTTTACAAGTGTAAGGAATGCTGCTCAGGTTCATGGACTGGTAACACACGGAGTCCCTATGATCTACAGGTGTTTAGTTGCCTCAGAAAAATGTCCTCTTAATATTATACAATGGTAATTAAAATATTAAGGTCATCCTGCATTATGAAGTCTCACTTTTCCCTAGTGCTGATCACTTGCACAAGCAGTGAAAACAGTTCCCAGTCTCAGGCCTTCTCCCTGTTTCTTGGAACCACAGTGATGTGAGCAGGCTACAGGTCAGTGCACCCTCCCAGAAGTTCTTTGGTGAACCCTCTACCAGTCCTGTGCCACCACAGAAGAACTTCTCTCAACGTGGTGGGCTTCCTGCCAGGACACTGGCTCAGGTGAGCACACATCTCATCTCACCACAATCACACTAGGAACCACCAAGCATGGGATTCCTGTACTCATGACTGAAAAAGCATCAGTTGCATAATAGAGGTGGCTTTTTGATCATGTGAAAGATGCTTTCTGTTCATGGAAAAAGATGAGATAATTATATGCTCTAAGCACCTCCTTAACAAGCTATGTAGCTTGTTCTGCCCAGAGATCCCTAGGAAGTGAACCTCCTATGCACTGTTAGATGATCAGATAGCTATTAAGTGCTTTATGTATTCCAAATCACAAGCAATTCCTCATTTCCATCAAATGCGTGTTTTAAGATATCAGTTGTCAAGCGTTCCAATATACATAAACAATAAAGAGAATATTTTTCTTTTACTGGAAGGTATTTAATTTTCCTGTTTTTTTTTTTTTTGTTAGAGGGCCTATTTGTGGAACCAGGAAAGTTGTGCAGCCAAGGATCCCACACCTCGCTCAGAGCAGAAGCAGCCTGAAGGTGGAAACACTCACTCCGATGCCATTCTTACAGCAATTTTAGATAAGATATGTGGGCTCAGGACTTTACCAACAAATAAGAGCCCCTGGGACAGATAGGAGAGTCTCAGATCAGGGATGATCTGACTACAGTCCCTTTTCAGGCAGGGAAGTAACCAGCTGCCAGGAGAGCAATGGTGTAAGACATGCTGTGCCAGTTGCCTGCATTAATTGGCTACCTTGGCTTTAGAGCTGCTTTGTGTCAGCAGCACAGTACTAACCAGCTGCAGCACAAATCTGAATTTGGTCTCCACATCGCTTCACAAAAGCTACATGACTGATTGCTCACTGTTGGCTTTTAAACTATTTACTACTCGAGCCCTCATTAGCAATGAACACCCTGGCTGCTGTAACAGTGTGGGGTTTGATTGTCTTGTTCAAACCTCCCACCAGCGTAGCTTGCTCTGCTCTGGTTCTGTTAGCATAAGCAGAAATAACCTAACAGAGTTGGGATGGGATGCTTTAACATTGCAATTCTGCAAGCAGTACAGCACTGCTGCCAAAAAGAACAGTCCTGCCCTTTCTCTGTTCCCAAATGCTTGCTCTTGTCCCCTTGTTGCTCCCTGCCTGCTGCCAGTATAAGTATTTGCATTACCAAGCAATGAGCTAAATGGGAGAATGGGTCCACTTCAAAGTTTGCTCGAAAGAAAAAATAGTCATGATTAATTTTAATCCAGATTAATTCAAACTGTTGTGCTGCTCAGTAATGAGAAGCCTCTGTCAGCCTAAAGCAGAGGGCAACTGAGAGGGCAGATGAAGGTCAAGGCTGCTGTTCTTGGCTTACACTTCTCAGAAATGGGGTAAAATGTGATCCTGTTCTCAAATGCCCTTAAAATGACGCTATTATTCTGTTCTTATTACTCTACTTCTCTCAGTCCTCACTTGAGGTCTTTTTAAAAGCATTCATTAAGGTGTTTTTATTGGCCCTTGTCATCTGAAGTTTAATTTGCGCTTTTCTTCCTGGTTTGATGCTACCAATGTTCAATAATGGAAACATTTTTATTGATAATACATAACATAGAAAATGTACTTTGTATGGAACTCTCTTTTCAGAGGAACAAACATAGTGTAAGCTCCTGTATGGACAAGTAGGAACAGAACATCTCTTGCATGTTCAGAGACATTGGTTTCCTGGTAAGTACCTACTTAACCAAAAAGCAAGGACCATTCCTTTATTTTTATCTTCCAGACATGCACCTAGTCTAAAAGAGCATAGTATTACTGGAATCAGGAAGAATGTGGATGTGTGGACATAAAAAATGTGGACATAAAGAATGTGGATATATGGACACAATTCTACCACTCAGATTTTAGGTACTTGGCTTCAAATCCTGTTCCAAAAGAAAGATTAATGAGCGTAGTCCCTCACCCAGAGGAGCAGAACCTGTTAAATAAAAAAATGCCATCACTTAAACAGCAGGCTCACTGTTACCACTTTCTTAATAATTCTTTTTCTGCAAAAAAAGAGCTGATCAAAGCTGAAAACATCTGTACATGACAGCAAAACATTTAATCTTATTTTAGAGATTTCTCTTAGATGTCAATATTTAATATTTGGAATACAGGAGTACCCTCACAGCTAGACTCCAGAGTCCCTGTGTGTCTCCAGCCTGGCTCACATTACCCTTCAGTTCCACAAGGCTACCAGAACTCTTCACAGGCACGAAGAATGAACCACGGGTAGGTCAAATTCATACCCAGAAGTTCACTGCAGTTTCATTATGCTATTGTTAAGTTCCATGTTCTCGCTGAAAATATGACATTTTCGATTGAACATTGACATTTGAAAATTTAAAACTAACATAGTACATTTCTTCTGAAATATTTGATTCAGCAAACAAATGACAGACACATATATTTTTAGATTTCATTGGCTTTTGCAGAAACATTATGCAAATTGTTATTTGCTCCCAAATTTTAACACTTTTTTTGTTTTACTTAGGTAAGTGGATAAACAAAAAAAAGTATGAGCTTTTTAGAGTAAAATCACAAAAACTTCTCTGAAGTTTAGTTTTTTGTGTTTACCATGGAAACATTCTTTGAGACATTAATTAAGAGTCAAAGAGAGATTAGTTAGTGGAACACAGTCTCTGCCTAGAAGTGTTGTATGTGTGTATCACAACATATCAGGAAACTTTTGAAAGGATAAATAGCAGACTCTGATACTAGACATGCAAATATGGCCCTCAATCCAGATTACCATTTTTAAAATGTGATATGAAAATCCACTGCAAAAGGCAGTCTCAGACAGAAACACTGAAACATTCTAACCTCTATAGCAATCACTGCATCTGTATACAGCTTTGTTAACTACAGTATTAAAAAATGAACTGGGACTCCAGTTCACAGTCACAGTTGTAAATTTGTTGTGGTGCATTAGAGAATCTGGCCCAGTGTGTGTCACAGTTGTTTAATTAATCTAAAATTGGCAGGGTTTCTTTTTACTTAAATATATTCACACCCATGCAAGCTGTCAAATTGAAATTACTCTTAAGGGCTTAAGCTGGGCTGCAGCTGCAGTGGCAATGGGGCAGGGAAAGGGGGACTTGCACCACTCCCTCTCCTGATGCCCAGGACTGAAGAGGTTGCTCCTGCCACTGTTGGGTGGCCATAGTCTTAAGGATGTCCTTTTCATTTATGGATAAAAATCAGGTATGGAAGAAAATTTCAGCTTTAAATGAGTAAATTATCGTCTATCATCACAGCCCTATTCTCTCCTGCTAGAACAAACTCTCCTCATTAGAGCTGGGAAAAGTATTTGCAATAAAGCATTTATTCAGAGAATGTAACCTTGCATTTTTTGCTTTTTCCTATTGAAATTTATCTGCAAACAGTCTGATTTTTATGTGCTATCCTATTATTCAGAGTTATTCAGTGAGTTCTTTATGCAGCTGTATTAGAGTTTATGCACTGCTCCTGAGCTGCTCACTCTGGCCATTTTTCTCAAGTATGAGCCAGTCATAGTTTGCTATTTGTTCAGGGGACGATTCAAGTAAATTTCTCAACATTGCCTTCGTTTTCTTTTGAACGTCCTGGAGGACTGCTTAACTTAGGGCAGGATCTGTTGCCTAGGGGCATCCATGCTGTCCAGAGTCTTTGTAAACTATCCTGACTGTCATAATGGCTCTCTATCTCTGACACATTTCCTTCCCTTTGCTACTCGTGCTGTCTTTGTGTTAGAATTTTTGACAGCTTTCTATAATTCAAAGGGACTCCCTGGTATTCTCTAGGGTCCTGGTATTGCAAGTATCTATGTGTCATCCACTTCCCTTCATTAATTTCTCAACTCAGTCTAAAAACTCATTGGCTTAATTTGTTTTTCCAAATAGCTTTGGGAAAGTTGTTCTAGAATCTCATTCCTTTGTTGGCTGGAGTTCTTCTAATTCCCAGCATAGAGTCATTATCATAATACTGCTTCCCACATTCTTCTTCAAATCCTGGGAGTGCAGGTTTCTTTCCTTTAAGAGCCCTTTAAAAGCAAGTGCAGAGCTTGATGAAGTAGTAAAAAGTTCCAACAGCGTATTTAACTTTAAGC
Organism: Molothrus aeneus; assembly: GCF_037042795.1. NCBI lineage: Eukaryota > Metazoa > Chordata > Aves > Passeriformes > Icteridae > Molothrus > Molothrus aeneus. Next base: position 116,572,138 of record NC_089646.1, read on the forward strand.
ATAGGGCTGTAACTTTAACAAATGTCAAATGAATGCAAAACTATGAGACTACATTATGTGTGTTAAAATAATTAACTAGTACCCAACTTCTCAGACAGTATTGGTCATCCAAGCTAAAAATTCATCAGCACCAACTTCTTGATCAGCGTACAGATGCATTATTACATTTAACAGTCAGAGTGTGTGCTATCGAATTCTGGAACTGCTTCAGCTTCCATTCAACAAATGGATTATTGTTATCCTCACACACTTTACAGCTTTACTTTGTCATGGAGAAGACTCAGTTTATTTTTCTTTATGCAAACTAAGTTTCCTGTGTAAACACTTGACTACTGGAGGTGGCCTTATACAACTAACAAATATTAGCAAAGATGGTAAAATCATCATCATCATAAGTGGTAATGTGTATTGCCAGTATGTATGGACATCAAAAAGTATGCTTATGTACTGGCAATTCAAAGTCTACAACAGAATAAGTAGGTTACAGAAATATATCTGCAATGTGTAGAAAATTGATAGATAAAACCAAGAAGGAATGTATTTACCTCCTTGTGCCTCCCAGATCATTATCATACAAATCCATCATTATGAACCCTCTGTGAAGAACTGTTAAAATCTCTAAAAGTAATTTCATAGGCTGGTCTCAGACAAACAGTGAGTCTGAAGAAAAGGTTCACTTTGAAAGGTAGGTAGGTGCTTTTGTTGTAGGCTTAAGGTTATTACAAGCATCACATTTCAATATAATGTAGAGAACCACGTTTAGGACCCTAAGTTCTGCCAGTAGAAATTGGAACCAGTAGAAATCTTAATAGGACAAAGTCTCTTTAGTTGTTTAACAGACTAGAGTGGAGAGTGCCTCTCAGATTCTCCCTTTCCTCCAGCTTCTAGAGGAGGGTCAAGCTTTACTCACCCCATAGGTAATCCACTAAGCATAACAAAGGAGACCCTGTCTGTAAATTCTGTGTAAGTACATATATGACAGGGAATACTGTCATTTTATTATTAATTCAGATATTCAGGTATTCAGGGACTAAATTATGAACTCAGCCATGGAAATTGAAAACTGAAAATGTATTTATTTCAGAGCTACATATAATTATATGCTTCTAGTTTGCCCTGTCTATTTTAAATTACTTTATGCAAATCTAATTTTCAAGGATTATGTATAGAGTAAAATTAGATGAGCCCTTAAAAAGCTAATATAATATAATTGTGGTATTATTGTGTGTGTGCATAGTGTGTACATAAGATCTAGATCTTAATTAGTAAATCAGGCTGATTTAACAAACAGAAATTTGTTCTGATGAAAAACTGAAAGACAATTACATCCTAGAAAGTTATTGTTTGTACTATCAGCTCCCTGAAAGGAAAAAAAATTAACATAGCAGAAAAGACTTCTAGAAAAAAACAACAATTAAGCCATGTACCCAGGAATTCATTGTTACCAGTACCTAGTCTGATGGCTTTCCACAAAAAGACATGAGTTGTTTACCCTGACTGCTGATTGTGTAATGGTAAGGCAGCTTTATGCAGCCATATCTTCCACTTGGGTCTATCACTGCATTTCACTTGGCAGTAATGGAGTTGGAGAAATTTGCATCAGATGTGTATGCAGTTCCTTAACCCTTCTTTTGAGGAATACAGCTGGTTCCAGAGGGTTAAAAATTCTGTCAGTGTTACACCCCAGTCACTCAAACCTAGGGCTAAACCCAGGTTCTTTTGCTTTGGGTAGACGTAAAGGAGAAAATTCCAACCCAATATTCTTGAGGTTAAAATACACAAAAGCTTACTGACAAACTATAGACAGTTAAAGAACATTGGCAAAAGAGTAAATACTACAATAACATCACTTATCACAGCATAGACTTATCCCATTGAACACAGAAAACCTAAAATTCCATTAGATGTTACATTCTGTGAGATGACAGAGGAAGAAGAAGAGAGAAAACCAGAAAAGATGTAGAAAAACAGGCATATAGCTACCAGCTCCTTGCTTCCAGTGATGTGAAACTCCAAGATGAAGGTAGGGTTAAAGGACAATGTGCTTGCCTTGTAGTGACCTTTCTTAAACCTTTTTGGCCCATCTTGGGCCTTCCTCCTAGGAGGGACTTCCAGTCTCTCAGCCACTCATGGACTGGGTTAGGCAAAATTGGGGCTGCCTCCAGTGAGCTATGATTGACAGACACTGTGTGGGTGGGGGATATGGGGAACAGGGCACCCCCTCACCAGAGCAAGGTCTGACCCACCCCCTACCACATATTCCAACTTCCAAGAAGTCTTGAAACAGATTACCTTTTCCAGTCTCTTTTTCATTGACAGTCAGTCAATGTACAGTTTTCCTGAACCAAAATTCCCCTAGTGTATCTCCTCAGATGGACAGGCTGTTCAGAGGCTGGGTTCAAATAACAGCCTTGCACTTTATGTAGAAAGAAAACTTCAGGTAAAATATTTCTGCTTCATAATCATAACAAAAGAAGGGTTTTTAAACTACAAATATAATAACTGTAATTCAGGTAAATTTTGTTATTTAGAATGAAGTGGGCAAGTCAGCTTTGCCTTTCTTATTGAAAGCTGACATTTAATGCCTGAAAATAGATGGGAAATGAGTGTGAATTACTCAGAGGAAAATGCTGCCAACAACAGAAACTTTAGAACAATTGCATGGAAAAACCTCTCAGCCTACCTTCCCAGCCCTATTCAGGCCTTAGCAATGTGTTCACTGCTTCCCAAACCCCCACTGACTTTAGTGGGAGTTCTGAACAGATCCAGAACAGGAAGTACTGTCCACATTTCCCACTGTGGAAAAACCTCTGCTGTGACCTGTGGTGGTTTATCACTGATCCCCAGATCCAAAATCTCATTCACTGGGTCACAAAAGCTGAGCAGAGCCTGAGTGCAGCAAATGTCACAAGTATTTCAGACCAACCTAGCATCTAAAATCCTTGGTTGTGAATAACACAGCTGGTATCTTTATGGTGCCATCTTTTCAAGTCTAACACAAAAGCCTCAGTGAGCAAAGAAAAACAATCCACTCTCTACTCCATTTCAGATGCTACAAATTCAGCTTTGTATTTTGAAGGACTTTTCTATATAAATATGTATGTCAGTTTTCTTGTCAAGTTTTCCATATTAAAATTGAGGCTTGTACCAATGTTTATGTACAAGGAATGGTTCAAAATTGATACTGATCTGCAAAGAGAAAGCCTTATAGTGTCAGGATCTTCAAGTTCCAATCCTGGCCCTACACAGGACGCCCCAAGAGTCACACCTGAGTGACTGTCCAGACAGTTTTTGAACTCTGTTAGGCTTGGTGCTGTGACCACTTCTCTGGGCAGCCTGTTCCATTACTCACCCTCCATCTTTGTGAAAAATCTTTTCACACAGATATCCAACCTAAACCTCCCCTGACTCAGCTTCATGCCATTTCCTCGAGTTCTGTCATGGAGAGTGAAGAGACTGGAATATTTATATCTTTATATTTAAATACATAAGGTTTGTATTTAGATCTGTATCATTTACCAGCTTTTTGGTTCCTGCAATTATTATGGGAGACAGTTACAAAGACCTTGTGCTTTATTCCAGTTTTTCTGTTCCTAGCTATGGGGACGTACATTATGCATTGTACCAAAACCAAAAGAGAATTTTAAAAAGGTAAGAAGAGCTAAAGACAGAAAAAAACAAACCCAAAGCTGAGCTGAAGTCTATCATTGACAAACCAGAATGAGTTATAGGGACTTAAAACACTCCTGTTTTTAAAACTGCTTTCATACTGTCAGGGTCCCAGAGGTACCACCAGTCCTGCCTGTTCCCGCCCACCCCTTGGGCTCCCCCAGTCCTGCCCACAGCCCAGGACCCCATTTCAGCCCCAAAAGGGCCATCAGGCCCTGACCCAGCATAGCCTCAGCAGCAGGGCTGATCTACAGCTCCCCACAGCTTTGCCTCCCCAGGCACAAGCCCAGCCTGAGCTGATGTCTTGTGTCTCTGACACTGATCAGTCCCCATTCCTTTCCCCATGGATCTGCCCAGACACTGAGGGGCTGTGTCACCATGGCTCCCCACACTGAGCCTGATCATTTAAAACACTTCTTTAAAATAAAAAAAAAAAAAAGCCATTCACAATGAACATATATTTTCATTCCATAAAGTACTTGCATTTTAATGAAGAATGCAGTTTCCTAGCAGCAGGTGTTAACATCGAAATGAAAAATTAGATCATTATATTGTGTATCTGCTTTCAGAAGGATAAATTGAAAATAGGATTTACTAAAAACACTGATAATATCTTGAAACCCTCATTTGTCTTTAAAGCTGTATTAAATTTCATGGGGTTTCTAGTTTGCTTGAGGTATTTCAAGGCTGCTTGGGGAATACACAGTGGAATGTTTTTCTAAGCTATCATAACTGTAAGTCTGCCTGAAGTGTGACCTGTTGATAGCTTTATGGAGGTGTGTTTGGATCCCTGTATCCTCCCTCATTCTGGGAAAGCTTGAAAAGCAATTACAAAACTTCTGATTCTCAATCTTTCTGGATCAAATGCCGAAATGAAAGGTGAAATCTGAGGCCACAAGAATCTCTTCTTAAATTCTGATTCTGCAGACCCTAAATGCATTTGGCTAATCTCTGCCCAGCATAAAAGGCTATGCTTGGTGTTAAAAATTAAATAAATACAGAAATCTTTCCAGGATTAGGATTATCCTTTGACACTGTTACTTTTTTTCATCGCTAATTTCCTCTAACTAATATTCATGATGAAGAATGGAAAAGTCAAACTATGAAGAAAGTGTTTCTGCTGTCATCTGTGATTATTACTTTAGTCCAGTGGGCAGAGTGAACAAAATGCACCTCCTTAAGGCCAGGTCCATGACAGGATAATTTCGTGCAGGCTGAGGAAAACTCCAGGAGAGACAGACAAGTAAATGCTCATTAGACAAATAGTATATGCCATTAAAGAGCTACCAGGACAGTCAAATACTATGATTTTCACTTTATTCTCTTGATATGTGATCTTTTACTGATGTTTTTAGTTCTTCAACCTGAAAATTTTCCTTTCTTTGATTCTGAAGATTATAATCTAACAAGGCATAAACCTATAGGAATTAGAAGTCCCTATGACATCCTTGTAATATCTCTTATTGCTATCTGTCATGCTGTATTTCTATGAATGTGAACTACCTTGGTTTTCTGCTTGGAGTGCAATCAGATAAGAAACACAAGTTTTGATGTCCTACGATTACAGCTTTAGCATAGGAAATCATACACTTATGTGAGGGTATAGCCATGTGTACATGGACATATCATAAAGCTTTTGAGGACATGCTTTCTTTTCAAGAGCACTGAATTTGCATCCATACTGCACATCTTGTTGGGCATTAAGAGTCCACAGGGCTCTTTAGAACTTAGACCATTTTTTCACCTACTTGGCATGCATGGTGCTGAATGAGGGCTGACTTCATTATATAGCTGGAAATTACTTTCTATGGTTACTTGACTATCAGCTTCTATACCCAATTTGTGGGTAGAAAAATCTGTAAAATACAATTCTTCCTATTTGCTTTGTACATGATTTTATGCTTATATTGCATTCTCTGATATGTTCTAGAAATCCTATGCTTTCTCATAACCATAATTCATTTTTAGCCTTCTTCTGATGCAGGTTCTTTCTCCCATACTTCTCTTATTGTCCAATGCTTTCAGCTGCAGTGCAGGGTTATTTTATTATTTTATGTGGAAGTCATGCTCAACAGAATTCTATTGTGAATTTTTTTTATTTGTGAAACCTTATACTCTGGGATAATTCTTATCACAAGTATCCTTTTTTGGGGGGGGTGGGGAGTCAATTTTTACTAGCTAGAGGACATAAATAACTAAATGCTTCAGGAACATGGGAAAACAAAGAGAAAAATATTAGAGATTCATAAATCTCTAAAAAACTCTCACTTGTGTTTTAACCCCAGCTGAAAATGCAGCCTCATGCAGGTACTCACTCTTCCCCCACCCTCCCTTGATGTGATAGGGGAGAGATTCAGAGAGTAAAAGTGAGAAAACTCACGGGTTGAGATGAACACAGTTTAATAAGGAAAGCAAAAGTCATGCATACAAGCAAAGCAAGACAAGGAATTCATTGACTATTTCCCATGGGCAGACAGGTGCTGAACCATCCCCAGGAAAGCTGAGCCTTGTCATGTGTAACTGTGACTTGGGAAGAAGAAAAATGGTATCACCCCAAATGTCCCCCTCTTCCTTTTTCCCCTAGCACTCTATGCTGAGCATGATGTTATATGGTAGGGAATATCCCTGTGGTCAGCTGGGGTCAGCTGTCCCACCTGTGTCCCTTCCCAACTCCTTGTGCACCGCCAGCCCCCCTGTTGGTGGTGAGGGGTGAGAACAAAAAGGCCTTGAGGGTCTGTGATCCCTGCTCTGAGGTGACTAAAATATCCCTGAATTATCAACCCTGAGGCAGTGCAAATACAGAACACAGTCACATTGTAGCTACTGAGAAGCAAATTAACTCTATTGCAGCCAAAACTATCATGTTCCCCACCCCTAATTCCATAAGATTTAGCTACTTCTCAGAAGAGCACTATTCTTGGGGAGAAATAGTGGAAAGTTATGGACCTCATTATTGGGGATAAGTAGTGGAAAGTTATGGACTTCATGCCATTGATGCAAAAGCAGGGCCTGAATATGGTGAGTACAAGTAAAATCTCTTCAGCACTAGCACTTAGCATTTCATTGCTCTGGTTCCTTACCCCTCCTGCCATTTTTACTATTAATCTCTGTATTATTTGGTTTAACTAAAAAGATTTTGTAGTCTACTAAATACTTCAGTGAAGGCCAGAAAGATGATGCTTTCTCTAAGTCTTCTCTATAGAAAACCAGTTATCCATAAAATTTACCAGCTCACAGAGCCTAGAACATTGTATTTTTTGTAACTACCATCTTTTCAGTTTACTTTCATATCTTCAGGTATTCACTCTTCCAAATATATATGTTCTCAGAACTTTAATAAACTTTAGCCCCAGGTAGAATTTTGTCTTAAAAGCCATACATAGAAATATAAATCTCAGGTGGTTTTATTAAAGTTTTGTATACTGTGCAATGTGGTTATATTTTGTTCTCCTCAAATACATACCTAGTCAAAAACACATCCTGGATGAGCAGAATCTGCTTCTTACTTGTCTTCCTTTTGCTCCTTTGGTTTGGTATTTAAAACTGTCTTAATGTTTTCTTACCTAAAAGGGTGAAAGAAAAGGGTAGCAAAACACAGCTTTCCAAATCTAATCTGACACAATATTGTTTTACGGTTGTCTTGTAGTTATTTGATTACTGTCACTACTATTTAATATACAAATGAAGAGCTGTATGTACTTGGAGGATACAATACTGTGTATTTCACAGACACAGTAATCAGGTAACTCACTAAAATGCCTTGTAGAAGATAGGGTTTTAGTTTTGGGTTTTGTTTTTGGGTTTGTTTGTTTTTCTTTCCCCCTCCTCCCCCCAGGGCAAGCTTCAATGTTTTGTGGCAGAAGTCTCTGCATTGTTAAACAGCAGCTGGTAACGGGCTGTAGGAAAGTGCTGTCTGGTAAGTGGAGCATGCCTTCATGCCTGTAAAAAATAATCTAATTTATCTATACTTTGTTGGAGAGGGGAAAAAAGAGAGTAGCCAACACTTCATCCACACATTATCCCCACGCCGTATTTTTAAGAGACGGTGGGTATATTCGGATTTATTATCCCGCCCCAGAAGGTCACTTGTCTATGACCAAACGACAGGTATAGATGTAGGGAGCGCAGTATCTCCACCGATCCTGCTTCTCCCAACTGCCCCTGGAGAGGCCCCTGGAGAGCACTGTTCATCCATCTCTTCGTACGCTATGGACTTGGCAGTGCTGAATTGACGCTTGGACTTGACGATCTGAGATCTTTTCCAACCTAAACCACTCTGCGATTTACCATGGCCAGGAGCGGTGACTGGAGGAGCCGAGTCCCTGTTCCCGGAGCCAATTCCCAGTTCCCACCCGCGAGGGGCAGCAGGAGCTGGCGGGCTCTCCTGGCACAATGGCGCTGCCAGGAAGGGAAACCCCTTCCCCCAGCCCGGCTGGTGCGCGGACAAGGAGGGGATGGGACATCCCGAGACACTCGCTGCCCGCGGCTGGGGCGGCGGGACGGGGACGGGCTCACTGGGTACCGCCTGTGGGCACCCGGCCGCTGCCAGCGGTACTCCCAGGACCGGGATCCTGGATGCTTCCCCTGCCCCCGGAGCCTGCTCCGACCCCGGCACAGCGCGGGCGGCGAACAATGGCCCGCGACCGCCCCCGGGCTGCCCCGGCCGCCACACGGCCGGGCTGCTCCGGGCCCGCCGGGCTGCTCTGTGCCCTCCGGGATGCTCCGGGCCCGCCCCGCCGCTCGGCGGCCGCCGCTCCCCGCCCCTCCCGCCTCGGCCGCCCGAGTCCCTTGAACTTTCCCCGGGCGCTCGCAACAAGCGGCCCACGCCGGGCTGCTGCTGTCCGCACAGCCCCCCGCCCCTCCCGGCAAGTTCCCCACAAGCACAGCCTGCCCTCGGAGCCTCCAAAATCCCTGCAAACTGCCCGCCCGGGGACCCCCGGCAGGGCGCCTGAGAAAAGCCCGCCGCCGCCCCCGCTCCTCTCCCGTTCACACCCCGCACAGCTCCCGCCCTCCCTCGCACGCCCACCCGCGCCCCCCGCCTCCCGACCCGCGTTCCCTCTGCCCACCCCGCCCCGGTCCGCGAACGCCCACCCCCGGCCGCTGCCCCTTCCCCAGAGCCAGAGCCGGGCAGAGCCTCAGCTGCCGCCCGCTCCCAGCCCTGGGGCCGCGCCGACCCCTCCGCGCTACTTCCCGCCGCCGGAGAGAAGCCCCTCCACAAAGGAGCGAGGCAGCAGGAGGCGGGGGATACGCGCACGCCCGGCCGCTCCGTCCGGATGCGGTGAGCCCCAGGCTCGCCTCCGGGGCCGCGCCAGTGCGGGAGGGAAGAAGCCGAGCAGCGGCGGCGGCTCTCCGGCTGCCACCATGGGCTGCTGCACGGGACGCTGCACGCTGATCTTCCTCTGCTCGCTGCAGCTGGTGAGTGCCGGGGCACGCTTCGCCTTCGCGGGGGCTGGGCAGGGACGGGCGCTGTCTCCCCCGCCCCGGGCACGGCCGCCGGGGGCGCGGAGCGGCGCCGGCCCGGCCGCGGAGCTGTCCGCGCCCGCCGCCCCGACGGCGCGGCCGCCCCGCGCCCCCGCGCCCCGACCCGTGAGTTTGGCGGTGCCGTGCGGCGGGGGACCGGAGCGGCCCCGTGGCTGGGGGACGGAGCGGGCCGGCCACCTGAGGCGGCTGCCGCGGCGCCCCAGCCCGGGCGGCTGTCAGCGCTCCCCGCCTGAGGGAGAGCGGCTCCCCGCCCTGGCGGCTCTTTGAGAAGGGGTGAGTCCCCGCTGGCCCCGGGCAGGGGCTCTCCCCGTCTGCCCAAAGAAGAATGAGGCTGAGGGTGCCCCGGTCACTGCCCGCGGGTCGGCGGTGGGGCCGGACACTGCTGGGCGCTGCCGGCGCGCTGGGAAGATGCGAGGACCGGGATCGCCGCCTTTTTCTTTTTCTATTTTTCGTAACCTGTGTTAAAGCGGCGTGTGCCGGCCCTCTCCCGTGACTTTTCTTGGGGTTCCTTTCCTCGGCTTAAGTATTCCTCAGCGTGGATTTGAAACAACAGAACGGTGCCGCTTCTTCTCTTTGTTTAGTGGAGTTGGCATATTTATTTCAGAGAAAAGAGTTGTTGAGATAAATCACCGCCAAACAACAATAATCCTTCATCTGGCTCATTAGGAGGATGATAAAATAATGCTCTCCCCTTAACGGTAGTCCCTGGTCCCAGGAGTGTTTTAAAAGATTTTTCTCTTTTCTGGTGACTCAATGTCATCATTTTGCCACATGATCTCTCTTAAAATGAGCGGAGTTCCTTGTCTGTGTGTGTATGTCTGTAAAGAAGAAAAGTGGAATGCATTTAGCGTGTGTGTCGGGGGGAGTTGTTTGTATTTGTAATCCTTTGCTATCTTTCCATTTTCCGCTTACAGCACTTTGAAATCGCTTCTGTTTCAGAGGTAATACTCCAGAAGTAATTGTACATATTGCATTTATTTGAAAATCCCCTTTAGTTTTCAAGGCTTTGTGCCAGGTTCTTAGCCTGTGTAAACTGGTGTGTCTCCATTGTTTCCAGTGTGAGCCTGGACGTTATTCACATGTGAATAGAGTGATGGACTTTGTATAAGTAACTCAACGGCAGACCCTTGCCCAGAAACAGAGGAGGCATATGATTTGCACTCTGAGTGAAGGAAAGTGTTCTGTATACATTGCTGTTATTTTTTATTTCTTGTTTTGTATAAGTTTTAGGCTAACGACTGCAGCAGAATTGCTCCTGATTTACATCATGCATGTGGGAGGGGAAACAAACCCTATTTCTTCAAATATATCTCTTTGCCAGTTATGAGGATTATAATAACTGTATTTACTATTCTGTGGAATTACTGGGAGTCTATAAAAATTGAAGTAAAGTGTGAATGGCCACCATAATCTCTAGAGAAATTAATAAAATTAATAAAAAGTCTTTCAGGAAGAGTCGTGTTTTATAAAAGACCTATCAGATGATATAACAACTTTCAAAAATTACTTCAATGCATAGTTTTTTTCTGCTGTTCTTACATGTTTTCTAGTGATATTCCACTGTCGTATCTACATCTTTCAGGTGCTGATAAATGTCTGTATGGCAAAATGCTGTCATTTTAATTTATTTGCATTTAAAAATGGAAGTCTTTCTATTCAAGAAGTAATCTAGTAGATATTATGTCCTGGTTCCAACCAAGATGGGATTTTTTTTTTTTGCAGTAGCCTGAAGGGGACATAGCTAGGACCTGGAGGTTATCCTATACTACCTCACATCGTTTCCAGGTGTGGAGGAAAAAGACTCTCTTCCAGGGAAAATGGGCTCCTTCTGTTTGGGGTAGTGTGGCACCAGTCCCAAGCAGAAGAGAGCAGTGGGGTGGCCCTGCTTCCAAACCAGGGGGAGTTTGGCTGCATGGCTGGGGTCTGGTGGGGCTGGGACGAGCATTTTCCATCTCTTTAGCATGTTTTTGTTATCAGTATTGTTGATGTTGCTGTTTCTTTTCTTATCTCATTGCTGTTTCCAGTAAATTGTTCTTCTCTCAACCCACGATCTTTGCTTTCTGTGCCTCTAATTCTCCTCTCCAGGAACCTGTAGGGGGAAGGAAGAGGGGGTTGAAGGAGGGAGGAGAGTGGCAGCATGATCTGGAAAGTATCAGTGGGAGAACTAAATTGGGGAGTATCATTCCTGAACCACAACACATGAACTTAAAGCTCAGAGGCTGTCCATGATCTCAGTGGTGGTAGTGTTCAGTTTATACATGAATAAATTAACACCACATAGAGTTTAAATATTTTTCTAATATCTTAGGAGGTGATGAATATAAAACATATGCAGCAAAACTGCATCCCTGGACATTACTCTCATTGAGATTTATTTTACATCCACTTTGCATCCACTTATGGAGGTGTGATTGTAGACAAAATTTAGATTAAATCTTGCAAAATCCAAGCACTTGTAGTGCTAACTTGTAGAATTTCAGAAGTACTGATGATTTATATGACTTGAGGAAAAACTTTGAAAAGGAAAGATATGGGCACATGTTTTAAAAGAAGAAGTTGTTTATGTTAGTTGTATTCTGGTCATGTCTGAGAAGGGCAACAGCTCAGGCTTAGCTTTAGGATTAACCTTTAGATATTACCTGAGAAATAAGTATCTAATGAAATACAGTTGGCAACACCTTTCATAGCATGTGTGTACTATGTAGATTCTCTTCTGTATAAGAAGGAAAGTAAAAAAGCCAAATCCCTGGAGACCTGTTCATAAAAAAGATTTGCTTCTTGTTCTAAAGAAGAGTGCACTGTTCAGTGTCTTTAAGGCACTGTTTCTTCATTCTTTAAAACTTTAGTCTTCTCTAACTTTTGCCTTCTTTATCTCAGCAACATAGGAACATTTGAGGCAAAAGTGAAGAGGAAAACTGTTACTGCATTATTGTGAATAAAATGCCATTTCTCTAATGTTAACCCACTAAGTGTGTTAACTGCAAGAAGATTTGCTTGTAATTTTCAGTGCTGTTTGTCAGGGGATGTTTGCCATAAAATGGCAATAATAGTGATTTTCAGTTATGCTTTAATCCATGAAAGTGGAGGTTTTTGGCTGATACCTTTTACTTTTTTATAATGAACACAATAAATGTTTCATTCAGTAATCCTAAGGACAGTCTGTAAATAGTCTTCTATCATTTAATAATAACTTCATTTGTAAATGGGAATCCATATCATTATGTGTAACATAGAAAAAAATAATAGAAAAAAACCATTGAGACGGAAGTGTAGGTGGCACACATTCAGGAAAAGCTCTTAGTCACTTTCAGGGTTTTATTGTACCCCTTCAGGTGAATTCTGCTTCTGAAAACCAAGGAAATTTTGTGTAAGGAGAACTGGCCCACAACCATCTTGCCCCACCACCCCTCCTTGATCTTTCTCTGTTTTTCTCTTCCTGACTGAAGCATTGTCATATGTCATTGCCAAAGGTGTCTGAGCAAAGAACAATGAAGTGTATGTGTACCTTTTTGTGCATAAATATGTCATTAGGATTATTAGGAGCTATGTATACATTGGGGAAATATATCATAAGGACATATGAATCCTTTGGATTGCAGCCATAATTCTTACTCATGCCACTAGAAGTCTGAGACATTGGCCTTGTCTCTACTAGAAAATTAAACCAGCTGGCAGAGATTGTGCCTGTCCTATTGCAGACACCATGCCATAAAACACTGAAAGATGAAAATGTTTGGCAAATAAAACAAATTCAAAAAAATATTAAATTCTGGAAGGGGTAAATTGACAATGAATTACAGCAAGATTTAGCTGTGTGAATCCAATTGGTGTTAATAAATGTCACACAGTGAAAACTTTCATGCTGCTTTGAAAATGTTTTTCTGAGAAACTACCTTTGCAGGATAATGTTGTTTCAACACTTACAATAAATGGAAGTTTTTGGGACGTAGAAATATATAGATAAACACAAAAAACTCTAAATACAGGGATGGTGAATGGAATTTTCAGAGTGGTGAAGGGATGGTTGATGGAAAGTGTGTGACCAAGTCCCTTCATGACTTTGACAGTCTCATTTCATGTGTTTATCCTTGGGCTCCTCTGCACTGTGTTCATTCTGTAAGTCCTGATTTAGAAGTGTATAGTTTACCCAGTTATAGCTAGTGTAAAATAGGCTGTTCCCTACTTAACCTGTTATTTTCCAAATAATGAAAGTGTCAGCAGGCCACATGGAAAAATTATTCCAGTAGAGACACAACTTCTATGTACTAATGTTTTGTCTAGTGTTTGTTTGGGAAGGCAGTCAGTCATTTTAACAGCCTAATCCCTTTCGATATTCAGAAGATTTATATTTATGGTTGCCATTAACATTATTATATTGATGTGTGTAAATCCTTACATTTGGAGATGAGACTTTATCCATTAGAATGGCAATACTGTTTCGTCATTTGTTGCTGGACATAATAGAATTTCAGCAGTTGTGTGGGGAAGTGATATACGTATATATCATGCATATATTTTCATCTCATATTTAAATACTTTATAGAGCTGAATACTCTAACTTTATGACTTTGACTCCTGATGCTTGTATGTTAGAACTGACAGATACCAGTTATTCAGTTAACAGCTCAGGGATTCAAGGGAATTGATAAATTTGAGAAAGTAAAATCTTTGAACCAATAAATTGCTCCACTTTTTATGTTGATAAAAGAATCACCATCCCATTGATCTGGAGATGAAGCATCTGTCCACTGATAAAAGAGGAGGAAGTTGAGGGAGTGCCTATTGTACTAGCAAGGATGGAGAAAGCCTGGGGTTGTAGCCCTGAACAATGCCCTGGTTGCAGGATGTTGCACTTTCTGTTATAACAGCTGAGGTGGGAATGGTGTTTTCCTCTGATAACTCGTATGATATTCCCAAAACATGTAACCATTGTTGGTGGCTATACCTAAGAGGCTGCAACTATACATCCACTTTACACTTGTAATGTGGGTGTATAGTTGCATTTGACCTTAACATTAGAAGTAATACACTGCACCCAGTAGAACTACTTAAGTTAAATATTTGCAATCCAAAAAATATATGGTTCTATATATGTTTTAGGATCTCTCTCATCAGGAGCAAGAGAGTAAAAACTAACACTGTTTTCCACTTTGTGTTTTTGTTTTATTTTTCGAAATTGTTTGGAGTTTTCTGTTGCTAAAACACACATTCTGAGCTCATCAACACTGTAGGATTTAACCTCTCCATGCACCAGAAATTCAGCTTCAGAAGTGAAATCCCCTCCTGTCAAAGCTGCATGTAAGACTTCCTCTGTGCAGTGTTCCAAAGTTAGAAATTCAAAACTTGAGGAAACATGAACTTTCAGAGCCCTCTGAAATTTCTGAACTGGGTAAATTTGTGGGAAGAATCATGCAGCTCTTGCTTAGTTTTAGACTCCATCCATTCTGCAATTCCTGGCTGCTCTATGGCTGAGGGACGGTTAATTGTAATATAAATATTTAATGAATATATTTATAGTGATGAAGTGAAGGAGTTAAGATTTCAATGATAATAATGACAATTAATACACTGAAAATTTTGAATTACATAACTGCTCCTCCTGTCTATAAGACCAGAAAGTTTTGTAAATAGTTATTGTAAGAACTTTCATTTATGCTGCTGATCTGCTTCTCTTTCAAGATCTGCTACATTTGACCTAGACCTCATTCTTGGGACTAAGAAACAAATACTGTGGTTTGGAAAGTCATTGGAATTCAGGATAGTATTGTTGGATCTAAATGGAATTTGGGTAGGACTTGCAGAACTTGAGTAATTTGAGGGCTTATTTTTTGGAGATCGTACGGGATTGATTGCACTTGCAGTTGTTTAGGTGGTGTTTAAATATTGCCAATTTTGTGAAGTTTGGATCTAAAATAAAACCTTGTAAGACTAGTTAATCTTAGCTCATGTTTTCAATCTGACTTGGATATTATAGGTGCAAAGAGGCTCTTTTAGTTTCAGGACCAATTTGGTAAATTTACAAATAACTTGTAAAATCACAATCCCTTAATTTTTCAGGTAAAAGTGTTGTATTTTGGCCCAATGATATGAATTTAATCGATTAGATGACCAAAGAGAGAGTCAAACCAGTCACATCAATCATTGGCCCTGATGTTGTACAAGAAAGGTGAATGGAGGTTTTGTACTTCACTTGATTAGAACTGGAGTAAATGAATGTGTTCCATACTTGCTAAGATGATCGCTTCTTGGATGTGCTCAGTGAAGCCGAGAGGCAAAGGATCCAGGATGCAACATGGGGGAAATTCTGATTGAATACTAGAAAAAAATGTCATAGTGGGATTATTGGATCATGTTTTTGAAAGTTTTGGAAACTCCATCCTTGAATAAACTCAAATTGAGCTAATCATAGCTCTCAAAAACCTAATCTAACTGAAGCTTAGCTGATGTCAAAATTGGCTCTGCTATGAATAAAGGTTTTACCAGATGACCTCTAAAGACTTCTTGCAACTTAGGTTATCCTTTGGTTATATGGTCCTACCAGAGCATAAGGAATAAAGTTCTTCAATTCTTTGTTAGGAGGGTATTTAAAATACACAGTAATTTGAGTTATCTTGAAATAATTAGTTTCTTAATTTGTTGTGTTTATAGTGCAGTGGAAATAGGCTTGATATGGCAGTAACAATTAGAGTATTCTGTTGTATCTGTTAGTGCCAAATTTTGGTGTTTAAGTAAATGAGAAGTGCCTGTGATTGCCTTAAGATTTATTATTTCATAAGTAACAATGCTGTGATACAATGTAGTATATCAGATCTTTTGAACTCATTAATATTGAAGCAAAATATATGTCATTCAGTCAGTCTTATAATTAATTGCTAAGTAGTCATTTTGGGACAGAAAAACTGGTATTTCTGTCTGTACAGGGAAATGAACTGCATATTTTTTGGTTCTAGATGACTAATATAAAGGAGCAGTAATAAGTTACTGTGTGGTTTGGGAAACGGATAACATGATACAGAGTTTTTCACCTCTAGGCCAATTTTGAAATTCACTGCAGGTGAGATGAGGGCAAACATCGTTATGAAATCTTTATATTAAATGATACTGGTCTTGCTATAGCCTCAGTATAAAAATGTCATCTTAATATAGAGAATGGTCCTAATTTCCACCTTTTATGTTGTACAAGAAGGGTGAAGGTTGGTGGGCATGGCACCATGAAGACCAAAATGGTGGTTTTGCCAATGTTTTCTTCAGGTCAGCTTATGAGGGGTGCTAGCATGATAGTGCAATGAAGTTTGCACCACTGCCTTAGCTCATACTAGACATGATATCTCTGTAAGCTTTATAACTGACATTAAATTAAAATGAAAAATAATGTTAATTGCATTGTTTTTGTGTAAATGTAATCTTTTCTATTGGTCAGAAAGAACATTTCCTACTGCTTTTTATTTAGTACAATTTATCTTGAAAACAAAATTCAGGCAGTAGCAAATGCAAAGTGTCTCACTTTGAATCTTGAATCAGCTCAGTTTTGTCTAAGATGAAACAGCTTTCTTCTCCTCTGTCATGAGCAGTTATTGCATACCTCCTAAAGGGTATGCCAGCAGGTTTTGGATCAGACACTCCTACGCTTAGTGAGACTTGCAATTCCTTGACACAGCTGTGCCAGCAGCACTATGACAGGTTTTACTGTGTCATGGGCTGGTTTTTTTTCTTCTATGTGTGACCACTGAAGTCTTTGTGTCTTGCTATGGATCTGTGCCTTTGGTAGGTCTGTAAAGGACAGTGGTAGGAAGCATTATCACTCTACTCTGATCTCAGGAACATACAGAGTGCTTAAGACTCTGGTAATGAAATGGTAGTAAAAGATTTTATTTTAGACCTTTAACTTTTTACTATACTTCCTTATCATCTTGTCTTTCTTCAAACACAGCCCTATCTTGCATGTAATCTCAACTCAGATGGATTTTTTAATGCTGTGGTGATTTGGGATTTGTTCTTACAAGTTGCTGAATGCCCTACAGCTCTCATTAAAGTTGCTGAAAGTCATTCTTTTACATTTAGGCTCTTTATAATGGTAGGTTCAAGCAGAGGCAGCAGTGAACCCCTTCCACCTGGTGAATGCCAGTAGTACAGTAAAATAAAAGGAAAAAGGAAAATTTTCTACTTAATACAACAGCCAGTTTCAGCCAGAAAAAATATCCCTTACAGGAGTAATATATCCCTTACAGAAGTGAATGCTGCAAAGAAATACAATTGAAGTTCTTCCATAGGTCTCTTCCACAAGTCTCTTTTTTTTTTTTTTTTTGTGTTCAGTTTCATCAGTACAGAAGTTTTGGCTGAGAGTAAGTATAAATATATATAAAGGGTATATGCTTGACAATGAGCCCAGTGGACTTCTCTGCGGAGGGTTTTGACACACACCAAAGGAACTACTGATATAGCAAAGTAGAATAATACTTTAGGAGATGAAGCATGAGCAAGAGGATCCTGAAATGCTTTTATAGTTAAGGAGATTGTGGGAGCATGGGATGAAGAGTATAGAAAGGTGTATTTAGATGAGTGTAAAAAAAGTGGGATGTGGAAGCCCTCTTTATCAGAGAGATGAAAGTTTTCTCTGTGTGTGGGAGGAATTCCTGCCTAAGGTTTCACTGAAAATAAGATCTTAAGGAAAAGGTTTTTGTTTATCTTTTCTAACATACTGCTGCTGCTGTGCCAGTTTCTCACTATTCTGTCGTAAAGTTACTGTGTTATGTCAGACCCTTTAAATAAAAAATGCCAGGGGAGCAAAATCATATGATGATGATGAGGATGATGATGATGATGATGATGCTTCGTAGGGAGATTGGAATGACTGGCATGTTTCTCATCCAGCTCTAGTTTTTTCCTTTGGTTGAGCCTTGAATACTCTGTGTTCTCCTGGGAATGCTGCAGCTTCACTTCCCTGCTGGCAGTTCCTGGAATCTCCTTGGAAAGTGCTTCTGGAGCTTAGGAGCGTTCAAGTGAAGCTCAGCACAAGTCACAGTGGAAATAAGTAGACATGTAAATCTGTATCAGCCTAGAAAACCAAACCAAACCAACCCCCCCAAAAAACCTCCCAGTTAAATGTAGTTTCTTAGATGGACTGAAAAAAGCTCATTTCTAAATGCATTTTGGAAACAGAATTCTGTTAAAATGGAGTGCACAGAAAAGCATTCTTCTGGAAGTTTAGTCTCCACAATCAACAAATAAAAAGCTGAAGAATTCTAAAGCTGGAAACTGTAGTGCATTATAGTAAGGAATGACATCACAACAATATATCATTTTCTCTGCCAGTGAGATGTTTATTTTTCCTGCTAAAAGTTTACTGTGTCTTTCTATTGCAGAGTAAGCAAAGCAGGGTGTTTAATTTGTCTAATATATATTTGTTTCATGAATTAAGTAGACATCACTAAGGTAAGTATGTTTATATTTTAACTGGAAGACAAGCCTTGTTGCTCCTACTGATTGAATAATTTGCATCATAGAAACTGAAAAGCCTTTGCATCCTCTAATGCAGATGGAGCTACTCAGAATACTGAAGATAGATGTCTTCCCATGGAGATCCCCATAGATACTGAAGATTCTTTAATCAGACTATAGTCAGTGAGACTCACTATAGTTGGTCAGTTAGTTTATAGTAATTTGTAAAACACCTGTTTTAGTGTCCCCACCAACATGGCATTCAGGAAGCCTAAAAAATGCCCAAATTTGGGAGTAATTTTTCTCAATTACCTCTGTTTCCAATTCTTATGTTGGTTAGTCACAGATTTGTGCTCAGCCTCATTCTTCTGATAAACCATTTCTGTTTACATCAACAGGAAATCTTGTCTCCAGTGCCTAGCTGTGAAATGATACACTATTTCCATTTTCACATTCATAATTTTTTTTTTCTGGAGCCAAATAATTTGCTCCCAACTCTTCTCCCAGTTATTTCGGAACAACGTCCAAATTCTGATTTTCATCTGTTTGTCATAGTGAGATTCAGACCCTGTTCCCCAAACCAGCCACCACTGTTAAAATTCACTTTTGGCTGTAAATGGGCCCTGTACAATGTTCTTATCTAAGTGTTTTGCAACTATACAACATAAGTTTTCTTTAGTTGTATAGTTGCCACAGTTATTTGTGGTTCTTCACATCTTGACTGGACAGCATTATGAAAAGGTGTGGTTAGTTCAGAAAAGAAGGAAATGTGAACCAGAATGTGGTGATAACAGATAGATGAACTAGTAGTGCCATCAACTGTAATGCAGTTTAGAGCACTTGGAATGGGAGTGTTAGGATGGACTGGAAATAATGCTTCCAAGCCTGGATTTACAGTGAAAAATTAGACATATGAATGGCAGTAGCCTATATCCAAACTTCATTCAAATATCAGAAGAGAATACTTTGAAATATATTAGATGCCATGAATGACTTTAAGTTGTATATTACTAATGTATAATTTAGTCATAGTGGTTTGATGAAAGCCAAAGCTGAGTTGTGGCAGAAGTAACCACAAGGTGCCAAAGTTTATTTAAATTGGATTGAATTATGAAGCCCTTCATTTCTCTCATTTTTCTAATATTTTTTTTTATGAGTTAGACTTCATGAAGATGCGTGTTTACATTTTAATTGTAACCAGTTACAGTTGTTAATCTGTACAACTGTAATCAATTGAATGCACTGATGTTCATTCATTCAATTTCAAAGCGTAGCCTGTGCAGCTGAGGTGTGGTGTACTGCCTTGCCCAGAGGTGATGCAGGGTGTGAAACAGCATCATCAGGATGGTACTGACACCCAATCAAACAATTTCATTTCAATTTTGTATCCATGAAAGGTTCCAGGTTTCAGTGTTTTAGTCAGTATGTGCTACTTACTTGCACTGAAAGCTGAGGAACTTTTTGTGCAGCGCCTTGTGGCCAAAAGAGCGTCCAGGTTAACCCAAGATCTCACTGAACTGACATTCTGGTATATTCCTTTGGGTTGTATTAATTTAATTATTTATTTTTAAGCTTTATTATGTATTTGGTTCTCTTGGTTTATCTGACCCATGAAATTCTTGGCTGTGTGAATTTCTTAGTTTTTGCTGAGATTTCTGGGCTGGACTGTACTTGGTCCACATGCCAGTCATGCTGGAGGGCTCCAATACTGCTGGGGTTTCACTGTGTGTATTCATCTGTTGAGAAGCTGAAGTAAATAATGCCCCAAGTTCAGGGCTGCCTTTGCCCTTTTAGACATCATTTGAAGCACACTGCAGCTGAGGTTGGTTCTGGAACAGGATGTGTGTCTGAGATACAGCCTGCCTCAAGCACTTACAAAGTAAAACAGATAATGGAGTCAGAAAAAGATGCAAATGTTTTTCTTTACGCTCTACAGAAAGTCTCTGAAGTCGTAGTTCAGGCTGGTTTTATGCTTGGTGGTTCTTCATGTTTCTATATACAGTTATGATTATTCCTTTTTTATATTGGCCACATGTGACTGACACTTCAATACTCAAGTTTGCTCATAATTCGGAGAACACTTTACTTTTTGTGTACTCTTTGCAAAGTGGTTTAGAAGCATTGCAAAGACAAAAATCTCTTTCTGTTTCAGGAGGAACATAGTAAGCATGGATTCTCTTCTGGAAAGATTATTTTCAGGAGGTGACAGATTTGAGTTGATCTCTACACAGTTAGCTCTCCTGCAGAATGAGACTTGCAAATACCTACATCTGCATTGATGGGATGCTTCTTTGTGGATTCCCCCTTGTGTTGTCACCTCTGGCCACAGGCACTTGGGGAAGACAAGAGTTAGTCTCTTAAGGACATTCTGGATAACAGGAAAATAAACAAGTATCCCCTGAATACTGGAACTGGCCATGTGTATACAGGGAAGGGGCAGTTTTAAGTCTTCTGGTGATAGAAGCACTGTTCAATTTGTACTAAAAGGATTGTGAGTTCATGGTTTTCTTATTATGATACTTTGTTAACTCATTTGGTCAATCCAATTTTTGGTGACTGGAATTGGCTAAAAAATTACAGGATATTCACTGCAATAGCAAGAAGAAATCCAAATCTCCTGGGTGGCAAACCTTACTTGTTGCATTTTCTCTGAATGACAAATGCACATCTAATCCCAGCTGTCTATTCAGAAGAGTAATTTCCAAGGCAGCCCGCTCACATTCAATCTTCTTCCTCTAAAAGTGAAGCAATAAATTATGCTGGTGTTTAAGGGTTAATCTCTGTGACTTTAAAGAACATAAACTATCAGAGGCACAGCAGTCTGACTGTGCTAAAAGCTGAGCACCTTCTCTGTCTGACTGAGTAACCTCATCTCCCACAGAGAGCAGCAGGAGCTGCAGGTGCTGGCATCCTCACTCAGTGGCACCACTGCTCAGAGGGATGGAGCTGGAACTGAGGCAGCTGTGCTACTGACTGGGCTGGGTGAGTGCAAGCACTATTAGAGGGTGCCATTAGATGAAGTCACTGAACCATTAGGAAGCCTGCAAAAATGAGTACCCTCTTCTAATCTGAAAAGTGTTGTGGTTGAGAATATACCCACTGGACATCCTCAGGGGAAGTTTTCTTTCATACATAGTGACTCTATCAGGGTTACCAGCTGGCATTTCACCAGCATGAGACTTAGCCCTGTAACATTTCGTGGATCCCTACATCATACTGAGTAGTGCTGGTCATCTATTATTAATATGCTCACATTTTTTGCTAGACTAAAAGTATATTATTTTCTTATTAAATCTTCCATTACTTTAAGATGCTTTTAAGGTCTGTTCTGCTCTCATTCTATTAGTTGTGAACAAAAGCTTTTCAAATGTCAGGAGTTAATATATGCTGATATCTGAATAAGCAAGAAAATACACCCGATTCAGAGGCCATTTTCTTATATAATAATGTCTTTAAGACTCATGCACTGTTCTTATAAAATATTTCCCTTTTTGCTATGTGAGTGCATATTCATACACAATTCCAGTTTTGCATTAGAAATATTGGCTGCATGACAATGTGAGACTTTCTCCTATAATGGTTATTATTTGGCATGCATAAAGAATTCAAAGAACACTTAAGTTAGAGAAGTAGTATTGTGTTTGCTGACACAAGTTCATGGAGGCAGTGAAATGTTTATTTTGCTTGGAGGTGGCCAGAGGGAAGCCAGTGTGCACCTAGGAGCTCTGAAGTTAGTTAGCAGGGAGAGTTTGAGAACTCTCATGGCAGAGAAGACAGAATCTCAGTGCTGCATTAATAACCTGCTGCTGATGGCCAGGGTCATCTGGAATGGTTTTGCCTTTGTTCCCCCATGACTGAGGCTCAGCACAGGACCAGATACTCAGAACTGTGTTGGAAATTGCATCATACTTTTGAGAGTTCCCCTGCAAATCTCTTGCTATTTTGATTTATGGAGTTCTGTTTCCTAAAACTGTACACAAGACCTAGTGTAGAATAAACTTTCCCCCAATCATTTAGCTGATGTAGGCATCACCTTAAGTGTGCCATTTTTATTCTGTTAATTTCCAGATTGATTTTTACTTTACCAGTAATAATCCTAATGCAGGCTTTGAATCTTACCAATAACCCCTCTTGCTTAGTTAATCTATTTCTGTCCTTCTTGCATGCTAGTTTTAATCTTTAGGGAGCTTTGAACTATTTCTCAGAGCTGTGCTCAAAAGTGAGTTTGTAGCCTTTTACTGCCATTGCTGCTAGTACACCTTGCTCGAGGCCATAGAGAAGCTGGGACAAAGCCAGGGAAAAAACTCAGGCTCATGTCTTAAGCACAAGATGACCATTCATCTTTTATAAGCTTTTCTTCTCTGAGGCTTTCAAATTCTATGAAAAGATTGCCTGGAAATTGAAGTGTTCATGCTTTTTCATTGCACAAATACAGATTTTTCCTTGGAAATTTTGATCATGTCATGCTGCTGTATTTACAATCAGCAAGGTGTGTGGTGATGGTACAAATGAGGTCAGTATCCCTTGCTTTTTCTATTATTAGATCATTCAAAACTCACTTTCTGTGGCTCCCTAGCCACTGTAAATCCATTAATATCAGTGGAGGTTTGGTCATTTATACTTGCTGAATATGAGTTTTAAAAGATAACAGCTAAATACTTGATTTTAAATGTTCTTTGCATATTTGAAAAAAAATGCTTTGATATTAAATGTATATTTAAAAATATTTCTTACCTCCATGTTTCAGTAAAATGCTTTGTAGAGTTTCAGATAACAATGGTGTCAGTGGTAGTTTCTCATACCATCACCAAGTCTTTAGGGGGTTTATGTCTATCCACACTCTTCATTCATCCTTGTCCTATTTTGGAAAGTGTAAAGTTCCTCACAGTTTTTAGTAGAAGGCTATTGTTACAGGGAAGACTCAGACAGTCTGTAACTTCTGACCTTTCCAGAACATATTTTTATATCTCCTTGGAAGAAGCATGGAGGGATGATGATAAGGAAGTTGAAAATATGGCCAGCATACACACAAGTATGTTCAGGAAATAGTATTACCTTCTTTAATATTGAAGGAAAAAAAATTGCAAAAATGATGGGATATAAAACCTATTGAAAATCAGTCAAATATGTTCACACTAATTTCAGGTTTTGTATTCAGCCATGCACAGTTTTCTTCATTTTTTTGTGTGTTTTCCTCTAGTTTGGAGATGATTAACTGTGGTTTTTAGAGTTGCTGCAAGAGGCAAAATTAGGTTTCCCCTCTGTGGTTTATTGAAAATCTCAATCATAACATTGCATTAACAGAATTCTTCACATTTAGCACTTCTACTTGATAGGGTAGGAACTTCATTGTGGCTGGAATCGTTATCTAAAGACCTTTCCAGAGGTGTGAGGAGAGACACATTATTAATGCTGTTGTTCACCTTTCAGAGGAATGGAAGAGTTGTGAGCAAAATTTGTAACTCAGGGCTGGAACCAATACATTCCACAGCATCATGCTAAAATAATGTTAGAAGGAAAGAAAACATAATAAATGGTCACCTTTCTGATAATGTAAGACAAGATTCTTGAAATACATATAATTTGGGTTCTTTTCTCGAGGAGTGGTAAGAACTGGGCTAGTGGGAATATCACAAAATCACAGAATTGTTTGGGTTGAGGGGACCTCTGGAGAGCTTCTCACCCAACCACCTGCCAAGGCAGAGTCACCTAGGACAGGTTACACAGGTGGGTTTTCAATCCCTCCAGAGGGGGAGACTCTGTGACCTCACTGGGCAGCCTGTAGCAACAAGAAAGGCAAACCCTTGTTTTAAAGATGTTTTCAGATACAGGTACACCTTTTCATTTATGCAGGTGAAGAAAGCATTGGCTTAGTTTTATTCCCTTTGGAAAAAAAAAGAGAAATATTCTCACTGAATTTTGTGCCAAAAGGGTTATGATTCTGGTTTGAATGGTGCATATTTTTTCCCCATTCTCTCACTGAGGAATTATTTTTACATGCAAAGTACATATACTGTATGGGTTAAACACTTCTCCATCTTTACTTCTCTACAAAACCAAAAAATTTCCCGGGGATTAGGGGTCCTTTTACAGGGATGTTTGATTAAGAATGTATTGTTTATACAGTTGATTCTGTCTGGAGGCAGATGATCTCTTGTGGCTGCTTTTGACCCTGATTTCAGAAATGGCTGAAAGGAAAAGTGCACAGGCTGAATTAAACTCACAAAGGACTTGCAGTAGAAGTCAGATATAAAGACCATGTAACAAAAACTTTGTAGTGTTACATAATGCTTAGTTTTTTTTCTAATTTGTGGTCTGCAGTCTTAGCACTGTTAGCAGAGCTTCATTGCAGGAGTCTTTTGGTTTAGATGTGACATATGTCAACAGGATTTTCTTTCTTTCTGTAAGCTGTTATGACACCTCTTTAAGTGTATAAACTAGGCTAAGACAGCTCTCATCTATCCACTGATGCAGCCTTGTCCCTATCAGGGGCTTTGCCATCCTAGAGCAGAGAGCTGTGATGTTAAAGTTTTCATGTGAGCTAAGAGAAGTACAGGGCTGCTATGGAACAATTTTTTTCTATAAACTGGATAGTACCTGCTTATGCAAAACTGAGAAACGTATTGAACTGCTATCAATTCAGGGCAGCAAGGTCCAGTCCTGCCCTTGGGTCACAACAACCCCAACCAATGCTACAGACTGGGGACAGAGTGGCTGGAAAGCTGCTGTGAAGAGAAGCATCTGGGGTGCTGGTCAGCAGCCAGTTGAACAGGAGCCAGTGTGTGCCCAGGTGGCCAAGAAGGCCCATGGCATCCTGGCTTGGATCAGAAACAGTGTGTCCAGCAGAACCAGGGCAGGTATTGTTCCCCTGTACTCAGCACTGGTGAGGCCACGTCTCAAATCCTGTGTTCAGTTTGGGCTCCTCACTACAAAAACACTGAGGTGCTGGAGCGTGCCCAGAGAAGGGCAAACAGAGCTGGTGAAGGGTGTGGAGCACAAAGTCCTATGAGGAGCAGCTGAGGAAGCTGGGGCCATTTAGCCTGGAGAAAAGGAGGCCCAGGGGGGACCTTATTGCTGTCTTATGACTACTTGAAAGAAGGTTGTAATGAGATGGGGGTCAGTCTCTTCTCCCAACAAGTGATATTGAGAAAAATGTCTTCCCTGAGTAGGACTGTCAGGCATTGGAGCAGGCTGCCCAGGGAAACAGTTGAGTCACCATACATGAAGGTATTTAAAAGAAGTAGAGATGTGGGACTTAGGGGCATGGTTTAGTGGTGACCTTGGCAGTTTTAGTTTGATGGCTGGACTTGATGATCTTAAAGAACTTTTCCAACCTAAATGATTTTATGATTCTGTAAGAACTCAAGTTAGAGGAACCATCAAAACTGAGACAAGCCATTACTGAGGCCTCAGGGCATTATTAGTGTATCTTTCTTTATTAAAAAAATCTATTTTTGAAATCTTATCTTTCCACTGCTTAAGTTTCCTTACAACTAGAAAATATGTCCCAGTGACTTCTGCAGACATGGATTTACCTGGGAATAGTGGGGTAAGTATCCCCTTCTCTCATAAAAAGTTTTTGGATGCATGACATGGAGGTGCTGCTCATTCACACTGCTGCTAGATCCATCCTGGTGGGTTTTAGTTCTCATTTACTTCAATGTAAGACAATGATTTCCAGTTCTTTTCCCTTTTAATGTGTATATTTGGTATGTATGGCAGGATTTTGGTAGCCGGGAGGCCACAAGAGTGGCTTCAGTGAGAAGCTGCCAGAAGCTTCTATGCCTTATAGAGCCAATTCCAGCTGGCTCCAAGACTGATCTGTCACTGGGCAAGTCAGCAGCAGTAGTAATGCCTCTGTAGTAACATATTTAAGAAGGGGAAAAAATTATTGGGCAGAAGTAATTGTATCTAGTAGTTTGGATATGTGAGGGGAAAAGTTCTGCTTCTCTTTTTTCTACTGTGGTTGGACTTGTAGTAAATTGAATTCATTTCACAAAGTCAAGTCTGTTTTGCCCATGACTGTAATTGGTGAGTGAACAATGGAGTGGTTCAAGTGGATATTGCTAGTGGAAAAACCCACATATGTGGATAAACAAAGTGGTTCGAATGGCAGTTTAGACTTTGATTAATCTTGAGAATTGTGCAATTTTTTTCTTTGTCCTCACCTTAGGCTGTTGAACAAATATTTTTGAAACCATACAATTTATAATTAATGTCTTCTCTTGGTGGCTTAGTGAATATCTACTAGTAAATCCTCATAGAACTATGTTCTGTGTTCAAAAGTAATTTTCAGGAGAGAGATCTTCCTCTTGGCTGGAATTTTGGGAATGGAATGGGAATTCTTGGAATAGGAATACTGCTGATAATATACTATATTGTCATGGAGAGCAAACGTGCCAAGACTTACATATCTGCTGTAAATTACTAAAGGAAAATCTTGGCACTTAACATTTTCATAGGTTTTTTTTTTCCACTAATGCCTCATCCTAATTTTTGAGAAGTGGAGTCACACAGTTGCTCAGTTTGAAAATCATATATCCAAAGCTTGGAAATATGCTGAATGATCTAGGATTTTTTTTCTGCATATTAATCATCACATTTTGATATTGCCTTCTACTTGTTGATGTTCTTTGAACGCTCAAAGCTTATTGGAGTTTCAAAATATGTAAGGGTGTATTTTCAATTATCATTATTTCTTTGTTTCCAGGATGTGTTCTGTTCTTTACAAACAAGTGGAAAAGACCAGCATCTTGTTAATGACTTTCAGGTCAGCCTGTAGCCCAGCATCCACTCCCTGTGGGCCTACAAAACAAACAGTGATGCTGTTTCAAGGACTGTCACAAGCACCAGGTTAAATGTACCTGGTACTATGGCTTCTTTGGGATCAAAGGTTCATACATGATTCTGTTGCTTTCCTGGCTGTTGAAAAAACAACCATAAAGTGGTCAAAGTAATAAATGACTGCATGTGCTCTTTATCATCCCAGTAATTTAGATCATTCTGTTCAGCCAGTGGAGTACAGAGAGCCCTGTTTCAGATAACTGACAATTTACTCCTTAAATCTTAATCTCTTCATTTGAACAACATCTGGCACCAAAAGAAAGGAACACTGAGGCACATCCATACAAATTCATAATGTTTTCTACCTCCTGTAGATTAGAGTCCATGAACTATATAAGCATCTAAGGTATGCAAAATAATGGTAGGTTCTAAATCAGCAAAGGTAAGGTATAAAGATAAAATCTTATAGATTGACTTGTGGAGTGTAACCATTAATACGTTGGTTTAAAAAGAGACTACACTATTTGTTACCTATTCCTAGCTATAAAATAAAATATATTCTCAGAGAGAGCTCAGTATTGACACTGAGTATTAATATAGTAAAAACAAGTTCATTGTTTGGACAGATGTTTTACAGCTAGAAAAACAGCAGGAGTTTTGGGAACTACTGATAACAGATCTCTCAAAATCTTTTTAATCATCTTTTTAATGTAAACTAAAACTGTTGATGCTGTTGCCATACCGAGTGAAATATACATATTCCATAGTTACCAGTTACATATTCCTCTACTATAAAATAGTGCAATTTTACTTGAAAAAAAATTAGAACTAATAAAGAAACAAAAGAAAAGGTTGGGTTTTCTGATAGGCAAAACCCCCTTCAGTAGGAAATTTTTCACAGAGAACATTACCTTTATTCAGAAATACTACTGTGGTGCCTCTCTGAGAGTTGACACCTGTTGATGTATTTTCAGTCTTCTCTGTGGATGTCTAGATTAAGATGGCATACTTTTCTTTGTTAACACATGATACAAATCTCTAGTCTTAATGCTTAATGACAGATACAGTACAGGTGAAAAGCACCTAGGAGAAAGAAGACAAAGCTGCACAAAAAATTCCAAGAAGCATTAAACAGCACTGTCAAATTAATTTTGTTTGAATTTTATGCTGGCTATTTCAAACTGAAAAGTCAAATTTTTCACATAACGTTGAAATTTTTGTTTATTCAAAAGTCTGTTTGTGATACAGCCATTATTACAGAGAAACTTGAGCCATCCCTGTAAAAAATGTGAAAACACATATATATGTGGAACAGGAAAATAGAAATATTTTAGAAGAATGTGATTAAAATGAAATAAATTAGTGTGTACTGTGTATGCGCATGTGTTTGTGTGCAAACACAGTTTTTGGTTACTTCCTGCTGCCTACCTCCATGTGTGTTTGATTCGCAGGAAGAAATTAATCCTTGAGAAGTTGTTCAGTCAATCCAGAAAAGCAGTGACATGAGGAATTTGAGGTTCTGAACTTTTAGAAAGCCCATCTATTTTGTTTTTAAATTATTCTAACAGTTAAGGGATTTTCATAGAATAGTTTTATTACTGTTGAATCAATGTTTTTGGATAAAAAGTCTTCCTCTGAAAGAAATGTGAGTTTCAGCTATCATTAGCTTGGTTGCTTTTAATTCTGAGTAGATTCAGAATTTGAAATAAGTATATTGGGAAAATATTCCCAGACTGAAGAACAAACTAGAGTTTTTCTTTTGTTTTGTTTAGATTGACAGGCACAAAATTAAACAGATTCATATAGCTGACATTAAATGTATTCAAGAGTGTATCTAAGACTGGGCTCTAGCTATCAATAATTGTGACATACCAATTTTATTTGGTACACATATATATATGTATATATATATACATATATACATATAATATATATATTAGTATAAACCCCTATTTTAACTGAAAGGGATTGATAAGTAAATTTTGGATGTGACATAAAGGGCAAATAGAGAAACCACTTCATACTTATGTATCAATCTTATCATAAATTGTCTGGAGACTAGTGACTGCAGGAAAATTACACTAGGCACCAAAACAGCTGGCAACTGCATTTTCATATTTATAGATGGAAATAAAAAAAAAGTAATTGTTGGAATTCTATGTTGTTGATATATGCTCACATAGTCTTCCTCTTCTTTCTGCAAAGGAATTAATCTCTAAGTGTATGAAAAAGGATGCTTTTTAATGTTTGAGCTCATAAACAATTTTTCATGCACCTCTTATTTCTTACTGGGTTTTTTTAGGACTTTCAAATATTTATTTTAGGAGGTTTCACAGATTATTGTCTCCTATATGTGGCTCTCACTCTTTCTGTCTCCTATTAAATGTAATGTGAAGGTCAGACTCTCAGGCTATAGCAACAGCAAGGGGATGTATTTGAGTCAGTGTTGGATGTAGTTTCTTTTTGATGTGAATGTGATTTGCTAGGTTTCATACATCCCATAAAATAACTCCTGACAGCTACATGCTTAAACAGATAGCTTTTCTTCCTTCCATAAACCTTTGACTTGACTGTTCTCTCCACTGCCTTTCACTAAATAGAAAATTTGTGCTAACTCTTGCCCAATAGATGTTCAGAAAGCATGTTTAAATGTGGCAGAAACCCATGAAAATATTTTCAGGGATCAGTTGGCTGCAGGTGCTGTCTGTGCAGAGATGGAAATGATTTATCTGAAATTTTGTGCCTTCTGGGTCAGGACCAGTAATTATTTCATCATGGGGGAAATGCCTACTAGTAAGGTACAGATTTGAGATATGTGATAACAGTAGCTTCCCTCTTCTCATTAAATCTATCCTGACCAAACCTTCCTGAGCCTTTTTTTCCCTCACCTTGACAGGTAGTCCAGTGTTTCCCTTTTTTTTTTCAGTTTTTTAAATTTTTTTTTTAAATCAGAAGACTGTATTTCCTTTCGGAAGAGGCTTGAAAATGCAGAGTGTTACCACAATTGTCATGTTTCAAAATAACATTGAATACCTTGTAAAAAGAGAAAAATTATTTTCCCTGGTTTTACTTGTGTGTGTACTTATGTGTAGAGGATCATCTGCCTAAAATTAAGCAAAAAAATTCCTAATTATTTTGAAAACCATTTTCTTTTGCCTTTTGAACCACCACCTATGCAATTGCTAACATGGTTCTAACAGAACAAATGTGTTCATGTTGTAAATAATGATGAGGTTTATTAACAATAGAAATGTCGCAACAGAGTTTATTTTAGCTGTACACTGTATTTTAGTGACGTTTCCAGAGCAGCCAGGTGTGAGAGAAATGCAATATTAGAAGATCATAAAGTAGGAACTATGAATAAGGTCAAAAAAAAAGCTGGAAATGGTATGCTGAGTACATTTATGAAGCTGAAACTACTCATAAAATTGCAGACGAATTGTGTTCTCCTTGCTCTGTGTGGAGCAGATTCCCAGCATGAATTATCATTTGTGGAAATTGTGAAAGGATAAGGTGTACAAATGCACCATATATCCTCTTTAGTGAGACAAAATAAAATGAACAATGTGTGACTTGGTCAAACATAAGGACAGCATAGAGCCAAATACATGGCTGGCACCGGAGACCCAATTTCTTTGTAACTAGCTGTCTTTAAAGCAGCTTACAGAACCTGAGGGTTTATACACTGCTCTTTCTTCTGGTTTAGTTAAGGACATACATACTATTTCTCAAATGATTTTTTCAGTGTTGTTATTCAGGAACTATTCTTCAGGAAACATTTGGGATATTATAAAACTCCAAGGCAGGTTTAGTCAAGACTACCCTGTTAGTTTAGATAGTGCTTCTTTTGTACCTCCTTGAAGACAAGAACACAAGTTACTTGAGTTGAAGAATGGAGAAAGAAAGCATTGCATGTTGTACTTTGATAATCAGCTTCAAAATAATAAAGGCAGAAGGATTCAGAAATACAGTAATTAAATCTAATAGGAAGAGATTCACTGCAATAGATAAACAGTGAAACACAGGAGAAGAGCTGGAGGATGTAATCACATCCTGTAATGTTTTTCAGTGTGTGAATTCAGTCTTTGCTGGTGTTACATCCGATCTACAGCTGTGGCAAGGAAGCAGTGCTGTATCTGTACATGGGGATCCAACCATGGCCAAATTCTGGTCACCTGCAAAAGAATTCAAATGAGTAGTCTTTATCTGACAAGTGCTATCTCTTTGTTCTAATTACATTAATATGCACTTACCATTTGCATAGTAATTATTACATTCCTGTTCCACAAGTTGCAATCGAGTTGTTTGAAACTATTTCTTGGTAACTGAAAGTTGTGCATAAGGTCTCAGGTAGTGCTAAGGAGGAACTCACATTCTTGCTTTTGCTGTAAGTTTTTTTTTTGGAAAATATTTAAAACACTGCAAATCAAAAGCTGATTTTCATGTTCTTTAATTGAACTCAAGACAGCAGAGCTAGCAGCTGGCAATCATTTTGATAGTGTACTGTATTCTCTTTGAGAAAAAGCACTGCATCTAATGAAAATGTCATGATGTAATATGAATTACTTCATAAACACATTTTTTCATGAATAGTAGCAATGTAGTTGTATTTCTTACCAAAATTGATTTTAGTCAAGTGAATAAGATAAATATGCTCTTTTCTCTTTAGTTCCTTATCCTTTTCTTCCAAATAAACACATTTATTAACTTTATGGTTCATACCATTACTTGCTGTCATGTAGGTATTGGCTAGCATGTGCAGAATTTTGTGTTCATTTTTTCTTGTTAGTTTTTATATAATGTATAATCACATGGTTACTCTCTGTACGACATGCTTTGCTGACTTGCTGTAGTTTCCACATCCCATGTTTGGGTGGGATATACTTCCTTAGGGCGGTTAAATTTTGACTTCCTTACAATGAAATGTTGGGTATTTGAGGATTTGATGCATTGGATAGAGGTGTTCATACAACCACTGTGAATATAGTCCTCTGTTATTCTGCACAGATTCCTGCCTGGAGGAGTGTCTCCACAATTAGTCTCATCGTGTTGTACAAATGGCAAACTGGTCTCTTGAGCTGATCACTTGCCTACAACCTAGCAAGGCAGGTAGATTTGGATATGGGGATGCAAAGTGATCACAGGACATATACACCCTTCACATTGGTCTGCTGGAAAACTTTTGGAAAGTCAGTATGTTGAGTGGGGTGCAGACTGGCAGGGTAAGGTTTTGACTCTGGAATGTATTGCTAAACTCACAGGCTGCTGAAGTTAGAAATGTTTTGGGGTGAACATCCAATCACTGACTAAATACAAATTCTCGTTCGAGATGATGTGAAAAATACATAAAAGGAGATGGATAATAGGGATATCTTTATGGATGGGAACTGTTATTTTTTTAGGCTGGTGTATGTTTACATGCCCTGAATCTTGTGTAGCTCTCCAGTTGCAGCTTTTTATTGCTTCTTAGCAGCTTAGTATGACTTTGGCAGAAAGTAGTTGATGATGCATGAGAGAGAGTGGTATCCACTAGGGTGTTTTTTTCCTCTTCATTTTAACGCATTGCATATGGGTATCTTCAGTATCCCATTTTATGTATTTTTACTATCAGTGCAAAGAAGTGGAACAAATGTGAGCAAGAACAGATTTCATTTGCTATTCCACTGTCATTATCGTGTTAGTACTTTATTACTTACTGAAAACCTATCTTGGAGTAATGGTGTGGTGCTGCTTACGAGCAAAGATGTGATTAATGGCAAGGTTTTGATCTTTTTTCTTTTGTAATGGGAAATGCTGACTTAGACCAGAAGTTATGTCATTTACCTTGCTCACTTAGAGTTTAATGTAAGCAGCATGGAAGATGCCTGCTGTTTGCAGTAGAGCTGCCTACATTACACATTAGATATATTTTCTTACAGTTGGTAGAGGCAAATACTGCACATATAGATCTGAGTTTCTACATATGTATGCATTAGTCAGGGTAAGTGGTTAATCAATTTATGTGGATGTATTTCAGGCTCATGTCTGTTTGTAAACCACTCCTGGTGATTGTTCCAGGTATCAGAACTACATGATCAGTTGCCTAGGTCACAGGGGGATTATCTTTGCTTCCTAGCAATGATGGTTGAACCTTACTGTGCATGCAGGAGTGACAAAGCAATGTAACAAAGAACTACAGTGACCTTTCCTTTTCTCATTAACTACTGTTTGACCTTACTGATTTCCTCAAACAGAGAGTGGCCCTGGCTAGGACAGCACTGCCAGAAGCTGTTTTGGGAGAATCTTCCTGCACCTCCTGAAGTGGTCACTTTTCACTGAGGCATTTACTGGAGATGATAAGTGAAGATACACTATCCTATCAGCTATGAATGAGTCTGTTAAGACTGAAGAGAGTTCTGGATGTCCTTTCAAGTCTGCTTATATATTTCAGTAATTGCAAAAATACAGCAATCAGCCTGGAGTAGAGCCCAAACTCCAGGTGGTCTGATAAGCTCTGAAATATGGTTTTATGTTATTCTCTGTCCCCAGCAAGCAGAGTGAAATAGATACCCCTCCTTTCCTGTCCTCTTTGAACCTTTTTTCTCTTCTCAATTCATACACTCACTCTTGGAGTCAGACTAAGCTGGCAACCTAGTGTTTATGGTAATGGGTTTGGCTTTTGGAATGCTGAAGGAGGAATTGGGCTTGTCTTCCATTACCTAGGCAAGTGCTCTTACTGCTCTGGAGAGGAAGCAGGGTACTCCACAGGATGCTTTAAAAAAACCTAGTGATGGATGGTGCTCTAAAAATGTGCTGCGAAGAAGTGTGAAAACTCTGAAGTGTCCAAATTAGGCTATTTCAGATCCCCTTTGTTTGTGGATTCAAATTGATTTAGGCATGAACTAGATATTAAACAGTCCCTCCCTCTTTAAAAACAATTTGGCATAAAGCAGAAAATTACATTTTAAAGTGACAAGGGAGACCTAAGGACATAACTGTGGCTGCATCTGAAGATGGCAATAGTCATTAATTATTCCCAACAATGCAGAGTTTATCAGGTTCAGAGTTTGGAATCAAAATCTTCACAGCCCTTTTAGTCTATAATCTTGGAGCTGCTGATCTAGTAGGTTTCCTATTCTTAAGATGTTTCCTTTGAACACAGTGGATCTTCAGGGGATCATAGGTCTGATATCAGGATTAGCAGTTCATAAAACTAGTTTACTGAAATCAGTTTTAGCCTTAAATGTTTCCTCAGAGCTCTTGGGATAAAAAAAAAAAAATCAATAGCAATGATGTAGCAGCAATGAAAAGGCAGTGCAAACTTGACTGAAATGAAATCTAGTTCAGAATCTGAGAGAAGGACTGGGTGGTTTTCCTTCTCTGACTGACCTTAGGATCTTCTCCCAAGAAATGAGGACTATGATATGAGAAGATTTGAAGAGGAAATTTGATCAATATGAGGGAGAACTTCTTTCCTGTGTGTGGGACCAAGCACTGGCACAGATTACCCATGGAGCTTGTGGAGTCTTCCTCACTGGAGATATTCAAGACCCTTCTGGACACAGTCCTGTGCCATGTACTTTGGGATGACCCTTGAGCAGGATGATTGGACCAGAACCCACTGTGGTTCCTTCCAGCCTGACCCACTCTGTGATTCTGTGATTCTCTATTACTCTGAATTTCTGTCCTATATCTTCTTTGTACTTTCCTCCCATGATTCTCCTGGGGTGCTCTTTCATAACACCCAAAATCATTGCATTATTCCAAAAACCCACCTTGCCTTAAGAAAACCCAATATAAACTATAATTTGCTTTCTGTCCACCAGGGTGTATGTACCCACAAGGTGCGTGTTTCCTTTATTTCTTAGCCATACTTGTACCACTCACCCACTCCCTAATTCTTAATCCTTAAAATGCCATGTAAACTGCTTTTCTGAACTCTGTGGTTCACTTATGTATGCAATTACTTGTATGCTTTATATACAAAAGTAAATTCCATGTCAAGTCACTTGCTTACCAGTGTGAACACAGAGAGCAGGACCCACCATTATTTGCTCCTTTCCAGCTGTGTTTCCTGTTCTAAGCTTAGAGCAATTATGCGTTGCAGAAAATAAGGCCTAAAAATCAAAGCAGATTTACATCAAAGCAGAATTAAATAGTCCAAGAGCTGCAGCACAAAACTTCTTGATCACTCATAAAAGGCATGTGGTCCATACATGCCATCAGGTAAGAATGTGCATGAGGGTATAAGATTTTTTTTTTCTTGCTTGTTACAGAATTTAGTATGTTTACATGTGGATACCTGTGTATTTTAGAACATTTAAGAAAATTTGGAAAGAATTAAGAAATATTTTTTTGTGCTTTTTAAATAGTTAGTGGGTGGACTTGAGCTATCCCAAGTGTGTATTATTGTCTGACTTAATTCCTGAGGTTTATCAGAAGTAAGCTGCTGATGTTTTTCAAGACAAAGGTTTATTGATTATTATGGTGCTCTCAGGGAATCATTACTGTCTTTCTAGCACAGGTAGATGTAACATTTTGGGAACTGACTTCTGTTTAGATGAATTGTCATCTGTTTGATCTCTGAGGAGCCATGAGAGGATTATAGGTGACATGGGGCATCACACTTTTTTGATTAACAGATTTTCATTGAGCTGAAATGCATGTTTCTGTGCTTTTTAATATTCAAGATAGACTTAAAAATGCAAAAACAGAGAAGAAAGAAATCTGGAGAAGCTATTAATGACCCCCAAAGCAAATACAAAACCAGAATGTAGTAAGAAGAAACAGTCTGCTGTTAGAAAGTTCTAACAAAGAGAGCACAGTTAAAAATGCCCTGTAAATTGTAGCCATTTATTTTTTCACTGAGAGATATAGAAGTCAGCAAGACAAGAATCCAAAACATTCACAGTGGCTGCTGAAATCTGATCAAGTGTACTCAAACAATTTTGAAGTCAGTTTCTGCCCATGCAGACTGTAGCATAATGATAAATTATATAGGAAGGTGCCCTTTGAAATGAATTTTCATGTATGAAAGCTCCATATCTGGCCAAGGAAATTTTTCTATTCAAGTTTTCTTTAGGTTTATATAGTTTCCTAATTATTAAGATGTACTACATGAGACATTATTAATTAATGTCCTCTGTGAATGGTGTCTAAAGCCACTTAATCCAACTCTATGTTCTTTAGTTGTTTTTTCTTTTATTAGTACAGTTACAAATTGCTGAACAAGAAACTGGTTTGTTTTTTTTTTTTTTTTAAATTTTTCTCCAATAAAAATTTGGAGAAAATTATTTTTATAGTGATCTGTAATAATAATGCATGTATGTATTTATTGGAACCGTCAACCAAGCTAGTGAAAGAAAGGTTTTTACCCATTTGTCATCACAACTTGTTTCTGAAGTATGAACAGAATAATTCTTATTTATAATTAGAAAAAGGGTGTGGGGAGAAGTTAATCTATTAAGGTTGAAATTTGTATTACAAATCTGAATTTCTAAAAGTTTGAGAACAGTTTTGTGTTAAATTGAGTTAGAGCATACATTGCACAAGCTTTTAGTATTATTTATCTCTATGTTCTCTAAAAGTAACAAAATCAATTAACAGCATGTGCTTTTTGGTTTTCCAAAGATAAAGCATTTTTGAGTGTTTGCAAACACAGTGGGTATAAAGACTTCAATTTTAAACCCAGGAAATATCTAACAAGTTCTTCTGCAATAAGGGGAATACTGTCTCCTTTCAAAGTCCACCATTATCAGAGGTGAAGTTCCTTCCTGAAATATACAATATGGAGCTCTTTACTGTAATTACCTTGCAAACATGAAAGATGAGAATATTAACACATTTGCAGCTTTGGGGCACAGATTAAGAGGTTTTTCCCTATCTTTATGTCTTTTGATCTTTGGATTTTAAATGCAGAGAGAATAAATTTAAATAGTACTGTTAGAGCAAAACCTGTCACAAGATGTGTTTATCCCTTTGGGAGAAAACAATTAGGTTAGAAAGAGTCCAATTGATTTCCTTAGTTTGCCAAAAATTTACTTGTTCCTTTTACAAGCATAAATTGATTATTTGGAATATGTAAGAAGTCTGTAAAGAAAATAGTTTGACTTTTCAAGTTTTCATTTTTTCAGTTTTGAAGCTATTAAATAAGCTCTTTGCATTTTTTCTTGCTTTTTAGAAAGTCAGTAGGCATTTTATGTCCTGAACGTTGTCTATGAATAGAAATTTTGTCTTAAATCTTCAGTAAATAACGTGTGTTGGGTTTAAAATGCATGAAGAGAATTAGTGCTTTATGTTGGAAGAATACTTTCTATATATCAGATATGCATGTAATCTTTAGAAAAGACAGCAGTTTAGTTTCCTGAAATACAAAGAAACTATTTATACTTTTATTCTGTATTGCACACACTGGTTGAAAGAAATCAGAAGTTGAAGCTAAAAGATATACAGAACAATTATTTATTGTTTTAAGTATATGGAATATATATTTATATATTTGTCTAAGCACTCCAACCAATAGCTTTAGCTGAGCTGGGGCAGAGGCAAAACTGATGTTACTAAATGGGCATGATTTGTATGATATGGAGGATGGTTTTCAGGGTTAAAAGGGTTATAAGTAGGCCATTTGTTTTTTCCCATACTTATAAAAAAATAATTCTAACCAGGAATTATTAAAGACACACCGGAAAAGTGTCTTTGTTGTTCTCGTTGGTCCTGCTGCCATTTTCCAAGTATTGAAAAATAATATGGATGATGTCTTCTGAAAAGATGCTCATGGAGAGATGGAGAGAGAGAACCTTCCAAAGTTTAACAAGGGCAAATGCAGGGCCCTGCACCTGGAGAGGAACAACTGCATGCACCAGCACAAGCTGGGCACTGGCCTGCTGGAAAGCAGCTCTGCAGAGAAGGACCTGGGGGTCCTGGTGGACAGCATCTGTCCATGAGCCAGCAGTGTTCTGGTGGCCAAGAAGACCAAAGCTGTGTCCTGGGCTGCATTAGGAATGACATTGCCAGCAGGTTGAAGGAGGTGATCCTGCCCCTCTCCTCAGCCCTGGTGAGGCCACATCTGGAGTGCTGTGTCAGTTCTGGGCTCCTCAGCACAAGAGAGACATGGAGCTCCTGGAGCAGCTCCAGCAGAGATCTACTGAGTTGGTCAAAGGTGTGTACAATCTCTCTCTGTGCCTGTTCAGCCTCAAGAAGAGGCGAATGCAAGGTTGCCTCATTCGTGTGTATAAATATCTAACAGGGGGGTGTCAAGAGGACAGAGCTGGCTCTCCTTGGTGGTGCCAACCAACAGGACAAGAGGCAACCAACAGGACAAGAGGCAACAGGAAGGAGCTGATGTGCATGAATTTCCACCTAAACATAAAGAAGAACTTGTTTACTGTTGTTTTTCTTCAGTATGCAAGAGTAGGCATTTCATGTCTAAGTAAAGTTAGACACTAACTGTTTGGAGCTTTGAAGCTGAGAGCCAAGCTTGTTCCCTAAATGATCTAGAAGGGCAATTATCTTTCACATGTGAAAATGTTGGCAATTGCTGCAGTAAGTGGCTGCTCAGAAGTCCTGTTGTACAAGCGCTGTCAACTACTTTGGAACATTTTAAATTTCTTTCTTTAGACCCAGCAGAGAACTGCAGAAGAAAAATACGTTCACATTTTGGTTCCTAGCAGCCATCTCCCTTAATTGACTGAGTATTTCTGCCAAGCAGAGGTTTTTAGTGTGATAGAGCAATGAGACCGAGGAGCTGTCAGACGCTGTTGTTTCACAGCAAATGGATTCATGATGGATTAGCTCTGTGCCTCCTACCAGAGGCGACAGGCCCAGTGACATGAAGTCCTCTGCCACCATGCAAACAGACCAGCATCCTAGGGAGATTGATTGGGATGCCATCAATGTGCAGTGCTCTTCAGGCATGAATTCAGATCTGGAATGCCATTTCCAATATATTTCCACGCAAATGAACTTTATTTTATCATTACTCCTTGCAAATAAAGTTACGTGGATCTCAGAACTTTGTTTCCTCTGTAGAAAGATACTGATATTTCTCTTACTTACTTACTTACTTACCGCTTACTGCTGACAAATTCTACTATCCCAATGATAGCACTGTCTTTTGATACATGTGCATTTTTATTCAGCAAAGGTGTTTGGTATTGCTAATTTGTTGTTCATTAACTGTGGGCTCTTTTTCTGTAATGATACTGAGAAGAACAATAACCTCACGTCATTTTACAGGAGCCCAATACCATGTACTGAAGTGATTTAATTGCAAAGCTCATGTTTTTTTCATGTGATTTTGTCATTGTGATTTTGTCATTGTGATTTTGTCATTTGTATTTAAATATGTATAAGTGGTACAATAGATTATAAATGTTATATGTTACAAATCAAGTAACAAGCCCCCATCATCTCAATATGGGATGATATTCAATGAAGATTAACATATAATAACTACTTTGGGCTTGATGTTACTGTGATGTATATATAGAAACAGTTGCTTTCTTATTCTGTCCCTTTTGTTTTCAGTGTGGCCTCCTCAGCAATGTCTCACAGTGAAGTCTTTCAGTTGCTTGAACTTCACCCTTTCCTATCACCCATCCCATTTTTGTATGGAAGGGGAAGCAGCTTCCTCTCTAAGAGTACCCTCCATTAACTCATTTATTCTCCTAAAAAGAAAATATTGTTTCTACTTTCAAAGTTAGGCTGTCTAGATACAATTCTCCATAAGTTTCATAGCTGAAATTAGAGAATCTCCTTTTAGGGAAGAAGTTATTTTATTAGTCATGGCTCCATGCTGGCCCCTTTCAAGAAGATTCCTACTCACAGCTGCTGGGTTTCTTGGTGTGATATCAAGATCTTCCTTTATGTGAATCCCCAACAATCAAACTTTCTAGGTTTTCAAACATGGTAGTTGAACTTAGCTCATGAAGATCTGAAGGAAAAGCATTCATGAAGATTTTCATGCCACCCTGTGGGAGGAACTAAATGGACTGGTTACAGTCTTGGAGAGAACTCATATCACTTGTGTAAAACATTGCATTCTATCTCACTGGGAAGAAAAGCCTTCTAATGCTGCCTGTAATGCCTTGTCTTCTGTTATACAAAGGAATTAGTTAAACTTTCATTGTGGTCCAGATTTAGTGTCCTTCAAAAAAACCAACTTCTGTGCAGGATGCTGAAAGATTCTGACTTCATCCTTACCCTGCACATTAAGTATATATGTATGTGAAAATAACTTTGTTTTCCCCTTGTCATGTGTTATTCATGTATTTCTACAAGATATTTAAATTGACAGCTTTTTTGAGGTTTTTTTGTTTCATCTGGAATTATTAAAATACATTGTACTTATTTTGTACTCTTTTGTTGTTCAGTAGCATTAAAATCAATTAGGAGGAACTAGTTGCTAGTAATACAGTTTAATCTTCATGATTTAGGATATAAAGAGTTGCTGTGTGGCATCTGAAGGACTTTTGATACAGCCATATGATAACATAATTCCTCCTTTGGATGAGGTGCTGCTGGAAGCATTTGCCAGTAGGCTGGTAGAAGGGAGAGGCTAGCAGTCATCTGCAGCACATTTGCAAATAACTTGGGCATTTTAATTCAGGCTTGAGAAAGAGTGAATGGAATTCAGTGTCATGAAAGCCTGAGTGGTTCATTATAAATACATGCAAAACAATGTGAACTGGAAGGGATAATTTGAGATGCCTTGGATCTAAATTTGTGGTGTCCACACAATTAAGTAGTTCTAACAACCTGGCTTGCTCTTTTTTATGTATTTATTTTTTAATCTCAGGGAAGCTCTATCATTTCACTTATGTCTTTGCAGCTAGAACAGTCATGGTACTTAGCAGCAATTACTATGCGTGCCAGTACCCTGGTGATTTCTTACTAATGAGGTGCTTCTCTAGGGCCAGCTTCTGTCTAAGGAGAACCTTCACTGGCAGGGTAGCTTGGGAGGTCCAATTTGAGACATGGCCCTTCAGAAAACACTTTGGAATCTGTGATTCTTGCACAGGACACTGAGTGTGCAGTTGATAGTGGTAGCCAAAGGTGGAAGCATGCTGAGGCTGCTACCAGAAACTTTGGAGAAATTGTCAGCAGGACTCGTTATGTTTAACTCCAGTAGCTCAGTAAGTTACTGCTTTACTGAAATAAATGGGACAGCTGCAGTTCAACACTGTTCTGCTAAATTAGCAGGCAAAATTTAATAGTGAACTACTACACAAAAGAAGCAAAGGGTCACAGAGAACATCAGTGAAAGAAGGCTGGAAGCAATGTTTACCCGGGGAGATTTAATCGATACTCAGGTGGTTGGAAACAGGGATGGCCAGTGTTAATTAGTCCTTGGAGACATGAGAAACATGTGGCAAGCTACTTACTGTTTGTTTTGGATAAACAGAAAATGCAGAATGCCGGGCTCTACACTTGAGGCTGCAATTAAGGTTACCACTTTTCATGCTGCTCTTTGCTTAGTCAATAATTGGCACAGCCATGTGTTTTGATCTAAGCAAGGGTTGTTTACCTATCTGTTATTAAAGCTTCTGGTTTTCAGTCTTGACAATAATACATCAAAACTACAGAGAAAGTACAAAAAAGACATGAACCTGTTAGAGTGGGTCCAGAGGAAGGCCACAAAAATGGTCCAAGGGATGGAGCCCCTTTCCTATGAGAGGAAAATGAGAGAGCTGTGGAAGTTCAGCCTGGACAAGAGGAGGTTCCAGAGAGATCTCAATTGTGGCTTTTCAGTACTTAAAGGAAGGCTTTTAAGTAAGGGGTGAACAGACTTCTTAGAAGGGCCTGTTTTGGTAGGGTAAGGGTTATGATTTTAAACTAAAATAGGGTAAATTCAGCCTAGATATAAGGAAGAAATTTTTTACTATGAGAGTGGTGAAACACTGACACAGGTTGCTAAGAAAGGTTGTAGATGCACCATCCCTGGAAAAATCCAAGGCCAGGTTGTATGAGGCTCTGAGCAACCTGACTTAGTTGATGTTCCTGCCCATTGGAGGAGGGTTGGACTACATGGCCTTTAAAGGCCCTTCCAACCCAAACCATTCTATGGTAAAAAAACCAGTCAGTTTATCTTTGTCAGTCAACTGGAAAGCAGTTCAGGGCTGATGACCTGATGCATTCCTTAGTTAAAATCCAGTGCACAAAATGGAATTTTACAGCCACACACTAATTTTTTTTTTTTCTTCCTCCTTCTCACTCATCTGCCATCAAGGAAATCCCAGTAATTATCACAGACAAAGCAAAACTAAGATTATGGTGATGGCTTTGTCCAAAACTAACCAGTTGTATTTTACCTTATTAACAGTCTCCTATCCAAAACATAATTTTACTGGGTAGGTTTTTCTTTTTTTTTTTTTTTCTGGAAGACATGGAGTTAGTGTACTCAGAACTGAAACCACATTTACTGTCTGACATAGCCACTAATTCAGTATCATGTCAGCTTAAACAAGTTTTTCTCACAGTAGCTTACTTTGTTACCTCAGTCTTCGCTAGCAAGGAATAAGCTAGCTCATCATTCCTTTGTGAATTTTTTAATGAGAAAATTATAATTGCTTAAATGTGGAATAATTATTACAGATTTTCTATAGGCTTTTTTTTAGAAATCCCTGTATTCCTTTCTCATAAAGCAATATTTAAACTTCAGTTCTATGATTGTATCTTTGATTCTGTATCATTATAATGCATGTAGTAACTAAAGTGTGGTCTTGTGTGAGCTAAATGATATTAGTGTTAACAGAAGCACAGCTAGATGAACCACAAGTGTGCTCATGTGTGCTGTCTGAGTTAAATGAAGTGGAAATTTACTACTGTGAGCTGTGCAATGTGAGATAGCACATGGTCTAATTTGTTTGCCACTGATCTTCAGGCCTGTCCACTGGGGGCAAAGAAATCTAGACATCTTTTGTTTGTCCATTGCAGCTTTTCATTTGTGACTCCTTCTAGCATGTCCTGAGGGAATCAGTGCCTAGTTGGTACAGAAAGGAAGGAAGCACAGTGCATTCTATGTGTCAAAATGGCATGGATGCTGTCCTACACATGGAGCAGGTAACCTAAGGAGGGATGGCAGCACTCTGAGGCACAGTTCCTAGTAAGATACTATTGCTATTTGCTGTTTCTTCTTGAGAATACTCAAGTTTAATGCGGTGTTATGTGTTTGGGGATCCTGAGGCATTTTCTGGTATAATATTTCTCCTGAAAAAGTAGGTTTGCCAGTCGCACCTCCACAAGGCACACCTGTTTGCAGAAAGAGTCTGGCTTAGACAAAATTCCTATGCTGGAGTTAAAAAAATAAGTGGTAAAAAAATTTTCTTTTCTAATGCTTTGAAAATATTTCAAATTAATAAGTAGCAGAATAGTGTTCATGAGCCTCAGTCTGAGCAGCCTGTTTGTTGTCTTGTGCTGTTGGCTGAGAAGCTAGAGGTTCTCTCTGCTGTGTTGTCTTGAATGAACACAAACACATGGATCACATGCATGCTGTTGCAGAAACTTACTTCTGGGCTTTCATTTAGCAATGAGAGTGGACACCAAAGGTGCATGCAGGAATACAGAATGCCTTTTACACTTTCCTACTTAAGCTCTCCAATTGAAAGCTTTTTATTAACGGTTTAGTCTGCCAATATTGTCTTAAAATCTTTGTATCTGGTTTTCCCTTGGGAGAAAGTCCTAAGTGGTTCCTTTCTGTCTATTTATCCATTCAGTTCATCAGATCTGAGAAGTGTTGTTTTGATCAACTACTCAACCTTGTAGTAAGCCATTCTTTGTTTAAGTTCTCTACCTACCAAGCACTAAAGAACCTTAGGAAGTTTTCTGTCTCTCTTGCATGCCTAGAAGGCTCAGAAATCACTCAGAGCAGGCACAACTACTTCAGATCCACTCTTGATTCCAGCATTGGCAAAGATTGTGTGAAAAAACAGAAGGAAATGGTATTGTCTGAAGTACAGTCAGTCATTCTAAAAAACACAATATTGCTTCATTTTGCAATGGTTCCACATTAGGGTATTGCTGCATTTACCTTTAAATTCCTGTCAGCTGAAGTCTGTGAAGGTGTGACAGAGTCTGCAAGGGCAGGGAAGACATAGAATTTTGTTGAGTGGGGGGACCAGAGGAGAAATTGCTCAGAAGTTTAACAAGCATGTTGGTTGTACAGTGCTATGGTTCTTTTTGCAGTTTGCTGC
This sequence comes from Molothrus aeneus, assembly GCF_037042795.1. Classification (NCBI taxonomy): domain Eukaryota; kingdom Metazoa; phylum Chordata; class Aves; order Passeriformes; family Icteridae; genus Molothrus; species Molothrus aeneus. The sequence goes on from NC_089646.1 coordinate 116,616,681, forward strand.
TTACCCTGTGACTATTTAGGTGTTAAACTGTCACTGTGGCATATTGTTTTTTAAATTGACAGTAATAGTGATTTGGTACTCCAGCACTAGTATTTCCCTGAAATGTATGTACCATTGTGAACTAAATAAAAGAGTCAGTTATTTTCCTCCAAGATTACATAAAATTTCCTGTAATTCTTTTACTTTTGCTTGAAATTCTTTTTCCACCCCTACAAATGTACCTATTAGCACATAGTTAAGACAACAGTTACATTTTTTGATAGAACTTTGACTGCTTCTAAAAGAGAGAACAAATGCTGCAGAGTAACTGCGACACTTAAAAAAAATTATTTCAAGTTTTCATATGCATTCTTTTCACAAAAAATAGGAGCTTGTAGAAATTAGGAAAAATAAAAACATAATTCTAATAAAGATACAGGTATCAACTGACAAACTGTAGTATCATTCTTTTATGGTTTATGCTTAGCTCATTCTATATTTATTTCCTTTGCTTGCCTAAGTCTGATGTTTTGAAACTCATCATTGTCCATTTGGCTGTCTGTCCCTGGAGAGGTTTTGATTGTGTCTTTGCTTTCTGTATCATAGTTTCAGTTTCAGTTTCAGTTCCAGTCATGTGGCACACAGTATGTGCCAGGAGAATGTCACAAGAGCGCTCCTGGCATGACCATAGCATTTCACTGCTGTACAGAGGACAGCTACCTCCAAGGGCTGGAAAGCTCCCAGTATTTATGTACATGTACCAGCAGAAACTGGGGAAAAAGATTTAGTAATTTGCTCCTTGACAGGAGTCTTCTATGATTTTCTGGTCCTGGGGTGGTTCCATTCAACAAGGAAGCACAGAGGAGTTGACTTTACTTACTGGGGTTTTTTCAATTTAATGGATCTTTTCATGTGTGCAAGGACAAGGTCAGAGATTATGGCAGTATTTATGGACTTGATTCAGAGGGATGGCAGACACAGAGTCTGTTAGAACAGAAACCTATCAAAATAAAAGAGGGTGATAGATATGTCAAGCTGCTTTTGTTCTTCCCATATGTTTATTATGTGTCTTACTTGTAATAGTCTTACTTTAGTTTCCGCTCTGGTGCCATGTAGTACTTCAGATTTTACGAGTACATTGCAACCTGCCAATCTTACACTGCATTTTGCTTTCTGAGAGAACTGTTTGAATTTGAAATCAGGTTATTTACATAAGACTGCTATAAAATCTCTGTTACAGTCATGTTTCTGCTTGTTTCCCGCTTGTGGATGCTCACCAGGCATCCACAAGTATATATGTGGATGTGTACAGGGCTGTATCTCAAGATGACTGAAGCTGAGGAATATTCAGTACCTGCCCTTATGTCTGTAGAATACTGCACTTCCCCATGGGGTGCTGCATGATCAAAGATCAATGAGAAGTCAGTTTCTCTTTGTGGAGGGTATGAATACCCCTCCAGACCTCTGTCCTTGTGGGTTTTTTGCATTATTTCACCTTGAAGGGTCTTAGGGCAGTCTAAGCCATGTGCACTCTATCATGCACACAGCACAAGAGACACTAAAAGATCATGGGTGTCTACCACAAAATCTTCCTCATTTGGCCTCCTGACAGGATGTTTGTGGCTGTCAATGTCCTCAGCAGACCATGCTCCCCTACCCAGCTCATGATCAAAGTCATATCCTGCTGTTCTGTGCCAGTCTCACAGTTTCTTCTTGAGTTTTTTTCTTTTTCTCCAGCCTTCAGTGAGTTAGAGTCACTAGAAAAGCAATCAATAGCCCTGGGCTGGTGGTCTTGGTTGTGCTGCCACCACTGTGCACAAGGACAGGCTCAATCAGTTGCTGGTGGGTCTTTCAGGGACAGAGAAAGGGAAGGACACAGAAGGTGAGGAAAGCCTCCCAGCAAAGTTATAAACTAGAAATCAGGATTTGAAGTAGATTAACTTCTATGTGGTCATACTTTTGATGCATATTAAGGATGCCACAGGCTAAAACTTGATAATAAAAGTGAATTAGCATTTGTTGGGAAAATGTATTCAAATACATTTTTTCCAGTTGTTGGTTTAACATTTCCTTTGAAAGCAGCTGTAATCTTTGATGACTAATTCTGTGATGATTAAAATGAAATGTGTAGAAGTTCTGAACTATCTCTGTCTCAGCACAATAAAACTGGCCATATCATGCTTACCAATGTGAGTAGATCTTTTCCCTTCTAATTTGCTAAGGTTATCACAAGAGTCTTGAAATATAGCCTATTTGTGCAGGTCTAATTTCCAGCTTACTCAACCCCTACATCATGTTTTTTTAATATGGTTTGTACAAAAAAATAAATTAGGTATTTGGAAGGAAGTCATTATATTTCAAAATACCCAAGTGAGCTTTTTGCAGGGATCTTGCAATTAAATTGCAGATAACATTGCTGCAAAACTGTGTCTCTTTTTCAGGATTTGCAGTTTAATGTGTTCAGCAGGGATGGGTCCCTAACTGAGTAAAACCAAATGGATGGCTTTTGCTTTCATGTGTTACTAATTCTCTCTACTCTGCTTGGAAACTAAACTAATGCAATGCTGTTTCACATATTCCATATACACTGTAAAAACAGGTGTTTTGAAACCTATGTTTTTTCCACTGACTTGTAGCTGTGTTCAAGACTTTAGTACTTCTTTTTACACCTTCCTTTTCTCACCAGTTATGTATATATGTATATATATAGATATTGTACATTATCTTAATAAACTTGCAAGTATTATGTCATTGCTGATTGTTTCAGTAATAGCTTCAGTGCAGGACCCCCTGTTGTTTAAGTGCTTCTTCATTAAAATAAATAATTTTATGGCATATAAAGTTAGCAGCTGTTTACAAAAAAGAAAAAAATATACTGTAAATTTTGTTGATGGTGTAATTTTAATTTGATTCTGATTGGAATATTTGGTAGAGTGAAAAAACCATAAACTTTATGTCCAGTTTTCAAGCCTGAATTCTCCTTCAGGTTATGTGGCTCTAATTACATGTGTACATTATGCTGCTTCAGGTTTGGATATTCAGTAGATAGAATAAACAAAAATTAGTACCAAAGCATGTAAATAGCCTAAGTTTAGGTGAGTTTAGGTGGAGTGTTACTCTTTTAAAAATTTGGAAATCATCCTATGGTTAAAGCCCCAAAGATTCTGCATAGGAAATATTTGGGGTTTTTTTTGTTTTTTTTTAAGGTCTAAGTATTGTGTGATAGAGGAGGTGACAGCTTTTTTTGAGTGTGGAATTGTTGACTTAGAGCAAGGATACTGGTCTAGTGCCTTGAAGGGTGGTTTTGGAACCAATTTTAGCATCCATGTTGATGACCTTGCATAAGAAGTAGCACTTGTGAAATGTGATTGATGAAGCCCCGAGGCATTGTCAAATCAAAGGCAGGGTGACAGAAACAGGAGAAATGGGCTGAAACTCAACAGTGCAAAGTGCAAGACCTTGTATTTAGGAACTGGTATTGGGATTTACTGCTCTTAACATAGAGCCACTTAGTTGCAAATAGCTGAGGAAGAAAAAGCCATTATTTTATCATTTGCTAAAAGATATCTATAAGCAGTTTGGGAAAAAGTGCACTAGCACTAGGCTGGACATGATGATCCATAAAGTTCCTTTCATTTCAAAGTTCTTATATCAATTTCTGGCTTGACAAAAGTGCATTACTGTTCACAAAGAAAAGGTGAATGCAGCAACATTTGTTCAATAATTGATGTCTCAGCAATGTATATATACATTTACAAGCAGTATTTTGAATAAACCAGCATGTAGTGCTTGATGGAATATTGGCACTTACAGTTCATTTGTTATTTCTTCTTGCTTAATTCAGTGTTTCTGAATAAAGAGTTATCAGCTGATGACATTCAAATGAGTAATTTTTTTCTCCTTCGTGTACTTGCATGCTACACATTGTGCATACAGCTTTATGCCTGACTTAGAGAAGACTGCAGCTTGTAACTGAGAGACACTAAGCTTCAGGGAAAGTTACATAAAACAGGAAAAAAGAAAACCCTCTGACTTTGTAACAATAGATGGAATATGATAGTCTACCCTATTGCCTGGAGCTTTAGTGTTTAGCGTTTTATAGTGTTTATGTTTTAGTATTGATTGAAATGCTTTAATTTTGCATTCTGTCTCAGTTACAACTGTGCATTCAATGCTGCAATTTTGAGGAAGAGAATATTCTAATTAAATGAGGTTTTTTTTTAAGGGAAGTGTTTAATGATGTGCATGTTTGCATGATTATTTGCATCTCTTAATTTACTATGGGGCTTCAGCAGATTAAAACAAGATAAATTATATTATATAGCAGCATTCATACAAAGTGTCACAAAATGGTTCAGAAGGAAGTTATTTTTAAACCACAGGGACAAAACTAGGCTTTAAGGTGTGATTTAAGGAGATAAATTGCTTTTGTGTCTGAGAAGAGAAGAGGATTGAATTGCAGGCAAAGGAGGAGGAGAAAACAAAAGCATGACCTTCCCATTTGGGGAAGTATGAGGGACAGCAAAAGGGCTGAGTGTGGCACCATGAGAAGAGGGAGTGGCTGAGTGTGAGATCAAAGTGGTCAGAGGAGAAGGTCAGCTAGAAGTTCTACATTACAGGAATATGGTTTTGAACATAATATAACCTCTTCCCTTTAGATTCAGAGGTAGGCTAAAAATGGGAGATACGACATTTTGTCTCACAGAGTAAGCTATGTATTTGGCTAAGGCATTTCTGGCATTTTTAGAGCTGGGGGTTGAGAGGTAGGAAAAAAATGAAAAAAAATGGTGGCAAGCTGGGCTGTGTTGAAGAAGATCTATGTCATCTTTGGCTATTGTATGTAGTTTTCTTTTTTACCCTACTTGTTGGCTAGTCCAATATGAAGTTTGCTAATGTCTCACACACAGAACAGAAAGCACACTTAAGCATAGTTAAAGAGGAAACAGGGGTAGAATTTAGTAAGACAAGGAAGAGGAGTGATCAGGTGCTGGGCTTGGCACCTTGGTTACACTTGGCTGGGCCCTTTTATCTCCCCTTCTCTCCGTTTTCCCTGCTTGTTCCTTCCCCCCACACACTTGTCTCCTTCCCAAATAAAAAAACCTTTCCCTAATTATTTTCCTCCCGCTGATCTCAATTTCACCACATCCATAACCAAATTTGATGTTACCAACAGTGTCACCTAGGTCTTCTCAGCCTTAAATGGTATCACTACTATGGCCACCTTAGTGCTCTTGGCCTTGCAAGACTCTTCACTTCAGAGGTGATATTACTTCACATCAGAGTGAAGTGTTTCTCATCAAAGTTTGGCCATTTCTCACACTTCTCCTTAGCTAACCATGCAATTCAACCATCCTTCCTTGCACCTCGCATCTGTAACTTCTGTCATCTTCTCACTCTGTTATTTGTTGCTGTACAGCAATTTCTTGTGTCATCTACTGAGTTTCTCGTGTTCTCTTTGCTTGGCTGGGATGGAACTCCTGAATTACCAGAAGAACTTCTAGGGAAAGTGGATTTACTGCAGGTTCAGGTGGGACACACTTTGGGAGCCTTCTTGTATCAAGCACATAGTGAGATGAATAAACACCCCGACACAGTCCCCAAGGCATTGCAGCTCTAAACTGCTTGTACTTCTTTTTGAATTTTGTACCTGGGAATAACTGAGATAGAGATATCTGTAGATAGAGATGTATTTTCTCTTTCACTGACAATTTGCAGGTAGATTCTTTTTAAGAACTTGGTGAGTGGTATAATTTTGTCTTTAATATATACTGGATTAACCTTCTTTTCCTAAGCATCTACAAACCAGTATTTTTTTAATGTAGTACTTTTGACAAGTTCCTTTTCAGTATATTGTGTTCTACTTTGAAAAAGAAGTATTTTTGTCATTAACAAAGGGTTATTTTGCCATTATGCACTTTAAATGATGCAGTTGTACATCACTTTAAATAGTGAGCAGCATATTCTGTAGTATTTGTGAAATTATTTATGCAGTAGTCATCTTTGTATTGACAGTTTTAAGCAGTTTGCAACACTCTTGAAACTGTTGGTATTTAATGAAGTGGAATCTTCTACTTCTATCTCCATATTAGTTTGTCTTCACACACTTTTGGCATGAAACACCTGGCACATCAGCAAATTCTTTCTGCTGTCCTGTGGTGTAATTTGTAACTTGCCCAGAAAACATACACTATTTGCCTTTTAATGGACTTTAAATAGCAATCGAACATATGCAGAACAGTACATCAACAAACTCTGACCTTGGTCCATCATGCTGAATAAAATACAAGTTCTGCTTCACTACTCACAGGAGCTTAAAATACTTTTACTGTTTTAAGAACATCCCTTGAATTAACTTCACTATGTTTGAGAGCATTGCCTGTTCCATCTGAAAATACTGGGGAACTTTTTGCCTGACTAAAGGCTGCAACTGATCATAAAATGTCTATTGCATGTATTTATTTTAAAACCTAGAGCAGAAACATTAAGAAGTATCCTGATATGTACCAGTGTCTGTACAGGTTACTGCTGAGAAATTTTCTTTGTAGAATGAGTCATTAGTCAACTTTTACTTTTTGAACAAAAATTTTTACTATGTGTGAATGATATAGTAAATCACTCTGACAAGTCACTTTATTGAAGTCCAATTGGAGGTTTATAAGTGAATAATCCTTATTTAACATGGAGCTTTACTTTCCTCTTGAAAAGTTGAGAAAAAAAAATCTGTTGTTCAGCTATTTTGTTACTTAAACACAAATGACACTTAGCTATCATTGTGGTGGGTTTATTCATAATTGTAAGACAAGAGTATCTATATGCTTAGGAAGTGAGTGCCCAAGGACTTGTATATCAGAAATTTAATGAGAATGATTATTAATTATTAACAGCTCAAGGGTGAAAAATTACATCTCACCAGTGGGAATCTCATAGATAGGAAAAGCTGTATTCACTAAAAAGGAGATGTTTTCTGCTTACATACCTTCAAAAAAAAACCTGAAAAACAACAGCTGCTGATAGACTTTCTACAAGGATGTGTGAACTCCAATTTTCTGTCCAGCATTCTCTATCAAAAGCTTTGGCCACTGTGGACATGTTTGACTGTTTTGAGAAAGTATAAAGTCAATAAATTCAGTCCTGTTAAAAAACGAGGTTTCTAGGTCTTAGTTTTTAAGGTAGCATAGAGAAGTGCACCTGGAACCCAAGTTTTTTATGCTGTATCTGAAGGAAAAAATAAGCCATGTCTGTTTTGTGTAATTTATGTAAAAAGACTTGTGAGGCATTTTTGGACCTCAGTATCACAAAAGTGTGTATTTCCTAAGACAAATGTAAAAGCCTGGCAGAATTTAATAATAAAGATGAGCTATGAAACTTTGTGAATATTCCCTTTATGCTAAATTAGCGTCTTTCTTAAATAATTCCACCTTATTTTATTGCCATTCCTTGTTGAATCTCTGTGCATGTTCTCACATGCTTTTCTAGCATGATGCTCATGGGTTCTGTAGCATCCTGTGCTTTAGCTGATATTTCCAAGCAGAAAGAGATATGCTTTATCAGTTGATGATTGATTTTTCTGATGTAATTTTTCATCCTTCTGTTAAAAGAATGGAGAAGTGGAGCAATGTGTTAAATTGTGGGGATGATGCTTCAAGAGAGGGTTAATGGATCACTGGGGATAGTTAAAGAAGAGAATATTCCAGTCAGATGGGAGAGATTGAGAAAATTGCAATCACAAAACTGAATTAATTTAGATGAATTCTGATAGCTGCTGTTGTGCTGCTTTCTGTAATTTTTCATAAGACAGAAGATAAATGTCAACAAGGCTCCTGGAAGAAATGTAGCAGAACCAGGATTCAAACCTGGTGTCACAGAACTAGCCACACCATACATGGAAGAAATGGGAATCATGTTTGGCTCTATGACTGGGCCACTCAGTTTACCTGGTTGTTTTGAAAATCACTAGGTATCTCATATGCTAATTTTTAGAAGAAGGGCAAGACAGACATAATGTGTGCCCACCAGGGGAAATGAGAAGCTGCACCTGCTGACATGCTTACATTGGAGCATAGGAGTGAAGCCATCCATCCATATGTGCCTGCTGGTCCCATGTTTGACTTTCTCTTCCTGTGCTGGAAAGTGTAGAGAAGCACTCATAAAAACCCCTCAGTGCAGGTAGTGACTGTGTGAATGTCAGAGAGGGGGCACTTGATTTGCCTCTGCCTCAACAAAAGAAAAATCTAGGGAAACACAACTTCTCAGTTACATGTCTTCCCCTTATTTTGTTCCAAATTTGCACATGTTCCCTCTCATTGGTTTAAAAAGCAGTGGAAGGTCGCCTATATTGCACAGTTTTGGTCACCCTGAAAAGTAAATTCAGATCAAAAATCCTCAAAGCAGTTAATAAAATTGCTGCAACAGACCTCCCACTGTATCCTGCTGGGGCTCCTGAGGAAAATAATTAATCTCAAGCCTACTTATTTCAACATTGTTCATTCACTGAACAAATGTGTGGGAAAAAGACCTTCCTGAAATAATTACCTAGTTCACAGATTATAGTTCTGACTGAGAAAAGTACTTAGCCATAGTGGAGATGCCAGGCCCTTTTTGTTACCATTTGCCTTGTATAGCTTTCCTAAAGTGAAGAGTTAATCTCAAAAGGTGATGTCCATGAGAAGTTGTATTATTACTACTGGTATTATTTTAATTTTTGTAGTGATATTTAGGTGTGAAAATCAGGATTATGCTTTGCTAAGTGCAAAATAATGAAGAGACTGAATCTTTCTTTACAGGGCATACATCATAAGTCCAGCCAATTAATGAGCAGCTGTCCTATTTTGAAAAAAAGAAAAATTAAAATGAAAAAAATTAAAAGTTTTAGAATCATAGAATAGCTTGGGTTGGAAGGGACCTTAAAGATCATCTAGTTCTGATTCTTCTGCTGTGGGTAGGACCACCTTCCACAAGACCAGATTTCTCAAATCCTCATCCCTTCTGGTCTTGAAAACTTCCAGGGATGGGGCATCCACAACTTCTGGAAACCTGTTCCAGTGCTTCACCACTTGCTAGGTAGAGAATTTCTTCCTGGTATCTAACCTCACCCTCTTTCAGTCTGAGGCCATTTCCCCATTACATGTTCTTGTAAAATGTCCCTCTCCAGCCATTTAGGTACTGAATGGCTGCAATAAGGTTTCCCTGAAACCCTCTACTCTCCAGGCTGAACAACCTCCAACTCTCTCAGCCTGGCTTCAGAGCAGATTTACAGCCTTTTGGTCATCTTTGTGGCTCTCCTCTGGACTTGCTCCATCAGGTCCATGGTCCTATTTTCGGGCCCCAGAGCTGGAGTGAACATTCCAGGTGGGGTCTCATGAGAGTGGAGTAGAGAGGGAGAATCCACTAATCCACTCCCCTGGCCTGCAGGCCATGCTTCTTGTGATGAAGCCCAGGGTGCAGCTGCCCTTCTGGACCACAAGTACCAGATCGTGTTTAGCTTCTCATCTACTGGCACCCCAAGTCCTTTTCCTCAGGGCTGTTCCCAATACAGTCTCTGCCCAGCCTGTATCTGTGCTTGTGGTGCTTTATTTAGGTTGTTTTCCCTAAGTTTGAAATACACAAATATTCCATAGGGTTTTTTTCTTTTTTTTTTTTTTGGAAACATAGTTCAGTTCTCTCACAAATTTACAGCAGAATCGTGTTATTTGTGAAAGGCTAAATGTAAGTGAAAAGGATTATTCATGGCCTTAGTGATTCCTTCACTGACAATGAAGAAGACAGCATGATCAGAAAAAGTGAGATTTCTATTGCAGCTGGGCAAGTTGTGGTCCAGATAAGGGCCAAGCCTGTCCACCTGCAGGGAGGGAAGCAGAGCAGGCTTGGCAGCATGATTGCATTCCCAGTCTGCTCCAATGAACAAGATCTGCAAAAAAGCAGGAAACAGGCAGATTCTTGGCCTTATGATTGTCACTTTAGGACAAAACAAAGCCTTTGCACAATGATTTTCAGAATTAATAATTCTTGTCCCATTTTTGGAGACATAACAACAACATCTTGCATCAGCTGCAGAATGAAGGCACTGCTGCCTGATCCAGTGTTCCGCTCCAATCCAAGCCTAAGGACTTGGTACTTGGGAACCATTGTTCACTTCCAGTTTCTTATCATTGTCATCTCTCTTCTTGCTGTACTATCTATCAGAAATAAAATGGAAATAAATAGACAGGTTTCTCAATATGCCCATGTGCCTGTTTGATACCTGCCTTGTGGGGTGTGTGATTTGATTTTTGAGTAAGAGCATCTGTCTCATAGAGCAGTGTCTCTGCAGTGAGGAGCTCTGTGCCATGTTCTGATTAGGGCGGCTGGATTTTTTTGTGATTTCCAATACATTTCTCTGAGGTTTGACTTTCCTTCATCTGAAGAACAGCAGGTAATTCTAACTTGGTTGGGGAAGCCTGTAAGGAGGCTTAAAATCATGGACTCAGCAGTGGTGTAGCAGAGCAGGTTTAAAGCCACAGTGCAGTTTAAAAGCACGGTGCAGTGGCTGCTCCCTCAGCAGCAGGGGCCATGCAGGTGAGCAGTGTGTGGCAGTGCCCTGCTGGTGAAGGCTGCACAGGATCCAGCACAGGAGCTCTGGCACCTGTGGCTAAAAGTGTATTTGGCAGTATTTGTGTGCTGAGGCACTGACAGGAACTGTGGCTGAGGGTAATTCTTCTTTTAGCTGTTCTGAAAACAAATTGGACTACACAACAAAAAACATTTGATCTAGAAATATTTATTTGTAGGCAAGTCAGCTGTGAAAATATAAATCTCCTGATAAACTCTCCCTGCTGTATTGCATTGATGGTACACAAGGCAGTTTCTTGCTGTGCTCCTTTCTTTCAGGGAAACCAGAAAATCCCAGGAAATTGTTTCTCTTTAAAGCACAGCACTAATGATCTTGTTACAAGTTTATATCTGACAGGGACAATTTTGTATTTGCAAATGTTTCCTTCCTCTTGCTAAATAAGTTGTAGCTGTAACTCATTTGAAAGTGAGCAAGAGACTTGTAGCAGCAGCATACTATAAATTAACTATTAATTCAGAAGATCATTTTTTGAACGCTGAGATTTCAGAACAATTAACTTATAATGATTTTTATATTGGTTCCATCCTGAATATATACAAAAACTGCTAATTATATCTTCATGTTGCCTATTGATCCATCTTTTATACCAGTTTATTCCATTCTCCTGCTTACCAATTGCAGCCACGAGCCTGAATTTATTGGAACAGTTAAATGTCATTTAATGCACTGCAGCTGGGAAACAGATCCAGAAGACAAACCTATTATTATACTAATGGAGTTTTTTGAATTACATTTCACTAAGCTCAGTGTTATCTTCCATGTTATTCTCAAACCCAGTGACAGGTGGGATAGTTTAATATCTTCTGAGCCATGCGCAGTTTTGGTCTGTTTGCTTAATGAACCCATGGTTTTCTGTTATTTCTAAAGAAGCTTAAATGTTTTAAACAGCTATAAGCAAAACAAGCAAGCAGCAAAATTGTTCTGGACAATAGAGGCAGTTTTCCTTTCAGAAATTTTAGGAAGCAGCAGTGCACTGCCCCAAATTCTGAAAAAAATCAGAATAAAATTATTTGGAAAAATCTTTCTAGAAATATAAACCAGTACTAATATAAATAAGGACAGTTCACCTGATTTCTGTGGAATTATGCAATTAAAAAGTGAATTCTGTCTGTGGACTGAAAGTTACACCATTTTTGAGAAGTTAGAAAAACCTCATGCTAGTGACCTGCTCTTTCTTTGCTGAGAAGCAACAAATGCCTTAATGTAATTATTAAATAGCAACGTTGAATCTCTGATACTCCTGACTGAAATCACTAATAATTACTTTTGAGCAGGACTTCACATAAGTTAAAAGGTGCTTAAACAAACCCCAGTCTGCCAAATCTTTTTCAATTCAGGGAATTCTTCTCCTTATGAAATTCATCTGGCAGTCTCATTGGAGAACACTTTGCCTCCTGGAGGGTGCAAAGTGCAATTCATGCCTTGCCACCATTCTCTTGTAGATAAACAAATGCAGAATGACCAACCTTGTTCTCTCCAGTTGATAAGCAAGCAGAAGATGCCAGTCAGCAGAAAATGAGGAAAACCGCTTTCTCTGCAGTTAAGTAACATCTCTCATGTTTGCTGGGAAAATGAGCAATGAAACACTTACTTATGTTTAGCTTTTCAGTTATAGGAAGAGATGATGACTCACCTTATTCTTTGTACCATTAACAAGAAGACAAATCTCCCTGTCAATAAGGGAGTTTTACCTGTAAACATAGTAAATATAGTATTAGCAGTATTAGCTTCATTCTTCCTGTTCTAAGGGAAGCAGCCATACAATCAAGCTCTGCTGCTGAGGCCCAACATATGATGCAGTTAATAAAATCCATTGCAGAGGTGACAAAACCTCCCCTGAGAGCTGAGCTATCCATGCAATCCTCCTGCTTTTCTTTTGTAACAGAGCTTTTCATTCTTTTGCACTCTGCATTCATGGAAGGGGTTTGAATCCCCCTCCCTTGCATAGCAGCAGCCTCTTGGCTTCTCACAGATGTTGGAGCAGGGAGGCTGCTGAACAAAGGAATTCCAAGAGCTTTTCATTTTCATGATCCAGTGGCACAGTTATTCAGCTCCTCTTTTCTTGATGAACTGGGTTTGTCAACGAAAGAGAGGTTATCTCATCAGCCGCAGCCTACGTGGCACTGTCTGCTTACATCCTTTGTCACAGAGCCTGAAAAGAATCTATTACCAGAGTCAACAGTTGTCTTGGATTGCCAGTGAATCCTTCAGCAGCCTGTTTGGAGAGAGTGGGGCTGGAAAGTCACCTCCCCTCTGTCCCCTGGGCTTTATTCACAGAGAACATTCTGCAGAGGTGCCAAGAGAAACCACAGGCTGTATTAGAAAACAGACCAGAGACCTCACTTAGGATTCATCAATGAGCTGGGTGACACAGCTGAGCTTGATTTGCACCTTTCTGAAAATCAGATAAACTTACCCCATGGATCATCTGCTGTTGTGAAATAGGATACACCTATCCAAGAGTATTTAATATTTTCAAAAATCTCTGTAAGCTTTAATTCTGGCGTTGTTTTCTTTCCCATCACATAGTTTTTACTGAAATGACACAGTAACTCTGCCAGTAATAACTCTTCTGAAGGCATTTCACAAGCTCTTTAATATCTGTAGTCTTAGTATGAATTGTCCTGGACCTTTTAAGGAATTTACTCCTATGGGACACAGAAATGACCAAAGAAGACTTACAGTCATTTTTTGCAAGCATAGAGAAAACCAGTCTTTGGGTAAGCTATTTCAAATTAGCATTATTGTGAGTTTAGTAGATATTACTAATGCAACTACCTTTCCCACATATATATTAATACATAATCACCTATAGTAAGTTAGGTGTATAAATCTACTTTTTCTCCCCTAAAGGAGACAAAATTATCATCTATGTGGATATGGTTTGCACTCCAGATTTTTTTGCTATTGCTTTTAGTTGAAATATCAAAAAATTATGTTGCAAGAGTATTGTAAATGTAGGGCTACCGACAAAGGAAGGAATGATGAGGAGGACTCTATCTTATCAGAAGGCTAATTTATTACTATATTATACTATATTATATTAAAGAATACTATACTATACTATGGTAAAGAATGCAGAAAAGATATTTACTGAATGTTAAAAAAATAATAATGGAAACTCGTGACTCTTTCTAGAGTTGCAACACAGCTTAGCCCTAATTGGCCAATGAGTTAAAACAATTTACACTGGAGTCTAATCAAGCAATCACTTTGGGTAAACAATCTTTAAACACATTCTACATGAGCACAGCACAGGAGAAGCAAATGAGATAAGAATTATTTTTCTTTTATCTGAGGCTTCTTGCTGCCTTCCAGCCTTTTAGAAGAACCCTGGGTGAAGGGATCATGTTCAGAGAATGTGAATGCTACACAAGAGTAGATATCTTTCCTGTGGTCTGTCATGAGCAGTCTTGCTTAATTTTAGGAATATTCAGATATGGTTCTCTGATTAATTATAATTTTTATTGTAAGTAAGAAAATCCCTCTGGAACTTTCACGAAATTTCATGTAGTCCAGTAATGGAGGTCATCCAAAATCAGAAGAGAGTGAGTGGAGACATGAAATAGCTACCTCAGCCCAGTCAGATGGAAGAATGGGTTTAAAAATGAGGATTTTCTTAGTGGTTTTTTGTTTTGTTTTTCACTGTGAATTGTTGCAAATCTTGGTCTCTGGAATTTTTTTCCAACCTAAATTTCTGCACTGTTAGTGCCACTGGGAAATATTGGTGAGTCAAGAAAATCAAAATGGCTTTTCTGTGACATTTAAGATAACTTTTTTTAAAAAGGGGGTTACAGACTGTCTAGGAATCACTATAAACCTCTGTTAGATGTATTATAAAATAGATTTCAGTTCCAGGAACTTGGCAGGAGTTTGGCCCAAATTATTTCAGTGCAACCATGGTGATGGAAATCAAAAATATATTTATGCAGGAGAGGACTGAATTATTTGTTATGGATGGTTTTGTGTAGAGTTTTTATTTTTAATGAATGGTTCTCCAGCAGTAAATTTATGTAACTATAAAAGTACAGACTTCTGCCTTTAATGACAGCACATTTCTTCCACTTGCTGTAGAGCACCTGGTGTGATTTCCCTTCCCAGTTTTTAAGAAAAACTTGCGGCAACTTTGTTATCCGCAGTCATTGATTTTTGGTGGTTAAGATGCTTAGCAGGAGGACATTTGGGGATATATTTGGGGAGACTGAGCTATTCCATAACCCTAGATTTAAAATGCCTCCCTGGCCTGAGGGAGGGCAAGATATATGGCACCTCCTGGCTGTTGGGTAGATGCTGGAGTCAGCATTCTTCTCTCACGTGAGCACAAAATGTTTATGTTTGTATTTGCATAGAGTGCCACTTATGAATGGTGAGTATGGTAATTTCCCATTGTTATTTGATTAATTGCCTGAGTACCAGGGCTATTCTGAGGAATTTTAAGGTAAATCTTGTATATTCCCTGATTGGCCTATATGATAGATTCAGTAATTAAACTGTATGGTGCTGTCTGTGCAATCGTTTAATTTTATTTGTCCCATTTGCTTATCTGTGTCTCCCTCAAAGCTCTTAGTGTGGATGAGAGAGCTGCTGAGTGTTCAATAAGGTGACATTTGTGTATCTATCTGTGAAGTTTACTTAATTTCCATCCTTTCACTGCTACCCTTACTCACTAACCTCAATCACAAACTAGTCCATTGCATTTGAGAAAAAGCAAATGTAATTCACACTCCCAAATGAGACTCTTTCTGCTATAAATATACCTCTCTCTGCACTTTACATTGTTTTCCTTTCTGCCCTCATGTTGAAATGATATTTAGATGGTATATTTGAGAAAGCTAGTAATTTTGTCAAGTCTTTCTACCTTTTTATCCTAATCACTTCCAAACATAGGTAGGCCAGTCAGTTTAGGAGAGACACAATTTACTTGAATGACAAATACAAGAAAACTCATGTGACTCATTTTTCATCTTTATTCTGCAGTACTACCTTCCCAAAGCCAAGGGCAGCATGGAGTGTGTTATAAAATAATAGGAGATGTCTTCATGTAAGCTTCTCTAGTTGATTTGTTAGAGATGGCATTCTATTCCAACTTTATGGTCAGTAAAAAAAATCCTAATTTATCAAAAAAAGGAACTTTTTGTTGTTGTTGTTGTTTGTTTGTTTTTGTTACGCCTTCACATCTGAAAGTGGTCATAGGAATATTTTTATAAATACCTGCCTGAGGAATAAATACTTAAGAGCAAGGTAGGCTAAGTTGCCAAGTAACTGGGAAAAATAACTGGAAGTTGCCAGGCAGTTGAATGTGTATTGCTTATTAATATTGTCTTCTTTTATATGCATTGTAATTTTACACTTCTTGAAGCAAATGTTCAAATTTGGAAGAAATTGTTCTGTAAGTTAGATGTAGATACAAACCCACTTCAAAACTGTCTAGCTTTTGATTCTATTACTATTTTATTTATTAACTGCTTAACCAGGCTTGCTTCACTGGTTTTACCTCTTCTTTATGGTAACTATTTTTTGCAATTCTAGCTTTGCAAGACCCATGTGCATGACATCATGTCATACCAGTTGCCAAATAGCCATTTGAACTTGTGCTGAAGTCCAGGACTTCCTTGCTGTCTTTTGTTCCAGCTGTGTAGTCAGTGGGATGCCAAAATAGGTGAACAGCCATCATTTTGGCATAGCTCTGCATAACTCTACAAGAGAGTGAAGGGATTGGATGAGAGTTGTCAAAATGCTGGGAACAGCAATTGAACCACCCTTGTGGGCTGCAGTGGCCCCTAAGTGAGAGCCTTGTGAAGAACCAAAAGCCACCAGGCTCTGTCACTGTTGATTTGTGTCACTTGTGTTAAAGTCCATCAGGGATAAGTGTTCTGTTCATGCACCATACTGCTCAAGAGGATTTTAAAAACGATGGTGACACTGCCTTCTGATGGGTAAAGGCATAACATGGATAAAGGTTGTGTGAATCTGATGAAAATTTCAAAGGCTGAGAGAAGATACATGAAAAACCACCCCAATAATAATAGAAACTCCATAATTTGCGGTGGCTGTGCAGAGGTTTACTGTTAGCACCTCCCCCAAAGCAGGTTATATTTACTTGGGAAAATTAGAGATTTGTGTGGGTGCAAAAGAAGAGAAATGCATGAGACAGCTGTAGCAAAACTGTGTGGATGCACAATGTGCAGTATAGCCCTTCCCAATTAGTCTAAGTGGAAGATTGCAGTGCAAAATAACTTTCAAACTTAGATAAACTGTAACACATACTCTGATGTTAATATCATGCTGAACTTTCTGAAGTTCATAAAGTGTATTGTTGGAACTAATTAATCTGCTTTTTTTTTAGTATGCCAAAGGCCTCAAATTAGTAGTTTGATAATTAGGCTGTGTTTCGTATTTAGATACAAATTGCAGATAATTAGAAATGCTGGGATGCCATGCGGGTTAAGTGGGCACCATTTTTTGAGCTATTTCAAGCATTTTAGTGGTAGCTGATAAAGTGCAAAGTAAGCTGGACAGAGAGATTCTTTTCCACTATATATTACATATGTAGGAATAAATAGAGTTACATTTTTCTACTCCAGCTAAAAGAGACTGAAACTCTCTGTAAGTTGCTACAACAAGTAGTCAACTACTGCTGACAGCAGCATCTCCTCATGATGAGGTGTGTTAGGCTTTTCAGGAATGAGCTGTCATTTTCTATTTTGCACTGAGGTGAAAAAGAAAGGCAATTTTTAACAATGCTACACCATGTCAAATTATTTTCCAGAAATCCCAGTTTCTTAATTTTTCTAAGTTTAAATTGAACTGCTTTTTATGTTTTGCTGCCTACTTTTTGTTCCATCTTTCTCTGTTGCCAAAAGGTATTCAGATCTGCCTAAGGTTTGTGTCATGAAGCACTTTAATACAGTCTGATGTCAAATACAGGCTATGGGATGGACATGCTCTGCAGTAACAGTAGCAAAAAAGTTACAGAAATTTTAAAATGTAGCAAAAAAGTTTCAAGAAAATTTGTGTGCTATTTTTTCCAGACAAGTTTTTGAAATTTGGGACATTCATGCCCTGCAAATGAAACATTTTCAGTATCTCAAGTAAAAGAAGCCTTTATAAATGAAAGTAGTAAGTATAACCTGGTATTTTGGAGAATGTTGAGAAAGGATTTTTCTGCCAGCATCTTCAACTTCTCCACCTAACAGCTGTTTCTAATAAATTTTCCTTAGTATTACCTTGTCTCCGGTGCTTAGAACATACATTTTTTTCTGAAAGGGCTGTGTTGGAAGTCACTATGGGGAGAGAAAAGGATAAGAAATTCTCATTTGTTGTGGAAAATGGTATTTTTCCCATTTTTGAGGGGCAATGAAAACTGAAAACAGTAGCCTGCTGAGGAAAGGGAGACTTCCAGCCCTTGGGATATCAGGATACAGATGAAAAGAAAACTTGTTTGCAGTATCAAATTGTACAATATTTAGAAGCAGGTGCCCTTTGGGTAGGTTTTTAATTTAAATTGTTGCATGGGAGCCTTTCCTCGCTAGAGAAATAGATCATGTGTAAACTGTGCTTGAGCAGAATACGTTCCTCCTAGGACCTTTCTGGTGCATGTAATGAGGAGAAGATCTTACTGGCTAGTGACAAATATGAGACAAAGGGAATGAAAAAGTTCTTGTCCTGTTTTGAGTACCTTTTACACTTGTAGAGGGCACTTAACAGGAAAGTTAAGTGTTATTAGTAAAAGACTTATGTGCTTTGTATATTCAAGTTTATGGATTGTACTTTCATTGAATGGGTCAGGTTGGAAAAGACCAGAGTGGGTCATTGGCTGCAGCCTCCCTGCTCAAGTAGGGACATCCCAGAGCACATGGCACAGGATTGCATCAAGGCAGTTCTTGAATATCTCCACTGAGGAAAACTCCACAACCTCTCTGGACAACATGTTCCAGGGCTCAGTCATCTGCAAGAGAAAGAAATTCTTCCTCATGTTCAGGTGGAACTTCCTGTGAATCTGTTTCTGCCCATTGTCTCTTCTCCTATTGTTTGGCACCACCAAAAAGAGCCTGGCTCCAAACTCCTGACACCCACTCTTAGATATTTGTACGCGTTAACGAAGTCCCTTCTCAGTCATCTCTTCTCAAGGCTGAACGGGCCCAGCTCTCTCAGCCTTTCCTCATAAGAAATGCTCCACTCCCTTAATCATCTTTATTGCCCTTTGCTGGACCTGCTCCAGGACCTCCATGTCTCTCTTGTGCTGAGGAGCTCAGAACTGACAGCACTCCATGTGTGGTCTCACCAGGGCTGAGGAGAGGGGCAGGATCACCTCCCTCAACCTGCTGGCAATGTCATTCCTAATGCAGCCCAGGACACCTTTGGCCTTTTTGGCCACCAGGGTGCTGCTGGCTCATGGACAGATGCTGCCCACCAGGACCCCCAGGTCCTTTTCTGCACAGCTGCTGCTTTTATCTTGTGACAGGTGTGTATTGGTTGACATCACACTTGAAGGATACTGAGAAGATGAACTGTTAACTTTCTTAACAAGTTTTGTTTAACTGTGAGTACAATAAAACTCCCTTTTTTATCTTTGAGAACTTCCAGAAAGAAACAAGTTGATGCCTTCATTTTCTGTGTATAGGACAGGCTCCCGTTCAGCAATTTAAATTAAAAACCTACCCAAAGGGCACCTGCTTCTAAATATTGTACAATTTGATACTGGAAACAGTCAGCAGATTTAGAAAAAAAAATATAATTTAACTTTTTTAATCTCTATCTTATTTTATCTCAGTCCTTCCACAGTGTTTTGTTGTCTCAGTAATGTACACAATTCTCTCAAAGTCCAGTGTGTAACTGTATGCTACAGCAACAAAACTCAGATCAGGTGATGAGAAGATGTTAGATCTTGTTTCTAATTCAAGAGCAGAAAGCTGACCTATGCAGTTCATTGGACCTCCTGGAGGAGAGTAGCAAGTGATAGGAAAGTTTCCAAATGGTACCTCTGGGAATACTGAGAGCCATCAAGAAGAATACAAACAGCTGGGAGTTCAATTTATGCCATTCAATTTCCAGTCATTAATATAGTTTAGTCTACAAAAGTAGGACAAACATTCTTATTATGGTTTTTATAGGGGAATATTATATATAAAGGCCTGAGCTGATGTTTGGGTGTTTTTTTTTTTTTTTTTTTTTCTTTTGAATGGATACAAAAGGCTTCCAAACCTAAGATTTCACAGAAAACATGGAGTATTTGCGGCATGGGTCCTTTACTACTTTTTACTCTTAAATTACAGTTCAATGACCTATAATGGAGCCAGCATGGAGTCAGATCCCTCCAGAAGCAGAAGGAATGTGTCAGAGAGAGAATGCCCTCTGCTTTGGGGTCTCATGGATTTTGTGGATGAGCTGGGGCCATGGTGGGAGTCCCTGTGCTGCATGGGCATGCAGCTCCAACAGTCTCTTTTCCACCATTTCTGAGTTTTTACAAGTCATACACACAAAGTAAAGATGCTTCCCCTGTCTAAATAGAAAGAAACATATTTATTGAATCTGTCATTGCTGGTATATTCAGTCATGTGTTTAATCAGGTTCTTACTTCTATCTTGCTGTTTTTCAGCCCAACTGAAGCAGCAGAAAGCATTCATCATGTACAGAAAAATGTGTAATTGATGCCTGATGGATTGGTCTCTCACCATTCTTCTCAAAGTGACAGTTTATTATGTTGCCTTTTGCATTCTCTCCTGCACATACGTTCCTCCTGTATTTCTCTCTCCTGTATACATGCACTTAGCTAAAACCAGATGACAAGTATATATACTGGATGTCTAAAGGAGTTTATTTCTATGTATGATGCAATTTTCCCCATCAAGTGAGGACATTAAAACAAATTAGAACATTGCTTAATGTGGTGTAAAATTATTGCCATATGAGCAGTCAATTAACAAGATAAAATTCGCAATAATACCTTAAAGGTGAAATGTGAGAGCTTTTAATAAAAAGGAAAATGTGGAAAAAAATCAAAAATCCTTCCTGGTCCTCAAATCATTATCAAAGTATACAGGCAAACAAACAACCATGACAAGTACATTTTATTATATGTGCCTTAAAGGTCTCTTCCTTCATTACTGCTTTCTAAAGGCTTAATTGAATGTCCATCCTCATTAAATCTGATGAAGTTTATGCAGGGAAGGTGATTCCAGAAGGGTAGACCCAGAGGAATACCCCATACTAGGTGCAAAATTTACCTCTTGCCTTTGGGTACTAGAAATTACCTCCTTTTTCTTACCTTGTGCTAGGGACAAAGACATTTCTGGCTCCAGAATGAGACTGAGGGCTCCAAATTCAGAGATGCAGGCAACACAGGTGACAAGATGCCAGTTCTCCCAGGAACCATGACAGTCACCCTCTTCCCTTCAGTGTGAGGGAAGTGCAGATGCTCCCCATCACTTACTGCTGAATGTCTCTAAGGTGACCAAGGTCTGGCAAGGTCTAGCAAGCCTGAAGTCATGCTGCTAGCAGTGCCTTCCTTATTGGTGTGTTGGCATTTTCATATTAAATACAACTCATACCATAGTTGCAAGGAAAATTGCTGCCTGGGAGCTTGAATTTAATGTAATCTGAGCAATCTGGCAGGTTTTGTCTAAACATATGTAACATACTAAGCTTACACATGAACCACACTGATATGATTTTAACTATCTTCTGGATGTGTATAAAGTCTGTTTTCAGAAATATCAGGTTGGCCTAATGCCTTCTAGAATGTGACCTTAAAATTTACTATCTTATATTCTTAACTCTTTGTTTGAGCACTGTTTCCTTTCAAAGAGAGAGGCAGTGTATTGCTTGGGGACATTTACAAAGATGGTCCAAGGGGCGTGCTCAGAGCCTGAGCATGGTGTGTGGTCCTCCCTCACAACAGCTGTACAGATGAGACTCTCTCTGACTTAGGACAGTATTTACCAAAAGTCCACATAGGAAAAAAAAAACAAACTGGGGAGAGGATTCATTGCTTTGATTTTGATTCCTGTGGTATTGAATACGATCTCAGGTGAAACTGTACCTGAGTCAGCAGTGTATTTTTCAGTCTGAGTTGTCCTCTTGCTTTCCCAAGGATTCAGAATTTTAAATGTTGTGAGTCCTAGCCTCAAAATATCCTGCATACAGAAGACAGGGAATTTCCATGATTCAATTCCATTTGGAAGCCCAGTATTTTTTCCTAAATCAAAGCACATTTCTTAAAACACATTTTAGGATCTGTAAAAAAAAGGTATTTGTTCTGTGGTGGTTTGTTCATATATGTGTATTAAGACCTTTTTTCCTTGTAGGGGAATAGAATATAGGTAAATAAGGGTAGTATAGAAAGTAATCTTACCTCCTAAAGAGTTGCAGCTGGGTTAATTACTAAAGATTAGGAGCAGGCCTGGTGTTAACAAGCTGCAGCTGTAGCCAATCAGGAGAGTGTTATAAAAGAGTGGATTGGTTGGTCGAGGGATTGGGAGTTAGTTGGCTGCTGTGAGGACAAGGAAGAGTCGGTGCCTAGAGGAACTACCTACAAGAAACATCAAGGAGTCACGGAACTCTGGCAATATGGAACCCTTGCAATGTAATGACAATAGAACTCTTGCACTATAATGACAACAGTTCCTGGTATATATTCCTCATACCAGTGTGCGTGTAAGTTTTTATTTAAAATTCTGTGTTGGTGCTGTTCTAAGGCAGGCTTTTGGTGTTCAGTGAAAATTTTGTTCTTTATGTATAAATTCAAATCCTAAAGGCAGCCTGCCTGATTAAGAATGCACTTAACTAAAAAAAGTAGCTTCTTTCCATTGTACAGAATAATTTTAGCAAATATTTACTGTGTAATGGATGTGCAGAAAAATTAATTGGTCAAAACTTTTGCTTCTCTCTTGTCTGTTTGCCATTAATGTTAATGGCAACCACAATTCCAGTTTATGGTGGAAGTTGTACAGAAATATAAAGAAACAGTCTGTGCTTGAGGAAGCTTAAAGACTAAAGGATTCATGTAGAAATGAGGAAACATGGAGCTCAACAAATTGAAAGCAAATCAACAGTAAACTTTGATTTGTATCTTACTGGACTTAAAATTTAGAGGCACTTACTGACACTGTTTCTGTCCAAGCTCCAGTGATGAGAGAAAAATCAGTTATAGTAGTAGTAAATGTGTTTAAAGGCATAAGTGTAAAGAGTCTGTTACAAAACAGATAGATTTGTTTTGATACTGATAATAATTTTTAGATTATTATGTTGACTTTCCTTTGCAAATGAGTTTGCAAATTAAAAATATATTACCTTGGTTGACAAGCAAAGTGCTTCCTGAGCACAAGACTTGAAGCCAGTAATGTATGGTTACTATACCTCTTTGACCTGTACAGGTAATCTGTTAAGAGAGAGATTTTGATTGCAAGACACCAGCTGTGCATATTTATTTATTTAATATTTGGGTTTTTTTAGCATATCCCCCACTGTGGCATCATGAGGCTGTGGAGTTGTGCACTCATATAAACCTATTTGCAGACATTACTGTTTGTGGAGTGCACAGTTTGGTGTAGTATGCTTGTCTTTGCAGATGTCTTTGTCTGAAGGATTTGATTGAATGAGTTGTCATATCAGGAAATTCAGTAAGTCAATTTGTTACACTGATATTCCTGTAAAATACATGAGTACTGAGCCAAGAGCTGCTGTCTTCCAAGAGGTGTTTCAATGGTTCTGTCTGACAAATCAGATTGAATTGCATTCAGTTAAGTGCTGTTTCTTGAATTTCCTTTTGCTCTGACTTTAGCTAGACTATGAAGGCAGAGTTGTACAAAATCCTGTCACGAACCTCATGGCTTGAAGTGTGAGGAAATGGAAAGGAAAGAGACAGAGAGGAATTTACTTGACAGTTACCCATTATGCAACCTTTAGTCTTGTCTCTCTGTGGAGACTGTACATGGCAGAAGTCTGAAGAAAACTGCTCCACAAACAGTAGGAATAATTAAAATGTCACCTGTGCAAAATTATGACTAGCAACAGCAGTGCCTATTGAAATATTCTTAATTAGTGCCAGGCATGTGGCAATTTCATTTTTTTTTTCTGCTGTAAACACCACCATATCTGAACTGTTAGTAGAAGCAGCAGGAAGCTGTACCATCTTATAGGCACACAGTTTGTGGTAATTGGGAGTGGGATTGTGGCTGAGCCTCATCCCAATGGGCTGCAGCTGTGCAGGACAGGTGAACAGCATTGAAGGTAATGAGACACAGAGTGCTGAGGTGTGCTGACCAATCACAGAAAGAGGGGAGAGAGGGCACACAGGTGTAATGAATGTGGGATGACAAGTATAAAAGGTTGTACTGGAGATCAATAAAGAGCTGCAGATGCTTGAAGCCCTCTTTGGTGTTGATTGTGCCTCCACTGTCATCCCAACAGTACCATGTTAGCTTAAATGAAGAGATCAAATTGTATCTGTCGTTTGTTCATGTATGAAATGGACTTTATATGTTGTTGTGTTATCAGTACATACTGTGAGGGACTGGTGTGCAGAAGAGTACTGGAAGGTATGTTCATTGCATCTCAATCAGCATCTAATGGATAATATGTGTCCTGGGGAGGGCATTGTTTTAAGGCTTGCTGGCCTGTGGGTCTTGGCCCAGAAGTGGGAAGAAAAATAATTTACAAATCATCTGAAGAGCATAAAACTGCTTTTTGTGTCTGCCATCAGCCCTTGTGATCCGTACTTGTTCTTTGACATTGACATCTGAAATGCAGTTTTGCAAAGAGGATATAGGCTTTGGTAATCCAGAAGTTAATTTTTGCCTTCCTCATTGAGTGAAATTGCTTCTGAAATTAAGTATACTGCTTCAGGATATTCAGTGTTTTATATAATATAGGTAATTTTGTTGATAGCTTTTTAAGATCAGCAGGTACTTGAATGGAAGAATATATTTGACTTGTGCTATTAATCACTTTATGACCTTAAGTCTAAAATTATTAGTTATGATTAGGAGGAATTCTGCTCATGATGCATGAAGTCTTGGTCACCTCAGTTATTGTTTAGACCTGGGTCACTTTCTGCCTGGAATAATTCACCCTCTCTTGGGCCTAATCCAAAAAAAAATTAATACAGTTAACTTGCAGGTTTTCTTTATTTTTTTTTACCTTAGGTAAATAATTAAATCTGATTAGGAATTTTATGCTATGGATACTTTGGAATGAGAAGATTGCATTGCTCAAACTGTTGTCTTCCAGCAAATACAAGCCACAGTTGCTCTTGTGAGGCTACACATGGAATGAATTGTGATGAGGTGGTCTCTTGGGGCGTGGGAGATGCTGTCAAAACGTTGGCTAGAGTTAATCAGAGTGGAAGGTTGTGCTGTGGTCTTCTCTATCTTGGGAAAGTACCCCGAACATAGAACCAGTTATTTTACTTATGGGAGGATGAAAAAGTTGCTTGGTAGAATAAATCTTCCCCCCCACCCCTCCCCAGTTTAATGTATATTTTTTTAAAGTCTTTTTCCTTTCCTTAAATAGATGTAATGTCTGTCAGATTTTCATGGGCTAGGGCTTTGCATTTGAGTTCATCTTTTCACCAGTTTTTGCATTTTAGAACCATCATTTCTGTATTTAGAACTATGTTTTTACCATTGTGTCCTTAACCCTTTATATATGTATCACATGCCACTGAAAAAGCTGTACACTTATTTAGTTATGATGCTGGTAGACTTTAGCTCATCAGGCAGGCCTTCCTCCTGGTTTTATTTCTGAATGGCTTTCAGAAGAATGCTGTTTTCTTAAGTAAGGAAATTGAACATGTTGTAAGCATGTTGAAAGTATCTTATCTGACTGAGAGAAAAACAATATTCTCAGAGGCTGTTGATAAAATGTAAACAGCTAGCTCCTGTAAGTGGGAAAAATCCTTTTAAGAGCACTAAACCAGTTTATGCCAGCAGAATTTCTGATGTAACATAATTTTTTCTGTTTATACATTTCTCCTCATCGTAGAAGGATGTGGAGTAACCAAGCCTGAATATTTGATGCTGTGTAAGTGGACTTGCAAGGGTTTTCTCAGTGGTTACTTACTTTTCCTGCACTCTGCTTTTCAGTGCAGAAAGATCATTTTTGCAAGGTAAAATACTGTTTTGACCTTGTATACCTGTCTAATTTCTCCCCTCTTCATTGAGGTTTCCAGCAGGGCTGCCAGGTGTGGATTAGATTTTCTTCCATTATCAGGAATAAAGCAAGCATTGTTACATCAGTAACAGATCATCAGACAGCTTCCCTGTAGAAGATATTCTGGGCTTTTACTGTCTTCTGCCACTGCACTCTAGTGACCCAAAAGCAAAATAGTTTGTTTTGCTATAAAGCCATTCAGTGTTTTCCCTTTGCTTGTCAGCTCAGGTGGATGAAATCATGGGCCACACTTAGAGCTTATGGGCCACACTTAGGGCTTATCAGTATTGCCCAGGTGGTTGCCCACAGCCAGCTGTTCCTTGTACAACTGCAGTGGGACAGCTTTCACAGGGGTGCTGTGTGAGGGGGATGTCTGTCGGTCTTGTGTGCTGCTCCATGGGCGGTGAGGCTGGCAGGGGAATTGCCCTGCTCCCTTGGCCCAGCTACCCAGGCACCCAAAACAAAGAAGGAGGCTTCCTAAAGGAGTCTCCCCAGGAGGAGTTTGAAAAAATATTTTTATGTTTGAATGGTTGTTGGAGCAATAAGAATGCAGCAAGGTCAGGGACTGTGCTGGGAGCAGCAAAGTCACAGGTGCCTCCCCAGTGAATCTGAGCTGTGCTTAAGTTGGATGGGCAGTGGAGCTTTTGATTAAGTCTTTCTTGTGGAATTGTTTTCTAATTAAGCTTAAGGCAGGTGCCTGAGTACAGCTAATACCTCATTTTCAATTCCTCTGGTAGCAGAGCCTCTGGAGGAGATCAGAGGAAAATGTGACTTCTTACACCATTGGTTTTCATTGGCACCCCTCACCTATAGAAACACAGTATATTGCCCTCCTCTACCCTCTGAGCCTAGTGTAAATCTTTACTGTTTCTCTTCTCTTTTTTCACAATATCTTTCTGATTTCTGCTGTGGTGCTGTCAGGTTCACTGAAGTACTGTGAATGAAGGTGCTTTGTGGTTGGCTGTTCCATTACCTTGAATAGATTTTGGCATGAATGTCCTATGTCTCCTGTATTTATTGGTATTTCCTTCTTTCATTTGCCTGGGTCTCCTTATGACTTTTCTTATCTATCTTCTGTCATTCTTCCCAGTTGCTTCAGTATTTTGCTGAATTTCTGCTTCCTTCTGTCCTTCCTCTTTCAGAATATACTTTAATGGAACTGTGACCAAGAAAGAGTTTTAGAAAGAATAAATGGAGTTATTTGCCCTTTTTACATTGCCCTTTTACACTTAATTGTCTCCTTGTTTACTTTTTCTCTTTTCAGATTTAGAATTAATGGTTTTTCATGCTTGCTTTCCTTTCTTTTTACTCACAGGAGTTATTTATTTGAAAACAGTTTAGAAAAATAGATATTTCTAATTGTTGCAAGAGGCAGGTAGTTGCCTGTCTTACTCTGCATATGATAGTTTTGGCCTGGGAAATCTGTCTTAGGGCTGAAGTAGGTCTGTCATCTAGAGCACATAATAGCAGGTCTTAGATGCTTCTATTACTCCTGTGTTTCCCCTAGAAGCTGTTCAGAAACCTTGGTAGTCAAAATTGTTTACTCGTGGTTCTTAGGGTTTTAAAAACAAATACATTTTACTTGCTTTTAGCCTTTTAGCTGGAGCATACTCTCCTTCTTAGTCTGCCCAATTACTTGGTTTCTTTTAAAGACAGTTTTATCCTGTTTACATATTGAAGATTGTTTCTCTTGTTGTTGGCATCACCTCTGAAGTTTTGTTTCCATTGTAGATGGCATTTCATTTGATGTCCTGTTGCTCTCTGCTCTGAAATACTGGGAGCAGTCCTCTCTGCTCCTAAAGACATTCAGAGATTTTTTTTTTATTCCCCTTATTGAGCCTTTAAATAACACTTTCTCTCCAGTCCATGCAGTTTAGCTGATCAATAGTGTGGCACAATAGCTATAAGAAAACCACATGCTAGAAATGGTTTGTCCAGCCTGCTCTCCAGATTTTTACATATAACCTCTTCTCAAATAATCCACAAACCACTGACACAGTATTCATGGGAGAAAATCCAATTGACTCCATTTCTTCTGCATCACTAACAGACTAAGCATGCACAATATTTATTTAGATCAAACAGCATGTTTTATAACAAAACCAAACACTGGTGTCCTCTACAGAGCAATGACAACAGTGCTTCAGAACATACAGATTTCCCCCTTTGTATGCAGGGTGGAATTCTAATCTGTTCTCAAATCAGCCACTTTCAATCATGAAGGGTTTGCTTACTAAGTATATTTTCAGTGCAGTAGTAATGTATGTATTGTCAACATAGCCCTGAATGATAAAGCCTTTTAAATTTTGAAAATGCAGCCTTTGTTTAGCAGTGTATTCATCACCAGGTTTTAAAGATGTGGTGCTATGAAATGAACCATTTTAAGGCAAATATGCTCCCTGAAAATCACTTCCAATTCAGTTTTATGTGCAAGGTGAGAGCCTTCCAAAAGACTGAATCAAATTAATTAGCTCTAGCTATGTAGCACTGCTGCTGCCTCACTGAACTGAGAGCTGAACTGAAAGGCATGTCAGACTCCACAGTGCTTTTACATTATTCTGCACCTCTGGGGAAGTCTCTAGGGTCAAACCCAAAGAATATCTCTGCTGCCAAAGGGAAAAAAATGGGCAGAACTTTGTTTTCTGAAAGTTCCTAATGTCATTTTGCGCTTTGACCCAAAAAATGAGGATTATTGGCAAGTTGTAAAGGATTACAGACTTGGATATATTATGCTGCAGATTGAACATTGTTAGATGTTAAATAATAACTACCCTTATGCAGCTAATAAGCAAAGTTGTGGTAATCAGGACACTGTTTGGGCCAGACTCTTGCTAAGGTTCTTCCAAAAGCTGCTTCTATCAGATTAAATGAATGGCCCCTGCCTACCCAGTGCTGCTTGTTTGGTGCTAGCTGCCTTCAGAACTGCTGTAGCACTGTCTGCATGGGAAGAAATCTCACCTGCAAATACTACACATGCAGTTGGTGCACCTGCCAGTGCCAATTTGCAGGTTAAAATGCCTTCTCAACCAGCACAAATATTAGTGACCTGTGAAAAGAAAAGGTTGTGAGATGTAAGTCACTTGAGGTGCCAACAGCCACGCAGTTTCAGTAAGAAGGAACAAGACGATGCAAAATTCAAAGTTGAAGAATTACTTATAATGAACTTTTGAAAGAGATGTACATATTTCTTGCTGTGCATGTGTATAGAGACAAATACCTAAATCCTAATGCATTCAGAGTTTGTGTGCTGTGGTTGATTTTGGCCATCCCACAAGTCCTAAAGGACAAATACAATTTTTCTTTGACATTTGCTTCTGTGCTTAGATATGGAAGAGAATTAATTTTTTTAGGCGTTTTTCCTTTTCTGCACTTTTTGTGTGGTTACAATACAGATGGGGAAAAAAAGGAGAAAGAAAAATAGACTAGAATTATGTACCAGTCTCATTCATGAAGGTGCTATGCAGTTCTGAGGGAAACAATTTTGGCCATGATTATGTGGCTGAATATTTTTCAGTGGGGAAAAAATACACCTGACCTGTACTTTTGTGAGGTTTTTTTTTAATAAAGGAGAACAGAATATCTCTAGAAGAGTCTAATATCCTAAATATTTAAAATTGCTTCGTGAAGTACAGAATCCAAGCAAAAAAGAGAGCTGCACTGTAAAGTAGAGGCTGGATCATGAACAGAGGGGTAAAACCACAAAGATGATGCAGGGACATTTACTTTGGCCAGAACAGTTTCTGTAGGGCAGATGGAGAGGTTTTTACCAAGGCCTTCAGTGGCAATGATTTTACACCGAAAGAGGGCAGATTTAGATTAGGCACTGGACAAAATTTGTCACAGTAAGGGTGGGCAGACACTGGAACAGTCTGCCCAAGTGGATTCTTCATCCCTGGATGGAGGCCAGACTGGAAGGGGCTTTGAGCAGCCTGCTGTAGTAAAAGATGTCAATGTCCCTGGCAGGTGGGTTGGAATAGATGATCTTAAAGGTCCCTTCCAACCAAAGTAATTTTGTGGTTCTCATGTTCTATGTACACCAGTTGTTGATTTCATCAGGGGCACTGAAGGAACAGAGGGACATAGAAGAAAGCTCATAGTGCTAGAGCACTGTATTGAAAAGCTCCCTTACAGCACCTAAATACTGAAGGACAATAATAATCAAAAGATGAAGATATGAAACAGAGCCATACATCAGAAGATCTTACTAAGACTTTCCTTCCTCTTTACCTGAGTAAAACTAGAATTGCTGGACCACCTGGAGAGAAACTGAGAATGTTATAAATTTTTTTTTAAGTCAAAAAGAAAGAAGACTTAATGACAGACTAAAATTGATGGCAGTTCTGAAAATTTGTTCCAGTGGCACTTACTTTTGAATAAAACCTAGCAATCAGTTAATACTTTTTCCCCCCTTTTTTAAAGCATCTTATCATAATAAAGACCAAGATGATAAAACAGAAGAGATTATGCCATCTCTACAGTCATTGGGCCCTCACAGGTTTTTCTGGAACAGGGAATTAGCAGCCTGTCAACAGATAGATAATTGCTGTATTGCTTTCAGAGTCAGTTAAATAATAAGAGCTACCTTACTGGCAGACACCTTAAACTCCATTTGCCAGGAGATCTGTAAAATGTCTTCAAAAGACAAGTCTAAAATCCATAAACCTAGTACAAATGTTGTTTGTACACATACAGTTTCCCAGTGCCCTTCTCCCAGCTGCAGTGTCCTGTGTTACAGTTGGTAATTGCCTCTCTCTTTTCTCCCTGTCCCACAGGGACAAGCAAGCTTTTCATCTGTCTCCTTGCCCTGCTTCACAGATGCTAGCCATACTCTTCTTGCAATCAGTTATCTAAATGATTAACATAATTAGGTTAAACTCAGTGAAATTGTTCCTAAATTGTATTTAGCTTGAGGGTTGTTTTGGCTTGGAAGTGGAGCTGGTATTTCCAAACCTCTGTTTGTCTAATTTTTTGTTTTGAGTTTAGGTAGAATTATATCATTTGTTTTTCTTTGATTTCATGTTTTTTTTTTTATAGATTATAGCTTTAGATCACTGTAACTAATTTTGTGGATCCTCAAAATCAGAGGTAGTGACTTACTTAAAAGAACAAAGTCCTTTTTCTCTGAGCAGTGCATGGAGTTATTGATGAGATTAAGTTTCTAAAAACTGATCAGCAGTATAGCATCTCAGCCAATGCAAGCAAGTGCTGCTGTCTTTAGAAATAGCAATCATTTTTTGTGAACATGTTTTTGTATTTCTTTATGGCCAGAGAATAGAGAGAGAACATGTTTTTTCAAGTCTGTGGTTGAATAAAATAGTTGCTTCTCCTAGCTGAACTGGCTGTTTGATGAAGAAGTGCAAACAACATGAATTTGTGAACAGTGGCATTGGTAAACAACCTGCCCCTTTTTGCCTCTCCTGTTGACACAGATTTAGATTAGCCTAGTTGTCCCTATTTTTCATGATCACCTGTCTGTCAGATATGTTTCTGCTCCAGAAGTACTACAGTGATTCAGTAAATTGTAGTAATGCTGTATTAGAAACTGAACAGGGCTGTACTGAGCCCTGACCTGACATTCTGGTGATTTAAATAGAAATAGCATCAAACTCTTGTGATTGTGCTAGTGTAACATAAACTGACTTTTCTACAGGTTATGCAATACCAAAGCCATCTATGGAACAGAATTTTTTGCTAGTGTAGCTATGGCATATGCATAAGCTGTGTAGATAGATGACTCGTTGCACTGATGGAGCAAAGTATTTTTAATTGCAAAATTAATTACAAGAACAGTGTGTTGCATTTAATTTCATTGTGTAAGATTGCTGAGTATGAGCAACCACATGGGAGAACATGGAATAGGATAGGAGTGAAAAAAAAGAGGAACAGGAGAAAAAAATGTGGTGGCAATTTGGGCTTGCTTCCTACTATTCAATCACTACTTCCAAATATGGGTGAGCTTTTTTTTTTGGTTTGGTTTTGGGTTTTTTTTTTTTTTTTGTGTGTGTTGTTGTTGTTTTTTTTGCTGTTTGGGTCTTTTTTTGTTGGCATGTGAATGACACTGCTAATTGTCTTGGCTGCCTGCTCAGTCGGGCTGGGCTTGTCTCCCCACTGTTTGGTGTTACTGTGCAGAAGTTGCATTCATTTATTTGCGGTCATTTGGGGCACAACACATCTTCCAGATGATTCTTCATGCCACAGGTGTTGAAGTGTCTCCTTTTGTTTAACAAGACAAAACTGAATTCTGATGAAAATGTTAATGTATTGGAAAATGACTCCAAATGGAGTAAAACTGCATTTTGCTAGCTAATTAAATGTATTTTTCCTCCTTTAACATAAACGTATAATCTTTTAGAGAGCCTGGTATTGCTTTTCATTCAAGGCCTTTGGGGGATGTATTTGCACTCACTATCTTATTTTCTCTCCGTTCAAGAGTTTGTTTCAAATGCAGACCAGTGTTCTCTATCTCAAGGATTCCTGCTCTTCTCTTTTTGTTGACTGGTTTCTTTGTGTTGAGGACTCTTGCTTTCCTTTGCAAGGTGTAGTACTTTTGTACAATAAATCTTCTTTGTTTCCTTGCACCATTGGAACATTTAATCTAAGTTAAATCAGTCAGCAGTAAAACCATTTGAGTTTTACCTCATTCTAAGTTCTTGTGTTGGAGGAATTCTGCAGTGTTCAACGTTTTTGTTACATCTGTAATAACTTACCATGAGTTTTGATTTCACCTTATAGCTATTTACTTGGAGAAATAAGAACACTGTGTTAGAGGTCCATTGAGAGACTTGGAACTGCTTCTAAGGTATGAGATCTTCTATATCACCTGTTATAAAAATGGGTGGCTTTTGGCAATGTTATTGCTGGAGCTTTTAGATAGCTCTGCTGTTAAAATAATTGCTACTTCTAGTATTTCCTTTAAGATTACCAAAGCATCTAATACTTTATTCCATTCCGGTTTTGGGGTATTCAGGTTTAGAGATCCTGACGGGAAAAAGAAAACAAGACTGTGTGGGAATTTTCCCCCTCTTTTGTAACTATGACACAGTAATTAATGTAGCTGTGCATGACTTGCTGTTTTAATTAGTGTCCTGTTCCCATACATGTAATGAGTGTAGATGGAAAGAATTCTGGCCTTGCTATTATCATATACATTAGGCTGAATACTTCTCTGAAGTCAGCTTAAGATTTGGGCCTTTTGAGGTTTTAAAAAAAGGAATATTTACTTGGGGCAGTGGTCAATTGAAGCAGACTAGTATTTTTAACAGGGTGAAGCACCACCTTTATTGCCATTTGGAGCTTTTTATAACACCACTATCTATCTGTTAAAGACCACCCTCTGATCAGCTGTGCAGTATCAAGCATGATTGCCAAATTAACACCAGCCTGACCACAGCAATACTGCTTGTGTGTGTGTAATAATTTGTGTTGGAAGTAAAAATAAGGAAGCTGTCATGAGACTAACAGGGTTTAGTTTGTTAACCAGTAGAATCACAGGGTTTGTGCCATTGGGGCCTAAAAACCAGTTCTTAAGAAAAGATGACCAGTGCAAGGGTTTTTATAATTTAAAAATTGGGTTTATCTGTGCTACCATATTGAAAGTCCCAGTGAAAGTATAGACTATGTTCTTCTTAATCATCCAGATTGTGCTGGACTTTGGATAAGGAATACAACAGGCTTTAAATCCTAGTCACTTTTTTTTAATGCAGGTGCCTTTTTGCCCTGACTTGAGACATCAGATTTAATTTCTTCTTGTGGGTTTTGAACTGGATAGAGGTCAAAAACTGGGGAAAAGGAAGAGGCACAGAGCAGAACAAAATAAGCAGAGATGTCTCAAAGAAGTGGTGGATGGATTTCAGTAGCAGCAGTTGTGACTGTAGGACCTTTTGTGGGGAAGATGGCAGCTGTATGTGCAACAGGGTATATCAATGCCAAAGAACTCTTGTATCAAAAACTCAAGAGATTAAAGTACATGAGCACTAGGTAGCAGTTAGTATCCATGTGGTAGTCCTGTTCTTTTCTATGACTTTGGCACTTCTAGTACTTTGCCATTCCATTCCTCAAGAACCGCTGGATAGCTTTTAGTCACACTGGCTTGCTCAGCATTGGAGAGCCCTTGCAGCTAGTTGTGAAAAACCAGAGATTAAATATGAAATGTAGGACTCTAATTCTTCTTTAAATCTAGTTAAAGCTTTTTGGATAGCATGTGAGTAAAAATATCCAGTGTTTGGCACTCTGTCTGAGCAATGTCTTGAACATTTAAAGAATAATCATGTACACTTCAATACTGGGAAATAACAATATAAGTGTCATACCCAGGCAGATTGTGTAAATCAATGAAAAAGCCACAGATAGAGTTGCTGCCCCTTGCTCCTCCTCCTGTCTTGGAACACCACCTGTAGTTTCCAGGAAAAGCGGAAAAGCAGAAAAGGTACCAAAGAAAAGCTGAGCAGGGCTGCCAGTCCTGGCAGAAGTCAGTGGAGAGAGTAGAGAAAAGATAAAGGACCACCTCTTACTTAAGCTCAAGGGCTGATACTGTGAAATAATATTTATATGCTGAGATCTGTGAAGCTGTGGCTGTTTTTAAGGGGGGCCCGGCTGAAGGGATTTAGACCAGCCACCTTCAGTTACACCGGCACTCCCCTGGCACGAAGCCAGTGGCATGTGCCGACCGTGGGTGGGGTGAGAGGAAACAGTCACCGATATTGAAGCAACCACGCCGCAGGAGTGAAGAAAAGAGACGGCCCTCCTCTGCTGGGTGAATTAACTTGGTTTAATCCAGGGTAGGGGAAGTGCAGGGTGGCCACCCAAAGGTGGCGAGCGGAGGAGGAGCCCCGGAGGAGCCCCGGGCCCCTCCGGGGACCAGGTTTTACAGGGAAGGGGGTGGGTACACAAGAAACCAATCACAGAACGAAAATTTGCATACATTGAAGACTGATGGGTGGTGTGGATCAATGGGGATAGGTCAGGGGAGGAGCCCAGGCCTACCAGCCAATCACTCGACACCCTAGCTGGAAGATTCTGGAACTTGGGGCGGGGTGCCGGTGATTGGCAGAAGGCCTGGGGCGGGGATACAAGGACAAATAAGGGATAATGAGGGAAAATGAGGAGGGGAAAACCGTGATTGACATAACTGGGGGTTTGAGCCAGACCAACTTGCCAAGCTAGGAGAGGGGGGAACGGAACAAACCAAACACAAACCACAACAGATCTGTAGGTTGCTTTAGGTCTAGTGACATGGGACAGGTATCAATTAGAGAAAATTTCCATAACATATTTAAGAGAATGCTTTGCTGCTCTCATTTTTTTTCTTTCACTTGAAAATTCTCCAATAATTTTAATTAAGCTTGTCTTGGACTCATGACCAGAATCAATGTGATTGCCCCTCCAATTTAATAGCTAGCTTTGCTCATCAAGGAATTTTTCCCAGGTGTAACATGCTCTAGTTAAGAAGTTTAATTTTAAGCTGTTCAACTACTAGTTCCTAGAATGACTTCAAAATGCCTTCATAATACAGAACTAGGGCATGAATGAGTACAATTTTTCCAAATTAGTAAGTGCATATTCTCAATTTGCTGTGAATGCTTTATGCTTCCAGAAAAAGCAGGTACTTTGAGTGTTTTTCACTAGGAACCTAGTATTTAAAGCTTGTTTTATATGCCAGTTTAAGAGAAAGGGAAAAAGGGGCACTTGCTAAATGCTTACTTGTAAATTTGAATAATCATTGTAATTTTTGTTATAACCATTTGAGAGATCTACTTATTGTTTCTGGAATCACCATTACAGGCTTTAATCTTGCATAGTAGTTAGAATAATCCTGCCAAAGGAACCATTCTGGGTTGTTAGTTAAACCAAATTGCAGATGCTTGAATGCTGAAAAAAAGCTTCTTTTCTAACAGATTTTTCAGTTTCCTTTGTAAGGGATTTTTGATTCCCTGTGGATGTTTCTGCTAGGACTCAGAACCTGATCTCTCTTTCTGTAGAGTCTCATCCTTCCTATAGCAGGAAGTAGCATCTAATTCCACTGACTTTCAATAGTTTGCTTTGCTTTGTTGCTTGGTGAATTTCAGGCAGTGACCCGTAGTATGGGCTCATGTCCTTCATGTCTGATTAAATTTAGCTAAGAGACAAAAGATCCAGTAGCTGTGCAGATAGTCAACAACTGTGTAATGGAGGGCAGCATGCTAATAAAGACCTTTTGCAAGGAGTATTCAGTTCTTTTCAATATGTGGTTATTAATTTCCTTGTGGGAATTCTCAAGAGCACTTATCTGCCTTGTGAGTGCCTTAAAAATATTAACTGATTTCTTTTGACAAACCTTTAGTAGGCATTATTTTCCATTTTTTTTTTCTGTTGGAAATTTCTTGTTATTTAAATAATATGCAACCTATGAGTTTTTCATCTGAATACCAAACATTGAAAGTGTTAAGTCATGACCTTGAAAAATTTACATTGTTACTTCCAAGAATATCCTTTAATTCAAGTGCTTTTAATGTTCTGAGTATTGCCTTTAACATTCTTTTTTAACATACAGTGATTTGAAGCTTCTTATGCTCACGGACTGAAAATTTGAATATTGTTTCATATGTATAGTTTAATAGCACTGTGGAATAAGGAAGTGCAGTTATTCCCATTTCACAGACTGTTAAGGATCAGACTCCTGGCTAATGGATTTACATTGCTCTGGGATCTGATCTGGCATCTCTGCTTTGTAGTCCACTTCTGTACCCACTGTGCTACACTCTAACACCTAGCTCAAGTGCTTCAGCAAGAAAAGTCGAATCTTACTCACCTGTCGATGGGTAACCAGAGATCTAGTTAGATCTAGTTGTTACACTGCAATGAGAGATCTAGTTGTTCCAGATATAGTACAACTTATTACATTTAATGTGTGAGGTGGCTAAGTGCAAATTAAATTTAGTATTATGTACTTCCTTATTGCCATTGATTGCAGAGGGAGTCTTGTTTTCCTTTAGATTTAGCTGTGCTTAATACCTGAATTGCATCAGCAAGTAATCCAAAAACTGGCTTGCTTGTGAGGAGCACAGATTGACAGCCAGCCATGGGCTGGAACTATTAGTATGAGACCTTTGCCCTTGTCTTTTAGTACAGCTTTTGTTTAGTGTAAATACAAGGATTCTCTATATGAACAATGCAAAATAGGTCTGTCTAAATAAATGAGGAAGAAAGTAAATCCTCATGGCCCTGATATAGTTCTGCAGGCCCCAGAGGCTCTTTGATTAAGTCAAACTGGCACCTACCAATATTATCTTTTCATTTTACTCATTAATCTTCAGTACTGCTAACAATGAGACATATTTAATGTGTACATTAAGTCACTTGTAGCCCTTTATGTGTAGATTGCTGGCTCTTGTCCAGCTGCTGTAAAAGTGATTAAAATGTGTTATCATCTCATGGCTGCTCAGTGGCTGAGACAGTCCAAGTCCTCTGCCAGTATTTGAATGTCCACATCAGCTTGGCTAAAAGCAGTCTTCATCCGGTTTCCATGAAGTGCAGAGTCTGGTTCTAAAATGTGGAAACAGGTCAGGGATACTGCACACTTCAACTCCCATCCCTGTTCCATCCTGTGTCCACTCTGTGCCTGTGAGGAGCTCCTTGGTCTTCAAGACTACCAGTCAAGAAACTTCTGCAGGCTGAATGTTAGCTAATTATAATCCTTTGCAAATCAGGAAATACCTAAATTTTACCTTTTAATAGTCAGGAATGATATCTTAGTTAAATTTTGTTCTGGTCCCACTGATATGGAGGTTTTTTTAATTGTTTAGGATGCTCAGGGCTGCCTTGTGGAGTGTTCAGCATTCAGTCCCTCACTTGTGGGCTGCTGCTGTGAGATCAGAGAGCTGAGGCTGGCAAAGCTGGCTATTCATGCCTAGCATAGATCTTGGCTCCTGGCTCTTAGCAAAATTCCAGTTGAATCAAAGCTTCACAGCAGGGAGGCTGCAGGCACAAAGATGCTCCACTTAAATTGACAATTTTATGATTTGTAGATTAGCTACCATGAATATAGGAGTGAGGAAAATTATGGAGCTTTCAGAGAGGCTTGGCCATCTTAACAAAGAGAAAGGGCTTGATCAACTAGCTAATTGAAAATTCCTGAGTTTGTAGTTTTCATGATGAGAACCTGAGGATCTGGTTCTGAGCAGCTTTACTGTAATTACCTCTTCATCACCTTCTTAACTTTAAAGTGGCCAATAAATGGCCTTTTTTACATTGATTTTTATGTTAAAACTCAGTTCACTTAATTTTATTCTTCTTTGGCTCTTGTAAGTGCAGTAATAGTTTTGTTTCTGTATCTTTCTGCTATGAGTTTTATAATTTCTCTCTAACTTCCAGCTGAGGGCTAATGTGCAAAGGAATCATAGTAGTTCAGGTGGAAGAAACATATGTATGATCTGTCTGAATGCAGAAAGTATTAAGAATATGCATTATAAATACACTTTTTTCTAGAAGCCCATGAAATTGCTCAGCTGAAGTAAATTACTTTTTTCTTTGCAGTAGGAGTTATGAAGCAGTGTAGATTTTAGCACTCAATCTACTGTAGGATTAATTATAGTCCTAAACTCATCAGACTTTCAGAAAACAGAACCTGATCCCTGAAAAGAGTGAATTGCTCCAAAGAGAGTGCAATTTGAGTATGTTGGTAAGAGGTTGAAAAAGAAGAGCTTAGTCTTTCAGCATGTCACAGGATTAGGCTCTTTATTCCTATTAAGGATATGCATCTTGAAAAGTGAAAGTAAATTCAGATCTGGCATGGTTGGGAGCAGGTAATATATTCAGAAGTCTGTTGAAAGGCATGAAGCTTAGTTTAAAAATAATTTAGATTAAGTTTTATTAATAGAAAAAGTGTTGAAACACAACATTTGCAGAAACATTTTATGTTACATTAAAAAAGTTATTGAACCTCTTGATTATGCAAAGAAAAGCTCCAGTTTATAATATTCATTGAACCATTAAATGGAGTGCAGCAAGTGATTAAAATTAATAGGTCAGCATGAAGCCTGGGTGGATATTGAGGGAAAAGCCCAGGGTGACTTGTTGTCAAAATGCCATATCTATTTGTCAAGGTGAGTGGTTTTTTCAATAATAGTCTTCCTATTTGGGCTTTATTATGATTCATATGTGCTTATAATCTTTAAAGTGTTAGCTTAGACATAAATGGGAAACATGCATCTATCCTTTGTAATGATAGACCATGAAATATTTTCTAGTTAGCTGCCAAAAATTTTTATTTCTTCTTCATTTGTCATGTTTTCTTGGAATAACAGGTAAGGTGTAATATGTCAGTTATGTTTGCATTGACGACCTACACAGAGGTTTGCTAGCTTGAGAGCTGTAGAAGAGGTTGTAGAGCCAAAGCAGACATACAGAAGAAGTAGAGGAAACAGCCAAATGTGTGCTGCACTCAGTATAAATGAACAAAATGGAACAGTGTGATCGCAGTTCCCAATTCTATCTGAATGGACTGATGCTTTGAGAAATGAGAAATGCAAATGAGAAATATGTAACATCAGGCAGGAGGGTGTGGTGGGTTGCTGCTTTCTTCATTTATATATTTTGTTTCTGAGAAGAGTAGTGGAGTTCCTGAGTATGAAGAGTTTTTAATCCATTTCCTTCAGAATAAATAGCAGATATGTCTATTGGCTTGCACCGCGTTGTGCTGCTGAGTTCTTGTTGCACTTTGGTGCAACGCTAATGGAACACCTGAAGCACAGCAAGGAGCAGGCTGGGCCCCCAGTGAAGTGATTCTACTTTGCTGCAGGTTCTGATCCTAACTGCTGGTGAGTGCTTTGGAGTCCCAGCTCCCTTGCCTTTCTCATTTATTACAGTAGACAGCTTTCCTATTCCTATTATATCTTGTTGCAGCTAAGCCTTACATACATGATGTCAGTAACTCCTTTGCATTCCAGGAACTTTTGGTGTGACTAATACATATATTTTGAATTAAAATGAGAGAGCACTGGAGAGACTCTGAATGTTTTTATATCGTGTTCTAGGTTGGCAATCTGAAACGGCAATACATTGTAAAAAGCCTGACACAGTTTAATCCGTTAGTAACAAAAAAAAGCACACAGCTCCATATCTGGCTTTAACTGAATTCAAATGACAAGAGTGGATTCTTATCGCAGTTAAGCAAGTATGAGTCTGAAATAACTTTTCTGACAGTGTTATTGTGGATTTACACCAGCATAATGGAGAATTGAATATGGATTTTGAATTTAAATCCTTTCACCTCTCACTTAAATTTAAAAGTAATTTACCCTAGCCTTTTGCTATACCAGTTCTTAAGTCTGGGCAGCTGATGCTAAGTGCATGATCCTTCTGAGTGACAGAAAGAATACTATCAGGAAATTAGGCAAGGATGTTTAGAGATGTGGTTAGTACGAACTTAACTCATGTTGAAACCTTCTCTCAATGCACCTGCACTACACCTTAACTCCTGAGTCACCACAACATTCCTTCCTAATGCAGTGAACTTCTTTTGTTTCAAATCATGTGTATTGCATTCCACAAGAAACCAGGCTGTTGGTGTTAATGGGGGAGGATGGTGGTGGATTGATTATTGGTTTGACCTAATTAACTCCATGATGATTAAACAACAGTTAGTGGTAGAAATAGCTCACAAGTCTGTCTTTATTAAAGAAAGTAATTGGATTCAGATCCTGTAAAATGGTTCATCCTACCATTCAGATTCATGTTAGGACCCACTGTGGCCCTTACACAGTCTGTGATTCGGTCATTCTCTAACCTGAGATGCCACATTGTGCTGCTGGTGGGAGGTGGATGGGAATCTTGAGACACAAGTCCTGAAGTCTTCCTGTTCACCTAGAGGGATTTTTATAGCTGCAGAAGTGGCATACAAGTGTGAGGGTGTGATGTTCTGAGGTACAGAGCTGCATCTGGCCTTACCTTTGCACAGTGTGGTATGCTGTCTTGGTGAGGGACCATTGCACATCCCCGCAGCTATGCAGGAAGAAGACTGAATTCATTTCAGGAAATTCACCATTTTCATTGGTTGAAGTATTTAATTTCTGAGGAAACAGGAAGACCTAAGTGTGGCTGTGGAGCTGCCTTAGCTCAGGTAATCTTGACAGGATGAATTTATAGACATAGCAATAAACCTGTTTTTGTTAAAACAAGTGGCATGGGCATGAGCAATGAAGAATGTGGCCCTTCATGAATATTCAATCTTCATTATCCAGCTGCTTCATGCTTGAGTGTGTGTATATATATATTTATATACATACCATTCTTATTTTAAGGATTCTTATACTAATGTTCCTTAGCAACTCTTAAGGAAAGACTTGCCCACAGCTTACCTACAA
Organism: Molothrus aeneus; assembly: GCF_037042795.1. NCBI lineage: Eukaryota > Metazoa > Chordata > Aves > Passeriformes > Icteridae > Molothrus > Molothrus aeneus. Next base: position 116,657,757 of record NC_089646.1, read on the forward strand.
CCTGGCTGTATGAGTGTGCCTCTTATTTTCAGGCATGTTTTAACTTATCTCCAATATCTGTTTTATTCCCCACCTTTGCAAATCCTGGCCTTAAAAATCACCTGGGAAGGTACAATGTTATCCCTTTATCAGTTTAGCTCAGCTGAAACCCAGGATACTATACATAGACACAAAAATCTAACTGAGTTTATCGTTTCAGATATGCATTAGCCTCCAAACAGACTTAATGAAGTAAGGATTCATTAGGCAGAGGTATGGTAATTAGGAAAGGAATTATCTGTGCCTTGCAAAAGAAGTTTCCAAGCTTTCTCATTTTCTTTTTAAAGGTTCAGTATTGGTAAAGAAATAAAATAATTTCTGACTGGGAACATTATGCATCTCTGAAAAATAATAAAAATGTGGATTATATTGCTATACAATCTGTGCTTTATTAAGGGTAAAAGTAATACTGTGCAATTGTGTAGTTCATTTTTAATAGAAACAACAAAATTATTTGTGAAAGTGATTGTTTTGAAAGACCAGAGATTTAAGGACAGAGGAGGGTGGAGGATTTTAGGAGTGTGGAGCATTTAGAGTTCCACATGAAGTCATGGTGAGCTCTAAGTGAACCGGTGAAACTCAAATTTGACCAACTAGTCAAACAACCCAAGAGCAGAATTCAATCTCTTCACCCTCTTGTCTATGCTCAGTTCCTTAGGCCACATGTATGTTCCAATAGATATTAAATTACTAAAATAATAATTACAAATCCATATGGTAACTGGTTTTAGTTCTCTTTGATGTGGATTTTGGAGTATTATGGGTTGGTGCCAAGTGTCTTGGGAGGTCATGGATGGACTCATGGGGCTGTCACCATGGCAACACTGATGGATGCAGAATTTCCAAGCAATGGATTTACAAAGGAGAAGGAAAAGAGGACTCTTGTGCATTATTCAGGCTGTCAATACCTGTTCAAACACAGGGAATACAGATTGAATGCTTCTTAATACAATTATTATTGTATATTGTCTCAGCATAATAATGATGCCATAAACACTACTGATTAGCAGCTGAAATTTAGAAATAAACACTCTGTCATATCCTAATTTTCTTAGCAGTTGCTATTCTGTCTGTCCTGTGACTGCTGCAGTGTGTCTGTGCAGCTAGAGAAAGTAGAAAGAGAAAACACTGGAAAAGTGCTGTGTTTGTGATTTCATTTGTATTTTGATTGTGAGCAAGTGATCAAGTCTTCAAGTGATCACTGTTTTCCTACTGGAATAGTCAACCATATTTGGAGGTGGGCAGGAACTCCTTGACAAAGTCTTGTCTTGAAAGGCACCAGTTTATTGAAGCCTAAATATTTACATGCATTTACAAACTTTCAGTAAAATGCAAGTATGAATTTTCTAGTTTCTAATTTCCAGGATGCATTGCCTCTAATTTTAAGCCTCTAGTCTGCTTCTGAGCTGGGAAGGTGGGAATCTGGGTCAGCCTAAGCTCCATAAGATGGATTTTGCAGATTCAACTCTGGCTCTGGAGCAGGAGGCTCCAAATCCCACCCCCAACCCTTGTGACAGGTGTTTTAGGGCTCCCAGCTTACTGATGGGATACAACTCTGGAGCTGATGGAAGTATCAGTAATCCTGCCTGGGGTCACAGACCTGTCATGTTCCTATGCTGTTGGTCTGGGGTGTTGTGAAATCTGGCAGTCTTCCCTCTCAGTTCATGGCTGTGTTTGAATAGAATACATTTTTTCCCTCCTCTGAGGAGTCTCAAAAGGTCTAATGTCTGGTATGTGTGGGAATACATTTTGTCATGGTTCTGCATGCAGTTTTCCCCTAAGCTAGGTTTCTTTGTTCTGCCTTCTGCACTCTCTGCTCTGAGGGAAGGGCAGAGAGGGGGGAGGAAGTGAGCACAGCTATAGCTTCATCTTTGTAAATGGGAGCTCCCATGTCACAGTGAAAGGAATCTCTTAAAAGAAATAAAACAAGGAAGTGGGCAAGTAGGGTAGAAGCTCCCATTTACTAGCTTTGGATTTGGAGTTTCCCTGTGCTAAAGTAAAAATTCAATCCCCAGCTACAAAATGTAAGGAAAAACTTATTGCAGAATGTGTGTTGACATCTTCCTTATTTTATTTATTCACACAATGCTGCTCTTGTCAGTCTGCAATGCATAACTTTTGTTACTGTAAATCTAAATGGTGAGTGTAATGTTTTCTTTGTTTTGCTTCTGTTGCTTTAGATTTTGCTCTTTGTAGTGAGCTTTATATCTCTAGAGACCAGCCAAGAACTGTTTATCTGAAATTCCCTATTATGAAGATAATGTGCAGTTTTAAAGTGCACTGTATTTAGAGATATTTGGACCAGTGATTATCTACACATTAAAGGCATAAAAGAAGAAAATGAAGAGATAAACACTGCAGGAGGTATATAAATGGACACTTAAAGGCTTTCAAATGGCCCTTCTTGCTTTCATCTTCATATGTCTTAGCACTTTTATAACTTACAGCTGGCAAAGTGGTTGTCATAGAATGTTTTGCCAAGAGTTAAATCCATCTAACCCTCTGATGAAGCCTCCTAAACTAGTAAACATTAAGTCCTCTAGAAAGCATATTTGGCAGGGCACAGACTTTGTTTGTTTTTACTTCTTTGCACAAAGCTGTCATCTCTTTATTTGCCTTTCTGTTTGTCATGCGTTCTCTGAAATCTAACTGTTATAAAGCTAATGGTAGAGGAGTTTTGCTTCAGTAAAGCCTTGGGAGTATCAAATATTGCCCTTATGCTCTATTCCTGAGTATAATGTGTACCCCAATGTGAATTGGGATATGCATGTGTTGGAGGTGGGGTCACTGCTAGTTTCATCTGCTTTGTAGGAAAGCAAACTGTTGGCCTTTGAAATGACTACTGTAGAGACTTGGATTTTAGAAAGAATCCCACGTGAGTCTGTGGAATCATAAATAAGGCAAGGAGGGATTGAAAGGCTCCATCTTAGTCTCTTGAGTATGATACAAGACCAAGTGTGCTTACTCTCTTCTTGATAGATATTTGCTTAGTGTGCTCTGGAAACATCTGAAGGTGATAATTCTACAAAGCTTTCATAAAGTCTGTATGCTTGTCACTAGGAAGTTGTATTTTCCCCTCAAGTCTTTTCTGCTTGGCCCCTGATGCTTTTTAAGACATCCCTTCTCTTTCCATATTCAGAGCACCTAGAAAGATTAAAACATCACCTTTCTTTTTATGACTGCCCTTGGTATATTTGAAGAATGGTATTCTGCCTCCCTTCAGTCTGAGCTGAGTCCTGATTTTCCTCTTTTTTTTTTTGATCAAATTTTCTAGATTTGATCAGTCTTGTTGATGTTTCTTAATACCTTTTGATATGTCCACATCTTTCCTGAACTACCATGCTCAAAACTGTGCAGCACTCCAGAACAGATTTTACCCATGCAGAGGTAGGCAGGAGATTCACAAAATGAATCAATCTCAAAGATGCTAGTCTTCATTTATGCATTCCAGGCAAGGTGAAACTGTTGGCAGCAGGAGAAGGGAAAGAGGAGCTCTTCAAGGCCAGGTGTCTTTCACCTTTCTCAAACGAGTGGTCTATCAAACAGCACTGGGCTAATCGCATGAGTAAGACATGCAGGATTCTGACTTCAATAAATGCTCTCATTTTATGTCATCTCAACATTTTAAAATACATTGAAATACATTGAGAGAGTTTTAATGCAATTTCATATCAGATTTTAATTTAATATAGTTTCACATCTGGCTAGGTAGAGATAAGTATGCTGGTTATTTCAAAGTTTACCAGGTTGCTAGCTCAATATTTTGCAAACAGGGTTTCATAGTAGTCATCATAACACCAGAGTTCTAACAGAGTGGAATATGCAGCTGTAACCCATGGAGAATCACATTAGCATTTCTGCATTGCTAATTCTGACAATGGTAACATACTTCAGCTTGATGAGAATATCATTAATGTGGCACAGGCCTGTGTCCTAGTTTCACATTGCTTTAATATTAATGGCAACATGCCTGAGACCAGATCACATCTAAGTGCCACTAGAACTGGTGGCTGGACCAAGATGAGAATAAATTATTCACATACAAACAAGTTCATTAATGATTTTATATAAGACTTTTAACTTTTGGGAATGGCACTTGAATACCTGACAAGAAATACTAAATGTGTCTGGCAGGAGAAAACTGCAATATGGCTGATTTTTTGCCAATCTACAGGAATAACAGATGTCTATTGAGCCTTTTTTATGTAAAGACATAATTTAAGTTTAACCTCAGACTGTAAATATCAAAGATATTTTAAACAAAACAGGATTTTTTTTTTATTAATTCAGGGAAAGGTCACCTATAAATATTTCATTAGCAAATTCATTAATTTCAATTACACATAAGTTGTGTCTAATCCAATCATTCTTCATCTCGACTACAATTAAAATATAAAATGTGCTGAATCCACTCTGGAATATGCAAAGCTAATAATTAATAAAGTAATATTTCAAATGAATTTTACAGTGTTGCTGTTTATATGAAATACATTGAAATTAATAAGGACAGGTCAATTCCTATTCAGTCTTGCCAGTCTTGTAAAGATACGATTGACCTGAATATTATATTTGTCTGGGTTTTTTTTTCTATTTTCCTTTGGTGTAATGCTACACATTATGCAAAAAGAACGGCAAAATAACAATATAAAGATTTTCTGTGCTAGGAAGTCTAACGGAGAAGATGAAATACTGAAGACCTGTGAATGAAAGACACGACAGGCTTCTTTCTTGTACACTTCCCAGCCCCCTCTAACTATGTTTTTTGTCTGAATGAGTTATTAGTCTCCCCTGAGTTCCCTTCATCTGAGTGACACACTGCATGTATAAGATATCAGGAATGTGGATCAAAATGTAGAATTAGCCTATTGAAAATACGCATCTATGTTCAGGTTTGGGGTTTTTTTTATGTTCAGATTTAGTGTTTAGATTTTCTCAGTCTGACTGTCATGTGTATCTGTCACTGAAGTGTCACCATTGCCTGGGTAAGTGTTTTAATTCACTCTGTGTCAAATAAAGTGGAAATCTCAAATACTACAGTTTTGGGAAGGCCAGCCCTGGACTACAGGTACATCCCCAAAGTTCTCAGCCAAAGAGCTTGGGGAGAATGTTCTAGGAACCATCTGAATTATTTTGAGCAAGGAAGAGTCTTGTTAAAATTCTTAAAATGAAGCCTTCATTGTCTTTTCAGTGATCAGCTTTGACAGAAGTATTTAAATTTACCAGCAGCATGGTCTGTAAAGACCTGTTGGACAGGACTTTTATTCCTGAGCTTTGAGTTGCAAATGTCTGCCTGTATTCAATGACTTGTCTTGCTACATTCAGAAATAGCTGCAGACAAATGAAAGTAGTTCCAGGGGTCTCCTCTAGTTTCATATGTATTGCTTAGTTATGCACATATAACTGGGTAGTCTCAAATGTGCTTGCTGATTATGGCAATAATTTCTCATTAGAATGTTGATATTTCAATCTTTCTGAATTAGGAAAAGAGCCAGGAGTGATGCAAAGGAGAAATAAAAATAATAATTGTCAGTTAAGCCACATAAATACCTTAAGAAGTATGTACTGGTATTGCACAAATCTTGATTCAGCCAGCAAAGTGTAAAAAATAAACACGTACTATGTCATGAGAAGTAAATCAGATTAAAGAAAATTCAGGTTTAATGTTTTAGAATGAGATTAGTGCAGGGAAGAAGACTTTTAAATATGATTATAAGCTATCTCTTATGGGTTATTTACTTGATTTGGGATGTTGAGGAGAATATGATATTAATCTTTAATGTAGTTTAAATGTTGTGGAGGAAGTTCAAATAGTTATGACACTAAGAGAATAGAAAAATGTGCTTTATCCAGTATATAAGTTAAAAATAGTGTTTGGCATAGGTTGAAACCTCTGCAATTATTTTTATTAAATACTTGCATAAAAGGAAGCTGAGCTGAAAGACTGAAAAGTGTGATGAGGTCTCAATTACGTCTTAGATCTGGGAGACCAATACCTGCACAGTGTATTTGTCCACAAACAGAAGCTAACATGAAGTTTTTCCTTAGTCTAGAGTCTTGTTACAACTGGAACTATTTTGGTTTCAAATGTGAGCTGTTTCACTTGGAAGCAGAGTTGATGATCTTGTTTCTTGTGTAGTTGAAGTCTCCAACTCCAGAAAAGTAAAAACTCAACCCTACCAAAAAGTAGGTGAGTATTTGTTAGTAACTGTACCATGATTCATGAACTGACTGAATCTTACTTGAAAGGCCTGAAGGTATGATCAGGCCTGGGCTGTCTCTAATTACAGAACTAAAGTGGATACAGTTTCTATGTGGTTGTACATAGAGAATTTCTTCTCTTCTGAGTGCACCTTTTTTCTGTACCGTTTACTTCAATAATGGACAATTACTCTACTGAAAGCACTTAGTTAAAAAAAATGCCAGAAATATTCTTTGAGCTGGGTTTTTTATGGGCCGAGATACCACATCCAGCTCAGTAGATTTCTGTCTCTAAGTCATCCTCAAAATCCAACATGTAGTTTTTAATTGAAAGTACATCTTCGACTGAACATAGAAATTTTTGAGATTTTGGTTTTGTTAAAATATTAGCATAATAAATAGATTTGCCTCTTTCTTCCTCAGCTAGAGGGCCTGATGGAAAGCATGAAGGTGAGAATGGTCAGCCCAAGAATAAAGACTGTGAGAAGTTGCAGGCAATATCCATCTGAGATCCACACATTTTTGAGGTGGTAGTCTATTTTTTAAGAGTGCCTAAAGTTATGTAGTGGAAATATGAGTTAACTGAGTAAGTTAATGACTTCAAAACTAGGTTTAGTCTTTACTTGTGCAAGAGCCAATATCTAGAGGAAAAAACAAATTTATCTAGTCAGGGATGTTCATTTAATTATCTATTGACTTCACCTGGCACATTACTTGTCTGCAGATTAGAATACTCTTGGTGAAAGTCTGTTTGAAGGGAGAGAAAGTGGGGGCTCACTGTGCTGCTTGTAAATTTAACAGCTTTTTCTGTTCTGGGTAATGTTTTGTGTCAAGTTACGTCCTCCAGTATGCTTCTGACAGCAGGACCTCATGAAGGGTCTCTAGAAGGTGTGGTGAGGAACTGTGTACACCAAGGAACTGCATTATTTTGAGAGGGACTGTTGTGGGTTATCTGTAAGGAAGAATCTGTCTGTACAAGTCATGCTAGGCTGCTCAATGGTGAGATAAACATTCTATCAAGCTGAGGAGGCTTCAGTCACATTTCAGATGAGTAATCGGTGCAGGTTCTAGGGTGTTATTTAGACTGATGAAAGCCCTTCTGATAATGTTTTATGTTTTTGGAGGGCTACAGCAGGAAGACTGAGGAATGCCCTTCTGTTTAAGCTGCATAACTGTGCAGTAGGTGTTGTATCATTGGATCTGAAATAAATCAGTGATACATGCCCAGGAGGAGGGAGATTGGGAGTTTAGACCCAGAATGGGTGTACTAAGGCTGAAAGCAGAAATAGCCTGGAGTGAGGGATGATGCTTTTTGTAGCTTTGATCAGCACAAATTTCTTGGTCCACACTACAAAATTTTGCCGGTGTAAGAAACTGCAGGGTTAGATCATTATTTGTCCAGTCTAATGGCTGATATTCTGTGCTCTTGTTCCTGAAAAGTTGCATTCTACAGGTAGTAAAATGCATCTCCCTATTCAAAGTTTTAGTTAAGCAAGGGCATATTTTGTTTCTATTCTGCTGTGTTAATGGAAAATTTTTGTTCTGTGCTTTTTCAGTGGAGAAATTAAGCGTTTTTCTTTGAAGTTCAGCTGAGTGGTCAGCACTCTGTGTAATTTTTGCTCATCATCAATATCTGAGCTCTCTTCAGTAGCCAACATAGCTAATGTTTTTCATGTATTTCCTCAGTGGATCCTTTATCCTCAGCTAATGAAGCAAGGGGTCAGCAGTATATCTCAGTCATTTCACTGTCTGTGGTGATTGAAGCTTGCTAGTTTTGTTTTTTAACTACGTTCCTTAAAAGGAAATGTCTGTGTCAGACAAGTTGATATCAAAGCAGTAACCTCTGTTCCAGGAAGAGAAAGTAGCAAGACCTGTGAATTTTTGTAGCTATTCAGAAAGTTCATGCCCAGATTCCAAACCACATTCCCAGTCTAGGTCAATTTTGTCTCCTCAGCCTTCTCTTGTAGCACCTCCAATGCTGTCATTAAGCACAAGTGGCATTTTGCAGTGTTACAAGTTCTTAGACTTGAAGAGATAAGACAAGATCTCGCACCTGATTTGCATTTTCATGGAAATCAGTAACAGACAACAAGGAAAAAGCTTGATTATCTCATAGTAACATACTCTGCAGAGGAGAGGTGTTGTGGTGATCTTTACTAGTTGGCAACTGCTGAGCAGTGAGGGTGGCACATCCATCTGTGTCTCCCTACTGTGGTCCAGACAAGAAAGGATAAAAATGTGAGAAACATGAATCATGTCAGGAGTCATCCATGTACAGTGGCCAATCCTGTGTTTCTAGGAAAGGTGAAAAACATTATTTTCTACTGTAGGGGACATTAGTTTAAGGAAAGAAACCAGGATTGGGTATTTGAAAAGGTAACCGATGTAGTGTCTGCTCTTTCAGTTTCATTCAGGGGTCTGAGCAAGGAAATCTTAAAACTTTTCCTTCTCTGCTTCCAAATAATTTAGGCTCTCATTATAACTTTTCAGAGAAGATCTGTACTTTTTTCCTCTTGTGAAGAAAACAGTAGTATGAAAACAAGTACTATTACTTTATGAAAATCAATGGTCCACAAGTTATTTTACATTTTTGAACATCCAAAAATTTTGAATGAAGTCCCTACTGTCGATGTTGAAATTGTTCCAAAAGAAAACCGGAAATTCTCATGTTGCTGGTGTTGAAAAGATACTTCTAAGACTCCTACTCTTTTATAAATAACTGTGTAAATATTGCTACCTGAGAATAAATGTTTCTGATATTTAAATATAGCTGTAAGTTAATTGGCCAGTGTTTGTTAGAGAATATCAGATATTGTATCATTCTCTGCTCTTACCAGGAAGAAAGTGAATGCAGGTTCAGTGAGATTTAGTGTCTTGTCTCTACTACTTTGAGGAAGGCATTCAGACATCATATTCTTAGCTGACCACACTAAATCCTTGTAATTTTTTTTCTATAGGATTTGATAAATGGAAGATAGGAATAAAAACAGCTTTCACCTGCAGTGAAAGCAGCAGTCCCTTCATTACACTTGTGTCAATCCTAGAAATTGTGTTTGAGAGAGATTAAGGAAAGTAAATTCATAGGAATTTGTGTATGATATAAAGTAAGAAACAGTATAAAAACATCAACACAAGCAAATCAAATGATTCTTTTTTTAGACTGACAATAATTCATAATAAATATAAATTTCTCTACCAGAAAGTCAGCTTGATATTAGGTGATGATATAAACATGTACTGACCATTAGACAAAATCAGCAGCAGCAGCAATGGTAGTCTCCATGGTGACAGAAAAGCTAACAACAGACCAGTTATGTAAAAGGGAAAAGAATGCTTTTTGTTGCCTTTAAAAGAAAGGGCTTTTTGACCATTTGATCCATTTTGAACCACTATTTGCCTTTGAACTAAGATGCAGTACGTTGGTTCTTTCTTCTTTTTTTCTTTCTTACGTCCCCTCCTCTTCCTCCTCCACATTTCTTTATCAAGACCCTGTCTGGTAGACTGTTAAATGTACTTATAAAGCACAATTCACTATTGGGTTTCTGATAATCTACTAAAAATCTTGACACAGTTTCTAATTTGGAGAGAAGTTTTGTCTTTAGGCTGTAATCATATATTTGTGGAAAAAAGTGAGAGGTCTCAGAGCTTACAAACTAGGGAATCTGAAAACAACTGTTTAAATCCATCCAGAAGCATGCTAAGTGTTTGTAATTTTCATGTCATAACTGAATACAGCATACTTTGTGCCTTTTCAAGAGTGTTTTGCTAGCAGCAACTAATGAAGTGAAAAACCTGTGTGCACAGTTTTGGACTCTTGGCAGTAGTGAACTGCCCATGACTTAAGAGGGAGCACTTTCAATGCACAAAATAATTCTGAGGCTATTATTTCACTGCAAAGTGCATGCTTGGATGCTGCTATGTGATGCTGGTAGGACTGTTTAATGGCACAACTTCATCCTGTTTCCACATACTTGCACAAATTATGTTTGAGTGGAGCATCATTTCTGGTTGATGGATTCATAGCCTCTGCTATATGACAGTAGTGCAATCCTGGAAATCAGAATGATTTCCTTTATCAGATAATAAATGACTGGCCTGCCTCTAAATAGAGGCAAATTAGGCACAGTGCTTATGGTGGAGCCAAGCAGACAGATCACTTTATCCAATCAGGAACCCTGAAAAGTCAGGTTGTCAGCTAGTGTTACCATTACCTTCAATTAATGGGTGAATGAGGTGTTACCTACTGCTAAAGGAGGGACAGAGATCCTCACAGAGGTTACTTCAGTTACCCTTTATATTCCAACAAATACCTGCTGCTTCTCCCTCTTCTCTGTTCCCAACAACCATTTACCTAAAAGGAATAGCTCAGTCCTCAAGTCACACAAGCTCAGAATTACTGAGTATTAGTGTTCTCTGAAGGTGTGTGGGCTGTTTCAACATCTGGTAGAACAGATTTCTTTTTTTGGGAGAGAGAAGGACAAACATTAGCCAGAGAAGAGCAATGAAGAGTGTAGGAAAATGCTTTATCCCTTGGGATCTCCTACATGTCACTAATTAGGTGATGTATTACAAATATGGTGTGGATAACTGTATTTTATCACCAGCAAAATTAGTGAGTCCTATCTAGGTGACTGCTAGGCTGTTCTATCCACTCATAGGTGTCAGCTATGGGAAGAACAGTGAAACTAAGTCAAACAAAATCACCACAACTGTCTGGAGCTTGATAGTGAGCATAATGAAAGTAGTATTTGTCAAAGTACAAACAAGGACTTTGAGGTGTGTTTAGTACTTTCACAAAATGAAGTGGATGTGCAAACTTTAATGCTATCAGGATTATTCTTAAGAACAGAGCCCAACAGAAATGGGTGCAAGAAGAATAGACAATGCCTGATTTGCCATGTGTCTCAGTTTCAACTGGCAACACAACTTATACTGACAATGACTTTGTGTGGAAAAGCTGTGACTTTAGATGCCATATCAACCTCTCTCTCAAAGAATGGCTGATGAAAGTAATTGCTTTTTCTTTAATTTTAAGCATGCAGTTATAATTTCTAATGTACCTACACTTTAATTTTTTTTTCACCTTTTGAAGTGTCTAAAGTTAAAATTCTATGAATACACTTATAGACTAGTATAAATATTTGTTGACTTTTCAATTTTAAGGACACTGACATAAAAGGAGCAAGCAAAGGGTGTAGAAAAGTAAAACAAAATGACAAAACAATGTGAGATTGGTATAAACTGTCTAATGTATCAAACTTCGTTACAGTTAAATAAACATTTCATTAACGTTTTCTGTCATCTTTTGGCTGTGTCACACATACAAGGCAAGCTTCTCTGCAAACTCTGGTCAACTTCAGAGCTCTGTACTGAGTCATTGAGTTTGCCGTTGCTGACATGTAAGAGGCAAGAGTGCAACAGCTTAATGTGCAAGTGTAGTCTCCATTCAGATACAGTAAAGACTTTGGAAGGTGTCTGATGGATGTCTGTGATCATCCTCTCCATAGTCTTGTACTTAAAATTACTCTTTTCTTGTCTTGATTGTTTTTTCTGTTTCCTTTTTGTTATCAGCTGCAATATTTTTTGTATTCGGGTAACTTGACACTAGAATCTCATTTATTTTCCACTAATGTTGTTGGTGATTATTGTGAAGACTGACAGAAGCAGTGCCTTGAGCTCTAATTATCTTGTTCTAGATGTTCAAAAATATTTGAAAAAACATTTATGAAAAGGAGTCAGTCAACGTTTTCTGCAACATATAAACTTTTGGACTATAGTAGACAAGTAATTTGCTTATATAATGCAGGAAACTCCCATATGTTTGTAGCTCTACTCACAAATAGAAGCAAATGAATGTGATGCTCATGAATGGATTTCTTAATGACAACCACCATGTGATGATAGAGTTATTTCAACTCTTTGACTGTGTCATAACTTGATAGACTATTCATCAAAATTGACACTTGGAATAGAGCGCTATTTAGAGAGAAAACTTAATCATTCTTGAAAGACCACTAGTATTGTTCTTATCATAAATCAGAGTTACAGTAGGTTCAGAAACTCCTAAAAAAAATCAGCATTTATGGTCTGTACAGGATATGCCAGGAATTTATACGTTCTCAGAGTGTAGTTCACCTCTGAGAACAAAGTCCAGCTAAGAACTTTATTCTAGTCTAATTTTCAAGTTTGACTTTTCTTCCCAGAAGATGTCTCTGTTCAAGTCTCTACTCAAGCCAGCATAACTTGAAGAGGAATTATCAAAGCTTATGCCTGACCAAGATTACTTTCCTATATCTCTGCAAATATTTTTAATGAACTGCTTCTGTGTCAAAAGGAGATGATGCCATGCCTTTTAATTTGGTGACCCAGAAAACTCTGTGATGTTGATGTGACCCAAGGGCTCATGCATTAAAATTAATCTGTGACAGACACTGCATATTAATATGATACTTGATACCTTGTCATAATAGTTTCAGACTTCATACTTTTCATTCTGTCTCTGATCCTTTCTGGAGAGCAGAGATCATGGCTGGGAAGAGCATCCTTAAAGGAAATGCATGTATGCAGCATGAGTGTTGCAAACCAGGATAAAATTGCTTTCATTTCTGTAAAAGTGCATACTTCTGGTTGCTGAAATTACAGAATGGATATTTATAAATTTGAATAAATGTCAGCTATAGATGATTGACCTGTTCCTGCCGTTTAAGATCTTTAATCAGACACAGATAGGTAGGATGGTTGTTGCTTGCAAGTTTTCCTTTAATAAGCATTTATGGCACTGTTCTAAAGAGGGATTTTCAAGTTTCATGCTCTTGAATTGACCTCCAATCCAATTTGCAGTTGATGTCTTTGTTTTCCTACTCCTGCCCACCTAGACATCCTTGTATATTTTGGGTTGGAAGGTGCCTTTCTTTCCACTTTTGTACTGTGGACCTACAATATACGTGAGGTAGCAAATGTGAACAGAGCCTACCCACTTCTAGTAGGAGCAGCACAGAACTGTACTCCTATTTTGGCAGCAGGAGCTAAGTTCAGCTCACTGATAAGGCATTGAATTAACTCCCCATAATGAACAACATCATAGTTTGATGCCAACTCACTGAACTGAACAGCTCACAGTATGTCAGAGCAGCATCAGCTTGTAAGTACCCAGGGAAAGGACTGAGTGTGCCTTAGATACCTGCACACCCACAGCCTAAAGCCAGTCCTGTGTGCTCAGCCCATATTCATGCTTAGGATGGCTGTGGCATTAGTTGGGAATCAGCAGCTCTCAGCAGGTGTGTAAGTATCAGCTTGCTAATTCAAGTGGATGGAGGATTCATGGTGGTATCTTTACTAGAAGGTTGAAATGGTAGTGGAGAACCCCTTGATACTGACTTTTTGGAATTCCAAATGTTGCAGAACTATCTGCTGGCCTTCCTTCTGCATTGATTTTGTCTACACAGCCAAGCAGCAGACTGGCATGCTGTGTGCACACAGACCAAACTTGTTGCAACAAGTTCCACGTGCAGTGCTCAAGCTCCTTTACCCTAGGAAGACAGCATGGATCTTGGCCTCTAAGCTTTACTGATGCATTAGTCTTTGGGAACTCATGATCTTGTAGGGTTTGTGGAGAGCATTTAAAAAGACAAAGCTAGGTGGCATTTTGTGTGCTATGTTCTTCCATATGAAATTGAAGCTTAGCCATTACATCAAGATTGCATTGTAAAAGACAATCCCAATGTTCCTTGTTATTTCTGGTGGGTATTTAAAGATACATAAGAAAAACCCATATGTTAACACATAACAGCAGATTGGAGATTTTATTTTGGGATTGTTAGCTTTGTTTTATCAGCAATTCTTTTATACTTGGAAAATATCTTACGAAAGCGTTTAAAGACTTTTGTTTATTTTTACCATTGCAGAGGATGTCTGGAGGAGTGTTTTCAAGAAGAAAATTTACAGTTTTGAAAGTTCAAGTCAAAATACAGCTGAGCCACCATACTTTTACTTGATTGTCACATCTAAGTCCTCCTGAGAAATGCTGGTTTGGGATACATAAAATTCTTTAAAACAAACCCCCAAAATGGTGGTGTCTTATTTGTTTTGGAAGGGACTGATCACTCAAAATGCTAGAAACAGCATTCTGATTCCTATTGTGGTCCAGAATCCATATGCACAGGTGTAGTGGGTGAGATAGTCATCATCACTCCCACCTCAGAGGTAAATTCAGTGTGCAGCTGGGTGGGTGCACTCTGGGAGAGTAGAGTGTGGCCAGTACACTCTACCTCATAATCCACAAGGTCAGATTTTGTTTCTTAGCATTCTGTGAACTTGAGGGCTGTTACTTAGGTGCCTTATTGGTACCTATTGATTATGATCTTTGTGCAGTAATGATCTATACTCACTTATATGGGACTATCACTCGTTTCCTTTTTATGCAAGAGAAATATATTTTCATAATTTAATCTTTTATGTCACTGTTTCCATGATCTATTATTGTTGTGGACTGTAAATCTATGAAGCACAAAGATGACATTAGTTTTTAAATGAGAAAATCAGCTTATTTTTAGAATGAAGAGCTTAATAACTTTGAGAAAGAAGTGAACAAATCAAGCACTGGAAAGCTGAGATGCCAACATCAAACAATATAATGAACTGAGCAATCATTCTAGGAACAGCAAAAGAACAGATAAGAGTGAAGTTTATCTTTGCCCCAGGGAAGTACTGTGAAACAAAATACAGGATTGCCTGTTTTCATTAGTTAAAAAAAAAAAATTCTCAAAAAACCAGAAAAATAAAACACCTTATCAGTAGTAGGAAAGAAAAATTGGGTTGCTTTTTAGATTCCATTTCCTGAGATCAGAAAAATGTATAATAAAGTTAGCACTTATTACTAACAGTGAGCAGTCTTTATTTACTTTTGTTAAAATGATGAGATTGTAATGCTGAACTTTTATTAGTAGATCCTACAGCTCTTTGCTACATCTCCACAGTTGTATGTTGGAAGAAACTTTAGGGATGAAAGACTGTAGTACCTGATGAGTTAGAGGGACTGATGGATTTTATGTCCAAATCGTTGAGAATCTGTAAAGTCGTGTAAGTAATGTTTTAATGCAGAAAAACTGTGCGAGGATGAGTTTTGACAAAATTTCTCTGAAACCTAGAATTCAAACTTAAATCACTGGTTTGAATTTTCTTGGGTCCAAGCTGAAGAAACAGTCTAGACAAACCTTTAAAAGGAAAGCCATATTCATTCACATAATGGTGCTTTTTCTTCACTGCACTTTGTCTTGCTGACTGGTGACACTTGTGTCTGAGCTCTGGTGTAGCTTGCAAGCTACAGCAGGTACCTCTGTAGTAGACCATGTTTAAACATCATAATTAAATCAGCACTGCACAGCCAAGCAGGCTCCTGAAAGTGCTTCTCTGGCTATGTTTCAACAGCCATAATTCAGGAGAGTGGTTTTCTCTAAGTTACATTTGATCTAATTTACTTTTATTAATTATTATACAATTAGCGCATGAAGAAATGCGTAGTTCCTGCCTCATGCTTCTCCCAGGTGAAAGGCCTGACCAGTTCTTACCCAAATCAATGAAAGGTTACTACTGGTTTTGATTAAATTTATTTAGCATTTGAAGACAGTGTTCCTGGGATTATTGGAATTAAGAAGATGCTAAGATTGAGAGCTGGCAGGCTTCTCAGGCTTCTTAAGGAGTGAGAGGATGGGAGTGCCAAGAGCGTGGGTAAGACAGGGTGCTTGGGTGCCAGGTTTTGCAAGGCCTGTCATCCTTATCAGTGAGTGTCTTGATACTGATCCCACTGCTAATACTGCTCCTTCCTTGAGTTTTGAAGTGTGCTCAGACTGATATTAGATAACTTCATCTTCTGTCTTCATACAGGATAACAACAACATTTATTATGTGACTGCACAGAATTAATTACAAGAAAAGCACATCTAACTCCTTAGAATTATTCCCAGGATTCTCCTGATTTTGTGCTTCTCCTTCCTTTTGTCTGTAATTTTCACCTTTGGTGCTGGGGTCCTCTTTCACTTTATATGCTCATTTATACCATTCCAGAAGACTGAAATGGAGCCTAGCTTTCATCTGTACCTGCAGATGAAAGAACAGTAAGAACACCCTTTTTCAAATCCTACCTTTACCCAGTGAGAGCTGAAGATGGTATCTATATCCAGAACATTATCCATGAATGTTTTTATAAATAGAAACAGTGAAATCTGTTCAATGAGTTTTCAAATCCCGCACTCAGTCATTGTTCATAAATTTTTGAATGGATGAAGAGTCATTTGAATTTATTAAAATATTAATGAACCTTGACTAAGTTAACATGAAAGCGCGGGGAACATTTCATAAATGAAGAAGCACTCATTTATATGTGAATACTATTTCTCCTGTCCAGTAATGTGTCCCTGCTAGAACATGTAAGAACTGCAATTTGTCATTGTGTCAGGAGATACAGTACTGTCATTTTAATGAGCAATATGAAAGCACAAATAGCAAATGTGAATAACATTGTGAGGAGTAAGATGTTAATTTAATAACATTATATAAGCATTTGTTGTATTTTTACATAAATGGTACACTAAGCTATCTTATTTTAGAAAAAATATTAGAAACAATTTGTATAATTGTATATATGTGCTTATATCTATTGTTTGGAAAAAGAAAAAAGCAGAAGAATGTAGTCAATAAATTTTATTTTTAAAAATCTTTACTATTCTTAAATTTCAAAAAGATTGTCAAAAAACAACAAAAAACCAAGAAAAAATAAAAAGGAAAAAAGAGCATTACTAGGATTATGGGGTTAAATGGATAGAATGAAGAAAAATTTTAGGGAGATATTGTGAAAAAAATCCCACTCTTATAGAAGGTATTTTGTTCATGCTAAAAGTTTGGATTAGTAACAAACTGCTACATACAAAGGAAGTGTTACTCAATACTTTCTGACATGTTTACAGTAGTCCCAATTCTCTAACTGTTCTTCTCTTCTTGCAGTGAAAGATTCAAGTCATATGGTTGCCTCCAGATTTTAGACTCGCTTGTTAATAAAAATCTTCACTGACATTTATGTTCCTCTCTTCATATGAACTTTTGCCAACTTCACATTGTAAAGTAAGCAACAGTTTACTTTAGTTAAATCTTATAGTAAGAATCTTCTTATACTTCCTTGCCCCTGAGCTGAGTGTTGAGTTAGAGCTCTAGAGAGTAGAAAAACTGGGAGCAGTGTGGAAGCTCCTTTTCTGAAAGGTGTGTAAGGTCTTAAGCATTTACAAGCTTCTCTTCATTTGGGAAAACTTAGTTATCCTTTTATTTATCCTCCTTTACTGGTCACCAATGGGGCTCAGAAGAGTAAAAGTTGAAAATTTTACATTTCTGAGTCTTTCTAGCTGATTAAAAGTACTTAAGATTATTCAGGTAACTGGTAAAGCCTCAAGCAAAGCAAACACTATCTCCTGCCTCCCCTCAAACCAAGCAGCCAGGCAAAGCAAAGCTAAGCATTATACTCTTCTGCATTTGGAGGAAATCCTAAAGCCTCATGACCTCATCTTCACTTCAAATTCCGTTCTTGCTGACATGGATGGTAGATGACACTTGTGAATACTTCTGAAAATTAGACCATGTGTTAGCACCAAAATTGGAGTTGGCTCAAAAGATGCTTTTAATGTGTTAAGTGTTCTCTAGGAAATTGTTAATTTCCCTTTTTCTTTTTTTTTTTCTTTCTTGGGTGTTTTCTGTCTTGCATACCTCTTATGCAAGGGAGAAGAGGCATGTCCTTTCCCCTCAGAGCAAGCAATGTAGTTGCAAAAGCTCACACTGGAAATCCAGGGCTCAAATAATTCCTACCTACTTACCCACTGAACAAGGAGCAAGGGTGAATAATCCTCAGACTCTACTATTTATAGCCATCTATTTTTGTATCAATAATTAAACACTGACTAAAGCTAGAAACCAGGACAGGGAATTCCATAGTCCCAGACAGTAGGAGACCTCACTTTCTCACTGTCTTTAGCTGAAACATTTTCATTTTACTATTACAGCATGTGAGACAGGCACCATGGTCCAGAGGGTATCACAATTAATAGGCATGTGGGCACACCAGAGTCATATTCCCACCCCAGTGAAGCTTATTAGTCATTCAAGGTGGAACAGGTCACCCCACCCATGATGACCACTAACTTGACTGTAAATGCATGCCCATGGGCCTTGAAGAGTAATTGAGCAGTTTGTAGCCCTGTGCTGCACAAATTTTCATGTTCAGGGGGAGTCTTTTAATTTTTATCATAATGGCTGTGTTGGGTAATTTGTCTCTAACCCTGCTGTGGACGCAGCTGGAAAAAAATCTCAACAAAATGGAGTTCATATTTTTGCAGAGTTTCATTTTTATCACATTGGCTTCTTTCTGTAAGTAGTTTTTGAAAATGTTTCTGAAAGCAAGCCCGAGATACTTACTGGTGTGAGTCCTGCATGCAATGAAATCACGCTGGAGGGTAGGCTGGGTTTTGTCTCCCAGGGCAAAGGAGAGGGAGTCGCATCTCTGTCAGTTTTGTGGCTAACATAGTAATAATAGATGCATTTTTGACTAAGGAACAGTCAGTGAAGATTTGGCAGGTGGTGAGAAGTGACATTAACTATAACTCTTTGTGCTCACCTTGTGCTGCCCCACAGGTTTTGGAAGCCTCCATCTGCTATTTCCTACATTAGGGATGGTTTGTTACCTCCTTGGTGCAGCGGTTACCTTCCCATGATATGTCTGCTTTGCATTACACCAAAGAACTAAGCAAGCCCCAATGGTGGCCTTTACATGCATCTGCAAAATAAATAATTCAGCCCCAACAGCAAAAAGTATCTTCTGCTGGGACTATTTGCTGGTGATATGAGAAATCTCATTACAGCAGTGCCACGGGAGTTGTTCTGTTCTGCCTCTGCATCTTTCTTCTCTTGAAGCACAACTTGTCTCAGGTTTGCAAAGGGATTTGGTGATTTGCTGATATTTGTACAATGGGCCAGGGACAAAACATGAGAAATAAAAAGTAGGTTTCTCTGTTCCCAAGGTATTGCCTTTACAGTACATCTCTCTCCTCATCACTTCTTTCCTTTTCCCTCCATTAGTTACTCTTTCCCTCATGCAGTTTAGCTCAGCTGACCTTTTTTCTCTCTTGTTTCTTGGGGATATGGTATCTATTAAAACTGAAACAGAAGCACAGAAATATCTGAACTCCTTCTGTTTTGACATCATGTGTCTGATTATGGGATTTTAAAAAATGAATAGACTGTTCTTTTTCTGTACAAAGGTATATTTTCTCCTTTCAAGTATGACTTGAATTGCAGGCTTAGGATGGCTTACTCTGTGGAGTGGTTTCTGATTCTCAATTTTATAATTTCTCTGCTTCCTTCAGGTTTTGCTTTAGATTTTTCTTTAAGCCCTAACTTTTTTGTTCTTTCTCCAGCTTTCACTGTCATGTAAAGATGATAACAATATTCATTCCTCTGTACCTTAGTTACTGTTGTGGCATTCAGGTGGATTTGGTGAGGAAACCAACACAGTCTTTAGTTGTTTAACATATCTGTAGCTGATCAATATGGTAGCTGGTCAAAGAAGACAAGCCCTATGCATTACAGATATGCATGTCAGTAGACATGCTCATGTCTAAAACCCAACTCCCCTGTAAAACTGACTTTTAATCAGCTCAGAGGCTAAATTTTCTTCCCCTTTGTTATGGATTTTGTTTTTCCCAAAAGTCTCTTTCAGAACAGGCCCAGGGTTTCACACTGCTTGGAGGCTAACAGGCAGAGCTTGTAAGGCTGTGTGCAATGGTATCACGTGGGAATTTTCACCTAAACTTTAACTTCAGAATTTGAGTTAAAAATATTTTGAAGTTCTCTCAGCCTGTTCACTCTTTTCCAACTAAACATGACTTTGCTGTCTGACTCAGACCTGACTTCAAAATGCTTTGTTTGTAGGAAATGGTTATGATATGTCAAATACATTTTTTGAATATCTGACCTGAAATCTTCTGTGTTGCTGGTCTTTGCCATGCAATGTTTGTATCAGTCAGCATGATAAACAAAGATAAAAAGTGATGCAGAACAGAGTTATATTAATTGAAAACCTATTTCTGCCAGGATTTGTTATTTTATGGATGTTATTTGTTATTATGTGCAAAGTCAGATACTGTGAAGACAATTCAGTCAAGATGGCTAACACTATACTATTCTGGGATAAGGTTCTTCTTGGCAACAATGTACAGCTTCCCTTTAAGTGTCAGGAACTGCCAAATAGTGAAAAGTAGAATTAGAGAAGAATTAGAGAAGTGGGAAAGCATGTTTAGAGTTTTTTTTACGCAAGAGATCACATTATCTTTATAATCAAACTGTGAAGCAGTGCTCATTTGTTATGTGAAGACAGGTTTATTTTTGTTCTATCATGTTGAATGATAGATGTAAATTGGATGCAGTCTGATATCTTGATTTTTCTTTTTACATGAAAAGGAAAATTAAAATTTTAATATCATTTGCATGATGATTAATAAAGTGACATGGGAAGCAGAGACCAAAGAACTGTCATATGAAAGGAAATTCTATTTAGTTAGGTTATGATCTAATTTGGCATCTAATCAATAGTGACATGATCCCCAAGGACAAGCAAAAAGCTAAAGTATAAAAGAAATTTCTTACACAGATCTCTTTTTACCAGGAGACAGTTGGTATAATGCCCAACTGTATGTCCATATGATCAAAACCTACCAGTCATGATTTGGTCAGGCATGTGTTCAAAATCAAACCGGGTTTATTTTGACATGGTAAACATTTAGACATAAATGGACAAATGTGAGCAAGGCCATTGGTGCCAGAGACTGGGCCATGCTGGGAGAGACTGGAGGTCACAGCTGCATTGTCTGGGCCTGTTCTCTTGCAGGTGACATTTGGGTGAAAGTTATGTCCATGTGAACAATGGGGAGGTGCCCATATGGAGCTTAACAGCTGCTTAAACTGTGCTAAATATCCTTCTGACTTCACAATCCACTCGCTGTGTTGAGTGGGTGGGGAAGGCAGAAGGGAAAATGATGAATTTCAGGTTTTTGTCCCCTTGGACATCCAAGCTTCCTGTAGCAAGACATATTCTCTCCCCTTGGCCCTGGTCTCTCCTACCTTTTTCCCTTCACCTTCATGAGAGTGGTTTTTACAAGCATCTGGCTAAAAGTGGAGCAGAGGGCAGTTGCCTCAGGTGGGATAACCTCAGCTGCAGGCGAGGGCCAGGGCCACCTTTCTGCCTGCCCTGGCTGTGTCCTGTGCACCTACTTTGCCACAGTGGAGACTCAGTTTCTGCTCTGTGCAGCCTGATGCCTGCCTTTGCTTTTTACTCTGTAAACAATTTTGAGATTTGTCTTGTCTTCTATTGAGTTTATACATGAATATACATGAATTTTCTGTATGAGCTTGTGGATATTGGGCAATATATCCTGTACTTAGCATTAGCCTCTGACTGCCACCACAAGGAGCTGATTTTCACAGTGATTGAGGTTTTCTTAATTGTCAGTGTACATGTTAGCAGACCAATGAAATCTGTAACCTTTTGTGGTAAACAAAATCTAAATGAGGACACAGGAAGGTAGGATGTACTACAAAGGCTGACGAATATCTCTTGAAATTTAATATGTGCTGTTTGTTTGCCTCTTCGGGGCATTGTGGAAAAATTATTCTTCAGGTGAGATGGGCTATGAAAAGACCAGCAAATCAGTATGATATGTAGGGTGCAATGAACAAGAGGAACTGACAAAGCAGGAGAAAAACTTGTTGAGTCTTATTTCATTGGCAGGGTTTATTAGTGAAGGGGAGGTAGAGGATGAAATATGATGGACTCTGATATTCATCCTGTAATTTAGTGTGTGCATTGCACTGCTCTGTTTTCCTTTTCCCCACATTATGCATAATTCAAATATTCTATTCCTTGCTGATAGGAATTCAGATTTATAACAGTTTTAATTTCTGATCTACTCCTGGTACGTGCTATGTTTATATATTATGTCCATGTATTATGCCTGTTATAAAAAGCCCTTTCTCTCAAAGGCTCCATATCTGTTGTCGTAATGTGCATGCCAAATATCTCTTGATAAAAAATAGAGTTTCCAGCTCCTGACTAAATATATCTGGTGCATTCTCACACTTAATGCATGAAAGTTCAGCATTCAGACTGATTGCAATGTGTGACCTTGAAAGTTTTAAATGACCAAGTAAGTATTTTACTGCAAGATCATCCAGTAACCAGTGGAAATTGGCTGAATGACCTTTCCAGCATTTGTTAGTTAAGTAGCTCTATTTAACATTGGGAGCACGAGTAAAACAATATTCTATTATTTATGTGCAGATTACCAAACATTAGTGTACAGTTTTATTTCCTCTTCTTCCTGTAGTTTTTAGGGTCTAATTTCCCTTATTTCTTAGGGCAGTAGGGAGTATCTCTTATGGCTTAATTGAAGGGGCCATTTGAATGGCATCCATGTTCTTAAAACTGAGAGGTAAGCTTGAGTGTGTCACAGGAACTAGAGAAGTTATTGAAAGGCCTTTGGGTGGTTGCATGTCATTTTAGTACATGTGTTGCAACCCTCCCTGAAAGACTATTTTCAACTATGGATAGAAAAACAGTAATTTTTCATGATCTCCTGGGATAATTATTAGAATTTGTTCACTACTTGGTTTAGAAGGAGAAATTGGACTTTTTAACATAACTATTGTAAATGAAATAAAGTATGTTTGAAGTTCAAAAACTCAAATATATTATTACTCTGACAATCTCAGGACTCCTAATGGGATTCAATACAACTATATGCAATTTCAGGAATTTAAAATATTGAATGTGAAACTACCAAGACATAAAGGAATAATTTGTATAAGCTGTCAGTCAGAGAAGAAATACATGTTGTACAATTTTTTGCATTTGTCATACTGAAGGAAAAGAGATGTCAAGACACAGTTTTGGAAAAGTGGTTTATTTTAAAGGACAAGATAAATGAGTTATGAGTCATGTGGTTGGTAATGAAAAAGAGAATCTTTCACTGCAAAGTCCTTCATTTAAATCCCAGTCCAGGTTACTGTTTTCACCTGAAGACTGCTGGGATTCTTTTTATCCTGATGATAAAAACCAGTGTGGGGTACTTAAAACAGGAAGATAGAGTAGATAGATGTAAAGACTTAGTTGCTCTCTGATGTCCTGCAGTAAGCTGAAACTCTTTCTGAAACTCTTTGAGTATCAGAGTGCTACCTTTCTGATACACATTCTGTTTCTCCAGACATTCTTATGTCTGGATTTCAACATCATAATCTCTATTATGGTCACTGTGAGACCAGAGGTCATCAATAAATGCGAATTATTAGTACCATGAGAGAGACTATATTCCCAGTACTTATGGCAGACCATTTAGAGCTAAACACTTTGTTATACAGACTTTGCTTTTTTCCTTTCTCAGGCATGTTATAAAGCAGATTATTATGAGCAGAAATCATGTTTATTTTCTTCCATCTAAGGTTTGAATTAATGGGTTTGAAGTTTTTCAAAAGTACTACTGAATGAAGGAAAGGCAAACCTCTGTTCATTAATCTACAATAAAACTTTCTATTTCCTAAGAATGTTTCTGTCCTCTCTGCTCTTATGATCTACTGCTTTAGGCAATGCCCTGTATTCTGATTTCTTTATATGTAGCCTGGAAGCATGAACAAATTCAAAAGGCATAAAATATCTAAAACCTGTAAGGCACTGCAAACTCCAAGATGCTCTGTTCCATAGGTGTGACATTACACTGAGTTTATCCATAGTCAGAATAGCTGTTTTGTTATAGTTCAGTAAAGTCCCTCACAGAGGTAAAACTAAACTTTGGAATATCCTGTACTGCCCCAGACTTCCATTCTCACCTGCTCTTGGAATAATGCATGTTGGATTCCAAAAAACAGCGTAAGAGATTTACTGCATTCCATAATGAGTGACTGAAAATGGTTGAACTGGAAGAACACCTTGGAAAAGCTCTAAATCCCTCTACTCATTTGGCTCTTGCTGTTTCTATATCTTGCTGAGCTGTTTGTATGAGGGGAAATATTTTTATTTAACTGAAGAGGAGAGTAAGTCAACCTAAGGTTATAAGACTTCCATTTGGGCCTGAAGGAAATTCATTAATGTCCACAGCATGTGGTCCTCTCATGCTAGGACTGCCACCTGTCATCAGCTTAGCCTGAAAGCTTTGACTAGCAGAAATGTGTGGCAGGGTATGTATATAAGCTGCAGAATAAAGAGAGTATTACTGTCCCAAGGGAAGTAGTGGAGGATATTTGAATAAAAAGGTCTTTTAAGTTTCTCCCCAGTACGTGTCCAGTTTAAGCATATTTAGAATTTTGTAGCTTTTTATTTTCCTTATCTGCAATCTCCTCCTCTACTGGCTCTTTGGGCCAAGTTGCCTGGAGTTCAGAAAACAGAAAAAAGTAGTAGCTTAAAGTATGTAAGGGTTTAATAATGAAAAATGAAGAATTAAACACGATTGTAGTAAGCCCCACCAAACTGGAGAAGTCCCCTATTAATAAAGCAGAAGACCAAAGGGTTCAATAAATGAATCAGAATATGTGTCCTGTGCCACTACTAATAACAGTCTATCGGAAGGATGAGATTTTGTAATAGAAAATATTTTTAATAAAGAAGGCTCTTTGCAGCCATTGGGATTTTTATTCCTTAATAACCGTGGTGCCAGTTGGCCTGGGATTTCCTGGGTAATATTCTGCATTTCTAATGAAGTAGTATGTTGAAGCTACTGTAGGGATGTGCACATTCATGTTTTTGTTGCTGTTGTTTTTTCAATTACCCTTTTTAATGTAGAAGGTCAAAGGATAAATATTTGACTTGACTGAATCTCCTGTGAGCCCACAGTGGAAGTTCCAGCATGTTTCTTTCTGAAATTGATTTCGGGAAGCTCTTAGCTCAGCTGTAGCTGCCAGATTGCGCACATGGAGGTGCTAACATGTGGGAGAGGATGTTGGGACTGTCTCAGCACAGGGGTTTGCAGGAACGAGGTCCTTTCTACCCATTTCACAGAAGGCTCAGCTGCTAGGCCAGACTCTCAACTGGTGTAAATCCATATTGGTCCAGTCATAGTGTGAAGGTGCAATGACAGGTGCCAGCAGAGGTTCTTACACCTTTACCATCCATGGGAATGTCAGCATAGGGCTGAAGGACCTGCAGCCTGCTGCTGGCTCATCCAGGCCATCACTGAGAGAGCTGATGGTGCTGAAGTGGTTCTCAGAGCTGTCCCAGTGCCTCAGCCATGGCATTTCTCCTCTGTGCTGCCAGGTGTGTGCCTCCTTCCAGCCCCGCAAAATAACTGGCTTTGTCACTTTTCAAGATGCAAACTGATGTGTTCTGCTCCCTTTGCATAGGTCCTAACTAGGGACATTGGAAATTTCCTGTGAAAAACGCCAATCACTTGTTTTTAAAATTTTAAAAGTTTAATAGTAATAAAATGCTTATAAAAATACTAATTATTAGAGTAATAATAATTTGGACAAATTGAATTAGGACAATATGAGACAATAGAGACAAAGAGTTACAGATGTCTGGGTACCTTTTTCTGGGCAGCACAAGCATGAAAAAGGACTCCCTTTAACAAAGGATTAACCCTTAAAAGCAATAGCCTGTTGCATATTCATTCACCTCATACATGATGCATAAATTCCATCCAAACACAGGATTCTGTCTGGTCATCATCAACTTCTTCCTCTGAATCCTAAAAGCGCCTTCGAGGCAGGAAGGAGTTCATTTTTTCTGATAAGAGGGCAATAAATTCTTTTTCTCTGGAAGATTTAGGTGTACTGTGGCTATCTCACTGCGAGTCCTTTCTTTAAAAAAAAATCCTACATAGCACAGTTTCTATTTTAACATTTTTATAACCTAAAACTATATTTAACACACTACTTAAGAGAATTAATATAGCATTACTTTCTAACACTACACATTTGCAAAAAGCCAATCATAAAATACACATTTTTCACATTTCCACAGAAACTCTGTTGCAGTCATGAGCTGCTGGACTGTGGAAATGAAAGTTGGACTGTTTGGGTTGTAAAACTATCAGCAGACTTTCCTGCCAACAGTAGTGGAATTTCATCTGAAATTAAATTAAGATTAAAATATTTTATATCTTGCAAAAATTCATATTTAGTCCTATGTTATGGAAAACTGTTTTCAGCATTGTGACTGTTTCTACTGTTGGAGAGCCTCCTGTCTTCTGATTTCATCATTACCTGAGATAAGAACTGATCATATGTGAGAACTGAAAAAAAGGCAGGCATGGTCTGTCCTTTTGTTGCTTAAAAAGGCTATTCTCAGAATTTCTAGTTCACTGGAAAATTGTTTGCAAGGAAAAAAAGGTTCAAGTTGGATTAAAAACAAATTCTGAACAAACATAAAAGTGTTTTGTGAAAAAGCAATTCTGGATTTTTAGCCAGCTTTTTTCTGCGTAGGTACTGCTTATTCATTATATAATCACTTGAATCTCGTATTTTTTGTACACTGAAGGTAAAAGCCAAAACCTTGGGTGAGCTAATTTGCTTTAGTTACATTACTGAAGGTGCAAATCAAAGCATATTGTGTATACTTGAGAACTTCTATATAAATCATTCATTCGCTCTCCTGAGTAGTGCAGTTGAAGCAGAAAAAGTGGAGAAAGGTGCTGTTTTCTATTGTATTGGGTTGTTGGGGTTTTTTGGAGTTTTTTGTTTTTTTCTGAGAGTGAGTATGAAGTGCCTGTTAATTTCTGACACAGAAATGTCTGAATATTTAAACAGAAGAAAAGGTTGTTTAGCTGCTTCACTGATTAAGCTTTTTTTTGCTGTAATTTTTCTGTCTTGTTTAATTGCACATTTTCTTGCAAAGAAATTTGCTTTTGAGCTACTTTCATACAGCATACAAGAATGAGCATAGCAGTTGATTAACTTTGCAACATTTCTTGGCCTGGTTTCAGACATGGAGAGGAGGCATTTCTTGATCTTGTAATTTAACAGCCATTGGCTTTAGACTTACCTGAGTATGAAGTACATGCTTTCATATTTCAACAACATATAGTCAATAGCCCCTTTTGTGATAATTACTTTGGAATAGATTGTTCCATATTTGTCAGTTTGAGTTGTATGCTAGTGAAAAGGAGCCCTGTTTAGAAGAATATCTTATCCTATTGAAATGACTAAGATATTATTTCAGAAAAGGATCTTAGCTTAACACAAAATAATGGTGGAGTGAGTCATTAGGACAGAATCACAGTCTTTTTACACCAACAGCTTGTTAGAAAGACTTGTTTGCCAGCACACCATGACTTAGACTTATTTCTCCTGAAAAATATCTAAAGAAAGTTTACCTTTTATTGAAAAACTCTGCATCCTTTGTCCCATATCTGGGACAATGTGGTTATTATCTTATTCAGATGTGTGCTTAACAGATCTGGTTTTGGCTAAAGATAAAGCTCTATGTATATGTATATATGTAAAGGCGAGCTGCAAGATTTCTTTCATCCAACAAAATAAAATACTTTCATAGGTGTGTTCTTTGTCATAAAAATTGCTTTGTCCTTCTCATTAAGAAGTCTCTGCTCCTCACTGTAGCTGTATTTCATACACTGGTTGCAGGAAGAATTTGTCACCAATTCTTCTTTTCACCAAGGAATTACAGTTTACATACGGCAAAGAAATATTTAAAACCTAGCACATTACCTTCTATTTCTTTTATAAATGCAATAAAAAGTTTTCCTTTGTCCATGTACATAGCATGTACTAGTACCTTGTTATTTCTGTGGGTTAGACAAATGTCCAGAAACCACCTGAGTAACTGCAGGATTTTCACTATTGATCATATATGATTTTCTGTCCCTTTTGTTTGGTTTATATCTCTATGAGAAGTTTAGCAATGAACCACATTTATTTAACTCTATTTATGGCCAGGGCAGTTGTAAAAAGATTTCAGTAATTGTATCTGGATCCGTCTGTGCACTCAAATTTGATTGTTTTAATTAAAACTTTATTTTTCTGTCCATTAAAAGTTGACAAGATAAGGTCACGTTTTATCTTTTGCTCTTCATTGGTGTCATTTTTGTGTCATTCACTGATTTCAGATTTCAGTCAGGAAAAAGGCTAAAGAGAAATATGAGGGTACTAATATCAGAGAGTTGGTGGACATGGTGTTTGTAAGGGGTGCCAATGTACAGAGATGTAGTTATCTTGCTGTTCTCAGGTTTCTGGTAACGCCTCCTGGTATGATTTTTGACCAGCCACAATCACCTTGTCAAGGTGCACAGAAGTGCATTTCACACCTTGAAACCTTGAGACAGCTTGATCTGAGACAGCTGCTGACGTATTAGTGATGGGTTTTTCCTTTTGTGCACTTTTTTCTTGTCTAAATGTTCCTTAAAATTTGATGCAGATTCAAATTTAGTCTGTGAGCCACTTTTCTTCCATCCAGTTCTAAGTGAACTGGGTTTCTTGGGAGAATTACATCAATCATCAATTGACAGCTTGAAGGGCAATGTAAAGGAAAGGCAAGTGTTGTTGCAAGAGCTTTATCACATTTTTTTATCTTATTATTATGACTTATTTCAACTTGTTTAGAGGGAATCTGGATATATTAATAATGTTACATTTTTAGTACTTAAAAAGTTGCTTGAAAAAGGCTTGAAAATGCTAAAGAAAATGTTGGGAAATATGTTTGCGTGCACATTTGACCATGTATCTTTGCAATTTCCCACTTTCTTAATTACATTCTGAAAATAAATACTTTGATACAATAGGTCAAATGTTTCTTTCTTTACATTACTTTATTGTAAGAGAAAAAAGAGTTCTCTTATTATCTTAATTTCAGGTTAGTTTTTCTGCTTTTCTTGTTAATACTTTTTTATTTCACTGAATGACTAGCAAGTCTTTTAGTCTAATCATGTAGAAGAGTTCTTTACTCTCTGTAAGTGGTAGTTCTTACTACTCCCTCAGTAAGAAAGTATAATTGCAGAGAGGGATGATAAGAGAAAAGGGTGCTACAAAATATCAAAAGAAGTTTCAAAAGGCTTTGAAGCAGAATGAAGGTGTCTCATGGTTGTAGGCTAAATCTGCATCTAAGAAATTCTATGAGAACTCTTCCTAGTGGTTGTGTGATAAGTGGTTAGAATGAGAAATGGTTTAACAGTCTGCCTGTAATAACAAGTCTGTTTGTGGTGGTTGATGCTTCCTGGGTATTGTAATTTATTGTTGGTCAGTGCTTTGCTGCTGAAGGATGCCTACTCTATTTTTGTGGAATTTTTCATGGAAAAGATTGTAGCAAGGGTGGTGGACAAATATATTATAGCAGAGAGAGAAATGCAGATGAAAACTTTGCTCCCAAGATTTTTCCTAATAATGTAACACGAATCAGGAATTAAAGAACAAAGAATTTCTCTGGAGCTGGAATGTAATTATCAGTATGTAGGGAGAAGTCATGAAATGGGGATGTGGAATATTGCAGGCAGATGATGAAGAGAAGGGTAAGCAGCAGAGGAGAGTCACAAGGAAAGCTGATGTAATAAAGAAAAATGTTTCTTAGAGACATGTATGGGAACAGCAAGCATGATGTGGATGAGTTAAAAAGGTAAAGGATATTCAGAAAGTGAAATTGCTTGTTGGTTATGAATATAAACAAGAAATTCAGAAAAACCCTAAATTACATATAAATCATAGAAGCATACATTTGAGGTTGGAGGCGATGTCTGCACATCATTTCATCTTTCCCCCCCTCCATCCTGTGCTTGAAGCAGCATCAACTAGAGCAGATTTCTTGGGACACTGTCCAGCTGGTTTTTTAATAGCTTCAAAGTGGGGGACTCCACAACTCCCCCAGACATCCTATTCCAGTGTTTGACCACTCTCATACTATGAAAGTGTTCAGGGTTCAGGTAAAATTTCTTAATTTTTCATTTGTTCCCACTGCATGTTGTCCTTCCACTAGACACCACTGAGCAGAGTTTTGCTCCATCTTCTTTGGTCCCTTCATTACTTGCTGTCAGAGAAGGAAAATAAGAAGGGAACTTAAAGGGGCAGCTCTTGAACGGAACACTTAATTAAACAGTGCTGAAGCCATCAGCAAAAGATTGCCTTCTGAATTCAGAGTAACCAGTCTTTGTATAGTCTTTGTAGGGTCACATTAAACACACCAGACCCCTCCATTAATGTCTCCTCAAAATGCAAACATTTTAGAGAGCTCTGGAATTTGGCTAGCATCCAAAGTTAAAAAAAATGAAACTGGATGTCCTTTGCAATATTCTTTGTCGTTTCTCTTCAAAACAGCTAATTGATATTTTGACTTTCTTTTGTAAAAAAATACACTAGATAAATTATACATTGGGTAAAATCAATTTATTATATAATTCAGTTAGAATAGCTTGACTACAATGAAGTAATAAGAGGTGCATTTGACTGATAATATTTACATACTCTCACAAGGGCCACATGTTTTTCAAGCTGTGTAATTGGAAACCAAACAATTACTACAATAGGTCAACAACTGTCTATTCTATGAAGTGCACATCACCTCGTTAGGGAAATTATGGGAGACTTTCCTTGCTGCTGCACAGTGCTTTGTGAGATTAAGCAAGGTCACATCATATGAAAACATGGAAAAGCTTGTGTGGCTTTTCTTATCTCAACAGTATTTTCATCAGCATTTTAGCACTTGAAATTTAAATGTGGTTTGGTTTGGTTTTCTTTCTTGCTAGTTCTATTTTCTAATTGTTTGAGAGGATCTCTTGCAAATTTGGTTCCTACTGAAGCAGAATATATGGCTGACATAGTAAAAGAAGAATATTACAAGAAAATTATTTTCAATCGCCTCTAACTGCACATTTTCAGTTCCTCATAGATTTGTAATATTATCCCACTCTAGCCTAAATGAAAAGAATAAGAGAGACTTCTCCTGGGCCTAAAAGATTTTTCTTCTTTCAGTCTGGTTTAGTTAAGAGTTGAGTAAGTTGACTTATGAGAAAATTCAGTATGTATTAGGACGCTGCCACCAGGGTTGAATATATCCATATATTTTCATTCTGAGGGAATTTCCTCATGGTACACTAGTCTTTCTTTCTCGCTTTTTAGACAGTCTTTAAAAACCAAGAAGCAAGTAATGATGAGCTCCAGTAGTGTGAATAAGGAAATGGCAAGAAAAAAGGGATATGGTAGAATGGCTCATAATATTTATCATATTTCTACAAAAATAAAAGAGAACAAACACCTAAGAAACAAAAAAATGATCAAATTACTCCTGTGTCCCATCATTAATTTGTCTTTTCCAGCTTCTTGTTTCTGAATGGGGAATGCAAAACAGCAGGTGGAATTCAAGGTTTGAAACTAGAGCAAGAAAATCTGTTCTAAGTGCAGTCCAGGTTATGAGAAAGATAATTGTCCAAAAAAATATTACCAAGGCACTTACTTTCTTAAAAAATAATAAAAAAAAATCTTCACTGCCTTTATTGACTTGACGTCCCAGCAGAGTTTGCATTTTATTCTAAAGCAACATGACTGCTTCATTTTTAATGCAGAGGTTGAACTGTTCTTGGGAGGCTCTTAAGCTGAAATGGAGTTAACTATGATACTTGAAGATTTCAAGTTGTATATTTTGGTCATGCATGATGTAAACAGCTTTTTTTTTTTCTTTTGCTTGTTACACAAACAGCTGTAGCTTAGAGATCAAAGGATGGCTAATGAGTAAAAGGCTGTAAAGAACATGCTATCAGTGGGAACAGTACAGGGAAGCGTTTAGTAACAAAATCAGTTATTATGTAATAGTATGTGATGAATTTATTAGTAAGTTTGTTCTATAATAATCCAAACAAACCAGAAAAATATTTTTCAACACCATCGACCCCTCACATAGAGAATTATGTTCCTATTGGTCACATGATGCCTAGTCCAGCATACAGAATATTTCCAAGTTTATTCTTAATAAATCACTTACCCTCTTGAGAAGCTAACTGGTTCAAAGCTGATGCTGTTTTTCCCTGGAGACACATACCAGCCAGACTAGGGAATAGGAGATTTGTGGTAAATGAGTATATCCCCAAAAGATAAGGAATTATCTTTTTGAGTATTGATCTTATTGCAAGGAGTCATGATCAAGGACAGTTGAGCAAAAATTCAGCTGACTCCAATGTTAATTTATGAAATTTTTCTATAACAATGAAATGTAAAGATTGTTGTTTTACTTCTGGTTTAACAACATATTGTGCTTACATTCCCAACATAGAATTTAAATAATGTTTGATCCTTTATGTAGGAACAGGGGCACAAAGTGTTTGCCCAACTAGAGTATACTGTTATCAAGCCCATCTGTTTCAGGCAAGAGCTAGTACATAAAAATCCTTCTCATCTAATTCAATACAGAGATGAATTTGCACTTGCCTTTCTTAACCTCTAACCATTTTTAAGTGAACAGCTAGGAAAAAGAATTTATGTGTATATAAATATCTAAGTCTTGTTCCATTAAGCCATAGAAGACATCTGTTCCTTTAGGCTGGGGCTAGGCTGGTCCCCCAGATCTAAGATCCCCACTGCCCATTTCCTAAGCATCTTCAGGTGAAAACTGATCTTTACTTTCTGGTCTGTGAGTCCTCAGTGGGTCAATCTACCAAATATTGAATGAGGACATAACATGGACAAAGACTTTGTTGGGATTCTTTACACTGTAACTGTTTTCATTTGTCCTTCATGGTTTTGACCACAGATGTGGGGAGGGGAGGCCCGGAAGTCATCAAGTTATGTAGAGCTTACTAAATATCTTCTTAAGACTATTGGATGTCTAGGAGGGTCTGGGGTTTCATAGCACATGCTGGTGGCGATGGTGGTCCCCAGATCTGACTGATCCTCTTTGCCGAAGCTTATTTGACCTTCTCTGGTGGGCAACTATTCCTTCCTTCAAATCCATCAGGTATTTTATCCAAATTTTTTTGCTTCTACAGGATATTTAACTTGAGGCAGGGACTATAATGGGAGCTCACAAACTGCAAGCAGGAATTGTAGACTCCCTGGAAAGAGAGTAATTGGAGTCCATAATGTGACAGTGACAGCTGAGGTGGAATGTCAAGCAAAATCCAATTCCCACAGGGCCAGTGTTCCTGAGCAATGTCATTTGTAGCTCATTGCCTGTATTCTGCTTTGCAAGCTTCTTGTGGAACTTACTAATTCTTGTATTTTTTACTGTACTGGGAAAAAGAGAATATTTTCCCATTAGTAAATGTTGGTATTTAGAAGACACAGTGAAAGCTATTTACTAAATAAGCAAAAAATGGTGGATGTAGAATAATATTGATTGTTACAAAATAAAAGTCTACATGACTAGCGATTGCCAAATTTCCACAGCAAAATCAGGAGTTATTTCTGAGCTGTGCCAAAAAATGCTCAAATTCTGATAGATTCTGGGATTTACTATACTGAAAAGGTCTTTCCTACTTGTATTCCACTGTGCCAGATGAACCTTGCATAAACGTTCTACATTTTGCATACAAAGAACCTTGTATTTTACTTAATCAGGGAATCGATTCAAAACTTGTTCTTTACACATGGCTGATTACCTCAATAGATTGTAAGGTATTAAATGTGTGAAATAGTCTATAAAACAGCTCCAGCCAATTAATCCTAATTTCACAACTCCAAAGAGGAGTTTCTGAAAGTACCTGCAAGTACTTTGTTAGTGACCTTTCTGATATGTGCATCCTACCTGTCAATACCATTTATTACTCCTGCTATTTAATTGCTCTTTTATTCAAATTAAATACCTTCCAGCCATTTAAAAAACTGAATTATGTTGCTTCTTCTTGCAATTGTCACACTAGTTAATTAGCTCTTGGCATGCCTGAGTGTCTGAAGAAATTGGTAAAATGATTTGTAATTGTTCACTGAAGTACAAAGAGGCACTTTAATAAAGCCACATAAATGCAGGAGAAGAGATGTGTTTTTCAACCTAATTTAGGTGAAAGTTTTTATTTTATCAGCAAGTATTAGAAAAGCTCATTCATTTTATATGCAAGCTTTGTGCTCATCATCTCTCCCTGTACCTGAGCTTAGCAAGGTTATAAAACATAGTGAAAACACTGAAAATATAAAATGGGGTTTTATAGAAACAAATTGCCAAATAAAATTTTAAAGAGTTCCTCCTGTCCAACCTCTGACATTAAATTGATTCTTAACACTAGCTTATATTGTAACTGAGGTATTTGGAGGTATCTGAATATTACAGCAGCTCGAGATAGGTGAAGCCCCAAGCTCCCAGCTCTGTCTCACAGTGCACTTAAGGTAGCTTTAGTGCTCTTCACTGGCCTGAAGCAGCACTAAAGCCAACCCAAGTAATCAGAAGAGAATTTTCCTGTAGCCTTCTTTCTGGTAGTTGTGAGACTTGAGAAATACAAAGGTATTAGACAATGCTTTTTCTTTCATCAGTCTTGTTCCTTGGACTCGTGAGTGCAAAGGGGAGACTCAACAAGCTTTCAGTGAATGTCTTTGAGTGATTTTGTCCTGCGTGTTGCACAGAGGGTGACAAGGCTTTAAAGAGTGTCATGTTTGCAATGGCTGTGTCTAGCTGTAAACCAGCACACAAGTGAAGTTAACTTAGTCAAAGAGGATTACACTGGTCTAGATGTGGGGGAGTTTAATGTGATTTTTCTCCTTTACAGGAAATCCCAGGGCACCTCAGTTTGGAAAGGTAGTTTACTCCACCTGCTTGTTATCTCATTTTTCTTTCCCCATGTAGGATGCATGGTGTGCACAGGGAGAAGCACGGTGTATGGACACAGAGAGGGAAATGGATCCTGGGAAGCAGGAATTTCCAAAGTGCTGTTGTCTCATAGCTTGCTGTTTAGCAAATGTTCAGTCTCCCAAGGAGTCATGTAGCAACTAATGAGGATGCCAAGTGCCTTGTTACTGCAGAATTTAATGTACTGCAACAGTGGTGCCAGATAATTAGCTTGACAGACCAATAGATTTTCCAATAAAACTGTAAACCTTTTTTATTGTTATTATTTAGATCAGCCATTGTAGCCTTTTGATGAAATTAGAATCAATCCAGGAATAAAGACTCTGAGTCTGTGGGCATTCTTGTAATTTTGGTCACCTTGTCTAAGAATTATCTCTGGTTGACTTCCCCTCATTGCTTCCATCCTCACTGCAATTCAGGTTTCTTTGAGAAAACAATGTCACATAATTTGATCAAGAAAGACAATACAGTGTGAAAAATTAGTTTTCACAAACAGTAGTCATTTCAAATAACTTTGCAGTATTTACAGATTAAGTTTTTCAACTACTGTCTTTACCAACACGCTAATTTTAGTCACTCCAACTCAAATCATGATTCTTTTCCAAACAAAATTATTGTATAAAATATAGCAAGCATGCTTTTTATTCCCAATCTCTTCTTCAAAACATAAGTAAAATATTTGTTAACATTTTTAAGGATATTTGCTGCTGAAGCTGGCCTGGAGTGCCACAGTTGAGACCCTCTGGGGTACATCTCAAAACTCAGCTCATCCTGACCACATCAGAGATGAAAGTTAGTTATAATAAAACCCCCATAAATCAATGAATGGCTACAAGTGGTGTTTATTCCCTGTTACCTCTTTAGCTGTTAGATTTTATCTGCATGGCATAGGAAGAATGTTTTGCATTTGGAGAAGCATGAATTGCTTTCCAGGAGGCATGTTTGTACTGCTCAGCATGAATTGCTTTCCAGGAGGCATGTTTGTACTGCTCAGGTTGGGCTCCATGGCCACACTGGATGGAGATGCAGGATAGGTGTGGGTGCAGGTCAGCTGTGGGTGTGGTGCTTTAGCAGGCAGCTGTGTGTGACAGCGAGCTGGGGCGCTCAAACAGTTCACATTGTTAGTTCTGCACAAAATGATTGTCAATACCTAGAGTTTTAACTGGGTATTAGTTAAACAAAATAAATTCAGTGAAGTTTTCAGCCAGCTAGATTTAAGATACAAATTGAGCGTGGCAAGGAACTGTGGAAGGAAACATGGACAAATCACTGTGTGATCAGTGAAAATTCAGATTTTTCTTGAGACCCCCTTTTGTAGCTGCTGAAGGGAGTGGGGGCATCATGGTGAAATGTCCCATTAATATGTCTGGCTTAAAAAAAAAAAACCAAAACCAGCAGGTGCTTTTATTTGAATTACATGGCCCAGGACAGTTTTACCTCTGTTTTTATTCCCAGTATTCCTTCTAGTGTGAATGGCATTTCAAAAGCATGCCTGTGCTTTTGTGGTGACCTGCAGAGGGGAATGGGAAGGTGGGTGATTGTCCTGTGGGGACACAAGCCTCCTTCCATGGGCAGGCTTTCTATGCAGGTGGTGGAGTCTTTGCCTTACTAGGTAAAGTAGAAGGTCTCAAACTTAATCCTTTCCTCCCTCTGTCTCATCTTTTTTTTTCCTTTTCTCCATGATTACACATTATGTGCCTTTTTTTTTCCCCTGTGCAGTCTAACAGGATCGCAGACACTTTAAAATGGAATGCAGCACTGCTCTGGGAGACAAAGAAGAACACTCTGATGGAAGGATGAAATGACATGTGGTTTGGCTACCAGTGCTGAGACAGCTTTGATTGAAGTGAAGCACAGGAAAGGCATAAGAGCAATCACAGGGAACTATTACAGATCTCTGAGGGCAGAATAAAAAGGCAGACTAGGAAATGTTTATGCAGATGGAGGCAGAGGCTTTTGGAAGGCTAAGGACACTAAGCACAGAAGACATGTTCAACTGTCCTTTGAGTCAAAATTGTAGTGTTCCCTGTATGATTTTAGTGGGAACAATTTGAGAAATGATTTGTATGAGCTGTGTGAAACCTTTAAAAAGTTTCTGATAGATATGAGTTAGATGATGCATTATCACTGCATTAAATAGATTGAGAAATTTGTTAGGAAGGGTGATGTGCAAGACAAAACCCAGAGCAAACAGTTTCTCAGCTGGGCATAAGTGCAGCAGTGCTGGGTTATAACCACGGCAGCTGCTTCATCACTCTGCAGATCCTCAGATATCACAGTGCCTTTCACAGGCTGGGGGAGCTTGGAGTCCCAAGCCTCCTCTGTTGGGAAGGATGGAAGTTTGACAAGAAAGTCTCACATATATGTATGCTTAGCAGAAAGATTTTTGAATGTAAAATCTGAAGAAGGAATATAAATGAAAGCAAGTTTTGCTATAGAAGAAAAGAATTGCTGAGCCAGTTTTACTGGATAACCAAGGAGGGCAAAGAGTATGTTAGTTAGAAGGGGTTTTTATGACTTAGAGCAAAAGATAAACCCACCTCAAACAAGAAGATGTTTTTACCAAGCAGAAAGATAGCACAGGCAAACAAATCAGTAAATGTTGCAAGTAGAAAAAAGATCTCAAAATTTTCCACTGCAAGAAAACTGAAAAACAACTTCTAGCTTAAACTGTAATGTACTAACTTTTAGTGATTGGAGAATAGTAACATGAATATGGTAATTAGAGTAGCTATGATAGGCTATAGATAAAAGTTAAGATACAGTTAAATCTACTGTATTAAGATGCTCAGCAAAGAAATTTAGGTGAGCCCACAACACCACAGGGGCAGCTGAACTCTCATGGAACTCCATCTGCACAATTTACTTCTGCTCAGAGTTTGCCACATTTACCGAATGCCTGGTGAGCAGTTTCTGAAGCAGCTAATATTGCAAGGGGATGGTGTGACTGCAGTGAGTCCATGAAGAAAAGAAATAAATGCAAAAAGTCTGAGGCATCAGTCTGTTCAGAAAGAATGTTTATGAAAGAAACAGAACGTGGAAGGGAAATCAGGCTTGCTGAAGCTTCTGCATATGTTTTCAATAATACAGAATGAACTGTTATATTTGGCAGGGAGCCATGGAAATCAGAGGGTATAATCTTATAACTAGGAAATTAGGAACTCTAAAATCCTTTAAGTATACAAGAGGGAATAAACATATGTACTAAATTACTGTTCAAATGAGGGGAACTACCAAGACAGCTCTTAGGCAAAGGGTGAGAATGAGAAGAAAAAGGAAAACTAAATTAATCTTTGTATTTCCTGCAGAATTTTCAAAGCCAGGTTCTTATGGGTATTTAGGCAACTTTTGGGAAAAAACAAAACAACGTTTATCAGTGGCTTGAGTAGCTTAAAAAAATAAGATCTCTTTCACTGCAGTTCCTGTTGGGCCAATGCAAAGGGGTTTTGAGTTTAAGGAGAGGCAGATAATGTCTAAATTTACCATCTCACTGTATTTAACTGAGGTGAGACACAACATGAGTTCAGAAGGTGTAGTTATGTGGCTGTCTTTTATAGCAGAGGGGCTTGGGACCAAGGGAAGTATCTTTTCTTGTAAAGGGTGGATAATAAGGAGATACTTGCAGAAAATAAGTTTGGAATGCATACTGTAGTCTGATTAGGAATAAAAACTCAAAATTCTTTCTCACAAAAGAATTTTGTGTGATGCCAATATTTCTGAGTCTTGTGCTTCAGGTTCTTCTCTGACTGACTCCTATTTGCTCCTAAAGCTAAGTCAGACTGACAAGTCAGATTTAAGTGTGTCGTGGGGTTAATTCCATGGAAGTCTCTGATTATTTACAGAAAACAAGATATAAACAATGTGTAAAATAGGAAACTGAGCTACTTTGAGGATGTGTGTCAATTCAAGTGCTGGATGAAGGAGCCTGGAGTACAGGCATTGTGTTTCTGCCTTTCCTCTTTCACACAGACTCCTCAGTTAGTTGTTTCTGTCTGTGTGATGGTAGTCAAATAGATAAAAATCTATTTTGGATGAGAAATTCATCAGAGGAATGTTATTGACCGCAATTTGACTAAAGCTTGATATGAGCTTCTCAGAACAAAATAGAACATTATTTTAAAATTATAATTGGCAGAATTATCTAAGACAATTACGATATAGTATCATCTTCTTTTTAGTGGGAGGGATTATTGCAAAGTGTGTAAGCTTTTATATTAAGCATCCTTAGATTTGGAATGAAATGGTAAAGATACTTTATGCAAATTTCACTGAAACAAGGATATTCCCATCTCATCTTGATAAATAAAGGCAGAGGAAGGTTTGCACTACTTGCTTCTTTCATTTTACAGTTTCTGGTCTAGTGGCTTGTCTCAGTTCCCCAGTTTAAACAGCGATTCCCCTTTTTGTGGTGCATGTGAGAGCTGAGGCAACATTTTAAGCTTGAAAATACTTGTTAAGTGCATTGTGCTGACCTCAGTGTATATGTTGGTGAACCAAATTCCTTGTGAGCTGCAGTTTGTGTGATCAAGTCTTAAATGTAAATAAAGGCAAAGAAGAAAATTTGAGTCCGTATGTACTCTACATGTGGTTAAGCATCTGAATAAATATTGTCTATATCAGGCCTAGATTGTCCAAATATGTTGGACATCTTTCTATCATATGTTTATAGTTAAATAGATATATTTGCACCCCACTGTAGTTTTTAAGTAGAGGCTAAGTTCTGTAAAAGCATATGATAACTATTATCATAAATATAAATACTGATTTTGGTGAAAAACAAGTTATGCTTCTTAAATATTGTCTAATACTAGGAATTCCAACAGCATCATTTGATGATGAACTCAATTATGATGCTGCTTTTAAGCTGTCTTGGAATCCTGTCCTCTGTTTTTGATGCTGGGTTCTGTACTACACCCATCAACTTCAACCAAGGATTTTATAGTTTTTCATTGCCTACTTTTAATTATATATGGAATAGGAGGGAGAAAGGAAGGCAATGGATCAGTCAGAGAGGGTTGGTGTCCAGGTGAAAAGAACTTTTCTGTGGGGGTTTTAACAGGGTGGAGTAAGCAGTTAAAGAATTACTTACTGGCTGGAAAAGCAGACTTCATTTTGACTAATGGCGCGTGATCCGCCTTCATTATTTCTCTCCAGCTTTGTCGTAGTCATGTGAAAGTGAGAAGTTTGTGAATGCTGTTGTTAATTCAGAATGCAAACTCACAAAGGACTCTTTACCCAGGTGTCGTGAGCTGGGACCACAGTCTGATCTGTTCTATTTCATGCTAGCAATTCAGACTATAAGCTCAAGAACTGATTTTATTTAAGTTGAAGACAAAATTTAAGCTGTACTAAAGATCTGAGTTTGGAGCACAAGGGGGTTATAGAACTTTTCTGAGGTGGTTGCTACAACAACAATGCTTTTAATAATCATAATACTACAGTAGAGAATCATATTTTTATCTAAATGTGTGGATCACTAGAGTGTTAGTCTGCATAAATAAAAATAGTCCATAGTATTTTAACAATGTAATATTTCTTTAAAGCTGTGTAAAAATATCACAAGAAAACTTATGGCAATGCTTGTTTTTTTCCTCCATGTTTTTTTAACAGTTGAAAATAAAAAATAATCATAATAATTTTATTTATATTATTTTTATATTTTTACTGGACTAAAAAGAAAATCTATCAAAGTACCCAGTTTAGCAGAACATATTTGGAATTTGCACATGCATCTTTTTGCTTTAAAATGTTTTTCTATGCAACTTCTATCCAGATCCAAAATGTATGTTATACAACCTCTCTGACCAATTACAATATTACTCAATCCATGAATAATAACTAGGAAGTATTTGCATGTGCCTGTTTTTATCCCTTTAGACATTTAAAAATGGCATAAACATTGAATACATTTAAAAGGCTGGAGGTCTCCTGGTACAGGTACCTTAGACAATAGACAGATTAAACTTCTGTAACAGTATAATCACCATGAATTATTTGTCTCATTCTTCTCATTGTACAATATTGTTGATAGAATTTTCTGTTGCATAAAACATGCTCATACTTTCTTTATATATTATAGCAGTTAGCTTAGATCTCCTGAGAGAAATAAAAATAGATATTTATTTATATTGTGACTTTTGAACAGGCACAAAGAAGCTCCATTAACCAGATATGCTCCCTTTGATGAATTGTAATGTAAGTAGAAGTACAGAAAATGCTGGTTTAGCTTAGCTCAGTTCAGAGGCTTGTATTTTTATATGCCAGGAGCAACAATAGGGGGATGGGTTGTCAGAATTCTGCTTGAAAGATTTAGGTATAAAAAACTACAATTTAAATGGAATTGAGGCCGTCCTGAACAGACAGTAAGTATTTTACTGATACAACAGTTGAAAGTAGGGTAAAACAGGAAAAATGCAGAAAATAAAGTATGAAATAATGAAATTTTGTAGTGAAGGAGAAGAGACAGAATATTTTGTTGGATTCTGCTATTCCAGCTAAAGCTCAGACCTCCCCATATGGTCAGAAATATAATCTCTACCATATGTTACAAGAGTTTCAGCAAAAGATGGCCAAAGAAATGAGAATGCAGAATGGAGGCAACACATGGCACCAAAAGGGGAAGTTGAAATAAAAATTTATAATCCCAAGGCACTGTCTTGAGGCTTTTAGTCTGTTGGGTTCTGTGGTGTTCATCACAGCTCAGCTTCAGGAGGAGTCAGACATGTCCATTCTGAGTGAATTCATGAAATACAGCTGAACTGATGAAGAGAAAAATCAGACTTTGTAAGATAGTTGGCAGAACAAAGTCTAATATCCTTAACTGCAATTTTAAACCAGTGCCTAGTCCAAGAAATAATTCTTAGGTATTCTACAGTGATAAAATTAAGCTGTAGTTCAAGCAGAAAATACCAGCTCATCTTGATTGCAGGAAGCGATCACAGAGGCATGGAATCAGCCTAATCAGCACCTACAGCCTCTGAAATATTTTTCCCCTGGACTTTTATTTAACCCCTTACTCCTAGGCAGGAACTGCTCAGAGATCACAGAGCTGCAGCAGTGATACATGCTGTTCTCTGCACAGCATCTGGCTCCTGGAGTAACCTGGCAGCTGCTTCCCTCCTTCTCCCCATCACCCTCCCTGCAGCTTCCCTCTTTATTCCTGCCCGTGTCTGGCAGCCGGCACGGCGTGCTCACGCTGTGCACATCTGGCGTGGAGCAGATCCCCTCCCCTCATCAGCCTGGCACAGCTGCTGCTTCTAAATGGGACCTGGCCAGGCAACTGCTCCTAATGATTCCCCTGACAGCTTTTTTCCACTTACTGATCCAGCTTTCCTGTTCACCACCTGCTTGATTTCCCTTCCCCAAACACCCTGGTTGCCCAAACCCACATATTGAGTCCTCTGCTCCCGGCAGCCTGCACGCTAAAGCCAATGCTAATGCTGTTCTCCCTGGGCTGATTCCTCCCATCTCCAGCTCTGCAGTTACTGCTGCTGTCATTCTTGGATTTAAAATAGCAAACAGTGAATGGAAGGTTAGTTCTCTTGTCCCTGTTCTACTGTGTTTTGATTCAGATCATAGGACTGCCGGTTAACACTAGAAACAGGATAAAGCATCACCAAGGTTCTGCTTGGTGCTGACCAATTTACAAACTCGAGTTTGCTCATTCTTGGGCCCCTATCTCTAAAAATGTGAAAAAGATAATTCTAGTAGTTGTGTCCTTGTGTTGTGGTGGGGGCTGTCCCATAGGTGCAGTCAGTCTTATAGTTCACTTCTGTAGTAACAATTTGGGCTGCAAAATTATGAAACAGCAAAATTCAGTGAAACAACCACGTTACTCCTTTAGAAGACTTGAGACTGCTGCAGGCTTTGTTTTGGAAATCATCTCTATTTACTGTTTTACCAAGACTAGTGAGGAATCTTATGATAATGGGTTTCAATTTTGGTAGGAGCTTCTTTCCTTTCTGTTTTCCATTTTAGGAAGAGGCATACTGCATTCCAAAAGTGAGGGGTAGTTTTTTTGGGGTTTTTGTTTGGGGTTTTTTTCCTCAAAGGCAAAGAAACCCAAGACCCCATGAATATTTGGAGCCTGGAATATTCAGACAGGACGTGGGCATGTGATGCTCAGTGCTAGGAACTAGGACTAGGGAAAAAATATCAGTATTTAGTATTCTGCATGAAACCCACCACTCCAAACTAAAAACTTAGAATACTCTTTATGTCTTATTTTTCCATTTAAAATAAAAAAAATTATTGTGCCATACCACAGATGTATTTCATATGTGTTAGGACAGTTCCTGTGGATGCAGAACAGCAAGATGTAGTTCCTGAATCTGAATCAGGTCAAATCTAAATATGTGTTCAGCTCTCATATCCTAGGGTAATTCCCAGGCTGCTAGATGACCACTAGCACAGCATTTGCCGTCCCTGGATTTTTCCAAAATATTAGAATGAGCACAAATGCTTCCAGTAGGGATATAGAACATTCTGAAATTAAAAAAAAAATTTAAAAAAAGGATAAGTATTTCCCTCCTAGCACTGCTGCATGCGTTCCTGCTATCTGTGCCTTTCATGTGTGCATTCCATGCCCTGATCAACATTTCATATGCATTGGTGAACTGAAAGGATTGCAATTAATTTATATATCCAGAATATAACATAGTGTAGCTTTAGCCTTTTAAAGGCATCTGAGGCAGTGCAGTGTGAACACACCAGCACTGTTGAAGGGTTCAGTCCCTGTTTCAGAAAACATTACAAAGGATATAGCAGGGGCACAGACATTCTGTCTGAAGACAGTAGAATGAATAGGGAGTACTCTGTGGAAAAACACTGAGAGCAGGAGGACCAGGATGATTTTCTTCAAAGCAGTCTTTGTTGATGGCATCAAACTTGACTCAAATGAGTAGACCTAATTCTAACATCTCCCGCTTTTCAATTCCACTGACTTCCTGTCATATTTTTGTTAAATTAGTTTGTTAGCAGGGAATGTTTCAATTTTCTTTCCCTCATTCCCACAAGTCTAATGATTCTTCACCATCTTAATAAGCACAATGAATCTGCTCCATTAACGGACAGGAGCATTAGAGAATAATGTCATTTCTGAAAACTCTTAATACATTTTACAATTAAGAAGGCATAGATTCAGTGTCTTTTTCAAGTAGGAAAAACCCAAGTCATTTCCCTTGCTACACTTACTGTCCTATGAAAAGTGGATAGTCTGGTAAGGAAGTTTCTTTAAGTTTTTCATATGTTGCTTCATTTGAATGCATCATCTTTACCTGATCCCTGAAACTGGCTCAAATTACTCATCTGTAAATAGCAAGGAGCTGTTTGTATCAGGATTTTATACCAAATTTTGAATTCCAGCTAAACAGAGACAGAAAATATGTGAAGTGATTGTATTATTTACATATGTGAAAATTATGTCTAGTACTATCAAGTCTTTAAAGCAATAATTATTTTGTCTCATCAATTGATGATGTACTCTTTGTTCCATAGTTCCCCCTTCATTTTGCTTGACTTGCAGTGCTCAGAACTGTTTAAGGTATGAATCTTAAAGCATCCATTTAGCCAAGCATTGTCCTTTCGACAATGAAGGGTGTGTTTATCCAGCCAAGTGCAGACGGTCCTGGCATAGTGAACTGGAGAAACAGGAATGATATGTACTGCTGAATTCACGTAGAGATATCAGCATGGGATTTTGCATTGCTCTGTAGGACCACTCTTTCAGGACCTTGTTCTCAGGTAACTCAGCTGAAAGCATGAAGGGAGGTGTCTGCAGGTAACTGTGAAGACACATTCGAATTGTTTTTCTTCCCACTGAAGCCAACCTGTACAGACTTATGTGCATAAAAGTATGGATTTTCATGTGTGTGGTATTGA
Source organism: Molothrus aeneus (assembly GCF_037042795.1). Lineage (NCBI taxonomy): Eukaryota > Metazoa > Chordata > Aves > Passeriformes > Icteridae > Molothrus > Molothrus aeneus. The sequence continues at coordinate 116,702,656 of NC_089646.1, forward strand.
ATTATAATTTTGGGGTTTCTTTTTGAGGATCTAATTCATTCTTACGGGAAAAAACTCCCACTGATTAACTATGTATTATGCTTCTTTCTTTTTCACTGACAGCAAACTTTTGTGTCAGTATTAGCATTAGCACTTCTGGAGGGAATATCCTGTTTGCTCTGACTGCACTTGCTTTCTGTCATTGATTACATGCACTGGGGTTCCTCCAAATGAAAATAAACCAGGAACATTCATTCCATGATATCAGATTAGTTCAAAGTTTGCCCCCACATACTACACTTGCTTCTGCTACACTGCACTGTTTGCTGTGTGTTGCTTCTATTGTATGCACAAGCTTATTTGTTCTAATAATGAGTGCAAATGGAAAAGGTGATGCATTATTTTAAGTATTCTTCTTTACAAGGAACAGAAATAATTTATTCCCAATCTCAGCCAATAATTCTGTGTGTGATTTTTTCAGTATTTGATATAATAAAGTAGCTTTGCCTTATTGTTTTACTTTTGTCCCTGCCTGCTGCAGCATATGTTTAGTCCTGGAAAATATTGCATGGACTGGGAACTTATCAGATGCCTAAGGGATACCTTCAACTTTGCTAAGGTTGTCATCATTTATACCCTTCAAAGCTGTTGATCATTTTATGCATGAGCTGTAATTGCAGCAGCCTAAACCCTCTTTTATAAAATTATTTAAAATGTCATTTTTGCTAATTCTATATCTTCTGTAGAGTCCTGGGCTAATTCAGAGCATTTTTTCTCCAAGGTATGGTGTGGTGACAGGATTCTCCACGAAGGACTGTCTTTCCCTCTCCCAGTCTCTAGTACTACAGAGCAGGTTAACAGTTCAATTAATCTCTCATTATTTCTTGTCATGGTTGAGGCATCTTGAGAGGACTGATAGCATCAGGAAGATAGATAACTTATGATTTATGTGATGGGAAAGACCAACATTTACTAATGTGGGACATCACTCACAGCACCAGCCCATTTCACTCTGTGAACAGTTAATATAAAACTCAGCCATCTGGAATACTCCTTTTAAACCTGTTAGCACAACAAGGCCTGCACTGGTATTTTCCCCCATTCCCTTTCCATACATTTTAGGGTGATGATATGCAGTGAGTCAGAGTACATTGTATATGCCTGTGCTTAATTTGTTTGGTGATTGTGTAAAGTGAGAAGGTAACATTCTTTGTCATGGTTAGTAGAGATTAAATTTGTTATTAAGACTTCTAAAGAGTTAAATTAATGAGTGATTAAACATGAAATACTGGGGCTTTCTTGCCAAAACCTAATGAAACAACTGCTTCGTCTGAGTATGGGTGACTTTCAGAAGATTTTTAAGTTCTGAAAAAGGGTCTTACAAAAGGAATAGGAAATACATTGTCTAAGTAGAACATCATTGGGCTAGTTAATATAGCTCAGGAAGAAAACTGACGTTTCTTAAGGGAATATACTTGCAAAGTGACTGATTGAATAAAGTGAGTTTTATTTATTTGTTCTGGCTTCTGCTGAGACCTGTACTACTTTTTTTTTCCCTCCTGTTGTTCTTAGTGCCAGTCTCAGGTTTTAATGTTCTGTGACTTTGGGAACAGGGTCCTTCTGAGTGCCTAGACATATCTAGTCATTATTGCCATTATCTTGGCAGAGTGCTACTGTTGGGTACTTAGGAAAGTGTTAGTCCCCATGTAGTGTGTCCAGAGTTTAGATGAAAAGTGGTAGAATTATATGATCGAGGTTATGGAAGGACATAGTACCAGCAGCTCAGAATCAACAAGAGGTTTCTGTGAATTCAAGTTTAACATATCATTGATAGGACCAGTACTTTTTTCCACTTAGCTGATATCTGTGTTTTCTGGATTCCTGCTGTTTCCCTCTCTGCCTCCTGTAATGTCATTTCTGGTCTATAATGGCCTCCTTTTAAACTCCCATCATTGAGTTTTCCCCTGATTTCCTGCTGATTTCACCTATTGAGAGGGAGAGGAAAAAAAAAGAATACTGTATCTTTACTCTTTAAATTTGCTGTACTATATCCCAGTCATACTCGTTCCTAAGATTTTGGATCTTTTTGTGCAGGTACAATTTCAGAAAAAAAATTGGAACATGAAATGTGAATTCATCTGAATGTGTGCAAAGGTCCTTTAACAGATGTGAAAGCCTCTTCCAGAGGCACTGTTTATTCTGCAGCACACTGTGTGACACTGCATACTGTTAAAACAGATGTGCTATCAACATAGTTTAATATTTGAGTGATGTATTATCTGTGGTTTTGCCACAGAAAGGTGCTTTTTATCAAAATATAAGAGCAAAAGTGTTCAGAATCCTACTCTATGATAGCTATGTTGTTCAATGACAAAACTACTTAAAGGATGATGCAGAAAACTTCTCAAGATATCATTGGTAAGCTGAATTGTGATAGATTGCAAGTATGTAAATAACATGCTCCCAGGAAGTACCAAGAAATGCTCGACCTTTGTTGAAAAACTGCCAAAGCACAAGTTTGTTGTGATTTGAGCACTTATTGTGTGAGAGTGTGACTTCTTATGTCTCTCTAAAGTGTAAGTTGAATAAATTTCTCTCTTAGTTTACATGAGGAATAATATACCTCAGACCTTCTTGCTAGGTGGTTTTACACCCATTATATATTCAGACCTTCCTTTGCCTCTAAACAAAAATATGTTGATTCTCTGGATACTGTTAATAAATATTTTGTTCTGTAAACTTTGACATTAATCCAATTCCCCCCCTCTTCACCTAGCTAGTTTTTTGCTCTTCAGAGTGCAGTATGCTGGTGCTTTTGTGATCTGGTTGCCTGCTCACCATACAGAAGAGAAGGAACATTTTGCTTTGAGTTTGTCCTTCTTGACTACCACAGCAAAGTAGTAGCTTTGCAGTGATATTTTTGGATTCACTCTTTTCTGAGTGAATCCAGCCTCTTTTTCAAAGGTTAATACAGCAAATCCCATCATGCTGAAAAGCTTTTTGCATCAGAAATCATTGTCTTGTGATGTGTTTCTAAGTGCCTCCTGCAAGGTGTAGACCTTTGACTGGAGTGTCCGAGTTTTTACAATGAACATTAATGCCAGAGATGTGCTCTTGAAAATTTGTTTAGGTTGTGTGACTTCCAACTGATAATGGGGTAAAATTTGATGTGATAAAATTTATTTGAGGGAGTCTGTAGAAAAGACAGACACAGAGAAAGGAAAGGTGAGAGAGAGAGTGAAAAAGCATATTTGGAGTGATACTGGCTGGTGGCTGTTGTTGTCTGTTACTGCCAGGGGTTTTTTGGGAGGGAGTTGTTGTCAAATGTTGTAAATATTGCAATAAAGGTTCTTTTAATGTGTGAACCCATTTTTCATAGATGACAGGTCAGATATTCATGATTTTAGAGATCGGTAGTATTAAGTGTTTGGATATAGATAGGCACTACAGTGAAGCAACTGCTTGTTCAATTTCCATGAATGACTTTATGTAGATACAGATTATGAACAAAGGTGGACTACTTGTAGTATAATTTAAGAAAGCTCAGAGTGGGATCATGGATGCTTTGACCCCTATTCTCTCCAAGCATTTTTCAAAAACATCTTTACTTTTTTAAAAAAATTAAATTTCTTATAAAGAGTAAGAAATCCTCTCACTTTTCTGCCCTTGCCATCATTAGGAATTTCACAGAGGGCACTCCCTTGATGAACAATGGTTTTCTTTCTTTCTCCAAGTGACACTACCCATTCTGAAAACACACTGTGTTTAGTTTTCCACTGATCTTGAAAGAAAGACCTGTGGTCCTTTAAACCTACCTTTAAACATTTCCATTCTGCCCAGTAAGAAAGATTCTGCTCATTTGCTGATTTTTCTATCATATTGTATTAATGTAATATTATAATATCCTATTAATGCAATATTGATTTCCCCATAAAATTTTGACTCAGTCCCTATGAATCTCTTAGGTGGGACTCAGCCACTAACCTTCTCTGACAGTGTCTCAATAGCAAAGAAAATATAGAAAAAGGACTGTTCCTTTCTCTCTGCTAACTTAAACTGCACTAAGTAGGACTCCTTTTTTGCTTTAAATATCAGGCTTAACTGCATGTGGGAAAGGTAAGGGCAAAGGGCTGAAAAGGAGGGGAGAATAATTGGTAGAAGAAAGGAAGGAGGAAGATATATTCAAGAAAAGGGGGTCATTTAAAGGTTCGCATTTGCAGAAAGGAGGACAGTGATACCTGAGCAAAAATGTATTCTCCAAGTCAAACACATTTGGATGCCTAACACTTAGGGACCTCCTCACACCTGTCACAGTCTGCTTTAGCTCTGCCCTCATGTGGCTTAGGCATTTTAAGGCTGATTTTTAAGGATGCCAGGCCTTGGTACCTCACAGTGGTCAGTGGAAGGAGGTGGTCCCAACACCTTTCATTAGGTGCAACACTGCAAAGGGTTTGTGTGTATACATCTTGTGAACGGGTAATTATATACCATTGTGGTTGGTTGTGGTTGTAGGTGTAGTTGTATTTTTCCTATACCATACACTGCTATGGTAATTGACAACATTTTTACCATGGAGGTGGTGCTACTAAAAAAAAATATTCCAGTATTCACAATCATTATGTTTCTCACTGCTGGTTATCTTAGCACATACTCAGGGACTGCTGTGGGTGTTTTAGTGAAATATTATCAGACCATTTGTTACTCTAAACAAACACATCTGTGTCCAATACCACCACGTCACAAGGCTGATGCTTTACTGGGTAGATGTTTACACCTCAGAATATCGAGGGTGTTGGTCTTCACAGGGTGCATGTTCTTAACAGAGACATGCTTTCTCCTTTAATTCCAGCTTCAGACTCATACAGCCTGGGGCAGAAGAATTGCTCTATTCACTTGTTTTACCCCAGAATAGCCTGTTTGACATGCGCACACACACACACATAAATATATAAAATAGCTCTTTCTTGAACTGCCTGATGCAAAATGGCACCTTATATATTTTGCAGTAATTTCCTTTTTTCCCATTTTGAAAGCTTGTGGTATGGTCACCAAGTTTTCCAATATTTTAAATACTAAATACCTGTAATAGAGTGATACTCTCTTATATAAGCAAACTTATATTTATCAGCAAGTCTGAGATATGTGTGTGTGTAATATATTCTGATGATTCATATAGGATTGCCTGAGACTATTTTCCACAGTGCAGCGTAACACTTTGTGGAATAAGCATAGGACAGAATTTTGTCTTTGGAGGATTTTATGGAAAACATCAAACAGGCTAAGCATTGCAATTTTGCAGTTTAAAGTCCTGAATGTAACTCTAAGGAACGGTTCTGTCAGCCATAAACATGGCTGACATATTTTAAAATGGGTGAATTTACCATTTACTTGTAGATATGCATTCAAGAAACAAAAAATCTTTCCAAAGAATATTTAGAATATGCTAAATTACTTTATAAATAGTCAAACATTATGCCTTTATTCCTATTTGTTGCTGTTGCCACATTGTGTCATTTTAATATTCATATTTCAATATGCTAGTATTTGCATAAACACATTTTTCTCTAATAACCTTTCAGAGATAATTATTAAGTACCTATTTTGATTATAATATACAGTATGAATCACTTAATAGTAGTAGTGTTGAATATAAATCAAACATCCCAGTATTTTTTCAGATTCTACAACTTCCTTTCAGTAAAACTCAGAATGTTGAAAGTGAAATTTTAGTCCATTCATTGACCTGTGCTGTTGACTTTCTGCTAGTGAAATTCAAGCCAACAGAGACATTGAACAAATATCTTTATCTTCTCTATTCTTTGCATATAACAGTCACTTTTCCCTATTATTGACATTAAATGCAGATCTCAAAATGCTCTTAATAGTTCACGTGATAAACTTTCACCTTATTATACCAAATCACTGTTTCATTGAGACTAATTAAAGAGGTTAAGTGTTAGTTGGCCTCTTTTGCTCAACACTTTTAGGCCTGTAGGTGCAAGAAAGGTTTCTCCTTCTACAGGGATACTGGAATGTCACATATACATTAGAACAACTGAGACATTCCATAATACATAAAACATGAAAAACCACCCATTCAAACACAATTCCAGAGACTGGAAACCATCTCTTAAGCAGCCTGAGCTTGCCAATACTTTCATCACAAACCTGGCCATGACTCTTGTTTTGCATCCTTCTCTCAGCACCTGTGCTCGATGCTCGGTGTCTCAGTTCACAGACTGCATATTTGGTGTAGATTAAGGAACAAACTCAACTTCATAAGCACAACCTCCTTCAAGGTCAGGCAGATGAGCTGTCTTGCCTTTCTCTGGCCAGCTGCTGAAATGCAGGAGTTGCATCTTTCCTTTTTTCCAGGCTTTGCAAGGAGAAATATGAGCTCTGGAAGAAGGAACCAGGTTTTCTTCAGGTTTGTCTTCCAGTTAACTGACTTTGGTGTAGGCTTTGCTGTAAGATCTGCCCCCTGTTTTTCAAAATGGGACTTTTTCTAGACTTCTACTGCTGTCTCTTTTACCTTATTGTCTTGAAATACCTTTGAGATATTTGAATTTTTGAGACCTCTGCTGTTGTCTCATATTTCAACAAGCATTTGAAATAGACCATGCAAGGAAATGGGGAGAAGAGATAGAGAATGGGCACAAAAACATGCCTGTGAACAAGGTGATTACACACATCTCCTTAGCAAATCATATTAAAAATTTGATGCTGAAGTATAAAATGTAGAGTTTATTCATGCAAAGTGCTATAGGTATGCTCTTATCACAGTGCTAGTTTGTGCTACCTTCTAGAGTATAGCCCTAGTTATTTTTTTAAGACATAAAAGTACTTTGAAGTAGCTTTTTTAGCTGTGACTGATCAATATATGCATCTGCATATTTATATATGTGTGTCTAGTACATTGCATGTAGGTTGTTTGCATGCAGGAGAGACAGTCTTGGCAAAACAAAGCGAGTTGTGTGAATAGGAAGAATGGCTGCTGGTCTGCTCCAGCAGAATGATTCAATGATTCCTAATCATTTTCTTCCTTTGTGTGTGCATTGGATGTTTATGCCACTAGAATAGTAATAGCAATTCTTAACTCAGAGTACCTTACTCAAGCGTTTAAGCTCGTTTCAGAAATAATTTTCTTGTCAGACTCATCACTGTAAACCTCTCTGATATGTCTGCACTGCCATATGTTGAATTATATAAAGCATGTTCCATTCATGGTGAAAATAACCTAAATGGAGAGGCTCTAGCAATAAGCCTCACTTAGGATGCTAAAGCAGAACTTAAGTGCCATGCACATGCTCTGACAATTTGTCTGCATGGAAACACATTTCAGCTGCAATTGAAATAGTAATAAGGATCTCTGCTGCAGCTTCTTAGGCAGGCAGCTGGGATATGTGCCTGATTTCTCTCTGGTCCCATCTGATTATACTGGCATTTTGACATTTGTCATTTTTCAGCATGTATCTTTGAAAAGCAAAAGCATTTTTTTAAGCCTGTGCCATCATGGCTGTGAAGAATACTTGTTTCACAGAATGCATACAATATATTGTGATGGTGCTTTCATCAGGTTAGCATTTCTTTCTAACCATGCCATGAAAGAATATGTGTCAATGCAAGAAAAATGAAAGGAGCAGAGGAGGGAAAAGCTCACTCACTTTTATAATCAGCCAGAATTATGGATTTTGCAATATTCTTTAATATTTTTTTTGTGATGCTAATGATTCGTTATCTATTTTTCAATTGCTATTAAAAAGTTGAATGTAAGTAAAAATTGATCCAGGCAGAGAATCTGTATCCTTCAGCCTGAAAAAAACAAAAAAAGTGTATTAGTTTTGTATTTTGAATGGAATCCTTTAAGACATGTATTTTTGTGGCTTGTCAGTAAAATTAGTCAAATTACAGTGTTGCAGCTGACTTTAGCTAAAATGTTAGTTGTCAAGTCCTTTTATACTAATGCTTTGATGCATATACATGGAAGATGAACTTTGAATTAAACTGTTAATGTTATGGGAAAGGATAGTTCATTACAAAGTTCATTACAGTAGTTAGAGTCCTTGCAAAAAACCTGAAGCCCAACAGCACAAAGGCAATGACCCCTTGTATCACATTATTATTAAAAGGAAAATTGAAATGTTTAACAGCACTGTCTAAAGCATTGTGCTAAGAATGATGTTTCCATTGGTCAGTGAGTTACAGGTGTGTACAGATACACAGTAGAAGCTGATCAAAGTAGAATGAACTTCATTCCTCTGGAGAAGGTTAGCTTATGTCTCTTCAGTTCTTACTTGAGCCTTATCTGAAGGGTTAAATTGAAATTTAATGACGCAGAAACTCCTCCCTCTGTCCCTTTGCAGAGGAACCGAGCTCAATTCCCTCAAGGACATCTCAGAACTGCCATGGCTGATTATTTGAACTGGGGAGGGGCACAGGCAACAAATAAAGCACAGTCAAATAGTCCATAAATGTGGTACATAAATGATATGTTGAATGAGACTCCAACAAACCCACCCCCAAAACTTGCATGATTTGAAAATAGCTGAAACCAAGCATCTATTTATTAAACATGGTTTAGAACACAAGTACAGAAACGTCTGATGATTTTCTAAACTGTAATTCAAGGCAGAATAAAAGAGTAAAAAGCTGCTAAATGTGTCTCGGTGACATTAGTGAGAGAAAAAAACTCAAGTCCTAATCTTTTTATTATAAATGGGAAATCTAATCTAAATCAAAGGAATCCCTTCACTTTGTGTCTATAGTATGTTTTCTAGTGAGCAAGAACTCAAGTTTCAGAGTTGCCTGTAGAATTTTACAGTTAATGCACTAAGGCACCTAAGGGATGCTTGAATGCATCCCCAGATATTAAAGCATTATGGACCATCTCTGAAACACCAACCCTGTATTTTTATGATTATTTTAGGCTCTTCTGCTAACCAGCTGTGGGGAGCAGGGTCATGACAAACATTTTGAACTTCTGTGCAATTGTTTATCTGTGCAATTGTTTATCTGTGCATACTCTGTTTCTATTCAAGAGTTTGAGGAATAGAGTTTACAAGAAAATTTTAACTTTTTTCTCTTGCCAAGGTGCATGGTCTAGCATACAGAAAACAAAAAATGTTTAAAGTTCATATAGTAGTGCTTCTTTTCAGATTACTTCAGTAAATAACTATTGCTCAATGGTTTATGGGAGACAACCCAATCAATTCTGTGCTTGTATAATAGACAGTGCTCTCATATATGAATGATTTGCTTTGAGGAGATGTTGTTGATCTTAGTTTGAAACAAACATTTTCCACATCCCCTTGGCTTGAAACATTTATTATTTACAATGTGAGTATTTGAGGATATTATTCAGATACATCTTCCTTGATTTAACATTCAAGACAGCCCAGAAGATAACAACCCTGAGAAAGTGGAAGGAGATGGAATTGGGTTTTAACCTTAATGAGCTGCAGTGGTGAGTCTCTCAGCAAAGCTTGTGCTGAGGATCTCCACTGTCAAAATTATTTCCAAATAATACCCATGTAGTTTAAAGCAAATCAGATATGCTGATAATAAAATAATCACAAAATGAACAAAAATACCTTTTTCAAGACAGGCATGGTTCATGCAAGATTCATCATGAGCCTCAGAACAGGGCAAAGATGATTTTCTGGCAGACTAGCAACCTAGGCAGCCTAATTTCACTAGATAGGTTAAACAGAAGGAAGCAACCTTACTAATGAAGTTTTGTATGTTTCAAATAAAGAGACAATGAGGTCTTTTCTCAGGTTGTCTCCTGGCAGGAAGAAATAATTGCAAAAAAATCAATTATGTCTTAACAGACAAGGAATACAGTTTTAATTATGAGGAACAAGAGAAACAATGGTGAAGAGAGAATTTCTGAGTCTTCTTTTCCTCTCTAACCCTTCTCTCCTCCATATACTTCCTTTTAGAACTTCTACTGTCCTAAATTTAACTAAAAGAGCAGATTATTTTAGTAGGGTTTTTTTTTTAGAGTGGAGACAAATGATATATGTATAAGATACAATGATTTGAGGGATGGGGGGACAGCAGGAAACAACATGTAAGCAAATTCTCACTCACTGTGTAATGTCATACATAAAACTGCTTTAATTTGAAGTTGTGATATTTACACTCCTGGGATTTAATTCTTCTCTCATTTACATTGTTTTAACCATGCTTAACATTTCAAGGGGTTACTATGGATTTGCCACACTGATGGGCTAAAATCAGGGTGACCTTTTCCTTGCTTTCATAGCAAGATGTTGATTCTGATTAACCATAGGATAGGGGCCACCTGCACTTCAGCTTCTGCAGGGTTAGAAATTTGGGCTGGCTTTAAAGTAAGACATGAGCGCTATGTGACATTTTGTGAGAGTCAGATGAGCCTAACACCTAGGCTCACTTTGAATGCCTTGTAAAGCTGGCCCTGCATACATCCCAAATCACCTATTCTAATTTAATTTAGCTTGTTCTCTTCATTCCAGTTTTGCTTGCAGCTGTTTTTGTCTAAAATAATATAGTTTGCCAAATGTACCCTTGTACCACAGTATGGATTCTTCAATAATTTATATGAAATGTATAAATATGAAATAATTTATATGAAATGCATTCTTCTAGGGCTAAATTAATTTACATGCCATTATGGTTGTGCTAGTCTGGACTTCTCACATTTTGTGTATCAGACTACAGAAACAGACCTGCTTTTTAAACACAGAAAATAGTCTGATAGTTGTTACATTTTGCTTTTCTCTTATGAAAAACTGAAAATAAGAAAATGAGAATTTAAAGGACATAGCCACATAATAGGTTAAAACAATTTCTATATTATTTCCAAAGAAAATACACATTAGGTATATAAAAGAAATCTTCATGTTAGCTTCGTATGCCATCTTTGCTACAACCTTTAACTTTTGATCTACTTACAAACAGACAGATATCTATATATGTACAAAATCTCCTACCTGCATTTTTTCACATACCTCACACGTTTCAAGGAGTTATATTAACACATTTTGACTACAGATTTTGATTGAGCCAGCTATTATTAAGCAGATGCCATTAACGTTTGGATTTTGAAGGCTGGTTAAAACTTTTCTGAAAACAAAAATGAAAAAGAAGCATTGAATGTGACTGTTTGGAGAGATTTCCACTGAAGTCTAAGAGGTTTCCATTGGCAATATGAGATAACTGCTGCCTGTTTACATCTGTTCGCCCAGACCCCTTTCTGTGTGTTAGTTCAGGAGGAATCTGGAATCCAGAGGAATTTCCATCCTGGCAGGAACAAGGGAATATTATGGTATTTCAAAATGAAAAAGTATTTCAAATACTAGAGGTTATTATTCAGGAATGCAATTAGATTTTCTGTTTTGCCTCATTTCCATCAGCATGACAAAGACTTGGTACATTTCTTCCCTTCCTAGTGTCCCATAACAGTCAGCGTGCGCATCTTATTTGTCTCCCACCAGCGCTCAGGAAAAGCACCTCTCCTTCTGGCAATGTTTTTGTTTGAAGGAGATGATCTATCTTCCATTTCCACCAGGAAAGCTGCAGACTATCTCTGAAAGCAAGCAAGGAGATGATGAGACAAGAAAACTTGTTTGGTTTCAGACCTGACCGCTCATGCACAACAATATTACCTTGGATAAACAGTGTTTTTAAGCACAAGCTTGAGCAAACAGTGGTATGTAAATTACATCAGCCTACAAATAGCTCTGGGAGGCATTGTGTCTCATACCACAATTCAGAATAATTGCCTACTGGCTTTCTTTTGCTCTTGGGGGATAATAACCAGCTGCTTACCTCTGTCTGTAGTAAAACTACTAAACATCAGCACAGAAAGCCTAACACAAATGTTCACTTGCTCATCTGCTTCATTTAGCTGCTAAAGCTTTCATATCGCTCACTCCTTATTTGATGCAGAGCATGCAAGTCGTTACTTGCTTCCTATGTATTTGGAATCTTTATCTCTCATAACCATATAAAGTTGTAATTTTTATCTCCTTTCACCCATGTGAAGTTTGTGCAAAACTGCAGCCCGTGATGGTCTGTTTGTCCTTCCCCATTTGTAGAGAGGAGATAATAAAACTTATTCATATCCCTAAAATGTTAAAGAAATACTGATTCTCAATTCTATGTAATATATAAAATGTATTTACACCATGTTTATGTTATAATACCATGATGGTGTAAAGCATCCTCTCCCATATAGGAGAATCAATCTCAATACAAATAAGACTCAGTAATTTGTTCCTGTGGAAGGGGTGGGACTCCATACTATAGGAAGCTTAGAGTCTAAGAACTTCATGTAGTTTATAGCTTGTGTCACTCTGTGCCATAAGATTGGATATATTATCCCTGAATCATTATAGTCATATTTAACCCCTTTGTAATTTCACACAGAAATACACTTACTGGATTAGTCTAATTTCTTGTAAGTACATGACCCAGTAGGAGTCATTTAAGAACTGGGCTGAAAGAGAGAACACAATTAGCCTTCAACTTGAGTGGTTCTTTTGGTTTAACCTCCAAAACTTCTGGTTAACCCTTGCAGTCCAAAGTGCACCAGTGTAAAATCTCCTTGTAACAGATGCCATTTGCATGGCTTGCCAAAATAGATCTTGAGGGTTTTTATGTTGTTTTGCTTTCCTTTTAAAGGTTTTCAACATAACAACCGCGATACTGATACTGTTTTATTGTAAAGAGTATCTTCCCCACTCTAGAGGAAATTGAGACTGTTCCACACCTGCTCCCAAGCACATCCTGACTTTTTGAAAATGAATACATACAGGACGCACACCGTGCTCAGGTTGAATAGCTGTTCCAGTATATACAGTTAAATTGAAATGTATTGATTGCACATCAGGCTTAACATAGACTTAAAGTTCTCTAAAATTAGAGCCCAGAAAATAGCATTCCTTTACCCTGTCAACTCCATCTTCATTGATGCCATTGTAGAAATCAGATGAATATGCTCATATTCATTTCTTCAATCAGCACCAGATTTGTAATTCTGCAAGTTGACAAATAGGAGTTAAGTTGTAATGGATGATGGTCTGCTGAGCCAAATGCTATAAATTCTCATAATAAGTGCTTATAATATTAAAATTTATTGATCAAAGTGTTCTTGTCTGGTAATTACAGACATGCCAAAGTTAGTTTGCACGATCATGGAGGGGAAAAAAGGATTTTTAGCAAACCGCAACCTTTTGGAAGTGTCAACTGCTACAAAATGTTGTTCAGTCACCAGAGGGATCTTGGACAGTAACTATTTTCCCTTTTCTTCATCGTCACACCATGTACTTATTTCAATATATGATAAATAATGCCAAGAGCAGTAGTGATGTCTTATTCCCATGAAGAAGGGAGTGGACTTGGGTGCTTTTTCCTTGATATTACCATCTCAACATGACTTTGTTCTGAGATCTAATCACATCTGGGCAGTTCTTCTATAGAACTTTCTTATTTTCATCATGGGGCCTTAGGAAAGAGAGGTGTCATCTGTTTATCTTTAACCCCAATTACCCAATTTGAAATCCAGGGGTGCAACTAATTACAAGTGGTGCCTGGTGGCATAAAGTTTCTTGTCACTGATGGAATTTATATCTTTAAACAAACACAAGTGTTCCATGAACTTAAATACATTGTTTTAACATTTAAATAAATCAGGTTATTCTGTTTTCTAATAGAAAATGAGCTGAGACTGGATGCAGGCCTTTCAGTAGGTTTGGTCTTTAGATTAAATGTTTTATCTTGGTTTCATCACTAGCTTTGATTTCTCTTATATCATTGTGACAGGACCAATTTATTTACATATGGTGTTTTTACAGATACTAGACCAGTATCGAGGTCCTATAATATTTTCATAATCCATGTCAGTTGAAGAATAATTGGCTTGAAATGGAGGCATTTGACTGTAATGTGTTTCCTTAAACTCCTTTATTTTCCTCTTTCAAAACTATGATTCAGATACTTGCTTAGTAAATATTGTCTGACGTTTTACTGCATTTCCATAGCAGCTAAAAAGCAGAGCAGTAAAATATATAGGCTCTGAAACCTATAGTTTTATATCTCATAGTGTTAAATATGATTTTTTTTACAGCAGCTCTTTATTATTCACCCTGTCTGCCCTTTTCTTCACACACATATTCATACAAGCAGAGATTTTGTTGTAGTTTAGTTCCCTTGGGCTGTGTCATTAGGCCCACAATAAAATATATGACCAGAATTATTGCTAGCATAAAGCTCTTTGTGGCAACCAAAAGCTTGGTTCATCATTGATTAGTGATTGGTATTCTGCTGTAGCCATTTCACTTAAATGGAAATAAAGGAAATTGCCTGAAAAGGAAAGAGGAAGCAATAGCTTTATATAAGAGGGGCTTTTTTTCCATTGCATCTCCTTAGTTTGCTTAGCTTAAGAAATGCATCAGGATCATAATGAGGAAAGACCAAAGCACAGTATCTTTGTAATGCTCTAGTAGATTGCCTTTGCAGGTATTTTAGATAATTATAGGGCAGAATAGATTTTAACAATTCTAAAAGTATCTGTCATTTCTGTAAACAGTTCTAGAGATCTAAATTTGTGATGTGCTGTGATGACCAAGACACTATACCTAGAAATGACTGAAAGTTTTCAGATTCATTTCCTTTGTTTAATAAATGTACAACATATAAAACTCAAGTGGCTACACAGTGGTCACATTATAGAACTTATTGGGCTTTTGTCTAAACCACAGAATGTGCATCTTAGCCCTTGGGAAAAAGAATTGTCTTCCTTTTCTTTTCCCTTAAAACTCAAGAAATGAAGGTCAGTTTCAAGAAATAACCCACTTAACTTAATGTTAACACAAGAAATATTAAATTTATTGTAACCAATGATAGTATTTAAACATACATAGAAAGGAAAATGAAAGTACATCAGGAAAAGATCAATGCATATTCCAGTATGTTGCAGAAAAATATGTATCTGTGTCAGAAGATTGCTGAAATCATCAAAAGAGGACAATGAAGAAAACTGTGGCAATGGAAATAGAGCTCAGAAATAAGTATTAATGTGTTTGAAGCAAAAATGATCTTAACAGTGATTCAGATCTCTTGAGCAATGATAGAATAGTCAAATTACTTAAAAATGTATAAATGACAGAAGTGATCTCTTAGTATTTCTTCTCCATTTTTGGGAAAAAATGAAAGAAGTAAATGATAGGGGTGTTTGAAAAGATAATGATGATAAAACCTTTTTTGATCCTGTGATAATTTGAGAGAATGCCTAGTACTAAATATTAAAATGATAGACATTTTGAAGAGAGCATTTGTCTTTCATTCAGAGATTTTGAAAGAGTTAGGTAGATGAGGAATTCTCTCAGGATCTGATCTTCATTTTCAGCATTTTTTTGAACAACAAAGAAGTTCTGGAAGAGAGTAATGTTGGATAATAATTTAGAAGGAGTCGTAAAGGAAATTATTTATATTATTTATATTCAGTGCTTAGCAATGTTCTTAATTGGGCACCTTATGAAATTTCAATCAAAAAGTTAAAGTGTTATGGAAATTATATGGCATTCCTCAAATGCACTAATAATCCATTATCTCTACTTCTCCAAATGTAACCACTTCCTCAGATATTTCTGTTTAAGAATATTGTGTTTAAAGGCTAAATTCCTGATGGTTGTATAAGTGCTTTGGGTCCTTTGATGATGAAGATTTCAACAATGACCAACAGAATAATAATATTTATAGCGTTACGTAATATAATAATTTAGAGAATTTAGAGGAATGGAGAGGTAGGGAAGTAGCAAATAAAAATATAAATATTGAAATTCTAGTATTCTTGTCTTAAAAAAGCCTTGAACCTCCAAAGCATTTAGAATTCTATAACTGTTATATGATGAGGGCTTGAGTTTGAGTCTTTTTAAAAAAACTAGCATGATTTGATGGCCTGATACCTTCACATGTCTACTGAAAAAAAAGCCACTTAATTGCAGTGGCTTTTGAAATGGGTTTATCATGTCTTGGGAGAAGAACTGTAGCTTGCTATGTCTGACATGCTTTTGTCCAAGAAGGACCTAATCTTGTGGTATGAGGCTAATTACAGTACTTTTGCTCAGTAAAAGAAAACATCTTGAAGGAAAAGTTGATGTGGCAGTTTCGAGTAATTGCCTTATGCCAAGTTACCATTGTATCTGAAGCAGCAGACTTTCCAAGTTTAGTAAATATTTCTTCACATCAAAGTGGATATTTAAGTTCTTAAGAAAGAACTTGAATGTTAAATTCTCAGAAAAGAACTTCACCATTAAGTTCTTTGAAAAGAACTACTTCTAGTATATTAATGCTGTACCCTAATTTAATCACTGAAAGGCCATCTTTTACTGTAGTACATATAGTAGATAAACTTTGTTGCTTTCAAAATACTCATTTATTTTAAATAAAGGAGCTTAATTCTTAATCAGGCAGTGTTAGATTTTACCAAATATGAGCCAATTTAAATATATTTCTGAAAGCAAGTTAATGTGAAATGCAAAAAGACAAGAAAAAAAACATATTGAACAGGTAAACTCACAAAATAGTTAAAGAGTTGTATTTGATGCAAGAATTCAGTCTTTACAATAACTATGGCCAGTCCAATACAATACAGTAGCAGGCCAAAAAGCCCTGTTGGCAGAGCTGACTGCGGCTGTATGAAGTTACTTGGAGGTGCAGGTAGTTATGGTGAGAAAGGGCTCCCTGAATGGCTGGTCCCCACCTCCTGCCCACACCTTTTCCATATTCTGGCATTGTGGCTATCTGCAGGATTTGGATTCTGTGGGCACTGACTGACATAAGTGAGTTTGTCCCAGTGCTTGATGGAGACAAGCCCCAAGGCTGTTCTTCCGCTGGAATAAGGCCCTCACAGCAGATGAATGGATTCAGTGTTGGTGTGGGGACTATGTTGATTATTCTAGGTGGTTCTGCAGGCATAAGAGCTGCTGTGAAGACATCAGACATAATCCTGCCTTCCTCACACGAGTTGTCCTGGTTTGAGGCAAATTTGGGAGAAAATCTCCAAAAGGGTTCCTCGAGAAAGCAGATTCAAGCAGCCCCTCCCCTAGCTGGTTCAGGAAAAGTTCTCCATGGAGAAAAGTGATAAAAAACCTGTTTATTTAAGAGGCAAAGCATTCACCAGCACAAAAATTGAACAGTATTAAACAATAAAACCTCTTGCTGTGCTGAAGAAATGACAAACTCAGAAAGTCCCCTCCCTGGGCTGTAGCTCAGCTCACTCAGTCTGTTATCAGTCCCTCCGGTGCTGGAAATGCCGCAGCCCAGGCCCGGCCTGGTGGGCCACAGGTGTGAGCTGCCAGTGCTCCGCTGGGTGTTCAGTCCAGAGCAGGTTTGAACAGGTCCAAGGAAAAGAAAAAACACAGTCCAGGGAACTTCTCTGCCTCAGCTAGCTAAAAACTAACTAAAAGCAAAGGAGACCTCTTCCTGCTGCCCACTGCAGAAAACACAGTCCCGGAGAAGGATGTGGAGGAGCAGGTGCATTTTCTGAAAACAAACTGCGTGCTTCTTCTCGCACCCTGCTTCACTCTTGGAACCAGTCTTAAAGGTGCAAAACTTATTTCTGGGCTAAACAGACAAATGGAGATACAAGGATCATAATGTCACCCCAGGACACAAGTACATCCTCTACTGAACCTAGTAGTTTTTCTGAGGGGAGAGCTTTTGGGTTAAATTATGTTATGGTTATGCTCTGACAATTTTCATATTTACGACATTTGCAAGATTTATTTTATTCAGAAAAGGTAATTATTCTGTATCTAGATAAATTGTATGTGTGATTTGGACAGATTTCAGAATGAATTCTATATAATTGCTTGTTTCTCCAAAGAGTTAAGGATGCTGAATTAATTACACACACACACGCATACATGTATACGTATATTTTAGTATATGTTAATATATGTAATTTGTGTAGGTATGTGCTATGAACTAACTCCCTGCACATTTGGTTATTTGCATGAGCATAAATGACTTTGCTTCATGTCCGATGTCAGCTTTCTTAAATTATACACTACTTTATGGGGAGAAGGGCAGGCCCTTTCGGTAAGTGTCTCCTTTGTTTTAACTACAAGGCTGTTCCTTAATAACTAGAAAAGGATTTGAATACTTTAGGACATATTGAAGGGAATGTTTAGAAATAGAAATCAAAGAACTCTGTTCTGCATCCAGCTCTTTCAAAGACTTGATTGAATGACTTCAATAAAACATTTTGGGATAAATTATATACTTTTATTTCCCTGGCTTCTTACAAATTTAGAATGGGGAATGCAAAATGGTAACTTCTAATGCCATGGAAAAAAGGAAATTAACACTGAATGTAGATATAAGTGTAATGCAACAACATCATCTAGTTACATAAACTTTGCAAACAGTAAAAATAAATCACAGTCATGATTTAGCATTCCCAGTAGATAGACTCAGCATTTTTCACAGATTTATGATTGAAATCTTCGCCTTATGGTGTAATCCTATGTTCCTGTAATGAGAATAAATCCTCACTAAAAACAAACTGGAAGATCATTATTCCCAAAGAAATGCTTGCAATAAGACAGGAACATAGTACGTGAAGAGAAAAAGAAGATAGAAAGGTAATGGTTCCTTGTGTGTTCCTAAAGCCATGAAGCATCACCAGGCTTTCAATATCAAGTGACAGCTCTAATTTACAGTTGAGCTTGGAGACATTTTTATAGCCCTGCATTCAGTTCTTTTATGTGGGCAGTACAAAGTGCTTATGAGAACAAGCACGTTTTTTAAACCACAAGGCACTTTATATACTGTGCATCGGGAGTAGGGTCCTGAATTTAGGATTAGAGAAAATATACCATAAGTTGGATCGTTAGACAGTCAAAATGGAGATAAGATTAACCTGTGTACCTGAGAACGTACCTGCCTTGTACATTATCTCTGTCCTATCATTCTTATTTTTATTTTGCTTTTAAGATATGGATTTGCTTTTACTCTGGAGAAAAATAAAAAGATGGGTATCTTACCTGGTTACCTTATCTTAGTGTGCATTGTGCATATTATGTTAAAAATTTTAAAAGCCTAGTAAAAGGCAGTGCAAGTTGAACTGAAACACAGGATACAGCCATACTCTCAAAGAGAGAAGGGAATAGCAGGCTACCCTATGATTTCTGTGGTGTGCCTGTGATGCAAAACCACAACTGCTCTTTTAGGTGTTTTTTTCTTTTCCAAGATATAAAGTTGAAATAAGTACAAACTGCGTTAGAGCATCTCAGAGTTGTGTTTTTACAGCATTAAAGAGGTTGATAAGCATTTATTGTCTACCAATGGTAGGGGAAATATGGAGGTTGAGCATGAGAGTAAGCAGAAGTTCTTGAAAATCAAAAGCCTCCTGGGGCCACTTGTGTGCAAGATATTTTTAAGAGTGGATCTAGAAATCAACTGCCATGAGCAAGTAATCCATGAGAAAGTTGAATTACATTTGAGAAAGTGAATTTGGATTTTGTATTTGTCGTTTTTTGTGTAGAGGAAATTACCTATTTACTGTATAAATTTTTTGCATGCTTCCACATCCTCATCTGAATACAAACGGTTTTTCAATTGGAGCAGCAGTTTCCTAACTTTTGTAGAAGAATACATTATAATGAAGGAAATCTGATGAGTCTACAGTGGAGAATGAAAGTAGTGATGATAGCCTCTCACTGTATTTTGTAAGTAGTATAAAACAGAAATAAAGGTTGATTCATCTCATTGAGTTGCAATAGCCTTGGAAGTAGTAAGAGAATGCAATAAACTACTCCCAGGAATTCAAGAACATTCAAGAACGTGAGTGTGGTCACACTGAATGAGAGCAAATACCTAGGTAGTCCACTTTCTTGCCTGAAACAGTGCTGACATTTTTAGGGAAACCATGCAAGAAACATACAGGGACTTCGGGGGTGCTTTTGACAGTCAGAGACTCAGTGTTAATATATTGCCCATTTACAATCAAAAAGGGTAATTGTTTAATTAATTTTACCAAAGAATTGCAGTAAGAAAAAATTTATCCTTTCTTAGCATGCAATGTAGCTGACTCTTGAGCACGAAACAGCATCTTGTTCCCCACATTTCTCTTGTATGGGGTAAAGGATGGACAGATGGCAGAGTGCAAAGACCACAAAAAACAACATAAACTGCATCTTTCCTGGCTCCTGTGGTTCCCTTTGGTTCTTCAGTGAAAGTAGAGGCATGCCATTAAAATTCATCATTGCTGTTTGTCTCCAAAGTAACCCTAGAGCAGAACAGCTAGACACCAACTCTTACTAAGGCCAGGAAAAAAAAATCCATAAGGTTTCAATTTAATGGTCAGTGGCCATGTTGTGGCATATTTCTGAACAAATAATCTGTCACTTTGTTGAGCATTAAGTATCAAAACATAACTTATATGATATATTTGCTGTCCGTTTTGTTTGACAAACATAAATCCACCAACACCTTAAGGTGTGTATGGTCTACCCCAAACTGTAGGAATCCATTAGAAAGACTTAGTACACCAGTTGATGGGATATACTCCAGGCCATACAAAAATGCAGCAGTCGTTATGATTAAGAGTTTACAAAAGAGTTTGTTGGAGACACACAGGAGACACTTTGGTCCTAAAGAACTGGAAGGGAGACCTGTGGATTTGATGGGCAGCAAAGTGTCCCTGGGGAGGTGTGTGAATGTGCAAAGGCAGCATTATGGCAGCACTAAATAAGAAGTGCCACAGCTCAAGCAGAAGCAGGAATAAACATGTTTTCTGCCTCTCCAATTCTGAAGTTACAAAGGAAAGGAGACATATGGGGGACTTGCCTCCCATGGAGAAATATGGTGGGTTTTCTTTGTATCAGCTTCTTCCATGTAACTCCCATCTGCTGAATCACTGGGTTAAGGAGGTTTCTTTTCTGACAGTGGATTTTTCCAAACTCCTGCAAGATAATAATGCATGTTTATCATTTCTTGTCATGGCATCAGATAAGACAGGCTCACCTTGTCTTTATGCCTATTCCAGCAATGATAAAAAAAGAGATTAAAGCACACCTTCCCTGGGGTCTGAAAACTTCCTGTCATAGACTGATTGCTTAGCCTTGCTGAAAACAGGTGTCTCTCTCCAGGGAGGTATAGCTGGAATGAGTAAGTCTACAGTGACTGAAATCTACTGGATGTACAAGTCTGTGACAGCCTAATGTGGTTACTGGTATTCACAAAGACACCTAGCATTTTCTCTCCACAGCCTTCCCTTTCTGAACTTGCACAGTAAAATTAAATGAGGCAGAAGGTCTGCAGCAGGATTTTTTTCCCTGGGTTTAAAGGCTTCCCTTCAGATTTTGTACTAATCCATCTATTTAGGGTAGATAAAATGTGAGTAAGGGAGGAAGGCAAGTAACTTTTTTATCCCCTCGGTCTTTTAAAGATTCTTTTCACTAACTTTTTAGAATGACTTTCACAGCAGTAAGACCTTCAGATAAATATACTAAGGAAGACACATACCAATTTGATAGTCATAGTTTTGGTCATAATAATTTCTCACTTTTGGTAATATTTGTGCTCAAATAAGATTGTGGAGTATTCTGAATAATTTCCTTTTTTTGTTGTTTTCCTGAATTTTGAAATTAAGTCATACCACTGAAATTTCAAGACCACAACTCTACTTCTCTGGGGAAATGGTAGACAAAAATCTGCCATCATATAAATAGTACAACTTCTTGAAAGTTTGAAGTAGATAGAATTTAGTGAAGTCAAATTTGGTAGAGATATGTTTTCTAGCTTTGTGTGTATTGGGCAGGTGAGAATATATTCTGGCACTGCAAAGTACATGCATGTAATTTGTGTCTTTTGCAGAAAAGCAGGCAAAGAAAATGTCCTCAGGCATGCTTAATGGCATGCTCACAGAGGAGACAAATGGCATTCCAGTGTTCCAACTGCTTTTGCTGTCAGTAATATGAACTTCAATAGTTCCATAGTATCTCTAGGTAATATCTTCCAAAAGTCTCACAGTGGCCTGTGGTCCCAATAGTTGTGGTAGGAAATGTTGGAGATTTCTGCCAACAACTGCTTTCCCCAAGTGTAATTTTTTTTTCAGCCATGGAGCCAGCAAGACTATCTTCCTTCTATAGATGCTTGAGATATGTTTATTCATTTATCAATTGATTGGTTGGTCTTACAATTTTCTTTACTGCAAGTATCTGTAATCAGATTCTGATTCATGTGACACTCATTTTGCTTAAGTTAACCTCATGATTCAATAGAGGGAATTTCATAGTGCAGTGAAGTTCCAGACACATTATAAAGATCTTCCTTTATCTCATAGAGCTGATGATGAATTTTGAGTTCTACCATTTAGCCCACTTACTGTTCAATCATTGATGTCATCCTGTAGCTCATGTGTACCTAAAGAACCCTATTGGCTTAATTGGGGTAACTGATGAGACCAAGGGTTCCAGGTTCTGAGTTTTGTCAGAGCCTTTGCTCTAAACTTGTCTTACCTTCTTACTTGGTACAGTCTCCTTTTGTTCTCCATATGAAAACTAACTTGCTCAAGTTTATAAATTTGTAAATTGAAACTGCAATGAAACCAGCATGTTTTGAAGACAGAAACATGCCTTGGAGTTTCTTGTATTTTCCAAAAGTTCCCCCTTCTCCACAGAGACTGTCATAGCACATCTGATGAATTCACTAGAAATCACTAGAAAGGCTCTGAAAAAGGAAACGCTTGTGCTGTGAGAAAGTGACTGAGTACTGACTGGCACAGGTCTCCTTGAGAGGAGTCCCTACCCTGGGAGATATTCAATATTCAATAGCCATCTAGACATGGTCTAGGAAATGACCCTAGGTGGCCTGGGTTGAGCAAGGGGCTTGGACCAGGTCACCTCCAGATGTCCCTTCCCACCTTTACCATTCCCTGAACCATTTTTGCTCTACTAGCACTGAAGTAGAACCTATGCAGTAACTTAAACATTGGTCTCCTGTAAAACTGTCCAATCTCTTGATGTTTCCTGGGCAAGTTCACAGAGGTGTGATACTTTGCAACTAAGGCGGCTTTGTTCTTACCTCAGCCGTGTAGGAACATTACGTACATAGCATTAACAGAAACTGACAAACATTTGAGGAATTTTTCAGATCTTGGGGATCAGTATTCTGAAAACCAAAGGAGAAATCTTCTACCATATGAATCTATTATACTGTATGACTTAAGATCAGTCTCTGTCTTCACTTTTGCCTGTGCAGACTTGCTGAGCATCTCTAGGTAATTAGGAATAATTACCTCCAGCCTTTGTAGAGCACTGGTGTCTTTTGTGATATTCTGGTAGCCCCCCTGCTTTCCTCAGCTTGTTTGCTCTGCTCCAAGCCTTTTGAGAGATGATTGACAAGTCTGGGTATGTCTTGGCTGTGCCTAGGAATGGACAAAAGAGCTGCTGGAGAAGGTTTGACTGATGGGATAAATAGAGAGACCACTGTTGAGATAAGTGAAGAGCTCCACTGAATATCACTAGATACTATCTTTTTGTAGTGCATACTGAAGTACGAGCAGTGGGGCTAGTGGATAATAGCAAGAATTGGGAAGGTAAAGGGAGATAATTACTGCATCTGTGGTTTGCAAGGAGAAGGCTAGATAAACTTTTTTGAAGAACTGCAGTCCAACTGCAATGGAGAAAATGCAAAAGTTGGAGGATTAAATGGAAGTAAGTAATTGAGAGATTAATTATGTTCTGTTAAAATCAGAGAAAAAGTTTAGATAAAACAATTTGAACACTTACGTTATGAAAGAGATCTAAATAAATAACATACACAAAACTTTTACACTTGTATATGTATACCTTTGAGTTTTAAAATGGCTCTGGAAGGTATTATCCCTACTTCTAAATACTTGTTTTAAATTCAGATAATAATTCATCTTTCTCTCTTATAAACAATGAATTACTAGTTTGTAACAAGCCAAAGCCAAGGTCTTCTTACTTGATCCAAATGAAAATATGTATTTCCATTGGAAAAGGAACATGTGGGAGTTTGTCTGCACATCTAGACGAGTGCTGGCTGCACATGTTCAGGGAAGATGAATTCAAGTGAAATGGGTGCTGTTTGAATGATGATATTTTGGAATGGCATTCCAAAAGGGTTAGAGGAATCAAGAGTTTATGTAGAAAATAAACTCCTTAAAAGGAGTTGAGAGTGGAGGTAATTTTGGTATCAAAGAATCTAGCTTAAACCACCCAAAAGATATCTTTTATTTTCCTGTAGCTCTATAGCAATAATTTTCCAGAACAAGTGTTTCTGTTAACAACACTCTAGTAAACTATACATGTAGTTATATATACAATTTGAGAACTTTATTCCCCATTCTGTGTGAGGAAGCTACAAAATCACAGAAAATAGTGTGAATTTTGAGTTTTATTTCTACAAGAGATAGGCCAGATCTTGGAATAAAGATAAAAAAAAAAAAAGAGTGAGATTTAAAGCAAGATATGGCTACGTTGTCACCCACCTCTAACTACAGTATTCTTTCATGTTTAAGAATCTCAGACTTCCCATTCTTTTTAATCAAAACATACTTGCATGTCTAAATGAAACAAAAATGCCCATATAGCCCTCTATTGGAAGTTATTAATACAATAAACTTTATTGATGAATTTTTTAAGATAACGTGCGGTCAAAATATGTCATGCTGCTATTAAGTCCTATTCCAACCCTACTTCCTGGCCAAATAACTCAGGAGGTGGAGGGATGTTTTTGCTATGCTGTAAGCAAAGAAGGATATTTCTGTATTTTACATGGCAACAGGAAATGATCCAGTATCAGAGAGTTTTCTTGTCAGTGCAATGGCAACATCAATGCAACAGTCTCATCACATGAAATGACAGAGTTAAAGGATCCAACGAGTGTTGCTACTATGCTTGAAATTGGCATTTGAGAGCAAGTGAATGGCCTGCAGTGCAGGGACCTATTTAGACTCATTGTCAGACTTCTGAGCTGGTGCTAAACTGCTTTTTTTCCCCTTGTGCATCTGTCAAATATAAGCAGTCTCTCATTCTTCTATTTTTGCATGGCTGGCATTTGAAAGATGCATTGGAGAGAAGTTTTCTGGGAAAAAAAAAGGAAAGATTTTCCAGGCAGACATCTGAACTCCTGCCTGCTGTGGAAATAGGCTCTGTGCTGTGGCTCAAATTAGGAGTAACAGCCAGCACATGATTTTTATTGCTTGGCTTATTACTTTGTTTTGCCTGAAGAGAGTTGGTGATTGAAGATACACTGCCTTTTAGGAACCACACACTAAACATAAGATGCACCATCCTGTGGGAAACCTTATGTTTCTCAAGATCTGGCATGAATCAATTTGTGCCATTTGATATTTCATGCCAAAAGCTCATATCAGACAATTTTAGTTTGTTAAATTTGAACTTCCAACTGTCCAACTTGTCCAGGTCCATGTGAGCTCTGAACATGTATCTTCCTTAGTCATGGAAGAAGAGCTCCAACTGGTTTAATTTCTGTCTTCTTTGAAGCCTGCATTAAAACACAGGGTTGGAGGGTTTTAAAGAGTCATAAAAGACTTATTTCAAGAGTAGAGGGTTCTTTGGCAAGAAGGAGCATGACACTCATCTACGAGAGGCTCTAAATACTGTTTTTACTTGTTTACCTTACAGGGATTTCAATTCTTTCACCTCGTAGTCTGGGTGCCCATCTCAGCATCTCTTCCCTCACAGTCAGACTCTTCATGCTGAGGATGGATTGGGTACAGATCCTGCAGCATAAATTCCCAGCTTTTCTTTTTCTCTCATTTTTCTCACTTTTCTTTCTTTAAAGTGGATTCCCTAGGCATCAGGATCTAGCAGGGATCTAGGGCTGTCAGCTTCATGGTTATCAAGTTGCCTCCTTATCTGTCACCTCCTTACCTTGCCTGCTATGCCTTGAGAATTCAAATAAGTAGTAAACCTGTTCAATTCACACTTTTGTTAGTCAGTAAGTACTTCTGTCTTAAACCTCTGCATTGAGGAAGGCTGTAAAGGTATAGTGGTTTACTGGATGTGTTCAAATGTGGAAATAAATAAAAAAAACAATTACAAGAATTTAGTATTTGAAGATGTGAAGGGATTTAATGGTGTGGCAAATGAAAACTTTCTTTTGGACTAAATCCACCTCATATGCAGCTTGATATAAAGAAGTCAATTACAATTTGCTTTTCCATTCTCTCTAGTATCTTTTGACATGGACTTTTTCATTCATAGCAAGATAGAAATCTTTAAAGATTTTTAACCTATAACCAAGTTTTACAATGTCTTTTGGTGTATGTGGGCTGGCATTTAAATGAAACAACCAAGGGAGTCTTAAATGCCATTATAAGCACGTTCATTCCAGATGTTTGCAGGATTTTATAGGTCAAGCAGCCAAGGGGCTTGACTTTAGTGTTTTGGGATCAGTTACAGCTTCATTGGAGGGTTGAAATTCAATCTTAAATCACTGTGCTGTAACCAGTTGGCGCTATGGGGTTTTATTACAATAGCTGGCTTCTTCCCTCTCATGGCTACCCACAGCCTGGAACTGCATTTTTATGGGCTCTGTTTGGTACAGATGTAGCCATCAGCCTTGGGTATATCACCCTGGCACCTGTAGTGTGCTGGGAACTGGAACTGTCTGATGCCACCTTTTATATCACTGCAATCGGGTGACCCTGCAGAATAAACATTAACAAACTCTTCTTCTCATGCTGATGAGATTCTTAAATAATTTGCTATTGCGTTTCTGAGGCAGATCCTGCAGCCCTGATGCAGTCATGGCTTCTTTTGACTTTGTGTGAGCTTTGTCAGAGGCAAAACCGGAGGGCTGGGCTCAGTTTGGTGGAATACCTCACAATATCATATCAAATCCATCAAATCTTCCTGCACATCACCAGTGTAGTTGCAAGATTTTTGTAGTACACATAATTAGAAAAACAGTTTTGTATTAAGAATTACCTTTGTTTTGTGTCTGTCTGATAATGTTAAATAGTGATATTAAATATATGTATATATTTGTTAAAATGTGGACCAAAGAATCTTTTCAGCACCCTCTAATTACATTATAGATGTTAAAGATCTGGCATTTACCATCTCTCCTTTTTATACTAGGGTCCAAATTACCTGATGAGATCAACTTCTTTGCCATTCATTTAGTGGGGTCTTTTGGTTCTGAGTTGTTAGAGCAGTGTATTGGCTTTCAAAAATCATTGAACATGTACTGCTCTCTCCTTATCTGTCTTTATTCTTAAACATTTATCAAAGAACATCTGATAAAGTATTGAGGCGTGAATTTTTTTTCCTCTCAAAAAGTTTTGGTTTGTTTTGTTAAAATATCATGTCTTCAGCAATATTATGTGCTGTCACTACCACCACCCTCCACTGAACTCATTCGCCAAAGCAGTTACCAGAATGGTGGGAAAAACTTTACTTGATTCTGAGTATTTTCCATATGAGTTGAACAGCTGAATAAGAATATCATTTGCTGTTGAAAAGCAGCACAGGCTGTCTTAAAAAGACAACATATTTCTTACTGAAACTGCCTTTCTTTTCTTTGTTTTTATGCTTTGGCCTTCACTAATCTTGGCTATTGCTCTTTTATCGAGCTCCTTCAGCACATGTATTTCTTTTGCTTCATCTTTTATTTAAAATTACTCAAGTGACAGCCAATTACCTATCTATCTGACCAAGACTGCAAAGACACTTTTGATCATCAGGTTTTTTTTCTTCTCTGACAATTACCTGTCAGAAAGCTAAGTTTCTCTTTTGCTCCACTAAACTAAACTCACTATAAATATTTGTGATTTACTCAGAACCTTTCCTGACATTCAATAACCTCCATGACATGTCTTATAAATGTATTTAGTGAGCTGTTATAAGGGATTGCCATCCTAAAATCACCCAAAAGCTAGTGTTTCACCTGGACAAGTGAATGCAGATCATTAAAAATCTAATGAGAGTTTGTTCTGTGGTCAGATAATTCCTTTAGCTGTCACCAAAGTTATGAAGTAGTGATCTAAGTCAAACATTTAATTGGGACACTGACTACATTCATTTTTGGTAATGAAGCCTGTAGTGAAAGATGCTAAGTTACAGATAAGGAGGCTGTAATATTTAGCTGAGGAACAGTAACTTTCTAAATAGTGTTCTTCAGCTAAGAGTGATCATTCTGACACTTCCCTTCCTCTTCAGGTTTAAATGCTCTCCCCTGCATTAAAAACAGGGCATTTCTCTGGTGTTAAATCTTATCTCCCTTTTTACTGAAATCAAGACTGTCAGTAAAATTCTGAAATCACAGCAGGAGTAAAAAATTTGTATAAAAAGTTGTTTATGCATTACTATTGGTCTTTGATGAAACTTAGTTACTTATTTATTTTAACCTTCTTCTTTCATCACCTGTTAATTTCCTGTTAGAGATCCTGGGGTTTAGCATGTGGTAAGTCAATCTTTTACCGTCCAATGCTGAGGTTTTATCCACAGTAGCTTGGCAGCTTTTTGATGTCTTTTCCTCTTAAATTAGAAAGTGCATATTTTCCAAATGTGAACGTTGAGCGTTCGCCCCAAGGTTTTACAAAAATGTTTTCTCATTGGAACATCTGTCAAGGAAAAAGAAATACACACCTAAGAGCCCTGGAATGTGAAGACAGACTTTAAGTCAAATGTGCCTAGTGCTAAGAGTGACCTTGATCCAAGGTCTTTTCTATTCCAGCGGAATGCAAAGGCTGCAGGGTGGTGTAGGAGGCTCCTTCTGCTCCTCTCCTGCCTCACCATTGCCCTCTCCCTTGTGTTGGTGTGTAGCTTTTTGGGAGCGCTCACCAATCTGGGGACAAAAAAACCAAGGGAGAAGGGAGGGAAAGGAGGGGATGGGATGGGGGGATAGGTTGTGAGGAAAAGGTGATTGCACTGTTGAGCTTAGCAAAGGTATCCTGGGGTTTCAGAACAGAGACTACTTAAAGCTGCAGGTGGAGTTTCTTTGGAGGAGGCTGGGGGACCACTTCAGTTTTTAACAGCTGCATCTTCCAAACTGGACAAAACTGTAATTCAGCTGGAACCGTGGAACAGTTCCACATTGGAACCAGTGATAATGGTAAAAAGACCAACAGTCCTCAGAGATTCATCATGTCCAGGAAACTCTTCCTGAAGCCAAAGGTTAAATTTATTGAAGATGAGAATTTTGAAGAAAGCATCTTTATTCTTAGGAGCAGCAGTTAGTATGGATGGTGTGCTGTGCCCTGGAACTTCTCCTGTGATAAGTATTAGCAATACCAGCCAATTCTGAGTTTACATGCATAATTCAAATATTACAGATAATTCCTGACCTGAATTTAGAAAATGAATGCTATGAACTGTAATTTTTTTATTCACCATTTTTTGTACACTATTTTAATTTTTGAAAGCTGAGTCCATTTGTAACAGTAACAATGTCCATTTGTGAAGTCATAATTTTTCTCCTTTTTTTCTCTGTCTTGTAAAATTGTTTTAATTTCAAAAAGGATTTCAAAGCTATATAGTTTTACAGCTCTACAGTTATTAAATATTTCTTTGATTTTTTTTTTAGATTTCTCAAATACAAGTGTTTTAGGTATACTGATATTTTTGTGTTTCTTATAATTTCTAGGTATTGTTTTACATGACAGAGTGAAGCAACTTTTTAGTATCAAATTCAGAGTAGATTACACTTCTCAGTTTTTTTAAACTTAATAATTTATACTGTAGCAAATTTGCAGCTATATCTTTTAACCTTTTATTTTTATATTTAGCAATTTTATTGTCTTCAATTTATATCATGCCACTTTTGGGTCTTTTCTTGTATGAAATGATCTGTTACATATGAACACTTTATCTTGGTATAGTGACTTCTTCTGTTATAGATTTGGTTCTATTTATTAATCTCAAACTAACATGTCATTTATAAAACTTTTCCATTAAACTGTAAAACTGACTGTTTTCCTTGATGTTTCTGACAGAAGAGAAAATTGAGTTTTAACACGAATTTGAAAGTTGACTTTATAACTCTGCTGTGGTGTCTCATCACTCAGACAGCTTCTGATCTATATTTTGAAGCATAAGAGGACCTGAGAATTTAGAGGAGGGGTGTAATTCACAGGGCACCCTGTTGAATCCTTCTCTCAAAAACGTTTTTTGATTTCTCTATTGATGAGGAATATCTTGGTGATTTCTTTCTGTAGATCCTACGCAGCATTGCCTTTTATTTTGCTACTCCTTTGCCTTAAACTGCTTGTAAAACAGTTATGCTACAGTTGCTACTATTTTTGCTACTATTTTACTACAGTTGCTACATTTATGCTAGTTATGCTACTATTTTTTCTGTTCAAGAGGATCCAATTGTGCTGCACATCTGGTTGACCTCTCTAGGTGAAGCTGCTCAGAATTCAAACAGATTAGTTCACCTGAAGTTTTTGCTGCTCCTAATAAAAAAAAGGCTTGAGCATGGCTGGAAGAGAAAGTTCACCCTGAGTGACTTTATTGAAGCCCCATCTTACAGCTTCTCCTTCTGTGCTCTGCAGGAAGTGGGAAATGGGAAATGTTGGAAGACTTAGTGAAACAAAGAGGTAAAAACCCAAGACTTCATTATGTGAAGTGCTACTGTCCCACTAGAGCATTTTACTGCTAGTCCTGGTCTCCTGAGTCTTGCACTTTGCATTACAAGATTGTCAGTGGTGATGATGACTAAATAACAAAGCACTCCCTTGCCAGCAGTAACAAGAAATATCATGCATCCTTTTCCAAGTGTTGTTATGATAAGAAAACATTATTTCCCATCCCCCCTAAAAATCTTTGATAGATTTTTATAAGTTCTCTTGAAAATATTTCACTCAACTGGACATAGGTTTCATTACAAACATACACCTAATATCTAAGTTGCTGAAACAAACTCTCCTCTTTTATTTGCAATAAAGGTTTGGGTTTTCATTCCACTTCTACAATGCTCATTTTAAAAAGTATCAAGCAACAATTTATTATGGACAGTCCCAGACTTTGTTGTTTTAGTTGTCACAAGCAGTGGAGGTGCAGCCTCTCCCACCTTAGTAGGGAACGATATGAAAGTAAACCCCAGAGGACCTCAGTCATATTGAGTATACCCCAGCTGCAGCCTTGAGCTCCTCTGCCCTACTATATTGATTGTCTGTCTTCTAGCAATGGAAGAAGTTGAGCCAGCTAATTTTGGGAACCTCTCCCTTCCCTTTAGGTTGCAGTTTTTTAGGCTGTTTTCAGAAGAATCTGAAAATGGTGAAGAAATTATAAATTATTGTGGGAAAATTTCTTGTTGTGAAAAACAGCCTCCTTGTAATCAGAATATTTCTGGTGTAACATTCTGAAGTATTCCCATGCACCTAAATCCAAGTGAAACCATCTTTCACAGAATCTAGGCTAGTTTGGTGGCCAATGATGGACACAGAGATTTTGGATTTGAGTGAATATCAACAGTATGGGCTCTTCATATCTGTGCAAGACCAGCCTGTAAATGTTCACAGGTGCCTGTTTCCTCTCCTTTATTCTGATGATTTCTGTCAAATCAATTACCTGAATCACAGCCTATGTTAGGGATTGCTGCTTTGTTTGCACAGAGCTAAAATCTTTGTGGCTTTCCCTGCTTCTTGGGGGTTCTAACAGACATGAGAACAGCAGCACTTAGATGTCTCCTCTATTCAGTCCAGAATGCTCATATGGTATAAAGAAAACAGATCTTAATATGTTTCCTCTGCCATGATAATGAATTACTAGCTTTTTATCTTCTGCCTGTGTTGCCTGCAAGGTGTTATAATTCAGAAGAGAGTGGCAATTTGAGGAGGAAAGACATGCCTCCTACCTCTTTCTTTTCTTTAGATTCCTCTTGCCCCCACATCACCCGTGCTGATGTATTCTGTGGGCTTTGGGGATGAGACAAATTACTCTGTGTTGGTGACAAGAGCAGGATAAATGAGACTTAGCTGTACAGGAAGGTCTCTCTGCATAGTCTGATGGTGAAAGCACTTCTCAGTGGAGAAGGAATGGTACTGTATGCTTGGCATCCTGCCTCCAGGGCTCCTTCAGTGGTTTCATGCTGTCACTGTATATAAAATAAAGAGTGAGCCCTGCAGGCAAGAAACATGAGCAACTCTCTCAGTTTTGTACAAGTGCCATAGGCAATAGACTGTACCCTCGTGTTTCTACTTGTGCTCTCTTTTTGACTTGTGAAATACAATTTTCTTTTTTGCCTGTGACACAGCTTCAAAGAGAAGCTCTTTCCCTCAGTATCCTAATGGATAGAAAATGGGAGGAGAAGAATGAATAACTCAGTAGGCAGCAGGAGAGGAAACTGAACTTTATTTCTCTGTGTTTGGGGTGGGTGCCTTAACCACAGTAATCCATGGAAAGGCTAATAATTTCTTTTCATGTGTAACTCTGTCTATGGTGAATATGTACATGTGTACCCTTAGGTTTGGGAATACATTTGTGGCCACTGAGCTATTTTGTGGGAGCCCAGACCTGCCTGATGGATGTACTCAGAAGTTGCTTGGCAGATATTAGGGAGATGCACATGAAGGCAAACTTTTTATCTGATCCAGTTTAGGCATGAGCTGAACACAAAGCCTTTTAGCATGAATCTGGTGGCAAAGTGCAGTGGTTGCCTTCATTTATGTTCCAGTATTATATTTTCAGGCATTTAAGGTGATGATCCCAAAATTTATCCCAAGGGTCAGTTTAAGAAGGGACAGATATCAAACAGCTTCATTCATATCTGTGCTGCAGGCTTTTATCTTTCAGATAGTTTTGAGTGTTTCAAAGCTACATAAAATGCATAATGGCATCCATGAGCCACCAGTGTGAATTTCCTCAGTACCCACTCTGGGCAAGCTCTCTGCTCCTGACACCAGCATGTTCTCGTGCCTGGGGAGGTAGCCAGGCAGTGACATTGTGGATGTTAGTGAGCTATTAAAGTTTTCTGTCACATTAAGCAGGGTTATTGTGACCAGTGGCCTTCCCAAAGAGAGAGAAACCATGGCCAAGGGTTGTTTTGAGTAGGTAAGGGTATAGTTTGCACACAGCTGCCCTGTTTCAGAGCCAAAGACACCTTAATGGAGACAATGCGAAGCCAGCTGCCTTCAGTGCTGGGAGTGTGATAGGACACATTCAATTTATTGGTGCAGGTGAAGACCAAAGATGCAGGAAGATTTCAGTGAATGTCAGGGCAGAGGTGACTCTAAGCAAATCCTTGTCTGATTTGCCAGCTCCATCTTCTTATTGCTTGCTAATGTCAGGGCTTCAGGAAGAAACACATTGTCTCTGAAAACTGGTGGTCTCTTAAATTTTTTAGCTGTTTTGCTGACCCAGAAGATTTCCACTTGTAACGGGAAGGAAAAAATCTCAGGCTCTGGTCATGGATATCATAAACGCCTTCCTATGTGATACAGGACTCTCAGTATGTTGTTGCTAGGCCGTAAACTGTAAGTTCTGACTGTGCCAAAGAACTTTCAAAACTCTTTATTTACCATCCTGCACATGGGATTTGGGGCACCCTTGTGTTGTACTGTGCGATTTTTCATTTATCTATTCTGGGTCAGATGTTTAGCTGATAAAAGTCAGCTATTTAAAACTCCACTGTTTGCAAAGGAGCTGCACCAAGTTGATGATTCAACCTTTATCAATTTCATTGTTTAGATTTATCATATTTATTAAGCTCAGCATAGAGAATATGGTTTTCATGTTTGCTGTAATGGAGAGTTTTTGTACAGAAAAAATGGATTCTGCTCTCAGTGACACCTAGCCTCATCTTGCAGGTGAAGATTGAATCTGGCCAAAATGTGTAAAATGAAATGGTTTATGTGAAATACCCACATATGATAATAATTTGGTTGGTATTCATAGAGCCATGCTTGCTCCATCTGTCTCAGTTATAAATATTGTAAGTGCATATTTCAGTAAATTTTAGGGTTTGTAACAATGTAGTAAAATCAAGTAGATGTTAATAAATTCTAGCAAGCACAGAAATTCAGTTGTTTCTCAGTAGGTTTCTATTTAGTGCTCAAGATTATCTTGCTACAGCTGCAAAAAATATTGAACTAAGTTTAAACTCCAACAAAAATGCTGCTAAGAAAGTTGATTTTCTATGTTTAGAACAGTGGATTGGATTGTCAAAAATGAGTAGCAAATGTGTTTGCAGAAGAATTTTATATCTGGCTTTTTGTTTTTCTTTTTTGTCTAATGTTCAGAAATGCAGAATTACCTATGAACCACATGCTGATGCAAAGATAAAGGCTGATGCCTCTTGGTTTCCTCCTTTTCCCAACTAAATCCAGACCCAAAATGGCATGATGACAGTGGGAGGAGAGCTATTGGGATGCCACCATTCCTTTCTGATTTGTAATTGCCCAAAAGTAAAGTAGCAGCTTTTGAAGAGCACAGATGGCTTGTTTGGCTGCTGGTTTTGAAGCAGTTTGCTCTGAGGTCTTCCAACATTTTCTGCTGCCTCTCACCCCCTGAGCCTACGTCTGTGCCTCAGGAGCCCCCAGCAGTCTCCCTTAATTCCTGCATTAGGGAACCCCTGGGATCACAGTGGCCATGTCTGGGACTTGTCTGGGCCTGCTCGGCCCTTTTGGGCTTTCAGGAACAGATTGAGGAACTTGCACTCGAGTCTTGTGAGGAGTAAATCTAAGAAAACAAAGGCATGGGGAAGGGAAGGGAGTGTGTTGGTGTTTCAGAAGCAACAGCAAGGTTTGTATGGCTTTGCTCTCTCACTGGTGAAGCCTGGTGCAAATAAGAAAATATCATGTTTTGTCCAACCCATAATTGAAAAGTGGATGTTCTGTTTATGTGTTTTCTTACAGCTGGCAGCATTAGAGAGACAAATCTTTGACTTCCTGGGTTTCCAGTGGGCTCCTATCCTTGGCAATTTCCTACAAATAATAGTTGTCATTTTGGGTTTGTTTGGAACCATCCAGTTTAGGCCTCGATATATAGTCGTGGTAAGTCTCATTTATTATATTTCTTTTTGTTTTTTGCCAAAACCTGTCATATTACAAAGCAGAATTTTCTTGTTTTCAAAACACCAGATGGTACTTCTGTAGAAACTGTACGGATCTCCATGTCTTTTTGCAAATTTAGGACTACTAAGTAATTTTTTTTTGAGATTTTGGACATTATCAAAACCAGGTAACCTGGAGAAAGTGCTGCCAAAACTATGACTATGGTACAAGTCAATAAGACTATGTAGATAAATAAATAAAGTAAAAACTGTTCTTCTTTTTGTAACAGACAAGCAGAATTGATGGTGATTACAAAAAAAATTTGCAATGGCCAAGTTATATTTGACTGCATCTTTCTCTTAAGCAGAGAGGAGCAATGATTGTAGAAATTTCTTTGGTCCTGTGACCCATGGGTTCCAAATTTTCTTGATAAAATTACTTACATGTAATTTTATCAAGACCTGTATTTATGGCTTTGACCCTAAATTATTGTAAATTCTCT
The DNA here is from genome assembly GCF_037042795.1 of Molothrus aeneus. Lineage (NCBI taxonomy): Eukaryota > Metazoa > Chordata > Aves > Passeriformes > Icteridae > Molothrus > Molothrus aeneus. The sequence goes on from NC_089646.1 coordinate 116,738,121, forward strand.
CTGATGCTTTTAACTTGAAGCTTTTCAGTTGTTTTTTCCCCATGTTCTCAATATAGCCAGGAATAAAAAGAAATTTCAAAGTTGTGAAATAAACTTCCAACAAAAAAAAAAATCTCTGTTCCTCTCCCACGTTCATTTTTGAATGTAAGAATATTATGTATTTACCTGGTAATGGCTGTATTTGGAACATTTTGGTTGTGTTGTCAGTAATGGATTTTAAGAGGCTTAAGTTATCTTTTTCCTCACAAAGGAATGAAATAAATGTCTGCTGGGGAAAACTTGTTTAACAAATACTTTAAAAGCTTCATCTTTTCTAGTCCAGCTTGGAATCATGTAATTCTTTGTCATGTCTTAAAAGAAAAAGTGAGCAAAAGTGCATCCAAGATTACACTCATGTTAGCTAAGCTTACAAGCAGACTATAATGAATTGAAAATGGATTGATATAAAAACCAGCACTTTTATCTATTAGCTGTGGTTGAAGAGCTGGGCATCCATGAATTGATGATTCACCTTTCTGCTTCATGCTGTCCATTTTATGCATAAGAACCGAGTGTAAGCATCTGTAAAATTATGTGGGAAATTCAAGTCTGAAGTGCAGCACCACAAAATTTCTTGCCCCTCAGGTTCATCACTGCTGTTCAATGATGCAAGCTCTGTTTAAATTTTCAAATGAAATGCAACAGATGTTGACTGTTTCTATATCTTTTCCAATTGAACATTTTAGGCTATACAAAAGGTTTTTTTTAAAGTAGAGGTAGAAAACTCATAATTAAAGAAAGAAACACCTCCCCAGAAAGGTACTTTATGCTGCTTCAAATGGACTCATATTCTGATTGATCTTTAAGCATATATTTAGGAGCTCTAGCTACTGCAGGTGCCAATACTCATTACTGGGGGAGATCAAGGCTTTAGAGTGCAGCTGGTCAGAGTACAGTGCTAATAATGCCATAGGTCACAGGTTTGATCCCTGTGTGGGCCATTCACTTAAGAGATGGACTTGATGATTCCTGTGGGTCCCTTCCAGCTCAGAATGTTCTGTGATTACCCACTTCTTCATCCCATCACCACCTCTCTGAGTGATCTGTGGTTATATCCTTACTAAGGTAGGGTTAACAGGGAAGTAGGAGTACTTTGAGCCAAATCCTGAAGTCTGAAGGGAGTCTGTAACATGAGGTGTCTCTAACTGATCTCACAACTCCACACCAGCAGAATAGGGTGGCTGTCATATCTTCCTGTTCCCACTGTTCCCTGACTGAACACTTCCCCAGATCCTCTCCCCCATTTCTGGCAGGAGTTAACTGGATCTGTCAGTAAGTCAGTTCCATTTCTAAGCTGTCAGAAAACCAACCTAGCAAAAAGTGGAGATTTTTTTGCTAAACTGGTGACCTGAATCCAGTCTGTGAGGTTCCAATGGTTGCCAAGGTTGGCATAAGGCAGGGATTGGGACTGCATATTTATGAACAGCAAACATGTGGAGGTGGAGAGGAAAGGAGGAGTAGCAAGACTTCTCTTGTTGCTAGCTCCAAACTTGTCAGTTCAGCCTCATGTCTAGCCTTGCCCTCAGGTTGAATTCAGTGAATACCTCAAGCCAGCATAAGCAAAACTCCCTTTGCTCAGCTGCTGCCTTCAGTCCCTGTGTCGTTCCTCTGTTTGCACCAGCACAGGTATCAGTTCAGCCACTTGGTAAACTGTCAAACCAGAACAGATCCAAGTTAAAAGCACCTATTTTCTTTACAGGTGTTAATTTAAGTGTCGGTGAGCTCTTTAATCTGCTTTGCTTTTTCCAGGAGATGGGAGAGCGGAAATGGGAAGAAGTAGCCAGAGGAAGGAGAGAAGTGCATGGAGTCTTTCCACAGCAGTGCAGGGTCACACCAGCTTCAAGTTCTTGTTGAGCATAGCCTGAGGATCTTCCAGTCTAGATGAACACATGCTCCCCAGAAGCTGGGCTTCCTAAGGCTGTGCCAGCCACGGTTTAGCTTTGTCCACTGTCCCCAAAAGCCCCAGAAGGAGTCAGTGGTACTGACAGTAAAGACCCTTACCAGTGCCAGCTGCATACTGGCTGTATTCGCTAAGGCACAAGTGATTGCCCACCTGTAGATTTTTACTGCTGACTTTAAAGTCTGTTTAATGCAAATCTTCAGTAGTGTCCTGAATTTCAGTATTAAACACAATGTGGAGAGATTCTTACCAAGGCTCTGAGTAGTGAATCAGGCTTCACATTTATGGAGAAGATTCATGGCCCTCCATGTTCATAGGTCCACTTTCAACCACATCTAAGTCCCTAGATTTGTTAGGGGTTAGCATCCCAAGAATTTGATACTATGTTGGTGGCTGAAGAAGTATTTTGAGTCATGCTTTTATGTACTCTTATGTACTTTTCTGATTTAAATTAAATTTAATCCAGTTTAACTGGAAAAGTAACTAATTTCTTCAAGAAAATTATGCTTAGTGTCCATTGTCTTTTCCAGATGACTTCCCTGGAAATCAGCTTCACTAATGCAGATGATCCCATCAAAATATTAAAAAACTGAAGTAAAGAGAGAATCATGTCAGACACAATGGTTTACTTCTGTAAACTGTCTTCACAAAATTAATCTGGCATGTGCGCACACAAATTGTCCTCATGATAATCTGCCATATTCTGATGGTGATCCTGACGCCAGGTGACCAGCTCTAGAGCCATTGTTTAACCTCAAGAGAATGTTTTTAATCTGTCTTCTGTGCAATGAAGTCTGTGCCTGAAGGTTTCCCTGATAAGTGAAGTTACACAAAAGCTTTCACTTTATCATCCTATGCTGTGTATGTCATTTTCAATCTCCTCAAATTTTGAAATATGCAAGGAATGGGAAAGTAAGTGAATAAATGTAATACATGTAGGGCCATAATTTGAAGCACATCTATACTGCAGTCAAATATGAGTGCTTCTGCAGGCACAATTGAGCAGGCTTTTGTTGGAGGTACATAGAGCCAGGAAATTCAGTGAGGGCTGCAATAGAAACTGATAAAAACAATAGCAGTTGCATGCCTCTGGCTCTTCCACTGCCATTGAACCCAGGCTGGCCAGTTTATCATTAGGATTTAGTGACCACATAAATATGTTCACTATGGCACCATAAATATAGTCATTGTAGATTAAAAGTCTGAATAAAGAAATTAGTTTGAGTGATATAAAATTTGTCATGAGAGCTTTCTACCAAAAAAAAAAAAAGTCTCACTATCTAAGAGCATGCAGTGGCTGATACATGAGGCATCTCTGCTGAGATGGAATTCTTATGCCAAGTAGTTAAAGATAGTGATTCATGTTCACTGCATACAGTCCCTCAGATACAGGACTATATGGATGGTGATTCTGAAATAAATCTGGAATTTCACTTGCTCATACTTAAAATACCAAGTCCTCAGAGCTTAGGAAACAGAGAGAGAGAGGGAGTAACAACATTGACTCCAAGTGTCCTAATTAGTTTAAATCCAATAATTATTTCTAATAGGTTTTGTATTAATTAGTAATTTAGATAAATGTTGTGAACAATTTGTCCTGTCACTAAGCAGATGTGCTATTTTCAGTATTTGAATATTTTGTGACTGAATTAAATCTATGCAAAGTTCCCAGGGGGCATAAAAGTGCAGAGCTGATTCCTAATTTTCCCACATTAGCTCATTTGAAACTTACCCAAACATTTGCAAAGAAGAAAGAAACAGCTGAATTTCAGTTCTAGCTACGCTGTTGCACTCTAGTCATGAAGCTCCAGAGCTCTGCTGTGATCTGTTTCCTTGTTCATGCTTTTCTTTTATTAACAGATCTTGCTATCACCAGCAAGATTTTCTGTTAAAATCGATTAATGATGATGGCAGGATACTTGTTAAAGCTGGGGATCTTCTCCCTCTGCTACTTCTGATATAGGACTTCAAAAGGCTTCTGAATGATGAGTCATATAGCTAAAACTGCAAAAGCCAGGCTCAAAGCTGAAAAAAAAAGTTAATAAATAGCAAGGGATGAAAATAATACATTTAAATATGGAGAATCTATGGTGGAAATCTCTGCTTTACTTGCCTTAATATATTCTATTAAAAAAAATATAGTATATAGGCAATGGATATAGTTGAAAAGTCAGGAAAGAGTTTCTTAAAAAAACCCCAAACAAATGAAAAAACAGAACAGCAGAAGAAAGGCTGTTCAGGATACTTTATTCCATATTCAAGCAAATGTTATACAAACAGGAAAACACATGTGAAATATTTAGGCTTCCAACATTACTTTTTGAATTATCCTTCCTGGTAAGTCCTGTGTTGTTACTGCTCCATCATGCTGATTTATGTCACTTCCCTTGCCATCTTTCATAAATATGGCTAATAAGGCTCTGCAAGCACTGATGCCAGGTATACAGGGGGATGATTTGGCAACTCAGTGGTTGCTCCTTTCCCTTGAAGTATCCTCAAGCCAACATTCATTCCCTCTAATGCCATGAATGACACTGTCACAGTAGTTGCTGCACTTCAGATTGAAATGTACTCTTGAGACAGTTTATTCATTAAAGCTAAACTTATCCCATAATCCTTGTAATATTCAAATTATAAAATTCCCTTTTTTGTTTTCCTTAACCAGTTGTTCTTGTGATATTGTGTCCATCCAATGCAATTGTTTTAACTTAGAAGTGTTTGTATTTCATGGATATATTAAATGCATCTCTGCATTGGTTTCAATATGATTCTAGAGTCAAGAGGTTGTAGAGTCAAATCTCGCTGTTGTAGAGAGGCTGACATTATGAAAGGAGATATTTATTAGATGTTTTACCTTTAAGGTTTAGTGAGTACCCCCTCCACTTTATTAGTAAGACTTCAAATGCTTCCTCACAATAGTATACAGTCATTAGTGCAAAAGGCCAAGAGCAAGAAAAAAATGTAGTGCATCGTGGGAGAAATAAGCAAGGATTATGACCTGGTCCTAGGTCCTTCCTCTAGAAGGAAACTGTTACAAAAATGTCCAGGCGATTTTTAAGTGGTGCATCATTTGGGATATAGCATAAAAATACCAACTCTGCTTTTTGATTCAACCTGTGTGGAAAATTCCTTTTTCGTGCCAGATGTGGTGAGGGTTGTGACTCTGAGTATGAGGCCAGCTGAGCTGGGGTGATCAGGATGTGGGTGGCCAAAGAACTAGGCAGGGATTGCTGGGTGTGGGGAAGCGAGAGTGAGCAGACCCAGCAGGATGGACAGGATACTGTTCAGGACACAGAGTGGGAGAGGTTAAATGGCAGGTCAGATCATGAAACAGGTTAGGTGCCTGGGAGGGAAGTGAAACCTGAGGGTCAGTGTGGGCCTGATGTCTCAGACCTTAACCATTCCTACACTGAGAGAAAATGGCCAGCATGCATAAAGTGCCCCTTCACACAGAGGATGGCCACAGAGAATTCAGACTGTTGCTCTGCTAGCAAAAATAAGAAATCTGGATCATGCATCTAAAAGTTACACCTTTTTTAATGACTCAAGCAGGTGTTAGTGTGATGCTACATAATGGAATATTGCTTGGTGGTTTTGGGTTTTTTTAACCTAAAAGGTATATACATATGAATTTATTCAATGCATATAATGTCAGAAAGTATAACAGTTTTTTCAGAAAGAAATACTCAAAATTTAGAAAAGTTGCTTTCAAAGCCCTTTTCAGTCTTACTTTGCAGTCTTACTATGATTCTTCTGTATATTTGCAGATTTGAACTAGATAGACACCTACTAATTCTTATATTTTGCCTCAGTTTCAGTAGAAAGGATAGACATTTGGGGATTTTCTGGTGATCACAGATGTAGAATAGAAACCTGATTTCACAGAAAGCAGAAGACAATGGGAAGAGTGAGGCACATGCTACCAAGAAAAAAAGGATTGCTTTTGCTGTGAAGGCTGTACTCAGTAGCTGAGTTTTATCTCTGCTCTCTCACTGAAACCTATTTTGACACAAAGTGAGTCACTTTAACAAAACCTGTCACATGCTTTGTTTTCCCCTTGCATTCTGGATTCTTGTCTTGAGACCTTGTGGTCTGATTTGCACAAGTGCTGCCACATTCAGCCACAGGAAGCTGAACACTGAGTTTACAAAATGAGTTTATAACCTCAAGTATTCTGAAAAATGAACTCTTAAGGACCTCAAGTTGGATGCTTATAATGTATGAATATTTCTGAATGTAATCTTTGCATGTATCAGAACATCATTTGCATTCTGAGAGCTGTATCATTCCCTTATAACATAAAATAAATTAGTTAATGTTTGTGCAGCTGTCACACATTACAGTGATGAGCATCTTAGAAAACCTCATGAGGAAATTAATATTCTGTCCTCAGAGCAGGGTCTGAGCCACAAGGAGAAAAGAAGTATTGAGCGAGTTGTTCATAAAATGTGTTAGGGGAGGTAAGATCTTTTAAAAGAAAAATATATCTATGATGATTTTACTAATGTTTGAATTGTATTGCACAGCCACAAAACAGAAAAATTAAGTTGGCATGCATAGCCCAAATTCTGATATTTCCTAATTTTGCTTTCTTACCTTTGCTGTCTTATAACCTTTCCTTAAGTATCTATAAAACTATGCAAGGAAAGAATTTGCTCCTTGAATATCCAAGAAGACAATAACTACCTACTTTCCTACTTAGAAAAAATGATATAGTACTAATTACTGAATATAATGTAATTGTTATGTTTACAAAGCAAATGGATCTCAAATTTAGATCTCTGCAGCTCAGTGAGAGTGTAGGAAGAGCCTCTCCATTCACAGCAGCTGGGTTTCAAGGTGCACACCTGCTTTTCACCTGCACTTCTCTTTCAGTAATCCTCATGGTGGAGCAGGAGCCAAACTGGTCCTAACTGTGTAAAACAGCATAGCTTGGCCTGGGAAAGCAGGCTCTGGCAGTTTTTGCCTGAATAGTACAGCATTGGTGCCTATGGGACAGAATGAGGCCATTAACAGATTTGGCTTGGTCTGGCAGATCAAATAGAATTCCTTTTGTTGTGGTGACAGATTTAGTTCACAGAGAGATAAAAAATTCTTTCTTAAAAAGGAAAATACTTCAAATAGTCTAAATTCTGCTTTTTACGTGCAACTGGAATTGTGTGAGTTCATTAATTTTGTACTCTCTGCACATAATGTTCTAAATATAAATGCTAGAAAATCAGTAGTTGATGATGGCATCAAGTTACTACAAAGTCAACAAATGTAGTAAAACATGATATGCTCTAGGTTAGTCATATGAACAGTACAGATCTCACAGACCACAACAGCTTTGTCTATTTTATAATAACCCAGCCTTCAGCTGCCCCACTGCCCTTCTCTGTAAGACAGAGGAAATGGCCCAGGAGTGTTACTCTTGTTTTGGTTCTTAGTGACCTACTTCTTGGACCATTGCCCAGCTGCCCATATACCTCAGAAGAAATTATATTAATGCAGTTGACCTTTTTGATGTACAGAAATGGCCCCATGCAGGGGGGGAGTAATCAAGGAGGGGAAAAAGTTCAATCCTCTTTACCTGAACCTTTCATTGTACATGACAGGGAGAGGAACGAAGAGGGGAACAAAACCCAAAACTGCCCAAGAAGGCCAAACTGATGGCTCCTGTGCAATGCATTGTAGTTCAAGATGTGGAGCTTTAAGGATTATATTGAAGAAAACAATAGGTACTAATCCTTATCTGGCCATAGCTAAGTAGACTTGCAAAAGCTCTTAGCAGTGGTTTTCTCCACTGTGAAGGCTCCAAGTGTGTAAATGTGAAGTGGCAGTGTTGCCGCTCACTGCATTTGTTCCAGTGGATGCTGCTCCAGCATGGCTGCATGGACACTTGGCCCATAAGGATGAGATGCTCCTGAGGTGGAGTGCCTGGAGAGTTCCTTTGGAATAGGGTACAGCTGTATGTCAGTCAACAGAGCACCCATAGAGAAATGGTGCCAGTCTCTTGTGCTGACAGGTAAAATGCAAAAGATGATTTGAAGTAGTTGAATTAATATCCCATTCATGCTGTGGGTGCTGTATGAGTTCAGTATCATGCTGGAGAACCCAGGAGAGGTATGGGTATGTTAAATTGTTAAGTGTGCTTTGTAGGATCAGATTCATGGCAAAAGGCTTGGAGAAGTAGTGAGCTATTTTTAATGTAATAAAGTATGCTTTACTGTGAAAGATTCTCAAGAGGTCAGATTTACATTTTACCTATTTGTTTAAAAAGAAAAAAAAATCTAAATTACCAGATCAATAGATCTGGGTTTTTTGGTGGTGAGGTTTTTTCTTGTACCTTTCTTCACAATATTTAAATGTTATTTCAGTAATATTTACTTATTTAAGGTATTTTGCTTATCTGAAATTTCCTTTAGGAGAGCTAAATTGTGATTTAAAAATGACTCAGAGTTGTCTCGAAACCAGTCAGCATTTTGTACTTAATTGATATCAATAGGATAGTGTAAAACTGTAAAAAAATAAATCTGTTTTATTGGTATTTATTTAGTACAGCAATGAATATTGAATTTGTAATTTCCGGTGGTTCTTAGGGGACTTCTGCAGAGGGAGCTCCTTTTCTGAACTCTCTGTTCTTGGCTGTTCCCAGAAGAACAATGCTTATTGATATCAGTTTTTTATTATTGATCTGCTCAGTATGAAGTCGTTTCATCTTAACATTTTACTTTTCTCTCTTTCTTGCTCGCATCCGGCTTTGTGTTTAGTACACGGTGTGGACTGCCCTGTGGGTCACCTGGAATGTTTTCATTATCTGCTTCTATTTGGAAGTAGGAGGGCTCTCTAAGGTAGGTCACTTACCCTTCTTCGGATTTGTGGGAGGGAGTTTCAACAGCAGGACTCTCAGATTTCAGAAGACTGCAACCACAGAGGAAAAATGTGGTTGTTGAACATACAATTTGATCTTCAGAATTTCCCTCCAATAAGAACTGTAATGTTTGAACTTCTCCCTGCTAGTAAATAGCCACAGGTTTGAAGTACATGAATGCAATGAATCTGAATTGCAGTTGCCTTCTGAAGTATTATCCCAAGGTAAGAGGTGGGAAGGTATTCAGTTGTAAATTTGAGGTCGTTTTTGATTGTCGAAAAGCAGGCAGTGTCATTTTGATTGAATTTTCAAGTGTGTGTAAAAAAATGTGAATTTCCAAGACTGCTTTGAAAGAAAATTACTAAGGTTAATGTGATAACTTGTTGAGCAAATTGATCTCACAGTGAGAATGTTAATTCTTTATAAAAAAGAACAAATGGCAAAGGGTGAATTTTGTCACATCTGAATAAAACTTTCCTTTATATGACACTGAGTGTTTTAGGTCACTAATCCTTTATTCAATCCTCTGATTAGAGCAGAAATGTTTGTTGGAATGGCACATCAAGAGATGTTCACTTGTTCAAGGCAGCACTTATGTTAGCATAGGTTATGCTCAGCATTGTATCTGCAGGGAATTTCACACAACACCTGCTGGGTTTATCCTCCAGTTGGACACAGATGATGCAGATCATGGTTTATCACATTTACCACATATAAATGATTCCTGGCACAGTATGCCCATGGCACATGCTGATCCCAGCATTATTAATAGAATAAATGTCACTATTATTGGTTGTAGATTTAGTGATTTGAACTGCATCACTGTTAATTCATGCAATGCTTTCAGAGAATGCTGTCCTGTGCAGTGTGCTCTGGGAAAACCCTGCTTGAGCAGGGAGGTTGGACCAGATGACCCACTGTGGTCCCTTCCAACATGACCCATTCTGTGAATTTTTGTTTACTCCACTCAGAGTGGAACATTTATGAACTATGTACTTGCTAGAACTAAGCTAGAATTCCTAGCTTTTGGTTGACAACAAACCATCAGAAACCTGATGAAACCAATTTATAAGATTTCATTTACTCAGTAGAAATTCCATTTAAATTTAAGCTTTCAGTGATAGATTCCTTTGGCGATAAAATTTCATAATGAAAAGCTGCAACAGTTTATTTTTCCCTCAATTATATAGCTCATGAGAAGTTACAGGCTTGATAAAGAAAATAGTACACTTCATAGAGGATCAAAATAAGTGATTCTTATGGTATGTTCTGACTTAAAAATCTATTAGATGAACAGAAGAGTAACACATAGAAAAGATGAGTAGCCAAATAATTGTTCGTTCTTATGACACAAAGTGGTTGTGTACTTTTATTTAGTTGGGTCACGTCTGTTTTTGTAGTGACTATTATATTTTATGTGTAAGGAATATATTTATCTAAGGGTCTAGGAAGTGAAGCAAAGCTTTTAGTCTGACCCTTGAATTTGTTTGCAAGTGATTCTGATCATATGCTCAGTTAAGAGGTTTATAAATCAACAGGTTTGAATTGAAATCCTTCATCTTCCAGTTTTGCTTTGGTGTTTCACTTTTTGCTCTTCTTACTTAATATGACAATCACAATGCAGAGAAATAGTAGCAAAAATACCACCTGGCAGTTGACAAAATTCCCTTTTATTAGGGTATACTTCAGTTAATCTCAACGTTTTTGTGGAACTTTTATCTTGTGGTTTATAATTACATTTAAAAGGTGTTTCTAAACAAGATGATAGACACAAAATTAGTACTGTGGAAGTTAGCTGCTTTAGTATAAATTATGCCAAAGGTATGAGTATCCAGACCAATTTAGCAGAATTAAGAAACTTTTTCAGTACATCACGGTATTTTGGGTCTATTTATTTGTCGTTCTGAAAATTCTGCTAGATATCATGAAGCTATCAAAAGACTAAGGTCTTTTTGCCCTATGTGTAAAAACTACTGGGTATTCATTGTTTGGTTAATATGTCACACCAAATTTAATTGGGACCCATATTTTATCCGAGATGCTGGTTGAAAAAATTAAAAATTTCCTCCATTAATATGTTCTTGTGTTGTCATACATGATAGAAAAACACCAATTATGGTGTTTGGGAAATCAAACACCATAATAAGAATTCCAGGTATGGTTGTTTATTCAGCATTGAATTCTTGGCAGGCAACATTCACTTTTTTTTCTTCCTATTGTTCTCTTTTTCCATTAAAGAAAGAAAAAGAAACTGTATCTCTCAAAATGAATTGATTACAATTTTAAACTTCTGTTGACATTCTGTCAGGGAAAATTGTGATGCTGTCTGGCAGGTGACTGATTTCTGTTGGCTTGTTTGTTTTTAAGCAGTACCATGTTTGCATTTGCTCTGACCAGAATGAGATAGCTCTTGGTGGTGTCCCATGAGTTTATTAAGTCTTCAGTCATGAATGCTTTTGAAAATCCAACTTCATACAATAATAAATGGTAATTTTAATTCAATATCTGCCCATTGAGTAGGCATACAATGCAGACAGACTTTTCAAATGTCATAGTTGAAACTTACCACTGCTGAAATTTTGCTCAGATCTTATTTCTGAAGTGGGGAGGAGGATCTCCTTTGAATATTCACTGTTTGAATTCTGCCAGGAAGTTCCACTGCAGTTAATGAAAAATTTGATTGAGAATAAGAAGGACATAGGTGATGTAGGCCTGTTTACTGTGAAAGTTTGAAACATTTTCCCTTCAATTACCTTCAATTATAATTTTCTTGATAAACTGAGCACCCTCCAATAGCTACACTATGGTGATTAAGGCAGTCTCCTGGGAAAAGGATGATATAGATTCAAGTCATCTTGGGTGCAAAAGCGAAATAAACACAGCTCTCCCACAGCTGCTGTTGTCAGTAGAAATCTAATGAGCAACTGTTTCCCCTTTAACTGCTTTATAAACAACATAGAGGTCAAGATCCTTCTTCACTTATGTTACAGATGCACAAATACAATTGTAATGCTTTTTTCAGGGCTAAAGAAATTGTATTTGATCAGAAATAAAATAAATATACCTATATACACCTTTTTTATTAGTATTCTTTTTTTTCTGATTTTAGCAGCAGTGAAACTACCCATATGAAATAAATTAATTTTGCCTGTCTTTTTTCATTTACTACTTTTCTGAAATTGGAAACATAATTTTTAGTGTTAACCATTCCATATGAGAGGAACGAAGCTGTTATTGTAACGTGACCTTTTAATTCTTCGCTGCAGGATGACAGTTTGCTACATCCATACATAAGCTCATTAATTGTTTTGATCTCATTCTGTCTTGAAATGAAATTAGGTTCTAATTGTCACAGTCCAGAGTATAGGCATTAAAGCATGTAGACAAAAACACAGACTGTTTTCCTGAAGTTTTGTATGTGCTTAAATATGGACCCCATAATTTCTAATGTGTGTAAGCCAGCCCTCCATCTGCAGCAATACATGGTGTTACGTACTCCTGCACAAAGGAGTCTTCATCTGTTTAGAGTGTACAATTATTAATTCTGTTGTTACATCCCTCAAATATTTCAGATCCAGTATGAAAATAGCTATATTCATTTATCTTTATAATTTGCTATTCCAATTTTTTTTAGACCATTTTTATACTGCTTTTGTATTTGTGAGTTACTGGCATTTCTTTCCATATGTTAAAGCCTTTATTTGGCAAATGTATAGAAGCATTGTGGTATTGTGTACACCTTTCCTGTTGCTTCATATGCCTTACCTATGCAGCTGGGGAACATTGATGAGCTCTTTTCTTTTTCAAGGATATTTCTGTTTGTCCTGCAGGGCTTTTCAATGGCATGATTCTTTGCTGTGAACCGTGCCTCATTCTGGATTTAAGTTTTGCTCTCAAAATTTGAGCTCTGTGTAATTTTCTTGGCCAAGAATTTGCCTGACACACAGTCATATATTCAGTAGGAAACTACTTCTAAAAGCTTATGTTTATTACCTTGTCCTTAGTTTTACATATTGAGTGAATGTGAGCTCTCTGATCTACCCGTGGCACCAACTTCATTAGCCTTTCCCCTGAAGCCAAAGGAAGTTTTGCTTATGTAATTTAATGAAACAATACTTTTTCATGTATTTTTTTCCTAGAAATATTTACTTTGGTCAATGGATGATCAAAGTTTGTAGGGCTCCCATCCACCTTTATTAAGCTGGAGACAGAACTGTAGGCCAAATTATTGGATGGATCTGTAGTTGGAGGATAGAATTATCTGACAAAATAAATGATTTCTTCCATCTGAGGAAAAAATTGACTAATAATTTACTTATTAAAATGCTGAGAGACTGGAAACCTAGTGCTCTTTTCCAAACAAAATGTTGTATGTCAGAATGAGAGTTAATTATGTGAACTTTATACTGGCTACTTGTGAAATCAAATTTATTCCATCTGGTACATGTCAGTCAATCCTTAATTGTTCTGCAATTATATCTAATCATCTCAAATGGAGTAAGTTAAGCTCAGAGCCAATGCTAATTTGTATTAATAAAGATGTTACGGTGTATGCATGGGCTTGTGTCTTTTTTTTTAATCTGAAATGAGAGCATTGGTTGAATTTACATTAACAATATGAAAGAAAAGGTTATTCTCTTTCTAACTTGTGCTGATGTAAGTGACAAAACAGACACCATTATTTTTGTTTAATTATTGTTGTAATTAGCTCCATATAATTACCCACTCCAAAAAGTTCAGGGACAAAGTTGGCAGCATCCATAAAACCAATATGGAAAATCAATAGATGGAGGATAAAGGACTTCCTTAGTCTAAGCAGAGAATAGGTCATTGTGCATCTACTCACATGTACGTGACTTTTATGTGGAGGAAGGGTTTTTTTCATATCCACTGGAAAGAAGAGCAAGAAATAATTTGCTCAGCATGAGGCAAAAAAGATTTGGTTGGAGGTCAGGTGAAGCATTTTAATAATAAGGACACTGAAGAGGATCTAAAGCTGTTATGATGCCTTAGTAATGGACAACTCTTCTACTGCACTATTTTTGATCTATAGAAACAAGTCTCTGTCAAGATAAAACCCCAAGTGAGTGTCCCTGGATGTTTTAGGGTAGGAGTGTTTAAATTCAAAAAGTTAGTACAAGTTGAAGACTCAAAACCTTATCTTAATTAAGAGTCTTAAACATTTCATCATGACAGTTATTCCAGCTGGGAAGCTTGAGGTGTCTCTGGCTTTTCTCCCCAGAGGGTGTGTAGGGGCACAGAAGACAGGAGACCCTGGTGAAGTCTCCTGGGAGGCTGACAGTGGATTTTGGGTGTGCACAGGTGGGGTTTTACTGTTCAGCTGTGTGACAACAGGAGGGAGACACCACTCTCATTGCTGCTCACTCTTGTTAGAGATTAGATCTCTATTACAGACAAAATTCCTGTGCTGTCTGCTCGATTGATGGATTTTCAGTTGAACACAAATCACTGCCTTCACTGAGAGCAAAGCAAGAGTGATAGTGCATTTCTTCACTGCTGTACATAATGTATATATTCATGTACAGCTCAAATGAGAGTTTCTTCCCACATACCTCTTATTCATCTTCACATCCTTTTGATCACCATCTCTCTTGGGAGACTACACACCCTTAACTTCTAACTCTCCTCACTGCTGTGTGTTTGTTTGCTCCAGGTGATGCCTTCAGCTGCTACCAGAGGAGATGTGCTCAGTGATGGATCATGCACTGGATGTGGCTGTAGGCCTTCTGCAATTTCTAGACATTACAAATTACTAATTTTATAGCAGTAGTTAAATATAATGTCTTCTGAGGATGTGCACTAGTAAAATTCAACTTGCAGAAATTAAACTTGATGAAACGGTTGGGTTTGTTTCTTTGAGGTTTGGACCCTCTCACCCTCTCCTCCTTCCTCTACCTTATTATTCCAAAAGGGTCTTAAATTTTTTTTTTTTGTAAGTAATGCTCCAGAATCTTCTCTGACATTAAAAAAATAGGAGGAACGCTAATCAAATTGTACTTTAGTAAATAGAATGAAAATAATATAAAGCAAAACCAGACCAAATATAAGTTTTCATGCTCCCATCATATAATCCATTTAAGTCCCTTGGCCTTCACCCTTTCTTTCAACCAGTTGTCAGAAGTAATTTTTTGGTTTTTTTAAAAAAAGGTTTTAGAAACAATTCCCTCCTTTTAGTTTTTCTTGTGCCCTTTCCTACAGTAGAAGTTCCACTGAAATCTGTTTGCTAAAATATGAACTTCTAATATGACCTTCCTTATTCAAGTTGCTCCTCCCATCATGCTGCTCTCTCACTATAAAAAGAAATAATCTCCAGGTTCAATTGTATTTAATACTTTTCCATAATGTTCTGCTCAAAGAGCAACCTTTTGAATTTTTAATTACTTTGGCAATAAACCTGGAAACCAATTTACTCTGAAGTTATGCAGTGTAATATTGAACAGCAACAACACTTCAGCACTTCAGAATAATGGCTCTGGCCTTGGCTGGTGTTAGGTACTGTTAATCATAGATTAACATGGTGTTGGGGTGCCTTTCAATGGTATTTGCAAACAGTATTTTTGGTGTTGTGTTAGGCTGACACCGGTACGTGCAAGAGCAGAGAATCTGTGTGGGAGTTTCTGTATAGAATACAATGACTGTTTCCATGATAAGTTAGAGAAGAATTAGCTATGACCTGTGAATTCATAATGATGAAGCTATGGAAAATAGAATTTTCTTTTTATTTGCAATTTAAATTTCTCAGACAAAAAAGGTGACTTAGAAAAGATGACTTAATATGTGCTCTCTTAAAAAAAAAGGAAAGGAAAAGAAGGAAATTGAAGAGCAAAGAGGTGTGAATCTATTGTAGCTGAGGAGACTTTGTGGCTGTTTAGCTGAAGAGAATTTGATGTTCCAGATTTCATGTTCCAAACCTAATTTGTTGTTCAGTCTGTTTAACTCTACTGTGTAAAGGTGTTGCATTGTGTAAGATCTAATGAAAAATATACTTCATCTTGAAAAGAGAATTAACATGCACTAGCTTCATGGCACTATTTGAGCATAAGGTCATTCTGGGAAGGAACTTTTGTAGAATAAATGGGACACAGACAAATGCCAGTGAAACTGCAAAATGTGTCATTCTGATGTTAATTAGTTTGTTTAGGTGCTACAATCATGTTGCTGAACAACTTAATCAGGAATACATTCCAGATGGTACAAAAATTGAATTTTATATCCTTTCAGGTGACATTTACAGAGGTTCAATTTATTATATACAATGAGCATCATTGAAATAGGTGTTTCAATCAAAACTGGTTTCCTTTTATAGCCCCTAATGAATGCAAAATTCTAATGTCAATATCTGGAGTGGAGGATACCATCTTCTTCATTGGTTTAAATAACTAAGGTTATATCTCTGTGGTTTTTTTTTTTTTTAAATAATCAATTTAATACCATTAATATTAAATGCCTCTGGAAATAATGGGTATGATATATCTGCTTAGCTAAGAGCTGCACAAGCAAATTTATTAATACAAAGATCACAGTCATATTTGTTTGAGTTTATTGGTTTAATTTCTAATATCTTGAAGTTTTTTAAAAGAAAAAAACCCTAAAATGTCAACTTACGGCAAGGAGGGAAGTAACTCAAGTCTCTTGCAATATTTCTCTAATGAGACCATTGGATATGAAAAAGTATTCTTGTGATTCAGGAATCCACGCTGCAATGGCTCGAGATGCAGAGAGGGTAAATCCTGCATGCCTAGGGTTTGTGTCTGAAGCCCAGGGCAAAAGGCCTGAAAAAGCTGTGGCTATTTACATGTAGAGCCAAGAACATACAGAATAAGGAATGAGAGAATACAAGAGCAAGAAGGCACATCTACTCATCTATTCTAATCTTGTGTTTCTGAAATAAGTTGAATTGTTCATGGAGTGAGAAAAGGAAATTTTCCTGAATTGTGGTTTGGTTGTAAACAATTATGACACACTCTACTGCAGGTAAGGGTGAACCTAGATCTCATTACTCAGGGGATTATTTTATCTACTTCTTGATGTTTGGATATGTTTTGTAGTGATTATTATGCTCTTTTTGTAGAAATGGGAAGGCTGATGCTGGTATTTCATTTTCGTTTTTGCAAATGTGATGTCCTTCTGATAAAACTGCAGTGAAAGACATTTTGATTATTTCTTTTAGCATATTCTTGTTTAGGCATTAGATCAACCACATCTGCTGGCTATCCAGCAGCTTCTGAGATGAGTGACTGCTGTGCAGACATTTTTGACCCATATCTAAAGCAGTATACTCATTTTTGTGCTACTGCCAGATCTATTTCTTGCCCACTAAGGTCAAATTTATGGTTTTGATAAATACTTCTATGCAGTGGTTTTACTGCTGTAGTGCATCCTTTGGGATTTCAGTTCCAGCAATTGCCAAGTAAGGACTCCTCCTTAATTATGGGGAAGTCTGTCATTTCATCAGTCTTCTGATGAAGATTTAATTATTTAATTGATGTATAGTTTGAAAACTGTTTAACTATTTTGAAGGGAGTTTCACACTGATTCATAGGTTGTTTATTTGGGGTTTTGTCTTCCATTAGAAGACAATGCTTTTTAAGAAGAAAATGTAATTCTGAAAGTTTTTTTGGTGATAATTTGCATGTGAGACTGTCCTAGACTTTGATGAGTGTACAGGGCATTTGTTGTTGATGACAGTAGAATCTGAAAAAGTTATTCTCATAAATTGTAATGCTGAATCTCATGGGGTTTTAAAGCATGCTACATATTTCTTATGGGACTTCATAATTGTAAATCCTTGAATCATTGAGGTTGAAAAATATTTCCAAAGTCATCAAGTTCAATCATTAACCTAACACTGCCAGGTCCACCACTAAACCATGTCCCCAAGAACCACATGGACACATTTCTTGAACATTTCCAAGGACAATGATTCCACCCCTTCCCTGGGCAGCCTGTCCCAATACTTGACAACTAAAGTAATTTTTCTTAATATCCCATCTAAATCTCACCTGGCATAGCTTGAAGCCATTTCCTTTTGTCACTTGTTACCGGCGAGAAGAGATCAACCCCCACTTGACTGCAGTCTGCTTTCAGGTAGTTGCAGTGCATGTTAAGGTCTCCCCTGAACTTCTTTTTCTCCAGCTCCTCATTAGACTTGTGCACCAGATCCTTCTTTGGCTTTTTGTTGTCCTTTTCTGGACTCACTCCAGCACCTCAATGTCCTTGAATTGAGCGGCACAGAATTTAACCCAGCACTCAAGGTTTGGCCTCACCAGTGTTGAGTAGAGCGGGACAATCACTGCGCTGGTCCTGCTCACCAAACCATTTCTGATCCCAGCCAGGATGCCACTGGACTTCTTGGACACCTGGGCAACCCTGGGCACACACTGGCTCAAATTCAGTCAGCTGTTGACCAGCACTCCCAGGTCCTTTTCCACTGGGCAGATTTCCAGCCACTCTGCCCCAGCCTGTAGAGCTGTCTGGGGTTACTGTGACCCAAGGGCAGGACCCTGCACTTGGCCTTGTCAAACCTCATAAAAATGGCCTAGGCCCATCAATCCAGCCAGTCCAGATCCCTCTATAAATATTACCTAGATAGATGTATTAACATGGACTTATTTTTGAACTGGAAAAGAAATATAAGAAGCAGGTTGTTATTTATCATCTCTAGATGTCATCCAGGTGACTGCTTACATCCTTTGGGATACATAAACTCTAATTTAGTGGAAAAGCAAGGGAGAAGTCTTGTTTTACTTTTCATAGATCTACATCTGACAACCAAGGAGATTTTTCCTAACTACATTGGTCTTCTATGTCCGCTCAGAGTTTTCCTTATTCTTCATTCTTTTCCAGTGTCTTGTGATTAGATGTACATAATCCTGAACTTTCTGTGTTAACATCCTCCTTCTTTCTAGGAGGTTGGTGTTGTAATTTTTCATTTTATTTTTTGCAAAAAAACCCAAAAAAAGCCCTATGTAACTGTGGTGTTCCTACCTGAAACTGACTTTCAGCAGATATTTCAAAAGAGCAAATGGAAGAAAAAAAATTTGCCCTTCAGCTCCTATTAAGTGGTTCTTTCTTGGTGGACAATATGGCAGTGTCCCTGCCTTTACTCCTCATATTAATTTCTTTTGAAGGCTTCAGTAAACAAAAAGCTCTAGTTCAATAGAATAACCTTGGGTAGGCCTTAAATGTATTTCCAACATGTCTGTTTCAGCAGTCTTTTCTTCTTTTGGTAGAAATGAATGGTAGAATGCTTACCATTTGTATTGTGTTAAATTGTCTTAATTAGAAGAAGATTTTTGATTCTGTAAGGTCATAGGAAGAATTCTCGTAATCTTTGTGGTTTGAATCTTGGAGCAAGTTTTCCTCATAAATTTGGTTTCTATCTTATAATTTATTTAACCTCTATGAAGTGAATGGGCTTTGAGAAGTACTTTTCAATTGCACAAGGGAATTGGAGGGATTGTTCCTTGTGTAGGTTATTATACTCTCTTTCTTTTTCAGCTGTCCTTCAGGGAAATTCCTTGCTTATGTTGATGGTGTGACTGAATTTATTATTCATGAGTATCAGAATTCCTTTGAGCAGACTTCTTCAGTTTGGATTAATGGGGAAAGGGTGAGAGAATCCTATTGGGGATTAAGCTGCTCTCCTGCCCTTTGCTTTGCTAGGAGGTTTATTGTCTGAGTAGCTTTAGTATAGCAGGAATAATGCTGGGTCTTCTTGACCTCTTCAGTCAAATGGGGAAGGCAGAAATGTTGGAAGAGAAGTCACAGGGATGGCAATAGTGCCTGACTAACACTGTCTTCCAAGGGCAAATGCTGCTTGTCATTAATTTTATTGTCTCTGTGTCATAGCAGCATGGCATTCTGTACACCTAGATTGCCTCTCTGCTTATATCTTCAGAGAGCATGTAAAAGTTCTTTAAAATGTTGTTTTGAATGAGGTATTCTGTTCCAGGGGGAGAATATGTTCTACCCATCTGCTGAGGATTGCTGTACTGTGTTATTGTGCTGTTCCTCATGCTTGGAAGCCATTTCTTTTTTCTTTTTCTTTCTTTTTTTTTTTTTTTTAAGGCTTCCTTGGTAGATCAAGAGCTCACCTTTGATTTGGAAGTTTTGGCTGAAAATTTTTGTTGTTTATCTCAAAAATGTTTGAAGGCTTGTATAGATTTTATGCTGAGACAGTTCAAACTCTCTGAACTGCCTACTGAAGTCTGTCTAGTTCTGCTTCAAGGGGCAGAGGTGTTATTCCTCAACCCCTGATTACTTATTTGCAAATATAACACAGTTGATTCATTTTACTTTTATTTTCTGTTAATTAGCAATGATATTTGGATTTCTGTCAGCTTTCTTTTCATTGAGTTTAGTAATTTTCCTCAGTTTGATCAGATATGACCAAACTACTGGCCAGCTTGCCAGGACAGATTATTTTCCTTTTGATCTATGTCATCTTGGCTAAATTGATGTTTCTTTATCTGTTACCAGGGCATTCACAAGTGTTCCTGTTTTTTCCACTTCAAAGGTGGGCCGTTGGATAAAAGACTATAGTCAGTGAGGAAAAAGCTATGCACATGTCCCGCTGTGAAGGAACTGATTTTCACTAAATCTTCATCTCAAACACACTTGTACATTGTTTAACTTCAGAGTAGTTCATGCTGTGTTGGGACCATTTTCATGTGCTTTACATCTACCCTGATTTGCAACTTTTGTTTGCTTCAGGGTATCTTCCATCCTTATGTCTTGTTTTTCCATGAGGTAGCTATTTTTATTCTAAAATGTTTTAGGCATGTGGATATTATGTACTCTGAAAGCATTAGCACAATCAGTGTAAACAGTTAATTTAGAAAAGTCAAAATTTCTTAATAATCAGCTTTTAGTTAATACTTCTTGATGTTTTTTATCTATTTTAGGTTTAGATTGCATATATTTTATTCTTATGAATCAATTGATTACCTGATTTTTTAAAAGTATACTTTATACAATGGTTTTAGAGTTGCAATTCCCTATAAAAATTAAAATAATTTTGTGGCATTGTTTTCTTTGTAAACTTCTTACTTTAATACAATATGCTAACAAATTTACCTTGTTATAATACATAAAATAACCAAATGGTTTTAAAAGGCATTTAGAGAGCTGTAAAATGTTTCTAGATTTTTGTCTCCTAGGATATTAATTTCTGAATGTCTAAGTAGAATCACTTTTTACATCTGTAGCTAGGCAGCTTGCTTAAACATATCAGGATCATATTAACTTTTATCCAAACATTTTGTTTTCTAGAATACAGTTTACAGATTTGTGTCATGACTTGTATTTCCTGTTTCCAGGCTCTATAATTTTGCTTGTGCCTGCCTATAGTTTAATGGATTTTGTTTCACTGATCCCAGCTTACCAAGCAGTCCAGATGGCCCTGTACAGCTGCCTGCCTTTTCATTATTTACCCTCCTCCTTCTCTTTTGTCATCTACAAATATATCCACTGCAGACAGGGATTTTTTATGTACTTCTAGATCACTGATGAAAATGTGGAATAACATCAGAACATGCATCAATCCCAAGGGAGTCCTGCTAGGAACACTCTTATTCAGCTATGATTTTCCATTGAAAACTATGTTAATTAGCTAGTTTTAAATCTATTTAATTTTCAGTCCATTAAAATGTATTGCCATTCAATCTTTTTTTCAATAAGAAAGTTTTTTGAATGCCTTATAGATCTCTTAAGTATATTACCTTCTTGCAGCTCCTATCAACTCAGCATTTAACCTCTGGAAGCAATGAAATAGAGTTTGTTTAACAGGTCCTAATGTCTTAAGAAATATTATTGACTAGCATCAATTATACTGCTTTTGCTGGATCTCAAGCATGTTTTTAAGCCATTTTTCTTCTGTTTGCTTTGGGACTAAAGCTAGATTAATGATCCTTGAGCCATTGCATGTGCATTTTCTGTATCTTTTATAGGCTTTAAAGTTTTTCAGTCTCATGCAGTTCCAGAGATTTATTAAAAATTAACTTATTTGCATTCATGGACCTCAATATCCAGAGCTTTTATGTGGTTGCTAGCTGTCCAAGCCTAAAGATTGCATGTGAGTTATAAATCCATAGACCTCTTACTAGTGGTTTAGAAAATGCTTGTTCCTCCTCTTGTCATTCTTTATGGGAAAAAAAAAAAAGAACAGAAGGATGTATTAAAAGTCCTACTTCTTTTGCCTCTTTCAAAAAAATATCACAGTAAAGATTGTTTAGAACGTCGATATTTTCTCTTGCTCCTAATAAGCTCAATGAACAACTTTCTACTGCCTTTAACCTTGCTAGCATAGATCTCACCTGACTTATTTTTCTTCACCTTTAAATATTCTCTATCTATATATCTACATATATCTTCTAATTTATATTGACTGAAATATTTTTCCTATTTTTATTCTTGTTTCTTGAGGAACGGGATGACACAATCAGTATATTTGTTTGGGTTTTGTCTGACACTGAAAGCTTTTGTGCCCATTGACAGAAATATTCACAAAGGATGAATGTTTCATAATTAAATTTTTAAATCAAATATATATGTGCTCTTAGAAATGATAAAAGGTACCCATAAGAGGGTGGGCAAAAGGACTTTTCTCATGCTGCCAAGGGAAACATTGCTGCAATCTCTCATTAGAAGCTCTATAGTTGCTGTCTTGAGTTTAAACCAGAGGGAAGACCACAGTGGAGGAAAACAGAATGAAATCCTTTTGTATTCCTTCCCAGTTCCTATCAGTCATCCATAACATTCTAGTTCTGAACCTGGAACAATCTTTAACTTACTGACCCCTGCACCTCCATGTGCCATTCACCTAAAGTCTCCACAGCCATTCCTCCTGTATTGTCCCTGAACAAATTCTCTTTGGACAAATGTATTGTCCCTCATTGAGAAGTCTTTCCTGTGTTCTCAATATGCACAAACTCTGCTTCAGAATGGCAAGGAGAGCATCACCCCTCCAATGAGCTGCTGTAGCCTAAAGCACATGGGCAGTGTGTGCAAATTACAGTCATTATTGTCCTGACACATTGTGTATTCCTACTGCTTAGGTTTCTGTGTGGGGGCTTTTCCTGCTGCTTCAGATGCAAGATTAACTTCAAATTCATGAGTGGTCTCATTAAACTCGGTAAAATTACTCACATGCTTACCATGCATTTAAGTTTGCAGGATCAGCATTAAAATAAGAGGCAATCCATAGACCTCTCCACTTCTCATATATAAAGTTTGAGAAGGGGAGGGGGCTTTAATATAAAAGCTGAAAAAAACCCTAGGTATTTATCAGGTACCAAAATCTTGTCTAAAGCAATGAAGTTGAAATTCCAAGGTTTGACATACAATGTGTTAAATAAGTGCTATGTATTGGTCTATCTATATCATTCTGTTTGTGTATTATGCACATTACAATATTGCCTAATAGTATCTCCTCACAGCCTTTTCAAGTAATCTAGGTTGCATTTGCTTGTATTGATCTCGTATATATTATTATGGCAGCTCTTCTGTGATTCTGTTGTGCTTTTGCCTTATAACTTCTTCCAATAGATAATAGGAGGTGAGAGAAATGCAATGAATTCGAGTCAATAAAAATTAGGGAAGGATATGTAGAAGTATGAAATTTGTGTTAAATGTTTATCTTTTTTTAAGCAAACATCTACCTTAGTTTACTATTTTGGTGCATTTCTGAAACATTCAGTATTTTAAAAGACAAATCATCCTTATAAAGGAGAATAAAAAATCACTATGTGTTAAAGTCACTCTTAGAACCCAAAAAAGATTTAGAGGTGAAGAAATTTGTATTCTATTAGGATTAGTATTAGGTTTGTGTGAAAAAGACTGCACAATATGTTGCTTTTTATGTTCTGCAGCTTAGTCATTACAGTGTGTCCTGCTACACCACATCACCAAGGTTGTGAATAGCTTAATAAATAATCTTTCTGACATAGATTGCCTTGTAATTTAGTACTTGCATTTTAAGGCCCTTTATTAGCATGGAACTATAAATGTGGTTTTGTGTTTAAATGTTTTGCCAACAGTAAAATAAGTTAGTGCATCGAATAAGTATGACCTAATATTTCATGGGGTTGTGTTCTTTCTAGCAGAATTATCACTTCATTTTACTTGTAATTCCCCTTGCCTTAATAGATTACTTTTTCAGTCCACTGAGTGAATGCTTAAGTCAGGTTGCACTGTAGATGAAAAGAAGCATGGGAGATTACAAGCTGCAAAATGATGAAGGTATGACATGGTAGTTATTCATAGTACTGAAAACCAAATACAGTATTCCAATGCTTGCACATTTTTCTGTATGGGCTCTTGGTAAATACCATTTTTAGGAAAAAAAGCCACAGGTTTTAATTTTGTGAGTTGTTGAAGTTTCATAGTTCTTGGCTTTCTGCTGAGATGGTATAAACTGACATGGCTAAAGAAAAATGCATTGAAGCCTTGATCATGTAGATTAGACTACAGGTTGATCTTGTTGTCTCAGCCATTTCTTTAATGAAAGGTAAGATACTTGTGTGCAAAGTAACCCCAAAGGAGAGAGTGGGGTTTGTTACCTGTTCTGAGAAGGAAGCCCCTGGAGGGCAGTGATGTAAAGCTTGACATCTACAAAATGTTTTCAGGTGTGCAGTCACAGGTTTCACACAGGCCTCCCATGGGCTAGGACAGAGCATCTCCTCTGAAGACTCTGCCTCAGTGGCAATGCTGGGAAGGAAACTGTCTCTCAATGAGTCTTGCTGCGTCTCCAGAGGCATCTTGTATATACAGGACTTCTCCTACTATGCCTTTCCATAAATAAACTAAACTTCTTCCCATCTGCGGTCCCACCTTATCCATCTATCAGTGTAGAAGAAAGTTTTCTCTGATGTTCTTTTTCCATTGAGCACTGTCCACCAACTCATGCCATTGCTTTTGCTGTGCTTTGTATTTTTGATATATTTCTTTTATCCCTTGCTTTCCAGACAGCCATTGCTTAGGTGCTTGACTCATGGAAGACAATCTTGTTTTCACTGTGTTTTTAAGAGGGACATGGGTGCTGTAGTTTTCTGGCTCTCCATGTTGCAGATGCCTGTGACTCTGAGGTACCTGATGTACTATACAAACATAGTCTAAACAATTGTATATGTTGAGGGTTTGGAGAAAACTCCACTTACCTTTGATGAGTGAGATCAGATATATTACACATCTTTGGTACCAGGACAAACTTTCAGTTTTACACTTGACAAGCATAAGTCAAATATTAGATTTATGTTTATATAGTAAAAAGGCACACTACAGGATCCTGAAATCAATGACTCTCAAAATTGCCCAAACATTGAATGATATGCATGAATAATTTAAGAATGCTTTGTTAAATGTGCAGAAGTCAAGTTATCCTTGCAGTGAGACTCATTGCAAATCGCCAGCAATTTACTGCGTTTCTGAAAATCAAAGGCAGCAATTTACAGAAAAGATTGGGCCTGTTACTATACATGTGACATTTTCTTGATTTAAACTGTCATTCTGAAAAGCTGCATACTGACAGTCAGAGTTTGGAATGAGGTTATAAAGTTTACTGAGGAATTCCACTTGAGGTTGAACTGTATTTCTGCTCAGGGAGAGAAGAGCATGTAGACCTCCTACTGCAACTGAAGTATCAATGCATGCAAATTAGCCCTTTCAAGGGAAGTTATACATGATCTTTTTAGCCATTCATGTGCTGTAATGGTGTAGGGTACTGTGCTGATATTTTGCATCTATGAAAAGGCATGCATTTCCAACATATCTGACTCTAAGTGCTACATACACTATAGTGCACTATAGTGATATACAGTGGCTTCATTGGTTTTATCACTAAGCAATGGTTATCAAAATAGTTTCTGAAGATGATCTGCTGGCTTCCAGAATGTCATGTAGGGATAGAGGGATGAATATTCATCTTTATTCTTTCTTTTTTTTTAATTAGTAACTAAACTAGGAGTTGTCCTACCAACTTAGTTCCTGTTACATTTCCATGGCATGCAGACATGCAGTACATGCCATAAAGAATATTTTTCATCACTCTCTTCACTGCCTTCTCTTTGACATCCTGAGAGCAGTTTCATTAGGAACATGCACTCAGACATGCACTAATCTAGATACCCTGATGTTCCCCAGAACTTAGTTTTAACATCAAATAACTTCTGCTCAGGTTCCCTGTCTTATAAACAGTTTCAAAGTACTTTCTAGTATAGTCACTCAGCTACACTTGGCCAGTTTTGCAGGCTATTCTGGATAAGTCCTTGGTGTGAAGAAGTCATTGCAGTTGAAAGAAAGCTAGTCAGCCTAAAATTGCATTGCCTGGAATATTGTGAATATCATGTCCAAGTGATTAAAACCAGAAATTAACAATATTGACAAGAGGCTCTTTCCTTTGCCATTTCTGGGGATACACCAGACTGTTTTTTTCTAGGAGACAGACACAAAGAATAATGTCTCATAGTGCTGCTTACTTTGAAACTGATGTGACCAATATGATTCAGAAATTAAAGCAGAAAGTGATCATAAACATTGGAGAACATTTGAGGAAGTGCGCTGTAATGTGGAAGTTCAACATTTTCAGAAGAATCTCTTCTGAAAAGGGTCTCAGATAGTACCATATAAAACAGAGACAAAGGAAAACATTCAGACCACTGTTATCTGAATTACATGTGCAAGTGCATTGGAGAAGATCCAGAGACAGCTCTGTTTACCTGTATGAGCCAGGAATGCCCAGGACCTGATAAGCACTTGTGTTATAGGCAAATGGTTACAAGAGACAATGGAATATGTGGCAAACCTAACAGAGATAAGAATTTTTTTAAAAATTGGCTTCCCTGTAAACCAGACAAGCTACAGTTGTTGCAGCCAGGTGACAGTTTGGTCTTCTGGAAACAGGGTGACCCTCAGGCCTTGCCATTCCTGTTACTGCAGGAAGGGTTTCAGCCAGTAGGCATTTTGGGAACACATCTGACAGGGAATTTGAGTTTGTTTCTATGGAATTAATGGATACTGGCGTTATTCTCTAACAGTGAATGCAGTGTTTCATATGCACTTTATTGTTATTAGTGCCCATTTGTATTAGTGCTCATTAATAGAGCTAGGCTGGGATTCCATTGCCTTCTTCACTTGTGCTGTGTGGGATTGTCTTTGGAATTCTGCTTTTGTGAAGAATTTGGTGAGGGGGGAAAAAGCAAGTGATGAGGCAAAAAAGGCAAGCATCAAGGAAGAAGTCAGTTCTCTTTCCTCTTAAACAGCTTTGCAGGAAGAACACAATAACCAACAAGGTTGAAATAGACAGTAGTTGGTACTGGGATATTTAATTAAAAATAAATTCTTTAGAATATTCATGAAAAAAATAGAGGGGGAAATAGAATGAATGGAGTTATCCTTCTGTAAGTGAAAGTCTAGCTTCAGAGGGAACCTGGATTATTCATTATACCAGACTGGACAGGGTGTTGAAAAAATGTCAGTTAATATGTGAGGATCTAATTGTCTCTAGCTGATATTTTAGCTACTTTCTCTGTAGTAAAAAGTCTCTAGGCCCTGATTTATTGAAAATGCAAAATCCTAACAGCACACTTTCTTGCTATGACATTTTACTGATGCATCTTTGATTCATAATTCAGTGCCAGTACCCCAGATAAATGTGTGCCTACATGCAGAAAGGCTCCTCTTCCCTCTTGCTTTATTAGAAGATTTATTTTTTTGTTTCTGTAAGGTGGGTGTACTGTCCACTTAGTTCTGTTTTCTTTGGTGCAGTGTTAGTCTGGTCTGCCTGGATGAGACCTTGTGACAACACAAAGCCACCACAGTGCTAATGCTGATACAGAGTTCTGCTGTTCTCCTGCCTCACACTTAGGTACAGGAATTCACCTCACTGGGTGCCAGTATGAGTTAAACAGCCTCCTGGGGAATTCAGTGATGCTCCTTTGTGGATAAGCAAGGCATGAGCAAGCTCTGCCTGAAGGTGTCCTAGAATCACTTTTTATCCCTTGCATTTCAAATCAGCCTACTCCAAATTAGGGTCTCCTTTCATCTCTGGTTTGCCTGAATGGCAACCTTCACTCAGTTTTTTCTCAAACAGGAAAGCTGTTGCAGTTCTTTAAGAAATTACTGTTTCTCTTTACATTTTTAGCTTCCATGAGCAAAACCAGAAAATGTTAGAATTTGTATCACAAGAATTAACAACTGAAGTGGTCAGTGAATACAGATTAATGGTATTCCATTATTCTGGTATTACCCGAGTTATTTCCTAAGTCAGATCAATATTACACCAACTAGTTCAAAGTGGCCTGTGAAATCTTCCATCAGTTTTTGATTTTTTTCACAAATATCGAAAGACAGCTTTAAATTGTGTCTGCTACAAGTAAGTATTTTACCAGCAGACCTCAAGTACAGAGCATATCTGGGCTGCATGTTATTTTCAAAGTATGAGATCTGACAGGATTACAGAATCACTGCTTTGAATTATGGGGAAGAAACACAGGTCCTTTATTCTTATTATGTTAAAATCTTAAAAAAAAAAATCCAAACCTACTTTTCTCATTGAGAAGCACTGAATTAAAATCTCTAGCTCTTTTGAAGTCCTTTAAACAAGCTCTAATTCCTGTGTTAAATCTAAACAAGGGAGATGACCAAACTAACTTTTGTAAACACATTTTTGTATTAGTACTAAATACTTTGTTCACTCGTGTGAGCTCATTTGCTTTGTCTTTCTGATGCTCTACAAATGCAAGTCTCTCCAAATAACCATCCCTGAGCTCTTTGTTGTTGGTGTCCCTCTCATCTTTTGCAATGCCTTTTGCAGTTCTTGGTTACCTGACATGAGCAAACACAAGATATTTAAACAGATAGTTGTAAGTACCAAACAAGACCACAAAAAAAAAAGCACTAAGTTAAATTGCTACCATTTTGCCCTGCCTCAAGTATAAATATTTGACTTAAAAAATTTTTGACTTAAAAACCAATTTGATTGAAACCTGTTTATTTAGAAGGACTTGGTTTAAAAAAGTGAACTGTAGTATTGTGACTAAATGCACCCTAACAATACAGTTTGGGATTCTTTTATGTTTCTCAATCTAAACACACACCACATCTGATTTTGATCTGAGCAAGCTGCAGTCAACTTCTAGTGTCAATTTAGCATTCTTTTAAAATACACTGGAATCCACAGCTTCAAAATGTTCTGTAATAAAATGCAGTCCTGCAGAGAAGCTATTTTTCTTTTAGTTTCATTACCATTTGAAATGAAAACATGTCAAAACAACATAATCAAAAAAATAATAAATCATGAGTGAATGTTTATTAATTACTGATTTGTTTGAAGATCCCTGGATTTTTGTACATAATTAAGAAATAGAGCAGCATCTTGTGGTACTCTCTATCAATGTTTTAAAATGTGATGCTTTAAAATGTTCTGTGACACATAATTTATAACTTGTTACTGTCAACTTCTGACTCTACTTTGTTTTAGTTTTGGTTTTTTAGTGGATGCAAGGAAGATCAAATTTTATCTGCTTCCATAAAAAAGAGCAAAAATGGAACAAGAGATTTTGTGGAAAACTCAGCTTTGTACAAACTGCTTTCTGCTATCTGTAGAGTTTTGTTTGAGTATGTCAGGCAGTATCTTCCCCTAGAATCTTTGAGTGCTCTCAACCCTGGCATTTTATCATCAATTTTTGTATTGGAAAATGTAAGCTGCTTTGACATCTTGCGATCAAATATTTTTTAGAGGCATGAGTCATCTGGGGTCAATTCACTTGGGAAAATGCTTTTTGGTGAATAAAAAAGGTAAAAAACTGCTGAAAAAATATGAAAAAGCATATTCCTAATTTCAGTAGTTTGGGATTACAAGATCTTTATGAAAATAACCAAATATACAGTAAATTTTTAGGAGATGTTTTAATGAAGAAATTAAATAGTTTTGTCACGTGTTGCCTTTGAGCACATTCTGTGAACTCAGGAGTTCTGCTATGAAAATGGAAGGGAACATTATGAACCAAAAGCAGGATGTGGTGGTGGTTGTCAACTCCACATGAAAGTGGACAAAGTGATTTGAATTTAGTTTGTTATTTACTTGATCAAGAATTCCATTGCTCATTCTGCCCAATCAGTAATCTTTGTACACAATGCAAGCATGTGTCTGAAGATAGGGAGCACACTATAAATTCATCAGATTGCAATTTTTTTAAAGTGTCGTATGTAATATACTTCTATGTGAAGTATATTACATAGAAAATTAAAACAATATTGGCATTTTCTACCTAAATAACAAGCTTATATTACATTCTGGAGAAGAGAGAAAGATCAAGAAGATGCATTAGTGGAATCCCTGACTAAATTTATGTTTCAGCTGGAACAGGCTTGTGAGGAGTTGAGGGGCCAGGAGCACAAGCTTTAAAGATATTGTTCTCTAGAGACCATTCTTGGTTATAATGTGGTTCCTGATCATGAGCTATCCCAAATCATGTCTTCAAAAATTTTTTTCCAGAGTCAGGGTTTTTTTGGGTTAGAATTCCTTAATTACATACAGTTATGATAAATTGGTGTTTGGAGGGGTTAATGTTTATTTTTATATAAAAATTTTGATGCTTACTTTTAGAATAGAATGGAAAGGACCTACAATGACCACCTAGTTCAACTCCCTGACCAATTCAGGGCTGGTCAAAAATTAAAGCTCATTGCTAATGGCATTTTTCAAAAGCTTCTTAAACGCTGACAGGCTGGGGGCATCAACCACCCCTCTAGAGAGCCTGTTCTAGGGTTTGACCACTCTCTCAGTAAAGAAATGCTTCCTAATATCAAGTCCAAACCCCCACTGGCACAGCTCTGAACCATTAATAAAATAAAACAAACCCACAAAAACAACAAATAAAGGAAACAACATCCAACAACAAATTTAAGAAACAAATAAAATACCGCACAAACAGGAGAACAAACAAAAAAGAAAGAGCCTTGATAGTTTTCTTGTAATTAGATTCACTTGAATCAATGGAATGATGTGCCCTCACTTCACAGACACATCTACATATATGAAACATAGAGGGAAAATTTATCTGAAATTGTATCTTATATTTACTCTGTCAAAAGTAGCCTTTTTGGATGTGACTAACTGAGAGTGAGAAGTTTCTGAATTGCTCATAGTCTTCACAGAAAAATCTATTGGTTCTCCAATTTTTTTTTGGCAAGTCTTACTAAGGCAGCTGTTTTTGTTGCTTTTCTGGAAGTTTTCATTCTTTTTTCTGGTGATTTGAAGTTCAAGAAAGTTCAATCAGTTTTAGAAGACTTGAAACTTTTGTATTTTCCTCAGGTATTTTATATCAGAAAATATGTGATGTAACGTGTAAAGTCTCTTCTGGGGCATGCTGAGCAGCAGCTCTGCTATTGTTACAGCTGAAAGAGAGGGAAGAATATAATTTTAATTTCACTAGAGTGTTGCCATTCCCAGCCATCAAGCTATTGACACATCTTTTCTATACTGAAATTATGGATATGTCAAAATGCGGTCCTAGAAAGGCTGAAATTTACATTTTTTCGGGTCAATGACTAAAATAATGAAAGGTGCAAGTTAGTCATTTGAGAACCATGAGATACATTTACCTGAAAGGTCAGGTGAATGAAGGAGCTGGTGCAGAGAGCAGTGAGGTTGGGCATTAATTCCAGCCAGTTTCTTGGTATCGATTACACAGATTGCAAATGCTTATTTGTAGGCCAGAAGGCAGGTACAGCTCCTTGCAGGCCATTTGTCTCCTTTTGTTTCTTAATTAATATCACAGATTTGAAAACCTGTGGTAATGAAATTGGCCGGTTAATTAGGCCAGTCTTTAGCAGTAAGGTTTTGATCTCTTAGTGTTTTTCTAGCACAGTTAACAGCAGCCTTGTTAAAATTCATGCTTGTTTTTCTTTTGCAAAGATACCTATCATGGAAATACTTCTAATGATGTGAGGAATAAACAGATTCTGTGCTTGGTAATCATTTTAATGTTAGATTTTAGAAAAGAAAAAATGTTGATTTTAAAATTCACTTTTTCTCTGGATGTCTTTAGCTTCTTGCTTTATACAATTGCATTAATATCTTACATGGGAAAAAATATGTGTTTTTCTTTATTTTGAACATCAGGCAATATTTTGAGTGATATTGTATTGTGATATTTTGATGCAGCTTCTTGGTACACTTACAGTTACTCTGATTGTGCAGGTTTTTTCCAGAACAATGGAAGAGATGCCTTACTATTTCTAAGAGTCTAAAATAATTCAGGCATAGCCAAGAAATGAGGGGCAGAGCAGGGATGCCAATGAAAGACACACTTTTTGTTAAGTGTTTTGTGAGGAAGAAGTTCTGTTACATGTAAATTAGTTTTCTTGTTTGACATTTGCCTTCAATTAGAAGACAATTATTTTTGTAACATTTTCTAGGTTGTGACTTTATGATAAAAAAATAAATAATATAGTTTTGCTTTGTGTTAAATTCTAAAGAAGTAATCAGTTCAGAAATCAATGATGAAATCCCATCTGAGTTGACATTTCATTCTGTCTGCTGTGTACAGTCCTTGCAGTTCATACTCAGTGGTGTAACCTTTCATTACCTTCTCATATTTGCATCCTTTAGGTCACTAAAATGAGTATTGCTTCATTTTTGCAGATTTTTGTTGGAGTAATGATATTTAAATCAAACAGAGGAGAAGCTTCAGTCAGAAAACAGGAGTGGATTTATTAGAAGGATAAGTGATCCCTCTACAGTGTTAAGTCAGAAAACGTTTTTACATCATGAAATATTACATGCTTTGAATCTCCCCCAGGAGAGCTGAATGCAGTCAAGTGCAGTAGGTATAACTGGCCACATACACAGATAAAAAAAGCATTTTTGAAATTACTCTTTTTTTCCCCCCTCTGCGTACTACTGAGATATTGTGATCTTCCTTTAGGAAACATTCATGATACTATGTTATTTTAAAGCAGCTGGAAGGGGTAGAAAATATTGTTTGGATTCAAACATAGTTTAAATAAACTACTCAGAATAAAGGAATCTGTTAGAAAATGCTTTTGTAAAATATATGAATTATTTTTCACAGCCTATGACCGTAGGTATACTCAAAGATAAATATTATGTCTATCAACTCAAGTGATGAAATAAGCTACTTATTCTTTCCTTGAACAGTGAAAGAATAGGTTTCTATACTTGGCTCACTTTTTCTGAAAAACATGATTAAGAAGAAAGATTGAATATATAATCTCCCTCAAACCTCAGTTTTAAATTGTTTTAAAGTTGCTATAGCAGAAATTGCACACTAGCTTTAGCTGTAATGATATCTAAGTTTCTGTTGTACATTTTACGTTGCTTTTTCCACATTCAAACCTTTTTACTGTTTGTAAATCTTAGAAGATTAAAAAAAAATCTCATATTTTTCTGTCAAAGTAACTTTGCTAATTTAAAGTTTTGTCTCAGTGGCATTGCTTTTTCCATTTTTAATGAATCTTTACAGATTTCATATTTTCTGTATTTGCTTTGTTATTTTTTTCCTCAGGGTTTTCAGAAGATTTTTTTCCTGTTTTTCAGAGACACTATAGTATCATGAGGCCTTTGGATTACAGATCCATTAGCTGTGACCCAGGCAATGTGAGACACTCCCAGCTGGTATTTCCTAGGCCAGCCAGGTGAAGCAAATACCTCAGAAAATAATCCAGGGGGCTGGATTAAGGAAAGGGAACATAAAAGACATTTAGTCACCAAGTGCAGTGATTTGACAAACTTGTGGTCCTGTCATATAATCTCCTTCATAAATTAAGCAATTTGTTACATATCCTGGGATTGTGTGATCCACTCTTATGTTATTTTGCCATATCACAAAATACACAAATGTTACAGATCACATAATGGTTTGCAGTTGTGAATTTTGAATTTGGTGGACAAGATGATGGACTTCTCTTGAGCCTAAGTATTTTTTATGATCTTAAAAAAATCCCTTACTCACCTTGTCTCTTTTTTTAACTCCTTCTCTCACTTCAGCATGCTAACTGCTCAGAGGCTCTCACCCAAGGCATCTGCTCTATAATTTCAGGACACCATCCTGCCTTGCACAGCAGAAGAGTGGGGGTGGTTCTGAATGCTTTGCACAGGCTGAGAATTTTATTTCCAGAGACGAGCCAATAGAGCATCTTAAAAAAAACCAAAAAACCAACAATAAACAAAAAACAAACCAACGAAAAACCAAAGAAATGCAAAACAACCCCAAAAACAAAAAAAAAACCCAACCCAGCAGCAACAACCAACAAGCAAACAAAACTTTAATTAAAAAATAAAAACCAAAACATTAAAAAACCCCAACAAAAAAAGAAAATCCAAAGAGCTGAATCCATTTTCAGATAAGCAATTGGTCACAACTCTGCAAAAAGTGCTTGCAATAGTTGTGTGTCATTTGTTCTTAAATTTAACTGTACTGAGGTTCTGCAGATAGATCTGATAAAGTTACAGCTGAGCCAGGGTAATTATATTGTTTTATAGGACTATTCAAGTGTTACATTGCTGTAAAGGAAAACACCTTTTTTTCTGTATTCAGAGATAACTGTAACCAAACCACCAAGAGAAATTGACTTTTTTCAGTACTCTCAGTACTGAGTTAGAGTTGTTAATTACAAGCTGTATCTTCGCGGGAAGTGCTCCAAGTACATAACTTTAATTCTTTCTCCTGATTCTTAGCCTTCTTTCACAACAGAGATATGGAAAATTGCAGCTCATCACTTTTGAGATGAGAAATGAAAAACAAAGAAGAATTGGCAAGTTAAGACATGGCACAAATGATCTTTTGATGAGTGTTGGGGAAATATTGGAAGCACTGTTCTGTATCCTAGGGTCACGCACAGCGTGCTGCGTACAAGACTGTTCAGCTTTGCTTGTGGGCATAGGAAATTAAAAACATAAAAATAAAACCTGGGCTTTCAAAGGAAGTGAAGGATGATGTTGCCTGCTTCTCACTGTGTCCGTACTGTTGCCTGTGGACAAAATGGTTGGGACCACAGTTTTCAGATATAGCTCCAAGTGATACTGTTCCATCGAGTACATTCTGGGTTACAGCTCTATCTCTGACCTCATTGAGGGAAGCGTAAATGTGGAATAAAAGGAGAGACTTTCCTACTGTATCATCAATTTTAGCATTCATGCTACAAAATAAATTCAGTATCACACTGAATTGAGGCAATATTGACAGCAATTCAGTGCTGCAGTAAGGGTATCTCATACAATATTCTAGAAAATGAAGTATTTATTATGATGAGCAGAGCTTTATATGCCTTTTAGAAGCACCTCTGCAAATACTAAGAATACCTTTAGGAGTAATTAATGGTTTTCAAGACAAGTAAATGGAAAACTAAGAATTTCCCAATGAAACAGCACCTTTAGTTGAAATCTGATCATTTTGACCCAGATGTGTTCTAGAGCATCTCACAGGACTAAAAGTACAGCCTTGTGTCTCTGATTCTCCTTTCTGATGTGGAGATCTGAGGTGAACACATCCTTTATTGCACCATGTTCTCCACTCTTGCTGAACCACTGTGACACTGTGCTCTGTAGTCAGCTGAAGGAGGAAGAAACAAGGTACAGTTGCCATTAATATCAAGATGATATTACAGAATCCTTTCTTTTCCACTCCAAATTGTTATCAGAAAGCTGACAGTTATGTGTCTGTGACTTTATTTCTGTATATCAAGGTTAAGATGTCACTAAAGAACAGGTATTTTTCATTCTCCAGGAGTAAACAGAGCACCCTATAAAAACAATTTTAACAGGGCTATTTGAACAATGTGTTTGAACAATTCTGTATGCAATTCAGTTTAAGTTTTGTCACCTTCTTTGGTTTTTATTAATCCAAACTACAGATAAAGCTAAAGTAGTAAACAATCTATTTATTTCAGTTCTATTTACATCATCCATATCCATATGGGACAGCTTACAGAAGTGTGACTAGGTACAGAGTCATTATTTGCTGGAACAGAGCCCAGCCATTAAGAAATCATTTTTAACACTGGCCAAAAACTAATGAACTACATTTTAAAATGTCCTTTTTCAAATGCACTAACTGGCACAATTCCCAGTGCAGACAGTAGGAAAAAAATATTAAAAATTGTATGTGCAACACATCATCCACATAGACACATATTTTCACTATATTAATACAACATTAATGTGTTAAAACTATTTAGTAAATTTGCTTAAAGAATAAGATGTGGTAAAGATTTTAATACTATTTTCTGGTATATAGTGCTGCTTTATAGGAAGCAGAAGCAGCCCTTGTGCACTGCTCCCATCAGGTGAAGTCTGGGGTGCCTTAAATAGATGAGAGGTGTATTGTACTTCCTCTTATGCCAGCTAGATAAGCTTGCTTTAGCATCAAGAATGAACTATTTTGTGCTCTGGAAGGACACAGATAGCTACTATAGCAAATTTTAAATTTTTGTGTTGTTTATTTTTTCCAACAAAAGGTTCATTTCCTGAAAACCATCAAGCAGCAAAGATGACTGACCCCACTTTCCCTGAAGTTTCAGTAGTTTGGTTTTTTTGAGATTTCTTCCTCATTCTAGATTCATGAACTAAGTGCAAATGATGATGCAAATGTGTCTGCTTTTTTTTCAGTCACCAGTGATCAGAGCAAGTAACCACAACATGGGACAAAGGGGCTCATGGTGTAATCTGCTAATGCACAGGTGGCACTGCCTCGGTCACAAGGGCTGTCTGCAGCATGACAGAACTTAAGAACACATAATTAAAAGTATTGCATGTTTTTATTCCATACAAATTCTTTATAAAACCTTCCAAAGGGAGCTGGTCTCCTCCTAGGGGCTGATACAAACCCAGATTTTGGAAGAAAAAGAGTTGCTGCTGCACTGGACTACTTGCTTTAGTGTGCTTTGAAAAAGATATATTGGATGTCAAGCACCCTAGACACTGAGCATCCATTTAGTGGGCTGGGAATAGTGGATTATGCTGTGGCATACCTGCACTATGTGTCAGAGGAGGACACTCTTGTGTATCACTCAGTCAGTAAGATCTGTCTCCCAGGGATCCAAGTGCAGGGGCACTATCTTTCAGCTGTTACAAATGGCAGAGAGGGAAGAAGATTGCAGGAGATCACATCTTTCATTTGTGTTATAGATTAAGTGCCACCATTCAAATGCCTTGCAGACTCCTTTCTCAAGCTGGGTTCAACAGCCACTTTCTTATTTTCTGGCTCTTATATATTATTTCAGCTCTAAACAGATATATAAGGATGCTGATTCCATTTAGTACCTCATTTGTAACAGGGGAGAAAGCCAAAAGGAAAGGCAGGAAGATTTTCTGCATCGCTCCTGGATGGATACTCTGGGTAATGAAGTAAAAGCACAGAAAGTAGACAGTCTATGAGACAACAGAAAGAAAATTGTTGAAGTTGGTGAGACATGGTTGTGCCTTTTCAATGAACAAGTATGACTAGACCTCTTCTGCCTCCTTATGAAGGCAAAATAATCTTTCATACTTCGACAGCTCCTGGGAGGAGTCTCTTTCCCTTTCTAAAAGAGGGATGCTGCAATAACACTGTTCTAACTGGGTGAGTCAACTGTCCTTTTTGCTTCAAAACCTGGTCATCATGCAACTGCATGAAAGGGTCAGATGTACAAATCTCCTGTCACATTTGGTAGTAAAACAGAGGTACCACGTGGCTGTTTTGTTTCCCTGTACTGTCTTTCAACCTTCAAACTAGGTAGTAAATCCTGTGTTAAAAAATGAGTCACAGTTAATAATAAATGCTATCAGAGAAAGAGGGAGTTAAGGGAGACAGAACAGAGGAATTTTTAAGCTGGTCTAGAAAATAACTTAATCACACAGTAAAACATTTTTCTAATACACCTTTATTTTGACTTCACTGCAAGCAAGAAGGAATGGCCTGCAAGGGAATTACATGCAAGGCTGAGACCACCCTAGAAAAGGCTTTATAGTGCCATAGGATTCACATTTTAATGACACTACAGTAGCTACTATTTTGTATCAGCTTCCAGAACAAAAGGAGGGTTATTCATGCCAAGAAATATTCCTTCTAGCTGAGTATCTGAGCATTTTTTGACAGTATTAAGAAGAGTGTATAAGGTTGCATCATTAATTCTCACACAGGTTTCAAATCTAACTTTCCCTTATAGTCTGCCCTGGAAAATCCCCAGAGGATACTGAGATTTTAATTTATATTAGTTACTATATCTTAACACTCACTGTGCAAATCCTGAGTCCCTTATATATATTAATTAATTCAGTTCACTTACTACATACTGATATCCACAACAAGAGCTAAGCAAAATGAGATAGTGAGCAGCAGACTGACTTAAATTGTAGCAAATTCCAAGAAAAGGCATGTATTCCGAGAAGTCCTTCAGCTTCTGCTAAATAGGTGCATTAACTCTCTCAATAAATATTTCTGTGTGTTTAACAATTTCATCCTGTGATTTTTAAGTAGCATAAAGTCTCATTCCAATTTTCCTGAGTGTCATTTTCTCATCAAGCTACTTAGCACAAACCAGCACAGAAGGAAATGTGCTATTAGGCATTACTGGATTACTGATGAGTTTTTATTGTTGGGATTAGCCCTTTTTCACTTAATCTGATAGCTGCAAAGATGTATGCAGCCTGTATTCTACAACACAAAGCTTACTCAGCAAATCTTAAAGAAATCTGACTTCCTGCGGATGGAATAGGGTTTATGCAATAGAAATCAGAGCTGTTATGAGCATTAAAAATTTAGTGCCTACAGAACAGCTTCTGCAAATATCTTCATTTCTGGCACTTTTTTTACTACAAGTACCAAATCAAACACTGTAGGAACCTAAGTCTGTGCAAAGATGTTTTTCTTTATTCTAGGGAAGTCAGGGTTGAAGAAGAGGAACTGAAGCTGAAAGCTCTCTGAGTATTATCTTTTAATATTCCCCACACCCCTCCATCTCTTTTAGATCTTAGACATGGAAGGCTTCTCTCAAATGGAATGTTCGCTCTTATGTTAGAGGTTGAGATTTTCTGTTAAATGATCTATACTGGGTTCCACTTCAAAGTTCTACAGATAGAAGACTATGAGAATCTTTTAAACTTTTGACAGATTTTTTTCAAGATCCAACAGTATAAAACCCTGAGTAACTTGGTCTGATCTCATAGCTGACCCTGATAGAAACAGGAGGTTGGATGAGAGAACTCCTAATGCCCTTTTCAACCTGAAGTATCCTATGATCCTATAATTAATTTATTACCATAATTTCTCTTTCTTGCAGTCTGATTATTAAATTTTGTAAGGTGTGCTTCTATGGGTCTTCATGTTGTCCTTGTCTCTTCAGAAATTTGGAGTAAGGGAACAGCATTAATTGCCATGTTTAAGAAAATGCCTTCTGTAAATACTTTTGATACCAGCTGGACTTCCTGGAGACTGTTGTGCAAAATTTGTCATGGAAGAACAGGTCCATCTGTGATTTTAAGTATTCTCTTCCTAGACTTCAGATGGTCCTAGGAGGAAAAAAAAAAAAAGAAAAAAAAAGCTAGCTGAGGCCTGCAAAATTTCTCTTATAACAATCTGAAATTATAGGAGAATCATGTCCCAGTGGTATAGGCCCATCTATGTGAAGCATTTTCTCACTTCTTCTGATTAAAGCTTCAAATCAATTTCTTGGTTAGTGGGTTGGTTTCTCTCTCAGCAATTGAGTGAAATATGCTCTTCAGCCTCTCATTAGGCCAGTCTTCACAAAATTGCAAGAGCCCAGCTGCCACAAGATCAGATGTGACTGAACAGGAGGAAATTAAATAGGATGATGTGTAATAGTGTCTATTGCCTGAAGCCACCAAATATTACCCAACTTTATTTGTGCCCAGCTTCTGCAGTTCTTCTATTAAGAAGAAGAAAAAAATATTGCTTAACTGTGTGATATCTGACATTCTTCTCACAACCCAGTTTGGCAGTTTAGCAAGGCCACTCTCACAGCTGGATACCATGAGCTGCTTTTGAGTCAGAGCATGGCAGGCTGCTTGTGTGTTCCCCTCAAAATAGTGTAAAGTTGGTCATAAGCCTCAGTCCATACAACTAAAATTTGTCATTTTGAAAAATAAAAAATAAGGCTCCTCAACCACATCTTATTATTGAGTTTGACTGTGGCCATCAAGCGACCTAGTGGTGACCATGACAGTGCTGCCCAACTCCTGTAAGCTGCTGGAGCTGCTGTCCTGCTTCCTTCCAGTGTCACCACCTGTGGCACTGGCCAGAGAAGTTGGTGTGCCTGTGTTTGTGCCACTAGTGAAAGAATTGTCACTTTGCTCTGTTTTTCACCTGGCTCTATGAGCCTTGTGGTCCACACTGCAGCTCTAGGGAAGGTTCTGGAGGCAGGTGAGCACAGAGCTTTACCTCCTTCTGGGATTTCTCCTTGTCAGAGTTGAGGTTTTTCTTTCATATCTCAGCTACTCCATAATGGACAGGCTTGTGCAGGGAAATATTGTCCCTGTCGCAACCTCATCTACCCATCTCACCCTGAACCTTTTCCTATTGCTGGGTAACCCATTAGCAACATCCAAATAGATGAATAGCCTCTCCTAATCGTTTTTGTTGCTGGAACAGCATGAGACAGCTCCTGATACAAACACTGTAATAGTCATTAGTTGCATGTTCCTCATTTTTCTCATTTACTGGTTAGGGAGAGTGGGAGAAGTTCTGCAAAACAAAGTGTATGTTTTTGTTGATGGTTTTAGAAGCAGAAAACAGTATTGGTCTTAATCTTTTCCTGCTTGATCAGCTCTTGCTTCTGTAAAATGGGGATTATAATACCCTTTCAAATCCCGAGGAAGTTGTGGAGACAAATTTAAAGCATGCCTCCTTGATCAACATCCAGTACAAGTAAGTAGATTGTTTGCAGTAAATATTATGTGCTAAATAACAGGTATGAAAGGAAGGAGTGAATAATTATGCAAATATTTATAATCAAGTACATAATTTTTTAAGGGGGAAAAAAAGATATGTGCATAGAATTGAATATTGTATCAAACTGCAGATGCACAAAGGGGCCAAGTAAAGGCTTATTAAACAACTTTAATTCTTGCACAAAATCAAGTTTCTATGCTTGATTTTGCAAAATTGAGATGCTTTAGACTTCTATGAAGGATTTGGTAGAAAGACTTACCATAAATTAGGTTGTTCACTGATGAATGTCAGAAAGGAACTACTGTCTTTAAAAATAGCACTAGTAAATAATGCACTTTGCTATTTTTGGGGTTTATGAAGCATTAATGAGATATGTAGGAGCAATTGTTATTTTTAAAAATCACAGCAATTTATTGTTGCTAATTACTCTCTTGACACTGCATGTATTTAAGATTAATTGGAATGTCTGTACTCAGTAATGAGGTCCCATGTAGTTTATAGTGACTGACAACATCTTCCTTTATCTGGAAAATTACCCCACTGGAAAATTTGTAAACAGGGCAGTAGCTCTTGGCAATCAAATTTTCAAAGTCTTAATTGATACAGTAGCTACTGAGTTATGGTAAAAAGATCAGACTGTTCCAGCAGTTAATAATGACAATAAAAAAAGGTCCAAAGGAATTTTCATGAAGGTGTAACTTGCACTCAGAGAAACAGATTTTTGAATGCTATGTAGTCCAACTTAATATTCAGATAGAGACTGATTTCTCAGGATTATACAACATCATGAATTAAAACAGCAACATTTCTCAGAGATTTATATTTATCACTATTTTGCTACTGTGGATTTAGTTGTCGAAGGATAGATGCTGGAAAAGCAATCCTTTCATCTCCATAGTAAAAAAAACTGTGAATAAATAATGGTAGGTGTCAATGACAGAGAGGATTGTGTTGTAGTGTGCTACTAGAATTTTTTTAAATGCTTTTTTTTCTGTGTACATGTATATTTGTGCAAATGATTATTTCTCTGGCAATTTTTTGCCTATTTGTGCAATTCACTTGAAAACGGGAACATTGTGTCATTCTTTCTTGGATTCATTTATCAGGTGGGACTGATAAATAATCACTTACTACATTCTTTCTTGTCAAAAAAAAGGGAAATGACTGCAGGTGGTAGAATTCATTATTATTTTAATTAGAAATCTGGTCTTCCCAGCCACAGCCTCTTTTCTGGTGTTGGACACACAAAAAAATCCAACCACCCAAAAAAATACCAACCCAGACCCCATAACCTCGTCACTACAGCATTGCAAAACTGAAAACTGAAGCCACAGTTGGTAACTCTGTCTAAAGGAAAAAAAAAAAAGTTTTCTGTGAGCTAATAATCTTCTTACAGAAGATTATCAGTTTAATATATTTCTTAATAGAAATCATCAGTTAACAAGGAGGTATTTTACAAAAGGTATATGCATGCAAATTTTCATGTAGTGTTTGAAAAATTCAGACATCAACTGTTTATTTTGCTTGCCTCCCATTTCCATGTATTATGCAGTCAGTCTGATGGTCCAATCAGTCAGAATTGTCTTGAGCATTTCTTAGATGAGCTCTTGAACTAAACCTACAAAGCTGTAACATTAATGACCAACAGATATTACCAAGTAGTTTATTATCTGCATATTTTTTATTGTTTCAGTGTTCAATTTTATAATTTCTCCTTGGCTCACCTCTCTGCTCAACTGCTGATTAGAACTGTTAGGACAGAAGTTACTGCAAAATTAGCAGATGTGCTGTGAGCAGTATTTGCTAGGGGCACTGTGTATCCAAGCATTATTGTTGATGCTTGAATTTAATTTGGAATTGCATTTTAAATGGAAAAAGCATGGATATTTACACTGGTGTTTAATGGGACTGAATTAGTCTCAGAGCACAATTCTGTTCTATTGATTTTTTCCAGGGAGTGGGGAAGAGATGACGTCCTGACTGTTCTGGTGATTAGTTCCGCATCTCCACAGCATCTCAAAGCTAAACTGTGTGTAAGGCAATATTTGCTGGTACACATTAGTTACAAGAGGTTCTGCCCAAAAGAGATAACAGCATGCAGGCTCCCTTCAGCTGCCCAATACCCCAGTGTGAGTCAGGACTGGGGATGAAACACTGCTTCTCATTTCCAGGGCACCCCTGGGGAAATTCACACTTCAGGAATTGATACAAGAGCAGCCATTCCTTTCCCCAAAGCCTGGCTTTGCCCAAAGGGTGCAAAAAAGAGCAAAACTCCTCATGTGCTTGTTTATAGCCCTGTGCATCTGGGTAAGGGCTAGGCAAAGTCTCTCTCTTGATTAACAACACTGTTTATTATGCACCAAATGCTTCTTTTCTCCTTGATAGCAGCACTCTGACCTTGTTCAGGGAGCTCAG
This sequence comes from Molothrus aeneus, assembly GCF_037042795.1. Taxonomy (NCBI): domain Eukaryota; kingdom Metazoa; phylum Chordata; class Aves; order Passeriformes; family Icteridae; genus Molothrus; species Molothrus aeneus. The sequence continues at coordinate 116,781,256 of NC_089646.1, forward strand.
GAAGAGTGAAACCAGAGGTGCTGTGTGACTTGGTGCACAGTGGCTAAGTGTGCTCAGTGCTTTTGCTTGCTGGCAGTTCCCCTTGCAGGCAGCCAGAGGAGCCAGGGAAAGGAATGGTGTCCAACTAGGTCAATATTGTCACCCGTTTTGTCACTGTGTAATCTTTGTTACCCAAATCAGTTCATTTCTGTAGGTAATAGCTTTTATCTGAGTCATTTGTGAGATAATTCTTGAGTGGCTGTGCTATGTGAAATGACTGTATGTGCATCCTTTAAGTGAAGCCTGGCAATGCTGCTGTCATTCTGTATTGTGAAAGACCCAAGGATTTTTAAAGACCAATTATTAATTTAGATGTTTTTTGATATCTTTCAAAAGACTTGAGTCCATTACTTTATCAGAATTATTGGTAAGGTCAAGTACTGCTAACCTAGATAATCAAAAGTAATGAATCAAGCCCAGAAAAATAATGAGATTTCTAAATAAGATATTAATTCTATTAATTTGCCTTTAGATTTCTCAGATCTCTAGATGTCCTCTATAATAATGTCTCTAATAACAAAGAATAAATCCTTGCATTTTGAGCAAGGTGCAGTCCTTAAGCATTCTTCTGCTGCAATGGTAGCAGAGCACTTGAATAGAATAAATATAATAATATATTATATATTAATAATATTATAAGTGTTTCAACTACTGATAAAGTACTGGTAAGAGGTTACACAGGGGGCTAAAATAAGCAGACTTTCTGAAAAGAAAATAGAGTGGAGTTTCAAGAAGAAGGTACCTTATGACTGCTGAATCACAAAGAGCGTGTGAGGTGAGACAGGCAATGTCTCATTTTGCCTCAACAGTACAGTTCTGTCCACATTGACACAGATACCAAGGAATTGCATGGATCAGCCATCATACACTTTTACCCCACAGACAGCTCCAAGGCTCCAATGATCTGTAATGCAGCACTGAAATTAAAGGTTTACAAACATTCCTGTTGTCATCAGTGTCAGGGTGAAGCCATCCAGGTCCAGAAGCCTTCCCTGAAAGTGCCAGAGACTAGGAGAGCTGCCTGCTGAGCACTTCCAGCACAGAAGGTGTTCCCAGATGAGCAGGTAAACAGTGCCAACAGGTCTATTGAAGCTGCAATAAGGAAAGTTTCTGGTTGGTAGTAATGAAATAATGGGATCATTAACTTAGGTATGCGTGCTTCTACTGAGAGGCATTAGAGACACCATTGGCAAGCTGCATTTCATCCTTAAATTTTAAAATTTCTTGTCAATGGCTTGATTTGAGTATTACCTCAAAGAAATTACCAGTAGCAAAATCTTTTAAGGGGAGCTACTAATGTAGCACAGCCTTTGTCCTTCATCCTCTGAGGTTTATAAAGATTACCTCCTGGTGACTTTCTTGTAATAGGATTTAAAAAAATGTTTTTCACACAAGAAATGTCTGATTTTCAGGTCCAAGCCTGTGTCAATCATTCATGGTTTATTAATCCTTAATTGTTAGTGCTTTCTTCCCAGTCTCCAATCTCTTGATTAAAATTTTGTCTGCTTCTTTATTTGCAGCTGAAATGGTACATTGTATTTTTGTACGTTAAAAAATATCAAAACTCAAGAGATTGAGAGTTTGGTTAAATATTGCAAAATAGTGAAAGCTATGACTAGTTTGAACTCTTGAATGATCATAATCTCTTATTAGTTTCTTTAAGAGTTTTCATCTGAATATTTTCCCTCAGTCGACTGTCAGCTTCATTAGTACCCATCACCCAAAAAAATCAAGTGGAGACAGGTCACTGCAAAATAATGAGATTGTCTTTCTATTTTGCTCAAGTACTCCTACTCTTCCCAGGTTATTTTAGTATTTCCTACAATTAAAACCCTCTTTTTACACATATTGATTTTGGAAGCTGAAAAGTAAAATTATTAATGTTATTTTAAAAATATGCAGATTTGGGCATTTATGTAAAATTATGATGTTTCATCTGTTGCTGCCTCCTTGGGGGTTCCCAGCCTATGGAAGAGAATTTGAATCATGTGGAACTCAACAGCTGAAGGCATTGGAGAAGAAAGTAATGTCACCCTTTCAGGCATTCCTTTTGAGAACTTTAAAGTGAGGAAATGAATGAAAGATGTGTTCATTTACCATTATGATCTTAAAGGGAAAAAATTACTGGGTTTATAGGCCATAGGGGGAGATAAAGCCGTGTTTGTGTAATACATAGTATTTCCTACTAATATGTGGTTGTTCAGATGCTTGTTGTCTTGATGTTACCTTATATATCTTTAGCCTTGCAAGAGTATACTCTTTCCAAGAGCATTCTGGTACTTTCAGATACCTGTAAGACTAACTGACTGGCTGCTGTAAATCTTTTTGACCAATACAAGACAGCACATCCCAGAGTTGCATTTATGAGAAACAGTGGATGACTTAATAATGTGAAGATTTTTAGTCCTATAAATGGATGCTGTATTGCTGTTCCTTGAACATCTTGTGAAAAACAAGAGGATTCTTATTGCTTTGCTTTGACTTAAACCAAATAAAAGAAACAAAGCAGGAATCCCCAAATGATCATTTGGGATCATAAAGCAGTCATCCAAGAAAAGACTCATTGTATGCTTTGTTTCTTCCGACATTTGAAAAAAAATAAGTAGCTTGGCAACAATCGTGCTTGTTACACTAATTGTGCTTGTTACACTTCTAAAAAAGATTTCACACCAACTGCAGGTCTTGTGCTTACATGAGTAGCACCTTATGCATAGAATCACAGAATGTTTAGGGCTGGAAAGGACCTTAAGCATCATCTAATTCCAAACCCTCCTGCCATAGGGAGGGATGCCATTCACAAGATCTAGTTGCTCAGGGCCCCCATCCAGCCTGGGCTTGGACACTTCCAGGAATGTGGCTTCCACAACTTCTCTTGGCAACCTGTTGGAGTACCTTATAGTAGCAGTGTGCCCCTGAACTGGGAATAATGAGCATTGACTCCAGGATTGCAGAAGGCTGATCAATTGCTTTATTATTACTATACTATATACTATACTATACACTATACCATATACTATATACTATATACTATACTATATGAAAACCACTTTGCCCTTGCCAGACAGTCCAATACAGTTTTGACCTAATTGGTCAATCAATCAAAACACCATCACCAGAGTCCAACTAAGAATTGCCCTTTGGTAAACAATCTCCATAACACGTTCCACATGTGCACAACAACAGGTGCAGCAAATGAAGATAAGAATTGTTTTCTCTGAGCTTTCTCACAGCTTCTCACAACTTCCTAGGAAAATCCTGGGAGGGAATTATGTCTCTCTGTTCAGAGGATATGTGGTTACCACAGTGCCTCACCAACCTTATTGTAAAAATTTTTCTTATAGCTAATCCAGATCTGCCCTTTTTCAGTTTAAAACCACTACCCCCTGTCCTAACACAATAAGAACTGCTAAAACTCCTTATCTTTCTTACAAGTCCCCTTAAAGTATTGAAAGGTTGCAATAAAGTCTCCCCTGAGCCTTCCATATAGACAATCTTTCAGCCAAACACTTAAATGCCTGTCTGACTTCTGAGTTACTGTTAAATCCAGGACATTCTTGAATTCCTTGATGAATGATCTCAGCAATGAAGTGTGCCAAATACAGAGCAAGCAAATAAGATAAAGTGTTTTGCCTGAGCAGCATAGATACCAAAGCAGTGGTCCCTAACCTTTGCTGGCAAATAACCAGTAAGACCAGTGATGCATTGCAGTAAGAATCATCTCTTGCTCTTCCTGTGGGATTCAGCTTTCTTTGTTTTAATCACCTTGCTCATAAAGTACACCAGAGGGGCTCCTGGGCTACATGCTTTTTAGCTGAGGACCTATCACCAAATGGCTTATGTGGTTATACTGTAAAGATTATACTGGTCACTGATGCCATGAGCAAATATTTCCACCCTAGATCGGGACAGTCCTTTCTCTGAGGATGCCTAACACTGCTTTTCTGCGTCTACATTTGCAAATGAACACACCAGCTGAGCATTGCCAGTTGAGCCATACCTCTTGCTGAGGCAAGTTGTTGGCAGCAGTCATTTTCTTTTCTGAGATGAGCTCCTACTCCTTCTGTCATTTACAATTTTATATGAGAGCACAGACAGTGTAGCCTCAAGGTCATGGAATTCTATCAAGTATATTGTTTGACTGTGTGTGCTCTGGCAGAATTGGTAATTATCACATGCTATTGTTCCACCATAGTAGGGGGCCATAGAGTCATGAAGTACAGCTGAGCACAGCCAGTTTACATTAAAACTAGGTTTGAGCAATTAAAATTTGCCCACTCTTTCCTCCCTAGTTGAAAACATGCAGTAGGAGTGCTCCTGAAGTGTATTAAACCAATGCATTAAAATAACTCTAACTGTCTCCATTCTAGAATAATTCTACTGTTCACAGACACCATGTAATTTTTATGTAAACTACCTATTACAAGAAAAGCTATTCATCAGCATAGAGGTGGTGCATTAGCTACATTCCCTAACAAGAGCAAGAATCCTTTTTTTTTAACTTTAAAGCTGAAAATTCAGTTATAAAACCTATGTCTGTTGCTAATTTATGATGTTTTCAAAGAAGAATCTAGGATTCTATGAATCTTTTTAGCCTGGAATAAGTAACTGTTGCATTAAAATATAATGGCTAGGGCAAAAGTAGCAGCAAGAGATAGGAATTCAGATGTACCTTAGAGTGTTCTAAAGGAATGCCAGAAATCCATATATTATGTAACAAACAAGAAGCTAATAATAATTGGTAAAACCTTTAAAGACAGAAAGGAGACAGTGAGTTTAGTTTTATGCTTTCATTCTCAAGCCTGGCTTGGCCTTTCAGACACACCATATAAACCTCTATGCACAGCATTTTACATGTAACTATTTACTTTTCTGGCAAACACTGCTGTCTTGTAAATGCCCCAGCAGTTTTTTTACACCTTTCCCATGGCATCTGGGTTACATGCATGATAGGCACTGTATTTGGGCTCATGTATTCATGTATGTATGTACATATTGATAGATACCCATGTGCATCTATCTGTATATAGACATATATTTTCCTGTATATTTTTTGTACATTTACCTGTATAGAGATGTATATAAATGTATCATAAAATTTGTGAACATAAAAAAAAATAAGAGGATATTATCTCCCTTAACACAGATACCTCACATTGTGCAGAGAAACTATTGGTTTGCCTTTTTACCTATAACCTCTATGAGGGGGTTTTTTGCTGAATTGGAGGTGATAATCAATGGACTTTCTGGAAGAAAGGGTGGCAGTCTTGCTCGTGGTAATGGCAATTACATGAAAAAAAAAAGTTTTAAATTGTTTATCCAAGTAACATATTTTTCCAGTATTTCTCCAGTTATTCTTAATTTAAATCTGCTGCAGAAAACCAAAGTGCAAAAATTGAAGTAATTTGAAAAATATCATAGTCAGATGCTATTCAGTAGCAGAAAATAAAACTGCAGGGTAACAACTGCACATGAATGTAGAGCAGTGACATTTCTCCTTGGTAGCACATGGAGCATATCTTGTAATGGTTTAAACAAACAGTGCCACTAAATAGAAAAGCAACTTGATGCTGAAAAAACATCATGACCAATTATTTTAAGAACAATAACAAACAAAACACATTATAGTAATAAGTGTTGATGAAAACAGAATTAAAATTATGAATACATCATTCTCATAATTCCTTTCTCAGAATAAAGCAGTTTAATTGGGTTCTAATATAAGAACTACTAGTATAAATATAACTAAAATAATGAAATTCAATATTGTTAATCCTGGAGATTAAGCATAGTCTCTGAAGACATCACTTCTGAATACATTAGCTTGTCTTATGCTTTTCACCAGCACGGGGGAGACTTAGAAAGTGAATTTTTAATGGAGTTGTGTTGCTATAGTGAAGCAGTGGAAGGGTGCTCAGGGCTGTGCAGCTCTGGCACAGAGCAGGGATCACTAAGCAGTGGCTCCAGCTGGAAGAGTTTTGCTGTAAAGGCAGCTTTAGGGTTCGAGGTGGGATGTTGCTGAGCCCCACTTCTCAGGGCTCCTGCACCACCACAGCAAATGAAGACGCTTCAAATGTACATTCCCTGTGCTCTGAGAGTTCTGGAAAGGAAAGTCAGGGGTTCAATTGCTGGCTGACATGGTAGGTTCCAGAGACTTCTGTTTGGCTGGATTTCTTAGGTGGATGTGGCTTCTGAAAGGCACTGGAGGAAGGACAAGCAGTTGGAGATGAATGTGCAGAGCTGCTCTCATTCCTTGTTGAAACAGAAAATGTCTTTATCTTTGGAGATTTCTACATTGGAAATGCTGTGGCTCTCAATAGCCTGACTTTTCCTTTTCATCCTCTGCTCTCCTATGTTGATGGTGGCACTTTGTATAAATCCACAGGAGTAACTCAGTCTCTGACAGGATGCTGAGGGTGGTGGTGCTGTTCTGAGTCACCAGATTACATACTAGAAGGCTTGGGACACTTTGGGAGAGAGGACTTCCAGATCTGGTCACCCCCCAGACCCAATGCACCCAGTTTGTCTGAGGGTGCACTTCCAGAGATCCAGCTCCTGTCCCTGGATACTGTTGAAAAGTTAAAGAACTTGCACATAGACCTGTCAGTCCCAAAACAGACCCCAGCAAGATGAGGGAGATGCAGGCAGTGACCACAGCAAAAATGTATGAAGGGAAAAATCTGCCTTCTCTATATTGTTTTGTGTGCTCTTCCTTCCATTTTTTTAATGGAAAAAAAATTCTCCCTCCCATACTTCAATTTAATTTTTTTCCTCTCTCCCATACTTCAAGTGTAAATATTGTTGAAGAAAGCAAGTAATCCTTTTGGATACTTACCAATGTTTGCAATCACTTGATGCCAGAATTTTAATGCATCAGGCTGGCAGAATATATGTATTTAAATACTGGATTATGTTCGTGTGTCTGCAACATGTTGGTTTTCTCTGTGTGTGTGTGCATGTGTATGTGTTTGTTCATCACTTATGGAAGAGTATTTAAAAATAAAGATTTCTGTGTCTCAGTTGCACATATGGAATTGGCTGTACAAGACTTTACTTTTAAAATAACAATCTTTGCTCTCCATGGAAAGAAGAGACCTCTATTAGAAGAGCCTCATCTTAGTCTCTTCTTATTGTCTTAATTGAACCTTTGAATTGCAGTCAGTAAAAGCTCACAGCAAATACAGTATCCAATCAGACGTATATTTTTAAATTAATCTACATTTGAATACCTTCCCTGATTTCCCACCAGCACCTGCAAAGGAAAAAAAAAAGAGGGAAAAAAGAAGGACAAATGTTTGAAGAGAAAAGGAATACATTTGCAAGTTTAATTTCCCTAGGGAGAAGTGAGCTTTTCAGAGCAACTTTGATATGTTTCTTTCTTCTTTGTGTAACCTGTAGTTTAATTTTGGTTCTCATTTTTGCATTGACATTTGCATGATAAAAGAGGTCCCACTTTTCTTTCAAAGATTGTTCCAGAAAGTCAAAATTATTCATAGGAAAAACCCATTAATAAAATGAAAATTTTAAAAGTATCTCCTTTTTCAGTAATTTTTATATACAATCCACCATGATTGCCAGTGCTTTCACTGATCTGATCAGACAGCTATGTCTGACCATCCCTGGGGGTGTTCAAGGCCAGGTTGGATGGGGCCCTGAGCAACCTGGTCTAGTGGGGGACCTCCCTGCCCCTGGCAGGTGGGTTGGAAATAGATGATTTTTAAAGTCTCTTCCAACTTTGCATGATATATGCTGTTTTCATAGTGATTTTGTGAGTCTTCATTTTTAGTAGAATGAGGCATCCCAAAGATTAAATTTTTAATCTTCATTGTTGAAGATATTTTCAGCATATTTCCTCAGACCCAAGCAGATGTTTGGGCTGCTCAGCATTCCTTCTAAACTCTTCCTTCATGCCATCCATCCTGCAGCTGAGTTGATTGTGAAGCTGGGAGTGAAAGAAAGTAGAAAATCCTTGGAGTTTAGCAGAAGATTTCTGTGATCTGTATTTATTAGAGCCAGAGGCCTGTGATTAATTTGCTGCTCAGGCATGTTTTACACAGGGATCTCCTAGCTTGCTCTTGACCATTGAGACAACAAAAGCAGCACATCCTAGTAACTTGTATATATCTCTGTATCTATGCATCTATACCTGATGGGAGATGTTTGCTTATCACACAGGGTGTGTGTTTTGCTTCCCTGTGGTTCACCTGTCATGTAGAGATATGTGGAGCTTAGTCTGGTAAGATATTTTTGTCTTTTCATGTGATGCCTGCCCCTGCCCCTCCTGCTGGGCAGAAATCCATATATTATGTAACAAACAAGAAGCTAATAATAATTGGTATTATTATTAGCTGCTGGGTTTCTCAACCCAATCAAATGCAACAAGAGGATTGTAAAGCAACACAGAAAGCTGCAAAACAAAAACCCAGTTTATGTTATACCTCAGGAAGCAGGATCACAAAGAAATTTCTATCTGTCTAGAGCTAGAAATCTAACATTTACTAGCTAAAACTTCTTTCTATGCTGTATATTGCAGGGCATTACATGCTACATACAAAACAAATGTCTAGTTCAGGTGCACAGATATATATGTACATACATATGTGTCTTCTGCCACCAATTATCACCTGCAACACCCTTGCTGTATTTGGAGCAGCTCAAGCTTGCAAGTGACCTTTTGAAGGGGATGGCATATAGGCTGTTCACAAACCCAGCTTCATCTGAACTGCTGGCCCATTGTGTCCTTTGCCTGTCAGCATTCAATCTTATCCAGCTTTATTCAGCATAGCTCAGCCCCATACTGGGTCCTAGCTGCCAGCTTCTATCCTAATTATAAACTAAAATATTGTGTCAACCTCTATCATATGCTGATTAGCACCCTCACCTACAGTAATAGAAATTTTATAAAGGATAATTCTTTGTGTGTTATGTGTTAGTGTGTTGCAAGGAGTTTGAGTATGTTTAGACTCTTATGAGGTATGAAAAACACACAGTAAATGTATGAGAGAGACAAAGAGAGGAAAATATATTTAGTGGAAAATGTGGAAGTAATTCCTGCAAATATGGAGCCATCTGAAATCCTTCTTGGTCAAGCTCATACTCAAGTTTTGGTCTTTCACTTTAGAGTTTTTTGTCTTTTCTCCTGAGTTTAAACTTCTAAGCTCTTCCTCAGTTAAAAAATTTTAGGTGCACATCATATTTACACTTATTTGGAGGGCTTCAAACATCCTAAGAGAGATCTTTGTCAGGGGCTGAGAGTAAAGGGCAGGTAGGTTCTAAGTACCATGAGATATCCGATGGTAGTTCTGTAAAATTTTTTAATTTATTTTTTGCCAGTACTACTCAAGTTTGACTGTCATTTGCAAGGATTTTGTTTCTGTTCTCTGTTTAATTGTATTCCATGAAATCCTTTCCCCAAGTTCTGTGTGTGGACATCCATAAGCACTGTCTGCTTGAGATTCAAAAGCAGCCCCCAAATATCCTGGTGTTTCAGCCACACGGGTGAAGATCTTGTCCTTAGTGGGGAATGCTGCAATAAAATCACATTCCTCAAAGAACCTTCTGGAAATCCTTTGCTTCAGTGTTTTGCTGAAAAGCAGAAAAAAATAGTGAGCTTTCTTGGTCATTTAGGATTAAAAAAAAAAACAGGTGCCTTGTTTTTATGTAGAGGAATCCTTAAGTTTTAAATTTTAGAAAGCAGCCTGTGTTATCTCAGACACCTGTGTGCAAAAGAAGGTGAACCTGCTCTTGCAGGGAAAGGTTTGATGTAGACAAAACATTCCTGTAGGGATTCAGTCTGGGTGATACAAATAATGTAAAAGTTGTTCCCAAACACCCTTACAGCCTCTCCAAAAAAGGAAAATAGACTTTGTACCTATAACCTTTGTACCTATAAGCTTTGTACCTAACACCTCTTTGGTGTTTGTCAGCAGCTAAGATCGGGGAGAGCTCTTGGACACTGCAGGAATGTGTACCTCACTGCTCTGGGGCAGCAGGTTCCCCCTTTGGATCAAGCCCTAAACACAACTCTGAGAGAAAGAAAGGGTAACCTGCACTCCTGAGTGCCAGGCCAGCTCAGGTGTAAAGGAGAGAATTCACACTGTGCAAGAACTGCAGCACTGCTGGAAGCCAGAGATGCCCACAGACCCAGGAAACACTGGCCCCACCTGCTGCTGCTCCTCAAAAAGGTCAGGTCAGAGCTACAGACCATGTCCTTGGTGGCCCAGATTGCATCAAAGGCTACTGATGTGCTCTTTGAAAGCAGGTGCTTCTTATTCTCTGGCCTTTTTCTGTCCGTGTGGGGTGTTGCTGTTCAGGTGCAGTTTTCATTTTCCTGATTTTCAAGCCATTAAGGATGATGATTTAGTGTTGTTCTTCAGTCTAACCTTTTATGCTGCTATCCAGTGCTATAGCAGATCACCTTGGGCCGAGGATTTGCTTCTTTGTCAGTAGAGTCTGTACCTCCACAGCACTGATCACAAAAACATGTTCCTCTAAATTTCACACACATCCTAGGAGACACCAGGTATGTGCAAAAATTTTAACTGTTGAAAATGTCCAAAATTTTTAAAGAAACCTGTGTAAAAAGAAGTAAATTGTTCCATTAAATATTTTTCACACTTTAGTCATTTTTCCTATTTTATTAATGTTTTTTCCTTAGCTGAAATGCAGGCCAAATGTTTCTTGTTTGTTCAGGAGCAATAAAATGTTTATTACTCACACATTTCTTCACTTTTTGTTTACTGGATACTTTCTAATTAGTTTTTCCATTATGTCCTTATTACTTATAATGGTAAAATGTTGGGATTTTCTGTATAGTTGTGTTATCCCACATTTGAAATTCAAAATTTACTGCATCACCAACAGTTATAAAATAGAATGACCAGGATGGAGAAAAAACTAATCTTAAACAGAAATCTTAGCATGTAATTTTAAATTACCATTTTCCTTGCTGCATTTTTTAAAAATCTTCTCATTGATATGCGTACATATGGCCACAAAACCAAAACCAAGGCTTACTGATAGGATCACAAGAAACATTTCATCTTATTAAAAACAACTTGATATTCTGGTGTGATCTTCAGTGCTTCTAAATTATCCTCCTGCCTAAAGCCCTTCTCTTCATGCCCTACTGTAATAAAAACAATAAATGCATTTCTTCCACAGCTTTTCAAATATTTTAATCCCCAAAATCTTACCTGATAAATGCAATGGAAGTCAAATCAGCTAGAGTCAGTCCTGATTTCTTTTTACTTTTCCAGTCTGTATTTTGAAACAATTGTCTATTTTACCATCATAAACAAGAAAGTTCATCTGTATGTGTAGATACAAATATAATTTGATTTAATTTAATGTCAATATTAATAAGAAAATGGCTTGCAAATTTTCCTATATAAAACACTATGTCATGATTTTTCTCTCACCTACCCTCCCCTTAAAAAGACCTTTCTCTTATAAAAATAAAATTCTTTTCCACCAGATAGGAAAACTGTTTGTTATTGATAAAAAAAAATTACCAAAGAAAGAAAGGTACTATGTTTATATGAATAATAAAACCATCTGGTGTCAGAACACATTAACAGAAATGCTGTTGCAGGGCTAAAAGTGTGATGCTTTAATCTGTAAAACTGAAGCTGGACTAGGATTCAATTTTCATAGGTGATAGTTTATTTCCTGATAATGCGCCTGTTGCAATTTCACACGCATTCCCTTGATGTTCAGTCACTAACTGGTCTTACAGGGAAAAAAAAAGAGCTTGGATAGTGCTTTTGTTTTCATGATACTGGGTCAGGAAGGAAGAAAAGCATAGTCCTCACTCTGTACCAGCAAATTTTGGGAGTTTCCAGTGCAGCATGTGAAGAGGAGGTAAATAAAGAAAAATGTAGTTTTTGATGGAAGTCCAGGCCCAGGTGGGGTAAAGGCACAACTCTAGCAAACTGAAAAGTGCCATAGTGACATCTTCAGTATTAAATATTTTGGCTTAAGGCTATTTGTTTGGTAGTTTTTATTTATTTATTTATTGTACAAATAAACCCATCCCATTTCACAAGCAAACAGACAAAAGCATTCAAAGGAAATACAGGTTTTCCACTGCAGTTAATTTTGACAAAGAACTTGTATTTGGCCATAATAAATGTGCTAAAACACTTGAAACAAGGTACATTGCTTGGCTTTGAAAGAACTACAGGCTAACTGGTGACATTAAGGAACTCCTCACATGATGCATCCATTCCCTGCTGATCGTGAGCAAAGGAACATGCTGAGAATGAGATTTTCTTTTATTTTGTTCACTTAGCAGGTGGATGATTGGGTTAATTTGATTTAATGGTGCATTACAGCACAGATATTCCTTGCAGTCATGAGCAGCTTCCCTTTATGAAGGGGATATCTTTACATGGTCTGCTGAACAGAATGGGGAGCAGTGCCTTCCCAAAGCCATCACACACAATTTTCACAATGCTTAGGGCTTTTGGATCAAAATCCAGCAGAAATTTTGCGTTTTATCACGTAGGGGTAGAATCTTTCTGGCTGAATAAGTGACAGTTTTTATGCTTAGATGCATTTGAGCAAAAGCCTCTGAGCCTTCACTGAGAGATTGCATTGTGTGCAAGAGCTCCTGTCTGTCCATAGGGTGGGACCAGAAAATGTCAGCTCAAGGCAGCAAGGGCCTAATTCCTCAGTTAGTTAACATTTGGCTGAGGCTTTATAAATGAGCAAAAATACCAGTTATGTAGCAGCATGGCAATGTGTTAATTGGTTCCAAGGTGATGATCATTCTCATCCAGTTTGGAAAAACAACTGAATAGCCCCACTAAAACTGATGACATTTCAGCACTTTTTCTGCTGTTCACAGTTATTGTAAATAAAAGTGGCAGTTCAATTTGTTTTTATAAAACTACTTATGATCATCATTTCCAGACCTGATCTCTGAACCATCCTAATCTGAATTATTTCTAGAAAGTTCCAGTTAAATGGTTCAGACACAAATACCTGTAAGTAAAGAAGCTGTAAAATAATGTATTCCAATAAAATGTTAAGTTCTCTTAAGTAAAAAGCCATTAGGGAAGGTCATGGCTGTTCTGCTTGTCTTCCAGTGTTGGTTTTGAGATTTTTTTTTTTTAAAAAGGTTATGAAATTTAAAGCACTATGGAGAACATTGAAGTTCTTGTCAGAAAGAAGATTGTGTTTAGTAGAATTGTGTTAATGATTTCTAAGGAATTTTTGGGGTTTTTTTAGTTTATTTATACTATTAAGGATTTACTGGACCCCACTCATGATGCTGGGACTTGTTCTATGTTTCTGTGAATAAATGAGAAGGGAAGAAGTGGGAAGACACAACTGCATGGTCTCTCCTGCACAAGGTGCAGCCAATGGGCCTCTAATGTCTCTGGTCCTTTTCATTCCTGTATCAATTCTGTCTTTGCTGTGACTACTCCATCTCAGGTTTGAAAGGAAAACTTTCCTATAGAGGAAAGTATGCTTTGTATCTCTGAAACAAATCTGAGCTGCCCTTGTGAGAATGGGATGATTTTTTTCGTATTGCTTCTCTCTGTGATTATTCCAGCCCAATGTGACAAAGTGTTTCTGCATATCCATAACTTTTCAGAATAAACAGTCCTGGAATGGACTCATGGTCTTCAGATTCTGTACATGAACAATCCAAGGATTGTCTGTTATAAAAGGAATAGTTCAGAATTGCCTTTCCAAAACTCTCAATTTGCCCCAGCTGAACTTTAAACTGTATAAAATATTCACTGGACAACAGAGCAGATAGATAAGGTAATTCTCATTCTGCATGTGTCTGTATCTAATTCCAAAGTTGAAAGACATCTAAACAGGCTGTCTGGAAGAAAAAGAGGTGAAAACTCTGAGTAATTGATAGGATTAAGCTGAGAATCTGCAACTTTAGGAAAGGCTTCAACACTGTCCTCTCTGTATTGAGAAAATACTGCTTGTAAAACATCTTTCGAGAAACAAAAAAGAAGAAAAGGCAAAGTATTTTTTCCCTAAATATTAGTGATGTAAGACTTTGATATTTCATTTATTATTCATTTGCTTATGCATGCTTGACTAAGGCAGTCATTGAATTGGTCATTGTAATCTTGTCAGTAAAGCAGTCAGTGATTTCTGGTTGCAGTGAAATACAAATTGATTGTGTTGAGAACTTTCATATCCCTGAACTGAACCACAGTTTGGTGCTGAGTCTCTGGGCCCAGATCTTGAACTCCTTGTTGTAGCAGTTAGAAAGTCAGCTTTAAAACAGCTAACCTTTAAACAGAATTTTGAATATTGCTATAAATGGCAGTGTTCATGAAACTGGAAGATACACTGACACTATTGGAGCCCCAACTTTCAGACTGATCATTGCATTGCTCCATCTGTATTAGACTAAATGTGCTGATTATATACATGTATATTTATATTATATTTATTTTATAAATATAAATATATTACATTATATTTATATTTCTTTTATAATACATATATATAAATATATATATATATATTCTTGATTTGCTTTTAAATAAATCCCTTCAAAGCATGCAGAGTATTCAATTTCCTTTCAGTATCACATATGAACTCAAAGGCTGTGGGTGACCTCAGATCACAGCTTTAGGATTTGCTTTCCTATACTTAGAAATAAGCTTCCAGGTCTTTCACAGGGGCTGTGAAATTAATTTATATAAAAACTCTGAATGTTTTCTGTAGAATGTATCCTTTGCAGGATGAAATGTAAATATTCCACCCTAGTATTTCTGAGACTTAAAAGATTTAATAGAAGGTTATGTTCTCTTGTTCTCTCTGGCATTAATTTAAGCAACATTTTAAAGCTTCCTTTAAGAGACAGTGGTTTGTTGAGTTTTTTCCTAGCTCATCTTCTGAAAAAGAAAAAAATATTATGCATGCAACTGTTGGATCAGAAACCAAGATCTGCCTGCCTGTATTCATTTAGTTTGCTGTCAGTCCTGCTTAATCCTGTTTTCTGTGTTGTAATCTCTGTTCAGAGGAGAAAGTCTTAGTGTTCCCTGCAACACAATGTTCACACTGATGTCTCTACTATAGATATAAATATTGCAAGAATAGCAAATAAATTAACTTGAGGCAGACAGAGAACGAGAAACGTTTCCAAGAACCGCTGGAATGTCCAGAGAGTTTGTATTTTGCTTTCACTGTCTTCTTTCCTCTGGCTGCTTAGAACAATTACTATTTTGCATTCATTTGCTTGGAACAGTCACATGGAAAGAGATGAGCTATGATAGATGGAGCTATCCCAAGTCCTGCTGAGCTGGATATTGAACTATTGGGCCAGTGGATTATATTTGCTAGTGGCTGTACTGTGGGAAGTTAGAGCTGCCTTCACCTCCCCTTTTCAAGATGATAAAGCAGCGTATGGGGGGAAAAATCTATACAGATTTTGAAGTAATTTAAGAGGCACTTTTCACTTCTGCATAGGCTAAGCATATCAGACAGATAATTTCAAAAAGATCACAAAGATTCTGTCCACAGAGATTTTCAGTCAAAAAATGAGTAGTGCCATTCTAAACTAACACAGATGGAAAATGAGTCCATGACAGTATCACATATTATTAGGTGAAACACAGAGACCAAGTCTTAAGACTCTGAGCACTTTAATGAAATGAGAAGAGCGGTGTCATGAAAGGACAAAAAAATAATATTTTCTGGTTTATGGATCCTCTCCTGGTTCTTCCTTGTAAAACATATGACTTTGACATTTCAAAATAAAGCACTAGGTGCTTTCCTTTTAGATACCTTGTTTCATTCTCTTCTTGTTTCTGGGAAAGCTGAAGTTGCATAACCTGTAAGTCTTCTGAGTGATATATTTTAATTTTATCTGAAATGTCATGACTCTTTCTTCCATAACAAAAACTGAGATTTCTGTATATTTGCTTCTGGAGCCCTTTGCCTAGATTCATATATCCACAATTTTTTTTTTTTTTTTTTTGGAGGGGGGGGGTTTGTTGTTGTTTGTTTGGGGGTTTTGTTTTTTGGGGTTTTTTTGTTGTTGTTGTTTTTTGGTGTGGGTTTTTTTTTGTTGGTTTGGTTGGTTTTTGGTTATTGTAGGGGATAGAATTTAAGTAAATAAAGGTAGCATAGAAAGTAATCTTACCCCCTACAGAGTTGCAGCTGGGTTAATTACTAGACATTAGGAGCAGGCCTGATTTTAACAGGCCACAGCTGTAGCCAATCAGGAGAGTGTTATAAAAGAGTGGATTGGTTGGTTGAGGGATCTGGAGTCAGTTGTCTGCTGTGAGGATAAGGAAGAGTCAGTGCCTAGAGGAGATGCCTACAAGAAACATCAAGGAGGTAGGAAACTCTACAATATGGAACCCTTGTAATGTAATGACAATAGAACTCTTGTAATATAATGACAACAGGTTTTGGGGTTTTTTGGTTTTTTGTTGTTGGTTTTTTTAATTAAAAATATTTAGATCCATAAAACCATTGCTTGTAACGTAGAATTGAATAATTGCAAAGAGACAGTACTAAGGTGGTTCCTTTCACTGCTTTGATAGTCTTTGTGACCTGGGGTGTGTGTAATGTGTAGATCTTCAAAGGTTGCAATAGACTCATTTTATTCATGGTAAGAGTTGAAGTTACTGTCCTGTAGTTGGGTTATGGGAGGAAGGTACCCAGGACTGGATCTGATTTTCAGACCACCTCCAGCTTGTATGCATTCCTGGGAGCTTCCTGTGCACCTTCTCTAGGCCCTAGATTCTGGGTTCTGATCCTAATTAATACTATTTAAAGGGCCCCCAGTGGTGGGGATGGGTTTGTGCTGATATCTCCCTCCCCTTGCCCCTGACACCAGCATTGTCCACTCCTTCCTTTTTCCCTGATCAGTGCACAAACCCTTTAGTTTCCATTTTGCTTGGCCTAAACATGCCAGTCTGCTGGTCTCCTCTCAGTCTGTACTTCCAATCTTCCCTGAGCTGTCCCATAAATTTTTGCTTCTGCTCCAGTTTTTGAGCTCAGGTGGTCTGAGCTGAACATTTGTGACCTGACCAGTGCTCTACATTACAGCCTCCCTATTTCTTTGGAAATTCCCTCCAATGGATCATAGCTACCTTTTCTTTTCTACACTAGTAGTTTTGAATCACTCCAAAATGTGTCAGGTCCTGCTTCAACTCAGCCTTTTCAAGTCATTTTATAGCATGGAAAATTTGTCATTTAAAGTGAGAGACTTTGGGAGGATTGGATTTAATCTGTTACTAAAAATTCAGTTCATTTACACCACTTAATATTCTAGGCTTTTTTTAGATATTTTTACTTCTGGTGTGTCTCAGAGAATAAATTTTTACTCGATCATATTACTTTTTTTGCCAGAACAGGTGACACTACTATTAATAGGTGACACTACTCATTATAATCTCTGGTATCCCTGCTAAACTTCTATATTCTGGTATTTTGTAGTGACAGGATAAAACTGTCCATGGAAAAAGGCTAATAGAGTGTCTTTGTACTTCATGAGGACAGAAACAGAAATGAATTCTTGCGGCCTCCTGGGATCTGACCTATACCTAATAAAGAGAAAGAGGATGAAATTTCTTGGCATCCTGTTTCAGTGTTGTGTGCCATAGGACTACTCACTCCAGCAGTACCAAACCCCTCTTCTGTCTATCACCATCATATGTTCTTAATCAATAACAATTTTATACACAACTGACAGACTTTTGGTAAATCAAATATCTTCCTGGAAAATAGCTTCCTGTGATAAGGATGTTTCCTGTGAGGTCTAGGTCAGGCTTGTATGGCATGTATTATTCAAAGGGAAGATCTTTTTATCTAAAATTTGAAATCTATGGGTGTTTCAGCTAAAATAATGAACAGGCAAACAAAACCTTTAGTCTCTAAGTCACCTACATGTGAGTGTATAACTCCTATGAGTTATGTATATGACCATACAAATGTGTTGTATGTAAAAGTGCCCAGAAGATGAAATGCATCTGTAATTTATGACAGCCTAAAAGCAGAGCTTTATACCACCTATGCATTAAATAACGTGTGGGCAACACAACCTAGATTGGAAAAAGTAGTGCAAGCCTAGTCCTAGACTTCAAAATATACAGTAAAGATATTATTTTGTTTGAAAGTGTTGTTTATTAGTTTTGGGACTCTTAGTTTAAGAGAGAATCTTATTTCCCTTGGATCCAATTCATCTCTGTTCTCTGAATAAGAAACAAGAATCGGGTCTCTGAAACAATTGCTGTTGTAGCAGCCACAAATTACACTGTGGTGCTGCTAATTCCTCGTGGAGCACAATGCATTTACAGCCTTCTTTTTTTATTGATTCTTTCTGTTAGTCTGCACTCAGCTCTGCAATAGAGATACAGAATTTCCAATGTTATTTCTAGCAAAATTATTATTATTATTATTGCTGTTGCTGTTATCATTATTGTTACTGTGTTGCCTTTGAAGATGCAGTATTGTCAGAAGAAACTGAAATAATTGTAGTTTTCATCTATGGGTAATAATCTGTTTTCTTCAGTTACTTTTTTTGTGAGGTTTAGATCTGCTATCTGTGGCCAAGAAAATCCCAGTATTTTTTTCTGCCTTTATCCTGAGTGTCTTTGGTTTACATACACTTTAACCTGTTACCTTATGTGCCCCTCTGCCATTGTTGGTTCTTTGGAAGCAATGTGGCTCTTGACCATGGAGTTACATAATAAAATAACAAAAAAAGAAATTTCAGATTACAGTGGAAAAGTCCAAGTAATTAAATTTATAGACAGTCATCAAATGGCCTTTCTGTTCAAGCCCTCAGGTTTCCATGAGCCAGAATTTAGATCAAAAAGCCCCCCTCTACATGTATTTATGTTTATGCAGCTGAACTGAGTTCCTTCCTATCTACATGCTAGCTGTATCTCTGCATGCAAGTGCTTTTCTTTTTTCCTTTTGTTTCTTACATAAATCGAGAGGGCATTAAATAATGAAAATTACACAAGAAGCCAAGTCCAGTAACAAAGATTTAAGTCCTCAGTCCATCTTAGTCTTTGATTATGTATTCTTTACACAGTGCTTTTTTTTTTTTTTTTGGTTAAGATAGCTATCTTAAGAACCAATTTTCTTAGTTTTTTTTGGTTAAGATAGCTATCTTAAGAACCAATTTTCTTAGTTTTTCTCAAGAATATGCAACACTACAAAAGGTATTTCACTGCTTCATTTCTGTTTCACTCCTCTTTCTCACCCGGTAGTTTGTAAACCCTTTCAAGTTCTGCAAAATACTGGCACCTTCCCACATTCACAGATTGGGTAAATGTGCTGAGGGAGGGAAATACTCTTTTTGAAGGACTGACATTTTACTTGGAATTTACATTATATAATAAATTCATTATAAATATCTAGGCTTTGGTTTCTGATCTTTTTTATCACCTCCTCACTTTCTATACTGTACGACACAGATCCCCCTAAATAATTATTTTCTACATTTATCTATCTGTGGTCTATTATTGTCTATTTTTGAAAGATTGGCTAGTCTTTTGCTCTAAAATCCTTTCTCTTCAAGGAGGCTTCTTTTTAACTGAGACACCCCTCAATTTCTTTCATATCTCTTTGTGGTTTTCTACTGCGCTTTTTTCTTCCCCTATCTTTCTTCTTATCTGTTTTATAAGATCTGAAGGATGTCACTTGTCACTTCCACTCCACCATGCAGGAGCCATGTCCTCTACCTGATAATGCATTCCCTTGGCATCTCTGTCTTTTCCTTCTTCCTTCAGTGTTGCATTTCTTCTAGACCAAGACTAACAGTCCCAATGTCCCTCTTAGGACCTTTTGTTCCTTCTCATCTTCTCTCCCCTATATAGTATCCTTCGAAGATACTCCCAGCTCTCCAGCTGCACATAAATCCGTTTCCTATGCTGCAGTTTGAAACATCTTTTAGCCTGAACTTTATTGCTGGTAACAAACTATCTCTTCTAGATCATTAGTGAACACATGAAATGTTACAGAGACAAATTACATTACAAGAAAGGTACTTTGGGAGGGTTTGGCATTTTATTACATGCTTCTCTGCTGCTGGAGATCTGGAAGAGAGAAAATTAAATACTTTTACAACATGGCAGTAAGTCAAAGAAGCATTGAAAGTTTAAATTTGGATGAGTCTGCTAATGATTCTACTTCTGTCTTGCTTCCAAAACTATTAGAAATTGTCCTCTATCTAAAAAGTTTCTGAGTATGGACAAATAGAGCTGTGCACAAAACACCATGGAAGAGTCTTCAGTGCAGTGAGATAATGAAGAGACAGGACAGAGAAGAACTTAATGTGCTCACAAATTAATTTTGACTACCATTTTTGCTAACAGCTTATGTCAGTAATGGAATTTTGTGAAGAGGTGAGCAAGTATAGGAGAGCATGAAAAAGTGTTTCTGTGCTTGGCAGGATGAATAGTTATGAAGATCAGTATAGCTTCAAGATGGACTTTTTTAATCAATGAGCATGGAAAGTAAGGAAGTTTTTTATGACTGGATTTGCTCTCCCAGAATTACCTGTAGTGATATCTCTCCCCTGCTCACATCTCTCTGTATCCCTTTCCAATTTTGTTTTCTCCTTTGTCATTTTTTGTGTACTTCTCTGCTACTGCTATGTTCTCCTTCTTGCTAATGACCTTTTTTCAGCTCTAGCCCTCTTTCTGTCCTATCCCATCAGCCTTCCACTACGTCAATTCATCTTCCTTTGCCCTGGTATTATTTCTCATTTCTTTCTCTCCTCTTCTAATTTGATTCTGTTACTTTGAAGAGTCAGAACCCAAGTGAGTAGAGTAGAAGTGACATTGCTCTTCTTTCTCTTCAATTATTTTTTCCTTCCTCCTCACTTTTCTACTTAAAGCTGTTTTAAAAGTACAGCTATCTTTCTCAATTGAAGCTATTAAAAATTTGCACACTTAGCCCCAAAACTTAGTGATGTCTGTATGTTATTCTGTCTCTTATGGTGCACACAGAGAAAACTGTAGGATTTGCAGGAAAGGTGGAGTGATAGGCCTTTGTAATACTCCCAAATTGATTATTTTATTTCCTATAAAAGGGAGCTGGAATGGTTTCATGCTGTTCCTGAAAGAAAACAGTGCTGATATCCACAGTCATCTCAATTAGATAGTGAAACAGTTTCATATCTGGGCTGCCTCCCCAGTAAACCTGAGTGGCTACAAGAGGGAAGTGAAAACCTTTCTGTTGTGGCAAGCAAAGGGTGTTATTTCAGGAGGGGTCAGAGCCTTCAGGACCATTTGGCAGGTATAAATACATAAATGAGATGAGGCACAGATGCCCCAAATCTCTCCCAGCTGAGGTTTGCTCTGTGAGCCTGCCAGGAGCCCAGCTGGGAGATCCTAATATATACAATAAAATAAAGTAGATTTGCTCTTGGCTTTACAATTCTTCATCTTTGTTTCAGAGACAGGAGGCATGACAGGGACATAGCTTTGATGCTTCCTTTGCCAGTATGAATCCAGAGTCAAATGGTTTTCCCCAAAGAAATGCTAGAAAGGAAAAATGTGCAAACTATATTGGAAAAAAACATTGTCTGTGTCATCTAGTACACAATGAAAGATGCTCTGATCTCACAGTCTATAAAAAATTAACAGCAAACCCACAAAACCCCCCGAGTGCTCTAGAGGAATATAGCACATATGGCACGAGATCTCCTAATTTTGATTTGGGAAGTCCTCCATGAATGTGGAAGATGAAGGAATTTGGATACAAGGCAATTTCTTCAAGTAGATTTATATATTCAATCACATGAGTGCCATGATTAACTCAAAATAGCTAAGTTATGTCCTTATCAGTTTTTGTATTTTGTGCTGCAGGTCTTACATTTTTTTTTTACAAAGCTCTGGGAAGGGTTTTGTGAATAGATACAGGAATCAGTTAAAAGATAACCATGTGGACCTTTCTGAACTAAAAATCTAGTGTGCAGTTGCCCATAGTTCAGGAAGTTAGTTTGGAAAATTGGAAAATTCTTTTTTATTTAAGTTTTTGCTTCCTCTTGGAGACAGAGTCATGAGAGGGAATCTGAATGACTTAGAGCCACACCTTCAAATGTCAGCCAAACTTTTCAGTGTTCTAGAATGTCTTCAGTATTTCAGAATAACTCCTGATAACCAAGAGTTATTTAGTCATGAAATGGAGGATTAAGATTTGGGTAGCTAGAAAGTAAGAACCAGCTTGAGGTACTAAAAAAGAATTTTGCATTCCCCTTCCTATATGGTTCTCTCTGTGAAATATTTCTCCCTCACAATGTTTGTTGGTGCTTGCAATGTACTAAAAGTCATAGCCTGGGAAATGACACTTGTGTCTGGTGCCCCTCATTGAATTAAATCCTATTTCATATCAGAAACAGCACTATGGGAGTGCATCTTTCTGGGAGAGGAGATTATTTACTCTTTGGCCTTTCATCTGACATTGACACTGAGGTGGCATCCTAATTGTGCAGCCTCACTTCCTGTCAGCTCTTATTTTGCTATACAATAATGTAGCATCATCTTAATTAAACTGTAAAAAGTGATGACGCGGTACCCTTAGTGGTACATAATTATCAGTCCTTTTTATTTTCCCTATATTCTAAAAGTCACCATTTTAATGAGATCTAAAGTCTGCAAGTTGTGTGATAATTAATCACTAAAAAACTGAATTATTTCATATGTGCCTGATAAATGTTCTTCAGAAATAGTTAATTTCCCCAAGATGTACAAAACATTTCTCATAGAATTATAGAAGATTTTTTTTTCATGTTTATGCATGCATTGAAAAAAATAGATAGGAAAAATTCTCTCAAGTGATGTAAATTAAAGCCATGATTTCTCTGAAATTTAGCACAGCAGTTACTTATTGCAATAGCCATTTAGAAAGTAATTTACATAAATGTCATCTCTGACAGTGTTGATTATATAAAGATGCTACTGGTAACTTCAAAATATACCTGATTACTTGAGGATGGCACTTTTCATCACTTTGTGTTTGCAGGTCTGAGAACACAAGTCTGCTGGCAACTCTTAACAGCCAATGTACTCATTCAGTCATTTGTCATCTAAAGGGAGTTATACCTTATTTATTTACATGGAGATAAAGGACATTTCAGTTGATGTTTGATGTCAGAGTTGCTTTGCCTTTATTTCAAAATTCCTGCTGGTACAGCAAAAGTTTTTTGTTAAAAAACAGGTATTGGGTTTTGCCGTTGTTGCAGTGATCATCCTGTTTGCATCCATGTGGAAAGAGAGTTATTTGTGGGTTTTGTTCAAAGTTTGATGACAGGCAACAGAGGGCAAGTTTTCCAGAGGTTTCTTTTGAATGTAGCTGTAAGGTCAAATTCTCATCTTGACTATAACCATAGGAAAATTCCAGTCCATCTTTCTGAGAGAAGAACTCTTCTTTTAGTTTTGCTTCACTACTGACCATCAAGAAAGAGGACATGTATAAGTCCTCAATGTGTAGCTTTCCTATTTTATTAATGAAATTATTGAAGGATTTAGTTTTCATGGGGGTACTACATCAATTTGTGCCTCTTTATCAAGAGCAGTATGGTGAGTAGAGATGCTGCTGCCAGGAAAAGCCAGCTAACTCGAGGCTGTGGTGCTCATCAGACTGGAGCATATGAGGTGTTTCCTGTAATTAACCGAGAACTCTTTGTTTTATTTGGGAATTTGTTAAGATTTTGATCTTTTTAAATAAATCACAGGAGAAAGAACCACATTTATTTCTAGTTTTAGCCTCAGCCTGGACTCCAATGAGAAATACACTACTGCTCTGACCATATATGCCACTTAATCTCAAGCAATTTCATAGCTATTGCATTTCAATTTCATACCCATGAGCTGGATTCAATAGACTAAACATAACCTTACATCATATCTATCTTTCTGTGTATGCATGAGAACTTTTCTCTGAACTGTTCTAGAAGCTTTGTAAGAATAGTTCAATTATCTTGGTGTAATTATTTTTTAACATTTATTCTTCCAAGGCAACCTTTTAATGAGGATGAGTATTGTTGGTACCCTTATTATCTTAGGAAAATGTGACTTTTTGCCACAAGAGAGCAGAAATTCTGCCAGATTCATGTCTGTTTTTATCCCTGTGCAAATAAGACTGGATGCTGTTAAGAAAAAACATTAATTTTTATTTGATTTGGTTTCACAGATATTTCTTACTATGTCTGAGTGCAGTAGAACTCATGTTTGACTATTGGACAACCTAGCTTTGACTCAGTTAGCTTTTAACTTATATAGGTGAAAAGAACTGCATCTCATTGAAAAAATTAATATTGTTTCACTTATTCATTCTTCAAATTTCACTTTGGAAGTTCTAAGCTATAAGTGATGAAAAGTTAGTGAAGGAAAGCAGTGAATTATTGAATAATTTATTTCCATGTTGTTCTTAAAGGAGTGTTTGAAGGTTTTTTCTGTCATGTATTCATCTTCTGTAGCACATTCTTTGAAGTCCAGCTCCTCTCTGGACTTGAGGAAACTGTCATTGATATTGCTTAACATTATCCAAGGCCCTCTGTTCACTGAGAAAATTGCTGACTCTTAGGCATGGAGTATTATTTGGGTTTATACTTTCACATATTACACAATTCTGTAGCTGGCATTAAGTGCCCAATTCAGGCACTCTACTTGCAAGAGTAACTGCAACTATTAAACAGGCACACACAAAATATTGCCTACTGGAAGTTTTCATTTTTTTTGCTTTTATGGAGATTAATGGTGTGATTTTTGTGCCTGGAAGCTGTACAAGAAGGAAATGTAGAAAGTGACTTCCTTAAAGCATTAGGAGTGCTTTCTGGAGAAAATTGGAAAGCAGTATCTTTGCAAGTTTGGTTTAAAACCTACATGTAGTAGGTCTGCAAAATGCTATACAGAAGAGAAGGTTAGGGATAAATCTAGTTTATTATAGGGCACAGAGCAGAAAGGATTATGCACCCCTGAGGAAAGGTTCTTTTCAGTTTGATAAATGCAGCATAAGTTATTTGCTACAAAATGCCAAGCTATTCTGGAAGTACACTGATCATGTCTACTTTGGGATTGCAGGCTGGTTTCACATTTTGTAGTTTGGAAGAAATCAAATAATTATGAAATGGCTATTCTGTAGATACTGATAAGTTGTTGAGTATGCAAAAAAATCCTTTTTTACCCCTACACATGGTACAAATATAAATGTATATAAACCATTCCTTTCAGAAGCTCCTTCTGGGGAGATTTTAGAACCCAGAGATTTTGGGTTCTAAAATGTCTGATACACCAGGAGAAGTAAGGTCTATATGGAAGGCAACAGGATTGATAAGAAAGTAATGACAGTCCAATGCAACAATCTGAAAGGAACTGGAGATCTGGTGTTGGACCAGCTCTAAACTACAAACTGGGGATATTTTTGTTGCTACTACAGATGGATGGCCATCCTGTGATATCACATAATTTCAGGTCTTTGTCCTTTCTGTGTGAAGGTGGATTATAAAGTTTCTCTTACAGGTGACATGACATTTCCATGGGGTTTTTTTTCAGCATTTTATTCTCCTGGGAACAAATTAACCCAATCTTCAGTGGTTACTATTGAAAGCAATGTGGATGAAGGGCTTGCAGCCTTGGGGGGCTGCCCAGCATGCTCCCCTTCCTGTGCTCCCAAAGACCCTTTGGCTTTTTTCTCAGGACCCCATTACATTCTTGTAAAGTCTCCAAGTGCCGTTTATTCACTTGAACTATTGTCCTCCTTTGGAGTACCTGCTAATTAAAATATTTAAGCGTGTCCTGTTCCTCCAATGTGCCCTCAGAACAGCCTTTTCAGTTGCTTAATAATTTTCTTTCTCTTCCTCTTTATCCTCTAATTGTCAACATTTTTCAAAATCCAAAAAGCTCATAACACCATTATTTTTAGGCTGGAAATTGAATTAGTTTTTCACCACTAAAATAAAAAAATGTAGATATGTCAACTTGGAATGAACTGGTTTATTAAAGGAAAATATTATTATTAATAAATGCTAATATAATTTATTGGTATGATTACTGCATTTAAAGAAAGCCAAGCTGTTGCCTGCTTCTTAAATTACTACATTTCAATATGTTATTTAAAAATATGAAGTAGTCACCTTATTATACACCATCTTCCAGGATTTGAAAGCAACTTATACATATAAATGGATTCAGCCTCATCAGTGCCTCTAAATGATGAAAAAAAATGACATTTATTAAGTAAATGCATATAGTGCAGATCCTGTCTGCTGGATTTAAAGGATTCAAAACACTTTGGAGGATTAATCATCTCAAACTAGTCTAGGTTGATTATGTGGGCTCCTTCCATCCTCAGCAGGAAGAGGGAGAGACATCCTCCAGAGGCCCATCATACTTCTTTTAAATACCCATTTGTAGACACAACCCTGGAGCCCTTTAGAGGTACATCTCACTTTCCAGGAGGGGTAGACAATTGGGTGAAATGAGGTACTTAACTTTTTGACAGTATAGACCTACTGAAGATAGGTGAGATTGTTCTCTTCTCCTGGGAGCCTATTCATTAGTTTCCTTTTAATAGCCTGAAAGAGAACTCCTACTCTGTGCCATTGAAATACTTTAGATAACTGGTGAATGACTGCATGGCTCTACAAATTGGATTCACCTAATAAGTAGTAAGAATTGGTAGAATTAAGCATAAGCTTAAACCAATGAACTGATAAGGAAAGACTAAATTCTCTTTTTGGGTCTCTTGCCTCTAAGATGCTTAAGATTCTTTCTTTGTCACTCTCCTTGCTATTAATTGACTCAGAAATTGTTATCCTCCACAAAAAAAATCTTCTTCTACGTTTTTATTTAAGTGTAAAAAGATTATTATCAAGGAAAAATATTGAAAGCCTGTGTTGGTTGATCCTTCCATTTAAATATTAATTCAAATCTTTAAAAATGGCTATTTGCTTGATATAGAGTAATTGGAAAGCCAGAAATCAGATGGCACTGCTCTCCAGTAGCAATGTTAATTATTTCTTGCATGCTGTCACAAAATTTGGTACCCTGGAGTCTGCCTTCTAATTGGGGAAGGCTCAGTTATGATATGAGCTGATCATTTCTGTTACAAGTCATATGAGGAACAGTGCACACCTTACTCCCAGATCACCAATTCTAATTGTTTTTTTCTGTTCTACCCAGTTGCACTGTTTGTACCTTCCTCTGAACTAAGTGGAACTTCTTTAGCAAACAGTAACTCTCTTCATTGGTTCCACTTCCATAATTCAATCTTCAGCTGTTACCAACAAATAATCTCCTAGTCCCCAGTCTATATGATCAGCAGTTTTCCTCCAGCTGAGTAAAGGAATGTTGAATTTTTTTCCTTTCTTAGTCTTTGAACTAATGGTAGCTTTTACTTTTCTTGGTTTTTTTGTCTTTGTTTTTGCTACTTGTCTTTTGCCTGCCAACAACTGGGTTTATGTGCTCTTACAGTAACACAGACGTGCAAGTGTCATCTGTAAGTCTTTAAGGAAATTAAAGTGAAGCCTACATGGCTGACTTATGGGCCATTTAGAGCACAGAACCAGCACATGAGGAAGATCTCAAACATATTAAAGAATAATGTCCCATACTTATGAACAGGCTGAAGCTTTACCGGAGACCAAAGGTACATGAGGAGACTGTGCTTGTCCTTGGGATCTCTTGAATAACCTTTTCAGCACACCTGAGCCCATGAATGATTCAAGATGTGCCCTGGTCCTTGGGGAACACACCAATCGGTGCCTTAATGGGAGTGCAGAACAAAGCAAATCCTGTTGCCAATACAGAAGTTATTTTCTACTTAGAATTAATAACAATGAGACAAAGATGGGGACTTACAGTGTCTGTGGCAGAATTTGGTGTTTGGTAGGTTTTTTTAGAAATTCTTTTAAGGTTATGAAGTGGGCCTTTCATTTAAAGGATTACTTAGGGGAGAGTCAGGGAAGAGAAAGGACTGGAAGGGCTGCCCACGGAGACAGTGTCCCTATTAGCCATATAAAGAAAGAGAGGCCACCCTCACGTTGTGTTACACATAACGAAGTAGTCCTCTGCAAAGCACAAAAGTTCCTTCTGCAATAAACAAGGATTTCCTTAAATGTTCTGTGGGTTGTGAAAGAAACAATTTTGCCTGTTTTTTTTCTTTCTTACTAGGATTATCTTCTCTGAAGGAAAAGATAGTTGATTTCAGAAGGAAAAATTGACTGCACGTGTCTTGGAAACTCTAACTTTTTCACTTTTTTCAAACTTATGTAGTTTAATTTAAGAACCTGTCAAAATAAAGCTAGTATATAGCTAGTGTATAGCTTGTATCCTTTTGTTCTTTGACATTTTGAGAGAAAAAAACACCCTTTCATATTTGCTTTTTGTTTTGTCAGAAATGAGAGAAATCCTTCATATATGCAGTGATTCCTCTTTGCTGTATGGAATAAATACAAAGATTTACATAAAGTCATGCAATTATTTACTTTGGCTTTTTTTTTTAATATTACATGGCTACAATGTAATAGTAATGGAGATATTCTAAAAAATTAAATTCCATGGGGGAGAAAAAACCCCACAGAGTTCTATGTCCATCTCTAGGACTCCCAACATAACAAGGATTATGTAGTAATCTATAATAATGTATAACCTGTTTGACTGAGTCCAGAGGAGGCCAAGAAGATGCTCAGAGGGCTGGAGAATGTTGCCTGTGGAAACATCCTGAGAGAGTTGGGGTTGTTGAGCCTGGAGAAGAGAAGGTTCCAGGGATACCTTATAGAAGCATTCCAGGACATGAAGGGGATTGCAGGAGAGCTGAAGAAGCACTTTTTACAAGGGCATAGAGTGATAGGACAAGGGGGAATGGCTTTAAACTGGAAGAAAGAAAATTTAGGTGAGATTTTAGAAAGAAATTCTTTACTAAGAGGATGGTGAGACACAGCAACAAATTTCCTTGGGAAGTTTTGGATGTCCCATTCCTGGTAGTGTTCAAGGCCAGGTTGGATAGGATTTAAGAAACCAGGTCTAATGAAAGGTGTCCTTGCCATGGCTGGGAGGGTGGAACCAGATGATCTTTTAAGGTTCCTTTCCACCCAAGTCATTCTATGATTCTATAAGACTTAATCTGATGTTTGCAATACAGAAAAGTTATCCAAAACATCAATGTCAGAGACTGAACTTTTTGTGTCTTGACCTTAACTATCACCTCCCTATTACAACTAAGGACAGAAACACAGGAAACATTTAAAAATATTTCAGAACTGAGATAACAAAAGAAAGCATCTTAACTGTTTTGGGGCTCTGTCTGTCATAGGGCTCTGTTTCTACTCTGCTCTTGGTATTGCACCTGGAATATTGGGAACTGGAAGGGGACCTGCCTGTGGCTTTTTTAAAGTGTGTTGTTCTTGTTCTTACTAGTTAGCTGGATTTTTTTTTTTTAAGGATAAGTAGAAGGCACAATATTTCAAATGGAGAGAAGAAAAGCAGCCTACCCACTTGAGTGTAAGTGTAGCTTTTCTCACTGCATCTCCAGTGAGACCCACTTTCTGAAATGTAGGCTGTTGTGCCAGGGCAGATGTGAAATCTGGGAAAATTTCCAGAGAAATCATTGTAAAATGAGGTTCTCAGCACTAGTTGCTGTGTTTACTCTTTTTTCTGTCTTGAACTCTCACTGGCAACACTGAAAACATTGGATGATGGACTGAGAGCATAAACAACTCACAAAAGACCTCTGAGGCAAACACTGTTTTCCAAATGCTTTTTACACTTCCTTGGAAATCCATAGCCATTTTTAAAGAATAAGAAAGCTCTTCCACTACTGTTGCACAAATTTACTCTGGGCAAACAGGCCACATGCTAGAAAACTGAAAGTTTAGGCTTTTGCTGTGATGTCTGAGAGGTAGTGCAGTGGGAGTAATTATGTGATTGCTGATGGTACTGAGGGTATTTCCCTGCCTGGCTGGTAGTGCTAATCTATTTTACATATTGTGCTTCTGGGAAAAAAAATCATTCCTAAATTGAAGAGGGAGGTGTTAATGATGGCATTGCCTCCAGCTTTTTACTTGTGACATCTTACTGATGTTCCTGTCAGTACAGATGGTGTCTGTCAGGTGCCACCTATCTCACCTATTTGTAATATTAAGAGTTTAAAGAAAAAGCCTCTGAAAAGTGCATTATGTACAGGAGATTCCATTACAAAGGATTATTTTGGCTGGTGAAATAGGTAGCTACAAAGAGATTGAACTGAATTAGTCTGATCAAGATCTGGCAAAAGAGTAAGGCTGAATTAGAGCTACTTTCCCCTTTTTTAGACAGCCAAAATGCACATAAAAACTGAACCTAAGCATTGGGTAATAAGCAGAGCTGTGAAGAATCTGGATTAACTGGTCAACATTAGCATGATTTCAGACTTAGTAATTTATACATTTTACAAAATCAAATACTGAAATAGGAGAAATATTTGTGCTATTTACATTTGCCAAATTTCAAGTATTTTCTCTCAAAAAAATAGTGAAAATATTCTGAATCCACCATGATATTCTGAATGCTGAAAGCAAAAAGGACAACAGACTTCTCTGAATATGGCAGGGATTAAATATTAACAAGATCATATTGGGATCACTTTATCTTTCAGTTCAGTCACCTGGAATTATTAGTGGCAATAGACAATACTGTTAAACATGATGGCAGTAGTTATCTGACTGGAAGTCTAATGTGCAACATTAAACCTCATTCACAGGAGATTTTTAAACTTTTAATAATCACTCTATGGCTGTAAATGGCAATGGCATTAATGCCTGGAATATTGCAGCTGCAGAAGCTAATTACCCAGCTGATGCTGTCAGAATCCACAGCTGTTGGTGTTCCTTATTCTTTTACTACTGGCTTTCCCAAACAAAAATCCCATGCCTTCTTGCTCTTCTTCCCTGACTGTTACATTTCCAACACCAAAATTCTTAGTGTGCTGAATGTTCTTTCCCACATTCACTCCAGTGCAGGTGCATCCATGCCTTTAATTGCCCATTTTCTCTAGCAGATTTAGTGAGAGAGGCAAGGAAATATCCTAGAGAGAACTTTTCTTTCCTGGAGATACTGTTCCATACTGCCAGTCTCATGTCATGTTCTGTAGCAGTAATTTCCATAACTATATAGTTTGCTTGCATATTGGACTATGGTAGAAAATAAATTCTCTGATTTATTTAAAGAATATTTAAAATACTTTGATTTTTAGATGAGTTGTTTTTATTCATTCTTTACTTCTTTAGATTTTAAAAAAGCATAGGAAAAAAGCTCCTAGTTTTGGTGCTTGGCAAAATTTAAAGGAACAAAGATTGTGATAGGAGAACCATTCCAGCATGGCATCTGAGTTGGGAATGAGAAGGGTCTGGAAGACAAGGACAAAGTGTCAGTATAGTATGTGGAAAATTTAGGCAGAGGTGGAAGCAAAAGTAATGTATCTGGGGTTAAATTTCAGCCCCCGTGGAATCAACAGAGAAACATATGTTGGTTTCAGTAGACCAGCATTTCACCAGATTTATGTAATTTTTGCAGCTGTTTTATGTACAGATGAAAATATGCAAAAAAACCCTGTTTTATGAAAATAGAACAATGAAGAATAAATTATTCACAATTGCTCATTAACAGCTAGAACAAGACATAAATCTAAAAAATATAATGACACAGAAGACCCAGATGGCTTCTTTAGGATAATACATGTGGTTTGATGTAAAAGTCATGGTAGGAATCGAGAGAAATTATACTGAAAGTGAATATTACAAGAGTTAAACCGGAAACTCTCTTCTGATGACTTCCCTGCTTCAAACTGGGCAGGAAAGGGTGTTTGCTGTTAAGTAGAGCTCAACTAGATAAATCCTAAGCACTTCTGCTTTCTTGTATATATTCTCTCTTTTCTCATTCATCAGTTCCCCATGATCAAGACAGTCCAGAACCTGGTGGATTATTTTTCAGACTTTTTTAAGACTTTGCTTTATACTTCTCTGCTTCTCCAACCTACAGCTTCTTGGTTTTACTTCTACTGTTTTTTCTTTGGTTTTTTTTCCACTTTCTTATTTAAATTGAAGTCATATACTCTTTAGAATAGCAAGTATTGTTTACAGGTTTGGGAGTGAGTTTCCTAGCTTCCTCTACTGTCTTCATTAGATCACCTGTTTGTGTCTGATTGTCTATTTACAGCCTTTCTTTTTTTTTTTCCAACTATGCTTCCTTCCAAACTCTAGATTGGACTTCTATTTCTTTTTCCATGTGTCTTAAGGTATCAAAAAGGGAAATAGGAACTACCAATCCTTCTTGGTTGGGAATACATACAAAGAAGCTGAGACCTGAGAAGCTCCCTTGTAACTTTTCAGTACAACCTATCTCTAACCATTTTTGGGATTCTTCTTCAGCTCAGTCTTCAGACATTCTTTTGTTCCCATAAAAGTCAGTGGCAACGTGCTCTTCGGCTGCTTATCCTTATTGCAATAACCAGGGCCTGCCAGGAAGATGTACTTCTTCTCATGGTCTTGGGTCAACCATGAGCAGTTTTCAGGATTTTGAACCTCTCACCTGATACAATCTATATGTTTTGTTTCAGCTTTGCTTGCTCTAACAGACTCTTCTACGTCCAGCCCCTAAACATCCTGCCTGAATGTATCAGCCTATGCCTCTCCATGGCATTTTTAAAAGCTTTTTTTAAAATTTCTTTTTGCTTTTAAAGGGTACATAATATATTTTGATAATTTGATAACAATTCACAATTTCTTGTGGCCGTTCTCCCAAAAAAGTAATAATTTCATTGCTTAAAAACATTCAATTTTAACATTGTTGAAACCCCAGCAAATGTGTACTGTAAGTGGCTGTAGGAGCAGCAGAAGTAATTGTGCCTCATTTTATACTTGTGCATTGACATCAATCTCTCTTATGATTTCTCTGTTACCAGAAAAAGACAAACTTTCCCTAGGGTTCTTATTCTCTTTCTGATTTCTTCTTTTAATGAAATCTTGAGGTTAAGTTAGTATATGTGATACACTTGCATAGCTGCTAAGATGCCCCAAAGGACGGAGAGGCAGAAATTGGTGTGTACTGGGATGCTGTGAGAGTTCTTTCTTTAGGAAACCAAATGAAAACAAGGTAGGGTGAGACTAAAAAGCATATCTGATTTTTTTATACACTTGTGAGTATTGGCCATTCAAGATAAGTCCAACATTTTCCACTATGAATGACTCCAAACATTGAGTTGACCTTGCACACGCAGCACATCTGCACAATATGTGTTTGATGTTGAGTTCCTCTGCACGTGAGCTCTGGTCATTTTTTTTAGTATTTCCAGAAACTTGACACATCACTATCAGAATTCAGTAGATTGCTGGTGAAGCTGTTAGGTACAGATGAAACAGGCTTTCTCATTTCCTTAAAAAGTTTCTGTAAGTACCATGTGCAGAAGAATTCTTCAGTCATGCCTTCAGTCAATGGCCAGTTCTAATCTACTATGCAAATGCCATTTACTCTTATAGTTTACAGGCAGTAAAGGCTTGGGCTAAACAGCAATGCCACTACAAGAGTTAGGGGTTAAATTTAGTTCAAATCAATTATTGAAATGGTATGGTCACAACTGGTCATTATTATGCCTGTGAATTACAAAGCCTCCTCATCTTGTTATGGTTTATTCTCCATACTGTATCACAATAAGAAGGGTGGTTAAAATGCCCTTATAACATGATTAATTGTTTCTATGGTGGTCAAAGTCATGACAATTTAATCATAATAATTTAGCTGAAAAAGTACCTCTCTGTGACCAGGCTTTGGCTGTCACAGTGTGTGATTTACTTCTCTATGATTTCCTGATACTGTATTAATAGGAAATTTTTGTTCTGTAAGGATTCTGTAATTTTTTTTCATTCATGAGTTAGTACAATCCACACAAGAAGAGCTCTTAGAGATTAAAGATTGTCCAAAGAATCATCTGTGACAGCATTTAAAGTGACTGTAAGCAAACCTCTTTGTTTGGAGATGTTTCCTCCTTTTTGTTTTACTAAGAACTCCAAATAATTTATTTGACACATTCCTATATAAAGTTTGTCAGCTTTTATGGCTTTTATTTCTGGGAACACAAATTGTTTGCTCTCTGAGAAAAAAGGTGTTTTCTACAAAACCAGCCTGTTCAGAGAAAAACTTTGAGACATATGGTCTCTTAATTACTGGGTTATAGTACTTTTACTTTGGAAATGCATTTTCAGCTGAAAAATTGCTTCATTTCAAATGCATTTAAAATTCAACAGAACAATGTGAACATTCAGGCATTTTTTTGGGGGGTGGGGTGGGATGTTTTTGTATTTCAATATTTTGCTTTTTTATGTTCAGTTCCTAAGTTTTTACTGTATAATATTTACTTTTCTTGTTAGAAAGGGAAAAAAATCATAAACAACAGCTACAGCTTTTAAAAGGATTGCCAAGTTCAGATGTGTGCCTGTGTGTACCTTGTTTTCCAACTTGCAAAGCTAAGTGCTCTCTCCCCACAGCATTCTGCCAGCTGTGCAAACACCTGCCTGGTTACAGTGTATGAATGCTTTAATGCCCTCTGTGTGTTTGCATGAGTAGTTGTATTTTTAAAAAGGACATATCAAGCTGGCAAAATCTATTTTGATGCCAAGCAGGAAAGGTCAGTGGAGGACAGTGAAGGTGTATCTGTTTTCTAGGTTGAGCCTCTGTAGCTGTGCTCTCATCTCCAACCCTCTGGTTTCGTGGTGTGTGTGCTTCCCTGTCCCACAGTTATCTTTAAAGGAATCCAATCCGAAGCTGTCTGAAGTCCTGAGGCTCAGCATTACCAGTGGCTGATTGAACAAATCACTGCTGTGCAATTTGCTTTTAAAACCAAGTGTGTGGGTGTTAAGACTTGCAGTGCTTTAGATGTTGAAGATATGAGCATTACCTAAGAGTACCAAGAGGGGCTGGCATTTGGTGAGAATTTTCCATTGTGTTTCCTGATCCCTGCCCTTGTTAGACAATATCCAAATGCACAACACTCAGGCAGCATTCCTGGGCAGGGCTGACTTCTGTTCTTCCCCACAGACACCTTCACCTGAGCTGCCAGTGCTTTGATGCCCACAGCCTGTGCCCACCCAGCACACAATTAAAGCTGAGCCATCCCCTCTCATCCTCTCAGCCCTCAGCAGAGCTTTAAGAAGCAAAACTCTTGCACAGTCTGTGGCTCTGAGAAGTGGTAATTAGTGGAGGAGCAGCAGTGGGAAATTCTAAAGAGCCAGGGAGCAATCAAAGGGCAGGAAACTTTCTCCCATCCTCCTTAATATCTCCACATCTTTAGATTTCCCTGCTTTCTCCTATCTAACATCTCCCCAGGACGGGTTTAGCACTGAATTTGTCTTTCTCTTTTCTATTTAGCACCATCATGGAGCTTAGTTGCTCCAGGCAGCACTGCAGCAGCCTCAGCTGCTCTGAGTGTGTCCCCTTCCAGCTCCAGCCCCAGCCTGCTCACTGCTGGAGAGGGGTGAGCAGCAGAAAACAACTGGACTTGCACTGCTCAGCAATGACAAAAACATTCCTATGTAATCAACACTCTTTTCAGCACAAATCCTAAACAAAGCCCCACACCAGCTACTCTGAAGAAAATTAACTTTATCCAATTCAAAACCAGCACAAGCACATAGATGTTAGCTGGCTACATATGAAGAATAAAGTGAATGTGAAAAGCATTTACTCTCTCCATATTCCTTGCCCAGAGACTGGAAGGGAAGTTCACATATAAAGACATATTCTGAAACCAGCAACAGTTACACCTGAAATTCTAAAATCCACTACAGTTACCTCTGGAGAGCTTTCATAGACTCCACTAGAGTTTTACAGCAAAACATGCCACATTTGTTCAAGAAAACCTTCCTCTATGCCTCAGTGTGCTACACAACCCTATACAGGACATGCTACACTGAAAAGAAATTCTGTATTATCTCCAAGAAATACCCAATTGGGCCTATAAAAATATGCCCACATGTTCATATCTTTCTTGTCCTTTACCTCTCATGTACTTCTTATTGCTTTTCTTGCTGGCCTTAATCCAGCAAATATATGTAGATCCCTTATGTTAATGAGATGCTTGTTGAAATTAAATAATGCACATGCAGGCTTGTCAAATCAACTCTGCAGCTTTGTAGGTTTCGCAGGCTTTCAGCTTTCTCCTGTAGTCACACTGACATCCTTTATAACTGCTCCTAAAACCAGTTTTAAAACCAGAAACACCTAAAAAGAGAAAATTCTAGTGGTACTAGTAATTACTATTATATATAGCAAACTTTAATGATTTCCAAAATGTATTGGAATTTGTAGATACTCATCAGTTTGCAGAAAAAATGCCTGGTATTGACAATATTTTGATTCTTTTTTCCCCTCAGGCAAACTGGAAATTCTTTATATATACATATAAACATACATATATATATATATACACACACATATATGTGTGTGTTTGAGGAATGTCTTATAGTAGTCTTGATGTTGGTTTCAGTAAATATGAAAACTGATGTTAATATTATTTGTCCTTTTGCTGTTGTGTCCTCCTATCATTCACAAGTCTATCAGTCTATCTAAAAAATGTTCATCTTTCTTCTCTTTGTCTGTTAGTATTATTTCAAAATTGAGAGTGAAACTAAACAATTTCAAATATTAATATGGTCTTATATCTTTGTTGTGGTCTCATTTTGTTCTTATTTATTACAGGAGAATATATTAAAACTTTCATGATGAAGGATTGCAGATAAGTCTGTGACGTTAAGGAGTGAATGGATCATTAGGCTTCTCTGAGACTTTATGCATCTCTTAAAGTGACCAAATTTATAGAACATCTGTTAAAGGACCATTAAGTAATCCACCTAGACTTGTTATTAATAGAGACTTTTATAGTTGGCTCTTTAATTAAAAATATGTTTCTGGGGATCATAGTCAACTGCATTGATTAAAGTAGTTTCTGTGAGAAATTTATTCAATATTAAAAAAAAGAAAAAAATAAAAATTAAGTTTGATTTTCTTTGGCAATGGAAAACTTGAAATTGTCCAAAAGTTACTGGACACTGTCAAATACTTTTGATTAATCTTGTCAAAAGAATTTGAGAAATTTGATTATTATGGTTATAGACTTACCCATAGAAAGGTGATGACAGAGAAAAAAGGATCCTTGTTTCTGAAAGAGTTCTCTGAAAGCATGAAAATTCCTGAGAGAACAAATAAAAAAATCTCTCTTTTGTGTGAATGTCTGTGAGAGTTATTGAGGTTTGCAGGTGGATTAAGCTGCAAATTAAATTAATCTGATTAAGATCAGGGGAAAATGCAGTGCTGAAGTAGATTGGTAATGTTGCCTTTAACCACAGTTGGCATTTGTTCATGGGAAAACCTGTTGAGTCATTAATTTGTACAGCTAAATATGACTATATAAATATATGCATACTGCATATACATAAATAAAATAAACTATATGCATATATTTAGATATTTACATAAATGTAGAAAATGTTTCAAAGAACCTAAAATGTGGACTAATGCCTGTAGTAAATGTAAAATGATTAAATGAATTGTATTAACTGAATTCTGCTGCTGCAGATTCTCTTTTCTGTAGTCATAGGTACTTCCCTTCTACTGGGAAAGGGAGGATTTCAAGTTTCATCATCTGACCTGAAAGTTTCTTTAGGGACTGTCTTTGCTGTTTAAAAAAAATGCTATCAAATTCTTTTTCGAGACTGTCATTGCTTCAGCAGAATGCAAATGAAGCCTGTGATTAAAGGATTGCTCTGCTAAAGCCAAGGTCATTGGCAAACAGCACCACAAAAATTGAGGGACTGGCAAAAATATAATGACTCTTTATCTCAGAGAAGAAACAAAAGGTCATGAGGAAAAGTATTTTTCTGAGAGCATCTTGTGCTTCTTTGAAATGAAAGCAAGTAAGAAAACAGATCCCTCTCAGCTCAATAACTTCTGCTGCTTATTGCTTCTTGTCTCATTTTGCATTCTGAGTCTTCAGAAGAGCTTCTGGTAGTGTGTACTCACACTTCTTGGCAGTCTGTTGTGGCAGACAGTCTTATGCAATGAGAGTTCATTCAAAAGATGGAGTGAGTTAGCACATCTTTCTCATTGCCCTTTGAACACACACAGAAAACCAAATATATGGATCTTCTTACAAGATTTCCATCAATGATGGAGTTTGATTTATATAATGATATTCCTTATTGCCTCTTTTAAGCTATTAGGGTGCACTTGGGTCATTGCCTTTGTTGAAACATTAAAAAAAGTTGACCCTTTCCTATACCTGAGTATCCATGTTTGTCCAAGATGGGAGACTATGGCAGGTGATGCCCTGGATAGCTGTGATCTGAATTTGTGACACAGAAGCCTCCCTTCTAAACTCCTGGACCCAGCTTTAAGGAAAACAGCAAAGAGTGCAAATTACAGCACAGAGTGGAAGTGCCTAGAGCAGAGCTCTTGAGTTTTGAGATTTTCCTGTTCAGCTCACTTTCTCACAAGACAAACTTCTTACTGTAATTTCATGTCCTTGGGAATAAAGGCTTTAGCAAAAATGCTGAACATGACCAGACTTGTCATAAAAGAAGAGCTGGCAATATCATGAGCAATTGCATTGCTTTGAACAAGCAAAGCAGAGAACACAACAGCAGTTGCTTAAACTGGCCTTTTAATCTTTAAAAATGTTCCTGGGTGCAGGTAGGAGCTTTCTGGCTAGTCTTAAAACAGTGAGTTATTTTTCTTGTCAGAGATTTTAATTTTTGAGGGAGTTTTTAAAAGTCTTTTTATAGTGCATTTTACTGTCATCAGAGTCTGGGATAAACCTTTAAATTTAGGACTCAGGCTCTTGTGTGTGTATTTCCAGCATAGAATTTATCTCCTTGCATAGCAAGAGATGTTATTGTATTCCTATAGTTGAGATGGACAGACAAAACACAGAACCCACCAGAAAGGAAGGGAAATACTATAAATTAACTGTACTATTGTTGCAACATTATATTCTTAATCATGCATTTATCCTCATGCTTTGTCTTTGTTCACAACCACTGTGAACAAAATATGGTTATTTGGATAGTAACGAAGTTAAATCCTGTTTTAGCTAGAGGCTACATTGCATCTGTTCCTCATATGGGATTATGTTGGGTTTTGGGGTTTTGGCACAAACTGTGTCCTCTATTTCCATGCATTTCATTGTGACATTCAAACTAAAACTCCATGCAAGGTTTTTAATATTTGGGTGTCCATAGCACACCAAAAAGTGCTATAAAGAATTAGTACTTTTAGTATGACTAGCCCAGGCCAGACCTCTCCATTTTAACTGTAGAAAAATCCAGTTCCCATCAACACTGCAAGAGTCTTCTCCGTTTCTTTAAGAAGTGTATTTCTTGAATATTTAGAGACTATAAACACAGTGAGGTACTCAGGCACGTGAGTCTGGTCCTGTCTGCTTTAATGAGAAATATTAAATAAGAAAAATAATAAGAATAATTTAATAAGAAATATTGTAAATTTTATAAGATAGTGCGGGAAAGAGTTTTCTTTAAGCGTTGTGGCAGCTTATTTTTGAGGCATCAAATTTTAATTTTGTGATATTTCAAATGTATGAATGACTCCACAGGGATCTCAGCAATTTTGCTGAAAACCAGCAACAACAACAACAAAGCTAAAATGTCCTTGCTGAGCCTTGAAATTGTTTTATGTTATAAACTCCTTTTGCAAATGCTTGTAGTTTATAAACATTTTGGGCAGATTTTTTTATGGCCCACATTATACTGTTCACCCATTTTTTTTTCACAGAGATGTTTCAAGCCTTTTTAACCTTTCCCATCTATCTGGCCTGAGATATTTTCCTACATCATTGGTATATGTCGCTGTACATGGCTTGCCAAAGATATTTCTAATTCTTCACTATGTTACAGTTCAGTCCTGCCTTGCCTCTTCATTTCAGTCAAAATCAGGCATGGCTTGAGTGAGGGACACACCAATCTGCACAAACCTTTGGCTTTGTACAAACCCTTGTCATATTCTCAGTCTTCAAAACTCAAGCAGTGCTCAGAGTTTGGCATCACTCCAAATCTGTTCTGTCATAGCTCTGGATCATCAGAGGTAATAGGTGAGAGCAATTTTCAAACTAAATGTTCAGCTTAATCACATGTCAAGGACTCCACTGAAGCACAACAGCTTTTCTGGGCAGTTGTAACTTGTTTGTGTTCATGTTGAATTTCCTGTGACAAGTAGTAGGTAAGACTCATATTGATCCAATCCCCCCATCTCAAAAAGCCGCTTTTTCCTTGTGTGTTGAGGCTTTTTCCTGCCGTAGTCTGTTACCTCTCTGGGCTGTTTCTCAGACAGACACACTGCCACAAAAGGGAGGTTGAGCTGGGATTTGAGCATGGATCTGAATATTGCCAAAGATCGGAGCTCGTCCTCAGGGGCAGCAAGCTTCAAAAACAGCCCCTTGCATGTTCTCATAATTTCTTCTTGCAACTGATACTAAGACTGTTTGAGGAAGACAGCAGTATGCTTCTGTTGTTGACTTCTTGCCTTCTGGCTTTCTAAAGACATTCCACTCCATTCCACTTTTCTAGTAAATTTGATAAATCTAATTTTACAATTGCTTGCTTTGCAAAAGAGTACTCAGATCCCTGAGCATGTAGTAAGTAAAGCAATGCAAGGAAACTTTTTATAATCTAGGTAGATCATCTGCCTAATTTCCAAATAAATTTTCCAAAATTATTATGTTCATTTGTAAAAAATAAAATCTGGCAACACTCTCCACAGTTGAAGGAATAAAAGTAGTAAAAGAAGAAGAAGGTAGTACTTGGTAAGCTTAACTCATATTTTTTGGAAGATTGTAGATGTGGAGGGTAGCCTATCGGCAAATGGTTAAAAAGTATTGTAGTGTAGACAGATTTGGGGAAAAAAAAATTAGGCTTAAAATGGCGATCTTTCTCTGTAGTCATGGTCTGATGCCAGTCTGTGAACTAATCTCTGTCAGTGGGAACCATGAGCCTCTAATCACACCAACCAAAAATTACTTTGCCTCTGTACCTCTTTTAACCATTCTCAGCCCATGATGCTGGACTTACCTCATTGTCTATGTCTGAAGATTTTGATACTGTGCATTTTCTCTTTTAGTAGTAATAAAGTTAAGTGTATCACGTGATTGCTCTGGTTTAGTGTGCATTGCTAGCACAGGGATCAATTTACTATGTCTTGTCTGACATCCAGTGCAGACAGATGAAGAGCCCCAATAGAGTTTACTCATAAGCTTCAATTTAAGAATGTTCTTCATGTCATTTATTCTCCAGAGTGCTCAGGATGAGGTGAAGATGCTGAATGTGTTATATCTTGAGCAGCCTGGAATCAGCATGGTTCATTGTCCTATCCCATTAGCAGCTGAGTGGGCTACCATAATTATTGAGTGGGCAACCTTCAACCTCTAGCTCATGGAATAGGTAAAAGCCATCAGTGTAACATTGAGGCAAGAGTTTAAATTAAAAACCAGAAGGAAAAAAATTAGTCAATATTCAAAAATTGTCATACCAATAAAGATAACGTGGGAGCTAGTGATGCAAAATTCCCCATTTGGAAATGGGAAATGGCCTCAGTCTTCTTCAGTATTGTCTGCCCAAGCCTTCAAAACTGTTCGTTCAGCAGCAGTGAGAAGAGCTGGAATGTAACTGGTCACACACAGAGCAAGCTGGAATCAGAACCTGTTGTTTCAAGTAAAAGCAGGAAGGTGATGCTGCCAGTGGGGGTCTTTGGCTAATAGCTGATGGTCATGTTTCCAAGTACTTGCACAATTAATGAAATCCACTCTAATGCTGGGACACATCATTTGTATCTAATGAGGATTAAGGTCTCCTTGAGATTAGATATTAAGGAATGTGTGTGTCCCTTGTCCCTGCCAAGAACCCTGCATCTTAATTACAAACATAATTGGGTCTAGGGAATTGCAAGGAAATGTGCTATTCCTTTTCTAGCATTATGCATATAAACTTTTATTACCTGTTGAACAAATGTTTGACTGAAAATCTTTTCTCCTTTCTGCTTAGACAAAATATGTGTAGCAAGTCAGAACAGAGCATCCTTGTTACACTTAGGAAATGGAATGGGAATATTTAATGCCTCAACCTAATGTCCATTTATAATAAGCAATATAGTATGTATCAATAAAATAAAAAGGGTTAGGAAGGGCTAGGTACCACACAAGCAACAACAAAGTCAAGATCTCTAACATTATGTTTTGCCAGGCCTTCATGCTCTTTCACTTGTCTATAAAATTTCAAGTGTTGACTGATGATTTCTGAAGAAAAAAAGGTATTTTCTTCCATCCTACTCAAAGCACTGTTTTTGTTATACTTTTCCTAAGAGTGTATTTTTAAGTGCCAGCAAGGAGTGAAAGAAATAGAAAATAACATGTCATAAAGCAAAAGCATACACTGAAAGAACAAATAGGTGTGGTGGTAATCATGTCATAGCATAATATTTGTTTGGTATGCAAGGCAATCTTGGTGCATTGGGTTTTCTCCCTGGATTTTCAGTGCCTTCTTTTTGTTTTCCTTAAAAGTAGTGATTTTAGGTAGTCCTAATT
The DNA here is from genome assembly GCF_037042795.1 of Molothrus aeneus. Taxonomy (NCBI): domain Eukaryota; kingdom Metazoa; phylum Chordata; class Aves; order Passeriformes; family Icteridae; genus Molothrus; species Molothrus aeneus. The sequence goes on from NC_089646.1 coordinate 116,823,853, forward strand.
TCTCATTAATTTTTTGTGTTGTTATAGATACTGTGTGTAAATTTTACACAAATAAATGAAAGGAACATCATACATCTTATTACTTTGTAGTTTCAAAAAAAGCCATCTTATGCTATGATTTGTTGAATTTTACCTAGATTCACCACCTAAAAAGTGAATAAAAAAAATTAACAGAATGCTTTGGATCAGAAGGCACCTTCAAAGATAATCTAGACCAAACCTCCCTGCTAGGGGCAGGGACATCTTTCACTAGAACAGGTTGCTCAAAGCTCTGCCCAATAGAAAATATCCACTTGAAACCAAATGTAGTATTTAAGCAGACATAACAAAATCAAACATTATCCCCAAGCACTTGGAAACAGCATTACTCAGATTCACAGGGATTACATCTCACCTTAAAAGAATGTATCTGCCATAGCAATGATTTCCAATAATAATCAAAATTAATCCTTGGGCTGACAGCCAACACAAATCCTATATATAGTTTAAAGGCTTAAAATGCTGTAGACAGTGAATTGGGACTCTACATCAGTAAAGTATGATTATAGGGCTGATCCTATACTCAGGAGCAAACTTCTTACCACAAATTGGAGTATTGCTTTAATGCTGACTAAAGAAGGGAGGAGTAGAGATGGGATTTCACTTTCCTGTGTCACTTTCCTAAGTCTCACAATTTACCAGGAATACCTGTTACCTGTGTTCTGCCCAGTCTCTGTTCATGGTGTCTGAGAGGTTATCAGCTGAGGAAGTATAGTTTATCTGCTGATGTATGGTATTAAAGTCAAGATACATGCTCAGAAAAGAGCAATTTTACATTTATGATAGAAATTTCAACTTTTAAATGAATCCCAGCTGGGTTAGTTAGAAGGACAACTTGGTTTCCCTTGTACAGAGCCTGAAATTGAGTCTCTTGCTTTGAAGCAGCAGCATTTTTTTCCTAAGAAATAAGCATCTGAATTGTCACTGATGATTAAACATTTTATACAATTTTTTTTAAAATATGAAAAATTGGAAGATAGTAAATGATCTATTGAAAAACTTTAGGCATCTGCTCATACTTTCTGAAAAATCTTAACTTTCATCTAACATAGAACTGAAAATAAGCTACTTGGACAGCAGCTTTTCCAGCATACTCAGTTTCCAAGCTGTGAATTTACAAATACCAAAACATCGTCAGGAGTTCACTGATATTTAAAACCTGTACATCCCAGCAAAGAGTCTTTGAATTTTCTATGGTTCTGTAAATGACTATAAAGACAAAGGTTAATGTTTTAAATGTTTGTTGCATTTGACTCACTTTACGGATTAAGAATCTCCAAGTAGTTAGTGAGAAGTGTTTCAGCTGCTAAAAAAAAAAAGTAAAAATTGATTTTTCTGTTGTCAGGCTTTCTTTTATTGATTAGCAGCTTAACATTTATCAGCTTGAATGGCTTATGGCTGCCATTTTGTGAAGTGATATTTCGAAGGTCAAGCTAATGCACCAAGTGGTTTTGTTTGCATTTCTAAAACTGATCCTTGCTGGGCCATCATTATCTGCTTTTACCTGCTTTGAGAGATCAGGATGGAATACACAAAGTGAAAAGTAATTATGAAAATCTCCTCTTTTAGACTTTATCCAGAATTTCTGAATGAGAATATATTTTTAAAAAGGTAGCAAGTGCTGTGATGACTTTTTAGTTGATTTGTTTTTTTGGTTGGCTGGTTTGTTTGGTTGGTTTTTTTTCTGTTTCCTTTTTACCTGAATCACCAGCAGCCTCAAAATGTGAACATGACCATCATGTAAGCAATTTTTTTTTAATCACCCCAAGAGCCACACATAACAGTATTCCAGAAATGGAAGACTTTATGTTTCTAATATTCATATGCAAAATGTTACATTTTACACGCATTGGCAAAATTTATCAAGCTGTTTCCCTATGGAATTTTGTCATTGGCTGTGAACTAGCCAAGTATGAATACTGTCACAGACTATAATTTTAAAAACATAAAGACAAAAACCATGAATTTTGTCATTGATTGTGAACTAGCCAAGTATGAATACTGTAACAGACTATAATTTTGAAAACATAAAGACAAAAAACAATAAAGGATAAATAAACCTTCAAGAGCAAAGGAAGCTGTGACACCAACACCATGGGCATCACAACTTATTCCCACAGTTGTGATAACAAAGCGTTACCTCACAATATCTGATACACACTAACCCACCAATCCATATTCCTTCTTAGCAAAGGCTTTCTGAGCTAGGTTAGATTGAATGTGTGTGTGCTGCTTGACAACTGGCATTTTTTGAGTTGACAGTCTGTAAAAGCACTTGATAACACTGTGCAATCTCTGGCATTGTTGTACAAAGAAAGCCCTCCCTGACTATTTCCTGTGACTCTATGATTATATTTTCATTAAACTGTGTTGTTTGTCAGCTTCTTATTTCACAAGCTGTTTTCATGTTGCAGCTGAAAATTTTCTGAACCAGTATCAAGGATTGACATGCAAAGTTAAAAGACAAATGCCTCATCAGCTCGAAATAATGCATTTAGAAATCTAACAACTCTGTATTTAAAGGGTAGAGAAGTGGTGGAGAAAAAACCAGCAGATCACAAAGGCAGATTTCTTACTGATAACCAGGATATAGTGAGGATGGCAGGATTTAATTCCCATGTTAATTTTCAGGTGTGGCCAGAATAAAGGCAATTAACAAAGGAAAATAACAAATTAACTACTTCTGCAACTGGAGTCTGGACTGAATTTCCCTTTGGTCAGGGTAGGAGGAAATGGCCACAGACAGGACATATTAGTAGGATGCAAAGGGCAAATTGGTGTCATGGCAGTGCTCACAAACTGTCATGTATGCAAGGCAGGGGTTGTGGACATATGGCTGAAAATTTTGCAGACATTTTTTACTGGGAGTTCAGAATGGGAAACATGGGAACATAAATCTGAATTAACTATTTAAAGTATCTGTATAACTCAACTCTCATTTATATCCAGTGAGGAGGCTTGGGTGTTTTTTGCATTTAAATGTCATTCATTCAACTTGAGTGCATTTTATTTTTAATACATGTGGTTTTTTTATACATGACCTGAATAAACAAATGTTTTGTTAATTCAAATGAATTTTCCTGCTTGTACTTCATAGGTTATCTCTTAGAAAAATCTTTAGTACATTAGTAGGTTTGCCGCTTTCACTGCTCCACGTGGAAGTGGTATGATGTTTACTAAAATGCACAGGCATTATACATCCTGTGTGGGTTACAGTGCAACCAGTACTCATCTGGGTAGGTTTAACATCTGATCTGGAAGATGATTTGAGAACTTACTGCTTTTATTTCAAACCCACATCAGTTCACAAATGTAGGCCCTCACTCTAAGATGAGAAGTTTGTAATCTGCATGAGGGCAGAGGGAGGAAAAGAGAGCAGGGTGCTTGGCTGGAGACATCTCATTTGAATCAAGTGATGGAAATCATCAATGATTATGTAAATTTCATTTAGGTTGTCTCCAGTGCCATGGGGTAAATCTGGTTCTATTGTCTGTTTAAAAAAAAAAAAAAGAAGAGTCCTTAAGTGACATTCTAATAAAGTAACATTAAAATTGCTTTTCAGGTGATAAGTCCAAGGGAACATGTGTTTGTACAGTACCTGTAGGATGGTTCTTATACCAGGCAGAAGTTCCTGTGCACAATTGCAAAATAATCAATGAATATTTGCCATTTCCTCTCTCCACTTTAACATTCTACTTTCGTGCTAGAATTACTGGGGTGAGGATTAAGGATAATTACCTCATTACCCTTATGATAGAAAAGTTCTTTTATTTCCCCTTTCTTTACCTTAAATATGGAAACTCAAATGTGTTCATGCTTTTTCCCCTCCCAGGAAACGGATCTCATGACCTTTAACATCTCCATGCACCGCTCCTGGTGGCGGGAGCACGGGCCCGGCTGCATACGAAGGGTGGTGCGTCCTTCTTCCCCCGGCATCCTGGAGGATTACTCCTACGTCTCTGTGACAGGCTGCATGATTGATTTCCAGTACCTAGAGGTCATTCACAGTGCTATCCAAATACTCCTCTCTGTAAGTTCACGGTTCTTCTCCTACTGGGATTCCATCGGTCCTTTCACACATGCCCTGTTCTTGTTGCACGTCCTGGAAAGGGGGTGTACTGGGTGACGGATGGCTGCAGAGTGTGGTGGTGTTTGCAAGGGTCCCAGGATGAGGGAAGAGATGAGAATTTTGACTCCATGTTTCAGAAGGCTGATTTATTTTTTTATGATATATATTCTATTAAAAGAAAATGATATATTAAAATTATACTAAAGAATAGAGAAAGGATTTCATCAGACGGCTAGAAAGGAAAGGAATGGAATGATAATAAAATCTTGTGACTGACCAGAGAGTCCGAGGTGGCTGGACTGTGATTGGCCATTAATTAAAAACAACCACATGAGACCAATCAAGGATGCACCTGTTGCATTCCACAGCAGCAGATAGTTATTGTTTAAATTTCATTTCTGAAGTCTCTCAGCTTCTCAGGAGAAAAATCCTAGCAAAAGGATTTTTCATAAAATATGTCTGTGAAAGCAGAGATTTTTAATTGTGTTTTGAATTAGAGAATTATATACACATTATTAAAATGTGCACTGCTCCTTTCTTTCCTTATATCTCTTCAAGCTCTGTACAGGCCTAATACCCATTCTGGCCACAGTTGGGATAAGTGGAAATTAACTTGAGTCCTTGGCTCTCGTTCATTGAGATGTAGAGTAAAACAAAGCATATTTGCCCAAAATTAATTGACCTAAACCTTTCCGTAGTTTACAGTCAATGACGCCATTTATTCAGCCCTGATTGTAAATGTATTTTGCATTATACATAGCTAAGTTTCTTCCCAGACTGAGATATGGATTGATCCTTGAAAAAAGGTCAAAAAAACATGAGGAATTAAAGTATGTGTGCATATTTAGCCATGTTATTTTTTCTCTCCTTGAACTCTGCATTATCAGAACACTCTACCTCCATTGTCCACATTTGTTGCAACACCAGTCAAAAAATGCAATTACAAGAAATTGTATAAAGCCTGCAGGGCAGGGAAGTGCTGGGACTCCATCAGATGCTTTGGGAGCAACAGCCCAGTCTTGGCCACAGTTTTTCCTCTTGGCTGCTTCTGCTTGTGGTTAACAGGTTGTTTGGCATGAGCTGTGTGTGATCTCCTACAAGTGGTAGCTCTTTCTCTTCATAGCTGTGTGTAGTGCAGTGCAACTGGCTGACTCTAAGTGGTTGCACAGAGGATCCATCACTCCAGATACCCAGACCTATTTTGAGAACATAAATACTCGTGGCTGATGGTCCTAACCAGGCCACCAGGGGCCTGGTGTTAGACAGTGGGATAAGAGGTGCAGTCTGCAATCCACGCCTGCTAATCGGGTGAGCTACCTGGTCTGAGCAGCCAGAAGGGATGCAAATTTATGGTCTGTTCAGTACCTCAAGCTGTTTTACTAACAATCTGGTTTATACTACCACTTGGAAAGTAAAAGGCATCTGTGGAATAAATCTCACTGGTTAATTTAAAATTATTTTTAAATCTAAAATTATTTTTTGAAATTATTTTCAAATACAGCTGGTTATTGATCACAGGAAGTGTTCTCTGCACTTATCAGTGCAGTACAGTTCTGTCAAATGGCAGGAATACAAATGTGAATATTAGAATAAACACAATTAATATATACAAACCAAAAAATACTAAATTTAAAAATACAGAAATTCTGTAGTAATTATAAATTTTATGGTGTAACTGGCCTTCCCTTTCTAAAGAACTGACTGATTGCTGTGCTGGATTAAATAAAAATTCAAAATTTTGATTAAATTCAAAATTTAAAATATGCCAGGAACTTATGAGGCATGACTGTGAATTAAATAGTTTTCTATTTCAGATAGTGCTTTGATTAATATAAACAGTGCTAAAATTAAAGTCCTGTACGAAAACTAAGGTTTTCCTCCAGTTTTACTCTCTTGCTACACCATCTGTGACATGTTGTGATTAACATACCATGAATCTGTACTTCAGTTTCCATTCTGAATTGTAATTTAGGCTCGTTTCATGTACCATGCCACAATACGGAAGTCACCAATTGGATAATCAAATAATTTGCTGTTTCCTTCCATTTTCTGAATATTACTGACTTGAGGAAATTCCATTTTGGATGCATAACTTCTTTTCCAAATTGGAGTACCAATTTCAGTTGTTAGTTAAAAGGTCATTTTGGTTGTCTTTTCAAAGGACTGGGGAACTGTATGTAGATCATGAGAGAATTCTTTTTTACCTTTTCCTGCTAGCTAGTCCCAAAAGCAGACTATTCATTTTTGGACCTTACTACCTACTAAATTTTCATAACATTTCATGTAGCAATAGTAGTGTAACAAACCATTTTACAGTGTAAAAAAACTTCATTGGCATAACAAATCATTTTATCATGCTAAGCTTTGTCCAAATGACTGGGAATACAAACACTTGCATAGGGAATTAGTAGGGAATTGGTAGGGAATTAGAACCTCTGAAAGAAGAAACACCTCTGAGGGGTAAGTATTGGATACCTGTTGAGATATATAACTCACTAGCAGCATTTTTGAAAGGTGACTTTTTTTTAACTGGTATAATGAGTTTTATATGCAGAGAATGCTGCAGCTGCAACTACATTAAACCGTGCTTCAGGAAATAGGTTTAACAGCTATTTATTAAATTTTAACACAGTGAAGCTATGTTTATATCTGCTTTATAGTTGTTTCTAAAAATATATTTTTATTGATGAACCAGTAACTTTGTATCTCATCCTGATTCTGGGTGCCTATGTAGGTAATTGGTAGTTGAAGATGTTAAACATTTCTTTAAATTGAGGGAGAATCAAGAGAAGTATGAGAGAATGGGATGCAATTAATAGTAAAGAATAATTATAGTTAATTTTGTATTTAAAATCTATATTTATTTGCTGTAGGGCATAATATATATATTATTTTGATTAATAAATTCTTCTGCACAACACCTTTAAAATGCAAGGCAGATCATCATTACAGAAACCTCAATTTTCAGGGAACAAATTAATAATACAGTCAAAATGGTGACAGCTTAGCATCTTTGAGAAAGACACTTCATACAATTTTTGTTGTTATTTGGAAATAGTTAATGCACACTGAGAGTATTAAATGACAGGTACACACTAGCTTCAACAGCCTGAACCTTAAAAAGTTCTCCAAGTTATTGCAGAGAGATTTGTATTAGACCCAGAGCCAACATGACATTAGCACAGTGCAGCAGGAAGCCCCAAGCCAGGGTTCACAGTGCTAACTCTGGAATTAGCAGCCACATGACTTCATCAGTGCTGAGGAAGCAAAATTAAAAATTTTGGCAGAGCAATGGGCTGACACAACTAGATATTTCTGGGCCAGGAAACATTACCTCCATTCAATGCTGCATTGGACAAGGTGAAGTTACTTTTCCTCCCATTCTCGTGAAGGTATAGAAGGATAACCTAAAATCCAGACTACTGAAAGATGGGGGGAAGCAAAGAAAGTGAAAACCCTAAGCCTAAAAACATGCAAAACATGCAAGCTCTTTGGCATGTTGATGCAAATTCAGGATATTTTGAAGGAAGCTTTTGGTTTACTTTGTGGGGGTCCATCTGCTGCCTCTCATGAGTGTCAATTATTGTAACCCTCAGGCTGCCTGCTGGACTGACAGAGGAGGAACAACCACAAAAAAAAAAAACAAACAAACCCTCTCTTGCAAAGTCATGTATAAATTCAGACAAATATGTAATACAGGGAGATTACAAAACTGAAATTTTTCCATAGTGAAGTAAAAAGCAGTGATCATATCTGTTTAAGGTAAAGTTATCAGTGGTGGAGAGCTTATCACATACACTGCCAAGCACAAAACATACATTAAAATAGAAAAATACATTACTTTCTACAGAATATAATGAAGTTGTAATATCAGAAATATGAGAAAAAGCACTCCTGGTAGCCAAATTGGGAACTGGATACTGTGGTCACTGTGAGCAGAGTCACCATCTGCTAAAGTGTACGTCCCAAAAAAATGCATTCCCCATGCTTCTTTCAACTCATGAATTTATAAATGTTGAATGCTTTCCCTAAGAGGCAGCAGGCTCCTAAAACAACTTCAAACAGTGTCTGAATGCTCAGTAAAATGTCTACCACTAGTAGAAAAACTGCAATCTCTGTATCAAAAAATCACACAGAGGGGATGGGGTGGGAAGGGCCCTCTGGAGGTCATCTGATCCAAGCCCCCTCATACTTAGGTGGGTGCACCTAGAGCAGCCTCCCCAGGACTGTGAACAAACAGCTTCTGAATATCTCCAAGGAGAGAGACTCCACAATCTCCCTGAGCAACCTGTGCCTTGGCTTGATAACCCTCACACTGAAAAAGTGTTTTCTGGTGTTCAGAGGGAACCCCCTGTGTTCCAGTTTGTACCCATTGCCCCTGGTCCTGGGCATCACTGAGAAGAGTCTGGCTCCATCCTCATTGCCCCCTCCATTCAAGACCTGGACCTGGCTGCAGGTGAGGCCACAGCAGTGCTGAGCAGAGGGGCAGGATCACCTCCCTTCATCTGATGGCAGTAGTCTGCCCTATACAGCCCAAGCTCTTTCTTCATTTTCTATAAAAATGGTCCCTACCTGCCCAAAAGATTCATAATTATTGATATAAATTGATGCTAAACACTTTTAAAAATTTACTTGTTAGTATTCTTAGTCTTGTCAACCAGGTATGATTACAAGTATTTTGAGTTATTATTATTATTCATAATAATAAAATCATTTGTGTTGTAAAGGTCATTGCATCCTCTTGTTTTTGAGGACTCTATTCCTTTTACTTTTTCCTCACAGTTCTCTGATGTTCTTAATCTCTCTTCTTCTCTCCAGTATGCACAAGCATCACAGCCATAGGGAAATGATAAGCAAGGATCTGACTTAATTTCTGAATATCTGTCACCATTCAGTGCCCCATACAGACTCCATGCAATTCTCTTGCTTTGTGAATTATTTCTGCCTTGCTGTCTTCAAAGAATCTGCCAAATGTTGATTGTATAACATAAGAATTAATTATGATATTTGGTAGACCTAAATGTTTTTTTTTCATCATCATCAGAGAAAAATAGAATTTAATTTAAAAAGATATTTAGCACAACAGACATTAAAATGGAGGTTATGAGTCTTGTGTAAATAATTAATCAAGGGGAACACTGTGACTATGAGCTATAGACACTATAATCATGGTCAGTGCTGGAGTGGCTTTATGTATTTCAGGTCATTGATCAAGCTTTTACTACTGACCCATAAATTTGAATGCTTTTTGGGTTGATTTGGATGGCTCTTCCTCTATTCCTGATGTTTAGATGACCTTCTCTGTGCCATTGGGAAAGCTCCAGGAATTGCTCCAAAAGAGGTTGCAAAGCAGCTTTTGCCCTTGCCTTCAGTCAGCCAGAGCTGCAGTTTCGTTCATATTTATTTAAACGTAACAAAAGGTTTAATGATATCAATATATAATGTGGCTCCTCTGGGGCATTGTAGCAGCCACTTTTTCCCATTAGTTATGGCCCTACTATTTTTATAATTGGACAGAAAAGAATGCAGGAAGAATAGCAGGTATGGTGTTCCCTAAAGAAAATCCCTGTAGGGGCTGACACCAGTGCTCAGGCAGGTTCCTTGCTCTCGTTCCATTTCCTTGAGTGACATGGGATTGATTCAGAAAGCCAGTCAATATTCACTTGTGATAAAAAAGCATGAGGTAATTTAGAGTTAAGAGGTACAGGAATTATATGAGTAAAATGTAGTTGTCCTCAAGGTATTATATATTTTCTTTCAGTTTAGTTTGCACCCTTTCCACATTTTTTGTTTTGAAGTTTGTCTTCTTTTTCATAATAAACAATTTGCAAAGTGGTGTGGAAATTAATTTTTTCATTGTCTGCAGAGCAAAACTTCTTCAGAAAAGGGTATGAAAGATGTGCCTGTTCTTCATCACAGCCATCATCATAATCATCATCATCACAACAACAATAAACCCAAAAATATGGTTTATTTTACAGGAGCACTTGTGTCTTGACCATGTGAATAGACAGTTATGGTGCTGTTGGCTTCTCACTGATTTATTAGTAAGTTTAGTGAGATCACCAGATTATTGAAAATCAGAAGAATTTTTTCAGCCTGGGCAATATTACAGAGGAGTTGTCAACCTCTGAAACAGACTGCAAAGAGGCTACAGAGGCTTGTGCAAATTTGACTTTACCTCCAATGCTTTGTTGTAGTTGTGTCATTGTGTTTGTATCATAATCTATGCCTTGTGCAATTCCTCCACTGTTTGTGGTATTGGTTCAGGGGTGCATGCAGCCCATTTCACCTTTGCCATTTACAAACCTTTGGTATTAAAAAAGGATAACCAAGAGAAAGAAAAATAGTGAGAGACTGTATCTGCACTAACATTCTTGAAAGGCCTTATCCTTTCTGCTAAATTTAGTTAGACATCATTATTATATAATGGTAATTAGACAAATATACTTGTGTATTTTACTATCTACACATGGCAGTGTGTAGATAGTAAAATACACAAGTATATTTGTCTAATTACCAGTCTGGGTCAATAAAGCAGCTATGTGAGACAGGATCAAGATAAATCTGTGGTTTTTCATCTCAGTTGTCAATCCAGGGATGTCTGCTTTTTTAAGCAGTTCATTTAAAAGGAAATGAAAACCATGATATTATAGCTACTTGCATTTTCATTTGTTAACTATTATGATAAGGATTTTTCAAAAAATTTTGGCCAACTTCTGCACCAGAGCTGGCTGAGACTGAGGGAATAGCAGACAACAGTTCAAGTATTAGCAATATATAAGTGCCCTCACCTTGACAGTCAATCTACATGAGAACTTAATTGTTCTACATATTTTCTAGTATTTTATATAGAGGTGCTTGCCATTTTACACAACATTGAAAATTACTGTGACAATTTTTGAATTGTCAAAAATGCTAGTGAAATTCTGCACAGGAATTCTGAAATACTTTTATTTACACAAAAGAATTTATAGTAAAAATGAAACTCGATTGTTTATTTTAATTTTTATGGAGCTCGTTAATATTTCAGTGCAAGTTGTGCAGAAGAACTGGAAGTAAATAGGAGATTTGGAAAATAGTTGGTTTCCCTCCTTCAACCTCTTCCCATAATTGCCACACCCATGGTAGAAACACTGCCATAGACTAAATGTCTGCAACTTTGTTACTGCAATTCTCAGATAGATACTTTCATTTTGATTAGTTTCCTTCATTGGACTTCATTTCTGAAGTTAACCTGAACTAGCACTGAGCAGGGAACTGCAGCAGCCCAGTGCACAGTAAACATGGTGATTATTGATTCCAATACAAGTGAGTACCTCTGCAAATAAGCAGGAGAGGTGGTGAAGGAGGTAAAGACAGGTTAAAGTGCCTCAGCAAACTTGTATGCCTACATGCTATCTTTAGAGCTGAGCAGAATGCTGAATGTTTCACCAGGCATTTGGAAATTGTAAGAGAGTAAAGTGAAAAGTGTAACAGAGATTGCCAGTCCAAACCTTTTTTTAGAGAACACATAAATCAAACATTTTCATTAAGAAAAGTGAAAGCAGTATTTGCTTTGAACTTTAGGGATATTTTCTTGACTATATCATTGGAAGCCTTTAACTCTTAGATGAGCTACTGGGACACCAAAGATCCTGGAAATTCCAAAGGCCAGAGCACATTGTTTCCTAAGATATTTGTCTTCATGCCTCTCAGGAAACTCACCAGCTTTCAGCTGTCTGTGGGAATCAGGCCATGATAGTTTACTTGGAAGGTGGAATAAAATTTGTGCCTTTCTGCCAAGCTGCAATTCAGTGCAAAGAGCTTTGCTGCATCAGATTTGCTCCAGCTGTGAAGTTGATAAACCAACCAAGGAAATTATCTTCTTCTCTAGGCTAAGAGTTCACATGGTGACTGACGGCTCTGGATAGGCTTGACTTTGCTGGATTTTTTTGGTTTGGTTTGGTTGTGTGGTTGTGTTTTTTTAATTTCCGAAGTACACAGTTCTCTAACTGATTTTTACATGCAGATATGATTTGAAGTGAAGATGTTTTACTATTTTCCTTAGCCTGCACATGTAGTGTAAAAGACATGGGCAAACCAGAGGTGACCCTCCCACTGCAGTCTCCCTGAGCCTAACACCAATAAATGTGTGCTCACTCTTGCTCAGCAGCATGATTCTTTCTGCATATTGTAGTTGATACCCATGTGCCCAGACTTTCTTATATGGGGGAAAAATATCCACTGATTAAAACCCATCTCTGTGTGAGCTTTCACCGACAGGACATTTTTCTTTTAATCATGTGCTAAATCCACTGCCTAGCTCTTCCACTGAAATTTGTTGCCTGAATGTGACTGGACTGCAGAAAGAATTCTTTTCTCAAATGCAGTCTCCAGTGATTTACAATGCTCTCTGTTTTTTCGTAGGGAAATAGGAGATACCAGGGGAAGGATTTCACTAAACAAGCAATGAAGCAACCCATACTCCTCAAGATTTGAGGAAATTATTTGGTTTTCACTGAGGAAGGAAGTCAAGGTGCATATGTGCTCATGGAACCACTTGCTCTCTGTGCTGGTTTTCCATTGGAGCCACCCACAGAAGTGATTTTTTTTTCTGAGAGGAGCTGCTGAGAGCTTCTTCACCATATCAAGCATGGTGTCCTCCCTGTAATCCCACTTCTGTCTGCTGCCCTACAGTATCTAGAATGAATAACATTCAGCCAACATTGAACCCATCACATTAATTGGTGCATTGGCTGCAAAATCTCAAATTGGCAAACCAAAACCACTACACTCTCAGAGCTATGCACAGAAAGACAGATGAGGTTTTCTAGGAAAATAGATTTTGATACGGGAAGATTGCAGTGGAGAGTAAGTTTTAAAAGCCCTGTTCTCTGCAAATATTGCTCTCATAGCTTTTGTAGCTAAGTCTTCTTGCCCAAATTCTGTAATAAATCTGCTCATCTTGTGACCATTCCTTGTTTTCTATCTAGTATTGTAGAAACTGTTAAAACTGTAACTGTTTCCTTTTTATTCTTCAAAGCAGAGCAGGGAATCCCACCAGCAGCATGAGGTCTAGCTCAGGATGTGCTTTCCCCTGTTGCACCCATGTTGGTGACCCATTGACTACAGGACATGGTGGACTTGTTAAGGGACTGTTCCATCCTTTGCCATAAACATTTATCTCCTCTCAGCTCTCCCGTGGAAGGTCCTGGGCATGGAAAGAGCCCAGTTCATGCAAAATCCTTGGACACATTGTGTAGGAAAAGGCACTCAGCTGCAGTGGTGATGCAGGCATAGTTCTGCTGCTTCTGAGCCTGCCAAAGGAGATGGCTGCCGCAACACTCCTCATTCACAGATTAGGGGTGTGAATAGCTCCATGTGGAGGAAGGAGGGTGGGGAGGGATTATAGACAAGGTACCAGGGAGCAGAGTTTGGGTGCCACTGCAATATACTCAGAGAGATTAATAAGAAGTTTTTACATGAGTGCAGGCAAGATGCATGTTGATAAAAACCTAAGAAATGATGCTTTACAATATTACATTAGTAAGTTACATAGAGTTACCTAGTGAATTTGCCTTTTTTTAAGTTTAAATTTTTCAGTGATGGTCTAACTTGCCCAAGTTAGACACTTTTAATACACCTGTATAGAACAAAAGAAGCGAGACTTGCCATCAAAAGAAAAGCAACAAACACCAATGAGAAGGACAGTTTGTGTGAGGGTATGTCCAGGAATAAGTAACTATAAGGATTTTTGTGTACTCTGAAGGTTCAGAATAGGTAGACACTGAGTGAAATGGATGCTTGAGGCATTTCTTTGCTGTGTTTTGTTTATGAGTTAAATTGGTAAGATTTTTAGAGGTCTTGAAAGGGAGACTGATGTAAATTACTTTCAGTTTGTAAGTTTTTATGTGATGTCAGTAACTGTTCCGAAAGGACAGAATCATGTTAAAGTAGAAGCCTGAGAAGCAAATTTCATTTCTTTTCACCCATGTAGAAGGCTTAAGTTGAAACAATTGTCCCCAGGGAAGGAAAAGAAAGATGAATAAGAGTGTTGTTCCATAATGCTGATGTTAGTCTGAAAATGATAATTGAATAAATCAGGTGTGGTGAAATACATCTGCTGGATCTGTCTGAATCTACACTATAAGTAAAGATTTTTCAAGAAATCATTCTCAGTGATGTGAAACTTTCTAGCTTAACTTTTCATTACCTCCTATGTAAATTAATGCTATGTAGATTAATTGATAATCATTGTGAATGACAGTAAAAAGTGATAGGCAATTAAACAGCCTCTTAAAAGAACATGATCGTTTCCATTTTTATGTATGAGTTATTTAATTTTTTTTATCTTGTTATTTAGTTTATAACGTACCTGATATCTTCACACACATACATGCATAATATAAAAATATTATCTTTTAATAGTAAATTAAAATATAAAGATCAACACAGAAAACTAAAGTTACATCCTGGTCAATTATACCAGACACCAGCTTGATTGCTTATTCAAGTAATGTGCTGATTCCCAGATAGAGTTTTCAAGAGTGACGTCTTGTGGGTATTTGAAATATCCTCGTCAATGCCTGGAGGTTTTTCTTACAAAGTTCATCTTGGTATCTCTTACCACTAATGGCCAGGAATTGCCAAGCTTCCCTCCCTTGATACTGATTTTTACCTTGGCAAGCAGGAGTGAACTGGAAAGACCCAAGTGTTTCGTTATTACTTCTTCTCCCTTTCCTCTTCCTGGGACTATGATTCTACCTGTAACCTCACATAAAGATGCTCTCTCCAAACCTGCCCAAAGAGGAGCTGAGTCTAGAACACAACTGGACTGCAAGCTTTGCACTTCCTTTACTTCTCCACTTTTTCTTATTTTCTCTACCACTTTCTCAGTGAGATTTGGTTTAACTATGAAAAGAGACATATTTTCCT
Organism: Molothrus aeneus; assembly: GCF_037042795.1. Classification (NCBI taxonomy): domain Eukaryota; kingdom Metazoa; phylum Chordata; class Aves; order Passeriformes; family Icteridae; genus Molothrus; species Molothrus aeneus. The sequence continues at coordinate 116,838,878 of NC_089646.1, forward strand.
TCCCTGCCATGACTCTCTCATTGCTTTAGGCATCTGAAATCAATTAGCTACATGTTTTGTTATGGATACAAATGACCAAGAGTGGGAGTGAGTTACAGAAATCCATGCCATGCTGGCATTACCCACTACTGATCTCACACATAAGAGGCTATGCTAGAAGACGCAGTTGCAATTTTTTTGGCTCTGGTGTTGATTTCTCTCTTCTTTTGCATGTGCTTATTTTGTTTTGCCTGAAAAGGGTCTTAGGCCTAATTAGCAATAACAGCTACCCCAGACCACCTAACTTACTTTAGAAACTAACTTTTCCTTAAACTTTCAAATAGAGAAGAGGATTACTTCTTAAGGAAAAAAAAAAAAAAGCACACAAGTATGGCAATTTACTTCAGCTTCCCCAGTACACATACTTCAAAATTCCTTTTCCCACCCAAAATTCAGGACAGTGTCTGGGACTATGTATATGTCATATCCCACGGTCCCTACACAGGGTCGTTGGTTCTTAGGTTTTTGGAGTCATAGAATGGTTTGGGTTGGAAGGGACTTTAGAGGGCACCTAGTTCCCTCTTACCTGCCACGGGCAGGGAGGGGCACCTACCAAGTTCAGCACCCATTCTGAACCTCCCCTTTATTGTGGAAGGCAGTGAGTTTACTGCCTATGCTAGCAGAAAATGAACCATCAATGTGATTCTTGACCAAAACCCAACTATAAAAGAAAACTATCTGTGCTCCATTTGTTATTTTTAGAGCATGCTCATTTGTGGGCTGAAACTGCAGCCTCATTTAAACTCATTTCAGTCTTCAAAAATCATTCTTGTTATCTGGGCTGTCTTGTTCACTGGTAATGTGGACCATATCAGCCTCATGCTACCAAGCTTTAACAAGTGGTACAATTTATCAATAGATAAAATGGGACAGGTCCTTACAAGCAGAAAATTTAATAGAAATAATTTTAAAAATTAGTGATTATCTTGAGAAATATTCCTATTATAAGATTTTCTTTGCCTTAGCTTTTTTATTTTCTTGTGCATATCCTACATAGTGATGTAAAGATGATACTTTAATCTGGGCTTGTTATACCAGAGAATATACCAGAGTCTACTTTTTTTAACCATGGAATTTTTTTCTAATGCAAGCTAGAATATTAATATAAAATTGTATTGATATGGTACAATGTGCAATTACATTAATATTATATGATATATCATTAACAATAGTACTTCTATAACTCTCCCTAGCAATCTTATCTAATTACAATATGTTTGAAGTCATTAGATACCAAGGAAAAAAGCACAAAAGACTTCAGAATATTTTTAATCTCCTCATCTTTCCACTGGCAGCTAAAATGGATTATGAAAGTCCTAGAAAGAGCAATTTGCCATTCCCCTCCAATGCTCTGCTTTCTGTATCAGTCATACTTATATTAGCAGGACATCCTCATGCTGACAACACACTCAGTGTGCATTGCAGAGTTTCAGTAGCCCTGTCTGGACTGATGAACCCAGCAGGGCCAGAAAATGAGTTTGAGCATCATCCTCTGTTTTTCCCACTGTGTATGCATATTACTGTCATGCTTTTCATAGGGTCAGAGAGTCCAGCTGTGTGCTGGACATTTTGTCCAGAAGGATACTGTGACAGACAATATCAAAAGCTTTACTGAAATCTGAAAAGGCCGTGTTGACCACCAATGGTGAACACAGCACAGGTCAGGGATTGTGCCCAGGAGCCTGTTTTGTGAGCCCACCCTCTTTTGTCTGTGCTGGGAGAGAGACAAGGAGAACATAGGTGCTGAGGTGTGAGCCATGGCAGACACACCACTTACCCTGGGGTGGCTGGGATTGTGCCTTGGCCCATTTTATTTACTCCTGCCATGTCTTTCATGGAAGCAAGTGCTGTGGAGTTTCTTTGCTTGGGTTTTTTGTGATTCAGCATCACAAATGGGACATTTCAATGGTGTTTGTACAGTCACAAAAGCTGTTTAGGGTTTGGGACTGTGTTGGTCTTTCTGATTCCTCTTCCCCTGTTTTCCACACTGCCTGTCTGGTTTTCAGTGTCCACTGTAAAGAGGCTTCATTGGCCAGTTGTGAGATTACACACAGCCCCACATTAATGAGGATTCATACTTCACCACCAGGAATTCCTGAGGAAATGTACTCAATTTCACAGGAACACGACTGCCTGGTAACGTGCCTGCAATTTCATACAAACTCTTCAGCTCCTTTATCAAACATGGGGGGATGTCCAATTTACTCTTGTAATAGAGTGCCTGAAAGAGTTAGGTGTTTGCTTTTGGTTTTAAGCCTTTCAGAAAATCTTCTTACTTTAATGATTTGTGGGTTTTGTCCACAGACAATGGATATGGGACTCCACAGGAGGTCTGTAAGCAAAAAAGATAAATAAGGCTGTAATCTCTTAGGTGCTTGTTTCTTCATGATCTGAAATTGGCAGATTCTCATACCTCCAGGCTAAGAATATTTTATAGTTACTGGTGTTTTCTCCTTTGGTCCATTAGTTTCAGTCTAGAGGTGCTGCTTGAAAATAGCTGATGTGGGATTTTTCTTTTTCATAGGGGAGTAATGCATTTTTATTAAAATATTGTAAACTAACACCACTAAAACACACCACCTTTTTCACCGGAAATAATTACAATGTAATAAATGGAAATATAGAGTTGTAAAGCGGATGAGAGTGAAAAAAAAGTCCCTAGGTGCTCATTGATAAAGAACTTACGTAGGAAACAATAAATAAGGAGAAGATTGTGTAGACTTTGCAGTTTCCTGGATTCTCATGTTTCCTAGCAATTTTGTTGAACCTACTGCACTCATTGCAATAGATAGTGTGTTTCTAGACACTCAATTCTTTGTAGGGTTTTACAGATGGAATGAAAAGGGTATTCCCTCTGGTAAAAAGGAGTGAATCCACGCATTAGCTATGTAGGGTGCCAGATTTCATGAAAGACCAAAGGAGTATCATCATGATATATTTATTTCTAATTACATATTTAACTGTATATCAAGTCATATGAGGAAATAATGTAATCCAGAAACAAGGCTTTATTCACTTAAAGCTCTCCTGACTTGAATATTTTTGCTGTTTGAAATGCTTTGAATAGAAATGACATTGAAAAGTTCTTGATCTTTAAACCCTTCCAAATCATCTCTTTTGCTTTCATACAAATATTCTCGATCTCTTTCTTGGGGTTGAAAGCCTTTCAGCAGTAGAGCTCTACCTTTTGGAGTCTCCTTTAGAGCCTGAATGGAGATTCAAAGACTTCAGGGAGGGAATGAAGAAAACTGCCAGATGAAGAGACGCTGCACTTCTCTGCTCCCTGTCATCTGGAAACGTTTTTTCATTGGATGAAGGCATTTTACAATTGCAGCTATTTCTTTCCTCTTTTGAGAAAGTCACCTTATCGTCCCACAAAGCCTGCAGACAGGTGATAGGAAACCTGGGGACAGACTGCCTGCTCTCTGCCCCATTTTTCAGTCTCATGGATCAGAACAGACAAAAATGTCCTGCACCTTGGGGTCTGACCTTGCTTTTGTTGACACCTGCAATGCAGGCTGATTGACAATGACTGTCTCATGCATCAGAAACAATTTCATTCCTCTGGCTGCTCCTGCTTCAACACCAACACCTGCTCCACAGATTAGAAGCGCCCTGATCTACAGAGGAAGAATTTTTGAACATGGTGGAGATTGATGACTTCCATTCAGTGAGAAATTGAAGCACTTTATCGTGAAAAGTAAGGGAAAGAGACACAGTAAATAGAAATATCCTCAAATGAGTTGGAATCTTTGTAAGCCTGGTTTAGATGAGCTGAAGTAATGAGGAAGGTTGTACAGAAAATTTTCAGAGAAGAAAGTATGAGCTTTGACTTGGCTTTTACTTGAGCAAAATTAAATATGCAAACAAAGCAAGTGGGATGTGGGATTATCTGTAAAGCTTTGAAGTGGCAGTTGCAGTGTGTCCATTCTTATGATCCAACATATTCAAAACAATAAAGATAAAAGTAATGCTTTACATGGAACATCATCTGTGCCTTTAGCATATGCAAAGACTTTGCCTTGAAAAGTTTTGCACATTTCCATGGTGAATTAACCCCCCCCCTTTTTTTTTTTGTCAAATTGCCTTTCATTTGAGGAAACAGAGGCTCTTGAAAATGAAAGTACATCTGCACAGTACAGGCTCCCTTTCCCACTGCTTTCATCTCTTATTTTTCAGTTTCTAATTTGTGGCTGAAATCAGCATTTCAGTCCCTGGCTCAGTTTATGATTTTCTGATAAAAGAGAACTTTCAACAGCAAATAAACTGAATACTGGGGAACAAGCAGAAAAAAAAAATGAAAAGACAAGACACATTTAGGGCTGAGCTTCACTATTTACATCCATCAGAAATATCAGACCTTGCCAATTGCCCCAGTTATGAATATGTTAAATTGAAACTCAAAGCCTACACCTGAGCCATATTCATTCTGAACATAAAATACAGTAATAAAAAGCAAATGCAGTTTTCCTTTTTTTGAAAGTGTAAAGTTAAGTTGTTTTTGTGGATTTGCTCTACTTGGTGATAGAATTCCCTAGCAGGAGCAAAAATATAGCATGTACATTTATAATACATTGATTTGCCCTTAAAGAACACATTTATGTGAGTATAAACTATACAGTTATAGTTTTGTCCTTGAAGAATACATGCACTTCTAATCTGCATGATGCCAGGTCCCTGGGCATTTGCAGTCTTACATTGCCAAGTTCAAATTCTAGGTGCTTCAAGGAGCTCAAGTAGAAATCTGAAAACTAAAAAAGTGTTTTGTAATTGTGTTCCATCAGACAGACAATATAAACACAGGAGCTGGGCTGGTTTACATCAGAATGCATTTGGTTATTCACTACACAATGGACTGGATAATCCTTTAAATATTTATGAGTAAACCACAGAGGATTTACTCTTTCTTCCAGCATGTGGAGATTTTATAATGTGCACCATGTTACTTCAAACTAAACCCTAATGTTTTGCTTGCTACTTAATACTTCTAACAGCATGGCTCTGCATCACATATGCCTATTCTCTGGACAGTTACAGTATTTTGGGGTGTAATTCAGGATGAACTAGGCTATGACCACCTAATTCTCAAAGCCAATACATGCAGCATATATTGAAGAGGATGTAAGGTAGGAGGAACTGCTTTGCATTTCAACCTGAGGCAGCACCTGCTTAGCTCTGTGGATTAGTAGTTTTTAAATTAGTAGTTCACATTGAACAATAATCCTAGTGAAAGGTAAAGGAGACAAATAAATAAAACTGAAATAAAAATCAAGTTAGACTTTATTGGTTGGATTTTTATAGGTACAATGGCTTTAAGAATGCCAGCTGGCAACTTTGTGAGCCTTATGGTCTGCAAAGCTGCTCTGTTCCTGAAGTGGATCTTTCATTTCATTTCTGATATTATCACATGGACTATGCTCAAGTCAAATTTATTAGTAATATCTTTAAACTGAGAGCAATTTCAATGATTCCATCACTGACCTTACTATAATTCACCTTTATTCATCAAGTAGACTAGTTCACTCTCTTTGCAGAGCAAGGCATTTGCTCCCTTCCCACTTTTCTCTTACATGTCAAATTTAGGACTTTCTTTTTACATTTGTCAGTTGTTCTGAACTGAGGGCTAAGTCACTGAAGTTCCTGTTTTGATATTTCTCTCTTCTGCTCATCAATTATGTTGCTCTGAAGAGTGGACATAGGCAAAAATCATTAGCAACTCTAGGGGGATAGAATATAAGAAAATAAAGGTAGTAGAGAAAGTAATCTTACCCCTAAGGAGTTGCAGCTGGGTTAATTATTAAAGATTAGGAGCAGGCCTGACTTTAACAGGCCACACCTGTAGCCAATCAGAAGAGTGTTATAAAAGAGTGGATTGGTGGGTTGAGGGAACTGGAATCAGTTGGCTTCTGTGATAAGAAGGGTGAGTCAGTGCTTGGAAGAGCTGTCCTCGAGAAACATCAAGGAGGTAGGAAACCCTTGTAATAAGGAGACAACACTATGGAACCTTTGCAATATAATGACAGCAAGTACCAGCTTACTCAGCGGGAAGAGGAAAGCATTTGGTGTATAACTCCTGCAATGGTACCCTTAGTACTGATACCATGTATTTATGTTAGTGTTTCATTTCTGACAAGAGTTGGCTTTTACAAGACACATCTCAACCACACCAGCTTGTTCTGCTGGGGTTCGCATCAGGGAGACATCTCCATGTACGTGATCTGGATTCCTTGTGCATGAATCTGAACTGGAAGAGGAACTCCTGAAGGCCACATGAGGCATGAGAAACAGGCATTCAGCTGATGAATCAGACCAGAGGCAGTCTATAAATTAAAGGCAAACCAAACCAGAAGAACCTGGTATGTGTGGAGCTAGGGTATGAGGTTCTCAGGTATAACTGTTTGACTATACAGTTCTGTTCCTGTTGGTCTGCACCACTGACCAATTAGTGTAGGCACATCCCTGATCATCATTGTCATTAAGGCTGTCTAGCTCTACAAACTATCCTCTGCTCTCATATAATTATACCAAATTTGAGACATTCTGCCTAAAATTTTCCCTAGTATGATAATGCCTGAAGCTTAATTATCTCAGCTGTCAAAACTTTTCTGACAATGAGACTGAGATAAAATATTCCACTGTACCAGTTAGAAAAAACAAGGGGATCTTTGTTGTAGAACAGGAGCTTAAAGTCTGCAGGAATGATGAGATGAGGGAAAGTCCAGTATTTTTGCTCTCTTGACTACACAGAAATACAGTGGAATCCTGTTTCAGTAACTGCTCTTAAACAAGCCACATTCATTCTCTGATTATCCTTTGATCATTATTATTAGCTTGGAATAGCTATTAGGAAAAAAATCTCAATGGTCAAGTATTGTAACAGGGTGCCCAGAAAAGTGTTTGAAAAACACTTGTAGCTGTGGTGCTTCAGGAGACAGTTTAGTTCTGGCCTGGCAGTGCCAAGGCAATGGTTGACCTTGATGACCTTAGAGGCCTTTTCCAACCTTAATGATTCTATGACTCTGTGTTTATTCAGAGCAGGCTTCATCCCTTAGGGTTATCTTGCACTGACACCTGAGGTGCATTGCAAAGGCCCAGCAAATTGTTCTCTTAGAGCAGCTCCTCCAGGAGTGATCAAAAGGCATTGCCTCATGCTTTTGCTGGTGACAATGAGGAGGCAAGGTAAGCAAGGACTCGCAGAGAAGGCAGAAAAGTGAAAAATGTGTGAAGGTGCTTCTAACATCAGGGGTGCTCTTTAGAGAAGACATGTAAGCTGACTCTAAGCAGTACATGCACAAAGTATATGAAAGTACAGATGCTCTATATCTTGTACATATTTTGATCCATCCTTCAGAGTTAGTGTTAAGCACCTTTCCATATCAGTACCTGAACTGTTGTGCATGCCTAACCTAGCCTGACATTTCTAGGTTAAGTGTTAGCTCCAGTTAGTGTGTCTGAACTCAAGTGAAAGAGCATTACTAATTCAATACCAATTTTGAAATACTCCAATTCTCTTCACTGTTCTACTATGCATTTATGTAGGCAGTAATTGACACTGGGCTGTCTCATACCTGTTCATATTTAGGACTAATTGCTGTTTACTCTTTCTCAAGAAAAAAAAAAAGGATGCTAAGATTAAGAAGCATTGCTAGTTGCTGCTCTGGCGACATGTACTGTACAATCTAGGGCAAATTAGACTATCATTGTTTTCTTCCTTTGTGGTATCTTTGGTAATTTTTCTCTCATCTTTCTGATTTTGTAAAAAATGCTTAAGAACTTCAGAAGGTGATGAGCACTCCCAGACTGAACTCTTTGATATGAAAGTGTTGGCTGAGTGATTCTGTTTCTACATGTCCAGGTAAGCACAATGCTGGTGCTTAGCAAAAAGAAACGCATCATCTGCCAGTGAGTGAAATAATGAGACAGCCCTGGAGGAAGGGTGCTCCATACAGCACTGGCCAAGCTCCTTGTATGCACCACAGGATACTGTGAGCTATTTTTTCCCACTCTTAGTTATTTTTGTTTTTGCAGCGAGCAATTGCTTGGGCACTGTGTTTAGGTTTTCCTCAGTGATAAATTTCAGAAAATAAGTAGTCTGTTTAGGAGAGAGTGGCTCATGGCTTTCAGCACTCTGTTTCCCTGATGATGGGCTACTGTCGTGCAGGCACAAGACATGGTCAGTAGTAATCAGAGACTTACCAGCTCTTCTTCTGGATAACTTAGTGACAAATACCCCTCACAGTTTAGATACTGAAATGAATTTTTCTTGGCAGTTATAATCCTGAATAAATAAGAACACATTGCATTTGTCATTTCCTAATTGGCATTTTGATTTTCTCTGAGCATTCATTCACTCAAGTTTTAGTAGTGTCTTGTCTGTGAGTGATGATTTACAGTGAGACCTGTGGTATGAAGCAGACTGAGCAGTGATGCCTGTCACACAGGCATGTACTACTGCTTTTTAACTACCAGGCAAAGATTTAAATGAGCAAGCAGCCTTCAAAGAAGGCATCAATCTCAGTAAGCAGTAAAAAACCTGCTGTCATTAACACAGTTTCAGCTGAGCAGATATGCTCAAAGCAATGCTGAAGATTTGGAACTGGGCAAGTACAAAGCATCAAAGGAATGCACAGACACTGTAGAAATTCCTCATGGCTTTTTGTTAGGAAGTACATCACAAAGAGAGAGGACAACCGTATTCAGCTAAGGAGAATTTTCTGGTTCTTTTCCACCATTAATATCTATGATTGTGCTCTCACAGCCTGGGACTGTTAAATGGGAGAGAATATTTACAAGGCCCAACTACTAGCCGTAAGTAATTACAAATTGTTTTCTCTCACACTCATTTACAAATCTTATGTGAACAGACTGTCATATTTTGCTTTTATTGCAGAAAGTTGTTCAGGAAATCTTCCACATAAGTAAATTTTAGACACAACTTTTTGACTGTACAAATTATAATTATTAGCTGGAAATGGGTTATTCTGCCCTGTGCTTTAAGCCCAGTTCTCAAGTTATATGAAAAATGACTGTAATAGAGAAGAGGACAATTAAGATGAAATGCCAAAAGCCTTGATTCTCTCAGGAAGTCAAGAGGAAAATTTCTTGTGGGAATAAAGATGTGTCAGAACTTCAGATTTCCTGTTGATGAGGTAGGATTTCTTTTCATTGACATGTTTTTCTTTCATAAATAATTTCTGGATCTGGCTACAATATCATCTCCATGAGCGTTGTCACACTTGCTTTGAAAACTTCAGGTTTGCCCTTCTTGTTAGCAAGCCTTGGTGAGTCCTAGCCCAGAAGTGAGGTGCAGTGTCCATGCCTTCTCATGGGTGCCCCACAATACCTGGCTTGCCAGCTTGCCTGTGTTGGAGGCCCAAATAGAGGAGACTAAATTCAGCACAGTGTGATATTGACATGGTTGTATAAAGGGCTAAAAGAGATGGTTGGTGAGCACTATGGCATCAGCACCATTCTAGTTGTCTTCTTGTCCTTCTGAGCTCTCAGACTCCTTATCCCACCCTGCTACCACCTACTGCTCAAAATGGGACAGGTATGGAAAAATGTTTTTCTCTGTGCTCAGGGTCAGGGGACTTGATGGGCTGCCCGGGTTAACATTCAAGGGAAAAAAGAACATTTATGGCAACAGCAGAAAAGAAAGACTAGAAAAGAAGAGAGTTGTCTTGCAATTGCATGTAGGGACTCTACTTTGACCAGATATGAAGTACTAAAAGATGAGTTGTCCAATTTTTATTTATAATTTTTTTGTAGTCTGAAATGCCCCATGTGTTGGTTTGCAGGAATGAGAGTGAACACCATGGTGTCCTGTTGTCTCTGCATGGAGCCCACCCTACCAGGCCCAGCCATGCAGCTCTCCTCATCCTGCTCCCATTTTTTTGCACCTTCCTCTTCTATATTAGCTCTGGAGTTAATAACAACAACCACCCTGCCCTATTTTCTTGTTGCCTTTCTGCAAAGAGCTCTCTGGTGCCTTTTTTGAAAGGCACCTCCAAAGAAACAACAAATTTCAGAAATGCACAAGGAATTATTTGCTTTGCTTAGACCCTTTTTACCACCATCAACCAATCCATCAGTAGGTCAGGGAGACACATAGGCAGTAATTAGCACCTACAGCCTAGGAGGAATTCCTTAGTTCTTTCCTCCTGTTATCATACACCATGTACAGATTTTGCTTTTAGCTTCCTAATACACTTCATGCATTTCACAAAATGACATATGTGTCAAAACTCTGCTCAAGCTCCCAGAATTCTAGAAAGCCTTTGGAATAGGTGTTTATTAATTATCTAAGAAAAAGCAATGAATGGACGTTGACTTATTATCTTCTTTGTATCTTTTTCCAATGAGAAAGTAGTCTGTGGGGTTAATTTACAGCAGATATAGCTGCTGGGGAAAACAGGTAAATAAACAACCGACCTTGACATATGGCCATGGAAACAAAAATCTGGTCTCAGTTTATCCTTTTCTAGTCTGCAATGTTTATAAGTATGGTTCAGCACTGCATATGTTTGTTGGAAAAAAAATTACTACTGCTAGCAATGTTTCCTTTGGTAATTTAATATTTGTTTATTTAGCATATAATATTTGTTTAATAAGACATTACTGAATAAGTGAAAAATGTTCTGTGGTATTTCAAAGAGATCACTGGGTCTTGCTTTTGCACTGAGGCAAGATCAAGTAATGTTTGCCGTCTTTTATAGTTGTTCATGCAATCTGTTTGCAAAGTCTGGCTATGCCAGCATTTCCAGTCTTCCTAGTTAAATATTCTTATAAAGTTTTCCAACCTAAATGTCTTTTATTAAAATTGAAGAACATTTTCCTCCTGCTTTTTTTCATTCAATGGATCACAGAAATTTTTTTTCTATTTCTCTCTATTTTTTTCCCACATATTTAAAACTACTATCATATGTAAAATAGCCTTTCTTCTCCAGATTAGCTGGACTTTCAGTCACAATTGCCAAGCCTGTGATCATTGCCATTGTGCTCTAGGTCCTCTTCTGTGTTTCCTGAGATGTGGTGCCCAGCAGAAAATACGGTAACTATGTCAGTCTTCAACTACTGATGTCATATTTGTGTTGAATTCCCAAAATGCATTATTTAAAAATTTCACCCACCAAATGGTAGGTTGAGTTCAGCCTCATTTATATCATAGATAAAGTGACCTTCCTTCTTCATGGGTTGCTTCTGCTCTTATGGTATGACTGCAGGGTGTCCCTGAGTCAGGGCCTCTTCTGTCTTGACAGTCTAATCTTCGGTCACATCTGTCTGCTGGCACCTGTTGGACTTTAGCCCAGGTACCTACAAAGGTTGTACAAACAGATATCAGACCAAAGGTTGTAGCTGGCAAGAACAAAGTTCCTTCTTCATATCTAGTAGCTGATTTGATAACAGATGTTATCTTGTTATCCTGTGTATATTATTTTACTACTGAGGTAATTGCTAAGAGTCACTTTGTCCATTTAGAGACTCCTTAATATAAAAGACGTATTGTGCAGCAATCCTAGGAAATGCCATTTCTCCCTATTATACATAGGAGGAAAAATGATTTTTCAATTACTTTTGCTGTAAATGAAACATGCAGAAGGTATAGATTCTCTTTTAAGGAGGTCAGTGTGGGAATAGAAACAGTTGTGAGCCAGTAAGAGATATGTAAATACTATCACCTTAGTCATCCCTTAGTAAATACTAGTGTGAAATGTTATGCACTGTCTAATGTAGCCTGAAATTACCCTGTGGATTAGAAGCAGGAATATTCCCTCTTCAGGCAGACCATGTGTCGTGGTTTAGGGCAAATTTAGGAGGAAACCTTTGAATGGGGTCCCTCTAGAAAGCAAATTCAAGCGACCCCTCCCCCAACCGGTTCAGGAAAAATATTTCCTTGGAAATAAGTAGAAAAAACCTGTTTATTTAAAGAGCAAAGTATTCACAAGCATAAAAGATTAATATTAAACAAGAAAACCTCTTGCTGTGCAGTGTGGCTCAGCTCACTCAGTCTCTCATCAGTCCCTCCAGCCCTGGAAATGCTACGTCCTAGGCCCTGGTAGGCCATAGGTGTGAGCTCCTGGTGTTCTTCTGGGTTTTTAGTCCAGAGGAGTTTGAACAGTTCCAAGAAGAAAAACCATAGTCTGAGGAACTTCACTGCCTCAGCTAGCTAAAAAAAAACTAACTTAAAAAACAAAAAAGCTTTTTTGTTAAAAAAAAGTTAAAAGCTCCCTCCCACTGTCTATCCATGCTGCAGACAACACAGTATAGGAGACAGAATGTGGAGGAATGAGTGTAGTTTCTGAAAACAATCTCTACATTTCTTTTTCCCTCCCCTTCACTCTTGGAATCAATCTTGAAGGTGCAGAATATCCAGGCATAAACAGAACAGACAGCTGGGGATACAGGCATCGTAAGGTCACCCTAAGACACCATGGTTTGCCTCCTACCTCACGCCCTCGCTCTGTGAGGCCGTGCTTTTCTGGTTGAGCAGCACCTGAGTGCAGAGGGAGCCCAGTAACATCCCTGAAGGAGCTGTACAGCAAAAAAATCACCAGATGTGCACAGAGACAATGAGGTCTGTCCCATGGACGTCTCTTATGGGCTTTTCTTCCCTTGTGAGGTACTGCCAGGGTCATCCCTTCCCAGTGCTGCGTTGTGCAGCCAGAATTGTGTTAATAAGTGCCTTAGTCCTATGACCTCTCTCTGCTGTTGACATAACTTATCAACACAGTATGTCACCATGCTCACGGTGTTAGTCACAGATCAGTGTCCTCCCTGGCTCACTGCTGAGCCACAGGTAGTTGCAAGAAAGGTAGACACTAAAAGAAAAGCCAAATAATAGTAGGGTTAAAAGTGAACAAAGGCAAGGATGTGAGTCAGAGGCATAGGACTCACAGATGTTTCAGGCAAGCTGTCACTCTGATTTGAAGTAATTGAGGTTCCCTTTGAAGACAAGTGCTTGAGAGAAATATGGAATGAAATAAAAAGCTCTGAGCAGCTTCCAGGCTGCTGAAAACTTGCAGCAGGCTCCAGTAGCCTTGCAAAGCAGCAACAGAGAGAGCTGTGAGCAAGTTAGGGAAACCAACTCAAGCTGGCTGTTTCTGATATGAGAGCCAAGCATATTGTCAGGGCTGCAGCACAAAGCTGTGCTGATCTCACTGCCTGGAGGACTGGTCATGTTCCTAAGGGGGCTCTTTGAGCCAGGGAGCACTCGCCTTCCCTTGGTTGCCTTCAGTCCTGTGTCCCATTGATGAAGCTGTTACTGAAAGGGAGATGAAAGCGTGGGCAGAGCTGGCAGGGCCTTTAATTCTCCATATTAGGAGGAGGCATTGCAGTGGCACTAAGTGTGTATTGTGGCAGGCAATTAAAATCAGCTTGATTCAGAAAATGTGAGAAAGCTGCCCAACCTCTGCTTTTGCAATCAAGCCTGTTCACCATTATAACACGTGCTAATGAGTGCTTCACAGGATTGAGCATGGAACACCTTGTATAATTTAATAGGCATCATAAAAACATCTAATTGAGCACCTACATGCTTCAAATGAGCCTGTGGACCACTGTCTGAGGCAGACCTGCAGGTGGAAGTGAGGCCGGGAAGTGATCCCAGTTTGAACTTGTCTCATTATATTGGTACTATCTGGAAGTGTGATTCACATGCATGCAGGCACTTTTTTTACATTTATGGTCTTTTCTGCCTTATTACCTTTTCATAAAATGCTTTTACAAGCAGAAAAAGTGAGAGGGACATTGCACTTTGCCGACCTATGTCTCAGCTTGTTATGTTCAAATTACTCACCGGATTATACAACCTGCATATATTGCGAGCTGATATATGTCTCCAGGAAAGAAGAAGCAATGTAAATAAATGAAGAGTTTCATAAGAAACTAATTTTGTTGCAATGTGACATTATTAACTATTGTCCTCCCCAGAAAAGCAAATTTCTGCAGGAATATTTTTGCAGGTATTATAAAGTGCCACCCTTTCTCATGGGTTGTTTCAATGGTTAATCCAGTCAGATTCATGGACCAACTGAATTCTGCTCCCAAAATGTTCAAAGAAAAAAATTCATATTAACCTAAATGGTTTTTATAAATAAGAACATATGCTCTCCAAAATTCTAGTATTTCCTTCTGTCTGGGTTTTGGTTTTGTGGTTGAATTATACAGATATGAGTTCTTAGAAGAGCAATGCATAAAAATATTATTATAATAATAAAATATAGGTACATAAATATTATATATAGTGTATATATATTCATAAACATATACATTTGTACAATTACTTCAGAATTCTAGGCTTATGGAAAGATTTTTAAAAGTGGGAAGACCATTTTCTTAAAATCATTTCAAACTCTGCTTTGCTACAACGGCAATTAAGCACAATAAATATTTGTGTTGCTACAGGGCGTAATGTGGCTCTGTTGGCCAACTTATCCTCCATTTTCTGGCTAAAATACCAAGAATTTTAGAATTATTATGACCTGTAGTTTGCTTGTTGAGTAGAATGAAATGGAGAAAAACCTTTAAATTTTTAAAATACTTAATGCAATCTTATTTTCAAAATAATCTTTACACATCTTAGTTGATTAATATGATATTTAAATGATAAATAGTTTAAAGGTTATTAATTTTCTTAAGCTTAATTTTGGATGAGAACTTTTTCAAAGGTCAGTTTGGTAAATTGCTTTCAAGGAAAAAAAATATATGCTGAAAATGCAATCTTCTATTTGATCTAAATTAGCAGACTTTTCTGTGCCTATTTCTGTTCAAGTAATCACCAGATGTATTTAAAAAGACGTGACCAAATAATCACCACGTGTATTTAAAAATATATTGATACAATATGTTTTCCGTATTGTGTCGATGCACTGTATAGCAGGACCAGAGAGCAGCGTCTGCTGCTAAACTTGCAAATTTCGTAAATTTGTGATATACACGCTTCAAACAAAAATGTTCTTTGCTTTGGTCAGTTTGATGAAAAACACCCATTAATTTCACAAAATAAAATTTTAAAAAAGGGTAAATTTTGAGGCCCAGCCTCTGACCTTAACCTCAAGAGGTGTTTAACAGTGCATTCCAAATGGGTTTGAATGGCATCCTGGTTCAGCTGTACACCTGCCCCTGCGTCCCAGGGCTGGCACAAAGCTTGACCTGCCTGCTTGGCATCTCCTCCCACTAGCCCTCCCCATCCACTGACTCGCTGTCACATGTGTGACTGTGCTCTCTTTCCATTCCAGCCATCCTTTCCCAAGGGCAGCCACCCTTCCCTGATCAGTGCAGCTCCCTTCAGAAGGTAAAGGACTGTAAGCATGAAGTTGTCAAGACAGAAAGCAGGCAAGAACTAAAAGTTTCTTGTTGCACAAATCCCTAAGAGAAACTCAGTGTAGGCCAGTCCAGGCAACACCTTGTGGAGAAATTTAAGAGGTTACTGCCCAAACCAAACTGACAGAGAAGTTGTCTGCAGGAAGTTTTTGTGAAGAGACTGACTAAAACACCCCTGAATCACAGGGATAAAGATACCCCTAAGTGTTGAGCATCTCTGCATCCTCAAAAACACTGCTCTTGTTTTCATAAAGCATCTTTTCTGTCAGATCATTCAAGTTTGTCTAACAAGACTTCTTTTTCCAATTTGAATATCTTTGTTGGAGTTACAGCAATCAAAGGAAGTATCAAATTCAACATGTGATAGCCTTGAAAATCTTCCAGAGTATGATTTAGAAAAACCTTTGAAGTGACCCTTGCTTCTGGCTTTTTAAGGGGTAGATCTCTGATCAGCTAATTAACTTGCCTCAAGAGTCAGTATCACTAACAAAATCTCCAGAAGGAGTCTGGGATGAAAATTAAATACCTGCTCTTTTCATCAGCAATCCACACTTATTTCTTCAAGATATCAAGCAGTTTGTTTTCATGTATTTATTCAATTATTATTATATTATATTAAATACTATTATATTAAATATTATTATATTATATTAAATATTATTATATTTAAATATGTTACCTGTATTTCAGAGCATACCCAAATTTTGCCATTAAAATGAAATTCTCTATAAGCTCAATATTAATCAGACTTTTTTTTACTTGGGCAGCTTTTCTAACTGGACCCACTGTGCCTAGTTGATATTTTCTTTGATATGAAAAAGAAACAACAATAAAGACCTAGGGCACTACCTGAAAATGTCCCCTAAGTTACTTTAATAAATCCAAGGCACTGCTCTATGACCTAACATTTGGCCAAAGCCATCTGACATTTGGTTCTGGTCATGGCTATAAATTGTGGCAAATCTCTCACCTTTAGGAAAGAAAAGTGCTTGGGGAAACCACAGAACCCAGTGTCTTTCTGTCCTTGAGAAAGAGTCATCAGAGGAAACTGGGACTGTCAGGAAATTCTAGGCAACCCTCATTGCTCTTCATGACCTCACTGATTTTCACACTGGAAATGGTGAATCTAAGCAATTTTTCACTGTGTCCTGCCCTGAGTAGAGGCTGGGTTGGCTCTGACCTCCTGTCCTCTTTCTGTCACTGCTCTTACAAGAGAAGGTAAAAATTAACAGTCAATTTAAATGACAGATGCAAAAAAAAATCCCCCAGTTCTTTTGTTCAACATCGATACAGGGCAAATCCATTTTTAAATTATGGTTATAATATTTCCCATTTTGAATGTATGGGTAAAAATCTGATTCTCACTCCTTCTCACCATCACAAATATTTTGAGATTCTGTCATGTCTTAAAAGTATTTTTACTTACGTGTGTATAAAATATTCTGATATTCTCTCCAAATTAACACACTGGAGCCAGGAAAAGATGCTGCAGCTGCAAGAATTGCAAAACATGGGCTTGCTCAGAATATACTGAAGTGCAGAAAGCCTGAAGAAATTCTATCAACTCTATCATAATATATTTGGACAAAAGTCTAATTTTTCTTTCTTCAATGTTTTTCATCCTGAAATACTTTTTTTATGTGTCAGCACTACATCTAAACAATGCATTATCACCAGCAGCTCAAAATGAAAATTAAACTAAAGTGGGTTTATTTGCCAAATTTAAATATGTGTTAAGTTTGGCTTTTTCTTATTAAGTAGCTTTATTTTAAAGGTGTCAAGGAGAAATTCTTGTTGGTATGCCAAATGAAGATATATTAAGTCATAAATATAGGCATAGAGACATAAATTTAGGAGTTAAGTGTTATATTCCCATTTTTTGAGTCTTGGTTGGACTTTTCTCCTGAATTTCATCTTTTTGCATATAAAAAGTCTATTTCTTACCTGCATATATTTCTTTATTTTCCTCAAATAGTCTCTCTGCTGGCAGTTTCCAATACTGAGATGGAAGATTCTAGATGTGGTTTTGTCAGTGCTCTGTAGAACATGGCTCTTGGTGTCCTTGCCTACACTGTTTGTGGGTATCCAGCACAAAATCATCCTAGCTTTCTTTGTTTCCCAGCACAGATTCACAACCAGTTTACAACCTGTATATGCCTTTAGTCTCTCCTAGGGTTAATACTTTCCAACTATTTCCATCAGAAAAAGCTATGGTTTAGATTGCTATTTTGAGAATGTGCTGGGCTGCTTTTTTTTGAAGCTCAGGCTCCTAATCCTGCTCATATTGCCACCTTGCTATTCTCTTTTCTCTGCTTTTAGCTTTTCCTAGTTTAGCATAATGTGGATAATTTGGGAAACTATGTATCTCTTTTTCTATACCACCACCAAATCTGGTCTTTCCTCTGAAAAAACATTGCTGAGTGAGCTGGATGGTTGCTAATCTGGAGAGTCCACTCAGCCTTACTCCCAATTTACTGCCTGGTTTTGGACCAACAGAGTAAAACTAAAGTTACGACTTCACTTCAGAACAATAAATCTCTTTTTATAAAAAGGCCTAGGGTTTGGAGGTTGAGTAATTGAATTTCTCAGCATGCAAAAATACTTTTTTTAACCTTCTAGAGTTTAGTGGGGTAAAGCAAGGTCAGTTTACTCATGGTGTGACTAATTTATGGAATTGTGTCATACAAATGGATTCATTCTGCTGCTAGTTGGGAAGAGTGAATTAAATAATTAGCTAATGCACATATACATTTATTTTAATAATACATTTGTTACATGCATTCACCTTGCAGTATGTATTTTAATTCACAATATCAGACACATTTTGAATAGAAGTTTTTCATTTAGACAGTATATATTAATAATATTGTGGTGCACAGAGAGCTACAAATAATCTTATAGGCAGTGGTAATATGTTGTTCAAATATTAATGAAAACATATTAATTTAATTCCTAACCTTGCTCAGTTAATCTTAAATAGCATAATACTACCAGTCTCCCAAGGATAAAGCCTGCAGAGATACTGCCAATAAATGGAGACAAGTATATGCCATTTGTTTAACTGCATAAATGAAAGTTCCCTCTGGACCAGAGAGAATAAAGGTCTAATTTTCTGCCACTAAAAGTGATTTTCTCTTCAGAGAGAGCTGAAAGATCTACTGTTTTTTATTCATTGCTGCTACTGCCAGACTTTGTTAATATCTGTTTTCTGAGAAGTGCCAGCTAAGAGTCAAAGGCTTAGGCTGTGTTAGAGAGGCTATGAGAAATATTGCTTTGTTAGAAAGGCTATGAGGAACATTGCTTGAGGAATTAACATACATTTTTAATGAGAGTGCACTCTTGTATACGTCCTGTGACAGATTACTCATTCCAGTCTTAGGAAGCACTCTTTGCCCTTCTAGATACTGCCCTCCACTTTTATTCCTATAAATAGTTGTAAGAAGAGGTCCAAGATGACTAAAAAAAGAGGATGATTTGTTGTTCTGATAAAACACAAAGAAAAAATAAAGCTGTAACCATAACACAGTTTTAGATAACAGTGGAGAAGAACAGAGGAATTTAGAACAGTTATAAGGGGAGAAGTAAGAAGATTAGTTTGTGTGCAAGAATACTGATATGAACATAAAAGGAAGGAAAGGGAAGCTAATCAAAACCAACTTTAATATTTTATATCAAAGTAACTGAGATAATACAGTAGTTGAAAAAAAGGAATATGAAAGTACTTTCTGTGGAAGAGGTGCAGAAGTTGTGCTTTTGGAAGTGTCAGCATTCCTGAAAACGAGGAGGGGGACAGAGAGAGAGACATAAAGTGACATGGTCAGGGAGTCACACCATGGATGAAGAGATGTGTTTGAGAACTGTGACTGTGGACAGCATATAAGGGACTATAGAGGCTGATGGGGATTAAAAATGAAAGGAGAAAATGTGGGGACAAGGAGAGACCATGAGAACACCAAGTGGAGAAACAAGGACTTAACAGTATGGGTAACACTGAGACCCTGAATTTGGCACAAAGATGCAGCTGACATCATGATCACATGATTTGAGATGTAAGTTATAGAGGATGGAGCAGAGAGGATGGAATTAACACATACTTTTAGAGAAAGGAAAATAGTTAATTTGTGAGAAGAAAAGGAGCTAATGTGGGACAAAAAAAAGAACACATGCCCCGTCTCTGTCTTTCAGCCTCAATGGAATCATCCATTTTATCAGCAAGCTATAGAGAAAAGAAGTAGGATTGCAGCAGTAGGATGTGCAGAGTCTCTTTGACAAGGACAGGGCTGAAAAGTGGTACAAGGCAGTAGCCTGTGATGTTTAGAACTCCCACTAAGAAGAGGAAGAGAAATGCTCATTTTATTGTAGCCAGCAGTGTCTATGCTGTTTCTCTTGACAGCCCCTCTTTAATTTTCTTGAATTTTAGTTGAGTAACAAATTGAATGTTTTTGGTTCTCCACAATGTATGTGGGAAGAGTCATGACAGCTTTTATCTTCTACTTCTTTGCCCTGAGATATCTTGGCTCAGGACTGCATTTGGGTCTAAAGACTATTTTCAGAGTAAGGAGGTCTCTTAGCTCTGAAGAATAATGTTTTCTGTCCTCTTTAGCAGTACATCACTGTGGCAACTTTTATTCAGACATTTAGACAGAAAATGCATCCCAGAGCTCCCTCAAGAGTTAAGTAATCCAGGACTGCAGAGAAAGAAACAAAGAAGATGTGCTTTTTTATAATCTCTGGGGATGTGCTAGGCATGCTCAAACTCAGGCTTTATTGAAATAATTCTTATTAATCTGACTGTGAAACAGTCAGAAGAAAAGTCAGAACAATCCCATCTCACACAATGGAAGGTGTGAGATGGGATTGAGGAGCTGAAGACTCAGTCCTAGAAATCTTTGCTCATGTAAATAGTCCTTTATTATGTTCATAGATTTGAATTATGTGGTTCTAGCTGCCAGAGAAATGTTCATGACATTTAAAAACAAAATGAGGATTATAAACAAAAAGTTTAAAATTTTTTCTGGGCAACTAAATTTGCTGGTATATAGAGGGAAATTAGACCAGCTGGTAGACCTGAAGCTGATTCATAATGAGTGCTGTTATTTTTTTATCCTTAACATGCTTTCATTTTTATGTGAATTTTTGAATGGAAAGCCCACAATGAATGAATTCCTTAGGAATATCAAGAGCATACTGGATGCAAAACTACTGAATACAGAGTTATAATAGCCTCATTAGAAATGGTCAGTTAGAATTCAGGAATATTTCATTTAACCAGGCTCAATGTTAATAGCAGTCTACATCCAGTGATAAAAATTATTAGCAATTTCAGAAGCCCTTGATAAAAACTGACAGGCTAAACTCTTGCTAAAAGCCTTAGATTTCAATCCAGAGGTAGGCATAGGACAGCTGCAAAATTAGTTAAATCACCATAAAAAGAGAATGAGGATGCAGAAAAATTGAAATCACTTCGTCTTTTCAACAGGTCATTTTGAATCCCTTTCTTTTCTCTCATTATTTTGATAGTGGCTATGAAAAAAACTGGCCCATTTTTATTACATACATATTTAAAGGATGTGATTTTGAAAGATCAGTCTGTACTTTTGTCTGTGTGGTTTCATGCACATGTTTAATTGTGGAAATTTTTTTCCTATTTGAAAAGTGATGTGCTCAGAATCCAAACAAGATTGATTTTCTTTTCAACACAGGGTTTACTTATCCAATTCAAATGTGGTCTGTCAATACAAATGTATTTTAGCACAACAAAAGCAAAAAGCAGAGACATGGAGAATCACATAAATGCATATATTAGGAGAGCCAGCAGCTGACAGAAAAATCTTCTAAAACTAATTACGTGTGAGTGTTACTTTTATTCCACTCTAGGTATATTCTAATCATGCTAGATAGTGACTTGAGAAGAAATATGTTCATAAAGTAGACTTGAAGGAAAACAGGTCTGGAACAGGTGCCTGCAAATTGCAAAGCCATCATCACATTGAGAGCCATGACTGTAGTAAATCCAAGTGTTAATTCTGTTTAAACAAGAATTAAATGATATTGTGAGGGAGTGAAGGATGTTGAAGCCCACTGCTAGCAGATGAAGCAAGTGTTGCAAGTACTAATTGTTTCTGTTCAGCCCTTCTCCTTTCATATATCAAGATAATTATGCTCTAAGTTGTTTCATCAGAAAAAAGGGGAATGGGTAAAGTTTGAATGAACACTTAAAAATACTCAATGCACTCCCTAGCAGCCCATACTTTCTGCTTACCATATTAATGGATGTAACATGCTATACCTTTGACTGATTTCAGGAAACTTTATCTTAGCTTTCCAGTGTGGAAGGGTACTAGAACCTCCCTGTCACATGTGTTAGACATCTGCAAAGTAAACACAGGAAATTACAGGGTAAGCTGGTGATGGCTTGTGGCACTTCAGTAATGCACACTGGAAATACAGCTCTTCTAATGTTCCCCTACACCTGGTCAGACCTTTACTCTCCAGAGGTCTCCCAGATGAATTGCAGTGTGTTCCTGCTTTCACCACTGCTAATGCTTTGATTTCAAAGTAATCAATCATTTAATTACTAATAAGAATTAAAAGTCAGGAATGACAGTTTTGTGCAGCATAGTTCACTCACACAAGCCAAGAGCACATGGCAGCAACCATACGTGTGTGTAGTGCATTAAGCATCAAGGCTTAATGAAACCCTAGGGAAATATTTTTCCTTTAAATCTGTGATTAAAAATACTGGGCTGAATTTAACAAAATAAGAATGGATATTGTGCAAGGGTTTCATTTTATTATTTTTTTTAATTATGTGGCAGAAATGAATCTTTTTATATGATATTTAGGCACTATGGCTAATGACAAAAATTTGTCTTTTCAGAAATCAGGTGCTTTTGAGCATACAGGAAACTCCAAATCAAGATGTATATATCTATCAAAAATGGCATTTTTAAAACAAAATCCTTGTGTATTCTCCGTGTTTTATATTTCTCATATAATGCTCTCACTATCTCATTTTTTAGTTAATTATGAGAAGAACATTTTATGTTATAAAATGTCAGTCTCTCATTACATGCTGGTGTCCATCTTCTCTCTCATGAAAAATACATAGCTCTATGACTCTTTGTCCATTCATTCATTTATGGTGCAGGGAAGCTCCTACTCCCCAGGCCATAACAGTTCCCTCTTTGATTCTCCACTGAGTGTGCTTCTGGAGCACCACAGCGAGGTTTTCCTGATGTTTTGTTTTGTTTTGTTTTGTTTTAGCAATGAACCTGAAGGAGAGAAGTTAAAGGGAAGGGAAGAGACATTCTGTTGGTCTCCTTTAACATTTCCTTTTTTCATTTTTCTTTGGCCAGCTTTCACTGCAAAAGTCTATGCAGTGATTCCTCCCCTTTTTTCCAAGAACTCTGGTTGTTCAAGAATAGAATACTCTGAACCCTTATGGTCTACTCTGGTTTTTTTTTGTGCTTGAGTTTCTGACACTTATTTCTAAATGTTCTTATGATACAATTCTGTCTCAAAACATTTTCCCAGACAGTTTTCATTTCTCTCCTGGATACTTCCCAGATTTTTGCTTGACTTTATAAAGAAGGGCCAGCATCCCATTAAAATATACTGCATATCTATCAGAAGGGACTGAATATTGCCTCTGGCTACCAGGGTATCAAAGAAACATCTATCTGTTATTTTTTGGGATCAGTCCAGGTTGCTGGCTTTCTAAACCACTGCAAGTAACTCAGTAAGTGAGATAGTTAATGGAAATAGCAATTATCCTTTACTATGGTTTTCAGGAGTATATGGCAAACCAATTCCTACTCTAAAGCATCAATTCTGCATTAATATGAGGGGTTTTTTGGTGTACCAGACAATATATTTGATTCCCTTCGCAAAGATAGTGTCTTTGCTACCAAGAGAACTGCACATACTACTACAACTCAGGAAAAAAACCCAAAAAGCTGTGTCAAAAGGAGAATATGGTTTAATTCTCACTCCACACATACATTGATGTATTTCTAGTGCTGTTAACTGAGCGACCTTTGATTTGTGCTAAGGAGGATTAAAGCAAAGCCCTACATATATCAAATGCTGGCTTTATGTGTATTTTTATTATTTATACAGAAATAAAAACCCAAAGAATTCAATTACTGTCATGGTTTCATCTGAGTTAGAGACAATTTTCTCCGTAGTAGTCAGTACAGTGCTGTGTTTTGGATGAGTATGAGAACAGTGTTGGTAACTCATTATTCTTTTAATTGCTTATTGCTAAGCAGTGTTTACCCTAAGTCAAGGGCTTTTCAGGTTCCCATCCTCTGCCACTGAGCAGGTGCACAAGAATCTGGGAGGGATCACAGCTGGGACAGCTGACCTGAACTGGCGAAAGGGATATTCCTTACCTTAGAACATCACACTCAGCATATAAACCAGGGGAGTTGGCCAGGAGCCACCAATCCCTGATCAGGGATGGGCTGGGTGTCAGTCAGCAGGTGGTGAGCAACTGTGTTGGGCTTCACTTCTTTCTCTTGAGTTTTATTGCCCTCTCTCTCCTTTTTATTACTATTATTAACTTTATTACTCTCATTAGTATTGTTAATATTACATTAGTGATACTAGTAAATCATTACTGTTATTAATTTTATTGCTGTCATTTGTATTATTAGTAGTATTATATTTTTCTTCAGTTATTAACATGTTCTTATCTCAGCCAATGAGGTTTACTCTTTTTGTTTCCCTTTCTCCTCCCCACCAGGGAAGAGGAAGGAGTGAGCAAGCATCTGCATGGTCCTTAGTTGCTGGCAAACCATGTTAATTACTTAGATATAAAGCTTGTTTTGGTTAAATTAGGGGTGCACATAACTAGTAAACCAATGTAATTTTTTTTCTTTGTAGGCAGATATTAATTTCCTTTCCTAAAACCATGTTTGCCTTATTTTCTGTAAATCTGAAGTATAGATAACATATATTTTAGTATGCATACATGAAACTGATATTATGTCAATTGAAAGTAAAAAATGCAAGTGACTTATTTCACAGTCTATCTGTTTAAAAATCTCATCTGGGCTATGCTGCTGAAATCTGATTTTATTGAGAACTCTTATCACCATCAATACAGCCTCTTTTGTTATATTTGTTGTGGGCAAAAGTGTAATAGATAT
This sequence comes from Molothrus aeneus, assembly GCF_037042795.1. Classification (NCBI taxonomy): domain Eukaryota; kingdom Metazoa; phylum Chordata; class Aves; order Passeriformes; family Icteridae; genus Molothrus; species Molothrus aeneus. The sequence continues at coordinate 116,863,393 of NC_089646.1, forward strand.
ATTTACTAGTTCTAAGACTATCCATAGATTTACAGGCTTGTAAAGAATAAATCTGATTTTTTATGGAACTTGTGAAATTTGGAGCTTTCTTTCATTTGCTGTTAACAACAGAAAAATATGTAAATGAGTGAAAGAATAAAGCAGGGTCGATTTGCAAAGACGAGATATAAAGAAGCTGATATAAAAGATCTTTTATCTAGTGTAATGCAGCGCTTCTGAAACAAATTGAGCCTTTTAGTCACCATATGGCACTTTTAGAGCTCTATTATTGTCCTTATATCCTAGACCTGTGCTCTAACCAACCAAATTTCTCCTCACACAGTGACTTATTTATTTCGTTATGTGCCATTCACATTTTGCATTTGACCGCTGGTTCTGATTGGAAGGAAGAAAATGAACCTTCCCATAAGAACAAATGGGGATGTTAGTGTAGACAAGAGCTGTAAAACTAAGCAGCTGTCTCCTGCTTTTCTTTATTGACCAAAAAAAACCCCAAGGAATCCAAACTGCTTTTATCCTGTAGGTAAAACTAGGAGCAAAGTGTGCTCCCTTACAGACAGGTACAATATCCATTCTAAGCATACATCACACAAGAGATTAAATTGTTATAGTTGAGTCATCATCCCTGGAGACATCTTCTTCAACATGTGTAGATGTGGCACTCAGAGACATGGCTTAGTGGTGAACTTGGCCATGCTGGTTTAATGGTTGGACACCTAATGAAAAGGAAATAGCACATCAGTCTCTAATAAATGTTCAGGGACCATTTCCTTTCAACAGCAATAGCAACCATAATGATTTTAGGGGTCTTTCCCAACCTAAGCAACATTATGATTCTAGAGGTCTGAGCATAAATCTACTGGATTAAAAATAGTCACTGTAAGTATCATGACATAATATGATATGTAAGTATCATAACATGTAAGTATGTTATAAAACATATATTTGTTTTATAGTTAAGTTAAGTTAACTCTCCTGAGTTAAGGAGAGAAGAAAAATAGAGCCTTACCTGGGGAACTCCAAAATAAATGTGACTGTTCCTTTCTACCTGAAAATAGACTCTCAATCAGATCTACAAGAGATGACTTATGAAGTCAATTTCATTTTCTGAATAACTGTTGGAAAATTAACACAATCATTTATTTCCATGGAAAGTTTCACACTCATTCAAAGTCGTGATGAAAGAGCATCAGACAAAAATGTGATTTTAATCCATATTTTAGTAGAGAAAAATAGAGAGAGAGGAAAGCATGAAGGTTGAAGAATGTTTGAGGTTATAAATCCTTCATTTGAAAGGAAAGCTCTGATAAATTAGAAGAGATAATGTACCCTTTACATAAGGACTTCCAGCATCTCTGTGTGCTTTCTAAAAGTTATCAATTCAAAGTAAAGATATTTAGGTTAATATTGCAGGTTAACCTGTCAACAGAGTAATAATGGATATAAAAAGAAGTAGAGGAGAAAATGATGCTATTTTTTTGATTGATAAATCTGCTATGGATTTGACAAAAAAAAAAATTAGTCAAGCATCAAAGTCCATCCAAATCTTCAATTCAGTTAATGTTTCCATAAAGAAACAATGTGATAAGGTCATGACTAACAAACATGGAATGAAAATCCAAGAATAGTGCTCTGCATGGCTGATCACTGCTTGTGCAGTGCAGACAGAGACCCTCAACCTCCGCACACCAGGACAGTTTTCCAAGTGGGAGCAGTCCCTCCAGGCATAGCAATAGCAATCTGCTTTCAGGATGGGAAAACCAATTTTGGAAAGTTCTGACTCAGCATGCTTCAACCCCAGGTTTTATTGATGGAAATTCTTGTGCTGACATACCTTAAATATTCTTCACTGTCTATTAAAGATTTTTTTTCACCTGTTTCAAAAGCTCAGAAATCTCAAAAGGTTGGATATTAGGAAAAATTTCTTCATCAAAAAGGGTTATTAAGCATTGGAACAGGCTGTCCAGGGAAGTGCTTGACTCACCATTCCTGGAGGTATTTAAAAGGCATGTAGATGTGGTACTTAGGACAGGGTCTAGTGGTGGACTTGAAAGTGCTAAGTGAGTGGTCTAGTTGGACATGACCTTAAAGGTCTTTAACCTTATCTTTACCTTGATCTTAAAGGTCTTTACCAACTTAAACTGTTGTGACTGAGCATTTCTGTCATCAGTCTTTCAGCCTGTGTGCAAAAAGGTGAGAGAAGAGCAGCAGATCATGCCACAGGCAAACAGGAGACAACAAGGAGGATTCGAGGATTCAGGCTGAGGAGTTCACTTTGTTGGTGATGGAAGTGGCTGGGTAATTTCAGCCTCCATTGCTAAATACTCTGGGTACTGAAAAGCAAAATGTTTTCCTTTTTTTTCTGTATAAATGAAGACAACCAAAGTCTTTAAATCACTCCTCTTGTTCCCTTGTCAGATAAAAGAAATAGAAGCAGTTAACAAGAAAAGGCGAGTTAGCTGCTTCTGAAGATGGGAAATTATTTTTAGAAACCGCTTTTGTTAGCATAACAAGAAGGAGGAATCTGAGAGAAGTTATGAGTGTGGATGAAAGCCTGGCCCTGGTGCAATTAATCTCCAAACTCCCACAGAAGTTTAAATAAGAAATGAAATTTTTTTGTACAGATTCACCACATAGGCGAAACACATTCTGCAATACTATTTAAAAATAAAAATGCTGAGAGTTTAAGTGTTAAGTGTAATTTAGATTAAGTACTAACAACACCTAATGAAAAGGAAATAGCACATCAGTTTCCAATAAATTTTCAGGGGCCATTTCCTTTCAAGAGCAATAATAACCATAATAATGATAAAGGGAGAGAAGCTCTTCACTCAGTACATGTGTCTGCTGCCAGGAGTGTTGCAATCAGTACAGAACACTGTATTCTGCTCACTTTCTTTTTAATTCTGGCTCCTCACAGAGTGTCTTATGTTATTCCCATCCCCAAAGTGTTCTTTCCTTTTTGTGCTTGTTCCTTGGCTGTTAGTCCTCCTTTCGTGCTCAACTTCAATGAGGCCACACAAAATCTGAATGGCAGTTTTGGCACCATATCAACTATAGAGGCTTTTCAGCAGAGCAGGCAATGTCTATTGCAAGGACGTAAGATATTACAAAATACATATAAATCTTCTTAAATGTATAATTATTTAGTGATTTGACCACTGTGTCTAAAGTATTTATAGTATCTGTCAATAACTCTGGACAAAGATGAGTTTCCAATCTAAATCAGCTTTGAAATACAAAACAAACAAATAATTAAAGAAAGCAAAAAAGTGCAAAATAATTTGGGAAAATGCCCTGAGACCCTCTCAGTGTTTGACCTGCTGAATTCCTAGACATGAAGCTTGAAGACTTTGTTCTGGATTTCCATGGCTAAGTTTGCATGTGAAATACCATATTGTTTAGCTCCATTGCAGTGAAGCTGTGAGAACTGAAAATATGAAAACAGGCTTCATTAAAGGAAAATAGCTTCAGTCTTTAAAGAATGAGACTAATTCCTCCACACAAACACACTATTTAGTGAAATTCTGAAAACCCACTGCTAATTCTGTAAACACTATATGAGATAATCCTTAGGGAAAACAAAATATAACGGAGAGAAAAAGTGTTAAAAAACAGAGTGACTGGACTCCAAAAAAAATGCAAAAGAAAAGGTTCATTGGAATCCTGGGAATTTCAGAGACTCTAGATTTGCCTAGTATTGTGTTTTGAAGTTTCAGCACTATTTGCAAGGGCTGTGTAAAAGCTGTTATTTTGGCATTCTTCTCTATCATGTTGTGAATCATCCTCAGATCATATTTCCTTGGGTAAGGAGGGTGGAAACCAGGGAGATAATAGAAGGACTTAGGGTCTGAAAGGCAGAAGAATTCCTGCAGCATGACTGGCTAAATGGTCAATGAAAAAGCAGCTTGGGGAGGCTTTTTCTGTTACTGTGAATTAAGACTGAGTTTCTAAATGCAGAGGGAGCCAACAGTGCACCTGCACGTTGGCATTTGTGAAGTAATTTGTTCTACAAATGCAGTATTGATTTCTTAGAAGAACACAGCGTATACTGTCAGAAATTTTTCCCCATGAGATGAGATTTTGGCTTTTTGCTTTTCCTTTCCTTGCAAAGGGGTCCACAACTTCAAATGGGCTCCCTGGCTACAGTTATTACAGTATAGTTCTGTTCTTTTCTTACCCTTTAATTTCACCTTTCTAGATGTAGTCTAATAATTTTCTGTCCCATAATGTTAATTAGGAATCGAAAATTTCCACCTGTTAATGCAGTAAAGTGCAGTTGTTCTTTTGCTAGAACATAGTAATAATGTCACTAATTGAGATGGTAATTGTCATGACACAGGATCCCTCATTTTGCTCTGAATGAGTTTTACCTATGGGAGAATTAGGGTGTGACCTGACATGGAACTTGTAAAGTCTAATAATGAGAGAACATGTTATAATCACCCTGTGAAGCCAGAAATACCCACAGCAGAAATAATTACCAGTGGGCAGGAGAGCTTCTGTGAGGCTTCGGCATCTGTATGCTGTTGTTAGGGACTTGGATACATTAACTTGGCCAGTATTACCTGTGGGATGGATGCATCTTTATTCACCTGAATGCCTTTGGAGGAGTACAGTGTTGCAGTGGCTCAGGTTCCTGCACTGAGAGATTTTCCTCTGGGGAGCTGGGATAGGTGGGTGGTGTGGAACCACCTCAAATCAGCCTCTGGAAAGCCACAAAAATGCTGTTAAAAGCCTTTGGGTGCAAGTGGTACTTAGACAAAGCTTTCAGAGCAGTATGAACTGTTGTTCTCAGAAGAATTGCACTTTCAGGGAGTAACAGAGATACAAATGTTTTCAAAGCCTCGGGTGATGATGGGATGATATAACCCTAAGAGAGAGGTGAACCCTTTCACTTGGTATTGCTGATGCAATAGGTGAAACATAAAGGGCACAGTGGGATGATTTAGCATATCTGGGCAAAGAAACAAATTTCCTTGATGCCAGAACAGCTTCTTATTCTGTATATCTCCAAACCACTCAGAAACACTATTTGAAGTGTCTTTATTAGTCATGACATTAGATTGTCGTCTGCCTCACTTTGGAAAAATTCAGTGTGAAGTACTAGCAAAAGTATTTTAAAGTAAAGAAAAACAGGTGAAGATGGGTTAGAGATCTGATTTTCACCTAGAAATTAATTTAGTTAACACAGACAACCCTGTTTGTGTTAACTAACATGGGATTTGGGATGTTAGCTAGTATGTGACATGGGATCAAGATTATGTTTCTCTTATTCTACTATGCTTTTATTAAACTCCAGTATCTAACTTTTTTTTATTACTTTAAGAGCTCATGTCTCTTCGAGCCTCTATCTCAAAAAAGCTCTAAACTCTGTTCATGAGTTACCATTATTTGACTTGATACCATTTAACACACTGTGCTTTTTAACAGCTGGGACAAGCTCTAAGTGGTTTGCTGATGGAAATGCATAAGCTGCTAGGTCTTGGTCCTTATTCTTGTTCTGTGTGACACTTGGCAGGGGGAGGGAATAACTGGGTAGTTGTGCTTCCACATCCTTCTTTACACAGTGGGTGGTTGCCCAAAGAGACATGTGGATATCCCATCCCTGGAACTCCTCAAGGCCAGGTTGGATGGGGCTTTGAGCAACCTGGTCTAGTGGAAGATGTACCTGCCCTTGGGATGATGATCTTTAAGGTCTCTTCCAACCCAAAACATTCTATGGCTCTATGTACCTATTCTATTCTATGTAGCTATGTACCTCATATTAGCAATGTGCTTGTAGAATTGACTTTTGCATTGCTGTGAAAGGAAGGGAGTGGCAAAGTATCTGCTCTGGATTCTAGTTTGAACAGCTTCTGCCCATAGCAAAACAGGGACAGGCATTTGCTATATTTTGTCAGTAGCCAAGTGTTAGAGATTGTGATTACTGTGATCTTGGTCTAAAGGTAAGGGCTGCTCAAAGTATTAAAATAAGTATTTGTTAATCCTTTATGTATGTGTCTTTCTTTTCAAGATTTGATGTCTCAGCCAGGTAGAGAAAATCAAAAGCATAGCTTCCTGTCTCAGAAACACATTATGCTTGGCTACAGTTGCTTTGCTTTTATGTGCTCTTACTTTTTGCCTGAATTTAGTGCACTCAAGCATTCTCTTGATGCTCTTAATGGCTGCTGCCTATTATTCAGATATCTTCATCAATCTCTTCATGATTGTTCCTAAGGATTTTTTTCTCCCCAAGACTCCAGGCTGTTCAAAGCCCATCGGTTTGTTCAAAGTCTGATTAAACTTTTGGTATATCTGACAGGCCCATCTGCAGGGATTCCAGATTAACCATCTGGAATCATTTGATCTTAAACTGTATTAGAATAACATTTCAATAAACCCATGTTTGAATGCTACCATGTTTATCCAATAAATACTATCTCAGTATTGGCTTCTATTCACTGAAGAAATTAATTCTCTTTCAGCTGCCACACCTGCAATATCTAGTCAGGTTTGTTGTTTTTTATTAATTTCACTGAGGTACTCACTGTCCAATAGGCTGTATTTTTATTAAGCACTTGATTCTCATATACTATAAAAGTAAGAGCTCAAACAGGTTATGAGCAGGAATTGTAAACCATCTTTAAGAAGATGTAAACCATTTTTAGGGATAGAAAAGTTTTTCCTATACTGTGTGAAAACAATTTCTATGGTCACCCATTCTTCTGTTAATAAATCAGCCACTAGGGCAGGGCAGCTGGATTCATCTGAGATTTGTTGTCCTGCCCCAAGGTCCCCAGAAGCCCCAGGTGTGCCTCTCCTAAGAGTTGCCAAGCTGATCTACTCCTAGAGCGAGGTGTCTTTTCAACGCAGAGAAATTGCTTTCCCTAAGTGCTTTTCTGTGAATTTAGCTGAGCTTTGACTGCTGGGTGATCTAGATAAATAAATCCTAAATCCTGGGCTCTCTCTTTTCCTGGTCTTAACTTGCTGCTTTGACTACAAGTTATCTTTGTGAGAGCTGACAGAAAATTGCTAAGCACCATGATGGAGTATGTCCTTGAGCTCTGCAGCTGAAGATATTAACCATAGTATCCAAAGCATGCCATCTATATGCAATATAAATAAATAACTTCCAGTAGATCCTGCTTTGAAGGGTAAAATAAGCAAGGCAGTAGCATTAGAAAGCACAGTTAGTCTGAAATCCTTGCTAAGCTGCAGATTATCCACAGCAATTTCCATAGCCCTTTGTGGAGTCAGCTGGCCTCCTGCAAGCAAGGAATGAGAAAATATAATGAAGGATTTTACTTGGTTTAGGCAGACTTTTTTCCCACACCACCTCTGGTTCACTTTTAGTATCTCTTCTTTCCCATGGCATTTAATATTTTAATATTTCTTCTTTCCAAATACGTCTTTTTTCTGTCAATTTTCATCATGCATATAAAAAAAACTTTAGGAAACAAGGTGAGCTAAGCTGTTAATGCCTCTTGTGTATTAGTCATGTTAAACTAACTAAGCTGGGCAGAAGACCAAACTGCAGCCAGTCACCTAAGAGAAAGTTATATTTTCATATGTACTGCACTTACCGTAATTCTTTATTCTTGCTAGTTCAATGCTTTAAAAAATAAGGATATTTTGAATAGATGGAACTTGATCTGTAAAGCACTTGATTAGCATAAAGGATTCATTATGCTAATAAGATGTTATTAAAAATATAGGAAATGCATGTTAGACAAGTTGCTTACCTAACTGCTCAAATGAAAATATTTTTATATCTGTTTCTGTTTGTAGCTTAGTACCTAAAATGATTTTCAGACACATTAAATCTCTCTTTGAATTAAATGTGTGCCACAGGTAGGAATTCAGCTTCAGTAGGAATTAGTTTTTACATACTGTAATATAATGATTGGCCTTCTGTGCAACTCATCTAAGGAAGTTTCAGAAGAAGTAAACATATTTAGAAAGTATTTGGGAGATATGTAATGTTACAACTAACAGTAAAAGAAACTAGAAATATCAGTCAAAATATCTAATTTCCCAGGGTTTTGGACAGAAAAATAAGCCAAGAAAATTCTTCCCATCTGGATTATTCACCTTCTGTAATGCAGATAGGACACAGCATGGGCTACAAAACAGATGGGAGAGGCATATAGTGAAAAGGGAAAATAAGAAAATGAACAAAACATTATATGGGAATTGCATTCACTGTTGTTTACTACAAAAATGACAATTTCATTTTCTAACAAAAAGATAAGACAATTGTTATTTTGCTGGTGCATGCAACCTCTTGATCCATTGTAGAAATCTGAGATGGATACAGCTTTCAGAAATTTCTGGGTTGAAATGTTGCAATTATAAAATATTATCATTCTGTGTAACACTATTTTTTTCAGCTTTGTTTGTGTGCTTGTTTCAGTACTTTTTAATTCTTCCCCATTGGGAAAATATCTTATGGCTTCTAAATTAAAGTATTTAGTGTCATAGTCCTATCCCACCAAGATTTCAGCTATTTTAAATGCTAAGGCTATTTTAAATGCCTTAGATATCTGTGTATGGTAAAGGGGTGTGAAGTTACACCCACAAGATATCAACCTCCTGGAGTGGCAGCTGGAGGCTTGGCAGAGCAATTTATGATTCATAAATTTATAGTGGATGCATATGTTAGGTATCTATTTACCTTCTGGGTGGGTGTGGACATTTGGACATCTATCTGGCAATGTTTCAAAGGTGTTTCTGAGAAAGAATTACAGAATCATTCTCATGTATAGTCCAGCATCCAACAGTAATTTACTTCCTTTTTTTTTTTTTTCATGTGGAAGGTGCTTACTGGTTCACAGTGCTGTTTTATTTAGCCTGTTGGGAAGGTAGTATCCCATCTTGAGTCGTATCTCTTCACCATCAGAGAATAATACACCCACACACAGCTTGTTTCTGTTTTCAGCTTTGGGCAGATTTCCTATGTGTCATTTTTTTTTCATAATAATTGAATCTTGCCCATATAGTAGCCAGCACAAAACCTGAAGCAATCAGATTCTGCTTTGCATCTCATCTGCTCTCGTTACAGCTGTCAGACAAGGTTATACCCTGTCCAGATTCATAACGACTTTAATTATGTTTTTCATATATTGGTCTGAAAAAAGACAGTTCAACTGTCTTAACATTCTCCCTTACAATGGGTACTCAACAAGTATGAATCATTATTGACATACTCAAAATAATCTGTCATGCTGCTTTAAAATATTAATGAGAAAAGCCTTGAGTCTTTTGATATTAGTAATTGTTTCATGTTTTAATTGAATTTGAAAAGCTCTGTTAAGATTTTTATCCTCTGACAGTAACTTATTATTTCTAGAATAAAATTGTTTGATGAGTGGTTTAGGTGGCAGCATTCTGAAGAAGCCCTTTGCACTTCATTTTTCTATGAACAATAAAAACTAACAATGCACTGTAAATGCAGACTCCCAGGTTCAGAAGTTTTAAAAGAGTGTGTAATTTAGTATCATAAGATTTCCAAAGAGATCATGTTTTCTAGATGCTTGATCGTCCTTATAATTCTCATCTGAAATTTCTCTGATTGATTCCATTTAGTGAAGGGCAATCTACAAAATACACACAACCTGTCATCTGATGCCACACTGCTGCTGTGTTCCAGGGCACTTCTGATTCATCTTGAAATTTAGTTTTGCATCCCAGCATGATGTCTAGGTTTGTGTCCCCAACACTATGATATTATGCAGTCACAGCCTGGTTGTGGTTCATTATTCTGTGGAACTGCTATGTAGCCTGTTGTTCACCCTCTTTTGTCTTCAGGTAATTGGTTATTCCATGTCCCTACTCAAGTACAGTAATTTGCACTTGAACTATACTTTTCTCCAAACCCATTTTGGGGGTTTTTGGGTTCATTTGCCAATATTATTTTAATTCTATTCTTGTCCACCATGGGGTTTGCAACCACTGCCAGCTTACTCCATTTGGAATTGTGAAAGGCACAGTATCTCTGCAGATAACCCAGTGGCTGCTGAAACTGCTGGGTAGCACTGGGCCCAGGTGGAGTTCCACAGAGCCCCGTGAACAACTGTCTCTTAATTTGGTGGAGGACAATGAGTAACTATTTCTGAGTGCAATTTTCAAGCCAGTATTTCAGTCTTTATTCCAATCATAGTGTGCTTATAAGAATGTCAAACAGTGTCAAAATGCTTACCAAAATCAAGGTTTGTCACATCTGATTCTCATTCCCTAACTACAAAGCCTATTATCTCTCCTAAGAAGGAACAAACTTGCCATACCATTGTTCAGTACTTAGCACTTTGTCTTTCTACTAGTATGTTTATTTACAAACTAATAATTTGATTTTTTTTTAGGAAGTTTATAGTAAATGAATTTAGGGATAGAATTCTGTGTGTTCTCTTTCCCTTCTTTTTTTCCTGTCTTTGTGTAAAGAGTTGGGTACAATCTTTGATCTTCTGATCTCTGGCCTCTCCTGTTCTTATAAAATTGTTACAAATATGTTCTAACATGCTTGAGATTGCTTTAGCCAGACTTCTACATACTTTGAGGTGAATTTACCAGGACTAGTACATCTGAATTTTTTCAGCTTTCTATTTTAGGCAGATGATCAATAACATACTCTTCCTTATTCGCACCTGAGTCTTTTATGAGTGTCAGTTGCATTACTTCACCAACCACAGGTAATCTTTCTGCTGAAAAAGGGAATAAAGAGAAAAGACACTGAGTTTTTTTGCCACCCTAAGGTCTGTAGTCCACTGAAGGCAATGCCATGGAACACAGCCAGGCCTTACATCCACCTCTCAAACCTGTGCCTTCAGTCCTGGAGGAGATGTTTCCATCTGGAATATAATTATTGCTGCCACATGAACCTGCAGCCTCAGGCAGGGTTGTATCACTGAGGGCTTTGACAGCTCATTACTTGAGCTTGCCCTTTATTAGTTTATGCCACTGAGTATTTTTTTATTATGCTTTATTCTCTTTTTAGTTGTAGCTTGTCTTGACCTTTCTGAGCTCATCCCTATACACTTCTGGTGTTATTTTATATTTTCTCTGCTAATCTGTATGCAGGTCACCCAGAAGACTGTTATTGAGCAAAATCCATCATTTTCTATGTTTCTGCTTGGAAAAGTTTGTACTTGTTCAGTGTGTGTTCTTCCAGTCAGTCTGATCACTTTCCTGAACTTCTCTTTTTCACAGACCTGGAAACTATTTTCCATCTCAGATCACTGCAATCTGGTTCCTGGGTGTTTAATGTCCTTGTCTCACTGTTTTCCTCCCAGAATTTTCATCTCTAGTAGTTCAGGGCTGCTGTAGAGCAAGCTGTTTTCCCATTCAATGTTATTTCTTGTAGATATTATTTGGTTTATGTATTACAACATCAAAAGGAAATCTCATCCCTCTCTCAGGACTTTCTTTGTGGAAGTGAGTAGGATATACAAGTTTTAATTTTTTTGTAGTAGCACTTCTTACTTATGAAGAAATGTGAGATATACTTCATATTTTTCTTCACAGTGATGCAGATTTTTAGGGAAACCATACATAAGACAAAATGACTGTGCTCTAAAACAAGTAACAATATTTATCTAAGAATATTAACATTTGCAAAAAACCCCATCTATTAGGTTTGCACTGGGTTCCCCAAATTGCCAAGTTTAATAGTTATAAGAAGCTATATAAGAATTTGCTAAACTGAAGGGTAGTTTCATCCAAGTAGATCATCCAGGTCATTGATAAACAAATTGAGTAAGAGTGGACCCAGTACTGATCCCTGGGGAAAGCACTGACTACAGGGCTCCAAATGGATTCCACTCTGCTGACCACAACCCTCTGAACTCAGCCATTCAGACAGTTCTTGAGCCACCTCTGTGTCCCTTCATCTCACCCACATTTCCTGAGCTTACCTGAGAGGATGTTGTGAGTGACAGTGTCAAAAGCCTGGCAATGTATTGCAACTTATTTAGTAAGTAGACAATGGATTAAAAATCAAAAAAAATTGAAGAGCTCATAGCTTAGCACTGGCCCGACTGACATCAGTTTTAGAGATGGTTGTGAAAATGGGTCCCACACTGAGCTGAGTAGTATTTTGGAAATGTAACAACTAATGTAGCACATCATTCTTTTCATTTGAGAGGTTTGTTTTTTTTCCTTGCACTTTGATTTGATTCTCCTTTCTGACTGCTGCTGAGCACTGAGCTGAGGTTTATAATGAATTACTCACAAGTTTCCTGAGAGCTAATATCAAATTTAGAGGCTGTTACTGTATGTGTATAGTTACAGTTGGTTTTCCTTATGTGCATTACTTTGCATTTATTGACATAGAATTTCAGCTCTAATTTTATCACCCAGTCACTCAATGCCCTTAGATCCATCTACAACATTTTGCAGTGGACTTTTGTTTTGCTTTGTTGCATTGTGTAAATCATACATGCTTTTTATACCCTTATCCTTTTTGGGAGGCTGGTTGGCAGCAGGCTCTGGAAGAGTCAGCAGTGTGCCCTGGCAGCCAAGAGAGCAAACTCCACCCTTGGGTGCATCAAATACAGCATCACCAGCCAGCCAAAAGAGGTGATTATACCACTGTGGTTTTGCATCAATGTGGCCTCACCTGGAGTGCTGTGGGCAGTTCTGAGCCCTGCAGTTTAAGAAGGATGTGAGGGTCCTTGATTGCACCCAAAGGAGGGCAGAAAAGCTGGTGAAAGTGCTGGAAGACATCCTGTGAGGAGGAGCTTAGGACATTCAGCTTGTTTGGAGAGAAGGAGGCTGAGGGGTGACCTCATAACTCTCTCCAGCTTTCTGAGGAGGGCAAGTGTACAAGCAAGTGCTAATCTTGTCTTCAGTTTTGATATCCTGTGATAGGACATGTGGGAATGGTTCAAAGCTGCACTGTGAAGGTTTAGCCTTGACATTAGGAATCATTTCTTGACTAGGAAAGTAGTGCAGCACTGACACAGGCTCCCCAAAGAGGTGGTCGATGCCCCCAGTCTGTCAGTGTGCAAGAGGCATTTGGACAATGCCCTTAACAATAAGCTTTAGCCTTTGGTCAGAAGTGAAATGGTCAGGCACTTGGACTAGATGATTGTTGTAGGTCCCTTCCATTTTAAACAACCCAGACCTATTCTATTCTCGTCTATGAGGTAAAGAGATGAACAGTTTTTATTCCATGACAGCTACTGTAACTACTGAGAAGCTGTGGTTAGGGATCTGGTCAAAGAAATTTCTGGAGGTGTGTTCTGTATCAATAGAACTATCCCCCAAAGGGCTTTAATATGGGACATGGCTTTCCCTTTCCATTATTTTTCCTTCTACACCACTCTGCCATGTTTGTCCCCATGTCCTCATATTGAATAATTACAGTTTGTGCCAGTTTGCTTATTACAGAAGCCAGACTGCCTCTCTTTAATTTTCCTTTTGGTCTAAACTGGCTTTTGTAAAAGTTAACATTTCAAAGAACTGTGAGAGTTGCCATTAAAACAGACCTACCTGTGTTTGCTTTAAATGAGCCAGCTCTACTTCTGCTCACACTATGAGAGAATTGTTTCAACAGGGGAAAGAGTGACATAAAGTTTAACCTCCCAGGTATTTATTCAGCTAGTCTGAGCTGCACAGCAGGGTTTAGTAGGCTTAAACTTATTTGTACCTGGAAGGAAGAAAAGAAAGAGAGTTCAAACACCCTGCCCAAGAGCACAGGAACCCTAGAAACATATTCCAGATGTCCCAAAGTGCCTGTTTTGGTGAAACCTTCAGCTTCCCCTGTTGTATTTGCAGGGAATGCCCCGACAAAGGCAGGAATGATGTATCTGGCTCCATGCTCTCAGAAGGCTAATTTATTACTTTATGATACTATACTATACTAAAGAATACAGAAAGGATACTTACTGGATGCTAAAAAGATGATACTGAAAACTTGTGACTCTTTCCAGAGTCTCGACACAGCTTGGCACCAATTGGCTAAAGAGTCAAAACAACTCACACCAGAATCCAATGAAACAATCACTTGTTGGTAAACAATCTCCAAACACATTCCACACATGAGCACAACACAGGAAAAGCAAATGAGATAAGAATTGTTTTCCTTTTCTCTGAGGCTTCTCAGCTTCCCAGGAGAAAAATCCTGGGTGAAGGGATTTTTTCAGAGAATGTGAATGCCACATTCCCCCAAGTATAATAAAGTTTCTTCCAAGGACTGAGGACCTACTCTTGAGGCTCTGGTGTCTCTCATATAAAGGGGAAGATTTCTTGGCAAAGATGTATCCCAGTTCTGGATGCACGGAGAAGGAGAAGTAGGTTAACATTTTCTCTTCCTGACATAGTCTCCTTCAGGCTGGGTAATTCAGAGTCTCTCTTCATGCCAGAACATTACCCAAATAAGCACCATCACCTCTGTCCTCAATTAAATCTGAGCTTGTTTCCCAAAAATAAAATACCTGCTGTAACCAGAAGCTCAGCCTAGATGAGCCAGAGTCAGAGAGTCCAAAGACACTTCTGTGTGAAACCTGTCCCCAGTCAAGACAAACTCAGTGCATCAAATGAGCAGTTACTTTTGCCAGGTGCAGGCTCTCTTGCTGCATTTGCATTTCTTTGCAGGAATAGCCTCATGGCAGGAGTTAGGGCCAAATCTACCTCTCATATGCTAAAACATCCTGACACTTGGCTCTGGGGCAAGACAAGAAAATGTCTCCCATACACACAAAATATGGGGAACATGAGGACACACTCACTGGCCACAAAGGGATGCTTGTGGTGGTTTTGTTCTGATAGTGGGAGAAAAGTCCCTTCTAGAATGGCTGCAGTGCAGCTTGTGTATTTGCATGCTGCCAGATTACAGGCTGAGCTTAGATACCTTGGGAAGGAAATACTGCTTTGGGATTCACCCTGGGCTTCGGGCTGCAGAATCAGGCCCAGATGAAGGCAAGGGAGCAGTGGGGTGTGGTGTCAAGTGAAAGGAGAAGAAACAGGAGTGAGCAAGACATGAAGCCACAGCATATATACAGGGACCTTCTACTTCAATCAAATAAACTGTGCCAGGGACATGTGATATAAGAGATCACACTGGGTCAGACATGACTGGAGAAGCGGCTTTGAAAATTCATTAGACACTGATAGAAAGCAAAGCTTCACTGCAGTTCTTGATAGCTTTTCTGCCCAGTGGGAATCCAGCACAAAAGCCTTTTAGCACACAGTTTAACTGGGAATACCTGAGCAAACTGATAACATTGAAGCTTTTATGGTATTCTTGTTTCTCACATATCACAGCAGACCACTCCACGAAGGATTATAAGGACGTGAGTGTGTGTGTGTGTGTGTGTTTATGCACATCCCTCTGCACATTCAGGTGGCAGCTTGAATGAATTAAACAATGTTATCCATAGTGAGAACTACAGTGGGAAGGATCAAACAAGGACGTGGCTTTCCCCTTCCACCATCTTTCATCCTACACCATTCTGTCATGTTTGTCCCCATGTCCTCATACTGAGTAATTACAGTTTGTGCTGAGTGAAGAGGCTGCTATATTTGCTGCCAAGCACATAAACTCTGCCATGTTTCTAATTATAGCATTGTTCCTTACAAAGACAAAGAAACACAGTTCAACTGTGGCTCAATACTGAATCATTTGTTCTATGGTTTAAATCTGGCATATTTATACACAAGCAAAAGAACATGTGGGATAGATCATCTACTAAATATGCTGTTAGATGGAAATTGATTAGGAAAAACAAAAAGATGATCAAGAAAGATCATCATAACTCCACCTCTTCTATCTGTCATCTGCTATTGTTCATCACCCTAGTATTTCAACAAACACATCCAAAAAGGCAAGAAAGGGGGGTTCTTGCCTAGAAGGGGGTTTTTTTCCTGTGATTTTCTCTACATATATTAAACAAAATAATAATAGAAAAAGAAAACCAAACTACGCAATGTCCAAAAATATTTTTGAATTGATACCCACAGAAACACTGTATGCTACTTTTCTGCCCTGTCTTGCAAACCAGATTATAAGAAAAGTTTTCAGACAACCTGTGCTCATTCATGCTGCCTTATATGAATTTCTACACTCTTGTGAATTTTAACCAGCTCTTGGTTATTATTCAAAGCTTTTATTACTGTGTGATTTGATTAATGGCTGTTCTAAGCTATTGCATGTCATTCAGGCTTTGGAGATTACTTCTGAGGTGCATTTCTGTGTCAGTCGCTCCTGCAAGTCCTCTCAGAAGGTTCCACTTGGGTCAATAATATGAGAAGGCTGATAAGGGTAGAGGTTAAATTCTTACTTTCCATTCATTGGATCATACAGCATTTCCTGTATGAGATGATGTGATGGCTTTGGGTCTATTTTTTGGGTTGCTTTTTGTTTTTCTCTGAGGAATCATAGAATGGTTTGGATTAGAAGGGACCCTAAAGATCATCAGATTCAGCATCCCCTGCCATAGACATGAACAGCTCTTGCTAGACCAGGCTGCTCAAAGCCCCATCCAGCCTGGCCTTGAACACTCCCATCCACAACTTCTCCTCTGGGCAATCTGTTCCCCTGCCTCAACACTCTTACACAGGCCCCTTGTCCTACCACTTGTAAAAAGTCCCTCTGCATCTTTCTGGTAGCCACCTTCAGGTACTGGAAGGTGCTGTAATGTCTCCCCAGAGCCTCCTCTTTTCCAGGCTGAGTAGCCCCAGCTGTTTCAGCCTGTCTTCACAGGAGAGGCTCTGATCATCTCCATGGCCTCCTCTGGCTTCACTCCAGCAGGTCCATGTCCTTCTTATGTTGGGGTCCCCAGAGCTGGGCACAGTCTTGCAAGAACAGAGGAAGAGAATCATCTCCCTCGACTTACTGCTGTGGCATAACTGTTGTTACTGAAAGCTTTGCAATTTTTTTCATTGATTTTAAGCCATATTTATGGATTAACAGGAGCCAGGATAATATTATGTTCATTCTTAGCTATTATTAATTAGGTATTTAAGATATATCTATAAAGGTGCTTAGCTAATAGTGGGGATCAGACTGTTATAATTCACTGAAATGAACTAGACATTTTTGTTTCCATGTCACAGTTTGTCTTTAAATGGGTACTGCCTTATGGTAATATAATTGTTTCATGCATGTGTTATTTACATTGTACATGAAGGGAAAGAAATGATTCAGTAGGAAAGAAGTAATTCTTACAGATTTCAATGCATTGTTGGAATCAAAGTACATTCTCTGTGTCTGTTGTAAGAAATAAGTGGAAATAATACTCTCAGTATGTTTCTTCAGATCTAATAAGGAGGGAAAGATATCTTTTGGCATTCTATCAACAAAGAACATCTTTCATAATTGCAGTATAAGCAGTGAAAGAATTTTAAAAGGAGTATTAGCATAAAAAACAGCCAAGATTTGCAATATTCTGCTGTTTGAAAAGCAGTTTGCTTTTGTACCCCCTGCATGCATAATCACTTTCCCCAGGATTCAAAAACCTTCCCAAGTACCTTGTCACTTGCCAAAGAGATTTACATTGGCTTTAGTCACTGGCACTCATTAGGTATGTGCAGCTTAGGTGGAGATAAAGTCATTACCTGATGAGTTCTTTAGGAAATACTTTGGGTTACAAGACACCATCAAACCTGAATTTCATATCAAAAGATAGGAGACATAGTGTGATCTGCAAGTAGCTCTGAAATTGTCCTTAACACTGATAAGTAAAGGTGAATGCAAATAAAAGCAGGTATTTAGAAAATATAAAAACAAGTAACACAAAGTCAGTTTGGCAGAAATGAAGGAAGGTCATTTTTCCACCTGCTTATTTTAAAATTGGATGTAAAAGGTTTTCTCAGTTTTTGTTATTCAGCTGACAAACTAATTAGTTATTAAATTAAATATGAGAACTTTGACCCTGTTCTTAGGATGAATTTTATTTTCTTTGCACACTGGACAAAAGCTAGATCTAAAGCCTCACTTGTTTATCCAGTTCTTTTTTGGTGATTTTGTTAAGTCTGCTCAGATGTAGATCTCCTTTCTCTTTCTTCTTA
Organism: Molothrus aeneus; assembly: GCF_037042795.1. Taxonomy (NCBI): domain Eukaryota; kingdom Metazoa; phylum Chordata; class Aves; order Passeriformes; family Icteridae; genus Molothrus; species Molothrus aeneus. The sequence continues at coordinate 116,881,378 of NC_089646.1, forward strand.
CCACCCTCATTCCCTTCACTTTCCATTGTTTTGCTCTTAAACTTTCAACATTTAGGTTGGCTTTATTTTGCACTTTTGACTTTCACTGTATCCAGTTGTATCATTAACAAACAATTAATATAGTTCACTGTTCTGACCAGTCATGTTTAAATACTGTGTTCAGTGTTTTTACATATTGAGACTTCCTTTTCATTCCAACTAGGAAATTTAGATCTTTATCACACAATAGACAATGAAATAGATAAGAATTGATGCTTAATGGGGTTTATTCCTAATCTCTTCTCTGAGTAAAGGACAAAGTTCCCAGATCACTTCTGTTACCATAACTCATCTTGGAGCACCAGTACCCCAGCCTAGTCTGTGAGGGTTGCTCTGACATTATCATAGTGTTAACAGAGTACCTAGGTGAAATTTTGTGATCTATGTAATTATACACAGGATTGGGTTACACAGTTTGCTCAAAATCCTCCATCTTTCAGATCTCAGAACACAAAATATTATTTCTAAGGACTTGCAGCAAAAACAAAGGAGGGATAATAACCCATAGCTAAGCTGAAGAGCAAGAGGGGAGAGAGAACACACTATGTTTCCCTTCTTGCTCTCAGTCCTAACAAAGTTGGAACACATTTTGGTAACATAACATCAGTCCTCCTCCTAACTGGTAAAGTCTTTTGGGCAACTGGGTAACAGGGTAGTTATACGTTTATGCTGCTGGAGAAATAAATTCCCAGACCATGTGCAAAGTTTCTGATCTTGGCCTGGGAAAATTAGATTATCAATACAATTTTTAATTTAAAGCCCAAGAGACACGGTAGGAGCAAGGACTTGAGAACAGCAAATACAGGGTAGAACTTCAAAAAGCACAGTAGCTAACAGCTGTAAGTAATTTCTTCCAGCTTTCTCCTGGGCTCCCAGTTCTAGTTAGATGGTTTTCGAGAGGAATTGTCTCCTGCAGTATTAGTCAACAACAACTTCTATGTATTTTAAGAACAGACATTTTGGTATCTGCTCAATTGTTTCTCCATGGTAAATATATAGCAAAAGTCCCCACAAGTTCCTGTCACCCATTTTTAGAGTCCTTAGCACATTTTAAGGGCTCTCAGAGTTGTAGTCTCTAGGGTCTCTCCACTACATCTGCAAATGGCACAGTTGGACCAGACCAGCTCTGTGCTGTGCTGATTAAATTGGTAGACAATACCCCTACAGCCTGAATTTTATTCAAATCAAATCAAATGGATTTTAGGAAGATGAAGGAGAGGAAAAAAAAATCAAAACCAGACAGCATAGAGTACTTCAGCTATTTCTGCTACCTTTTCCTGCTATGTTTTCTGGACAATTTTCCAGTTGTTTGTGCACTTTTATGCTTTTAGATTTCTGAGTACTTTCAGGTTGAGCCTCCCCCTGCTGCCAGTGTAAAATGTTATGCATTTCATAATATAATTCTGGAAAATGCAGACATATCTTTGAGACTATCTGTTCTTTTATTTTGAAAATTACATTCACTTTTGAAATTATCTATAGTTTTACAATATGTTTCTGGTAAAATGTTTATAATCAAGCAGATAGGATGCATAATTGTATAGAGTCATATAATTGGATAGCTCTATGCTATAGTAGCAAATGGTTATTATTATGCTCCAACTACATACTGCTGTTACTCTGGATCTTTTTTCTTTGTCATTGTCTTGAAATATGTAGAGTTATGACTTCTTTGTGCCTGATAATCCTATTCATATTTCTATCTTGCTGAATCGTGGATACACACAGATACTGGGATAATATCCTGTTTCCCTTATGTATCTCCCATTCTGATTTAGCACTTTTCTAGTCTTTAATGGAGGAAAAGGGTTTACAATCCTCTCTGCAGAGTAATAAAAGTGTTAGTGGCAAATAGGTAGCTAAGAAGATTAACTACTCATGTTTCAACTTCTCCTCAGTAGTTGTTAACTCTTGTGAAAATGCTAATCAGGAGACAGGGTAATAGGCAGGATGCTTTGTAATTGAATGCATTTTTACTTTTTTGCTCAGTAAATTCACTCTTGCTACATAGTTTCCATTTTATAAGTTAAATTTAAGACATCTTGTCAAGCTTTGTATCCTACAAATTTTTAATGCATAAAGATTCAATTCTAAAAGTTTCTTCTCCATTCATATTCCCTCGGTCTTTGTAGGAAATTAGGTAATAGTGAAATATCTTGCAGAATAAAAGGAATTGTGTTTGCCAAGTTACATTTTTGAAGAACCCCAAGACATAAATAAGAAATAATGATTTTCAGTTCTCATCAGCAAAAAAGAAGTCAAGAAAAAGCCGTGTTCAGTGCCATGACAAGCTGGGTGGACTAGATGTGTACAAGGAAGAGAGTGAAGCACAGTTTCCATTTTCTCCAATTTTCAGGTTGGAGAAATCTTCCAAATGTAGTTTACCTACATTGCCACACACATCCTCTTGGAGCCAGGAGTACTGTACATTTATTTTGTTTGTGTGAATGGTTCCATGCTGTTGCAATGAGATCTCTACAAAACTCTAATTGCTGTAATTGCTTAACTGTGGTAAATGACCTGTTGTACACCTGACCTTGAAGATTAACCTGATAGCCCAGGGCTCTGCTTCATGTAATCCTAAACTTAGGAAAGACTCACATATCTACTGTGAACCAGTGCAACTGTAGTATGTGAAGCTGGTAGGAAAGTAATCTCATACTGTGAGAGTGTATTCAAAGGCCACAGCTGATGATGACAAAGCAAAGCAGGAAGACTTAAAGCAAAATTATCCAAATCATCAATTTTAATAAAAAGTATTTCAGTCTTCAGAAAATGGCCTTGATTTAAATCATCACTCTAGTTTTATTGTGCATTTGTCCTTGCTTTCCTAAGAAAAGGTTAATCCATATTAAGTAGCAACTATTAAAATACATTAATTAGCAAGTAAACATACATGTTTGCACTCAGTTTGATTCTTATTTTTAATAGGATATATTCTAGTAATATCCATTTATTAAAGCAATTATATCTCACAGCATATATTTGCTCAAATGATTAGTTTTATAATTTCTTACATGTTTTAATAGTTTCTCTCTGCTTAATGATGGACAATTATATAATCTAATTTCACTTCTATTAAACTAGCATCTACATTTCATGCAGATGTCCATAGCTTAAGCCTGGAGATTTTAGTTAGACTAAAGTATTAAGGTCCTCTTGAGAATCTGCTGCCTGCATGGGAGAAAAATAACAGAGACTACTACTATTTTATTTCTACCTAAGGATATCAGCAGAAAATAAATTATGCATCAAAAGCCTTAATAATAGCATCATACCAATGTACCCATGTTCCACTAATAAGAAATCCCTTTGTGGAATCCACACTGAGGTCTTGGCCTAGTTGACAGTTGTTTCTCACATCCTGAGCCTATTCTTCACTATGACTTGGAGAATTCAGCAACATTTCTCAGCTAGTCACTGAAGAAATAAGATTTTTGGTAGGAAAATTCTGATGGGTCTGAAAATACTGCGTGGTTATGTCCAAAGAGTTATGGCTCAATGTTCAATAACAAGTGGTATCACTCAGGGGCCCATAGCGGGACCAGTGTTATTTCATGTCTTCATTACTGACATAGCAGTATTGCCTGCACCCTCGGAGGGTTTGCTGATGGCACCAAGCTGGGTGGTGCTGTTGATGGGCCTGAAGGATGAGATGCCACCCAGAGGGACTTTGGTAGGCCCAAGCAGTGGGCTTGTGTGAACCACATGAACTTCAAAAAGGCCATGTGCAAGATCTTGTACCTGGCTCAGGGCAATCTGTGATAGCAGTACAGACTGGGGGATGAATGGCTGGAAAGGAGCCCTGCTGAGAACAATTTGGAGATCATGTTGGATGGCAAACTTAATATGAGTCAACATGGGTCAACAAAGTGCACTTGCAGTCCAGAAAGCCAATTGTACCCTTGGCTGCATCACAAAAAGTGTAGGCAGCAGTTCAAGGGAGGTGATTCTACCCCTTTACTCTGCTTTCATGATACTCCACTTGGAGGACCATGAGAATATTTGGAGGGCTGAGAGACTTGGGGCTATTTAAACTTTATTTTGGCCTTTCCATTTATAAAGGGGGCTGTTTACCATGGTCTGTGGTGAGAGGATGAAGGGTAAGAGTTGTAAATTGAAAGAGCATAGATCAAGATTGAATTTAAGGAAGACATTTTTTATAATGAGGGTGGTGAGGCACTTGAACAGATTGCCAAGACCAACTGTGAATGCCCCATATCTGAAAGTGTTCAAGGACAGGCTGGATGAAATTTGAGAAACCTGGCCTAGTGAAAGATGCTCCTGCCCATGGCAGGGAGTTGAACCAGAAGAGGTTTAAAGTCCCTTCCAACCAAAACCTTCTGTGATTCCCTGAAATATTTTATGCATTGCTTATTCTGTCTAGAGAAAGGTGTGTAGCCTAACCACTGTATAGATGAAGGCTGGGGACAGCAGCCTTTACCCACAATTTCCCACTTGATTTTCTGCAGAATAACACTGCCAGGTGTCTTCTGAGACACTTAACTAGCCTGGGCTCTCCAGGTAAGACTAGGAGTCTTGTACAGTGCAGGGATCCCAGATTTCCACACCTTGAACTCAGTGTTGTCAAGACAAGGCCTCCTGGCCATCTGTGCTTCTCTCTGCACCAAGCCAGAGGCTCCCATTTATGCTTTCGGGTGCTGGTGATCTTTGATGCTTTGGACATCCTGTTCCAACCCCTTAATCAGTCCCTTTGAATGATTACTGCAACTCAAGATGACCAAATTAAGAATCTTCCAGCTCATGTGCATCATAATTGCTTTGGTTATCAGGGAACACACGTTTAAGTCTATCACTTGGTGCCAGGCCAATAGCCAACATTTCCAGTACCAAGATTGGCAATTAGCCTGGTGGCTAGATGGGTTCACATGAGCATAACACTATTAATTAAACAGCAGCTGTGTTAATCAAGATACCAAAAGCAATTTGTTGGAATAAATATTTTATTAACATGCCCATCAATAACGCAAAATAAGAGGCTTTAATTGATTCATTTACAAAAATATTCACACAGTGGTTGCTGTAACTCTGTTTAAGGACGTGGAAACAAGTCTCATCTGTCAAAGGGTATTTTCCCACTTGCTCACTTCTTGTTAATGGGGCTGTAGATATCAGCTACCCAGCTATAACTACTTGTTTGTTAGTTACAAGCCAAGCATTGCTGACCCCTCAAGCAGCAATACCTGACAATTGATGCTAAAGGGCTCTTTTTTCCCCTTGTTGTTTTATTCTTTCAGAAAAATGCATTCTGACTTTTAACTACAGAAAGATATTGTTGGAGTATGGAGGGCTATGGTTAGTCACCTCATCTTTTTTTCCCATTGAAAAGACCACAAAATTGAAAGAGGGTGCATATATACTTTTTTTACTTCTCTTGGTATTAATAACTAAACAGATGAGGGGAATGGTGTGTTTTAAACAAATATACATCAAAGATATAACTGCTAGCAGTGATTTCTAATGCTAATTAGAATATAAAGAAATATATTTCTGAGAAGTAGAGAAAGGCTGCTGATTTTGCAAGAAGGTCACAGATTAGGCAAAGTGTGTTTCAAACATTGAAGAGAGCAGGAAAAGATTAAGGAGAAGGTCTACTAAAAGAGCAGGATGTAAACTCTTAGGACTGTTAAAACTCAGGCTTGTCATGACCCACATTTTTTGGACAGAGAAAGCAATAGGGGCTTTTCCCTATTGCTTTCTCTGTGTCAGTTCATTTATTACTTGTTAGAGTGGGAGACTTGCTGTGCTTTATCCACTTGCCCAGCATCTTAGACATTTGAGAAATCTGCTGGAAGCACTTACAGAGATGTGTTTTATATAATATGCGTGGATAGAGAGCCTACATATACATATAAAGGAGGAAATGCTTTTATAAAAATAAAGTTAATTTAATGCACAATACAACTAATAAGAAAAAATAAATACATGATGGGAAAGAGTAAATTCTAATATTTGATCTTCATTCACAAACACTTAACCCACAGCCTGTACTACAATTCATCCCTATCATGTCCATTATTTGTTCAGCAGCTTTAATCTTCAAAATATTTTAGTCATGTTTAAGAAAAAGAAACAAACCCAAGTGACTTATGAAGTCACATTGCACAACATAAATGGTGATGAGGAAACATTGCAAATAAACAGGTGACATCCTGTTATGGAAAATCACCTGACTTCTGGTTTTTCCACGGTATTAATGCAATATTTTAAAATTATATGTAACCTTCAGGTGGCACAAGTGCTGCATCTCAGGTATGATTTGTCTTTTGATCTCTTGGAAGACTTTATATTGTATTGTTTTAGTTGTCATGCCTGAAAAGTGCTCTAAACTGTGAAGTTTAAGGAAAAAATGTGCTTAATCTGTCAAGGAGTCTGTAAGCCACTGCTAGCCCTGGATGTGCTGGCAGCTGATCCATAAAATCCCATTGTCATTAATAGCAGGAGTTGGACTGCTCCTAACCACCCACACAACTCTCAGCAGGTAAAGTGAGCCCTGCCATGTCTGTGGGTCCCATCCTGCTGCAGCCTCCATGGCACCAGGCTCATGGGGATGGGCAGCTCAGGCATGGATCCATCCCAGCCTCCTCCAGAGCTGGATTGTGTTTAGCTGGCTCAGAGCATCAGTGCTGCTCACCTGATAGAGGCTGTGGCAAAACCACACAGAAAACTGGGCACCAAAAAGCAGTCAGGGAAGCTGCTGATACTGTATCTGCTTAGAATGAGAGAAAAGTTGGATTAAAGTTACTCTGTGAAAACAGCAGTGAGGTGAATGCCCTGGAGAGGAAGCTGTGACAGCCCTCATTCACAAGTAGCTCAGCTTCAGCATACTGTAGCTTAATTCTCCATGGGAAGATTAATCCCTTGGAGAAGGATTAAGCTGCAGTGAACCAGGGCCACTTTATTTCTGAATGGGAAAGGCCACACAGGGATTTATTGTACTTTATCTTATGTGCATTGATTTCACAGCTTTCATTAATTTATCTTAACTTCCCTGAATTCCCTTGTGTGGACAAGCTTTTTGTCTGTAGAGAGGTTTTTGGAGCTTCTTGTAAAGCTCCTCGTGCAGCCCAAGCAGAAAGCAGGTTGGAATGATTTTTCTGCTTCTGAAAGAGCTTATACCTGTCTAGATACTATTAAATTACCTCTTTCTCAGATGGTTGATCCGTGACATCCTTAGAATAACTATTTTAATTAGATTTTTTGAATGGACCAGAGAAAAAGGAGTGTTCTTAAAACTAATCTGTGGGCTATTTTTGAAATCTCTCATGAAGAGTCTTTTCAAGGCTTTCAGATGGTGTGAATTGTGCACAGCTGCACAAACAATATTTTCTCAAGATTGGACATGTCTGGTTGTGCAGTTTAATAGATTTTCTTGCCCAGTGGGATTTTCTTCATCTTTGGTCATGGTCATAAGAAAACATTTTGTCTATATGGATAAGGAAAGAGTGGGGTTTCTATTTCTTGATCCTAAAGATCTCAATCCCTTCCTCTTGGTGGCACAAGTGACACAGATCTGGGTTAAGGAGGATGCTTTCATGGGTGCTGCTATTAAAATAATGGCATGGTTTGACTGTTGTTGGTCTTTGGGGAGATTTTGTTGTTCATTTCCTGCATAGTTAACATGAATTACATCAAATAAGGTGTTTCCTGATGTCAATAATCATAACCCAGTTTTACTGTTCAGTTACATCATGACAATTCACCTATCAATTTCAAATTTTGCCTAACAGTTATCACTGGGATACTTTATGTAGCACCAAAAGACATCTCTTGTGGATTCCATAGAAGTGTTATTATGACTTAATTCTGTAGCAGTCAATAAATATTTTGGCATTTTAGTAAGCATATGAGGTGCATAGAGGCTGACATTCATGTGGGAAAAGCCATGTGAGAACAGAGGTATTGAAGAACAAACAAAAGTAAATAACAGCTGAACATCAGGGTACAGATGTTTTCCACCAATTTTACTCAATAGTAGTATTCAACAATACTGATCCCAGTGAGACTAGGAAAATATTTTAAACTATAAAATGCATATTTATATATAAAATATAAGTTATGCAACATGAACAAAAGAGAGAGAAGAAATTAATTTAGCTCTTTGCACTGAAATATGTAAATTTGGGACATAGAAGTAAATATCTTTAAAATTTAGCTGTGATGCCTGTAGTTATCATTGTAGTAACAGCTTTGTAAGTGTTCGATGTGTTCTAATGGCCTTTCCTCTTTTTTCACACAGCTGATTGGATTTGTGTATGCCTGTTACGTGATCAGTATTTTCATGGAGGAGGAGGACAGCTGTAAGTACTGATACACACCTCACCATCCCTGGAGCCAAGGTACCTGGGCTGAAACTTAGTCTTGCATTAAACTACCAAGGCAAAGAACAAAGTTTGAAAAATGACAGAATCTGGCATTCATGTACACAACCAATTATGCTTAAAGACATACTTATTTAGGTACTAACAACTTATTGAGGTGGGATTGCAATTTCTGAACTTCTTCATAGGAATTTGTGAACCTTTTACATGACCCAGTCACAGTGATGAAAATTATGTGATCCATGTTGCATACATATAGACATGTATGCCTTTATGGATGTACATTTACATGTGATTCAAAGCTCCTGAAGCCTCTTAATCTGTTTTTCCAAATGACATCTTTATCAGCAGTAAAATTAATGGAGAGGACAGACCAAGCCATTTGCAGTGTGCAGTATCACTCTGATCAATAATTAGGTAAACCTGCTCTATGCTTACAGGCACCTAGACCATGTATTTAAAATGCTGACCCCATATTCTTGACTGGCTTTTGTCAATAAAACCCTTTTATACGTACTCATGTTGTTCCAAAAGTTTGAAAATGTGCGCACCTTAAGAAAGTATTTCTCAAAAAGTCACTAAGAGAGTATTGGAAAAATCTGAATATGCTGAACATTTTGGTAGGATGCTGTGTGAAAAGTTTTTGTGAGAATTCTCTGAGGATGTCACCATACCCACATGACTGGGATAGCCATTGGTAAAAGCAGTAGAGAGAATGGAAAAATATTGGATGAGCAGAGGAGCGAATACAAGAACAAATTGAAAAAAGGAACAACGTGTGATCATTTAAATTACTTCTTCTTTATGAGGAGGTAAACAGTAAAATAGCTCTCTCTAGGGGAAAAAAAGAGCTAATGTCAATAGCATTTTATGGTTATAGCATAAATAACATGAAACTAAATATTTATTTATAAATTTTTATTCATAAATCTTTACATAGTTGTTCTGTTTTTTCACAGAATAGGCCTAGTGGATGAATATCATAGGAGAAATTAATTTAATTTGTAGGAAGGTATTTGATAATATTTGGAAAATCTTATTGAAAACATAATTCAAGTAATTCATGTCTGTGATGGAAAAGCAGATTGTTTCATTGAAAACAGTGTGAAGGACTATAAACAAAATATTTTTCTATTGCTACAAATGGTACAATGTTCAGTTCTCCATCATAATGCAACAGACATTAGTATCAAATCTATTTTGACACTATCATTTACAGGTTTTGATTAGGAAGAAACTATATCAAAGAGATTCTCAGATAAAATTGAGTGGTAAGGCATAAGCATGGTGTGCACATATTGTACTGTGGAAAGGAAAAAGGAGCCTGAATAAGGATGGATGCTGTAAAGGAGAAATATGAACACTTGGAGAAGAAACATAAATAAAATGTAGGTCTTGGGGAGAAAAAGCCCAGAAAATGCTTCCTAGGAGAGCTGGAAACTGTCAGTTAGGCAGGAACTGGTAACACAGGGCATCAGCAGATGGCACAGCAGCACAGTGGCTGTGTGGCTTGGGATGCATAAACACAGCCTTTGCTCAGTGAAATCCAGACACTGCTCCTGTCCCTACGGCTGTGATGAGTCAGGGCAGTGGCCAGGGCTTCGTAGGGATAGCTGGAAACTTTGTTTATGAGACAGTTACTAAATGCCTGGAACAGAGGGGCTACATCGGGTGTTAGGGGAGGCCTGCAGGCAGATGAGGAAGACACAAACTACAATGCATTTGAAGGATAATTGTACATGCACATCCACACCCACATGCCAGCACAGATGCATCGATACCTGGGAAGACAGACTCTTCCATTTTTTAGAAAAATATGCTATATTACTCTTGGCTTTGTTTAGCCCTTTATAGTGTGCTTCAGACACCCTGTTTTAGGCATGTGTGGAAGACAAAACTCCCAGGAAAGAATACATCTTCATGGAAATTGCAGTCATGTGCTACAGACCATATGTGACTTACACATTCAAGGCCTCACGAGAGGGTTTTTTCAAAGTTAATAGCCCTGTTCACTTTGAAAACATGTCTAGTTCAGAAGAGATGGGGACTGCTTCATTTTCCTCTGATGGTGAGCCCACCTAATTGTCTTTTGAGGGTTTTGAACCATATGATACAGATGGAAATTTAAATCACTGAGAATGGAGAACAGGTAACATATTTATCAACCAATAAAATACATCAAGTGCTAAGGCAACCCAATATGTAGATCTAACCCAGTTCCCATTCTCCTCAATTGACTCAGGGGTCTGCATTTAATTTCTGCTTGTCTTTCAGAACTGTCAATGGCAATGTGTTCTACTGTTACAAGTGAAAATCACCTCACTTGTCTTGGAAAATATGGTGTAATGTCCTTTGTTAGGAATGGACAAATTTCCCATTTCACTTGTATCTTTACATTTGATCTTCTATACTCTTGTGTGAATAGGTTTTCTTTATTGGCAGAGAATGACCTGGGGCAGGGGCCAGAGCAGGGCACAAAGGACAGAAAAAAAGGAGCAAAGAAGTGGAATAGATGCAGCTAGGAGATTTTGCAACCATTGGAAAGAAGTAATTTCTGACTTGCTACTTTTTTATTACCTTCTAAGATTTTCAATTGGATCAAAAGCAAATAAGCAGCCCTTTAATATCTCACTTTGAGTCTTAGTGCCCATTTGTGTTTTAGAGCCCTCTATGCTTATAGATAAATACATTTTAGACAAGTGTTAACCCCCTCATAAGAATCCCACAAATATGTTTTGAATAAAGAAATGTCTGTTTAAATCACAGTAAGAAAATAGTTTAGTTTGATAATTAGCTGAGAAGAACAGGACTTATTCTGGAGAAATTCACATTGCTAATTTGCAGCATAATGAACAGAAAATTATTCTAGATGCAAGCACAATGGTGCTTCAAAACATATTGAAAGTAAACTCTTTATATTAGGAAAAAAGTCCAAAAACCTGCAACTAAGACCAATTTTATGCATTTAAATATGATGCAGCAGATCTTTTTCTTAGGTAGATCTAGCTATTCCATCATATTTTAAGCATTAGTTTGCACAGAATAAATCCTCTGCCATCGGAGTGTCAAAGCCTCCCTAATTAAATACACTCTGCAATATTTAGTGCATTGAGTTAACCCCAGTTCTTGGTCTAAAACCCATCAAGCAGACTTAAAATTAATAATAGCTGTCTGTTTAGCCTCTATGCAGTGCTTAAATGGATTTGGAGCCTGACATTTCAGTTGATGGACACTTTTCTGAACAGTAATAATGCTTGAGGAAACATTTATTTCCAGCTTTTGCTCACCCTACCTACATTTCATACTGTAGTTAACTTTTACTTAGAAGGAAGATGGTAGCAGGTCAAAAGGAATGAAAAAAAAGGACATGTAAAAGGCATACTATGGTAGTGGGGTTATTACCTTCCATCATTCATCCTAATGAAAAAGTCTATTTATATCTCTTCCCTTCATTTTTTCATTTCTTTCTTTGTAGATCTATCAATCTCTATAAGCCCTTTTGAAGGAGTGGAATATGTGAAATCTGTAATCATAAAAGCCTGTCACTATCCTGTTTGTGAATCATTTTCTCCTAAAAATGAACTCAGAAACTGATTTCCACCTTGTCAGAGTTACTGTTTTAATTCAGTGAAGTCTGGAGACTAGGCAAAACACATTGCTAAAAATCATGATTTTCTAAATAGTTTTTTTTTTCTAAAAAACCTCTAAATAGTTTCTGGACTTCTTTAAGAAACAGTTGTTAGTACTACTACTGCTAAATGCTAGTTCATAAATGTGACACTGACACATGTCAGAAGTGATAGTTTTGTAGTGTACTGGATTTTGTGGAGTGGAAACTCATTTGTTAACAAATTGCATAAAGAAATAGCAGTGAAATCAGAGGGGAAGGTTTGCCACAAAACAACAGTTGTGATTTCAGCATCTTTGTACAAATGAGGCTGAAATGCCAAAAAGCCAATACAATGAAACTTAAACCTCTTTTGTGCATGGGCAAAAATAAAGGAAAGGGCTTCCATTCACCATGAAGATTTATCCCCTAAATGAAAACACAAGAACAAAATTAATAAACAAAAAAAAGAATTCTTTTTTGTCTGTGCTCTGCGCTAGTGGTGTTCACAGCTCAGCTGTACTTTCAGAACAGAGAGGAAGATGAATTTGTTTTTACAAAATACAAGTTTCCCCATATTGTGGTAGCAATATGACCCTCCATATGCTATCATTAGAAAGATATTAAGTAAAGCAAGAGACATTATTACTTCCTCTGAAAAACTACTGCATTGCCTTATCTGACATATGGCATTGCATTCATACACACCATTGAGCATCTATTCTCAGTAATCAAACAAGAGAAAAAGAATTTTATACCACATTTAATTTAATATTTATTAATATTAAATTAATATATAATTTAACTAACACAGTAGGTCCAGCAGTGATAAATTTCTTATCAATAAGCTATTTTTTTGCAAAGTGAATGAAGAACTAGCTAACAATAGCTAATATTAAAAATATCTGATTACCTTTATATATAAGTATCCAAGTTTCCTTAGCTAAGGAGTTTTTGGGAACCCACTACAATCTTTACATTAATTGCAATTGTACATGCAGTTGAGTCCATTTACACTCTGAGAAAAGAATTTTTGTGATAAAATGTTTAATATCAAGGACCACCAAGAAGGAGAATTCTGCACTACTCTTCTGTTGGGCAACACAAGAATCAAACATCCCCAGTCAACAACTGTCTTAAATTATCTCCTTGAAAATGAGGACTTAACAAAATTTTTCAAACAGCAGCACAGGTCATCGCTGGGCTTTAGCACTCACCACTGTCACCTTTAAACCATAATGACTTGGAAAAAAATGTGTTTTTCCTGACCAGTGGATGAATATGCTTGACACAGATGTTTAAAATGATAATAAGTTTTACTGCTAGGCAGAGAAACAGCACTATAAGCTGCCACATTGACAGCATCCTCCTGACTTTAGCATTTCTGGAAAATGGGAGTGACTACCAGTATTTTTTGAAGGCTTGAAAGCAGTTTGCATTTTTCTGTTCATTTGGACAAGAACCCCAAAACCCCAGAATTTTAATTCACCTGTTTTGGAAAAACAACAGGATCAGGTATTTTTGCCAAGTTCAGAATAGAATAGTAGTGGGTTCATAACCAGATGTATGTTGTAGTTCAACTGAACAATTTTCTAAAAATAAAAAGTGGCCTCCTGCAGAGATGAAGTGTCCCACATACCTGTCATCAAAGGTGGTCTGTAACATCTGGAAAGCCAGAGAGCCCAGCCAATGCCACAGGTGGTTCCTGCTGCTCCTTGCACTGAGGTGCTGCCCACATTTCAGCGTGGCTCCTTCCCTGCTAGCAGCCTCTGTGATCATCATGCAGATGCCTACCCTAAACTGAAGGAGAGGTTGTGGTATGACCAGAAATGTCACCAGGCATATCCAGGGGGCTTCCTCAGCTCAGCTGTGGCCCAGGACAGTCCCACCAGACATTTAATGGAGACAAATGTCAGGTTGCAGTTTCTGTAGACTCTAGAGGTCTGTCCAGCTGGAGTTTGTTAATTAGATGCCAACTCATCTGTTTTCTACCCTACTTATACCTGACTCCACTTTCTCCTGTAGTGGAAATATAAAGGATAAAACTCTGTCCTAACAAGACTTTATGGTTTAACAACATTGTATGGTCCTACAGTCCTATTGATGTCCTCTTTATTTATCACAAGCCTTAGTGTGTGAATTACCTGAAAATGCATGCTCACTCCTACACTAAACTAACCCAAAGAATTCTGAAGCATTTAATAGAGGAGGAAATACTGCAGGGATGTTACACCAGTTAAATTACCTCTACATACTATTTCAATTTATTTTTTCTTTTCTTTTTTCTTTTTTTTTTCACATTCAGTTATCATACATTGCCTGAGAAAGCATTTATTCTAATTCATATGGAAACATATGCATAGATATAATGCACACAACCAAGGGTAAAATCTTTGAGGTGGTATAAAATAAAAGCAATAAACAATATAAATACAAATACTAGGAAAAAAATCTTGATTCTAGGTAGGCTATTGGCAAAAAATTGCAGCAAAGACATGATTCCCCTTCTTTTTTTCTGCTTAACAACCATGGATGAGTAATCTCTCACAGGAAAGCAAATCTAAAAAAAAAATACTCATGCAACTGCTTTTACATTCCCCTAGCAAAATGTACAAAATGGTCTTCATTTCCAGTTGTATTCTCCATTGACTGTTGCAGAACAATGTTCTAAGAGATTGTCTTTAAATAATAGATGATGCAAAGTGTACAGAAAGAGGTGTCTTAACTGTGGAGTATTTCTAGCAGCAGCAGAGGTTACCTGCTTGAAAGTACCACATGTTTTATGTGGGATACAACATGTAAGGTTTGTCCAGATAGGGTGCAGACAAAGCATGAGGAAATGGCATCATCTAAATGACATGTAAGCTAATTCCAGTCTTTCATTGGTTGAAGATTGTTTACTCTAAGGTGTGACTCAAATAACTTGAGGAAATCCCCCTTGAGTTTCTAAACCACTTCAGTAAAATATTTTAGTCTATCTTCAGTAAAGAATTAATTTCTTAATGTTGGGTTGCTTGAATAGGTTGTGGAGATAATAATCAATACACCTGCATGCAAGCCAGCAGTTCATTGATTTTTCATTAAGGAAGGGGATAAGTCACTCAAATAGTAAGAGTACCTCCAGTGCACTCCCACAATTCCTCCCTTAGGCACAAGTCAGAAATTTCTTCCTGAAATTCAGTAGAAAAGAATAATCTCAATCACTTTAGCAAACATAATATTATTGGTTATTCTCCAGAATATTAGCAGGTCACAGCAGTCATGATTAAGTCACAGTACAGTTTTGAAATGTTCTTTTGTGAGGGAGGAAATCCCAAGTGCCCTGAGCCAGCTGTATCTGGCACTACAGACAGCTCAGTGGGTGAGGCATATTCCCCTCTCTGCTTCATACATTGAAATGATATTTGGTAATTTTGGTCAAGATGGAGTTCTCCAATAATGTCCTTTTTTAAAAAAAGTTGAGGAAGAGTTCAGGAGAGTAAAATTTAATATTTTTTAAAGATCTCTGTTACACCAGTGAATTGTGTGAGTGTTCAGCTGCCAAAAGGTGCAGAGCTGCAATCACTAACTTCCATCCACAGTTCTGGATTCTGACTGTAGAAATATGCACATATATTATATGTAGTCATTTAAATGAGATTTCAGAAGCACAGGTAAAGTATTTAGAAATATCTGTAAGGAAAGTGAAATAGATTTTATGTACTATTTTTAGAAAGTACCATCAATTTTCTGAACAGAGATATGTGTCAGATTAGTATTCTATCATCATGAGACAATTTTACCTGTTTTGATAAATATATGCATGTGTATATATGTGTGTATGTGGGTATGTATATCCATATGGATGGGTATGTAGTTGAATATATACATATTTTGCTTCAAACACAGATATGAACACTCTGCTTAACTTTGAATTGATTTCAAAGGTAGGTAGAGAGTAGTTTGCAACTACCTGATCAATTTCTGTTTTTCAAATACAATTAATGTTAAGCATTTCCACCATTGATCCAGAACATTCAGACTAGATATATGATATAATTTTTTACAATGAGAATTTATTCTGGAATTATATATTCCAGAATAAAACACTGGAAGAGGTTGTGCAGAGAAGGGCCAGGTGCCTCATAACTGGAAACAAAACTGCAGGCCAGCAGCCTGATCTAGATGAAGACGTTCCTGCTCAGCACAAGAGGATTGGACTAGATGGTCTTTAAAGATTTCTTCTAAACCAAAACATGCTAGGATTCAGTGATTTTATGAATATTATATGACATATCACATATTAAAAAAAAATATATATATATGTATACACATACACACGTTTGTGCAACTGTGTGCAAATTCAACAAAGGCAAATGCAGGGTCCTGCCCCTGGGGAAGAGAAACCCCCTGCCCCAGCAGAGGCTGAGTGCTGACCTGCTGGAAAGCAGCTCTGCAGAGAAGGACCTGGGGCTCCTGGTGGGCAACATCTGCCCATGAGCCAGCAATGCCCTGGTGGCCAAGAGGCCAAAGGTGTCCTGGCCTGCATTAGGAAGGACATTGCCAGCAGGTTGAGGGAGGTGATCAGGCCTTTTCAGTCTGGAGAAGAGATGAATGAGAGGAGAACTTTTCAATGCATACAGAAATCTCAGGGGTGGGTGGAGATATCTCAAGAGGATGGGGCCAGACTCTTCTTGGTGGTCTCCAGTGACAGGACATGGGGTAGTGCATACAAACTCAAACACAGGTAGATCCACCTGAGTATGAGGGGGGAAAAAAGCCTTTATTTAAGGGAGGCATAGCACTGGAACAGGCTGCCCAGAGGGGCCGTGGAGTCTCTTTCTGCAGTTATTCACCAATAGCATCCTGCTGTAGGTGAACCTGCTTTAGCAGGGAGTTTGGACCTCACAATCTTCAGAAGTAACTTCCAATCCCAAGAAGTCTGTGATTTTGTGACAGAAGAGAATTATCTTTAAGTAGGAATATACTTATAACCATGCAATTTTCTTTAAACTGGAGATCATACATTCCCTTAAGATTTTTTTTTGTTTACTACTTTAATAAACAATATTCTTGTTAAAATGGAATAATAATTCTGATTTTAGGGGTTATATCATTTAATGAGAAGTCCTCAATAGTTCTTTGAATCCATGCATTGCTTCCTTAATCCCAAATATTCAGTATGCCCTTTATTTTTAACTGGCTCATTTGATTCTAGTTTCTACTAACCTAACTTAATATTGATTTTGTTTTAATCTCCACCTTCCACCTCCTTGGCTGTTCTGTTGAAATTAAATCAGTCCTTAAATGGATGCTATCCCAACCCCCAGTTGCCAGCACCTTAGCCTTTTCACTTAAATTGCATCTATTGTTAAATCAATCTTACTCCAGCATCCAGTGTTGCTCTCTTGAGCTTTCCACTCAACATCACATACAGGCCTAAGTGGTGCCCATTCCTGTCTGTACCTTTCATCCAGCTGCTCCATTAAAATGAAACCTCTTTTCAAATCCATTTTCCACTTCCAGTAGCAATCCTCTTACTTCTTCATTTCTGAATCGCAGCAGCCTTGTGTCTGCTTCAGTTTGTGGAGCTTAAAAATAAACTTTTCAGACTGCTGCACTTCTGTGTAAACACCATCTCTCCCAAATCTTAACTGTCATGCAGATAGGTTATCCTAATTTTTGGGTCTCAGCTTAAGTAACACCCATTTCCTTGTTACTGCTGCCTGAGTGGTAATTTCCCAGTCAGAAAATCATGTCTAAGAGCTTTGTCTGGGAATAACTGCTGCCTTTGGCGTGGGAAGCAACAGCCAGGAGCGAATGATGTGCCCCCATAATGAAAGGGAGTGCTGAGCCAAGGGGGGCACAGGATTAGTCAGGCTCTACACTGGGCTGTAAATGGTCATTACATACTGATAAGGAATCTGGGAATTCAGTGAGCAATGAACAGTTAGAACAGCTGTTCATTGAGACAACTATACCCACAGCTTTCCTGATATGATGTGTAACTCAACCCGTTTGACAGACCCAGCAGACTTGCAGATGAATTAGCAGTTTTAGTGATAGTAAAAGATTTTAAAATCATAGAAAATTTGGGGAGTTAGAAAGAAAGTTAGGCTTTCTTTCCCAGGTAAACCCTGGGAAATGTTAGGCCTTGTGTTTGCTAGATCATGTGAAACTGCACCTGTGTAATCACTATATGATAAATTATATGATTGTTCAATGTGATGATTTTTTAGTAATTAGACGTAATTATTGTTTAGTCATAAGAAGAATCATGAGAAACTATATTAGGGGTTTGAGGGGGATCACGAGAAACCCATGCTTGGATGGAAGCAATGTATACAATAGAACAATGTAAGTTTAATAACTTAATAAATATATATCGTTATATATATAATATATATAATATAATATATATAATTATATTATATTTTATATATATAATATATATAATATATTATATATATTATATAATATATATTATATATAATGTATATAACATATAATATTATATAATATATATAATATATATAATATATTATATATATAATATATATAATATGTATAACTTAATAAATATATATCGTTATATAACTTACATTAATTAAAATGTAAGTTATATAATGATAGAATATAAAACATGTTTGGCATGAAACTGTGTCAGTGTCAAATTTGGTGTCCCTGACACCCAGAGCTCTTTAATAGAGGCACCTGCTTACAATCATTTCGTGATTATGTGTTCCTGAACGCTAACATAAGTGGTCAGAGTTCTCAGTGCCTTTTCTTTATGCTCATTCCTGGGCTGCAAGAGAGATGGTAAGGCTTCTTCTCAGAAAAAAAAAAAAAAGTCCTCCCTTCTTCTTTACAGATAATGGCCTCAAAAGTAAAACAGATACATACAGACCACCTGAGTAGAGAGACTGCCACTGATTTTTCCTGAAGATAAGGTTTGTTCACAATTCTAGTAAGACTAAGCTTTGAAATACAGCAGTAGAAAAGCCAAAGCTGCTAGTTTCTTGTTTTAAGGGAGTACCCATGACAAAAATCATACAGTATGGGTCCCTTGTTATCTAATGGGTTCCAATGTATGTAATCATACATTATAGCCTTAGAGGATATTCAAGCTATCTAGAAAAGTGAGTATTATAAATTTAAAAAGAGATGGCTAACCAGCAGTCAGTGAAGTACATTGAACCAAGCCCTGAATTTCAGGTCACAGTCAGGTAAATTTTGAAGACACTTTTATTTGGTAACGGTTACTTTCTCAAAATGTGTCAAAATTGAAAAAAGTCGAATAAGAATTAACTAACACTTTATACATCTTTGAAAATCTCAGGTCTGAATCTCATAAATCTGAAGGCAAGCAGCATCTTCCACCAAGAAAAATTGTCAGTTTTGTTTGGAAGAGAAAGGGATAAACAATGATTACTGACAATATCAAAGCAAGAAAAATAACCTTGCAAATAAAGTATCACAAGAATTTCTTAGAAGATCTACAGTCAAAGAGCAAGAGAAAGGAGAAATTATTAAGTCAGTTAGTCAAAGCATGGTGCTAATTAACACCAAAGTTGTAGGTTTGATTCCTGTATGAGCCATTCACTTAAGAGCTGAACCCAATGATTCTTGTGGGTGCCTTCCAACTCAGAATGATTTGTGGTCAAAATATTGAAAATAATTTAGGTGATGGTTAGTAAACACTTTTCTTTATCCTGTGAAATTCTTACCTCTTCTTTAGTTCTCTTTACTGTGTTTCTGATGTCATCACAACTTCAACCTTTTTTTAAGGTTTTCCTCCTGTTTTA
This sequence comes from Molothrus aeneus, assembly GCF_037042795.1. Taxonomy (NCBI): domain Eukaryota; kingdom Metazoa; phylum Chordata; class Aves; order Passeriformes; family Icteridae; genus Molothrus; species Molothrus aeneus. Next base: position 116,901,150 of record NC_089646.1, read on the forward strand.
AACTTTGAGTTGTTGTCTATATGTTGTGCTTTTTAGATTTTCCAGTTGTGCTATTTCAACAGCCTTAATGGTTTCAGTATATTAGATAAGAAAGGTTTAGAGCAAGAGGTGTTGTCTTAATAAATCAGGAGATATAGCTGTTATGCTTTTCCAGTGGGCCAGTTGGTCAAATAAAATATATTGCCTGCTCCTAGAAAAGCTGTTTTTCAAAAAGACTACATTATATTTATTGCATTTAGTCTGTATCGCTGATATGCTTTATTAACTCTGTATCATAACAAATCTTTCTTTTACCAGTGCTCTGTGATTTGGGTCACTGCTGGACTCACTTCAAACTTCATTTGACATTCTTTTGCCTTGAATCAGTAAATATACAGTTGGTTTTGCTAGCAGAAATTCATTCTCAGTTCATCTGTGTTTTTCTCAATATCACAGACTAGATACAGCAAAATTGTGGCATGTGACTCTCACCATTTATATGATGGCTCCTATTCCTTGGCATTGATTTCTACTCATTCTCTTTTCCTCCTTAACAATGAAAAATCGTTGTTTTGGAGGACTGAAATTTTAGAGTTACAAGGTTTTCTGAAAAGTGTATTTTTACTTTATCTTTCTTCAGGGAGAGTTTTTTTATGATTGAGGGCAGTATTGCATTATCTTTCTTTTTCGTTAGCAGATTGATTCACTGGTGGCTTCAAAGTGAGTGTTAATCCTGTTACAGTCTCTACTGCAGACATTCATCTTTCCCCTAATATGAAATGATGCCACTTTCTAACAACGAGAAAACCATTTTCCTAGCCATCATTTTTTCTAACACATGTGATATTTCTTTTTTCACTCCATCATATATGAGAAGACCACTGGTTATTGTAAGCTCTCATTTTATGATACTCTACCTTCTCAGCTCTATTTTCAAAGCTGAAAAAAAAAAGTTTTGGGTTGTTAAGGAGTTGGTAATGTGAGATGGTAACAGAGATGGTAATACCAAAAGCAATATTAAGAGATGAGAAAGTTGACTTGAATGTGAAGACAGAGCAGGAAAAAAAGCAATAAAAATATGAGGAGCAATAGATTTCCTCATTTGCAGAGAAACACTCACAGAGAAAAATAGGTACTCATGAATGCACTTGGATGTGATTAAGTAGTAAACTTAGGAGATATATCCATAGTGGCTCTAAAATGCTCCACCACATTCTGGGGTGGAATGAGGGTACCGTAGAAGAACTTGATAGTGCATTTAGTGGGGCTGGAAAAGGCTCTCATGATACTGGATCAACAAATGTTATTTTGCTGGCTTCCTCATTTTGAAAAACTAAAAGCAAGAAGAAACAGAAGACTAGAGCTTGTTGATTTGTATTCATTCACAGAGATAAAAATTAAATGAAGAAGATATTGAGAATCTGGAGATCACTGAAGAGATTTATCCACTTGCATTTGCAATCTGTAGACTTTCATTCAGAGAAGGCACAGTAGGACCACAGGCTTCTGCTGGGAAGGATGTTCTGCTGGGGTGAGAGGAGGGCTCCATCAGGTGCTGGAGGAAACATTGCCTGCTTAGCAGAGGAAAAATGGTAGTTTGGATCTACAGACACTAAAACCTTGGGAGGCTTGTGGTAGAGAACTTTGGGTTCTGCCACCTCAAGGATTGAAGCAGACCACCCCTAAGGGAGGTGTAGCTATGAGTGCAGTGTAGATGCAAGGTGGGGAATGTATGCAATGCCCCCCCCAGAGGAGCAAATGTGCTGAAGCAGGATTCCTACTCAGAATGTCACTCGTTGTCTGTCACAGACAGGTAGAGAAATTATACAAGAAAGGCCTCATAAAATTAGGCCTTGGTCTGCTAAATTAGTAGCTGGCCTGTCACTTCTAAGTGCACCTGAGTAGTTTGTAAGTTCCCATGTGAAAACAATCTTGGGAATGAGAGTTCATTAGCACAACAATCTATTCCTAGGGTGAAAACTAAGTGCACCTGTATAAACAATAAGCTCTGTCTCATGAGAATCAGTAGAGAAAATATGTAAGCTAACTGAAATGTAAATATGTAAACTAAACTAACTAAAATACAGAGGTTTGATAGATATGCAAAATACCATGTACTGACCAATGAACTAAGTGTGAATGTATTGTCAACCAATAAGATCAAGAAGATCTGACACAATGCCTTCTGATTATTCTATAGAATATGACCTATACAATAAAATGGGGGTTTTCCTGCATGAAGAAAATGGAGTCATGGCTGTTTTATTACAACAGCAGTCATGAGGGCAAAGGCAGGATGATAAATGAAAAGGAGGATGAGGAAATGGAAACGGCCTCATCTGAAATGGAAAAAATGTTAGATAGTGAATGTTAAATAGTGTTAATGGGTTTGATGTCATAAAGTGCAAAATAGCATCAGGTCAGTACTCTTGAAAAAGTTGACAACTGACCTCTCAGGCTACTGGAAGTACAAGTTTTAGCATCTGTAGCCAGGCCAATATATCAAGTCTTTAGAAGTAAAGATGGTAGCTCTGTACCTGGATCCCAGCAAAGGCAGCTACTAATAAAGGAGGGGGCAGGGAAGAAGGAGACTTTCTTGATAGCAGCAAAAGACATTAACTGGCAGGCGTGTTGAGCAGATTTTAAAGCAAATAAAAAACAGTTATAAAGGAAAGAAAAATTGCAACATGGGCTCAATGTGACAGAGCTTTAGTCAGCCAGACCTTTGAAGTGGATGTGCATGATTCCCTTTGTGGAAAACTTCCAGAGAATACCACAACACAAAACTCATAAAAGGCAGAATTAATTTCATTATAAACTAGCATGCTTTTAAAATGGAAAAACTCAAAGTTACTGCATCATACAGAACAGAAATGAAGGGCTTATAGCATTTCCTTAATTGTTTTCTACGTCTATGTAGTTGGAGGATCATTTGAGTCTCAGCCAAATCTCTGGCTTCTTGATTTGCAGATGTTCTGCTTGGCCTGCCAAGTTCTTTCCATCCTCTCTTAAGGCTGCCTGGTTTGCTACTCCCACAGCAGTCTCTGCTTGAGGAGCAGGTTGGCAGCTCCTTCCCTCTCTGGCTTGCACCCTGTGCTGTGCCTTGAACACGGACACTCTCCTGAAGGTCCTCGGTTCACTTCACTTTTTATGAGACAAAGATACAAACATATGAAGCAAATATCATGTCATAGAGGGTGATAGTAGCAAGTTTCAGAAGCAGCCTTTCATCCCTAGGAAGGTGAGAAGCTGGGAAAACCCAGAATCACTCAGTGATAAGAAGAATCCCTCCAGTCCTGTAACCTACTTTTTAAAAATAAAATTAATGTTCTGTTGTGAATGGATGACATGAACTTTCTTCAGTACATAGAAATCCTTTCCTCCAAATGTCACGTGTTCTAATATGTCATGTATTTGATCTTGCAAATACTTTTCTCTAGGAATTTTATCTTTAATTATTCATTAGGGTTGAACAGGTTCAGCATTAATTTTAAAAATAGGGAACATTCATTTCTCACACTAAAATATCAGTGGCTTGTAGTTAAGGTAAGAAAAAGCAGCTGTGGTATGCTCGGTTGTATAATAATGAAGCAGGTATAAATATTTCAGTGTTGACTCAAAGTAAATAATTGGATCATACTGACAAATAAGTAAACCCAAAAGAAATTCTATGGATACAAAGAAAGGTCAGGAACAGAGCCCTGTGGGACTCAACTGCTAGGAAAAAAAACAAACTACCAACTTGAAAGAACAAAACAACTAACCTGCAACCTAGCAATGAACTGTAAGTGGAATAGATCAATTCCAATCAGTCTGAGATCTGCACTGAACATGTTTGAAAGAATGCTGTAGTTTATGGCTTCAAACTCAGCAATAATATAGAGGCACACTAATACATAGTGTGGATTCCTGAATTGAAATACCAAAAAAAAGATCAAAGCATAACTTCAAAAAGCAGATTCAGAGTTGTGTCTCTTTTGAAGTCAACTTGGACACATTTATTGTGAAGATCACGTGTCTGGAGGTGTGACTGAAGCTGTAACAGCCTTCTGTACAGTAGTCTTGGGAATATTTGAGTTGCCATTTCAGTGGATAGATTGGATGGATTAGTGGATAGAACTCAATGGCATGTTTCTCTCCCAGTACTGTGTGAATGTAACTGATAGATGTAGTTTCTGGGCATTTAATGTCTTTCATGCGTTTTATTTTTCCATTGCAGGTTTAATTTGTACATAGAATAGATCAGAAAGGGTAGCAGAAAGGGGAAAACAATTAATTAGTGAAGACTAATTTTCACCAATTTTACATCTCTAATATTCTCACTGTATTAAAAATTATTTAGGAAGTTTTAATTAGAATTGTTTACACTTTACTTTGGTCATATGAAGAAAGAAAGCTACCCTTCACTGTATTTGAAATCTCAGACTAGAACTAGCAATAGCACCTTTAAATACAAGCCTCAGGGGGGAAAAAATCCCAGCTTTGTCTGTTTGAAATGTTTATAAATACAACTTCCATGTATTACTATTCTCACAGGGATGTTAGCATTTTCATTAAAATGAGGAACAGAAAAATATAGAGGCCTATAAAGGAAGAAAATGTATCATCAGACATACTTAACTTGAATTGCATTGCTGAAACATAACATAAGTCACAGCCAGCTATGCTGAGATCTACGGGATGGTTGATGCCCAAGCTGATAAGTATTTAGAAAGAGTACAGTATAACACTTTAAAGCAGAATGGAAAACTACTCCTCATCAACTTAAACTTTGAATGTGGGTTGGCAGATAGCACCATGTCAAGAAAAATGAATGTTTTCTAGGCCTAAAGGCAACAATTTGTACATACCTGCAGTGTAAAGTATATATATATATATTTTATACTGAATTAGGGATAATAAACTTGTAGTAAATATTACTTGATAGTAAATATTTTCCTATATGCCTTATGTGTGATAGCCATACTTTTCTAGGGGCTTTTACCAAGTAGTGGCCAGGAGTCCTTAATGACATGAAAGTGACTGAAAAATACTTACATTTAGGGGAACAAAATCAGCCAAACACCATAATCAGGCAGCCTTCCACTTAGTTTCAGTAATGGGATGGTATTAAATAGCTTTCAAAGGCATGGCACAGAGAAGATTTTTGGATGATACTTTCAGATTTGGAATGACTGGGGAGGTCTGTGTTAAGAAGGTTTGAGCAATTTTCACTTCCTAACATTGTGGATCTTCTTCATACTTCCTTTGTCTTACTGGGCAGTCATATCCCTGGAGAATGAATGATATTGATATCTTGGATGTCACATCACTGGTAAAATGAGGAGAGAGTTCAGTAGCAAAGACCATAGATAAAATTTCCATGCCAGTGCCCTTTCTAAGGCAGCTTCTGAGAGGATCCTTCTTTCAGAGCAGCCCTGCAGAGAAGTGTGGTACTTACATGTTGCAAGGTAGAGCAGTTTTTAAAATTATGATCTATCCCACTAGTGGAGACTAAGAAGAAAATCCGGTGCAAATATCTTAATAATTACTGTGGAACATTTAAATGTTCCCCTTCTAGCTTCCAGTAATAAAAACTTAAGTAAAAGGTTGTCTCTTAGTAATTTTCTACCACTTTGTCCTGTTTTAACCTGATTACCATCTGCCATTACTTTATAGAGACAGAGGAGCAATCAGAGTGCCACAAAGGATTACTGATGTCTCTTTTTCTCACTTTCTTAATTGTCCTGCACACATTTTCCCTCCTTTAGTCCTCTACATAAGTGAGAAGCTATTCCTGCGATCCTGCAATGGAATCTGTGATTCTTCTGCTACATGGCTTGAGACAGGTGCTCAGGCTTAGTATGAAGAGGGGAAAATGGGTCGTGTTGGCTCCAGACAGAGAGCTGGTCAGTCTGGCTTGTGCAGTGACGGGTGTAAGGACAGTGGATCTCTTGAGGAGGAAAGGCAATTGAAAAAGCAGTTTTTTCAGGAAAAAAACATGCTTGTCTGGAAAGTTTATGTAAGCTACCAGTGCAAACATTGGAAAGTCCAAAGTTTGGATTTCATGCATGTAGCACTGACTTATCATCGATCCCCCAGTTTTGCTTCCTGCTCCTAATTGATTTTTGTTCTTTTCTGCTAGTTACACCCTCCTCAGTTGCATGTCTTTTCTTAATGAATGTAATTGCATTGATATATTGCCATTCAATAAAAAAATCTCAGTACAAGGAAAATACTTCAGTGCAAAATAGTATTTGGAACCCCAGAGGTTAAGAAAATCTTCTTTCCATAAAAATATAAGTTTGAACACCTGCTAGTCTGCCTCTCTCTTGGAAAAGGGACAGCTGAAGGTGCCAACTATTCGAGCCATCAGCTTTGGGGCTTATTCCCATTTATAAAATGGGGAGGCAAGCATGAATAGAATATAAGGTGTTCCAGGCTAAGAGACTGCAGGATCTCCTAAGAACTGTGCTATTGCCATACTGCTGCTCGGTTCATACCCTGCACCTCCAGACATGCTTAGAATTTTCCAACTTTGAAATAAGAAATTAGTAATATACCAATGAGCTGACAAGCTCTGGCAGCTGTATGCACAGGGCCTGCCAGCAGGTCAATGGGATATTGCCAGAGAAGCTGAGTTCCAGATGAGAGGGTGGAAAAGGAGAAAGGATTGGTTTTTTCTGAGCTCTGATTCTTTTACGCTAACTTCTAAGGAAAGCAAATTTTAACTTGCATATGGGTGGATGCACTGGATAAATAGTAGTATGGCAACCCGAAATGTCATCTGTCTAGAAAAAAATAACCCTCAAAATTACTGATGACAGCGGATACACTTTCTTCAGCCAGCAGCATCCTGCCCTTTTCTCACTCAGGCAGATTATGACAGCCCGTTGCTCTGATATGGCCCGTGAATGAATGAACATCACTTTAATGGACTGCCTGCGGTGGACAGCCAGCACTGATTTGCACTTCCAAGCACAGCAGGTAGTGAACTCTAAAGGAACATTTCACACTGGCCATTAAGCATCCAGCATGACCACAAAACTGAGGTGACACAAGGAGAGAGCAATTCCCTGGGCATAGGGATCATGTTTTGCAGCCAGCTGCAGATAAAATAACCAGCTTCTGCTGTAACCTGCTATTATCTGTGGGATGCTAAAAAATCCTCTCCCTAGGATTTTAAGTTTCTCTCTGTATGACTGTAGTTAATGACTGACTGTATGGGGTGTTTGTTATTTAGTGACTGAATATCCCTACTACTGACAAGCTGTGGTTGTTGGTTTGGTTTGAGTTTTTTTTTTAATTTAAAGCATAGTTCTATAAAACTGTATAGAACATGTTTTATTAATTGAGCTTTCTTCCAGGCTTATGCAACTTTCTGAAGCTATTTAATGTAGTCCTGTGAATCTATGGCAGAAATTATCCATAATCCATTAACCAGGCAGAAATAAACAAAACCAACCATTTTATAACATCCCTAAACCAATGTTTTCCTCTTGGAAAACCTACATAAATGTTGCTGTTATTTACTGTTGGCCAATTAAACAGAGGTTTGTATGCATCCAAAAGTTCATTCAATGTAAAGTTTTAAGATGTTTGATGCCTGCTTACACTGAAATGTACATAATACTCTCTGTACCTCCAATGAAAATAAAAATTATATTTTCTATGTTTAATGGCCACTTGTGGTCTTAGTCCTGGAAGACTACTAATTATAAGGGATGAAAATACCAGGTAAAATCAAAATTAATTTTTAAAACTAGAAGTAACTTATAATTCAAATAATTGATGAGGAATCTTCATATTAAAAAGCTATAAGCCATAAAATAGAGTGCATAATGAAAAATGGCACATTCCATTGCCTTGTGTGGTGGAACAGCTTCTTGCCTTGAGAATGAGCTTCACATAAATTTTAAGGTGAACTTCAGCTTTAATACTGCATAAGATATCTTGGATTGCAAAAGAGTAAGCCTCAGATAAACAGGCTGGAGCAGCTCATCTCCACACTTACTGGATGGTGCTATTAAATATATTCTCCTTGTCAGAACAAAGACATGTCTATATTGTCAATCATTAATACATCTGAACTTCATTTCTTGCTCAAGAAGATTTGTTGGTAGAAAGGCTAGTTACTTTAAATTCTCTCCCTGCTTACAATTGCAGATAATTCTTGTGATTGCTGAGACAAATGATGTGAGGTTCTGAAGTGGTGAATTGCCTCAAAAACATTCTTTCTGCTCCTTCTGTTAATGTGTGCTCAATTAAAAAAAAAAAAAAGACAAAAAACCCCAATCAAACAAAAAAAAACCCCTGTGGACATGATTTCTTCTAAAAAAATTATTTAGTAAATGTGTAATGTATTAGACATCTAACATTTAGCTCTGAGGTTCCCAGCAAATGAAGGACATCGATCTGTTAAAGCATGTCCAGAGGAAGGACACCAAGTAAATTAGAGGGATGGAGCACCTCTCCTATAAGAAAAGGCTGAGAGAATTTGAATTTTTCAGCCTGGAGAAGAGAAGGCTTCAGGGTGACCTAATTGTGACCTTCCACTACCTAGAGGGAGCCTAAAAGAAAGATGGAGAGGGACTTTTTACAAAAGAATGTACTGACAGGATGAGGAGGAATGGCTTCAAACTGAGAGTAGGTTTAGAGTAGATCTTAAGAAGAAATTCTTTATTGTGAAATTGAAGCAGATTGCCCAGAGAAGTTGGATGCCCCGTCCCTGGAAGTGTTCAAGGCCAGGTTGGATGAGTAGCCTGCTCTAGTGGAAGGTGTCCCTGTCTCCGGCAGAGGGGCTGGAACTAGATGATCTTTAAGGTCTTTTCCAACCCAAACCATTCTGTGATTCTGTGGTTTAAAAATCAACTTTTACAACAGCTGATCTGCAGCTATTTCCTCTGTAAGGATTTGAGCCCACTAGTGCTGAAGTAAATTTTGATGCTTGTTACAGCATATAGCGACAACATTCTGAAAGAGAGCTGTGACCTGAAAGAAATACAGTAGAAAGAGGAGGTGCAGATAGGCTGGGGCAGGCACTGGGGCTGGGCAAGATCTTCAGCACATTACGTCCTGCTTAGATAGTTTTAAGAGAACAGTCTTGGGGAAGCAGTAATGCTGTATGATTGAAGTTCAGTTCAGTATGATCAAGTTCAGTTTTCAGCCATTTCTGGACTCAGAAGGAGAAGCAAACTGAAATCAACAGGAGCATTTCCACAGATTTCAGTGGGTATTACATTAGTCTGTCAATCTCTAAGTTTCATTTTCCCATCGCCTCACCCTGGATAAGCACTCTGTTGGTTTACCTAGTGCACATATTGACTGGGAAAGGACTGCTTTGTCATTCATTGCTCATTCAGCAATTAGCATGAGTATCAAAATTCTGCTTAGGACTTTTGTCTTTGTGCATATATACAACAAGTGAAGGCAGTTGCTTTCCATGCAACCAAAGAATCCTACTGTACTGTGGATTTCTCAGCTCTGGACATGTCTGCTAAAGGCCCTTTGAAATCAATAGAATAGTCTTTTTCACAAACCTGTTTTTAAGATTTCTAGGATAGAATGAAATTTTGGCTTATTGGAGCTGCTTAAAATCTTACCAAAATAACAAAATACAAGACTCAGACTAAAATGTCTTTTTAAAAAATCATTATCACCATAGAAGGGACTGAAAACTTCTCAAGAGCACATTATTTCTGACATAGAAAGTAGAAGGATTCTGTAAAGGTGTCCTGACCCCACGAGTTCATCCAGAGAAGATGCTGCTGCTTTTTTGTATTTAGTGATCACTTGTTTGTTCTTAACTCAGCTTTCATACCTTTGGTTTTTATTTGTGCTTTTCTACAAGTCCATTGAGGCTGAAGAGTTTAAGTGAAATAAGGTTCACAAGCTAAACTGTTTCTACTAAATTTCTAAACACTTACAAAGGAGTTTAAGAGGGATTATCTAAATTTGTATGTATATATATATATATATATATATATATGTGTGTGTATATATATATATATATATATATACACTGATATTTCACTGATAAAGAGAATCAGCTATTTTACCTCATAGTGGTTTCTCTTTACATGCTCTGCACATCCATGAATGCTCCTTTTGCACACACACTGGTAGGAGGGTGTATGTCTGCTCAACCAACTGCTGCCTGTCTTTCCAGGCATGGGGCTAAATAGACCCCAAGGAAGACAGAGCATGGAACCTTTTGTAGGCAGTTTCCACAGCATCTTTATCTACTTGCTTTATTTCTTGTATGCAAATCTGTGCATGAACTTTTTTTTTTTTTTAAACATAATTTGTCCACATTTCTTTTTCAGTTGACATATTTTCATTTCCATTTGTTCATTTCTGGAACTGTTGTATTTTCAGTTGATTTCATAGGCGGACTTGACACATACTCCTACCGACAGCCCCCCCAGGAACATGTTGAGTTAAAGCCTGTAAAGCCTGTAGGTAAGGTTCTGGTCCCACGGACCACATTAATCCTTCTAACTGAACTGAACTGAACTGAAAGCTAACCTTCTCCTAAAATAATTTGGGCATCAGATTACTGATAATTTAATTATATTTTAATTAGAACTTAATTAAAAATTAATCCACATAACACATTGGAGTAAGGACACTTTGTCATTGATGGTGTATCCGCTAAAGCAAGGATTAGGAGATATCACCATGTCTGCCACGCCGTGCCTCATCTTAACGCAAGGAGAGGCTCTCACTGAAGGATGGAATTGCTTTCTTGCTGAATTTTAGCGAGAAAAGAGCTGGTTTAGAGATTCTGGGGCTGCAGAAACCTTAATGAGATTAACCCATTTATAGAAAAGCAGTAGTTTTTACATTTGTCCAGCTACTGAAAGAAAAAGTTTTGCTGAAAAAACACATGTCAGCTTAAAATCTATCTGTAGAATTTCACTGGAAGTTAATTATCTCTTTGTCATCACTTGTTTGCTTGAACCATAAAAATCATTTTCATAGACTCTTCCTGCTTTGCTACCTAATGAATAAGGTTGAATGCATATCTATTCTTTTTATCTGGAAAAAATTAGGATATGGGATGACATTACAAGTACGTGTATTTTGGCAGAAGCTCACATAACTTCAAGTATATGGCTTTTCAAAGCATAATTCGTAAACCAGAAGTTGTTAATTTGGAAATTCTTTATGGCTGGAACTTGTTGTGATGTTGCTCTCTGTCCTTACATTTACCTTTGGGCCTTTCATGCTTCTTAAATGCAGCATGAAATGCACACACAGCTAATTGACTGAAACTGATTTAATGACTCTGTTTTACTTATCAGTTAACAGAATTAGAATGGGTTGAAGGTTTTTCCTGATGTATGCATGTATGCATGTGCTAGGAGTTTTAATTTAAAATGGACAATTGCTAAAAAATTGTATGGGGTTGGAACTTGACACCTGAACTTCATGACCTTATTAATTTTTGCAGGTTTTCAAAATATATTTTATTCATGGTGCAGCTTTCAATTTGTAGAAATAAACAGAGAAAAATTTTTACTAAAAATTTATCTAAACATTATAGAATATGAAGGCCCAAAATTATGGTGTATCTTAGAACAGGAGCAAATTACACATTAAGACAACTAAACAAAGTTATCAACCTTCTGACTTTTGACTAAGTACATGCTCTACATTAAAGTCTACATTTCTTTAGTAATATTTCTTTAAATGTTTATTTTGCTGCATTTTCTGTGGGAAAGATGACTGCAAAATTTGGGTTTGAACCTTCTGTATAAGCTGCTAGACGAAAAAGTTAAATTGATATTCAGGAGCAAGAAGGCCACACCTGCAGCATTTACACCTCTCCATAAAATATTTTAATCTCTAAACCTGCATTCAGACTTGTTTTGGGCATCAAATGCATAAATGTTTAGTATTTTCTTAGCAAACCTAGTATAATTAAAGAAGAGAATATAAGAAATATCCATTAAATACTTACAAATACATTCCTGGAAGATATACACATTTTTTTGCAGTAGAAGAGTCACAGCATCTGATTTGTTCTTGATAGGAGATTTTCAATAAGTAGCTCAAGGGATTTGGAGGTTGCTGGTGATGTTACAATACTGGAGAATAAGAGTTATCTTTCCATTTCCTATGAATGTGTATCCTTGTACTGCTGGGAAGACCTCTCTGGCCTCTTTATTGCTTCAAGGTGTATAAAACTGGGACAAAAATTATATTGGGTTTCCTTTTTTATTGATGTTTTGGTTGTATGTACTGAAAGATATAGAAGACCTTTATCTAAGCTGGGAGGGAAATTATGTCACTGATCAAAATCTGAGTTAAAAGCCAAATTACTGGAAATAATTTGGTCAGTGGATTGTGCCAGAACTTTGCAGATGCTTATCTCTCTGCAGCATGTTAGCCTTCTTGACTTCTTTTGATAAGTTAATTGCTGTATGTATAAATCATATACAGTCTGAAAATTCTTAGTATCTCTAAAAAGTGACTTCTGGTGTCTAGGTTGTGCAAAACTCCATTTCTGAGAGTTGGAATTCTCTTAGAAATTAACATGAATAATGCTTGTAAAAATACATGAGAAGCCTTTATAAATGTTACTTTATAGATGAAAGCTTGGCTATATTTCCATTTTTCTCATCCCTTTTATTTCCCTTATTTCATTCAAAAACATAGCCCACTGAAAATACAAGGCTGTGTGGTCTCATCCAAGCTATGCAGAAGACACTCTGCTTTTATCAAGTGCTCACATTCAGTATAATGTCTGCTTAGTGCTACCATAATTATTAATGATTAGCAAGACTAAGATTAGTTTTCCTACTCACCTCTGAGAAGAAGTTAAATTTGAACTTGTTCTCGTGGGGAGCAATTTTTAATCCAAACATGAATGATCATGGTTTGCCCGTTTGCTCTTTGTTCTGCCTGTAACTCCATTAGGCTATGGGACAAGGAGAAGCAGGATCTTTGCCCTCAGCCATGCAGTTTCAATTAAGGTGTGTGTAAGGCAGGAGACAACAGGGGGAGTAGAACAATTATCATTGTGTTGTGTCCTTTGGGACTAAAGCATATGGACTATGGAGAAGACTGTTGTGCCTATTGGAACCACAGAATCAGCAGCCAGGTCGCTCAGTAATATTTAGAAACTCTTCATGTACTGATGTGTGGAAAAAAAGAGGAGCATGGTGGCTAGAAGGAAAAAATATGAAGCTACATTTTGGCTTGCATTAGAGGTTGTTATTATTATTAATAATTATTATATTATAATAGATGTTAATAAGGTAATATCGTAATCATGATGTAATAAGAACAATGTGTACTAATATAATAATGAAAATTTTAATTATAATTGTAATAGTAGTAATAATAATAAAATAGAATAAAACTGCTACAGCTTTGAGCAACTCTATCTGGTCAGACACCAGAATCCCTAATTCCAGTTAGGGATGTCCCTAGCGTTTTTAAGAACAATACTAATTTGTCCTTGTGGAGTTGATCCACTGTATGAGAAACAGTGCCAGAGGAGAGGTCACCACTCTGTGATGCATCTGTGTGATCCTGTCCTGTTTGTATCTTCTCCTGAGACTTTATCCACCTATAAATTGCTCTGAAAGACCAACATAGAGCTTCCAAGATTATGCAAGTGAAAATGGTTACAGGGAGTCATGTGAGAATACATAGATTCAGCAGATGTGTCAGGACTATAAATAGTGTAAGTCCAGCTCAAATGCTCATGTTTGTGATCAGATCACGTCAGAATTTTATAACTGGGTGAAAATATGTCTCATGCTGTTGAAATATATTATGCTAAAATGAATAAGTGTGTATATATAATATCATATATATATAACATATCATATATAATGTATATCAATGTCATATATTGTATGAGCTTCAGATATGCTTTACCAGCTATTGGACTTCTCCTAAATGTTTTCTGATTTTGTGGTATGCATAGTACAAAGCTACTGCTTTGTACCCAGCATTCATTCTTGACCACATAGGTGAGTCTCACAGCTGATTAAATTATTGACCACGTGAGATTTATCCACTTGTTCATTTGTTACTAACCTCTCAACTTGTATGAATTTACAGCTTATAAATTAGGAGATACACAAAATAAATTGTCATTTGTGAGTAATTCCTATATCCTACTTTTTAGGTCGAAGTAAGTGATGAACATGGACTCAAGACTTCTGCTGCTATAGCTGAAGAAACAGATTTTAGAAAAAAAGACCAACCTTGTGAATCATCATTCAGGAAGAAACCCACCACATCTGTTCCTCACGGCATGTGGATTGTTCTTCCCACAGGCTCAGTGTCATTATCAGCGTTGTTATTTCGTAGATCCTTGTAGATGATCTTGAAATTTTAAATAATTTACTTATATGGACACTTGTAAATTGTAAATTTTTTTCTTTTTTAATTTCAGTATTTTTACAATGTTTAGTGTTGAGGCATGAAAACAAAACAACCTGTGAAAACTAGGAGGAGGGTGCGTCTTTTTCAAAAGTTCAATATTTTTTGACTGAGAAGATCATACTGTGCCTGGTCAAGATTGTGTCAGTGAACAGTAATTTTGACTCCAAAATACGCAGCAGGAGTCAAACCCTAACAGTGATCAAGAGATTATTTCAATGCTGTCTTTAGAATTCACAATGTCCACTCCTTGCATTTTTGAACTGCTGAATGCAGCAGGGATTGATGTATGACTCTTCTTACCCGATGTTCAAGCACTAATGTACTCACTTAATTATTACAATTCATATATGACTCCTCCTTTCCTAATCTCTTTTGCCCCATCTCGAGTAGCTGTCTCTGATTTGAAGAGAAGTAGGATGACTTCTCAATGGATGTCCATCTCTAGGAACCCTTACACCCAGGGCTGTTTAGATGTCTGTGATTTGCACATTTTTAAACTCCTTTCCTCCCTTCTCCCAGGAAGAAGCCAAGCATGAATGTACAGTACAAGGCACCAACTGAAGCCTTAGAATCCTCTGGGGACTAATTTTCTCTTAATTTAAAAGTAGACAAGCAAAACTGAAAAATGCCTGTAAAAATTTGTAAAGTTATTTGTAAATACTTCTAGACAAAGAACATGTATGTAACTGTGGTATTTTGTTTTCTATTCTGTCACCACTAGCATAAAGTGATACACAAAACTATTTTCTCTGGAGAGCTGGCAGTCTTTTTAACAGAACACTTTGCTTCTTTCATCTTAATTACAGTATAAAGTGCTGTGTAGATTCCTATGCCCCAGAGAGTCTTGTCTCTCTGCAGAGCATATGTGCCTCAACATTGAGCAGAAACATCATGAGGGTTTTGAGTCTGTTTGTGGTTTTGTGCTTTTCTCACTTAAACATTTCATTGGTGGGACAGCCAGGAAGGCTGGTCCTTCTGATGTGTATTTCTCTACCTCTGCACCAGAGGCTAAACAGATGCCCAAAAAGTTCCTCCATAGGTACCCTAAGAAATCTTCACCTGATCTAAACAAAATTCTGAATCAAAAGAGAATTTTCAGTCTTCTCTTCTATCGTGTATTTTCCCTCCCTGAGCAGGAGGGAGCTATAAGAGAGCATGTCTTGGTTCTTTCCCTCCTAAAATCAGTGTAATTTACCAATATGAAGCTATTGGGGATGCTAATAAATACAATGGAAGTAGAGTCTAATATTTTCAGGTGACAAGGGTCTTGTAGTTCATCCACCTGCTTTCCAGTTGGTTAATTTAAAGACATCACTGACTTTGGAGAAAACACAAGCTGAACTTTGGTAACTTTTCCTGAAACTGAGTATGATGTAAGTATTAAGACGAAGTCAACAAGAAATGGCAACTAGAGAAAAACCCTTCTTTAGTGTTCCTTGGGCTGGATATACCTCAATAAACAACAAATAAAAGCCTTCAGCTGAACCCAGTGCTGCCCTCAGGACGAGTGCTACAAACCCCCATTGATGGCACAGGCTCAACACACAGTTCTGGCAGGGCTTTGGAAGTGTGTGTTTGATTTTCTGCCAAGGCATGTCTGCTGGACCATGTTCTACAGATTTGTCTGAACATGTCTAAAACCTGTCTTTCTGTAGGTCCTTCAGAACTCTCACAAAAATTCTGCAAAGACAGAACCTGAGTTCTCTTCCATTTGAAATATCTATCACTTTTTAGCTAGGGAACAGAAGCCTGTATATTCCAAATACACTTAAAATCTCAGAATCATTACCAATACAGTGAGTGTGCCATCTGTTTCACTTAAAAAACAGAACAATCCTGATTAAGAAGAATTTGTATTCATTAGGATCAGTCAAAATGCAGACTGAAATGCCAAAGGAAACTGTCATTCTTTTCTAAACTGACACCCAAAATAGTATCAACCTGTACATGTTCAGGTAAAAAAAATCTTGAGAATAATAAATGCATTTTACTGTTAATTGCTGTGTCCTGTAGGACATATCAGTGAACATTTTTGTAGGAAGCCTTGAGTAGTTCCTTTATTTTTGCAAAACATACTCTCAGTGGGTGTTAGGTGAGTCCCAGATCAGCCAGCTATGTAGGAAATAAATGTTGACTCTCTAAATAAACTTGGATAGTTTTCTTAAGCCTAACTGAACCATGCAATTTCAGGAAATGACTAGGTTTGTACTGCAAAACAGAATTTGCTGACAATCTTAAAACCTTGGAGATTATCACTTGCTACAAACTGTTCTGGTAGCATTAATGAGTCATACTGTTACACTTTAGGGCAGCTGAAGATCTGTCCCTCAAACTTTTAGACTTTTTTTTCTTTTCCCAAGTTTCTGTTTAATTCCAGTTTTTTAGAGAATCAGATTTGCTGCAGTACTTTAGCTGACAGTAAAAAGTGGGGATGAGACGGCAGAAATATGGCACTACATGTTCACTAAGAACTGAGCCAGGAAACTGAACCAGTTTCTTAAAAGAGCGGCTGATGTCTTGAGGATCTGAAAACAAAAACTGTAGCAAGAAATTAACAGATTTTTGCCTGGCGCAGTGACAGACATACCATGATTGTATATTACAATTTGTGGAATTATTGGTTAGACTCTTTCATACCCATAGAGACTTTTTTACATAAAATTTGAAGGTTTTTGAAATTCAATTTTGATCTGAAGGAACTGTCTAAAATGAAAGACAGCTTGGATTGGCTGAAGGGTGTTTTTTTAGTGCTAAGGTATGATATTATAGATTATTTATATTATTAGAAGATACAATATTATCTATTATAGATAATATTCAATAGAGCTCTCTCAATTAAACCCATGGGAATTGATGCCTGGTTTTATCCAATAACTGCTTTCAGGAGTGCAGGTGACATTGTCCAAGGAAGGGCAACAAAGCTGGTGAAGGGTCTGGAGCACAAGTCTTTGAGTAGCATCTGAGGGAGCTGGGGTTATTTAGGTTGAAGAAAAGGAGTCTCAGGAGTGATCTTATGACTCTCTATAACTCCCTGAAAGGAGGCTGTAGCCAAAGGGGTTCAGCCTCTTCTTCTAGGCAGCTGGAGATAGGATGAGAGGATATAGTCTTAAACTGCCCCAGGGGAGGTTTAGGTTGGACATCAGGAACAATTCCCTTACAGAAAGGGGGATAAGACATTGGAATGGGCTGGCCAGGGAGATGGTGGAGTCACCATCCCTGTAAGTGTTTGAGGAAGGGCTGAATGTGGCACTCAGTGCCTTGCTCTAGTTCACATGATGGTGTTTGGTCACATTTGGACTCAATGATCTCAGAGGTCTGTTCCAACCTATTTGATTCTGTGTTTAAGACAATGGTATTTACTGTATATTATAAATTGGAATTTGAAGCTAGGGTATCTGGTTGCTGGTTAGCACGAGACAATACTAACTTTTCTTATTTAAAACCTGAGAACACATAGTTGGGTCACTAAAAAGCCTGTGGTTCTGCACCAAATAAATTGCAACAGATTTATTGCGATATGCAATATATGCAATATATGCAATATATGCAATAGATTTAAGCCCAAACAACTTCAAGTGCAGGCTTTCTTCATTCACAGCTGCCATGCAGGACTCTTCTCCATGTTTGGATCCTGAGTTTCATCTCTTCCTCCAGTTTTCCACAACTCAGGCATTGCAACACCATTGTCACCTCCAAGCACCATGTTGGCAGATGTAACCTTTTTCTCAACTCTGACTGCAACGTGTTTCTCTGCACCCAGCTGCCTGCCTGTCTTTCATGTGGGGATTAGCAGGTTGAAGAGGCCAACCCAGCAATCTATCAAGGTCCTTTAACAGACTTTGACAGTGAAAAACAAAAATTGACATCCCAAACTAATTGTCTTGCCTCCTTCCAGTATCAGCCTCATCTGGTTTAATTATAACAAATTACAACCTGGCAGCTCTTTTAGACAAAAAAAAAATCAGGTTGGGAAAATGTTCCTTCCATGTTAAAGCTTCAATATCAGCAGGATGTTTTTCACAAATCAGTTCATCTCTTGCCTGCTATTCTGGGAGTTTTGACAGAAACCTTCTTAGTGCCCAACACAGTGATGAGGTTATGTTGTTGCATGCCACAATAGCACTTTTACAGCAGAGTGGCTGGGTTGCATCCTGAGATCATGTCAGATGGGTTAGGGCTGCGTAAGGTGGAGGGTGCCCTCAACAATGCTGCCCTAAAGAAGTGGTTTCTCTCCTAACTCTGCCCAGGGAGATGACTATCCCTGCAACTGTAAATGGGGATCAGCCTGAAAGGTTTGTTAGTTTGCAGAGGCTTCCTGAGCAAACTAATACATGTGCTTTAGATGATAGAGAATGCAGATCTGTGAAAATTTGCCTATAAAGAAGATGTTTTATATCAAGACTACTGCTGCAGTGTTTGCCCCTTAGAGCTATGTCTGCATTGAATGCTGGCAGTGTGATCCTAGGATGTCAGCTCTGATCACCCAGAATTACCAGCAGTACTCTGCTTCACTGTAAGGGGACACAAGGCTGTTCAGGACCCTAAATAATTATTTAGCAGCTAAGGACACAGATCTAGCCTGTACTGCTTTCTGTTTGGCAGCTACATATAAGTTGTGCCTTTTCCCCAGGCTGACAAACCATCTTTATTTATCTGCTTATAATGACGGTTTCTTGACATAATTTCCACTTCCTTCACAGAAGCCACAGTTTGAATGATTCTCTTTGATTTTAAACAAAATAAACATCTGGATTTAATTCCTGCTTCCACATGAGTACCTGCTCATCAGTCACACAGCACAGTCCTGGATGTGACAGTTTTGTGGAATAGCTGCCCTTGCATGGTCCATTGCCTCTCAGAACCAGAAACAGACTCTGAAGATAGTCTCACTAAGCAGCAGCCATGCATAAATAATCCCACGAATGCAAGAAACATTCTCCTTGTTTTGCTTATTCCCCTAAGACCCAATATCACTTCTTCAAGCTTTCTGTCCCAGTTTCCTATTTATTTCACACCACCCAAATGCAACCATGCTTTCAAAACACTCCTGTAAGTCAGTTCCAAGCAGACTTGCTGAAGCTTGAATTTTAAGTTGGCTGCGTGTGATTCATGAGTAATCTAATTTCTCATTTTCCACAACATTGGGTACCTGCCCAATTAGTAGAGCATCATGTACAAGGAGGGGTTACAGCATCCCCTAGCACGTGATGCATTTGGAATGAGAACTCTGCTACACATGAGCAAAGAAATCGGCTTCCTGTGTTGGCCCATACTATTTGTAAAATGTCACTGGGATGTTCTTATACTGCTGTATCTGCATAGCCAGAATCAGGGTGGCAAGCAGGTTGAGTCTTAAGTGCTGGGGCAAATGCAAGACAACAGCTTGTTTAAACAACCTTGATCTCATATTAATAATCCACACTGCAATTTCTGGGTTTTCTCTTGGCAGCACACACACACACACACACACACACACACACACATGTATATATTTTAATAGTCATGGCTTGGTTTCTAATGACTTTATAATTCAAATAAATCATTTTTTCCTGAAGTTTAGGGGAGGATGTATCTGGGCTGCTGCAGGAAGTTTTCCTCCAAGCATTGGGGGGTTTGGAGAATAACAGCAGTGGAGATCATTGCCCACCCATGGAAGCACCCCCAGGACCCATCCTGGTGCCACTGGCTGGCATCTCTGGAGGAGATCCAAGCTGTGACTGTCACAGCAGGTCTCCTCCCTGGGCTCTGCACCCTGCAGAGCCTCCTGGGGAATAGCCCTGGGAAACCTCATGGGACACTTCTCCTGCTGTGCTGTGGGGCTGCATTTAAGCCTTGGTCCTGGGCTGTGGTGCTCACCTATGCTGTGCTGAGGTTGTGTCTGTGCCTCGACAGTGACCTCCCCTGACCACAACAAAATACAAAAAGCTGATCTCAAGAAATGAGTCCTGATGTGCTTTTGATGATGAAATATTAAATTCATGCACTCCGATATGATCTTATCTAAATTAGGACTTCACCTAAGGTAAACTGTGTGCTTGGGGAAATACTAAACAGGTGTATATTTATCAGATGTATAATATGTATCCGATTTTAAAGGCACTTTTATTAATCTGCCTAGTTTGTAAGAAATTAGGCTTGTGGCTAATTTAATCTCATCAAACCTCATCACAATAATCTGAAAGGAAAAATCAGGCCTGGACAGGCAAGCACTGAAAAAGAGATTTGGGAAAAGAAAGAAATCAGAAGAGGCAGCACACCAAAAGCAGAACTCTGCAGTGGAAAGCAAACAAAACAAAAAAAAATGGGAAAAGAACAGTGATCTTTATTTTTAACATCACTAAATAAAAGTTATTATTTATTAGAATGAAAAGCACCACAAAATACAAGCACACAAATACATATCTCTGTCATTGCTTTTCTAATAGAGTAGGGTTTCTAAAAGCTCACCTAATTTTACAGCCTGTCTTTCCCCATTAAAACCTAATATGCCAAGAAATATGATGTAAAAAGAAATATTAAAAGGAAGGTTTGGCTGCTGTTCTGCTGAGCACGTTATGCCACCTCATGGTTACTGGCAGAAATACCACCACACTCAGTGCTGGGTCAGAAATACAGCAGAGGAAAAAAAGTAACACATCTGAGTTGGTATATATTGCTGAAATGTCAGAAGTCCCACTGGGATCAATCATTGCAGAGTGCTAAATCAAATCTTTGAATTATATATAAAGACAAAGTGCTGTAAAACACATCTCCTTTTAACAGCTGAATTTGCACCTCTACTGCAAATATACTGCTACCATAACATATAATTCAATATTGACCTGGTCCTAGCCCATAAATGCTTCCTCCTGTGGAGTTTCTGTGTTTAGCTTGTTTCAGAAGGTTGCCATTTTCTGGAAGAACACACTGTTATCCACTCAGGAAGTATCTCTTTGCCTCTTTAACAACAAGACATAATGTTTAGTTACAACTGGATAACTAACATGAAATTACAGTCTTGGATGTATATAGCATACATTTAATTACTGAATTTGGATTTTACCATGACCTTAAAGTGCTAAGATAAAAAACACCCAGAACCTCAGTAGAATATGATTTTCACTTGAGTCAAGAGTTCACATGCAAAGACCAGGTTACATTTTTCCATTAGAATAAATTATACAAAGTGGAAATGGAAGCTGAATTGATGTCACCTGGAGTGCACAGTCAGTTAGGTGATGGCCAGATTCTTAGTTCCACTAAAGTTACTTTGGAGAAAATGTTTGTTAAAATCAATGGGTTAGACTCAGATAGCTCATGCATGAATAGAAATAATCTTACCTAATCTTGGGCATTTCTTTATACAAAATATTGAAGTTTAGCAGTCCAGTGGCCTAACATTAGCAAAGGAGCGGGAGGAGAGGAGCTGCATCTCTCTTGCTCTCATATGAAGTTTGTGATAATTAAGTTCTTAATCTGGGCATCTCAGTCCAACCCAAAATCAGAGGAATGTGAAACAAATGTACTTCCCAATCCTGTGATTTTACTTCCCTGATCTTTCAATGAAGGATACTTGGCTGCAGAAAATTCAGAGTATGGTCAGCTTCTGAGCATCTGAGGAAATGGAGATAAATTAAAAGCATATTTAAAGGAAAAATTATTAGTTAGGCACAGACACATGGCATCATGAGAAGTGGAAATGAGGCATGAAAAAGTTAGGTCTTCAGAGTTTTTTCTATGACCTCGTTAACTCACAAACAAGATGACCTATCCAGGACACATAAGAAATGACTACATAGCTTAAAACTCCTCTTCAAGAGAGTACCACAGTCTTTTACCCTGAGAGGTGATAGAGAAACCCTACCTGGATTATCTGTCAGCAAGAGATTTATATGTTAAATTTTTGTAAAAGTTAATGTGAAAGTTTAGCACTGTTTGCATTTGTAATATTCAGATAATCTTATTAATGTAATTGAAGAAAGGCCTGTGCCCTGTTTTTTGATGCAGACTCAGAGATAATAAAATACTTTTGGTTTATATGTCTAGAAAGGCTATGGATGGATTCTATCCCTCTTGTCCTAGGAATGCACTTCTTGGAGCAGTAATCTGCAGCACAAAATTACTGATACATTTAGGGATTCTCCTCATTCCTCTGTCTTGCCAGAAAGTCTCTATTCTTAAAGGATGACTTACTATGCAGATAAATTAAAATGCCAGCCTCATCAGAAAAAAAAACCTAGTTATTTCCTGCTAACAAGCAATTGATAGTTACAGCAAAACAAAATATTTCAATTTAATAAAGTTTTTGTAGTAATAGAAATGGTTTTGTTCAAAAATATTGTAAGCTTTTAAACTTACAATCTAATCACCCTGAAACTTCTTTCTAGAAGTTGCTTAAGCAAGGAGACCATGCACAAAGCAAATGTGATCCTGGAGTCAGAATTTTTGGAGAGTAAAGAAAGCCATAAATATAATATATATAATATAAAATTTTAAAAGGCTATAATAAATAAATAAATAAAAATAAATCTATAAATATAATATATATAATATAAACCATAAAAAAAGCTAAAACCCCTTTTCCCCTTACTTGCAGCTTCTGGAGCTGATTTGGCCAGCCATGAATAATGTATTGCATGACAGGCTTCCTGCCTTTTGAGGTCTCTTCTGTTCATCCAGTGCAGCTATTATGACTCTTGATCTGCTCTGTGTGACATATAATTTTGCATAACATTAGGCAGCATGTTGGAAGTGGGGACTCCTTAATAAATACAATTTCTGCTTCCAAATTACATACAGATGACTTCCTGGAGCTGACTGGAATATACACTCCAAAAGCGATGTTCTGCAAGCACTCACATATACATATATGACATATATATAGATATATTACATGTATATATAATAACATATATATAATTGTCGGGTTCGGCTGTCTGTCTCTGCCCCGACACGGGTAGTGTGGTTCTTGGGTGGCACGCGTTTTAAAGGACGAGTCTGGACTCTTCAGCTTTTCGGTCTTCAGGTTGTTTATTATTTCTTATCTACAAAATTTTCTGTCTGCCCAACAGAGGTCTGATCTGCAAGCAGTCACAGGCACTCTCTGACCACCCACGGGGCGGTCATGTCCTTTTATACTAATATCTACGTACATAATATTTACCTTTATTTCCCAAAGCTTTTCACCCATGTTAGCAAGTGCACCTTCACCATAAACCAATCCCCAAATGCCAACATCACAACAGGAGATGGAGGACAAGAAGAAGGAAGAAGAAGGACAAGACACGCCCTGATCCCTCCATCTTGTCTCCATAACCCCCCTGTACCCAAAAACCTTAAAATCTATATTTCACTTTCTAAATGTGCCCCTTTTACACCTTTTACTCTAAAGTGATTCTCTTGTCCTCAAACTCTTGTTATTTCTGTGGATGGATCAAAATCAAGCCACCAAACACTCTTGGCAACATTCCAGGATTTTCAAGACCCCCAAGGGTTCTCCTGGCATCTCTGGACATTGGGAACGATGTGCTGAGATCCCACATATAATGACATTTAAAACAACTGATGAAAACTTGCTTGAGCCATTGCATCAGTAATTAATGGTATGTACATCTGTCTTTGTTCTTCTGGAGAAGAATGAAGATTCAACTTCCTTGGTAAATGTGGCTATTTATTCGAACACAGCTCTTACTGTGTGTTACCAGTTAGTCCAAGCCTAACTGGAAAACCAAGAAGAAAATGCAGGCCTTTTCTCTTTGTGCTGGGAAAATGCAAGGTGTTCTACTAGCCCAGATCTGCCACAGACACTTTAAGGGAACGGCAGACACTCTGGGATTTCTCTGAAACAGCGCTGCTGCTGCTGAGTGAGACCTCAACCTCATGGCCCTCATTGTGTTGTGGCTGTGACACCGTGGGGCTTGCACTGTCATATCTAATCACTTGGTATCACACTCTGGGGAAGGAGAATAGTAATAGCTGTGTTGGACTTGCTCACAGAAACAGGATGTTACTTGAATTGGGTTTATTTCATTTAGCAGAGCTGCTGACTACCAAGCATGGAAACCATGCCGGTAGTTCCCAGACCAGCTTCTGGATTCAATTTCCATTGACTCCAGATGGTCATGTTGCTGCAAAGACAAAGGACCAAGGCTGTACCTCAATCCAAAAGCAAACTTGTGCTGTCATCAAATTCCTTCATTTTTCCCCTTTTCCCCCAAGTCTAGTCTGGAGAGGAGGGCCAAGCTGTGCTTGGCAAAGATGAGGGCACAGCAGCTGGTCAGACTCTGCATCACCCAGAGCAGGACAGGGCTTCAGGCACCAGCCCTTGCCCACCACGGCTGTGGCATTGCCACTTTCTCCTCAGAATGGTTTTCAGTCAGGCTGGCTCTGAGTCTTGGCAAGGCTGGCACAGGCCAGCGACAAGAATTTTGAAAAACACATCAGAGAAGAAGACTTAAGAAAGGGAATATTCCATATTCAGAGAGCAGAGACAATTGAGAAAAAAATATGCCAGTCACAGAGAGATGAATTCCATGGGTTGTGAGAGGAGAAAACACAAGAGAACAGAGAGGGGTATGCAGGAAACCAACAGAGAGAATGAGATTCCTCTACTGCATTTAGTTTTCTGATACCTATTTCTGGGCATGTTATGGGTGTGTGCAGGCTGACAGTGAAGCTGCCCACTTACATAAAAAATACTTGTACTTTTTTAAGTGTGAGGATTATATGCAACAAATTGTGCCATTTTCTCCACACACGGCTTTAATGGGTGTTCTTTAGAGACAAATGAAGGGATTTAAGATATTAGGTGCTATACATGAACACATATAGCTCTAGGGCATGGGGTTTTCCTATTCATTTTCAGCTGCATAAACTAATTAAGCATAGAAGAGTTCAGGAACTAAAATTAACTTGTCGTTTACAGGACTGGGTTTTACCTATGTATCTTTTTCCCTCAGGGGAAAAGTAAGAGATGTTAAAAAATTTTTCCAAACAAAAAAAAAAAGAAAACCCACCAAAACAAACAAAAAACCAATCAAACAAACAAACACAATGCTGAAACCCCGAACAAACAAAAACCACTATAAGCCACAAAACCACCCACGGAATAGGTTTAGAGATTCAAGAAGAAACATACTAGTCCTCATTGTAGTTAAGAGTGCTTTCAAACACCTAAAGCAGATTGAAAACACTATAAGAAAATCTGACACAGTCCTCAGGCTCCCCAGCTTTGCGTCCACTTCAGTGCTTAGTCAAAGAGTGAGCACTAGTACTCCATGTGTTACAGTTACAGTTGCACCTCATTATATCCTATTGCCCTCCCAAAAACTCAGTGATAGGTAGGTTTGCTTTTATTATTTTCACTAAATCAAACAAAACCCAGAAGAATTTATTAAATGCTTTTACAAAACAGACAAAAAGACTTTGCCAAAAACCACACTGCAATAAAGAGGTGCAGGGGAAAAATACAGTGTAAAGTGTATAATATAATGAAAGTGAATTTAAATTATGGAGATCCTTTGTATAGGGCTACTTCATGGTCTTTTCCCCCCCACCCAGAAATTGCACCTGCTTGGCACCACTTGGGTTCATTATTAATATTAGAGTATTAGCTTTGATCCAGCTGCAAACAAACCCTTGATTTGTTCAGTATGAATATACAGGCTATTGGTACAGTAAAATTAAGTCTGATGCTACAATGCACCTGTACCTTGGACACAGCATGATTAATGCCTGTTCTTATTTGGGCAGCTCTGGACAGCTATAGGCAATTGTCTTTGAAACCAGCCCTAGTGACAGTAATAAAAATCAAGACCTGGACCCAGCAAGACATTTGGATAATCTCCACAGCTATTCTTTACACCTGTCAGCTTCTGTAACTCTCACCTGCCTCTTCACATGAGTCTAGCTCACTCTGCCCCACATATCTGCATCAGGTCCTGGCTACTCCTGCAAGGTGAGTGGGAAGCCCTGGTGCAGCTGTAGGTAAAGACAAGCCCAAGTCATACAGGGTTTGAGGTGAAAATTGATTTCCTACTTCACAAATGAGAAGTTACATGCTCCAGTCTCACCTTTTTCTTCAGTGAAATAAAATCTTTGCTGTGTGGCACCAATGACCTCCCCTCCATTGACTGATGGAGGGGGGAAGCTAAGCAGTGCACAGGTAGAGGGCCAATGCCCCACAGAAAGACATTTCTATGATGTGATGGGGCCTGGTATGATGGAATTACATCTCACTCATCAGAGTGGTGCCTTCTCACCACCACTTTTTCCCTCAGGGCCCACAGCATTGCTGCTACACAGCAGGCTCACTGCTGCAGAGTTCAGGATTTTTCCTGGAATTTTACT
Organism: Molothrus aeneus; assembly: GCF_037042795.1. Classification (NCBI taxonomy): domain Eukaryota; kingdom Metazoa; phylum Chordata; class Aves; order Passeriformes; family Icteridae; genus Molothrus; species Molothrus aeneus. Next base: position 116,927,841 of record NC_089646.1, read on the forward strand.
GGTGGAAGGAGATTCTACCACTGAAGGCCAAATGATAGATAACTATTCCATCCTCATCCTCATCCACAGAGCTGAGATTTCCACCTTTCAGACACTGGCAGGCAGGCAGATGACTGACAGCCAGAGGTACATGCTCAAATCAAGAACAAGGGTCAGCTGGGAAGTCCAGTGTCTTTAATAACACCATGTTCACCAGCTGCAGCTGCCATGTCTTGCTTCAGCTTCCATCCAGGAGCTAAGGGCCAGTTTCTTTCATGTGTTGATGTATTCCTTCTCATTTCCATGTGTTTGCTGTATTACAGCAGCTGTCTCAGCAAAGCTCAGCATGCTCATTACTGCAGAAATGTAAAGCAGCTTTCAGCAGGCAGAAGGCTTTCAGCAGGACTCAGGAGAGGGTGGCAGCTCACTGCCAACTGTGTGGCAGGTCTGGATGAAGCTGACCCAGGCTGGGCTTCCTCCCACACCTGTCTGCAGGCTTGCTTGTGCCCAGGAAGGGTTGTGGGCTTTCCTTGCCCTTGCAAGAGGAGAAGGGGCAGTGCTAAAGCATGGCTCAGTTTCCTGTAGTTGTGATAGGGGGTGTGTAGCTGGGAGCCAGCTGGGATGCTCACCCAAGTAAGTCCCTCCCTGGGCTGTTGTCTGACACCAACACCAACAGACAGATCATCCTCCTCCATCTGAAACTCCTCATAGGCTCTCATGCTCTCCTGTCCATCCTGTCACTGTTAGACCATGATGTTCAACACACCATGACCCAGGTTCCAGCTGCTCTGCAGTCCTGTGGCTGAGCCAGGGCCCCATCTCCAGGTGGAAGCTTCCACATTGAGCTGAGGAAATAACCAGGATAAGTAGCCCAAGATGCTGGGAATGAGCCAGCCTGGCTGCTGTCGCTTGGCTGGTGTCATTCATCACACCAAAGCAGTCTGCAGCTTAGCTGTAATGATCAAAATAGAGATGCTGGGCACAAAAGAGGAAAGATTGGGCCATTATCAGAAATGTCGAGAAAGCATCAGCTTTTTCTACTGGAAGTTTTCATTCTCAAATTTCCCTAGTTAATGGCATCAAATGAAAATGCTTTACAGATGCATAATATACCAAGGCTCAGAGAATCTGAGAACAGCAGATGGCTTATACACATCTGAGGAGCTTTTTAATAATAAACAAATAAATAAAGATTGGAGAGGAGTGTCAGTCATGCATCTTGTTAGATGCTTAGTCAGGCAGCTGAGACATCCCAAATTTTAATTGCCTTTATTTTTTAGAGCCACAGTCTAATTTCAAATTGCATAAATGAAGCTCTTTAATTTTTCTTGTCTGGTTTGAAGTCTTGGTATCTAGATGATAATTTATCAGGAAGTTCTGCAGGACTACAGAACAAGATAAATACCAAAAATTCTGCAACACATGAAAGTATGAGATCATGTTTCATTTTAATTACTTCTCATACAATTAATCATCCATCTGTCTGCATTATATTCTTCAACATTATGAGTTAAAAAAAACTTTCACTGAAGTCATGGCAAGCTTAGCAGGAGATAAACTATGCTGAAGAAATAAAAATGATGTGTGGTAGTGATTTAGGGGCTGCAGCAAAGTTCATAAGAAAAATGTCAGTCTAGACCTTCATTTACCATATGGGGTCAATCTGTCTTGTAACTGAAAACTGAGTAGGACAATCAAGCTCTGTTCTGAAGACAGTTTTGTTGTTTTTTTTAAAACAGGATTTTTTTTCTTCCCACAGTAAACCCTAGCCCTAATGACACTGTTTAAACCTGCTCCCACTCCTCAACTGATCCCAGCAGACATCTGCTTCATGTCATCCAGAAACCAAATAGGTTGGGAATTCAAAATATACACAGGCTTTGTTAGCAATGACACTGCATGGATGAGCATTCCATTTCAGATAGTGCCCAGGAGGTTTATCATGGTCACCACCATTCTCCACGGATATAAAAAAAATTTCTACATAGAAGTAATTTCATTGTGTTACATAGGTATTAATTTTCTTTTATAAAGAATGAATTTAAAAGAACACTATTTGACACCTAATAACCTTTCTGAATGTCACTTTAAGCCCTTTTGAACAGCAAAAATACATGGCATGGTTTGGTCACGTGTCTGCACTCACTGTTGTGGCAATGCAGGATATGAGCCTTTCTGCCACTGTTGTGGCAATGCAGGATATGAGCCATTTCTCTTCTCTTGGGAAATCAAAACTCTCCTAATTTCTCTAAACATGAGTGAGGCATGACAGAAATGTTGTGTTTTGTGAAACCCTGACTTGTCAAACATCACCTGGCATGTGACTTGTAGTCCTGTCCCATGCAGTTCTGTGGCCTGACTGCCACAGACAGCCAAGCCTCAGAGAGAGACTGAGTTTAGCACCAAAGTCCTAGAGTGACCACCACTATCCATGCTGAGCATTTGCAGGAATGGCTGCCAAAAGGATAGGATATTATACAGTACCCTGGACCCTACAGTCAAAATGGGCAAGTGAGAAATTTGGGAAAACAAAAGATGCCCAGCAAGCCCTGCTGTTCAAACAGATGTTATTGTCAGGACTGGCATTTCCCATGCTGATGTTATGCAATTCAGCTTCTCTTAAAATAAAATTAATGCATAAAGATACATGCTTTATCTCTATGATAACTTTTCCCCACTCACATCTTTTAAGCATAGCTTAAAAGCTACAGTATATCATCATCTCAAGTTTCACTTTTTGTTAAAAGAGTTGGTGATTAATCAAGAGGAATTAATTTCATGCACCTGACTCCCTTGGTGTGGAAAACAAAGAGAAAACAGCTGACAGATTCTGAAAAAAGAAATCTGAACAGATTTCTTAGGGAAACTTTGCAAACACAACTAAGGGAAGGCAAGGTTCTTCACAGTTAAGAATAAGAGGAAATGAAAGACATTTATGTTGAAGCATCATCTTGGGCTGCATGGCTTGAGCTTCAGCTGACACAAACTGGCCAGGCAGCTACAGGGCTTGCTCAAACATCTAGTGTGTTCATGGAGCCAGTTCCCCCATTTGCAGGCATCTGAAGCAGAACAGTGAGTAATTTGGGAAGATTATGGTAGCTGTTGCTGGAAGAAGTAGTAACTGCTGCCTCGACATTCTGGTACAGTAATTAAACTCCCTACGGAGCCACAAGGTAGCACAGTCTGCAAGAACCTAAGTGGGAAACCTACAGGGATAGGAACAAACTCATCCTGAATTTGATGAGAAACCCAAGTAAAGTTTAAGAGCCTAGGAATGAACAGTGAACTAGCTCCTGTTCCTAGAAAGAGAAAATTTTGTTCTGTTCAGCTTAGTGGTATAAAGAACATAGAAAACATTTTGGTTTTAAGTTCAGAAACAAAAGAATTACTGGTCCTTTTTGTTGAAGTGATAGACTGAGATGCTTGTTGCAAATATTAATGAGAAACAATCAGTACAAATACCTCAAATTAAAGCAAAGCAGATAATAGGCCACTCAGGTTTCTCTCTTTTCCTCAGGTAGCCCAAGACATGTTTAGATCTGCTATTAGATCCTGCAACTGTCCTCCATCAGTGGTACAACAGTTTAAATGCCAGCAATAAATTTAGAAGTCTACAAGAATGGAAAGAATTAACTTCATCCAGGGTGAGAATGGGTTTGGCCAAAAACTTTGGAGTACTTCCATTCTGACATGGCTCCTTTGGAAAAAATCTCAGAAATCGTCTGTGGCCTGCTCACTTTATTTTGTGCCTCCTCTATAATGCAAACAACATTATTAATAATTAAAACTAATTCTGTATTAAAATTAGTAATTAATACAATAGTAATAGAGTAATTAATCAGACTAGTATGTTCCATTGTCTTTTGAAAAAGCGGGTCCTTAGGCATTATTAGTACAACACCTGCTGAGTAAATCCTGGTCAACTACAGTGATATGAAGTTCAAACTTCCCTTTCTGCAGTTGAATTAAGGTCATGATAACCAGTTTAAATCAGTGCCTCAAGAAGTCACACAGAGAAACTAATTTCCTAATTTCCTAATTTCCTAATTTTCCAGTTAGAAAATTGCTACTTTATTCTTTCTGATCTTGCTGATCTATTCTTCAGGAAAATTGCAAGAAACCAAACACATATAACATCAGCTCTTAAACCTGTATACACACAGTGAAAGAGATCATCAAAGGCAGCTTGGGAGCTACACAGTCACAAGCTGCTGTGATTTAACCCCAAAGTCCCACACAGACACTCACTCCTCCCACAGAGGGGTGGGCAGGGAGAATCAGAGGAGTAAAACTGAGAAAATTCATAGGTTGAGATAAAGACAGTAAAACATCCCTGAATTATCAACCCTGTGTTCACCACAAATCCAAAACAAGGTCCCAGCCAAACTATGTGGAGAGAATAAACTCTACCCCAAAAACTACCCCACACTATTCAACCCAGTGGTTTTGATGCTCAGAAGAAGCAACTGCTAGAATTTACCCCTTTTAACCTTTTGGGTTTTCTGCTTTTTTGCTTTTCATATACAGAAAGCTTAGTTGCAAGGATGTTTGTTCACTACATCTCTGAAAGTCAGATAATCATGGGGTTTTTGCTTAAGTCTGGAGTGAATGCTTTGCTCAAGTGCTCCTCCAAATAGCGACAGTTATTTTTAAATGGTCTAGGCTTTTTTTTGGATGTAATTGTCTTGGAAATTTTTTTTGGTTATATAAGAACTAAAAGAGGAAGCTGGCTCTTAAAACATACTGCTTACTTTATGAAACAGATCTAAACATAATGAGGAAGTGATGAAAGCTGGAACAGTATCCTTATCAACAGGTGGCTCAGGGCAGGATAAACTTCACTATTTGCCCTATAAATAAGCAGTGGATTAGAGAAGAGGCCTGTCCTGGGGAAAGACACAAGGCTAACAAGGAAAGGTAATCAATCACTTCACAGTATCTCTCAATCTGTCTTCCACATAAGTACTCAAACCATAATAATTTGAAAAGGCACTTAGAAACCTTAGTGGACTTGGACCCTAGCCAATTCCCATAGCTTTTCTGGTAACACCATCACCAGATACATGAATGGGAACTTCACAGTAGAAAAAAAAAAGAACCCACACAACCCCGGATAAAATATTATTTACTGTGATAAAAGTGTAACATTGTGTACATATTCCCACCTCAAACCCAAACATTCTTGATTGAGCCCTGGCAGGCAGACTTCAGCCACCTGATTACCTGATTACACACACAGCTATTCCTCTTTCAGGGCTGCTGGCTCATAAGGGCAATGCAGGATTAACACATAAATGGGAAATCATTCCTTATGGTTCTTCCTTGTTGTTCAAACCATCCCCCTACTTTCCTCACTGTTCCAAGGCAAGAACCATCAGGCTGTTCCTGATGGTTCCTCACCAATCCTAACAGGCCATTAATCATTATTTTCTATAGAAATCTCCCCAGTACAGACCAGCTTTCAATATTGCTTGGTTGAGCCGTATCCACAGCAATGAATACGGTGGCACTGATGCTAAAGGGGTAAAGGTTAAAAGTTAACCTAAAAATATGGTATTCAACATAGAAGTGCTTGGACAGTAATCTCTGCTTTGGATTCATTACCTTGCCAGGGAATTTTGCATAGCTTGTCAGCCCAAAAGTGCTGGGGGTTTGGGCAAGTTGTTTTGTGATTTGTTTTTTCTCACAATGAAGCTTGTGGGTCAAGCTCTTCCTCTTATTCTTTAACTCCATACTTACAGCACTTAGGATATTTCTTCCTTACCTGAAGGAATTCAAACTGGTCTTTCCTGCCCCCCAGGCAAAGGTTTTCTAAGATCAAGTTCTCATTTCTTCCCATCTAAACTGTCTGTCCTGTTCTGCATGAGCTAGTTTCATATTTATAGAAAATGGAACCAAGACAGATTCTATAGACAAGCACCTGGAAAGACAGATGTAATTCCAGCCACCTCCAGCTAATGCTTAAATGGTTTAAATATTCACTGGAAACAAGATTTAATCCCAGCTGAATTAATTCAATGTTCACAAACCCTCTCATGGAATCCTGCCAATATGCCCAGTTCTGCTAGTAAGATTCCAGTGCTATTGTCTCCTCCCTTCTTCTTCCCCCACATCCCAAACACCCCACTACATACCATAGTACAGTAACTATCTTACTCAACTTTAGAGAGACGCAACCACACCCAATAACAAAATAACAGAAAATACTGGTTCTTGGAGGCCATCTAGTGGGAAGAGCAGAATACTCCAAGGAGGAAACTATTTCAAACTTTTCTTTCTTAGAGATGATTTAATATGGTCTGCAAGACATATATTAGGGTTACCTTGCTGATCAGTGGATGTTCCTCCCACACAGCAACAAGTTGGTTAAGCTCATACACCAGGCTCAATAAGCTGAGTATGGTCACAGGCTCTTCTTCTCTCTCTAGCATTTCTAAAAACTGTGTTTGGAGTTCTGTCTGTGCAATGAAAAAGCAAATTGTACAACACAGAGCAGAGGGAAGGGGTCCTTAAAACAAAGTTTTAAATGGTGTTAGGTGACTGCTAGACAATTCTGGGTTTCTGCAGTTTCTGGCTGCAGAACATGATGGAAGATATTGGGTATTATAAGGAATAGATAGAAATTTCTTTGCTTACAGCTTTCAGAACCCAGAAAGTGCTGCAGCTCCTTCCCACTTTTGTGCGGGTTTGGCTGCCTGTGTTGAGCAAGGTCTGACACTGCCCCTGGGTGAGCCTGCTCTGTGAGAATGATTTGTGGGCAGCCTTCTTGAAAGCTCCTACCCCTGTCTCAGCAGCCACATTAAAGGGCATTCAAGCTCAAGCCCTGGGCTCCAGGCATGTCTGTGCCAAACCATGGATCTCACTCATCCTGACCCTGACTTGCTGGCATGACCACAGAAGGCAGATACAGGTCGTAACCTCCTGATTCATGACTATCACAGATGGAAACAAGAAAACAATGACTGTTGTCAGTGCTTCATCGGTGGTATCTAAAAGATGACAAAAATACAAGTCTGCTTGAAAAAAAGTTTATTCCATGTATCACAGAAAAATCATGCATATCATCAAATAAGGCATTACAAGAGAAAGCATATAAAGGAAAGACACATTATATAAATTCATCATATATAAACTTCTCTCATCATATTACACATAATACTCTTTATAGTTACACATTTAGGAACTAATTACTACCATTGCAGACATTTCCCTTGCAAGAAAAGATAACCATTTACTAAGTTGGCTGATATGACAAATGTAAAAATATCTCATGTTTAAGCTTGTAATTACCTAGAAGTATTTTTCTGCTAGTTACAGTTAATGTTTCCTCATAGTTTTTTTCTAACTGATACATTTCACATTCTGTTATGCAGTTGTTTCATGATAAAGAACAAGTTAGAGAGTGTTTTACTTGAAAAACCTGAGAAACTTACCAGACTTATTCAGATACGGTACCCGAGAGAATGAAGTTTTACAAAACAGAGCTGAAGTTTATAAACCTGAATTCTTCATAAACTCCAAATCCTTGTCAATGTTAACAACAGTTTGGAAGCTATGCTGGAGAGGAGAATTACATTTGATTGTCTAATCTTAGTTCCTTTTTGGACAACACACAAAACCACTGAACAAAACTTTCACCAGGTCTGGAGCAAAGCAGAGAGAAAACAGTTGGTGTATTGCATGCAACTGCTATTATCACATTGTGTCACCTTTAACAGGTTTCTCATATACATTCATCTGCTGTTTAAATTCTAGCTGCACAGAACTATTAAACAAGACAGAAAGAAACTACCTTGTTTACTAATACAGTGGCAAACTACCTCTTGACTTCAAGTGAAAATTCGGCCCAGCTATGGGAAAAGCCGGACACCTTAGAAAAAAAATTAAGTTTACATTCTTTTAAATACAAAGTGTCTGCATCTCATATCTGGAGTCTCCAGTTACACCAAGACAAACTCTTGGAGGATGTATAAAACTGAACTGAAAAGAACTGAGAGTGGAATCATCACTGAACTACGCCCTCCAAACTTACTTATTTTATATCGTATTTGTGATACAAAGGCCTCACAAGGTATAAGGACTCCAAATAATGCTCAATGTACAAGAGAAAGTTTCACAAATGCGACATAATGCACTTCTTAGGCAAAAAAAAAAAATCTGTTTGCTATCATGACTTACTATTTTGGTCAGTTTTTGAAATGACAAAGGAGTCCTTGTCAAGAACTTGGCTGCATGCACTTATCTATGACAAATCCAAGAGTCTCATTTGCCAAATCATTTGAAAAGGACAGGATTTTACTACACAATGTATCGAAGAGTCTAGTGCTATCATAGTCCACAACATTTTACAAAGATAAGTCTCATATTTCAAAATATATGAAAACTTTTCCTTATACCAAAGGTGATTACTTCAAAGTTTATAAGCATAGTCAAGTATTCTTTCCTGGAAGAAAAATACATTTTTCTGTAGCTTGCCTTAAAGTGTGATCCAAGATGATTATTATGTTATTGAATGTAAATTTATATATTAATGTTTCAATAGTGCAGAAGATACACAGAATAAATCATTGTAAAGGAAAACTGTTCTAGCTTTCTGTCACTATATCAGCTTAATTACACAGTGCTGGCAAATAATTCCATTTATAAATAACAACACTGCACCTTTGACAAGACACTCAATCAAAAAAATAGGTTTGCTGAAATGCAGAAAATGTTCCTGTATAAACTGGATTATAATTATAGATCAATTCTTTTGCTTCCTCTTCTTCACTGGAGAAATGGTGCATGCTCTTCCTGGCTGTAAAACATTATAAAAGTACAGATCATTTTAATGTTATCCTCCTCAACAATATTTATTTTGGCAAAGTAAGTTATTTTGTGTAGCACAGCAACAAATGGGATTACAGTAGCTGGTATGTGAAGAACTGTGAAGATACATCTTCAGAAAGCTGGTTACAGCATATTTTATAACTGAAGAGGGGGAATTTAAAGCCAAGACTGTAAAAAATAGTTATCCATGAGATACTGGCAGTATCTACCAGAAAAACCTTTAACTCTGAAAGAAATGCATGAGACTATCAGCCTACTGAAAGCTGCATGGACTGTGCTGATGAGGACAATAAAACTGAATTCTCAACTGGTTTATCAAGCTGGCAACTCTACAGAAGTTAAAATTAATGATGGATGGATATAAAAATGTCATTTCAGTAGAATGGTTTAGTTACTAAGTGATCACACATGAGTATATTTTTACTGGCTGGAAACAGTTTACATTTTTCATCTTGTGGTTTATTTTCAAAGTTAGGGAAGATATTCTGCCTTACACTAGCTAAAAATGTCAATTACTCATTGCAAAGTTATGATATGAAGTACTCAGTAAAGCAGCTAATGCTTCAGTACCTCCCCAAAAGACTGGGGAGGCCATGAAGAGTAATTAAGGATTGGGTAGAAGAGATGGGGGTGGACAATGCTGGCTGAAGAAAGTTTGCTCTACTGGAATTGTAGGCGTGTAGATCCAAAAGCGAGTGACACACCTGTGTGGCACTCTGCACAAGCTCCTTGGATGTGCACACCTACCTGTGTAACAGAACTCACAGGCAGTGTACCTCAACTGGATTTACAAGCAGAGCTGGCCCTTGTTTTGCCCCACTTAACTTGGATAAGGGCCTGAGTAAGCTTCTATTGGGAGTACAGTCTGCAGACAGACACTTGAGAAAGTAGCAAACAAAGCCAGAGAACACACAGCTTTCTAGTATTAGACTACAAAATTAAAATCAGACTTATACTCTAGTTTCTCCTGTTTCCCCCCTTGTTTTTATCATAGTCTGCCATCTCATAAAATGGCCTGGGTTGGAAAGGACCTTAAAGATCATCTTGTTCCAATACCCCTGCCATGGGCAGGGACACATTTCACTAGACCAGGCTGCTCAGAAGCCCAATTCTGCCAGGCCCTAAGTTCCATATGAAAATGGTTTTGTAACATTTTCACAAAGAGGAATAGGACTAATTTATGCAAAAAAGCACCTTGAATTTGTATGAAATGCAAATTTTATTTCTACACTCTCACTGATCAGGTCAGCACAAATTGCATTTTTTACATCATTATCTATTTCTTCATTAAGTTGACTCTTTTGATCTGAGACCAAGTCTAGAGACCAAACTCAACCAGCTTAATTATTATGTTCTTCATAGTCTCCCTCAAGGAGGTAAGACAATTTCATAAAACAGTCCAGCAAAATTATTAAGTAGGGATAAATTAAGGAATAAAGTTTGATTCCTTCAAACACTCCTCTATTTATATCCTGCTTATTTATAACAAACAGATGGGAAGTGTCATAAAACTATCAAAATGTTATGCATTAGTTACTTCCAGATTCTTAGAGTATAAACAACAAAAAAAAATTAGCGGCTTTGTAAAATTCAAAAACTCCTTGTGCTGTCTATAGAATACAACTGTAGGGCACATATTGCACCCCTCTGACACGTCCATACTGTCCAAGCCCTATTTATAGTCCTGGTGTATGCATTTTGCAAGCAAAACTGAGAACACACTGAATGACTGCAAGCCAGTTTGGAACTGAAGAAGCCCCTGAAATTAAGATTGGAGTACTTTTTTTGTTTTATTGTCTTTGTGCAAGAAAGGCCAAAATGTTACAGGGATATTTTGAAATGGTAGGAAGTTATAGAACAATGTTTTAGAGCCAGCGTAGTGAAAAGAGTTTGTGGAATGCATGGCCTTTTGATGTTACTTTCACTAAGCCATTCTATTTCTAGTATCCTTTGGTGTTTTATAAGCCTATAAAGCTTGCAGAATAATCTTCTCAGGAAGCACTACAATGTACTGAACTTTGACAGCTGAAAAAGAAATCTGTCATCTTCTAAGTTTTTCAGTAATGCTTCACTCTCACCCCCCACATTTAAAGATAATAAACTTTTTACCTTCATTAACGAAGAAATCAGCCATATAATATGCTGCTCGTACAGCAGATGGAGAATGTGGAATGCCTGGAGAATCCTTCCACTCAAAAGGGTTTTTCTCTGGATGCCATTGCATGCCATAAATTGGATATTTGTATGCTACAACAAAACACAAAGTGTGTAAGGATGTGTGCCTTAAGAATCATGTAATTAATCTTACTGCAAAGTAAACTCAGAGGATAAGCTACAAATATATCTTATTAACAGTTTCACAAAAGCTTAAACAGCAAGTTGAAACACTGTTAAAGTCATAGTAGAACTGAAGGAAAAGAGATACAGTAAAAGAAGGGTCTCACTTCACAAAAGAAAATATTTGTACATCATTTTTTTGATTAGTCACTTCATAATTAGTGTATATACACACTAAAAATAATGTTTGAAGTACATCACTCTCAAAGCTGCCTATCTTCTTGCCAGCATCACACAGCATTCCCAGCCATACAGGATGCTAGCTCCATGGGAACGATCCAAGTCCTCACATCTCCTTGAAGGCCCAGTCAATCCAGGGCAGCTCCCAGGCCTGATACATTTTGGGGGAGTCAGTCCTTAGCTCTCTTCCAGGGAATAGCGGCTGATGACTGCTCTGTGATAAACTGCTTGCAGGCACGGTGATGCCTGTCATTAGCCTAACCAGGTTTGCTGATCAAAGAGCTATTCTTCTCTTTTGGAGGCCAGCCAGGATGTCACACAGAAGAATCCCATTGGTGACAGCTGGGTCCTACAACAGGGCTGCTAGTGGTGCACTCATGAAGATAAAACACTCCCTGAAGAGCTAACTTGTTTCCTGAGCTGAGCAAGCCCAGTGCAAAACAGACAAAACAAGTCATGCAAAAGGCTTTTGGAGGAGGACAATTACCAGCATTGTTGCTAAGGTAATGAGGGATATTGCTGCTCCCTCAGCAGCCTGGAGTGCTTTTCCCAGACAGCAAACAGAGAGCACCAGGGAAACGCCAGCCTAAGCAGGGAGCTGGCAGGCACGGCTTAACAGAGGCACTGTGCAGGGATCCAACTACTGCAGCACAAGAGCTGTACAGCTCACAGCACAGCTCTCAAATATGCCAGTACTAACGTGTAACAGCATATCTGGAAGGGGAATGGTGGGTGGGAGGAATAGTAAGGCTCACAGCACTCAAAAGATAAAATATCCCCGCAAACAGAAATGCTCCTCACAGCCAGAGGGCTGACAGGGCTGATGCTCACCCTGCTATTTGAACAACTTGCAATACCAATTCACATCCATGGCACAACAGCCCTAAAGAACAAGGTTGTTACAGTCATAGTTTCCAAAGGAAATGAATTTCCTTACCTTCCATGGTAGATATAAACTCCACTTCATCATCAGTGTTAGTGGTCAGAACTTTATAGAAATTACGAAGCTTTTCATTATTGGTGAAATTCTGTGACAGGGAGAGGGGGAAGAGGGAAAAGGTGTTATTTGCTTATTTATTTCTAGTTTTAACAACAAAAAAAAAGTTTGTATGCAGGAAATAAAAAGATCAAATACCTCCATGGAGAGGCTCCATACATGAAAGTTTGATGTCAATGGCTCAGTAGCAAGTGCGTACAACACATCATCAGGGAAATTTCTGAACATTCTACTGTCTTTTGCAGCTATTATAAAAAAAAAAAAAAGTATTTTCTATTACAAAACTGGTCTCAGATGGACTTATACAGACAGAAGACAATGAATAAAATGCTGAATTTTCAGCAGTAAATCTTTATTATTTTAGAATATCCTGCAACAAATATCAGTGAAATAACTACAATAGATTTCCAATGTAGTTGGAATCTGTTAGTAGACTGTAGTAGACTGTTATCACTGTCTACTGGTCTTGACCCAGAGAGGATCCAAAGTTCTCACTAAGAGAGAGAAAAAAATAAGCACCATTCTTTGACACTCATTTCAGCAGCCTTTCCACTCACAATGAGCACAAGTGACAGAATTTTTGAATGCTACATTTTTTTTAGCTACTCACAAAGGATAAAGTATCAAGAGAGGCCACACTTTACCAGTGCTGCCAAGTGCTACAGCACTATCTCAAGGAATCTCTGTGATTTCAATACTGTTCACATAGGACAGTAATGCTACTATTCATCATGAGGAAAGATGTGATTTCAAAAATTTAAAATCACCTGCTCTCCAAGCTTAATAGGTTTTGAATCTGTGAATTTTGTGAACTTGGTAACAAAAAGCAGACATTATTTTGTAGGTCTGAACTTGCAAATGACTCAAAAACTTTAGTTTTTGCTGACTGCTGTTGGTTTCAAATGGCTTGTGCTCATTCCTCTGCTTAAGAAGTGACAGCTGCACTGACTTTACAAAAACAGTCAATGCAACTTAATAACACCGAATTTAACAGAAGGTAATCAGCAGGAACCTCACAAACATTCACCCATAATATTCATCATGAACAAAACACAACACCTCTTACCAAAACTCAGACATGATATGTAACGAATTTTTCACCTGAGGTAAAGTTCAGAGGGAGTGAAAAACCATTTGTCTTGGTGTGAACAAGTAAAATTTCACCACTTGTGAGATATGTAAGCTCTTCATGTCCAAGACATGTTCCCCATATTGGGAAATAATCTCCTTTATCATTAGCCTACAAAATAAAAGCAACAACATAAGGAAACAGTAATGGAAATCTACAGAAAAGAGACTGACAAGAACTTCCTACTGTTTTTACTTGCTTTTGTGTAGGTGAGAATATATGAAGGCTAAAGGATATATATGAGTTTTGAAGCAGCAGACTAAGCCTAAATGGGGATACTGATTTGACTGTTCTGTTCTACAAGTAATTTTGAGAGCAGCCTAAACAGAAACCACAAAATGGCCACATTTCTCTAAAAAAAAAGTCATCATCAGAAGGGACACAGAAGAGTCTGTCGCCATTTTTAGGGAAAGTGTGCTCATTACAATTCAAACGTTTCCACAATGCACACTATGACCACATAGGGACTTTTGCAATGTCTGTTCCCACACAACTGTATTAAAAATACATTAATCCTACTACTAGCATAGCTGTGGTCTCAAAATCCTACCTATAGGATTGTTTAGCTAGCAGGTTTAGACCCGTGTTCCAAAAAGAAAAAATGTACATTTAAGCAACAGTAAAAAGTGGCGATCATTTTCAAAAGAATAAAAATTAGCAGGTCAGTGTGAAAACAATAGGAAAAAGGAAAAAAAGAAAGCAAAAAACCAAGAACACAACTAGTTTCTTGTGACCTAATTAAGCATGGTGCATACATGCAGTGGAAGTCTGCATTTTTAAATGGTTTATACCTGATAGTAAGCATATGTTGGAGACTGGGATGTTTCAGAACTCCTGTTTTTGTGAAATCTGACTAGTTTTTCTTAACTTGTTTCTAAACATTTTTAAGTTATGCATACCACAACACACTCACCACCCCCAAAAAACCTCCTGCTCAAAGCCATTTTTGAGAAAGCTAAAATGACAGGCTCAGAATAATAATGCTCCCCTACTGCATTACTGACAATATGGTAATAAAAGCTCACAGAGCTACTTCTTCTCACAGCAAAACAAGGAAGATGTACAGAAAAAAGGCTGATAGGGCTGCAGAGTCTTCATGACCACCCTTAATGTATAATGAGACACAGAACTTACATGAAAGACAGACATTGGAGTGGCAAGTGAGGACTAAAACTACTGAAGGCAAAAAATAAACTACCGTTTAAAATCAATTACAACTGAAACAAAGATTTTGTGCCCCCCCCTCCCCCCCCACTTATTTTTTAAAATAAACTAGGGCCTGGAGGCTAAGCATGTATTAAACAACACTCAAGACATCACATTTTAAAAACTAATTTAAGAGCTGAAAAACAGTATTTCATTTAGATTTTTGCCTAAGTAGTAAAATTTTATGGACTTGAATGGGGATTAGCATTTCATATCCTCTATTCATATTAAAGCAGAGCCAGATCAAAGTAATTTCTGATTGTGAACATTTGCAAATGAAAAAGACCCCTTATGTTTTAGAAAAAGATAAAATTCAGTCATTCTGTACTTGTAAAGATATACTTGACTACTGTAGCTTACCTTACATAAGTAAAACTAGAAATATTTTAAAGTAATTAAGATTTGAAAGATGAATATCAAAACACAAAATTATCACAAACAGCAAGGAAAAACCATCCTTTGTTATAAAGGGTTACCTAGGATGAACTGAATATTATTTTCTGCCTTTCAGTCACTAGTAGTACATATATCTGCTAATAAACCTGTCTCTATGATCATAAAGTGACACAGGCAATTCAGTTCATCATTGTGAAATGTCAACATAATTTCCTAACTGTACAACAAACCACAAGAAACCCTTGCCCCAGTGCTGCATACCAAGGCACAGGCTGCAGTTCACACAGTGAGCAGTTCCAGAAAGACAAATGAAATCGTCTCACATAAAACTGAGACAGTCTTTGCAAGACTCACCACAAATAGACACACAAGAACAAGAACATTAGTGCCACAGAGACTGAAGAGCAAAGGGAGCTCAATTACAGAATTGCAGCAGCTGACTGGTCCTGTGAATGCCATTGCTGCACTTTCCCTGCCTGCTGTTGGAAAGTCAGCAGCAAAGGTGGAAAAGCAATTCCTCATTGCCAAGTTTACACAGAGTCATAAAGCCTCAGGTACTATGAACAAACAATACCATTCTAACCTGAAGAACTTAGGAGTTTAAGATCAGAACACACATAAAACAGGAGGGGGTGTCACAAGTCAGAATCTCAAGTTATTAATGCAGAAGTTTTATGCAGAAGCAAGAAATAAGCTACCTATTTTCAGGCCTACAGTTAACCCACTGAGTAACAGTGCAAAACTGAAAAATATGAACCTGTCATTTTGATCTCTGAACAGTGATAATAACAAGAATCAACAGCTCTTTAGTAATTACCTCCAAGGCCTTGTGGTAAAACATCTTAGCAACCCTTGAATACTCTGAAGTCCTAAGATCCACACCACCTCCTGGAAGAAGTACCCTGAAAGGCAGCATCCAAGAATATGATTAGCAACAGTGATCAACCCAAAACTTGGACGATGTACACAGAGAAATGTCTGAGAGCAGTTTTAAGGGTACTATTTAGCTCTAGGTTTCAGAAATCTACAGACAGGCATCTAAGCTCCCATTATGGACAGCAGGGATCTAGTCAGGAGAGTCACTAGAGATTCAAGTAGATCTTCCAGAGCAGACACCTGAGTGGTGGGTAGGTTGAACAGCCCTGTCAGCTCCGCTGGCTGGCATTCCATTAATTATGTGAGTTTGGACAGCTAGTGCACAGGCAGATAGCTAAATTTAGGTATTTCAGTCTTTAACTTAATCATAGTGTTCTTAGTGTTCTTCCACTGAAGAATGGTTACTGTATCACAAAGTATAGATCAAGCCTAATGCAACATATGGAAGAAGAAATTAAACAGAAAATATATAAAACACACAGATTTCAGCTAGTATACAAAAGGGTTACAAGCCATGACTCTCATTTCCTATCCTGACTCTCAGCTGGCTCACACTACCACTTTAAAATTCCAGCCCAAATCTTGATTCATTCTGTCCAGTTTCAGAAAAACAGAATTGTGGCTCTAGCATAGTGACCTTCTTACTGGACACAGCAAAGATCAAAAAGTTCCTATCAAAAAGGAAGAAAAGTACATTTGACCATAACCTTTGGTCACACAGGATCCCACAGAGCTAAGGAAGGGACAATTTCATAAAAAAAGTGCACAAGCTTTTTCCACCACAAAATATAATCAGGAATGGCAATTCCCTGTGTGGCTCCCCAAATCCCAAACACCAGAGAAGAAAAACTTTCAGCACAGTCTAGCAGAGAATTCACATGGACACATGATGACGTGGAAAATAATCAAGTACCATCAGAAACAGTAACATGAAATAAAGGAAGCCTCTCCTGGCTGTAACTGGAACAGTGCCTGCAGAACCAACAAAACTAGATGTGTGAGCATTCCTTAATCCACTGCTGAAGGACCTCAATTGGATTTACTCAGGTCATATCCATTAATTGTTCATTTCTTACTGAAACAGATGTAAGATTTTCTCTACATGTCTGTGCTCTGAAAATGGCAATCTGAATCAGTGAGATAATAACAAGCAGTTAGAAACAAATAACATCTCAAATGATCCCAAGCATTTGCAGAGCAAATATGGATTTAAATCCTTGTGACTGGGTTTTTTTTTTTTGCAAGTGAATCATGTACAGGTTCATGTAAAACCCACCAAGTATTTGGTGGAAAAGTAGTAGTCACAAAAATACAAAAAACTTTACTTCCCAGTGTCAACACTGAAAATTAAAGAAGCTGAAGGTATTTTCAAAACAGGCCAGATAATAGGTTTCTTCAGAGATCTAATTAGACAAATACAGTGATCTTTACCTGGAAGTGGTAGGAAATTCCCTCTACCTGTTCAAACCAAAACCTGGACTATACTAATTAGTAAAACTGATCATCATTTTTGCTCATGCAAAAAGGAAATAACCCATTAAGTAGCAATGATAATGGCCTGGCATTGTCATAAGCAGATTGAAATGCAACTACGTGTATTCCAGTATCACTGCCTGGTTAGAGCTCATGATTTCCACTGGGCATTTCAATTCCTACCTCAGAAGTACATTCATAAAAATTATGTTTTTAATATAGTAAATTTCATTATTTTAAGAAGGTAGCACTTAATAGTAAATAATTTCCAACTCTAAAGAACAATGTGAAAGATCAATGTATCTCCTCTTTATTCAGAATTTCCACAGAATATAAGTAATTTCCTCCAGAGCTCCTTTTTGTTATTTACACACAGTTTCAACATGGAAGCCAACAGGTGACAGTGGAGGGCCACAGGAGGAAATATAGACCATCCTCACTCACCTACATAACACAAACTCAATTGACTTGTGACTGCAAGGATAGAAGGATTAAGAAAGTGGATCTGCTTTCCAAACACTTTCTTCTGCATTGATAAAGGTGATGAGGTAGAAACAATGAGAGATCCCATTGGTGGATCATTCTCATGGCTACCAGCTTCACTTTGGTTCCCTTTTGGCAACCAAAGTGAAGCTGGTAGCCATGAGAAAGGGAGGAAATTATTCATTTTGCAACAGAACACAGCAGACAAAAGCATCACTGTCTTACACTCACTTACAGCACAAGACTGCAAAGACCCAAGTCTTAGTGTCCAGGGCATGCTGATGTAGGAGGACAATGCACTTCCCAGACAGCCAAAAGTCTAAATCTGCAAGGTCTATTCATGCTGATTAACATTCTAGTTATATGCATAAGCTTAACAAATGTATTCATGGTTTAAGATGCTTGTCTCATGACTACAAGCAGCCCAATCACATGCTCTGGCCTCACACACCACCATGGCTGTGAAGTGTAGCATCAGCTGATGTCACTCTTCTGAAGTGCACTTTCAGCACAAGGCTAAAAAAACATAAAAGGTTTTGACCTTGTTTAGTCCACAATAAAATTTGTTAGGCAAGATCACATTATCCCACATTTTAAAAGGAAGAACAGAGGGGTGGCCAGTTTCCACAGATCCTGTGAAAACCATGAAGTTTTTCTAACAAAGACCTAAGACACAGAGTCACAACAGGCAAGACAGACCATTCAAGTAGTGAGAGAGAGCACACATGGAGAAAAGAGTAGAAGAGACTGGAAATTAGAAACTTTTATAATAGAGAAGATATGAAAAGGACTGAAAGAGAGAAGAAAGGGTAGAAACAGGGGTGAAATGCTAAGCAAGTGCTATTAACCATCAAAATTAACGTGACAGGTGAAATGAGGAAGACAGAAAAATTAACAAAGAGGAAGTTGAGTATCTCACTTGCAAAATTGCTCATACTATAATAGCACTTCTCCCTGTCTGCAGACAAGCACAAGGGAATGCCAAGATGAGCCTTGGCACTGTTGCAGATTATCTGTGTTCCTCAAGGAAGGAAAGGCAGCACACCAATACTGGATGAAATAATGCATTCTGTTTTCATGTCTGCAGTGCCCAGCACAGCCTCTCAAGAGAGTAAGAAGACAATGTTCTTGAGAACACAGCAGAGCTCAAAAAGAACTGTCATGCCTTTCAACAGAAAATCAGTGCTCAAGACTTACCCATTAATAGAGTGGAAGATTTTATCGTACTCTTCATCTGTAAGATTCAATCTGAAACACCAAAAAATAATTATAGAATACATACTACATACATATATTTGACAACGAAAATATAATCTCTGTTGAACAGAAATGTCTGACAGAAAATATGGAGAAGGCACGCTTTAAACAGAGTAAAATGGACAGAAATCAAATGAAACATTTCACTTGAAACAGCTTAATCCACAAGACTATAAACGGGCCCTGTCAGGTAGAGCTCCTGAGCAGGTACTCTGAGACCCTTCTGCAAGACACCTGAAAAATGTACTATTTACATGAATGGCACGGTTATTATTTCCTGCAGACCGGCAACTCCGGTTTCCAAGTGATTCCCAAGAAGGGCAGAGCTGCAAACAGTGGGTCACGCCCATGCACCCCCAGCCTCCCTGCCAGCGTGGCAGCACAATAAGCAGAAAAGGCCTTGGCTCTGTTGTAAGCCCTGCTCAGTGATAACAAAAACACCTCTATATTATCAACCCTGTGCTCAGCACAAATCCAAAACACACCCCCACACCAGCTACTGTGAAGAAAATTAACTCTACCCCAGCCAAAACCAGCACAGATGGCCACACTTCTGTAGAGGTGTGATAAGTTGGGTGTAAGCGAAAGTGTTCAGCTTTGCTGCAAGTAACTTAATTGCCAGAATTAGAAGCATCCGTTCAGCAGTGAAGCTTCTGGTCAGCAAACATTCTGAAAGCTCCAGCAGCTACATGAGGAATGCTGGCTTCTAATTCAGGCACTTAAGTGGTGCTCTTATTGGACTGTGTAGATACATGCTGTTTTGTTTTTCTGCAGCTATATTAGTATTGTTTTTAAGAACGGAAATTTATAATTTTACCATCTGGTTTCAGTGCATTTAATATTTTATAGCTCAGCGTTGATATGAGGTGCTGTCAGCTGTTACTTACCCTGCTACTTTTCACCAAACAGCTATAATACAAGAAGATAGTGACCCATGGTTTGAACACAACTGGACTTTGTTTTCTGAAAGGAGTACTGATAGTCCTCCTTGATTCCCTGAATTCCAGAGCTACAAAATGTGAAAAAAAAGATATCTACATTTATGTATCTAGGCATTTATGTGTGTTTGCGGGGCACTACACTGTACACTGAATATAGCTAACTTCAAAAAACATGCAAGCAAACTACAGAAGGCAATTTTACTGGTAAAAAAAAAAAAAAATTAGAAACTTTTCAAAGAGAGACTAACAACCTAAGTAGAAGTATTAAAAAGTATATGTTCCACTCTGCTTTTATTCTAATTTCTGGAACTCTGAGAATTGTGGCCTCTTCAAATCGTCTTTGAGGAGCAATAAACACTCAGAAAAGCAGCGGAACTACTTTCTGTGCCTCTAAAATCATGCATACAATTCATCATAATGCAATTTTTATCCACTCCATAAAAAAAATGTACCTTATAGGCACAGCTCGAGCACCAGCAGATTCCACAAATTTCACATATGAAGCCGCAATATAAGATCTTCCAAATCGCTGGTACTCATCAAAGTGACATTCCTGTGATAATATCCCTGAAGGGCCCAAGGAAGAAAATTAGCACCATCTAAATGGCAGATGCTACATACTGAAAGAAAAGTCGCAAAATCACTGAATCAATTAGCTTGGAAAAGACCTCTGAGATCATAAAATCCAACCTACAAATGAACACCACCGTGTCAACCAGACCATGAAACAAGTGCCATGTCCAGTTTTTCCTTAAGCGCCTCCAAGGACAGTGACTCCACCACCTCCCTGGGCAGTCCATTACAGTATCTAATCACCCCTTCTGTGAGGAAATTCTTCCTAATGTCTAACCTAAACCTCCCCTAGGTAGCTTAAGAGTGTCCTCTTGTCCTATTGCTAGTTGCCGAGAAGAGCCCGACCCCCACCTGGCTCCAGCCGCCGTTCTGGCAATGGTAAAGACCGATAAGGTCACACCGGAGCCTCCTCTTCTCCTGCCCAAACCACGCCAGGTTCCTCAGCCGCTTCTCCTAAGACCCGTGCTCCTATTAATTAATTAAGCTCCCATTTCCTCTATTCCAGCTAGCAGCGATACATTCACTGCCCAGAGGAGCTGCAGGCACCGAGACAACGGGACATCAATTACGGCGCCCCGTCACAAGGTACCACACAAACACAATTACCTGACTAAGACTCGGCTTCCCTGCTATGACTGCTCAGCACTGTAACATCTCTCAAGCAAGCCTAACTTTTAGAGAAACAGCCTAACGCTGCTTACACCAGCTCTAGCCAAACCTCGGCTCCGTGGGGCGCTCCCCTTTGGCCCAGGCAGGTGCGCGGCCCCTCGGCCCCTTACCGATGATGGGTCTGTCATTGCGCCCCGCCGGGCGGTCGCGCCGCGCCACGGAGGCGGCGGAGCCGCAGCGCAGCAGCGCCAGGAGGAGCGCGGCGGCCGCGGCGCCACCGAGCCCTGCCGGGCGCCCCATGGCCACGGCTGCGGGCACGGCCAACGGCTCCCGGCACGGCACGGCTCGGCTCGGGGCACGGCTCGGCTCGGAGCACGGCACGGCACGGCTCGCCGCCGGGCACGGCTGCCGGCTGGGCTGGGCTGGGCTGGGCTGGGCTGGGCTGGGCTGGGCTGGGCGCCCGCCCTGCGCACGCAGCCGCCGGCCCGCCCTGCGCGGCTCGCTGGGAAATGCAGTCCCGGCCGCGGGCCCAGCCCCGCCGCAGGCAGCACCCGCGGCCGCCCCCATCCCTGCCAAAGCGACGCTCGTATCCGTGACAGACGAGGCTGGTCCAACCAGAAAGGGTTTATTAATTTAAACGTATGTTAATACAGAGAAGAAAACGTTAAAAATTGGGCATTACATCGTGCTTACAGTCAGTAGTAAATTATATTTATACCGTTTAACAGGAACTTTATTTTTTTTAGAGGCACTCCCGATGTTTATAAAGAATAATGTACTTAGGGACCTTTGTTTTGTTGGCTGCTGCTAACAGCTGCAACACCACCGCACATCATACCAATATATTCACTATCCATTATGCAAATGTTCCAATTATAGCGTGTCCCTATTATTAGCAACAATGGCAATTAAGAGTTCCCACCTCCTATATAATATGTAAACATTAAAAAATAATTAACAGTTCAGGAAAAAATAACTGCACTCAGTGCTCTAATTGCTGAGTTAGGCAAACATGCTACTACTTAATAACAGGATCGGGGTATTTTTGAAGACATTTAGGACTTTATATGCATAGAGCTGGTGAAGTCCAAATAAAGATCAAAGAGCCCCAGCTAAATATGCATATACATATGCAATCAAATGAGGTTTCTGCTACATAAACCAGTAGCAATCAGAAATTGGTTTCATAGGAAAAGTTTAAATTTTCTTGTTCACTGAAACATGGTTCATTCCTTTGTGCAGTTTACATTCACAGATTAAAATTGAAGGACTGTAATATTAAGACAATAGCTTTGGGTCTCCAACTGGTAAATTATTTGGAACTTGAGTTATACACTTGAACAATTGCCAGATAGCTGACTACTTGGTCTATTTTCTTATAAAGAAGAATTTGCAGTTCATTGAACTACTCTATTTAAGGAGCTTTTTGTATCACAAAACAGTGTATCACAAAATAGTATCACAAAATCTGAGAAAAAGAAATATATATCAAATACATTTTCATATAATCATGTATCTGAATAAGGTTTCTTTAAATTTAGCCCCATATAAAAATATTTTGAAAGAGAAAAATTAAAAAGGCACTTCAGGAAATTTGGAAATTGGAAGGAAAAAAAAAAAGCTTGTTGTCAGTTTTGAAAGAATTTCTAGCATTGATCTTACCACAGCAGAAGAAACTACAACCAACAAGTACTCTAAGGGGTCTTTCATAGATGTTCCTCTTGCTAATAAAAATAGTTTCCAATGACTCTTGCAATAATGCCTTACTAATTAGAATCTAAAGTAAGGCATTTCTAATATAATAGGATAGTTTCATTTCTCTTCCCTATGCCGATATACCATTCCAATGTCCTAAAGATTACAAAATAACTGAAGTTACAATTTCTAACTACCTGAGATAAAAGCATTTTTATGGATTCATAGGAAAATTCATTTGGAATGCTTAAATACGTAGTGCTTATGCAAAAACAAAACAGAGTTAAGAACAGTTACTGTACTGAAAATAAAATGATGATACCAAGCATCTCCCATGCTGAGGTCCAAAGTGACCTCAAAGCGTCCTTAAAACATACAACAGATATTTCTAAAGCTCAGATCTGCAAAGGATAACCTACTTTACCCTCTGAAACAAACAGATAATGCAAACAGCTGAAAACTCTTGATTTCTGTAGTCCTCTACATGGGGGATTAAAGGATAATAATCTGAGTTGCTTATACTTGTCCATAGACAGTATCACTTTGAAGAAAGAAAATAAGAATTTTCAAGGTTGTTATGACTCTTTTACCAGTTCCTCCCTCTGATGCACACTGTTCTTTGAGGAATATGTACGTGGTGTTTTTCTATAAAACTTGAAGATTACTCTGTTAATTAGGACAAAAAGGGAAGACACACTAATTTTCAATTTGATACAAACTAACAAAACAGCATTTTTTTCCCTGAGAATCACTCCAAAAAGCAGCCTCTTCCCTGCTTGTAAATGAGCCCTGTAGTCTTATTTCTGCAACAAACTACCATATGCACAGTCTATTCTTTGTTTTGTATTGTCTTGACAAGCCAAGATACAAGAGCTAAGTGTAGGGTTCTGGACTACATTATTACAGATGAGTTGTCTCCAAAGACCTAACAGCAGCAGTATCAATCTGATAGCCAATGCACTCTTCAGCTTTCTGGCATACAAGTTACTCAATAACAAACAGTGTGACAAACATGTAAAATTCATTAATCTCTTCAGACATACAAACTGATAGACTCCAGTTAGTACAAAAGCGCAGCCAATACAACATTCAGTGAGTGCCCTGCAAAGACATACCGGTTTCATTCACAATGGAAATTTACATATTAAACTTATTTCCAATTCCAGTGTTCAAGAATTGAGAAAATACTGTATTAAGATTATTCCTAGGCAACCAGAGAAATGCTCTGAAGATAATCTGAAGATGCCATTATGAAGTCAGTCCAATCCTTGGCCAGCTCTTCAATGGAGACTTCCTCCCCCCCATATTCCTGTGGGAGAATGCTGATGGGGAAGTGTTCGGTCAGACTTTGCAAGTAGTTATTTCCATGCAAGTATACCTAAACCAAAATATTAAAAGCATTTACTTGGGTATGAATGCTAGACTATTGAGTGAGAACAGGCAGCAAAGCATCTCAGTGCAAGAGCTGAATCCACCAGCTTGGTTTAACTAAAGAAGTGTATTTGTTCATAATTAATTCTTAAAAAGGTGGAACTACCCTTGTGAGTTTCCCCTAGGTACTCAAATTCTGTCCTCCTCTGAATCTGAAGGCTGGTGAAGGATGGACTACGACCTGAGAACTGCATTTTATGTAGCTGTGAGCACTGGAGCCAAAACTAACTACACACTTGTTCCAGACTGGCTTAGCAACGCTGGTGAGAGTACGCACTACATCCAAACTGCTAAACTGAGCTAAACCACGGGAATACCGGTTATTTGTTTTGTCATGATATCTTGTACTTCCCCTTCAGTAATTTCTAAGAAAAGAGCCCTGTCTGGCTCATGGCCATTACTATCTGGTCCTGCCACATGTATTTAAAAACAAGATTATGTAGTATGTATGTAGGTTCAGACAGGTGTCAAGGAAGATACTCAACAGAATCTATATATCAGTCCTTATCATTCAGTTCTAACTGGAACCGGATTCTGGACTACTGCTCCACTTTAACTCTTTCAATACTGTAGGTTTGGTTCTTCTCCTCTTGCTTTATTGTAGCTATTTTGAAGCCTTGTTCATTACTTCCAGTCTGATACTTTTCTAGGATTTACTGTCCTGGCATTCACTGGCTAATGCAAATAACCAAAATCCAAACCAAAAAATAACCAAAAGGAGGCTTTAGAATCAGAACAACAATAGGCAGAGCTGCTTATTTTGTACCTTAGTCCTGCTGTTACCACTTCACTTTTGTGCCAGCTGAAAACTCCAATATCCTTCCTATGCTGCAACAAACCATAGTCCTTGGCATGCTTTTGCATCCAAATACAAATCTATTTGCAGATCTCTAACTGCAAAACTATTTAAAGCAACTAAGGAGCTATTTGGAAAAAAAATTAGAAATTAGGTCTGACCAATTTTTGATGCATAAATCTGGAGGTCTGTCAGAGCTAAACAGTTGTTTTCTACTAATTCTGCACAGCTTGGACCATAAAACACTGCTCAGTGATCGTTTTTCTCTATCATTTGTATGCAGAGTGCTGGGAAATCCAGGACCTATTTCTTTCTAGTTCTGCAGAAGAATTGTTATGTTATCTCAAGCAAATTATTTAACCTCTTTGTGTTGCTGTTTTTTCTCTTCAGAGTAGTGATAACAGCACCACTTGCAACGCTCATGTTAATAATAACTGCAAATGCTTTACTGTTAGATTCTGGATGTCTGTATGGCACTAACAAACAAAAATTATTTATGCTCTTCAGTACTCAGGAGTAATAGAGCCTAAGGAAAGTGCTGCAGATTGTCATATAAGGGTTTTGTGGCAGAAAGAAATATTTGCGTGCACTCACCCGTTGCTTTATTTTTTCAGTGAGAAAAGGCTTAATTAGAGCGAAGACTGGGTGGAAGAATAAAGGCTCATTAATCAAGTGGATACCTCGAACTTTCAGTGGAAAGGAATCCTGTCAGCATACATGGAAAACAGAATAAGAAAAAGAAAACATTATTGAAACACTTCTATTACTAAGCACAGGCCTGTAAAAATTGTCTAGTTCATAGGTTAAAGTATTTCTTCTGACCTGCCAACTCCTGCATTTTCTAGCAGTGTAAATTAAGAACAACATTTAGAAAAATCATATCTTGCTCCTCCCATCAGAGGGCAAAATCTCACCGTTTTTTTCATCTTAGCAGGAGGTGAGATTGAATATTAAAAACAAACAGAAAATAAAAAAAAAAAAACTATCACCAAATTGCACATAAATATTGTGCACAAACTTTGTGCTCAGCCTTTCTTCTAAAGTACAATTTTTCACAAGATTCTGCTACTAATTTACAAAATGCTATCTAGCTATATGTTTTTATTGGCAATTTACAGCCTGAAGGATAATACATAAATATATATATAAACTATTGAAAACTAATTTAAAGTTAAATAAATTAAATTTATAGTTTAGAGATAAGCCTTGAAATTACTAGGAATTTGGCCAAGACAGAAGTTCAGCCTTACAACAAGATTACTGTTTTAATGAAATTGAAAAAAAATATCTGCTATACAGCCTTTATAATATAAACCAGCTTGGATTCTAATTGCATTCATTTAAAAGTTCCAGATCTTTGAAATTTAAAAGAAAATATGGCAGTGCTCAAAATAAGCTTTGTGCAATGGGGAAAGTACAGCTTCCCTTCACATCCCACCTGCTTCTACCTCTGAGATGTTTTCTGCTTATAAAAATGGTACTTCTCACAAACACATCTCCTCACTAGTTCAATAGTTCTAAGGAAGGAAAAACCCAAAGCTAACACATTTCTTTAGTGCCACTCCTTCTCGATATAACATATGATAAAGACCTTAAAATTATCAGCTTGTATCTTCACTTAATGTTATTATGGGTTATCATATACTTAAAGTCTACTATCATGATTTTCACAAAACAGTTTTCTGCAGGGATATCAGATTTTTCAAGATAATGCCACTTATTATCCGTATTATGCTTTCCATTCCTTAGTACATACTTCCTTTCTATTAACTTCTGGTTCTTAATACAGTATAGTAATTTGCAAGACACATTTCTTGAGTAAAATACTGGTTTAAAACTAAGGTTTCTTTACTTATAAGCATATTCTGGAGTGCATTAAGCATGTCCTGGGGTGCATCAGGCACAGCATGTCCAGCTGGGCAAAGGAGGGCATTGTCCTGCTCTGCTCTGCACTGAGGCTGCCTCACCTTGAATACTGTGTGCAGTTTTGGGCACCAAAATATAAAAAAGACATTAAGCTATTAGAGAGCTTCAAATGAGGGCCAGGAGGATGGTGAGAGCCTGGAGGCGAAGCAGTGTGAGGAGTGGCTGAGGTCACTTGGTCTGGTCAGCCTGGAGAAAAGCAGACTGAGGAGGAAACCTCATCGCAGTCTGCAATTTCCTTGTGAGAGGAAGAGGAAGGGAAGATTTCTTCACTGTCCTGACCAGAGACAGGACCTAAGGGAATGGCTCGAAGTTGTGTCAGAGGAGGCTTATATTGGATATGAGGAAAAAGTTCTTAACCAAGAGGGTGGTTGAGCACTGGAACAGGCTCCCCAGGGAAGTGGTCACAGCTTCAAGCCTGACAAGAGTTCAAGAAGTGTTTGGACAATGCTCTCAGCCACATGGTGTGTCTCTTAGGGTGTCCTGCATAGGGCCAGGAGTTGGTCTTGATGATTCTGATGAGTACCTTCCAACTTAACATATTCTATGATTAAATGATATTGAACAACACTAATATAATCTCTGGATAAAATTTAAAAACCCAGTTAAAAGTGAGGAAAGGAATCAGGGGACAAAAAAAATTAAAATTCTTTTTCTTCTTAGAAAAGAACACTGGAAACACACATTTTTTAATTTTCCTTTTCCATAGCTAGAATAAACATGTAGAATTTTGAAAAAATCAGAAATAGGTCAAGATGGAAACATCATAGTCAAAGAATTTCCTGCTTTGAGATAATGGATTGAAACTTTTAGATGTACTTGCAAATCCTATTCTGCCTCCTTTCTGCTCTATTTCAAGGTTAAAAAATTACCAGCAATATGTTTACTACCTCAGAAATCAACCGAAACACTCTCACTAGTCCTGTTTTAATGAGAACTGGCCCAAGATTGCATAACACCAGGAGTTCTTATTCTAGACGTGCAAAGTTCGGAATACCTAATGGTTTCAATAAAGTTTTACAGTAGATATCAGAAAGGAAGAACATCTGAAGTTCTGGTGATATTAATTCAATGACTAAGCTTTGATCGAATCTCAGATATGAACCCTACCGAATCACAGCAAGAGATTATCTCCCTGGCTCATTTCCACATCACAGGCTAACAGTTTTATTATAACTGACTTTCAACGTACCTTCTGAAGGAAAATATGATTATAGGACTAAACTGCAGCTTGCGGTCAATTCTCTGCCCCCTTTTTACTTAATTTTTTTCTCTCTCAAATCCAGTGGCAAAGTTCAACTGAATTTGGCAGAAAGGAATAAGCCTTAAAGACAGTAAAGTCCTGACAAGTTTTGTGAAAAACAGGAAGTGAGGTAACAGTGATTTGCACAAAACAATGCTCATGTTGTGGGGAAGAAAGCAAGCAGAACATAAATATAACAGATTCTGTTGTTAGCACATGGATGATCACATAAGCATCATCCATACTGGTAACAAGTTAGGAGTGTCTTGATCTTAATTGCTCACAGTGCAGGCTATTTTTAATATTCTCTGAGACAGGAATAAATGTTTTAAATATTGAGATAATGCACAAAAGAATGGAAGAGAAGAGATGAAAAAGGATAACAAACAGAGATCCTTCCAAAACTGAGCTTCATCTGCTCCTTCAGTCATGAAATTCTTGTGTTGTAACAGGTTGGTGGAGTTCTTATAAAATAGCAGAAGTTAGAGGACATTAACCAGTATAGAAGAATAAAATTTAGGTAAAATCAAGCACAACTTGTAATTGATTTAGGATTTTGTTCCTCTAAATTGCATAGTCTGAGAATGCCTACAGAAAGAAAATTTATTATAGCTTGGAAGAGATGAAAAATTGGAAATCATAGCAAAGAAGCTATGCCATACAAAGCATTATGTCATACTTACTGTGAGAACAGCAGCAATTTTCTTGGCCACTGCTGGGCTGATTTGAAAAGCATGAGCAAATCTCCACCCTTGAAGGTCAAAGATGGCCTTGACTCCATTTCGCTGAGTCTCGATCTCCTTTACAATGAGCTCAGATGTGATGAGACTTACACGAAACACATCATATGCTGTAAACAAACTGGGATCCCATTGTCCTGAGGAGAAGATAGATTACCCTGCATTACCATGAGAAAACCCCATACACCTGCACTTTTTCTTCCTATGGCTTCTAATGTGCTTCTCAGGAAAAAGAATTAATCAGCAAGAACAAAGTTCCTGAAATAAACTGTTTTGCCAGTGCAGAAGTTAATTTGGGTACCTGCTCTCTCATTCATCTTTGATGCTCTTTTAGTAGATGGTGCCACATAATGCAGCATGCTCTACCTATGGCCACAGACCCAGTAGAAGGTACAATTCAGTAACACTCATGCTAGCAGAAGCTGCAGATCATCAGTCCAATCAATTAATAGAATTGCTTTTCAGCACTGTCATTTTCTGGCACAACTCAGTGAATCTCACTTTTTTTTTTCTGAGGCCTGAGCGAAAAATTGCATTCCTCTAAGGATGAGCCTTAACCCTAGATGAAAGCTTTAGGGGGCACAACTGCCTACCAGACCAGATGATAATAAGACAGTTCTTTGAAAGTTGGCAAAAATAAAGCCTCTGTCCAAAACAAACATAAAGAGACATGGTGCTCATTTAACTATGTACTTTTTGAAAATACTTTTAGGAGTTGCATCAAGCATTTTCCAAGTGTTGTTTGCTAGGGCTCTTTGGCTACAAGTAAACAATGAAAGGCTGGTGATCATCCCAGCCTAAACTAAATGTTGATATATGACAAGGTGTACACCTTTGTTTGTGTTCTCCTGACTCCATGCTGCATCTGCATCAGTACCACAGTCTTAGCCTATGGCTTTGACAATTTACATGAAAGCAAATGATTTTTGGGACACTCAGAGCCAAAAAACCCACATAATCTTACAAGTTTTAACCTTCAAGATTCTTTTGATGCAACAATAATTTCACTGTAAAGAAAATTAGGTTCTTCATAAGGGATTGTACAGCTTTAGCAATACCAATATATAAGTAAAATTATTTAATTGTTATAGCTCAGTAAATTCACCTTTATATTAACATAAATGCATTTCTAGCAAGGAACATAACCATATTACCATTCTTGTTAAGATATTCTGATATGATCTAGTTTTATCAACCCCTGCAGTTGTACCCATAAAATATTTTTGATTTGCTGCTGAAATGGTGATAATTAAAAAAATAAACCACAAAATGAAACAAAGCAAACAAAGAAAGGCCAAAAACTTCAGTGTCAGAATCAGGTGTGAAACTGTTCCAAGCAATTTTGTCACTCACCAATTCTGTATATTAGAACTTTGCTTCCATGTGGGTCTCTTGACCGTAGGACTCCATGATAGCCAGCTTGCAAAAGACCAAGAACAGAGGATGGTTGTAAATCTGCACTTATTTCTGGGCATTCAATTCTCCACTTCTGATAATTCTTCAATAACTGGAAAAAAAATTTAATGTGGATGTCAGGTAAGCATCAGCTATTATAGGAGGAGCACAGTTAAAAATATATTTTCCAAATGTGGTCACAGTCAGGTTTAATTCCCTAAATTAGCTATAATTTAATTGTATATTTTAATCAAATCACTCCTAGAAACAGAAGGTTGCTATACTGGATCAACTAAGTAAGTAAATTGCCATGATGAATTTAGAACCAGTGAAATCATTAATGGACTGCAGTTGTCGTTTTGCGTCAGAAAGAAAACTGGATGTACAATAACCCTGTAGTTTCTATGTAAAATGCATCTAAACCAAATTTTTTTCTGCTAACAATCCTTTAGGATTGTTCATTTTGCTACTTCATCAGACTCCTTCAGGATTTTTTAAATTTAGATGTGCAAAATTTTATGGAGGAACATTCTCTTTCACTCACTCTCTCCCACCCTCCCTATTTTTTACGCAGTCATCAGTAATTCCAGTTTACTATTTGAAACAGTTATGCTCATCAGCATACCCCAAAACATTTTTGAGGTCTCTTCTACCCCTCTGAAATGAGACAATACAACACAGTAGTGGGTCCATTACACATTTGACAATTTCCCTCTCACAGAGTGGAAATAATGAGATCCTGTCAGGTTAAAACAGAGATTGTGTCTGTTGCCAGGGACTTGGTCAGCCTGGTTCTCAAGGCTGGGAGGCAGCACCATAACCAGCATTTCTACAGGAAGAGCTGTGTATTGAAAGGCCATGGACTAGTGCTAAGGAAGAGGCAATTAAAGGTGTTCCTTTGTGAGATAACATCTGTGTTGAGGAATTACAGGCAGCACTGTGAAAGGTCATCTTAGAGATGAATCGTGAAAAATTATGTTGGTAATGCAGTAGTTCTAACTTCCAAGTCTAATTACTTCTCTCCTTTAATATTAACTAAGTGGTTGTGGGGAAAATGAACTATGCCCTGCAACTAAAATTTATTTAAGACATT
Organism: Molothrus aeneus; assembly: GCF_037042795.1. Lineage (NCBI taxonomy): Eukaryota > Metazoa > Chordata > Aves > Passeriformes > Icteridae > Molothrus > Molothrus aeneus. The sequence goes on from NC_089646.1 coordinate 116,959,422, forward strand.
GTGCATAAGTAGGAAGCTATGCAAGACTGTCTTCTAAAATGCTTCCTCTCTGCTCATCAACTAAAATTTGCCTCTGCTGTATCACCTCTGCTAAGGTTATCACTAAGCTTGGAAAGTAGAGAGATAGCTATTACAAGTAATTCATATTTTGTTTTAATTTCCTCAATGGCTCTGACTTAGAGGTCTAACCCAAGACCTTCAAAGTAGCTGAGAACCAGAATTTTTCAGTACCTTGTTTCATGGAAAACCAAAATGTAGCTTTAAATCTTAAAGGTGGCATGCACAGCCTAGCTTTTAAAATTGCTTCTATATTTCATCAAACAGGAAAAGCCAATCTGATTCTCAGCACAGTTTCACAAATTGTGTTCACTACACTGAAAACATCAATCAAAAGTCTTTTATTTGCTATAATTTGTATTAACAGAAATTTTTTTTTCCTTTATCAATTACTCTATATTTTGCAACAGAAATACTAAAGTTAAAAGAGCTGTCAGGTCCAACTAATAGAATATAACTGTAAAAAAATTAAAAATTTCTTGTATCCATGCAAGTATAATTTTCTTCAGTATTTTCATTGGGAGAATGATCAGAAGGAACTTCAGTAAAATTGAATTAATCCCCACAGACTCTTAGAGGGAGACCTGGAACTCAGCATCCTGTAGCTCACAGCATGCTCATGTCAGATAATTAATGCTACCCTTCCCTCTTGTATCATTTTACATAAAACATACTTTTTCTTCAGCTTAATGCTTTTCTGCTCAGATTAAGGTTGAATGATTTTGAAAGTCTCTCAAGTGAATTGCCATGAGGAAACTATTTATAAAACATTATTGTTTATCAGCAAAATTTACATAAAAATGCAAGGTACACTGATTAGAAAATAGCTATATTTTTAAGGAAATAGAGCCTAAAAATACATATTTAGATCCAAAAAATAAAAAAAAAATTATATACCATGCTAGAATCCCACTTGATTTGTCAGTGAAAAAAAAAAACAGATAAAAGCCTCATCCTAAACCATCACCATAGAAAGAAACATTTAACCATTAGGAGAATTTTATTAGAAGTCTCTTGACTGCATTCAATCAGTTTTAGCCTAGGTTTTTTATTTTAAGTTTAAAACTAACAAACAAACAAGGTGAAGGAAAGAGGGAGGAAGTAGGTAAAGTAAGTTAATTTGTGGAACAGTTCACTACAATTGCAAAGATAGGCCTGTTGAGGTACTCTGATTATCTCATTCTGTCAGCACTTGACTGTCTGTCTACAAAGGGCAATGTTTGAGCAATCCCAACTGCTTTGTGCCAGACAGCAATGTCAACATGTTTCTTCCTTGCTCTTTCCAAAACAGACTCTGAAATAGCAGCAAAATACAAAACCACCCTGAAAACAACTATGCAAACATCTGTCACTTTGTAATTTGCCACTTTTCTTCTAAAATCTGTGGTACCACAACATCATGAAGATATATAAACACCTCTTTGAAAAACTCCCTGACAAATCTAAGATGAGAATAAAAATGACACATTAATTCATTACCCTATATAATCCTGTCTAGTCAATGCAGATAGCTCCTCATTTTCATGATATTTACATTTTCTAAGTTGGAAACAAGGATTTAAGTTCTTGGACTTTGGAAGAAAGAGAGTGGCATTTTCAGCTTGTGATTCACTCAAGATCCTTACAGAAGGCATAGTTAACCTACTTGCACACCCATTAAGGAGAAAATATATGGTTGGAATACTTCTGACACTCTCCATGACACAAGTAAGTGGTGCACCTTTCAGACACGTAACTTGGATAACTCTAAAACATGCTTCCCTTGGCAAGAAAATCACAAAGTGCTGAAGAGTTCTCAGATTTTGAAGACCTAATTTAATTACCTAAAATTATTTAAGTCTGAAGTAAAGATCAGCATTAGAGAATATTCAATGGAATCTACAGCTAGTTTTGGCAGATATTCTGTAAATTTTTATTTATATAAGCAAACTCCTTTCTTACAGCTGGAGATAGTCAAGTCTCACATGGCCACTTAAAAGAGTAATCCTTAAACATATAAAGGAATTCAAACACTAGCAGTGATTTAGTGGTTTTCTAGTTTTACACTGGTTAAGCACAGAAATTCATGTAAAATTTTTTTCAAGTAAGATTCTTTTTCAGCAGGGTAAAACATAAATGTTGCATATAACAATCAGTTTGGATATAGATGAAACAACCTAATCTCAAGAAAAACAGACACATTCATTACCCTGTATAGAAAATGGCTCACGCACTTAACAACACAAGAAAAACATCTCAATGTATAATTATCTGTGTTTGCAAATGGAATAACCTACTTAGCATCTGCTCAGCATCTCAAAATAGATGCAAGATAACTTGATAAAGGGGGGGAAAGCTGGATGAAAAACTCCAGTGTGTCTAGTTCAGCATTAATTAAGATGTTTTTTCCCCTGATGTTTGTTGGGGATAGTTCCAGATTTCTGAACATTAGAGATTACAAAGTTATCAATTAAACCAAGATCCAGATCCTACAAACAAAAGTTAACTTGGTACTTTACTTAGAAGCAAAAGAACTAGAACACATTGTGCTTGTTAGAGAAACAAATGTATCTATATATGTAAATTAATTATATTTTTCTTGATTAATAATTATTTAGTTATAGTAATGTGGTTGATAGGCAGAATTAGGCCTCTGTTGTGTCAGAAGTTGTAAAAATGCACACAATACTTGGGGAAAAAGTGTTTTTACTGGCATTCTTTGCAGGAGAAACCATAGCTCAAATTTCAGAATACAAACCTTTACACATATGTATTTTATATTGCTTTTTATATATGCCTGTACAAATGTACCCAGAATTTAAACATACAGTATACACAGACAAAAAAATTAAAATATTTTATAGAGACACAGAACTTTCCTAATTCTTTGTGCATTACTTCCTTGTCACTGGAAAAAGACTGGCACGTGCTGGCTTAGCACAAAGGGAAGCCTGGCTGACTGATTTGTGTTTCCTCAAGGGTCAGCTCAGAGAGCTTATAAGGGCTCTTCCATCCTTTTCAAGGAATTCCTCGGTATTGATAGAAGAAAAGCAGCCAAGTAACTGATTTCAACTTAACATTTATGTTTGAATGATGTGAAGATCCTCAGGGATGATGTCTGAGACTCAGCAGTGTGTTTGACACTAGAGAAAACAACACTTCTTGTACAGCATAGTCATCCTAAGTGACTTCCTTGCAGCAGAATGCACCAGGAAATCCTCATTCCTCCACAAGTCAAATGCAAAACCAAAGTCTGGCTATACACCTTGGTATCAACCAGAACTCCTAAAAGGATCCTAGATATTTAGAGAGTTTTCAGTGCCACAAAAGTGATGCTTACAATAGTATGTTATGAAAACCCTCTGCATAATTTCAATGCCAAACACTTTTCTTCTGTTCCCCAGAGTATAAAGTATTTCAGGTACAAAAAGACTGCATTCCAAAGTCTCTGAGAGTCAGTCCTATACAAGAGTTATAGGATGCAATGCATAATAAAACAGGAAGAAACATTTATGTCCAAAAGGAGATGCTAGTTCTCCAGATTTCACATATCCCTAGTGAATCCAAGTGAGAGTGGTTTTGGTGATAACAGCAAAGTCAACCATACACACACAGCTGGTACATTCAAAAAGGGGCAGACACTGATCTCTGTGGTGACCAGTGACAAAACATGAGGGAATGGCCTGAAGTTGTGTCAGGGGGAGTTTAGGCTGGGTATTAGAAAAAGGTTCTTCACCCAGAGAATGGCTGGGCACTGGAACAGGCTCCCCAGGGACGTGGTCACAGCACCAAGCCTGGCAGAGTTCAAGAGGCATTTGGACAATGCTCTCAGGCACACAGTGTGACTCTCTGACAGGGTGTCTGTGCAGGGCCAGGAGCTGAACTTGAATGATCCCTGTAGGTCCCTTCCAACTCAATATATTCTGTGATTCTGTGAGAATAGTCTGTTACTGAGCTTAACTGAATGATCACTGTCTTCAAGAAATTAAGACAGTTTTATCTCTTCTTCAAGTCCTTCAATTCCGGATACCTGTTTCAGCGCTGGATTTTCTTCTAGCATGAGAGATATCGATATATCATTAAAAGCAAGTCTGGAATTGCCATTGGAAAAATGGAAAAAAATGCTGTTATGAGTCACCATAAAGGATTTAGAAATGGAATGTCTTCACACAATCTACCTTACTATTCTTTTCTGAAGCATTTCCAAATTTTGATAACTGAAATCAGATAAATCTGTGTCAATTATTAACCAGAAATGCATCAAAAAAACCAGTCTGGTCAGGTGCCAGACTCTTGATTTATAGTTAAGGCTAAGTATAAGCCTGTACTAAGATGCTGGACAACCTTTGCTTATATGCATTGACAGGGCCATTAACTTTGATTATCCCATAGCTGCTCTACAAATACTATGCAGTAGTACATGGAAGCTCAGTGGGCATAGAGAATCTTATTGGCCTGAAATCCACACCAAGAGGCAACATCAGATCAGGACAAGAGGGAAAAGCCACTCTCAGGACTGATGGCAGGAGGGCTCTGCCTAGGCTGAAGTACTAACATAACTTCTGCGTGAAGTCACACTTGGCTTAGATGAATATACAACTTGGGACCATGAGAGATTTTTGCACAATAGTTCTCTTTGGCCTTGATATACCAATTGCAATAAATACATTCCTGTGGGGGGAAAAAAAAAAAGGTGCTTCTGTTATTCTTCCCTTACTGTAAGAGAAGTATTCTAGAAAATGGTGCCAGCTGGGATGTAGAAGATTATGTGCAAGTGGCTACAGCACTTGGAGAACTGAAATTCTAGACAGAAACATTAAACATGGGTTGGTTTTGAACATCCGAATCTCTTAATTCAAAGGAAGGTTTGAAATTCAGAAACTTAGCAGCCTGTGGAGACCCAGAAAATCTAAAGCGATTTTAAAAAGACAGCTTTTTCAAAGGAGGTCCCCAGTGTTGAGGGCTGACTTCCAAGAGAAGCATAGGAAATTTGCTACTTCATAGACTTCCATCTCTAAACCTTGCTAGATTCCACACTCCCAAAGATTAGTCCTACCTACCTAACACACCTCACAATCCCATCAAAGTGCAAAACCACACAGGTCAAATTCAGAAGTGCAACTGTCCTGTCTATAGGATTACCAGCAGCAACCAATTACAATGCAATTAGGAGTGGATATTCAGGAATCCATATGTCCTTATTAAGCCCCTTAAGCATTTTGGAACCATGGAACACAGGAAAAAAAATGGCTTTTGTTTGGAAAGGCAAAAAACCACGGTCCTACAGTGGCTAGTGCACAACTTTGATATAAATAATCTAATGAACTTCAAGTATAAGTAAGATACATAAAACCCAAAGGAATCTGACTTGACTCGTCGGTTCTTCTGTTGAGGAGGAAAGGTTTAAAGCTACGATGCAAATGTCATGAGTAAAATGAAAAGAACAAAGATACAATTTTTAAAGCTATTTATGATTAAGAGCCTAATTCAATTTCTCAATTTCCTTTTTTAGCTACCTTGATCCTGCAACATATCCATATGCAAACAATCATCTCTTACGGTGAGTAAACTTGGAAAATCTACAGTCCAGAGAAGTCAGAAACTAATAGGTGAAGAAACCAATAGGTGAAGTCTGTTGGGCAATGCAGTGTAAACAACAAAAAATTCCATGGAAACACAGCTTTCAGTTGGCACATGTGAATCAAAGCTTTTGCCCTGGGAGGATTTGGAAATACTTTCTGTTCCAAAGGTTTAACGGCTATCAATCTTTCATTTAAAAACATAACGAACTGATAACAATCTGTGCCTTTAGATATTAAAAATATGTGTGCTCTGTGGCAAAAAGGCATACAAAGAGCCAGGAAAGTACCACAACTTACTAAAGCCGGCAAGGAGTGCTGTAAAAGACTAAACTCCAAGCAAAAAGAAGTTTATACTCATCGTTTTAGAGTAATTATAAATCTGTAGCGAAACTAGTACGCCTGCTTGTAACCTGAGCCTGATAATCATGACAAGGGTGTCCTTTGAAGGATACTGTTTCCTAATCGGAGCTGTGACCTTATCACACTTACTGTATCGGCGAGTGACTGTACCGCGCTTACCACAGCCTGTGTTACCACACCGATACCGCGCTGAGCCAGCACAGTGATTCCGTGCCGCACCGAGGACACGCGTGACAAGCAATTATTAGTTACACCCTGGAACTCCGCGCTCGGCCTCGCCCGACCCGGCGGCGCAGGGCACGGACCCATCCCACAGCCCAAACCCGCAGCCACAGCCCGAGCCGCGGCTGCGCTCCCCGAGCCCGGCTGCTCCCGTCCCCGGGCACCGGGACCTGCCGCCGCCGCTCCTCACCCTCCAGGCCAGGTCCAGGTGGAAGTCTCGGGCGCGCAGGAACCGCACCAGGAAGGCATCGGAGAGGGGCTGCGGCCAGCGCTGGCCGGGCTCTGCCTCGGCCCGCCGCCGCAGCTCGGACACGGCGCCGCGCACCCGCGGAGAGTGGTCGGGCAGGTCATTGAGGTGCCCTGCGCCCAGCGGAGCCTGCGACATCCCCGCGGCACGGCCGAGCTCAGCCCCGCCGCCGGCCCCGGCCCATTGAGGGGAGCGCGGCGGCGGCGGCGGCGGGGCCCGGCCCGGCCCGGCTGCTCCTGCCCCCGCCCCCGCGGGGCTTAACCCCTGAGCGCCCTCCCGGGCCCCGGCTGAGGGAGCGGCAGGTGTGCCGCCTCCCCTGCCCTGCCCCTCCCGGGCTTGTCTTTTCCACTTTTACGGACTTGACCGGTTTTTAGCATTTTACGCTTTAAACCCATCTCCTGTTTTTCTCTTCCAGCCCCAAAAGTGAGCCGGACCTGCTCCCTCTGGAGGGCGAGCGGCGGCCCCACGGGGCAGGGAGAGCCCCGCCGCTGGGACCCGCGGCGCCCGCCGCAGGGGGGTCATCCCGGACCCCTGGAACGTGCTGAGGGTCGTGGCTTCCCCTTTTAATTTTTTTTTTTTTTGGCAAAAATAATCCATCTTTAGATACTAAATCGTAAAATGCTGCAACTTCATTGCAGCTAGGAAATGAAGTGTAAAGTGGGAATCCCTGCTGGTGCAAAACTGCCTTGGAGCACCTCAACCTTAATGTTAATATGCAGTAATGAAAATATATTCACTCAGCCAGGAGAAAGGGTGGTGAAATTGAATTCAGCCTTAGTCTAACTTTGCTGCCCAGCAGTGAGTTTGATTATGAAAGGTAAAGAGTTCATTGCTGTTATTGTATTTTGTATTTTTAGTAGCACCTTTTCCTTGTATTAGGTTTCCTTTGAGATCTCTCTGGCCTACTTATGCTAAAAGCCTTATTTCATCTAATATACAATTAATAAGGCATGCTTAGGTCTAGTAAAAGGTTTACAAAGCTTTGTTCCATATTACTTTCCCCTTTTCTGGATTTCTACAGTTAATACTTACTTTTTGATCAGCATTTTGTTAATATCTAACCATGTCTTGGACTCATACACTACTGAAGTGTCTACAGGTATCCCTCTCAGCTTTCCAAATGTGAAAAAACATCTGCCTAGCTAAAAGCAGTTAGGTAAAGAGTGGGAGGGTGGGTTTTTTTTGCTGCCCCCCCTCCCCCCACCCAAAAAAAAAAAAGGAAAAAAAAGGCAGAAACTCAAGGGACTGAATAGAGAATACAAGCTTGCAGGGAGAAAGTATTAGAGGAAAGGATAAAAACTGGGAAAAGGGTGTGCAGTCAAGAGTATTTAGATGTGGATATCTGGGCAAGGAGGTGTGAGGAAGTGTGGGCTTACCCTGGAAGAAGAAGAAGAAAAAGCAAGCTGGAAATACAGCAAGAAACAGAGAGAACAGAATATGGAGGAGACACTAACAACAAGTTTTAAAAAAAAAAAACACTCCTTTTGTTTCTGGGCAGAGCTTCCATGGGAAAGATTTGCATGCAAATGTGTAACCCAACCATGGGTGGTAGGAGACAAACAAAGCTAAATCACAGAAAGTTCATGCAGTGATTTTAAACACCACTTCATAATTTTTGAGCACTTATTTTGCCTTCTCAGAATTCTCCCAACTTAGTGCTTCATCTGTGAAAACAAAAAGAGCAAGAGAATACAGATACTTTTCATTAGACTGATGAGCTGAGCAACTCATAGCTTCTAACTCGTTTTTCTACAAAATTCATATTGTGATTTTGGCGTCATATATGAACAAAGTGAGTTATACAAGCAGTTTCAATGATTTCCTTCAGGACTCAGTTACAAAAATATCTGTAAATTTCAGGGTTTTGTTGAAAATTCTTCAAATGAGGCTGCATTAGTAAGACTAATGAGAACTCCGCTCTCTGACAATGAAGATGTGATATCATCAAGGCTTCCTTCAGAGGTGCCAGCATGTTGTATACTTGACCCTTCACCAGAGCAATTAAGACCTGTTGCAAGATGAAGCTTGTAAGTAAAGTTTTTGTTTTGTTTAATTACATCTGGAAAAGAGCTCAAGTGTCTGAAAGCTCTGTTTAAATAAATTATGCCGTTTGTAAACTTTGCCTTGTTTGTGTCCTTGGACCAGGATGATTACTCTTATAAAAAAGACTTGCAAATGTGACAGGAGCTCTTTGATGTTTCCTTTTGGCATATCCCTATGACTTTTAACAGATAGCTGGAATTTGCAGTCCTTCAAGAGAATATTTACATCCAAGTAAAACCCGGATAATACTTTAACAGGTCTATGAAAAGTGCTCAAGAGGCAAGAAGGCAACTGTCTTAGATTGACTGCAACATACACATGCACTTGTGCTTCTTTCTTTTACAAGATTCTATAAACACTGTAAAAGGTTTTTGAGTTTAAATCCTACAGTAGTAGTTGTATGTTTTTTTCTGTGAATGATATGGATAAATAGAAAGACCTTGTCTTTCATGCACATGCACTTAAGTTAACATTAATATTCAAGTTTCATTAGGATCACATAAATGCTGAACACTTAATTCCAGACATTGATGGTTGCGGGATGTTTGCATCTCTATAAATTATGTTCTAGTTAACTTGCTTAAACTTATGCAGAAAACATGAACATCATGGAATGTTTAATTTTCAGGTCTTTGATTTTTTTTTTACTAAGAATTCACATATTTAAAACACATAAATGCAGACTTGTGAGTCAGGAAATCAAGATAAATATTGGGAGAGTCGATTTATGGTTCCAAACAGATTGCTCTTTCCTCTTTCCTATCTAGTCAAAGAAGTGCACACCAGCTAAAGCAAAGTAACCCCATACTCCCAATAGAATACAAGTATTAATTCTTCACGATTATCACATATTCCAGGGTGAACAGGCATTTGGTACAAATTGCAATAACATTTATTAACTAGAGAGACATGACATTCCATGTGCATGAAAAAACAATATTATCTATCACTCTGGTATTTATTATGTACAGGTAAAAAAAATCCAAAATCCCTCCAAACCAATAGTCCTGTACAAGCAAACTTCCAGTGAAATCCAGAGCAGACAGTCATATCACTTCAAGCTTGTCATAGGAATCTCTTCATGTAAAGTACTTTGGAACTGGAATATTATTGTTAAATCTTTCAAGCTAAGCAAAATTGAATTGAGAGCTCATGACTGTATCTGAAGGGTGACCATTTGTACAGCAAAAATGAGTGTAAATGAACAAAAAGGAGTGTCACCCTTCTCTGAATCCATTCTGTAAGAATACTTCAGCATAGTAGTGCTGTAGATGTCAGCCTTTCACTAAAACCCTAAAGTGTAGCAGGTCTGGTTGCAGTATATACCTTCTGATTTTCTGTCTTAATTTCTCCATGACCCATACTCCTGTTTGTCTACTCACTGGTGCTGATAGCATTGTTTGAAACTATGTCAAACCTTTTTCTATTGTACTGGACCAAAAGCTTGTAACATACTGTGTAGCAAGGTTGGTTGGTGACTCAGTGACTTAGTAACAGCCTCTGAAAGTCTTGCTCTGTAGTGTAATTCAGCAGTCTCAGCTGGTAGGTATATGGCAGAGAACTTATCTTTCATTTTACACCACAATAGACTATTTGCAAAGCCACCTTGGTTTTTAAAAAACATGTAATTTAAGCACAGCCCAAGCTTCTACTTAAACTAAACCTACTTTGCTCTGTAAGACACTGCAATCCACAGTGTGTGATGAGATAATGAAAAACATTGAAGGCCAGGAACTGGCAGGGTCACTCAAGGACTGACTGAGCTATGAAGTCTTTGTTCCTGCTGTCTTGCTGTAGCAAGAGTATGAATCATCTGCACCAAACTGGATGCAGAAGTGATGCTTGTTCACTGCCAGGTTTATGGACATCCCCTCGAAGTCTGAGCATGTTCTGAAAGCAATAAGGACTCGGTAGAGACCCAGCCCTGTCACACGGCTGTGATAATATGCATCACACTCTATATAAGGGGAGAAAAGACTTGTGTAGGTTCCTTAACTCTCATCTCTTCCTCCTACTCTGCTATCATAATTTTCCTTTCATATACTGAATTAAAAATGGGTCTATGCTACCTGCAATTTGTATTGTCTTAACACATAGAAAACTTTAAGATGAGTCATTGACAACTTAATTTCATTTAACATCACCTTCTCTGTTTCCAGCTGAAGGCCAATCATCTCCACTGAATTTCCTAAAGTACTTTTATTAGCATGTAAAAGCACTGTCCACTGCCTTGATAGCATAAAGCTTCACAGGCTTGGGCATCAATATTTTACTTACAAAAGAGCCCAAGTGTGAGAAGCCACATTAGAACCCTAGCCTGTGGATACATTTCTACTCTTCCTGAAATGGTACACATCCTCTTTGCTGACCACCAGGGATCATGATGAGGTAACCCTGAGGGATTAGAAATACTACCCAGTGTGAACTAAAATTGCATTATAATGTGTCTGCAGCTGGTGGCATGTCATAGAGTCAGTTTAGACTGGAAAACTTTCTGCAGGGTAGGCACCAATGTCAGCTTTTCAGTATGGCTGCTGTCACTGGGATATGTCAAAATTTTTTGCCCTTTGCAAGACAGCAAAATTGTGGAAGTCCAGAGAACAACTCTTTTAAATAAAGTCTGTTGATATAATTTCAGAGGAAAAGTGTGGTTTTCAAGAGTGTTTTTCCAGAAGCTGTGTTGAGAAGTGACTGTCAGTTGTTGGCTGTTGCAAGTTAGCAATTGACAGGTTTTAGATGATGAAATCAATGTGGCCCAGTTTCCAGTGGACCAGTGTTTCAAGTTCCTTCAGCATCCTTGGCAGATGGTGGAGGCCTGCTGCCTTCTCTGTGTGGGTTGTTCCTGGAGCTAAGATCCTCTGCCTGACAGGGACAGGGGTGCTGTGCTGGCTGGGACCCACACACGGGCTGACCCGTGAGCCTGTGTGGACAGGAGAGAGGTGAGGGCAGTGGAACTCGTGCTGCAGATCGACTTTCTCCAAGCATTATACTTTGTAAGGACTACATACCTTTGGGCCCTCGCCTTTCTGTCTGCAGTCAACATTAGCTTGGGTTCAAAAGTTATGAGAGAGAGACAGACAGGTCAGAGTCTGACTGACAGACAGAGAGAGGGCCAGGCAATGTGATCCCATTTATTTCCTTGAGAATAAATGAAAACATACACAAAACTGTAGATTGTATGGTGGAGGGTGGGATTTTCCAAAGCTCCTAGACCCAGCATGGTAACTTTATTTATGCACCTCATCTTAACTCAGATTAAAGGAGAATTAGGAACCTAAGTAACAGTTAAAGTCTAACCTAAATGACTGTAATAGGATTTGCTGTATCAATTGATTAGCCTTAACCCCACTTGCTGTATTTAAAATGGTAGATGATAGGAGTTTTGGCACTGATTTTGAAGAGTCTACCATTTCATAAAGCTTATATAAAAGCAATGATGATGCCTGAAAACCTTGAAAAAATTAAAATCACAACATTGTGTCCTAATTCACACTCTGGTAAAAATGTCACTGGGGAAACAAAGCTTTAGATTGCTGACAAACAGTCAGCAATGATGAAGCGATGTTGGTATAAGTTTTCGCAGTGGTAAAAATAAATAAAATAAATATTGGGTAAGAGATCCCTCATTTTCTATAGCCAGTTAAAACATACAGTGTGTCAGAGAAATGTTGCAAAGGCACAATCAAGGCAGGCCTTCATTTGGTTTTCATTACTTTTACGTGCAGGGTGTGCAGCAAAGAGCCATATGTTGTGGTAGATAAGGTGCACTGACACTGTAAGGACCTGTGAGCAAATTCTGGCCGATAAGTATTTGCAGCAAGGATTGCAGATGAAAGTAAGCAGAGTGATGAGAAGTAGAGATGTAATACCTTTGTCTGTTGGGCAATGTAAAACTAAGACTGGTATGACTCACTATCAAAATTAATTTCTCCCAGTCAAATGGAAAGCAAATTTCATCAGTGGGACCAATATTTTACTCTCAGGATTTTTTTTCACAGAAAATTTGATTTTAAAGACTAATTAACTTTAAAATGCTATTTCTTTAAACTGTGAACAAGGACTTTTCTGTATGTTTTTCAAATAACAAGTTATTTATAATGAATGTAAATAAATCTGTCCAGAGGGCAACCATCCATTTACTGCATTCCAAGATTAAAAAATTTGCTTTCATTTTGTATTGTAAACCCCAAAACCTATGAGAGCATTCTGTGTCAAAATATTTGTACTTGAATTTAAAATGTCAGATGGATATTTAGATACTGTATTTGCACTGACTAGATCATCAGCATTGAACATTTCAGGACAAAAATTCAATCCAAACTGGCAGATCTCTCTACATGCAGATTGGTAATTCTCTGTGAAAGCTTTGAGTTTAAATGAGGAATATGTTCTTCAAAGAAATTATTCTGAGTAGTTTTATTGCGAAACCAAGATGAATGGCTTGATTTTCAAAAGTGCTTGAACTTGCACAAAGTATCAAAGGAGGATATAGGGCTTCTCAAAGTTATGTCTATTGAGAAGCTTAGCTCTAGGAACTTATAAAGAAGTTAGGCAGAGTCTAAGCAGTGCAAATAGTTTGACCCATGTAAATTCTAAGCATTAGGGTAGTATTTGCCCATCTCCCTGACAGTAAAACTAAAGCTAATAAATAACATTGCATCATAATTTCTTGCTACTTTCAGGGAAATCCTGTTTACTTTGACCCTTGCCTGCCAAGTGAAACAACATTTGAGTCCTTCAGTGAGATATAAACTTCAATCCAGGTGGGCAATCACTGGGTATTAGCTGACTCAGATGAGTTAATAAATGAATTAGGTATTTTTATTCTTGATTTTCTTCACTTTCTTCAGTAAATTTAACTAGAAAAGAATGCTTTCTATATTGCTGATAATAATCATATTCATAATCTCAATGCAGCACCATTGAAGGAAGCATGCATGAGCCATTTCTATCTTCTGTCAATGTGAGCCATTTCTATCTTCTGTTAATGGTCTCCTTTTTTTTAGTGCATGAAGGTAGCCAGAGGACAGACCTGTCCCTAGGCAATGAAATAAGTCTTCCCTGTGATGTCCTTTCAGCTGTCTGGGCAAGAGAACCCGGCATCGTGTCAGTGAAATTCAATAAAAGGCATGAGCATGGAAGGACTTAAAAGGTAGTTCTGTGCTGTAGTTAATCTGAAAAGATACCTGTGATTCTAAAAAAAAGCATGCAAAAAGGTGAATAATATGCATTGATGGAGCTACTGCTATGGTTGATGTTGCTCAGTTCTCTTAGGTTCTGTGCAGATGCAGAATGAGTTTGTCTCTGGCCTCGGGTAGCCAATATGTACATATAAAGACTCAAAAAGAATTAGACAGAGGACAAGAAACCAGTGGAACCATACAGTCAAAATAAGAAGCCTAAATTATTGCATGGCTGCAGCCTAGTTCTAGGGAAGCTTAGAAATGGCCTAGATGAGAGCTTCAAGAGGGGCTGAAAGTAGCAGATTCATTTTCAAGAGCTTTTCCCAACAGTAAGGCAGAATCTGCCCTGCACCAATTTCTAACTCACTGCTAAAGAAATGCTGATGCCATAGGTTAAATAGCCACAGAAAAAAAGTGTTTTAATATGAGGATAAGGATCTTAGGTGTGATGTCACAGATAAATTGGAGTATACAGAAACACACAGAGAGCTAACACTTTCAGATGTGCACAGTATACCAGCCATGTGGGTGGGGTGTGAGCATGGCAAGACTGAATTTGACAAAACCAGAACAAGGTCTCAATAAATGAGACAACCATAATGTGAGTGAGAAAATGAGAAATTCAATCCTGGACACTTTTTTTTAATAATTCACAGAGTGAATTATTAAAAAAAATAAAGGTATGATCTAGCAATGAAGACACAGAAGAGCTTAATGTTCAGGTACAGCCAAAATGACAGGCAGAAGAATGACATCTGCCACAGCAGCAAGGGTTAAGCTGTGAAGATGAGGTTGTTGGCTAATCATTCATCAGAGAAAGCCTGGGAGCCATACAAATATATTAGTTGCCAGATAAATGTCACTTGGTAGTGAGAAGTGGATGTGATAACCCTAAAAAAGCATGACCAATTGCATAGAAATAAATGGTATTTGACATATATCAGGCAGGTATAATTTGATATATATCATGGCAATACAAGCATAAAACAGATCACATACTGTAGTCTATCTCAGAACTGTTACTAGTCATCTCTGTCCTGTAGCAAAGAAATAAGGTATCTCATCTTTGATTTCTAACAGTTATTTCCATCTCACATTAAACTATTTTTAGACTGAGTGGGTAAAAAGTTTTGCTTCCAAACAAAACTAATACGGTCTTAATGCAGATATCTAGTATGGCCTGTTAATAACCTCCTTTTATCTGGAGAAACAGTCATTCACTCCAGCTTTTTTGTTTGCTTGTTTGTTTTCCTTACATATTCAATGTTTAATTCATCACAAACACCTTGATTATTCATCCTCTTTAATCATCTTCATTCTGTGAGAGAGCCTGGTGAAAAAGTACAGAAACTATGCTTTTAGGACATCTTTACCTGCTATTTCTCTAGTTTTTTAAAAAGCTAAGAAACTTATTTTCTCCCATTTGCAAAGGCTGTGTGTCCTGGCTTTCAATTAAGGCATATTTCTGCAGTCCTGTCTTCAGACTGACTTCTTTGTAAACTTACCATTTTCTGTCTTACAGATCACCCCAGAAAATGTTTCTAAAACACCAGTTATGTAGATTTACACTGAAAAGGTAAATCATCAGAGTATGCTCCTTCTTCACCTTGATTTGAAAATGGTCTATCCTGAGACTGGCACAGGGAGTAGCTCCCTTCCTACTTTGAGGACTCACAGAACCAGGGGCTTCTTTCTTGGCTCTCTGCTGAGATGACAAACTACTGTTCTGGCCCTGACTATGCGGCAGACTCATGTGGTCATGAAGAAGGATTTTATCAGCCCCCTCAGAAGAAAATGAAACAGAAGCAGTAAAATAAGAGCTAAGTTGTTAAAACTCACCACAAACTTAGTGAATAAATAAGCTAAATAAAGAATAAAATCTACAACCTGATCTACTCAAATGTGACTTCTGGTTTAAAAGAGAGACTTTGATTTTGGCAGTTAGGCAAGTTGAGAAAAGGAGGCACTCGGGCACAAAACTAAAACTGGTGATAAACTTTACCAGCAACAACAAACTGAAGAAAGAAAATAGTGTCTTAATAAAACATGTACATCCATTTAAGATCTACAATAGCAAAGAAAATGGGGAGGAAGCTTTTGAACAATCAACTTCATATTAATTAAGGACTGCACTATCATTTAATTTACATATTTCAGATTATGGATATCATCATTATTCCAAGATACAATGCAGATAATTAAGCCTATTTTTTCACGTCCTGTAAATTATCTGTCCACAAAATGCTGAGTTTCTGATTAATTTCTTTTCTATAGCTTTCCAGTGACCCAAATCCTTAATTTTCTTTAAGATCAATATCCTTAGGCTATTTCTTCATAGACTACATTTTA
Source organism: Molothrus aeneus (assembly GCF_037042795.1). Taxonomy (NCBI): domain Eukaryota; kingdom Metazoa; phylum Chordata; class Aves; order Passeriformes; family Icteridae; genus Molothrus; species Molothrus aeneus. Next base: position 116,975,444 of record NC_089646.1, read on the forward strand.
AACATGCAAAATACTTTACATTATGTGGACGTGGAAAGGTGAAAAGTTAGCTTCCCATGTACACCCTTCCTAGTTTGTACACCTTACTCTGCTTCCCACCCTTGTAGTGAAAAGGGCCTTTGCGCTTTGGCCATGAGCAAATCAGACTGCTACACCTAAATGACAGATGAAATCTCACTGCAGTGCATTTAGCAGTAATCAGGTCTGAATTCTCCAGGTTCACATGTACACCCTTTAGAGACCTTAATAACAGCCTCTCTAGAATCTCTTCAAATTGGCAATTCACACATGCTTTTTCTTCATATAGTAATTTTAAACAATTTTTCTATGAATAACAGAAGCTTGACTAACTCTAAATTTGTTCTGTGTCTCTTAAACTACTCCAGCTGTGGTTAATTTGATTTTCCTAATCATCAGTAACTCCTAGTGCAGAACCTCCAATTCCTGCCCCACCCAAAGTCTTACCCTGAGTTTCCCATTGGGCTCCCCCACTTCAGTTCTTCAGCTCCCTCATCCCAGACCTGAAGCCCTCCTAGACCTGCCCCATCAATCAGATCCCTCTCATGGTGTCACCTTTGCCAACTTACTCCCTGGGCAAGATTTGAACAGGTGGTATGAGTGTCCTCAGCCACCTGCCTGAAGTGCATAGGCAAGGAAAAAGGATAGGCACAAGTTCAGTGTGTTTCCTCCTTCTCCTCCATCCACCCTCCCCTTACCATATGAATTAAAGGAGTTTGATCTCCTGGGGTCTGCAAGAAACAGAGAAATGCCTTTGAAAGGCACTTGCCTCAAAACCACATGCTGAGGGAGGCCTGGATCACCAGAATTTCACCTTCAAGGCAGGAAAGGAAGCTGGAGTGGCCTGAAGTCTACAGGTGTCACAGCTTTTCCTGGAAGCTGCAGGGACTTCAAGTCCCCACTGGGGCACCGGACAGCAGTTTGACAGGGAAGCAGTGTTAGGAGCAAATAATTTTGCCAGAAGCTTTTATTGTCAGATTGCAAGGTAGGAGAATTATTGGGCTACTGACTTGGTGCACAGCTAACCAAGAAGTCTGGGGAAGCTGAACTTTTTTTACAGCTCCAAAAAAGCTGATTTACATTCTAATGTGTGATTACACAGCACATGGTTAAAGAATAACTTGAGAAAACAAGCCTTGGTCTCTACAAGGAAATTGGAATAGTGTTCATAGTTCATAATTCACCTGCATAATTGGCCATAGGGGCTTTCCTGCCCCTTCCCCTGGCCGTGTGCTGTAACATCACAATAGTCTTCCTATAGTCCTTGTTGGAAGTTAAACTTCTCCTCTGAGTGATGAAGCACTCAGGCAATGCCAAGATTTGTCTTTATTTAATGTATTTAAAGAACTAATCCAAATCACTTTGAGTCTGGACACAAACTTTTTATTCAAATGCCAAAAATACTAATGGAAAACAATCTATTCTGAGGGTGCCAAAGGTGAAGACCCACTGAAATTTATAATGGAGAGCAGTACATTTCCATAATGGTGAACATCTAGTTTTACTTCTGAAACAGAAAACTCAATTCTGGAAAAGGAGGAGCCCAAGCATTTGGATAGCAATCTTATTTCTGTTGCCAAGAATATTTGTGTTGGAGTGTTGACTAAGGAATTATAATTTAATATTTCTTAGTCACAATGATTTCCAGTTGCCCCTGTATTTCAAGCACCACCTAGTGGATCTATTTTAAAGCTACCAAAACAAAAGAAAGGAGCAAAATATTTTTTCAAGGTATGAATAGCAGCTGTCAGCCTCCCCTCTTTAAAACTTGCTATTTGATTGCTTGTTCATAGCAAGTCACAACAGTGATTTAGTGCTTGAAAAACACTAAGTTAATAGAAGTGAACAAGTACTGCTTAGTATGCACAAAATTTGGCTCTTACTGGGGCTCAGTGTAGGACATTCTCTTCCCAATTCATTATGCCCAGAACATTAAGATGGATATGTCCTTTAATTTTCAGAATTTATTGAGTAAAGAAAAATAAACTTCTTCCTCTAAATGGAAGCAAGTGAGAAAGACTGAGTAGTCATTATTTTAATAGGGGAAAATAACTAACCTAAGAAAGAAGGTACTTCTAATCTTGTTCACCAGGCAGTCAAATGTGGCCATATAATTATGTAAGCATATAATTTTTAAAATGCAGTATATTAAGCTTAGAGACACTTGATAGATGTCCTATCTGAGCAATTACCTACAACAAATATAACATTAATCAAGACACTGTTTGTTAAAATTTTTATTCTTCTTGCTGATTTAATTTAGAGGGATGGTTACTTATTTAAAATTCTGTATTTGATCTGAGCAGCACATCTTAATGTATATAATTCATGCATTACATATTACCTATGAAAAGCATTTTTTTGCAAGACCTCAGAATTATTGTTGCAAGAAACTGAGATTTGATTGAAAATAATAAAAACTGGGATCTTTAAAGTGATGGGTGATCAGCCTAAAGTAAACTAAGTTTACCTTGACACAGGACTGGGACCAAACCTTGAGTGCCTTGTCTAATTAGGGAGCTTAATTCCAGACCTTGCAGTTAAGATCAGATAATAGAAATGGCCATGACTAGGCAACTAAAATAGAAAGAATACTGTGAAGTGTCACTGTAAGAGAAAGCCTGTCATGCCAAAATCAGCATGAGCGTTTATAAGATGCAGGTACTGATCTCAAAGATCAAAACAGCTGAAAACAGAAATCAGTGAAGTAACTGAAAGTAAAAACCACTGCTTAGAAAAAAATAATCCTGAGCTGTCTTCCCTGTAAACACTTTGAGTGGACCAGAATTAATGGTGTTGGTCCAGCAGCTGATCAGACTTTTGGTTACATAAGTTAAAGAAAAGCTTTAACAATATGGACAGCCTTTATATCTGGAATGAAATATAGCAAGGATTGTATATCTCTCTTTGATGAGGCTGTTAAAATAAAAATGGCTCACAATAGCCAATGGCTTATGTGTTCCATCATCTAATTAGCTATTTCATCTGTATTTTATATTTATTCATTCAATTAATCTATATTTAGGGAAAAAGAACGGTCTTAGTTCTAACTTTGGTATATTGAAAGTACTTCTATGCATTTTACACTGAACTCAGAGTCTAGATTTAACTTTGTATTTTACAGGAAGGCATGACTGGAAATAAATCCATTCTTGTAAGTAACACAGAGCTACAAGCAGAGATAAAGAACAGACATTTGTAATTAATGAGGAAATGTAGTTACTATTGGTTGACTGAATACATATGATGAATGTACTATTTACCAATCAACACAATTTTATCTTTATTTTGAAATTGCCTAAGTTGGTTTGGTCTGTATGTGGTACATTACAAGATATCTCTGCTTTAAAACAGAATTTAACTTGCACTCTTCCTACATATACTAAAGGGGGAATCCCATTTTGGTGCCTATTTGTTCATGGTATTCTTTTGTAAATATCCAGATATTTAAATATAAATAAAACAAATTTATTTTGTGCCTAAATAATGTGGTATAAATACCTTAATCCTGGGGATGCTGAGTGGCTGTGCTGACAAAATAGGTGGATGCCTTACAGATTTCGAAGAAAACAAAACTTCTTCCTTTCCCAGATTTTTATTACTTTAGAGGGGTGCAAACACAAAATATCAAATGTTCTGATTCACAGATCTCATTCTGACAACGTTAACAGAGAACTCATCTTGCATAGACATCCCTTTATAGACAGCAGGCTCTAGACACAGGGTTTGGAGAGAGGGATAGTTTTAATTCTCTCCAGACCTTTCAGAGCAAGTGAGCTTGGAGCTAGTGCTGGAGATAACCTTCCAGTCCCTCTTCTTCTGCTTAGCAGCTGACAACTACAGCACTGTGCTGGACGGCTCTTAAATCTGACTGCTAAGCAAACCTCACAGCAAAAAAGCATCTAGGAAAAAAATGCAAGCACTGCTGAGAGAAGGGTTTTAGAAAGTTCTGTAAGGTTATAAAATTGATGAAAATTTCCCAAGTTTAGAACTCAGATTAATGGAATGGGATGTGGTATGGATGCTGGGAGCAGAGCCAAACCACTAATTTTACCAAAGACAAAAGTTGCAGGACTTCTTGAGCAAGAATGAAAACCAGAGAATCCTGTGAAAAAGACCCAACTTTCTGCCATTTCTGAAAAAAAAAAAAAAGTAAAGGTTATAGGGGAAAAAAGAAATAGGGCCCTGCTGTGACATGAAGAACCAGGCAGGAAAAAACATTTCATTTATCTAATAAAATAATCAAGAGTGCAGGAGTCAAAATGATGCAGTCACTTGCAGAATAGGACTTCAGAAAAGTTTACAGGTATTTTCCACCACGGCAAACAAAAAAATCACAATTAAGGTGGTAAAATTGTGCACCCTTTCCATAATGTACTTAATACTTCTTTTCCAAAATAAGAACCAAAGCAAAATTATGCAGCAGGTGACTGTCTCAGCAAATGCACATTATGTCTCACTTTGTTTTAACTACAATGATTATTCTTGAAGATAATGTCTGAGGTGGAAATCACACAGTTTATCTTTGACATAATAATGGAATTGCTCCTGACAATTTTCCTTGACCATCAGGAAATTATGAAGTTAAACTAAAACTAGAGAACAGCACTCTGTGCATATTCTCAGGCAAGCAGGCTAGCATGTGAGGCTCCTAAAAGACTAGCTTTGTGTATATTTACCTACAGCTCATCAAAGCCAAATCTTGAGACAGGGATGAAACATATAAGCAGCTGTGCTGGAGTAAAAATGTCACAGCCTAAATGGAACTAGAGAAGCTTTTCTTACTACAGGTCACCTAAAAATACTTTGACAAACAGGGAGGTATCTAGCAGTGTCTGTACAATAGTTCCATGCTTTTTCTGATCTGGCATATGGAATATCTTGAGACAGGTAGGAACTGTCTGTTTGCAAATGGACTAGGAAAAGTACAGTCCAAATAGTGCTATGACGCAGAGCAGAAGTAACCCAGCCATATAAACTCCATCTACTGGGAACCTTCTGCAGCCCTCGGGCTGTAGTCAGGATGATGGCAGAGCCCAGCTTCAAGCTGGCAATAAGGATGAGCAATTTGTACACCCAAAAGATAGATTGCTCTATGTGATTAGGAGCAAAGGCAGTAAGAGACATTAATTTTACACAAAATATAAGTGATATTTAAGCTAAAAAATAGACTAATGGACAGAAGGGTTTCACAGAGAGGATGTAAGTAATAAAGGGCATATATATTTAATTTTTAAGACTGTGTTTCATAAGAACTAACGAGAGCAAATCTGTCAGTAACTAATCATTGTTGTAGATACAGCCTGCTGCGATATGGTTACATGTTCCCTTAAGCCAAACATTAAGCACACACGGGTATCCAATATACCAATACTTTAGTATACATTAGTATCTCTGTGGAGAAGAGCTTGCCAGTGTGAAAAGCTTCTGTCTTGCCTCATGCTCCCAGATAATGGAGCCCACTAAAAATAACATACTGTATAACAAAGGAAATAAAATCAAAGTATCTAGGAGGTGAAAACATTGTTGGTTAAATGCAGCAATTTCTATTTTAAAGAGAGTGTACACTAATTTAGCTGCTTTACTTTGTCACAATGCTAGCTTTGAGCTATTACCTTCTATTTATTTGTCCATCAATTGTAATTTTATTCTATGATTATTTACAGTCAATCATACAATTTTGCAGTCCTTTCATACAAGGTTTTACTGGACATTCTTTCCTTAGTGCAAACTTGTATTTCCTCATTCCCAAAAAAGTGCGTCAACCACATTAACATACTGTATAATTTTATCACTTTTATGATCAGTGTATTTTCCAGAAGGCCTGTTGCATATTTTGAAATATGCATGCATCCTGACATGTAGATGCTACTATACATTCAGAACTGTTCAAATCTTGTGAAAGAATGCTTGATGGAATCTGAGACCTGCCCTGACTTCAACATAGAAATGAATTTCTCACAGGGAGCAAGAACATGTAGTTGTTTAATAACTACTGAGTAAATTATATATGACAAAATCTTTATTCCTACATATAATAGCTCAGAACTATTAAGTCTTATGCACACAGAGGGAAATATTTATCTGCAGCTGAGCTGTTTGTCACTCCTTTGTAACCCATGTTTTGAGTACTTTCATTAATGCAATGATCCTTTAGGCCAGACGAAGTTGGGCATTCCAATCTCTTGACCTCAGCTAAAGCCAAGGGACAGTTGGAGGAGTGCTAATAACTGGGACATTCTGGAAGGCATGTTCATCAGCAGTCACCAAGACTGTTCAAAGCAGTCACCAGAGCTTTGACTTCGTCTCATGAATCATTCACAGATTTTCTTAATCACAGAAAATAATAAAAGTATTGGATTCCTGAAGGCCACATAGTTGAGCTTGCTGTTTGGAGATGGTCCATCACCAAGACTAGATCATAATGGACTGATGTATTTTTTATATTTTTTGAGACAGGAGAAACAGAAGAATACTAGTAGCATGTATTTTCTACTGATTTAACAAATATTTTCATAATTCTTCTGAGCTACAGTTCAGCTACACTGAGAAACAGAGGCAGCAGGCTATTTACATTTTGTCTGCTGTTTAGTATTAGTTTTTAAGATTCTTGGAGCCACTTTCTGTGTGTAGCCAAGACTAGACAAAGCACCTGTTTTACAGTCCAGTGACAACCTTGGAGATGTAGAAGAAAATCATGGTGGTTTTTATACATTTTAATGGTTAAGAAGAGAAACTTCTCTGCATTTTCTCAACACTTCAGAACTTTTGTATTAAATCTCAATAATTCCATAAGAAATTGTTACCATAAAGTTTCCCTCAATTTTAAAAAATACAAATGTTCTTCTTCTGGTTTTGTCCAGTGAAGCTAAAGGGAAAAAGGTATCTCAAAATGGTAAATGCAGTCATCCTTTAAGTTTGCTTTTAGGATGGCACAATAACTATGCTAAAAGCAGTAATGGGAAAATCCAAAAGGTTTTGCTGAATGTAACAGGGAAGACTTTGATAAGGACCTACTGATTTCAAGGTTAAACAAACTAAAACTGTCCTCCTCCTGAGCACTGTTGCAGCCTAGAGCTCCATTTCTTGAAGGGCCCCAAGTCCTTTCCAGGGTCATGAACACATGTCCATCTGATATGCATTTCAAAGAACCACGAGGAAATGGAGTCCTGATGAAAATATTCCTGTTGGTTGGCACTCCCTGTCCAATTAAGTCAATTCAGAAAACTGCCAGCAGAGTGGCCTAGAAATGGCTCCACTGGCACCAACTCTGCAAGTCATGCACACAGATGATGCAGACCTTCAGTACAATAATCTGATGGCAAAGCATGGTGGAATCAAACCATCGCAGCTCAGATCACGAACAATATTCCTGAACCTAACTACTGGATGATGGAAAATTAGAGGCGATAAAAAGAGGCCTAAAAGCATTTTGAAAAATGAACCGCATATATTTCCAAAGTCTCTAGAGCCACATAAGGCCGGAACTTGAACTATAATATTACAGAACTAATTGCCACAGAGCATTCCAGTAAGTCCTCAGAGGCTTGCATTATTCCCCATCAAAAAGGTTCATTTGAGCCTAAGCTTGCAATGCAGACTGGAATCCTGCTGAACTTGCACTTTCTTTAAGGATAATTTTCACTCTACCACATTCCTAATGGTATAGATAAGGAGGAACAATGTAGAACCGCTTGCAAGCACAGACACCAACATTATCAAAAACTGGAAATATTTGCAGCATGTTGGACTTTTGTCATACAAATCACAGCAACCATGATAAAGTGAATAAAAAAATCATAGTGCTTTTACTTATTTCCCTATTACATTGAATATTTAACTAAATAAATGTTATTAAGTCACCATGGGCCAGAGCTCTATCTCAAAGGCACTTCTACAAAAGAAGCACTGTTTAAAACTCCAAATATTCAAAAACAACTGTCAGCCTCATAAAATAAGTGGCCTTGGATCAAAACCAATGACATGTTAAGTAGTAAATTTGAGTTCTCTTTTCCTGATGCCCATTTTTAAAGTTTTTGGCTGCTTTCTTTCCAGACTTCTTTGTCTTATCCAGAGGGTCAAAACCATTTAAAACACTGGCATTTTAATATCATTTTATGATTCCAAAAATAGAGGATTAAGCCACATTTCCTGGATCACAGGATAAAATCTTGAGAACTGGCAATTTGCTATGAACCAGATGGTTCCAAGGCTGTTGTTTCACTGGACCAGACTCCCTATGGACTTCCGTGGCTGATTCTTTTTGAGTGTTACTGATGTCAAATTTAAGGTCCCTAAGATTGCCACTGGAATTCTTAGTGCCATATTCATCATGTAACTTGGTGTGATGTACCCATGGCCAGTAGTCCCCATGACCTAAGAAATGCTGAGATCTGAATTCTCTAATCACTGGGAAGAGATTAGAAGCCACATTTCTCAAAGCAGTATTAACATCATGACACCAAAATGCATTCCAAGACTGAAGTTATTTCACTGTGGCTAAATGAAATAAGGATAGAAGATCCCAGGAAAACCAACAAAATACCCCAGAAAACCAAAGGCAGAAATGAATGCCTAGCCTATCAGTAAGGAGTCTGTGTAATGTGGGCACTCCTTCCAGAGCCTGTGCTCTGTTTGACTCCCTTGACTCACAGTAAACTCACTGTTTACTTTTCTTCTGCCTATTCAATCTTCTTGTATGTACATTATAACACTTCACTAAGAAGTGAAAATCCCCTCATGCCATACCTGCCTATGGATTAGGAAAACTGTAAAAAAGAGAAAGAAATATGATTTGAAAGACTGAATTTAAGGGTTCCACCTACTTCTTAACTGTTGTGCTAGAGGCAGGAGTGCAGACTAACTTATGGATAGTGTTTTAAGTGTCTTATCCAAAGTTAAATTTGCAGATCTACTAAAGGCCAACTAGTTCATCCAGGTGTCATAAAAGATCAACTTTAACCTTGCCAGCTCCAATTTAAATCCATGGTATTTTGTCCTTATCCTTGATGTTTGAAATGCATAAAAATATTTGATTACTTTCTTATGATATCCCAGCCTCATTCTTCTCCTTCTAAACCAACCAAGGCCATTTCTTTCAGTCTTTTCTTTTAGAACCTATTTTCCACATCCACACCTACATCATGCTTGTTGCTTCCCTCTATACTGTAGGGTGTTCCTACATGGGTAGTAGTCAAAATCACAGACTCTGCTGCAACAGAGTAAATGAGCATTCTGCAAGTCTTACATATACAAACCCTGGGAAACTTCCAGTATAATGTTCATATTTTGACAATTTTAAGAAATTATTTGCCACTATAAACTGACTCTTCATCCAGAAGTGTTATTTCCTCAAGATCACTTTGTGCAATCGTTAAAAAAAAGCCAAAACAGAAAAAGAACACTTTAATTTGAGAAGGAAAAAACACATGCAACCAAGTTTTAAAAAGGGACTTGGATTCAAGGTCATGAGGGATGCACCTTCCCATTGCTCTGACAGGTATGTTTACACAATTGTATTGGGTTTAAGGCATTTTCTCCCTCAGAGAGAATATACTCTAATCAGCTCTAATACTCTAATCATACTCTAATATACTCTTAAGCAGCATATTAACTACAATGCTGACTTTTCTGATTCAAGTTTATAAATACTTAATTCTCCCTGGAGCATTGTTGAAGTGGTCTTGGATTTTACAGATGGCTGCTGCAGGAAGCCCCTACACAATTGCTAAACTTCTCCCATCACTTGAATCACAGTGTAATTCATTAATGATGGAGTTGAAAGCAGCTAGGTAAAAAAACCTGCATTTGATGAAGCATTGTGTGTTCTCCCACCAAATCTGTACTACAGCACAGGTACCTGGGCAGGAGCAGAGCAGAGAAGCAGGGGTTTGTAGGATGTGAAAAATGCCAATCACCTGTTTTTAAAATTTTAAAAGTTTTATAGTAATAAAATGGTTATAAAAATAGGAATATAATTAGAGTAATAAACATTTGGACAATTAGGATTTAGGACAATATGAGACAATAAAAACAAAGAGTTACGGACAGTCCAGGTACCTCTTTCTGGGCAAAATAAGCCCGAAAAAGGACACACATTAACAGAGGATTAACCCTTAAAAGCAATAGCCTGTTGCATATTCATACATCTCATACATGATGCATAAATTCCATTCAAACAAAGGATTCTGTCTGGTCAGTGTCAACTTCTTCCTATTAATCCTAATGGCATCCTCAGGGCTGAGCGAGCTGGGAAGAAGTTCGTTTCTTCTGATAATGGAGCAATTAATTCATTTTCTCTGAAAGATTTGGGTGTACTGTGGCTGCTATCTCGGTGCGAGTCCTCGCTTTAAAAAAAGTATCTATCTTACATAGCATAGTTTCTATTTTAACATTATGTTATAACCTAAAACTGTATTTAACACACTACTTAAGAAAATTAATACAGCATAACTTTCTAACAAAACACATATAATATTCATTTTAATATTTGCGAAAAGCCAATCATAAAATACACATCTTTCACACAGGACAAAGGGTCATGAGCAGGCATTGTCAAAGTGAGCTCACCTGCCTGAGCATGCAGACAGCCCGGGCTCTGAGCTGCGGGCTCTGACCCCAGGTAGCGCCCTCGACCCTGCTGACAACCTGCTGTGCAGGTGCCAGCGGCACCTGGAGTGCTGTGTCCACTTCTGGGCTCCACAGTGCAAGGGCGGCACGGAGCTCCTGGAGCCGGCCCAGTGGAGAGCTAGGGCTGGTTCAAGGGTCTCGAGCATGTCTTCCATGAGGAAAAGCTGAGGGGCCTGGGCCTGCTCCGATGACTGAGATGACTGAGGGGGGCTCCTCAGTGTGTATCTCAAGGGAGGGTGTCAACAAGATGGATCCAGGCTCTTCCTGGCGATGCCAAGCAACAGGACAAGAGGCAACGGACAGGAACCGATACACAGGACTTCGACTTGAATATGAGGAAGCGCTTCTTTATTGTGTGGGTGACCATGCACGGGAACAGACTGCCCCACCTAAAGACATTCCAGAACTGTCTGGATACAATCCCGTGCCATGTGCTCTGGGATGACCTTGTTTGAGCAGGGAGGTTGGACCAGTGTGGACCATGCGCCACTGTGGTCCCTTCCAACCTGACCCATTCAGTGATTCTGTGACCCAGGAGAGGATGGGTGACAGCAGCGGCTGCGGGAAGGCCGCCCGAGCCCTCCTCAGGCAGCAATGGCCACTCTGGGCAGCCAGGCTGGGTCGCCTCACGGCCGGATGCCCGCCGCCCTCGCCACGCCGCCCTCGCCACGCCGCCCTCGCCACGCCGCCCTGCCCCAGCAGGTCCGCGGTGGAGCGGAGAGAACCCTCCACATTTCCCACCGCCGCCTCCCCGGGCATTCGGGAGCCACACGCGCACTCCCAGGCCGGCGGGGGCGGGAACAGTCCCGGCTCCTTCCGCCCGCCTCGCGCATGCGCACTGGCGCCCCCGCTGAAAGCCCCGCCCCCCCGCGCCGCTGGAGCCGCTGGGCGGCGGGAGAGCGCGCGCGCGCGGCGCGGCTTGGAGCGGCACGTGACATGGAGGAGGCGGGGACGGGAAGGGAAAGGTCAGCGGCGACGCCGGCGGCGGGGGGAGCGGAAGGTCAGGGCGGCGCGGAGCGGAAGTGGGAGCCGGAGCCTCGTCCGCCATTGTGGGGAAGCGGAGCCCAGAGCAAGGGGGGGGAAGCGGCGCTGCGTCCGGCCGGCCGGCTCCTTCCAGCGGGAACCCGATCGGCGGCGGCGGCAGCAGCAGCAGCGAGCCCAGGCGGCAGCGGCGACAATCAGGCGGCGGCGGCGGAGGCGGGGAGGAGGCGGCGGAGGCGAGCGAGCGGCCCCGGCGTGCGGAATCACTCGAGGCCCAGGCGGAGCGGAGCGAGGGGATCGCGGCTCCCCGTGAAGAATGTCAGCCACCAGCGTCGACCAGGTACCGCCCGCGGGGCGGGGGGGGCGGCCGCCCGCTCTCTCCCCTTCCCGGCCCCGTCGTTACCCGCGGCGGGGGAGGGCGGCGGCAGGGCGGCCACCTGCACCTTCCCTCGCCGCCGGGGCGGCGCGGTTCGCGGCCTCCTCTTTCCCTCCTTCCTTCGCTCCCTGCTTCCCTCCCCGCCGCCATGGGGAGCGGCTGTCCATCGCCGCCGGGATGGCGGGCCTCTCTCCCGGCCCGGCCGCCCCTATTTATAACCGCTGAGCCGCGCCGGGGCCGCTCCGCCTCCCCGCGCTCCCGCCCGCAGCGCCCGCCGCTGCCGCTCAGCCCCGAGCGCCGCCGGCCCGGCCCCCGCCCGCGGCCCCCTTTGTGTGTGACCTCCTCGGGAGCCGGCCTTTCCTGGGATCCCGATTCTTCGCTCCGGGAGCGCCGTAGGGCCGGGCTCCCCGCGGCGCCCAGCGCCGGCTCCTCTCCTTGCGCGCCCCAAACTCCGCCAGGCTCCCCGTTACCGCATCCTTTCTCGTCCTGCCTTTCGCTCTCTTCGCCCACCTTTCTTCCTTCGGGCCTCTGACTTCTTTTCCCTCGGCCTTCGCTTCTTCCAGTAGTTCTCAGTTTTTCTCTTTGCGCTGTGCAGCACTTTTTTAAACTTGGTCCTTCACGGAGCTTAGAATTTGTTGTTTTTTTTACCTTTGCTAGGCCTCTGCTGGTCTTTCTTTCTGCCTGGAAGCTATTCTGTCTTGATCTCTGCTTCGTCCGTGGGTTTCTGCCACTCCCCAAAACTTTTAGCCCTGCAGTCCCTTGCCTCCTTTTATTTTCTCTCTGTGCCTTTAATGTTCTGTTTCTTTTGTCTCTGTGCATGCTCTCCAGTTTCCTTTAAGCATTTATTTCTAGCTCACTGATCTCTTAGCTTTTCATTGTTCTGTCTTTCATGAAGGCTGCTTCTTCCCAACTTTTTCTAGTTCTGTCTCTTGTTGGCCTTTGCATGCCTTTGTGTCTGGATTAGATTCATCCCAAAAGATGAGGTTGTTGGGGTTTTTCAAGTTACAGAGATTTTTCCCGTTTTGGGAGAGCACAGTGTCTAACGGGTGCACTTCTAGGTGAAGCAGCGTTGAACAGTTTTATGGTAACTCTGAGACAAATACACATTAAAGTAACTTGGAGGTGGTTACCTCCTAAAATTTCAAACCTCTGAATACTGAGTTCTTCAGGACTAAAAATTGTTAAGAGAATGATGGAGCCTGGAGACCCACTCCTGCTTAGTTGAAAGTAATACGAGAAGGTGAATTAGATTTTCATGGACTAGCATTTGTTTTTTGAAGTTAGTTTATCTTGCTGTAGCGGAATTAAGGATACTGTAACTTGTAATGTTACATTGATTCTTAGTGCATGACAGATTAACAGTGTTTTGTAATGACTAATCCCAAAAAAAAATCCTCCTTAAGGAATTGTTTCCTTGTGTGAAAGCTTTGTACAGACTGTATAATTTTCTCAGTATAATTGCCTAGGTAAGGAATGCACAACTTGAAGTTCAGCATATGATACAACTCTATATTCCTTTGCATATCTAAAAAGCAAGGCATTGTATGTTATTCTCTGATAAGTACCTGTCAGTCAGTTTAAAAGATGACAAATCATAATGAAAGTTGGGTATTGGCAGTAATCTTAAGGTATTAACCTTTTTTTTTTTTAACTCCGTCTAAGTTTTGTTTATTGCAAAGGTTTTTTTCAGGCCCCAGGGCAATTAAAATTCACTTGTTCAGCTTTTCAGCACCATTTAATCTTCATATGCTGTTAAATCCTAGATTATTTCGATATTTTTAATAAAATTCTATCAGGTTTTGGTTTTGTAGTATTTTATAATGTTATTTTAATTAATGTCACAACATTTTTATAATAGCGTGGTTTAGTAATATTTTCAAGTGATCTTTAAGTTGGAAAGGGCAGAATTGGCAAATAAATAGAATTACAGTGAAGTTTATATTAGAGGATTCTAACTGAACTTGTTTTGCTTCCCCCCCCCCACCCCCCACTTTCCTATATACAGAGACCTAAAGGACAGGGAAATAAAGGTAAGTTAACCTTGTATTTCTGTATAAATCTGTAATATTGCTTTTATGGAGGATAATGTCTGACAGTCATAGCAAGATGTTGTAGCTATAGGATGTCTTTTATTTCAGAGCAGGATGACACTAAATGTTACTTCCCAGCACTTTTACTGTGGCACAGCAGAACATCAGTTTACAATGTGTTATTTTGCAAAAGATTAATGTCAGAAGTCAGACAGTTAAATAGTAATTTCCTTTTAGCTGTCTTTGTGATATGCTTGTATAATCTCTTCTTAACAGTACACCTTGGGCCTTTCTGTGTAGTGAGTAGAATCATCAGGAAGAATCTTCTGAACAGCTTCCTCAGTTTACTACACAGCAACCATGTGACAAGTTACTCATATCTATGAGCAGAAAACATCACCTTCCTTATTCTCAGAATTTTTGTAGTCTTGCTTCATTTTAGCACCAGTAACTGATTTTTGTCTGTGTTTGTAACAGGTGTACTGCTTTTCTGCTTTTTCATGTTTCTGTCAAAGTCTTAAATACCATACTCATGGGATTTCTTTCCCACAGAAGGAAGAAACTACTAACTACTTAATATTCTTCTCTCTAAAATTCTTGGCAAGTCAGTTGTAAACAGCATTTCAGATTATATCTTGCAGTATTTTGTCTGGAATTTATTTTCTCACTAATATTCTATTTGGAATTTCTTTCTGCCTAAACAGTCCACTTTGTGCCTATTTAATTCTTAGCTGCTCAGCAAACTGAGCTATAGAGTAGCATGCACACAGCTACCTCTGTGTGTTAATATGCTTGTTATACTTAGGCAGATAAGAAACTTCTTTTTGAGCTTGGGTACTCTTTGCCCCTCTTAGTTCATTATCTGAACTAATTTAATTGGTCTCTGTGAGCTGTCATTTAGTGTTATCCACAGCATACTTATTCTATTATTCTGTCTACGTGCAGATTATCTGCTTCTTGTTACATGTATTGCTTGTGAGGTGGCACGTGGTTCCCAGATCTCATTGAGTTTGGCCTGTTCTTTTTAATTTCTCTGCATTCAGAGAAAAAGGAACATGTTTATCTCCTCAGACATTCTTAGTTTGGTTATTCTTAAATACTTGTTCTCTCGTATTCTTTTTTCTTTTGCCCAAAGTGCACTTATTAACTACTTCATGTTTTTGAAATAGTTTGTGGTTATAACCTTCCATGTTGCCCTTAAATGAGAAGAAAAGTCAGACTCATTGTAGCAAATAATTTGTGGCTTCACAATCTTTGAATTATCATTTCTCAGTTTTAGTGAGGTTAATTAGATGCATCTGTTAGAGAATCACACAGGTAGTTTTTGAACTGTACTCTATATATGTGACTTGGACTGGAAGTATTAAGCATTTCTATTTGGGTTCTATATTACACTGTGTGAAAATGCACTAGTCAGCTTTACTTTGGCTTATTTATGTTAGCATATTTTTGTGTTCTATAATTTGTCACTGCTGTGGAATGTTTGAATCAAAACACATCTCTGCTTGCTATGTAAGGAAGAGATTTTTGCATTTCTGAACTTGGATTTTTTTTTTTTTATGGAGTGCATCCTTTTAAATAATGAATACTTATGATATATTCTCTTGGTGAGAGTATGACCTGAGTGAAAACTATAGTGAAACAGAACAATTAATCTCTGTTCTGTTAAATTATTTGGTGTAATGTCTGCTTAGTGAAACTAAGTTATGACTTAGCATTAGATTAAAGGTCTAGGAGATTGTGCTAAAATCTTCACTGTAGCACATGTTGTTGGCTTTGGGCTAGAGGCTTTTTCAAGTGGTTGAATTTAGTCAGTGTCAGCAGTCCTTACTGACCACATGTTAGCAGCCAGTAGTGTTTCAGTTGTTGTGGTAGGTTTCAGCTTAGAGGAGCTCTGAGGGAAGATAGTTAACAAACCAGTCTGAAGGTGGTTCTGTGCATAAGAGAAGAGTAGTAGTGTTAGGGAGGATGGCAAAAGCTGTCCACATGACTGGTAGAGCTTGGGCCATATGAGAGAATGAATGAGCAGTGAAAGGGGTGTATACATATTTCATATTAAAATGAAAAATATTAGACCTGAAAATTATATTGGTCGGTAGCTGATTTTTTTTTTGTCTAGCAAAGTGCCTTGGATGCCTTGTTCTAATTGCTCATAAACTGCTGTGCTGTGCTGTTTCCTTCAACCACAATTTGTGGGACTGAAGTTCCAGTATGTAGAACAGTACAATCTATCTGTTGTGTCACATATGTGTGTTGGTATTTCAGAGGCTAGAATGAGTAAATCATCCTGTCATGAAACTTTACTTATTCTAGTTGTCAACTACTGTACAGTTGATGTAAAATATCAGAACTGGCATCCATCAAATTATGACTTACAGGGGTGTGAAGAAGAAAGGCACTCATGGGACTCATTTTTGGTTTTCCCCCCTTTTGTTTATTATGGCAGTGTATCAAATCTGTCATAGGAAGGTGCTGACGTTTTTACACTTGTGTGTGTAATGATTATTTGTTTCCTAGGAGGCTTAAATGTAATTATTAGGTTTAAAACAAGAATGAAATATTTCATGTTTCTTTCAGTGTTTATGCTTCATGTTAAGGTGTGATGACTTCTAATGAAAAAGTTAATTCTTGTACCCTTGGGTATCATTTTTTATGCGTGGCTATTCCAAGGATAGTAGCAGTTAAAAGAATATCAGCTTTAAATTCCTCTATTTGATGAGTTGCTTCTTCCCAATATCTAATTACACTGTATGTTTTCACAGTGTTTGCAGAAACATACAGTATTTTTAGCATCATATTGATACAGATATTTTTAGTATCTGTAGATTAGTTTCAATTAGTATTCTTCATCACTGCCCTGTTCAGTTGGAACACTTAACATGAGATTTTGGGAATGAGGCATTCATTTGCTCTTTTTAAATGTCTGTGTGGGCTACATTCTTCACTATTAACACATTATGTGAAGTTAGAATGA
This sequence comes from Molothrus aeneus, assembly GCF_037042795.1. NCBI lineage: Eukaryota > Metazoa > Chordata > Aves > Passeriformes > Icteridae > Molothrus > Molothrus aeneus. The sequence goes on from NC_089646.1 coordinate 116,992,452, forward strand.
AAAGCTAAAGAAACGTGCTCCCAGTGATGCTATTTCACTGGGAAATGTATCTATTTCACCAGAAAAAGCGTCTCTATAGAAATATTTGGTGTCACTGACTTAGTATCGCAGTACAGAATTAATAAGAAAGAAAATACATTGACAGGAATATTTTATGTTAGTTGTAATGTCAGACCAAAAATAATTCTGTCTTCAGTGACCTTTAGATACCTGTGGAACAATAAACACAGCAGATGCATGTTTTATGAAGATTAGCTGTCAGTATGAGGAGATTAATTTTGATGGGATACTAGTCTTGATATACATCTGTTTATTCCTTTACTTGTGGTTGCATGCTTTTAAGAAACTTGTATGCTGCTGCCCATGTTTTTCATTATGATAAAATTGTGTTTGAAAGTTGTGCTGTCTGTTCTATTTGGTAAAGTCTAAGCAGTGAACATGACATAGACAAAATGTTTTGAGGCTTCATCCTGTGTGTAACTGGGCCAAATATAAAGGGGAATTCCAATATAAAGAGCTCATTAATGTTACCATTGTGTGTAAATTCAGGATGATAGATGACCTGAACTGAAACTCTTATTTATGGGGTAAAAGAACCCCCAACACCTAATGTTTAATTTAAATGTGGTGTTTAATTAGGAATATTGTTCTATCCAGTTGTAAACTGCATTGTGCTCAGCATTGCTGCTCATATTTGACTATTGCTAGTATAGAAATGCAGTGTACCAATTTGTAATAACTGAAGTGTCTGGTGTTCCTTTAAAACTTCAAGAAGGTAGTCAAGACACAGGTTGCTTTCTTCCCAGATAATTGCTTTGAAAAAGCCTTCTGTGTTAAATTATGAATTTTTATCTTTTTTTACTGCTCTCTGAAGTTAATAAAATTTTCCAGGATTTTGATTATTCCTTGTGATTATATCTATTACTTTGTCATTTCTTTCAGCTAGTTTCATTCATTGAAGGCAGTTTTGTTTTAGAGATGTTGAAGTCAATGTGAAAAAAAATTCAAGCACCACTTGGCTTACAATGTGAATTTTGGGTGGCAACCCCCCTACCCCCAATGAAGCAAGAAAAAACCCCCGACTTTTAACAACTAATTTCAGCGAAGTTGAATATTTAATTCCATGGCTGTATATGCTTTTCAGAAGCTTTTGCTAAAAGAGGGAAGCCATAAAATTGGCTCCTAACTCAGTTTTAAGTTTCAGAAAATCTGCTGTTTTCTTGTAACTTCTGCAGTCATGGTTTTTCAGTGCACCTTACTGATCATCCTGAGACTTTCTTTTTCCCCCCACTGAACATATTTGACAAAAAAAAAAAAAAAGTTGCATTTGGATAACCAGTAAATTTATTTTTAAGAACAGATCTTCATCTTCAGGTTGTGTAATTGAAAGTGCTGGTTTAAGTCCCTGTTCTGCTTTGCACCCTGGGAAACAGTGGAACTTAGCAGAAATTTGTGCAGTGTGGCTTTGTTTGAATAGTAGCCTGGGGGATGGTAGAGAGACACTTCAAGTAATTTGGGCAGCTGGAGAATCCCAGGTAGGTGTAATGCCTTAGATGAAATGAAAGGTAATAGGAGACCAAGAAGAGCAGGTAGGAGGAGATTCCAGCATATAGTGGCATATGTGTTGGGAAGGGCTTGTAATCACCCTTTGGGATTTAAGCTTTTACTTCTGTCTTGCTTTGTCACCTCGGAGCTTCAGAGATGTCACTAATGCAGTACAGTTATGTAGGAAATACAGGATTAAATAGCTGAGTAGTGGTGTCCTTCATGGTTGTCTTGGTGGGTAACTGCCCTTCCTCCTGGCAGGAGAAAGCTGTATGTTGCAACTTTCCCTGAACCTATTGAATATGTCTATAAATGTGGCTGGTCTGCACATTTGCACTTGCTCTGGTACTTCCGGAAATGCTGGATTTACTGCCTGTGCAAATAAGGTGTGCCTGCAGTTCTTCATCCACATGTCTGTGGATCCCAGGAAAGAATAGTCAGGAGTAGACTGTTCTAGCTGCCATCTTTGCAGCTAGATCTGATCCTCATGATCAGTAGAATGAGCTATTTTGTTTAAATTGGAATGGTGCTTAACAATAATATGTATTTCAATGTACAGACGATTAAGCAATGTTACCTAGATTAAAAGTGCAGCATAGATTTTCCAGAGACTATTCTAATACAGATTTATTTTTAGTTTCAGTACAAAACGGTTCGATTCATCAAAAGGATGCAGTAAATGATGATGATTTTGAGCCATATCTAAGTAGTCAGACAAATCAGGTAAGTGAACATTGGTTAGTACCTTGAAGTTAACTTTGACATTCAGCTGACTTCCAGACTTAATTTTGGGATATTTCTTACCATTACTGACTTGCCTGAATGTACCTAGAAATATAATTTTATGTCATACTTTGTCTCATCATAGGATATCTTAAGCAGATGAAGTGTTCTTAAGAATTCTGGAAAAGCTTCAGTTAAAAAGCATGCTTTCATGTCCCTGTCTCTTGTGCTTCTGCTCTAGCTTCAGAAAGATGCAGTTACGAGAAACTTGAGCTAAAAACCAAACCCTTACATTTAAAACAAAATCATCATTTTGGATGCAGTCCAAAACAACAGTTTTTGGACTGAGAATATATTAACTGCTTGGACATGGTTTCCTTTAAAAGTGGTAGAAGTAGCTCACAGCTGATGCCATAATAGATGGAAGCTTAGTATCACTACAGCTTGGTACAGCTCTTCTGCCAAGACACTAATGGCTTGACTTCCAGAACTGTGAATTGCCTTTGTAGTTGAAAGTTAATATGAGTTATGTTAAGTTTGTAAACTGGAGTGATCTTGAGAGAGAGAGAGAGTGCAAGTTATTAAAAGACTAAGAATTTTTGCTTGCCTTCACTTTTTTTTTCCCCTAAAAGTACAGCATTAAGGAGGCATCAGCTAGAGGATGATACGTGCAATTTTTTCTACAAAAAACTAGCAGAAATCGTATAGGGGTAGTCCTTCAAATGTCTCAAGAAATAAATTCTGTGATTTCCCAGGAGTCTATCTGGAGTAGTACTGATTTAATGCCCATTCTCCATAGCATGGATGTGTTACCTGTTTTTTGTTGCTACTCCTGAAACAAACAGGCATCGTTGCATCCATTTCACTGTACTAGTCTGTTGGAGTATCCAATTAGAAGTGAGAAATATGATAATACAACAACTTTAAATCATAGTTGCAGCTATTTTTCTTTAGTTATAAAGATACAGTTATGTACCTTTATAACTAAAGAAAAAACTACTTGTTTTAGAGTAGTATTTTCTTGATGCTGTTGGCATGGAGGTATTTTAAACCTAGCTTAGGTGCTAAACATGAGGATAATGTTCCAGAGCAAAAGGGGGCCCTTTAATGCTTTGAGAAGGTCTCATGAAGAAATGGCCATATCTGACAGATACCTCATTTATCTTTTATGTTGTCAGGAATGGTGAAAGTTACAAATACATTCATATAACCCTTAAAAATGTTTTGGATTGTATTACAGGTTTTTTTCCCCTGAGCATAATTGTCAATATTGCTGATTTTTTAAAAATTTATTTTCTTGCAGAGTAACAGCTATCCACCAATGTCAGACCCATACATGCCTAGCTATTATGCTCCATCCATTGGATTTCCATACTCTTTAGGTGAAGCAGCATGGTCAACTGCAGGTGACCCTCCAATGCCATATTTGACAACTTATGGACAGATGAGCAATGGTGAACACCATTACATACCTGATGGTGTATTTAGTCAACCTGGGGCATTAGGAAATACCCCTCCATTTCTTGGGCAGCATGGATTTAATTTTTTTCCTGGGAATGCAGACTTCTCTACATGGGGGACAAGTGGATCTCAGGGACAATCAACGCAAAGCTCTGCTTACAGCAGCAGCTATGGCTATCCACCTAGTTCTCTTGGGAGAGCCATAGCAGATGGACAGGCTGGATTTGGCAGTGATACTCTGAGCAAGGTGCCTGGGATTAGCAGCATTGAGCAAGGCATGACTGGACTGAAAATTGGTGGAGATATGACAGCTGCTGTAACAAAAACCGTAGGTTCAGCTCTGAGCAGTACAGGTATGACAAGCATTGCAGCTAACAGCGTGCCCCCAGTTAGCAGTTCAGCACCTAAACCAACCTCATGGGCTGCAATTGCAAGGAAACCTGCTAAACCTCAGCCGAAACTCAAGCCTAAAGGTAACGTGGGCATTGGGGGCCCTGCTGTACCGCCGCCACCTATAAAACACAACATGAATATTGGAACTTGGGATGACAAAGGGTCAGTGGTAAAAGCTCCCCCAGCTCAACCAGTACTGCCTCCTCAGACTATAATCCAGCAGCCTCAGCCATTAATTCAACCACCACCACTGGTGCAAAGCCAACTGCCTCAACAGCAGCCTCAGCCACAGCAACCACAACAGCAACAAGGACCTCAGCAGCAGGCCCAGCCTCACCAGTTGCAGCAGCAACAGCTGCAAAACCGCTGGGTAGCTCCTCGTAATAGGGGTGTGGGCTTCAGCCAGAACAATGGAGCTGGTAGTGAGAACTTTGGTTTAGGTGTTGTGTCCGTCAGCTCCTCACCTTCTGGTGTGGAAGTGCACCCAGTGCTGGAGAAACTAAAGGCCATAAACAACTACAATCCCAAAGACTTCGATTGGAATCTGAAGAACGGACGTGTGTTTATAATCAAAAGTTATTCAGAGGACGATATTCATCGCTCCATTAAGTACTCTATCTGGTGTAGTACTGAGCATGGGAATAAGCGCTTGGATGCTGCTTACCGGTCCCTGAATGGCAAAGGCCCACTCTATTTACTCTTCAGTGTGAATGGCAGTGGACACTTTTGCGGAGTGGCTGAGATGAAGTCTGTTGTGGACTACAATGCATATGCTGGTGTCTGGTCTCAGGATAAGTGGAAGGGGAAGTTTGATGTCAAATGGATCTTTGTCAAAGACGTTCCCAATAACCAACTGCGACATATTCGCTTGGAAAACAATGACAACAAACCAGTTACCAATTCGAGGGACACTCAAGAGGTACCCCTAGAAAAAGCCAAGCAAGTGCTTAAAATAATTGCTACTTTCAAGCATACCACCTCAATCTTTGATGACTTTGCACATTACGAGAAGCGTCAAGAGGAGGAGGAAGCCATGCGTAGGGTAAGAAATCAGTGTCATTACAATAGCTCTCTTTTTTTCTGTTTTCAGAAGCCTTGTTTTTCATTCATCTGGAATTTCTGTCTGCAAGTGTTAAATCAGAAAGTGGTACTTCTTGCTCAAAGTCTCTACTTGATATAACTGGCTCTTAATGTAAAAATTTAAGTTCCTGTAACTTGTTTATTAGTTCAGTCATCTGTTTAATCACAAGACGAAGGTAGGCCTGAATAAGCAGGCATCTGACAGGTTCTACTTCTTCAATGCAAATGGGAACTGAATTGAGTCCATTATCCATAACTGAAGTCTTCTTGCTTAGATTTTTACAGTTTCTGGATGTCACAAAAAGGAACAGAAATTAGAGAAGAAGCATACTTTATTTCACATAACATTTTAATTCAAATTCTGCTTTAATGAAACATTAACAGCACAGTTAGTGTGAAGAGCAGGTTTTCTCCTTGATTCAATTTATCTTTTGTGGAACTGTGAAAAACAGAAGTGATACAGTGGTGACTTGAATAGTGTTGAAATAATTTTTTGACCTTTCTGATAGTTCATTTCCTAAAGAAAGTGTTCATTTCTGCAAGGAAGAGTAAATGTGATAACCCTGTAGAGAAAGCTTTAGTTTTGGAGACATTTCCTGAAATGCTCATCAGACAAGGGAAAAGCATTTAATTAAAGCAGTTTTGTAGTACTTGGGTACTTTGTCTTGTGTACCCTCCCTAATCATAACACTTGTGCTCACCATTGGCCACAATATTTCCTTTTCCTATATTTACTTGCTTTCCAGACTTGCCAGTAACTGTAAATATATGATTTGTCTCATGGTTAGAAACATTTCAGGATCTGTTTTTACCAGTCAGATGATATGCAAGTATTCAAAAATGAGAGTTGCCATCAGTATGGTTTTTTGCTAATGTTCTCTGTTCATCATGTCATACCACTTGCTGGAATAAAAACCCCCAGAAGTTTAGGGTTTATGCTAACTAAGGGCCTTGAGAATTTGTTCACTTGAAGCTGACACATAAAGAAGCTGTGAAGCAGGTGAAATGTTTACTTCTCTTAGGTTTCTAGTACTGTGGTGGTTTCACCCCGGTTGTACATTCCTAATCCTTCAAGGTGTGTGTTGCATCTACTGTAGAACTGTGTCAGGTGTACCCCAAACCAATTTTGTAGTTCTATTGCATGACTCTGCAATAAATTGTTATGTTGAAAGTTTTCTGTTGTTAGGAGGCTAGATGAGTATCCCAGTTGGGTATGTGATGCCTTTTGGATTTTTTTCCTAAAAAGAAAATGGATTATGCCCCAAATGAGTATCATTAACTTTCATAGTATCTCAATGATGGAGTGATGGACTTCTTTCTTAACTAATATTCAATGTAAGGGAAGGACTTTGACTTTTTCAGGCTTTGGTATGACTTCATCAAGTGCAGAACCACCAGCCAGTTGAGGGAGGTGATTGTCACACTCTACCCTGTGCTAGTGAAGCTTCACCTCGAGTCCTGTGTGCAGTTTTCAGTGCCACAATATAAGGAAGACATAAAGCTATTAGAGAGCATCCAGAAGGGCCACAAAGATAGTGAAGAGTCTGGTCTTCTCTATGTGAGAAGAACCTGTGGACACTTGGTTTGTTCAGCCTGGAGGAGACTGAGGGGGAGACCTTATTATGGTCTCATGAGGGCAAGTGGAGAGGCAGGCACTGATTTCGTCACTGTTGTGACCAGTGACAGGTTTTGAGGGAATGCCCTGAAGCTGTATCAGGGAAGATGTAGATCAGATAGAGGAAAGGAGGGTGGTTGGGCACTGGAACAGGCTGCCCAGGGAAGTGGTCACAGCACCAAGGCTGACAGAGTTCAAGAAGTGTTTGGTCAATACTCTCAGGAAGATGGTGCAACTCTTGGACACAGAACCAGGAGTTGGACTTTGGTGATCCTCATGGACCCTTTCCAGATGTTCTGATTCTGTGATTTGTTGTAATTTTGTAATGTTTCAGGAGGACTGAGATTATAATGTATAATGGATCTCTGTAGCCTTCACACTTCAGTGTTTTCAAAATTTTCAGAATTTTGGGATATTTCATAAATAACTGGTTTGCTTCAAAAATATCTCCTTTGTTGAAAAAAAGCTTCACAAACAAGTCATAATTCAGGCATGCCCTAGCAACTCAGGAAAATTGTTTTATTTGTGGATTTGTTCCCTCAGTAGTAGGTAAAAGCCACAAAATGTAATGAAGAGGAGGAATGTAGATTAGTGGAAGTGTTTCTATGTGTGCTAAACTTAAAATTCAAAGTACTGAGTTCAGCATTTAGTAGGTCTTGAACTACATAACTGTGATGATGGGTATTTGACTAATAAAGTAACATTGCTATTTGAATAATATCTTCAGAGAAGCATTCAGTATCTGTATGGCTCAAATATTGCCCTCTGTTTCTTTGTAAATAGTTAACTTTCCCAACACTATTGAGAGAAAACATGCTTGTCAAGATACTTGCAGTAGTGGCCATTGGCTCTTTTAAGACATTGTACAAATTGGTTTTATAACTAATTATCAAAAATTGCTTTAGAATGTGTAGGTTAGTCATGAGGTTTTCTCTTTGTAGATGGATTTTTGAGGTGTGCTTTCAGCAAATTAATATAGACTTAAAATACAGGAAGTTCAAATCAAACTAATGACATCTACTGAGAGTTTAACTTTAGCATTCTCTTGTGATTGAATGTTGATTTTAAATCTGTGGTTTTTCTTTTATCACACAGTGTACAAGTAATCTGTCTTTAAATTGTAAACATGCAATTGTTAACTCTTATGATTTAAGTCTGTAAATGCACCAATTAGTATTGTAAGCTCTGGTTTGTGGTTAATTGAATAGCTCTTTATTACCTAGTGCCAGCTAAGCTTTCATGGAGCTGTATTTAAATATGTGCACTTTCTACGGCCTGTAGAACTGTGTAAATTAAGTTCCTGTTTATTTTCTTTGGCAGCTGTGGCAATCACTTTGTTTCCAGTGTTTTGGTAATAAAAAATATGCTTATAGTTGTTAATAAAATATTAAATGCATCAGGCTGCAGTAGTCCCCTCCGTGTTCCTTGAAATTCAGTTAATATTTTGTTGTTGCATAGGTGGTTACAAACTTTCATACAGCCAGCAATCTAAATATTGTAAGCAGCAAATAATTTAGGGATTTAATTTGCTTTATACCTGTTCATCATTACAGCTAATTCATCTTAAAATAATTGGTTGTAAAAGTTTAATCTTAACAACTCAGGGGGATCAATAATTCATTTCCAATATAGCCTAGCAGTATGTTTTATTAAAATATGGCAGTATACTTCTGAAAGTACAATGAATAGTCTCTGATAAACACGAAACATAGCAACTTTGCCATTTGATAAAGGTAACTTGAAAATGACAAAGAATAGTCTCTTTAAGCATAAATATTAGAACTGTAGTGTTTGATGTAACCCTGGTGTGGGTGAGGCAGGGCTTGTATAGCAGGGCTTGTGCAGTAATCATTCCCTTTCTCTTCCAGCTCAGGTTCCAGACTCTTGTTTTAAACATACAAGTGCTGTGATCTGTTACCAAAGGATCAGAGAAATGAGTGATGCTTTTCATGAGTTCTGTCAGACATACATTGAAATAATCTGGAATTCCATTTGTCCTTAGTTAACTGCTGCTTTGTGGCATAAATGTGCACTCGTATGCATATTATTTAAAAAGATGTTTGATTGTCTTTCAACGGAAAGCTGTAATACCTAAATGAATGAAACAGAAATCTGAAAATATGCCTTTTAAGTTGACATAATTACATTTTAGAAAATCAAAGGTATTGAAAATAAAGAAAAACATCTGTAGTAGTAGCTTTGCATCTGATCTTCAGTAAGTATATGGGTGAAAATAAAATGTGGCTCTGATTAAAAATGCAGTTGTTGGCAGATTATTACTTCCTTGCCCTTCAGATGGTGGCTTATTACCAGTTGTCCTAGGACTTCTTTTGGTGCTTTTTGATGGAGAATTCTACTTTTGTAGCATATAGTGGGGAAAAAAGGTCATGGTTTCATGTAATTGTAGAGTGCTTTAGATGGTTTTCTTAGTGTGCTAGTCCACAAAAATAATTGATTTTTATACATGAGGTAAGATAGAATAACTTCATATATATTTGTGTTTATCTAATTTGCATTTGGAATGTTTTTTACTTTTCAGGAAGCCCTTAAATGGCAGATAAATAGGCATTTAAAATTTTAGCTTTCTTCTGTTGTATTACTTACCTTGTAATGGGAATGCTGACATAGCTAGAACTTCTTGACTCTCAAAAGGAGTGATGTTTTTTTTTTCCCCCTTCATTCTGATATCAATGTAACTTTTGTTTCTCTGGTAATTATGTCATTATCAGGCTGCAGTGTTAAGCAATGTAACTCCTTTCCTTTCTAGGACATTGCTGACATTGTGATTGGTTTGATATTTCTTAAAAATATCTTCAAGGGAGAAATCATCAATTAAGAGTGAACTGTAGCTGCTTCTTCCTCCTCTTAACTTCCAGACATCAATTACTATAATATAATGTCACGAACAGATATAGATCCATTGACAGATTTTCAGTTAAGGAAAACAGGTGATTGACAAAAATTTTTAATGCAATTTAAAGATATTTGTAGTAAACAACTTCTAAAAGTTTGTGTATTTATATTTAGAAGAGGTTTATGTAATAAACATGAAACTATCCAAAAGAGGGTTATGTAATTAATATCTTCTGAGAAATATGTTCATTTCCTGTATGCTTTTGATGAAGTTTCAAGGGACATTATTTTTCAATTTCCTTGACCTTCATATTTGTCAAGAGTGTCATCTTCATAATTGGAAGTGGGAAAGTAGAAACAGGGAACACTTTTTTCCCCTCTCTTGCTAGCTGTGAGATGAATATGTACCCCTGGTCATGGGAGAAGATTATTTGGTGCTAAAATAATTTTGAGCATGCTGCTCCAGAATTTCCTTTCCATGATGATGTGCTTATTTGCTGTGTATTTATTTGCTTTTGCATCATTAGTCTTTTGGAAAAACCTAAAAATGACCCTCCTGTTCTTATGTTACAGACACAGGGATTTCAAGTGTGCCTGTTTTCTGTGCATTTGGTAGAATCATTGTTTCTGTTCCAAGGTATAGTTTAGAATTCTTTAAGAGTATGGGAGATGTTTATGAGAGATGTTTATGGTTTCTTACAGAGTGACCATGTAAGAGTTTGAGCAGTGATGTTGCCTGTGTTTCTCTAGTGATGATGCAAGAGGGAAAGTGCAATATTGGACTGTTGAATAAAAGAGGTGGAAAGGAATTAAACTCACAGGCAGTCTTAGTTCATAGCAACACTTGTACAGATCTTGTCATGTGTTTGTTTCAAATCACTACCTGAAAATCAAGCCTACAAGGTCCTTTTTACAGAGTGGATTCTCTTACTCTGGGAGTGGAAAGACCAATTTCTCCTGTAAAATAGGGACCCCTATTGGAAAAGCTAGGAATATCAACCAAATGGTTTACCTCAGAGCCTGAGACCAGTCACTTTTTGGAGTCTAATACTTTATCTGCTTAAATATTAAGGCAGCTAGCTAAGACAAGACTTCAAACTTGAATTGAGCTGGATCTGTGACAGTTGTACCTTTTCTCAGTGCTATGTCTTTTAAGTTGTGATTTTTAAAGCAAAGGAGAAATTCTAAATCTCTTGTTCCAGAGCAGAAGCAGAACCTTAAGTATATACATATAGCTGTAAAAATTCATGAGGCAGCCTTCTGCTTCCTGCTACATCTCCTCAGATTTCAGTGCTCTATTAACAACAAATTGCCTAGAACAGTGCTGCTTTTCCTGCAGTTTGCAGGGAAGAAATATGCCTGTGTATTGCAAGAAAGTCCCAACCCATCTGACTCTTCACAGCCTTGCTTCATTGATTCATACTGCAGATGGGCTAGCTAGCAGTAATTCAGTGGAGATTCCTGGAAGTGGTTTGCTGGAAAAAATGGGACTTTAAAACATACAGATCTTGCATGTCTATTGAAGCTGTTCCTGTAGATTCAGTTGAACTGGGATTATTTGTTTTATATCAGAACCAATTTGCTTAAAACTTCATATTCATCTACCTGAAATGAAACATTACAAAACTTAGCAGATGATAGGTTTGGCAGTGTAGTTAATATTGATGAGTAATTATTGTTTTGTTCCATACCATACAGATTATAGTCAGTTGTAAAAAGTAAATGTAAACTTCCATGTTCACTGCATTTTCATATAAATAGGAAACCAAGATAAAGTAAGTTCATTTTTCCTTATGGTAGATTGGAGTTTGAGTTACATCTGTTCAAAGAGTATGAGTGGTGAGGCTTAAAGAAAAACTGCCTGAGAAATTCTTCCTCAGTGTATTTTGTAAGCCCTGCAGTGAATGTTATTTCCCTTCCAAGGCTACCATAAATTCCTTTGCAGAGCAATTAAGTAATGTGTTCCTGTTGCCCTTGGGCATCTGAGAACAACTAACCCAGGTGTCAGTCATCTTTCTGCTTCTTTTGCTGGGACAGAGGTCATCACTAAATGCAATTTCTATAGATTTGCTAAGAAGCTATCTCTTGTCAGTCTTCAAAAGCCAATGTTATACTCTGCGCATTGTTAATAAATAATAGTGAGGATCTGGAGGCTTGGTTGGTTTTTTTTTTTTTTTTTCAATCATCTTGCTGAAATGGCTGTCTTGTAGATAATTAAAGTCTGGTATTTCAGTGTATAATGATGTACAATGCTGAAGCAAAGCACCTGCTACTTGTATTTAGAATTAGCTAATCTGTCACTGGAAGTATCTGCCTGGGAAGACAAGACTGGAAGGGCTTTTCTGGCTCATAGAGTTCAAGCTTGGTTTCTGCAGAGCCTTTCATTGTTGTGTGTTATCATACAGTGTCTTTAAGTAGTTGGTTTCTTTCTCCACCTCTGCCTTTTGTACTGTGTGGAATTTCAGATGGGGATTAACTTCTTCTTCTTAACTGCCTTTATCATTACCATAATAAAATCATATGGTCTGTTCATGTTCTACTAACAGTGCGTGAGTTTGATCAAATTTAAATTTATTTACCTTTTTACAATAATTTTTTCCTATAATAGGAAAACATGCTTACAAGTATGTTTCAGTGACTAAGTAAAATGCCATCAAAACTAGTAGGAAGAATAAATAAATTAGAGGTCTAGGTTTTCTGGCTTTTGCAGAGTTTCTTAATATTTATGTACTTGAGAACCTTTATATACTATCTATAGTTCAACTGATCTGCAGCAGCAGGGTCTCAGATGAATATTAATTCTCAAAGCTTACTGGGAGAAGAAGCTACTCTGAAGTTGTAAAAGCTTATTCAACTTTGTATGTTAACTTTGATTTTTAATTTGTGCCTTGTGGTTTTCATGTTGGGTCAAGGAATAGAAAAAAATTAGTGTTTAGGGAGGGAATGGCATCTACACAGGAAAAATTTCTAGGTTAATTTAAGACTTCTAGAGACCCTTTTCATCTATTCCTTCCCTCCCTTCTTCCCAGAGGTGCTTCTCAGAGAAATGTATTAATATATATATATATATATCTGTTTCTTAGGTTGTTTCTGTGTTGAGGAGATGTGCCCTCTTAGTTGGGAGTTCAAGAGTGAGAAGTTAAGTAAACAAATATTTTACACAAATTTAAAGTTTCAGTAATCTAGTTTATATTATCAGCCAGTGATATAAACAGAGTAAACAATTTCTGGAATTTTTCACTTTTCTAGTAATCTGTTTTTCATTGTGGTTCTCAAGCTTTAAGGTCAATGCTTATGCTGTCCTGGCTTTAATGGTACACTGGAACGAAATAAATAGCAGATTATGGCTGATGCCATTAGTAAATGAGATTTCATGAGCTTTGCTGTGGCTTCTTTTCACCACCTCTACAGCTGCCTGCTCTGCCTCTGCCAGGTGTTTGTGCCCACGCAGCACAGTTGGCAGAGCAGATGAGTTCCTGTGCCTCACTTCTCAGAATGCAGTCTGACATGTTGGCTTACATTGCAGATGAGCAGGGCTTCTAAGTTGAAGATTAAATCACAGTTTGCAGTAAAGCAGCTTCTGAAGCTGTTGTTAGAACGCTCCCTCATGGGAGAGGGGCAGAGTAGACAGCTCCAGGCATGAACACTTTCAACATTGCAGTAAGAGGCAGAGGTTTGGCAAAATTCTAGTTTGTTTGGTTAGGGGTTTTTTTTTTTTCTTTTTTTTTTTGCAATTAGAGCTGATAGTGCTGGACGGTGTGTGGGAACTCTGCAATTGGCCTGTGTAAATTTGCAACCCTGGATAGCTTCCAAATGGACACCTTGAAATGCTTGCACTTGCAAGTACTGTAAAAATCAGCCAAAGTCATTCTTTCAGTTCTGCCTTTCCTCACCTTGAGCTTCATTTTGTGGGATGTTGGGAAAAAAATACAGCCAAAGACTGTAGTAGCTTCTTTTTCTTGTTAGGCTACATTTGCATTTACATGTAGACTATTTAAAATGAGGCTTTTTCATTTACCTTCTTTGTAGCAAAGAAATCCCAAAGTCAGGGTTGTGTGCATCTCAGTACCTTCTTTCAAATCAGATCAGGAAATGTTTTTGTTGCGTTGAATTTTGAAATTTTGTTAGCACACAGATTTCATTATATCTGAGGATGAATTACATTGCAGCTACTTCTCAGCATGGGATCATTCAATTAATGCTCTGAATTCAGACAACTAAAATTTGGAAGTAAGTCAGCTTAGCAGTTCAGACCAGGCTAATTTCATAGCTTTGTTTGTACTAGATTGATGCACATTTCTAAGGCTGAAGCAGTTTTTAGATTAACCTTTACTTGGCTTGTGCAGAAAGTTATTTGCATGTGTGAAATGTGCTGGCCATATGGTCTGCAGCTGAAAGTACCTTTAACCAACCAGTATGTTCCCATATAATCCTGATTTGAATGGTAGTTAATTTCCATGTCCTGTTCATAAACTCCCCCTGCAGCTGGGTAGTCTGACCATGGTGAGTTGACCTTTAGCAGGGAACTTTAATATACAGGAGAAAGTTTTCATCCAAGAGCATTGCAAGAGATGTGATAAAAGTTTTGCTTATCTGAATATAAGAAATGAAATTAATTGGGCAAAAGGAAGCGGTTATGCTGGAAACTTCTACTCTGGTACTGGAAACCTTCTGGAGGTAAACTCTTCTGTTAGTTTGTCTATAACCACAAAAAAACCCCAAAACCCCAACAAACTCAAAAACCAAAACGCCCAAAACCCCCAGGAAAACTACTTTTTGAGATAGGAAAAGACAGTGGTCCAGGAGTGTGGTATGTTGTAGCTGGGGAGGGGTTTGGTTTTGAGTGGAATAGCACTGCCTGTGGTTTGAGTAAATCAGGTCTTCTTTCTCTCTGTTTTGCAGTACAGAGTGCCAAATGTCACCAATACCAGTGTTTGAAGAATGTGCTGTGCACTTGCATTGATAAATCATGCTTGTATGTCTGCTTGAAGTATTTAAATATAAATGTAGTAAAATGTAATTTTGAGACTATAGGAAAGATGTGCTGATGTTTTGAAGCCTTTTTTTTCCTCTCTAGAATTCAAAGCAGATGTAAAATTTGCAACATCTCCTTTATTTCATCAGGTGGAAGAGGGTATTCAGGGTATCATTCCTTTTCTACTTTGAATTTTTATGAACTTAAATGTGTTTTGAGTTGAGAGCTTCACAAAGCATAGTGTTGGTCAGTTTATAGTACAGCATTTTGAAATGAAAGAGAGTCTTTCTAGACAGCCTGAGTCAGTGCTTATGTGTGTAATACTTGCAAATGGACAGGAACTGATGATTTTAGTTGTATACAGGCTGTGTTTAAAATTGTTACATATTTTAACACTGCAGTTTCATAGGGCCCTACTTATTACTGCAAGAGTGTTTTTCAACACTTTGTGTAGTTGTTGCAGTTGAAGTCTGCTAATATTAGAGGAATAATCTGAGATGTGCCTGAGCAGGCTATTTTTACATGCCTTACATGCATAGTGAGGCATGAGGCCAGTCATCATCTGTTTTCAGCCAAGAGTGCATTGTTAAGATATCAGCTTGTATTAATGGCTGATACTATCAATCTTAAAAAGCAGTATCTCACTATGAAAATATTAGTTATGTATTTTTGAACTAGGAAAAATAATTTTCTAGCAGAGTAGTGCAAGTATTGCTTTCACTTTAAATATATTCTCCTCTGGTTAATGTCTAGGCTTAGACACACAGCTGCTGGGACCATGAGCTGCTCATTGAGACCAAGACTGGGCTTTATTGTTTTGGTTTCACCTTGAAGCAACTTGGAGATCTGTCTTGGAAAGGACTAGATCACCATTAATAGCCAGTATAAATGTTACATACCTTCTTCTTTCAGTAGACTGTCTTTTTGGAAGAATCTATGTGGGGTCATATGCTCATTTTCAATTTTCTTAAATAGTTTATAGCATAATAAAATTTCAATGTGGTTTTGAAATAGCTGTTCAAATGCCTCCTGGGTTATTTTGTTTCCCTGCTGTTATTGTTCCATTTATAGTATGCAATAATAATAAAAATATGGAGAGGTACTTTATACTTTTTATTATCTTTTAATGGGGATGGGAACCTACCTCTCTTCCATGCAGGTATTTGTATATTTCTTTAATGTGCTCAGTTGTACATATAAAAAAAGGTATTATGGAAAATGCTATTGAAAGATAAGGTTTTAGTTTTTTACACTGACCAGCGTCCTTTTGCAGGCTAGAAGATGTATTATGCAGGCAACAATATATCATTTGTTGATCAGTTCTTTTTTTCCTGGAGGTAGTCATAATGCCAAAGTGTATGTTTATCTTGAACTAAGTAGAGAAAATGGAGGATGATGATAAAGTGCAGTGTCATTTATTCTGTTAAACCTGTACTACAGAATGCGGATTTGTTAGTCCCTGATAGTTACAGTGCCATTAGTTATTTTAGCCCTAAATGCCAGATGTGGCATCTCATAGTGCTGTGAGGGCTGTCTGGTTAATGTGATCCTCACTGTGGCTCAGGCTCACATTGAAGTGAGGTTTCTTTGTCGCCATTCCTATTTCACTGACTTCTCATTTTGTTACTGAAAGTAAATTCTAAAAAAGGTACGCATGACCTTCTTAAAAAATATATTTTTTCCTTGCCACTTGAACATTTGTATGGAGGATGAGGTGTTGGGCCAACTAGTTACTTTACCTTTTGATCTTAAGCACTTTTTATTATATGGGGCTTTGATAGAGATACCTGGGAATACCATATTTTTCAGGGATATAATGGATAGAGAGTAGAGCATTTTTTGACAAGCTAAGCAGAAGATTTAGGGTACATCTTGCTTTGTGTGTAGGTCCCTTGGTCTCCTTGCTCAGTTCACTTTGTGCAATATATTTCACTGTAAGTGAATTAAAACTGACATAAGTCCTTTATTGATAGCAGTTTTTTGGAACATGTTTGCCTTTTAGTTTGATGTATACTTCTGTGTTTCTCTTTAAGAAGTTGACTTAAACTGTATAATTTAATATTCCTGGAAATAATTGAAGCATTTTCCTTGAAAGTATGTTGCCTGATTTAGCTAAATTGGAAGCAATGAAAATGCTGTAATGAAATGAAAGCAGATAATGTTGATCTGTGTATTAACATGATTGTCCTTTTTTGTTTTTGTTTTTTTCAGGAGAGAAATAGAAACAAACAATAACTATATGGAGATGTCCTGCTAGAATACAACACTAATGATGTAGACTCTGGAAATGCCTAATATGTCTAAGAAGACGTTATTAAAGCTTTTTTCTGCTTAAGGTGACATCTTTGAACACTTTAACACGAAATTGACTCTTCTTGTAATGGTTCTCATCAGTGCATCTGCCCTTATACTCTCTCACCAAACACACTTGAGAACTGTACCTTCGTCAAGCACTTTCTGTCCTGAAGCTTTTACCAGTATCTGCTGTCTTTTGTATTTATGCATCCTAGCTAAGGCACAGGAGACCGAACGAATGCAAGGATTCATTAACTCTTTGAATTTGTTAAATACTAACATTTAACCATTAGAAGTGGTTCAATGATGTGAGATTCACATTGCTTCAACTTAATTTTTTCTTTGTTGTAGTTTTTTTAATTGTCAGTTTTTAGCTATTCAACAGATTAAAAGCAAATCATGCCATATTTAGTCCTGGAGTAAAACTCAAGTCTAAATGTTCATGTGAAAATTATTGTAGTAATCTTTTAATATGGCAAAGCAACTTTAAGCTGCAGTTTAGCCAAATGAATCGTAACATGAAATTATAATAGAATGACATTTCCCTTGTTTCAAACTGTTTGGTGTAAGAGAATATTAATATGCAGCTTGGTGGACACCACCAGTTAATGCACATTTCTTTATTTTTTTTTCTGTAACATGTATACTGAAAAAAAGTGCATTTGTCTGAGGAACTGTTTGTTTGCTACCACTCAATGAATCTCAGTTTTGAGTAAATGTACCTCAGTCTAAATCAGACTTTTTATGACCTTTATAACTACATTTAAAATAATCTTTAATTCCTATTTCTGGGTGTTTGCAAGCCTGACAGATTGCTATCATGAAAGTGAAAATTTACTCCTCTAGGTGATTCACTAGCTAAATAAACATAATTCTTGTTTAGCAAGCATATACTGTTTCTCAAATTTTTTTTGTTTCATTGTGCCAACATCGAGGTGTTTTTCCCCCTGTTTGGAAATATTTTGAGAAGAATACTTTGGTCCGTGGAGTTGACATGTTGATAACCATGTTAAGATGATTTTTGTTAGAAACATGTGACAAGAAGTTCTAGAATACATATTAAATGGGCCAATTCTATACTAATTTTTAACCTGTAAAGGTTATATCTTCTGTTTCAATTCATATAGCAACGCATTCTGTCTGCTGGAAGAGAATATTGAAAAACTGTTAAGAGGGTGTATTGACTGTACAAATTACTGAACAACCTGTACCAAACTCCAGGGATAGCTTTCCCTTTTTAGACCAGCGATGTTGAAGTCAGATATCTTACAGCTTAAAATAGCAGTAGCACATATTATTTGAACATGCTTCATGTCTTACTGTCCAGCACAGATGTTTATATTGTGTTTCAAGTCCTTCATTTACAGATTTTGGCAGTCAAAGTTCTGGAGCTTAAATAGCAAAGGTTTGTCTTTAATACAGATTATTTTGCTGACTTTTGCTTTCTCTCTTCTTAAGCCCTTTGCACTCATACAATCATGCAAATGCAAGAAGTTCAGTGCACACTTCTTGCTCATTATTTTAAATGTTAGAGACTGCAAGGTAGCAGATACGAATCTTAATTTTTACTGCCAGTTATCTGGAAGCTCAAAAGGGAGGCCACTCCTGTATTTTGGAGTAAAGAAGCAATGTCACTTAAATGATAGATGAGTCATAAATAGCAAGTGGGATAAGGGAGGGATAAGCAAAGTGCATATTTTAAGAGGAGACTAGGAGACAAAGGCTTCAAGCCCAATCCCTATGAAATTTGGCTTCAGCCCAAAAATTACTGCTTCCATGTGTATCTGTTCCTTGCTAACAGGTTTTATAGCTATTTGTTTCCCTCTGTAGACTGATTTATTCCAGCTGTCATTGATCAGCTGAAGTGGCAAAGGTCAGTGTAGTGAGTCCAAAGGATGTAGTTCGTCTGTGATCCTCCAAGGTATCAGCATGTTTCTGCTGCTTTGTTACAAAACTATCTTATGAAAATTCCCAGAAGTTCCCAGTTACCAGAAAGCTAATGTTGGAGTCAAGCATTCAGGAACTGATTGCATGTGCAACCCTAGTTTGCTTTCACTGCAGTATTCATATTTTTGCAGGCTTTGTTAATATTTTCTGCCTTACCCCATGCCTTTTTTATTCTAATAGCATGAGCACTGCTCTTATATTGAATCAGGTTCAGCATCAAGTGGGTTCATCACTTTGTTGCAGGCTTTGAAAGCTGGGAAGATGAGACGGATTGTGAGAGAAGGAGGTGATCACATTTAGAGAGCTGTGACAGTTCTTACACTGTTCCAGGATTGTTAGCAAATCTACAAATAGAAGAGTTTGATTGCTGATGGTGTTAGTCATGTTGCGACCGATTTGCTGACTGCTGAGAGTTTAGTATGTGCAGCTGAAATTGAAAGGAATTTTATGTGCATATAAAGTACTGTAAAAATAGTATATAACATTGTAAAATCAGCTGTGGAGTGCTGTATTAGTTAATGGACATGTGAAGCTTCTAATCTTCAGCTTCCTTATGCACAAGTTCTTTTCCTCCGGAAAGAAAAGGAATGGTGCTTATTATCTCAAATAAATGTAGAAATGCCTTTTTTTGGTCTGATTTTTCAATATGGTGAAGGTGTTACAATGGCTGCTTTCTAACTTGCTAGTGGAGGAATCAGTGGAGCCCCTTTTCTGTTCCTGATGCCTCCTCCTTTGTGCCAGCTTTTGTTTTCCTGTGATCCAAACTGAGCCAGTTCAAGCCATTTTCTGCTGCTTTAATGGTTGGCCAGCTGTCTGTGATGCTAGATGTTTAGAAGAGAGATGGTGGGAGGGTGAGGAAGAGATTTGTTCTTTCAGAACCTGGTACCCACTGTTGAATAGACTTAGCTGCACTACAACTACACACCTGGGGTTGGTGAGCCAGAGATGCAGCAGAATATTTAAAAGTGGCAAAGGCTCCCCAGGGGTAAACCAACCAATTCTGTTTCCAGTGTAAGATTTTGGTAGTGTACAAGTGAGATATGATGTTGTCACACATTTAGTGATACGAGGAGGACAGAGGAAATGCTGAGTGTTCTCCATTTTGATTACTTCTTCCAGTCTGAGGAGGCCTAAGAATTATCATAGAAAGTTGCTGTGGAAAAGCTTGTCCTACCAACACAAGTGGGGCAAACTAAGATTGTAAGTGTTTTGCTCACCTTTGGGTATCTTTGACTTTGTAACATCAGCAATTGATAATTGACAGGAATAATTTCTGTCAGTTGAAAGTGTGCATTGCTTGCTTAAGGAAGACCTGAGCACTACTTTATTTTGAGCGGCTTGGATTGAGAAAAAGTCAACATTCACAACTAGACAAATTTCACTTCTTCAGGTATTTTGTCATTCTGTGCTTAATTTATGAATTACTAGCTTCTCCATATTCTCTTTCTCTGTTTTTTTTTTTTCTTTTTGGCTACTCCAGGAGTTTCAATGTCCACTGTCTGCAAAATTTAGATGCAAAAGCTCTTGCCAAAATTATTCTTATTCTAGACGAATCTATGGCACCAAACAAAAAATAATGTTGAGGTCAAGTGCAAACAATGTAATATTTAGGAGGAAGCAGCCTAAATATTTTTCATTGTTTAGTCCAAGTTCTATTTAGAAGTTGCTTTCTATTCCATAGGAGGATTTGCACACTTGAAATGTATTCACAGAATGGGTCACGTTGAATGGGACCACAGTGGGGTCATCTGGTCCAACCTCCCTGTGCAAGCAGGGCCATTCTAGAAAATTCCTAATGAAATCAGTGCACTTTCCCTAGCTGAACCTAAGTTGAAGCACAACAGTGTTTTGAATTCTGGAAGTCACAGTTACCTTAATTTTTCAAAATTACCGGTGACTTTCACCAGAAGGATTTTTACATACTTCGCCTGATTCTAGTGCAGTGAAAATCCAGTGAAGGGAGTCTTTGAACTTTCTCCAGCACTGTTTTTTAAATGAATAATTCTAGGCATTCAAATGCAAACCATCATTTAGGAGTGGCTTTCCAAAGCCATTTCTACTATTTTTTCCTTCTATTTAGTTAAGGAAATACACAAAGTTTTTCAATGTCTTTTTTATCCTTTTGTTGGGTGAAGATCCATATAATTTACTGATAAATTAAGAGAGATTAAGAGAGTGGCTCTTTTCTATCTAGGTGTAGCAAACCTGTTTTCAATTTTGTGAGATTTTTTTGTTTTATTTGTATCATTACCGTGGTGACATAGATGAAAGTACTCTAACATGAGAGTTGACCATTGGATCTTATTTTATATGTTTGAAAGTGTCCTCAGGAGCAACCTGTTCCCATCCTTTGTTGTTCTATTTTCCACCAGACACATTTAGTGTAGTTCAGCATGGGAGAGGAAAGAATTTCTCTATGGGTCATAGGAATTCTAAGTAAATTAGTTTAGTCTCATATACAAATACTGGTGTACATCTGGCAGGCTTTCCTCAAAGCATCTGTTATATACTGTCTGTTCTACTTTACATATTTTAATAAAGTGCATTTTAATATGATGAAGACAAACTTTTCCGTTCACAAATTTAAATTGGTATCTAGTCCAGGCTTTCAACATGATTTCTCTTCTGATAATAATTACAAAGCATTCTTATTAATGGTACTGTCAATGTCCAGGATTCTCTAAGCAAAATATTAATAATAAAATTTGCTGCTTATTAATATTAGGAGATGCCTAATGTTTGTGTTATCTGTTCTTTTCTGACCTTGTATTTCCTGCAAGTGAAAATGCAACAAACAGGAGTCAATGACCACTTGGATGTCTTCTCCAATCAATTTAACTACGTATTTCACAATAAACTTGTTCTGCCACACTGCAGGCAGAGTGCAGATGGGTGGGTCTTCTCTGATCTTCCTCCAGAAGTCTGTTCTTAGTTCAAAGCTCAAGAGCCAGTGAATTTCTTGTTCCCATCTAAGTAAGCATTCTTTTCCACTTTCCTACCCTTTCTGTGAAAACTCCACTGGGTATGTCTGCCAGCTGTTTCCTTTGGATGCCCATAAGGTAAGCCTGGCTTTGGGTGCTGTTTTCACAATCTACAAAAAAGTTCCTGACTTCACTTATTTCTTTCTCTGGAGAGAGGAATTCTTCTGACTGAGTTAAGCTTGTCTCAGTCTGCCTTGTTTGCCCCAGTGCAAATAGAGAAATACTGCTTTTATAACTGGATTCATTCAGTCTCCTATGTGGTGTATGCCATCTTTTAAAGTTAACTCTGCAGCATTTTCATTCAGAAGGTGGAAACAGGAACAATATTTCATTGGAATTTAAGGACACAGTAATTAAAACAAGGATCCACATTGTTCTGAATTTTAGTGCTGGTGATGACCAAAGTGTTAACAGTGAGAGTTTATAAACTGTTTGCATATCCTGTGTGCATTTGCACTTGTCATCTTAATTAACATCCTTTGCCTTTTAAATAAGTTTGTAACTCTTGAGAAACTTAATTTTTGTTTACTGTTACTTTGAATTTCATCCTCTCTGGGATACCATAACTTTTCATCTGCCTGCACAAGTTTATGTGCGTCTTGAGAATGAAGTGGACGTTCATGTAAAATGAAACAAGATAATCTAGATAATGACTGTATTTAAGTTGAGCTTATGGACTTCCATATGCACAAGCTCTCTTGATTTGTGCACTCTTATGTGAAGCGTTACACTTTCATCTTGAGCTCTGAATTTACACATCCTTTCTTTCCTGTTCTGCAAACATCTGAAAGAATCTCAGGTGTTAACAAAAGAAATCCTCCCTTCATGCTTAGTCCAGGAATAAAAATTTCCAAACGAAGCATTTGAGCAAGCTAAATGGAGGTTTAGCTTTAGTTTGAGCTAAGCTATTACATTTCAGCAAAGAGGTGAGATTAAAGGTCGTGGATCATTCATTATCTACTGTAATTGTAGATCTACTGTTTAAAAAAAAAAGCTGAAATTTTATTTTGCAAGCATTAATATAGGCAGCTGCTGTTCAGTGTTACCCAAGAATCCTAATGGGATTTTCATCAGTTTGGATTAGCAGCTTTGTGAAATAGGTGGTGAGAGGACTGGGATCTCTTCTTCCAGAAATAAAGAATTGTTAAATTGGTTAAAATCCAGGTGTTTGTGGTGTGTGACTGGAATACATTGAATGATAAATTTACCTCTCTTCTGAAAGTTATCAGGAAAACATGGCTACTAAATTCTTACAATTTTTTTTAACTTGATTTGGCTGCCTGTTTGTTTTCAGATGCTTAACTGATATGCAGCTCAGTTCTCATAAGATGCTTCACTGGGTCTTGTGAGTGTGGTGCTTCATCAGAAAATGTGTAAAACTGTATTTAATTTCCTCAAGTTAATGTAATGTAATTGCTATTAACTTGATCTGTATTCCATTCAACTTTATATTTGATGATAATGCTTGGTCTTTCAGTTGTATTGATCTTCTTTAATTTCAAGAATATCACATACAGAACAGAGAATTTTTTTAGTTACTGAAATTTATGCTTATTTTAAATGTTAATAAATAACAATCATTATCTGCTCTTTGGGTTGCTAATGAGTATTGATGGTTCTTTTGAAAACTGAAACTCAAAGATGGAGACAGAAATGCTTATCTTGGGAAGTAGATGAAGTGCTGGAATACTGAAGAGAACTCACAGCTGTATGAGATAAAAGATATTAAACAGCCAAGAGAGTGTTTTAAAGTTGGGTCTTCATTCTCATTGCAGTGTAGCTGGAAGAATATTTTGAACAAAGAATTAAGTATGCTCACATGGTCCAGTTGAACTCCTAAACTGCTCTGCATGTGGTGGGTTTTTTGTTTTGTTTCCCCCCCCCCCATTTGTCTCAGCTCTCTTCCGTTTTTTACTTCACATTATGATTTTGTTCTTGGTCTTAGATCAGTTTACAGTCTTACTTTGCTTTCCAGTAAAAAGTTGGTTATCTGAAGAAGCTACTCAGTTACTAGTTTATTTCTGAGAAGAATAGTTGGAGGAGGCTATAATGATGAGTCGCATCATTTTTATTCTCATACTTGTTAAATGACAAGACAATGAAATATGAGCTTTACATTAAAAAACCTGATGTTTTCCCACACAAAGCTGTGTTTTGAACACTGCAACTTAACTTTCTTGCATGTTTTATTTAGTTTCCTCTGTGCCAAACCTGTCTTAATGGTGTTCAAGACTTTTTAGGTGGACTGAGAAAGTTTGTTAAACACAGCTTTTCTGCAGCATTACACCATGAGGGAATTTTTCACTTCCTGTCTGTCTTTATATCTGAAAGTAAGGTGGCAGCTGAGGAACTTAAATCTCATTCAGTGAACCTGCCTGCTTTGTCTGCAACAGAAATTCCACGTGGAAGAACACCATGACTTTCTGCCTTCTTGTGAGGTTTTTCTCCCATTCCTTGCAGTTCAATTAATCATAACTATTGTATGTAAAAGAGCAATAAGCTGTTGGTGTATTTGGTTGAAACAACTGGGAGGGATAACGGGACATCTTTCCAAAAAATTGGAAACAGATGAATTTTGTGGTATTTTCAACTACAGGGAGCAAATACACCAACGAAGCCTAAGGTAAAAGGAAATGGAGGAAATGCTGTCCAGATGTGTAGTTTTGCCATACATTTTTGTAAAGGTTCAGTATGTAGCTAAGTTTCTCTTAGGGGCTTTGGGTATATTTGGTGCTTGTTGGGGTCTTTTCATAATTGAAGGAGTTTCTGACCTTAAATCTACACTTCTAATGATTACCAAGTATAAAAATCTGGGTGATTTTTTTTTCCACTGGGGAGAAGTTAATTTTTATTTTTTTTTTAAAGTTGGAGAGTTCCCTACTTCTCCATCTTCAAATCCCTCAAAAAGACCTACTAGCAGTGCAGGAAAAAGTTTGTGTAATGCAGACAAGTGAACAATTAGCTTGGAGTTCATGAACTCAGGGGCAATCTCACAAAGGGATGTGCAAAGAGAAGCTGAAACTGAGGTGGTGCTGCCTGCATGACCCTAGAAGATAACGCAGCTCACTTTGCAAGATAAGCCTGTGAAAGGAGACTTGAAACAGGTTAAGCCCATGTCAGAGCTCTGGTCAAATAACTTGGTGTTTTTTACAATTTTTTTCTCAAAATTTAAGGTACCACTGAGGCACAGACACTAGAGACCCCAAGTGAGACCATCCCTGCTGCAGAGTATTTGCTTTCCCTGAGCAATGGGAAAAAAAAAACCCACCCTCCAACTACAGACTGGCAATTAATGTTTTGATGAAGCACTGAGATAATGGTGTGTCCAGAACAGAATAGCTGTGTACTGTGCTGTGCCTTTAAGTCATTCAATATGATAAGATTTATTTAAATAAGAGAGCTAATTTTTCCTAAATTCTGGCATCAAAATACTAATAGAGAAAGAGGAATTGATATTCACTTGGCTGTCAAAAGATAATCTTGAATGTGATATTTAAAATCTTTTATTTCTGCAAACATTGGTGTGCACAAATTTCTTCACTTCGTATTTTTTGAGAAACAGATCCTCAACTAGAATGCACAAATGTAATACAGTAATTCTTACACTTAGTCAACCACCAGCAGGCATAAACTCATCTATATTTAACTGATAATGTAATAATCCTATTATAATTAATCACATTTTCTACAGGAGAGTTGAAGGACATGCAAAGGGGAGATGCTTTAGATTTCACAAATGGATGTCACTCAACTTAAACACTTGTAAATAAGACTGAGGAAATGGGGATAGTTGAAATGGAGGTTGATAGAAGAATGTGCTGACAGCAAATATTTTTATTTGTGTGTGTAGTGGGGAAAGGGTTAAATAGAAGTCAGTAGTGGTGGGATACATGGAAATCTTAGGGAAAGGACCATGAAGATGGAGTCTCTGTTAGGGACTGAAAAGGGTTTAATGAGAAGGTACATGTCGCAGACATCTTTTCACTAAAAATCCTTTCTTTAGGATTTTTCCTTCTGAGAAGCTAAGAGGCCTCAGAGACAGAATGTAAACAATGCTGATCTGCTGCTGTGGAATGCAACAGGTCCACCTGTGATTAGCTCATCTTAGATGTTTATAATTAATGGCCAATCAAGGACCGAGCTATCTCGGACAGAGTCCGAGAGAGCTGCCTTTGTTACCATTCTTTTCTTTTCTATTCTTAGCTTAGCTAGCTTCTGAGAAAACCTTTTCCTTTCTTTTCTTTTTAGTATAGTTATAATGTAATATGTATATATCATAAAATAATAAATCAAACCTTCTGAACATGGAGTCAACATTCTCGTCTCTTCCCTCATCCAAGAACCCCTGTGAACATGGTCACAGGTACAGGTTAAACCAATGATAGAGATTGTGCAGAAATGGCTGCAAAGGGGTCTTGGAATAAAACTGATAATTATTAAGGGTATTTGAGTCTAGAGTTTGATCTGGGAGAAACAATTGTAGTACAAGTGTTCCATCACACTAGTAGGAGGGAAGAGGTGGAAGTACCAGAGCATGCTCCCAGGATGGCTGCAGTTCTCTGCTGGTTGCAACTTTCCTCACAAAGGTAAGAGCTTGACCTTGAATCACTTCTGCCTGAGGAAGGAAGTCAAGAGGAAAACATCCAGGCTGTAAGTAATTTACCCTCTAATCTGCTAGCAAAATTTAAAGAAGGATGAGCTCTGTGCAGCTTTTCAAAGAGAAGAACTGCTGAGTCTTAAGGGAGACTAAACCTCTGAGTATGAAATTTTTCAGGAGAGGTTTAAGATTAAGTTTTAGCCTTCCCCTGTCATCTAGCTCACATCACGAATAATAAAAGGCTCATTGTTGGCTGTTTTGAATCTGGTTTTGTAGGTCTCTTTACCATCTGTATAGAATGCTCTGATATTGCAGAGAGTTTTGAGGCCGTGTTCTTTTTAATCACAAACCTTCACAGACTTATGATGAGCCCAAAGTCCTTGGCCAGTAATGTCACAAAGACTAATATCCAGTACAGATCAAATTAAAATCTTCCTGTAATGTTAACACAAAAAAACCATGCCTGTATCGGAGTCTTCTACCCCAGTAGCTAAAGAAATGCACCAAGACATTGGATGAAAAAATGATGTTAATTAAATTGCACAGCATACTTTTTTTTATTATTCTTTGTAAATCAAATTACTTTCAACAGTTTTTATTTAGTGTTCATAACATTGTGCTCAAAAAAGGGTATAAAAATAGATGCATGAAATATGTAAATAAAACTGAAATTCTTTTTTTTCTTTTGGTTTGGTTTTGTTTTTGTGTTTTTGTTTGTTTGGTTTTTTTGTTGGGTTTTTTGGTTGTTTTTGTCATTGTTGTTTTGTTTTTTCTTTTTTGTTTTTTTTTTGTTTGCCTGAGCTGGGATCCAGAAAGTGTGAAAAGACACTTCAGTCCTAGGTTTTAACGATTTCAAGAAGTTTGTGGCAAAAATATTTTAAAAACTACCTCAGCCCTTTTTGCCGTTTTTTTTTACAATTAATAAGAATGGATATGAGAGTTGGACCAAAAATCTGGCTAATCTGATACTCTGACCACAATCAATCATGAGAACAAGAGGAGCAGTGTGAGAGCAAGGAAAGAAGCTGCCTCCAGCATGCTTACCTAACCTCCTGTTGGCTGAGACTTTCTGAATCAAGACCCTTCCTGGATTTTTAGTTCATTGAATTATTTCAGTTGCTTTATGTTTGTGGATTACATAAATAGTTGCTCAACACAGCTTGAACAGACTCAGAAAATCTTTAAATGAAGGAAAATTCTGTAGCAAAATGTAATTTTTAAAAAAATGGTTGTATCATCTGCAGTAGCAATATGATTCACTTGAGAGGCAAGAACAAAAAAAGTCCACTGAGAACTCTCTCAAAAGGACAAAGTTAAGCATGGTTTTTCTCTGTTAAAAAGAAATTTTAACCAAATATGAAAAATTATCAAGATGATAAATGGCTTGTTACTCTACAGGCAAAATGACATTTACATTGCAAAATGAAATCTAGGCTGCACTTGAGAGAAATGTGGTTGGAAAGTTTCTATTACTAGGTGTGTCCAGAAGATCTATCCACAGACTTTTCACACTCTGTTTTCCCTTGGAAGAATACCTCACAGTTCCAGCAATGTTACCTTTGGAGCATTTGGTCAAAGTTTCCATCTTTATATGCATTTGGTATTACAGAGGAAGCATTCTAAAGCAACCTACAGGAGAACTAAATATAGGAGTTAGACGGGGGCAGGTGCTGCACTCCCACTGAATCAAGTGCTTCTGTCCCTGTACAAAGACAAAATGTACTTGATGTAAGGTTAGTTACTGGTTTGGGTTTCTTCTTCCCTATGGATTCCTTACATCATGCTCAGGTGGGGGCCTAGGCATATTGGCATAGGAAAACCTACTCCCAGGTGAAAGTTGGGTCCTTTGCTTTCTCAAGTAATTACTTGAGAAAATACTTTCTGAAATAAGGTAAAAAGTGCTTAGGAATCCAGGTTTTCACTCCAGGAACTTCTGTTCCCGGAGCAGGGGTGAGATGCTACTGGGTATTACCTCTTATATTCTACAGGTTTTACGCTGAGTATTCATGTTTCTTTTTTCTTCAGCTCAGGGTAGAGCCCTTTTGTAAGAGATTGAATTTCAAGTGTGTTGTAATTTACACAGATTATTTTACTGCCACTATAGAGAGTTTATTATTTGTGAAAGAATAACAGCTAGGATGGAAAAAGTCCTTTTTATACATTGTGGTCATTGATTGTTACCTGTGCAAGAGCTCATCTAGTTGTCAGCTGTGTCAGGCACCTCTGCCTGTGTGCCAACCTCTGCAGCATAGTTCTGGCCCAGAGCTTTGCTACTTAACCAGCTCAGCAGCACCCCTGGACTGCTGCAGATTTCTGACTCACAGCTGGATCACATCTGGGAAGTTCAAAGCAGGATCAGTTCACATCCACTGGGTAGGCAAACAAAAAGATGCATCTGATATAGTCAATGTGTCTGCAATGGGGTTGAAATGAGAAAATTTGCCTTAAATTTGTGGATTAACAGCATTAGAGAAAAGGAGGGGATAGGATTTTTGGTGCCTCAGTCTTCTGTAGAACACTAAATATCCCTTAACCTTCATGCCATGATTTCATGTCAATAATGTGGACTCTCCTTTACCTAGAAGGGGTGAGGAAATAAATTAATTGACCATGCAAATACTGTTAAGTTTAACAAGCTTCTTTTGTTTCAGGCTTTCTGACGCTTAGTTGATCCCAAGTCAGGTAATTATTCCAGCTCTGTAGGCAGAGTCTGGAAAAAATGCAAGAGGAGCTTTGGGAGGCTGTGTTCTCTCCCCTGTCTGAAAAAGCACAGAGAATAGGGTTGATCACTGCTCCCATTAACTAATTGTATTCATCTCCTACCCTCTTGCTTTCCAGCATCAAATACATTGAAGTGACAGGTTTAAATGTGCCAAATTTTTTTCCCCTCTGTAATATCAGCAATTCTTGTATGAAAATTGCTCCTTCCAAGCCTTCAGTCTGGAAAGTACTACAAGTAATGCCAGTAAACCAGAAAGCTTGTAGCAGCTGGGCCCAGCTTAAAGAAAGAAAGATCCAACTTCTTGCAAACATGAGAGTAAAAAGA
This sequence comes from Molothrus aeneus, assembly GCF_037042795.1. Classification (NCBI taxonomy): domain Eukaryota; kingdom Metazoa; phylum Chordata; class Aves; order Passeriformes; family Icteridae; genus Molothrus; species Molothrus aeneus. The sequence goes on from NC_089646.1 coordinate 117,021,963, forward strand.
TTTAATCTGGAGGGAATGTAATGCATACATCACTCTTATGACTGTGTCTTTGAGAACACAAAATTCCATACAAGGAGTCATTCTTTAATGTTTTTTGGACATTCTGCTTTTTTCCCTGATACTGGTATGCAGTATCTGCCTCTAAGAAGCTGATTAAGTAATTTATACTTGCAATCTGGATGAATAAAACCAGCCTGACATTCAATGGGTATGGACTTTTATAGCAAAGAACCATCATTGTAAGCTGAAGCATTTGAGAGGTTTGAAATGTGGAGCTGTCTTAATATTATTTGGGCAAACTTCACTTTTGGAAATTTCAAAAACCCTTTCAGATTTTCTTTTGTCAGATTAGGATGGTACATCTCCAAGTTAAATCTGGGATGTTATACGTATTGTCTGTATTTAGATAGGTAGAATTTAAGGTGTGAGCCTAGTTTAGCAAAATGAGATCAAAGCCATTTCAAGCTACGAGGTTGTTAGTAATAAAGTGTTTGTATGTCTTCTAAAAAATAAACTAAACTTCCCTCCTGTAGGTGAATTAGCCTACCATCACAGTAAAAATGAGCTGGGAAAAAGTAAAAAAGAAAAGAACGGTTGAAATCTAGAGGATGTTTTTATGCTGGCAAGAATATGGGAAGACTGGAAATGTGATGGGTTTCTGCATGTTTCCTGGAGGAAGGGGATTGAGGTACAGTGGATGTAATCTTTAGGCAGAATAAGCTGTAGGTATCAGTGATACCCTGGCAGTTCAAGAAGTTGTCTCTCAGCAGTTTAAATGCATCCTGTGTGAAAAGTGGACGTGTACGGCGTGGGACATCCAGCGCTCTCAGCTTTCACCACCAGATGAGTGAGGTGACTATTTCGGTGTGTACATCTGTGCTGGCTTTAGACAGGGCTCCACAAATGCACCCACAACTCTGATGTGGAGAACCAATAGGGAAGGGTTATGGCTGGTCCTGGGCGTGACAGAAGCTGCCTAATTTAGCACCATGAGAACATCCCTGTGTGAGAGGGATAAATATAGCTCCCGGTCTGAGAGGCATCGGGTTCGGAGCACAAAGAAGACGGAGGCAATTGAGACAAATTCTGTGGCTAGTGTGGAAATATTCTCTGCTGTCATTCCATTAACCTCAGGCACCAAGTCTGCTTTCAGGGGGCACTGGGGGACTGTCATTCAGCAGTGTGTGCTCCTGCCAGGAAGCCACGGAGAGGGGAGCGCTGCTGGCGGGGACGTCCCTGCTCAGCTGCCTGCCCCCACACACTCTGTGCCTGGGAGGTGCTTCCACTGACTGCAAAGTGAAGCACTGAGGGGTTTTGCTTCTCTCTTAAATTGACACCTCTGTGTTTTGACTGAGCACTGCAGATTTCTATTATCTTCCCTTTTTGTACGTTGCTGAGAGTAAATTATATCCTCCAGAGTTCTTTATGTGTGGGAGGGCAGATCCTGGGGTCTGCTTTTGCTTCTTTTGAGTGACCTGTTGACTTCTGTGGCTTGGCGTTAGGTCTCTGATGGAGTATTTGTTGCTAAACTTCCTATCGAGATGCTGAGAGGCAGACAAATCCTTATCAGCTGTGTGACAATACACCCTGATATTGCTGCTTTGCTGCTCACCTGTGCCAGGTAATGACCATTATCTGTCCCTGGGGCCTGGCAAAGAGCAATCTAGAATGCTTGCCAGAGGCAGTACAGCTCTCCAGCTTGGTTAATGTGTTGTGGAGTATTTTCTGTTTTATCAGAAACATGTTCTCTCTCTGGGACTGTTCCCATAGCTCTGAAATATTTGTTACAGTTGTTTTGTTAAAGATACAGTTGTTTCATGCAACTGTCTGGCTTTGTTAGAGTCAAAATCCACACCTATGCAGTTAAATCCAGATCAACCCAAAGCTGATTACAAAGATGATAAACCATCTTTAACATTTTTTCATGATGCTACATGTAGCTGCCATGCAAACATGAAGGGATGCTGTTTATTCCAGCCTTGATAAGAAAGCATTGAATTGCACTTTGAGAAATTTGCTTTTGGATGAAGGTTTTTTTGACTCTTTAAAGCTGGCACGCTGTGTGATGTTGTGGAAATACCAGATGTTCACTGACTGGGGAAGGAAAAAATTGTTAAGAAGGATTTACAAATATAATGAAACTTCTAAGACAAGACAGCAGAGGGAGCCATTGAGATTTGGTTTATTTGGTTCTGTTTTAAAGGGGAAAAAAAAGGGACTTCAAGTTTAGAGCATTATTCCCCTTCACATTTAATGGAATTAGAATGAGGGGACGGGGGGGGGGTGTAAATCCATGCTAGTTCAATCCATTTTACTCTAGTGCCACTTGTGGTAATGAGATGCTTCCAGATATTTGATTATATTAATGTTCTGGGCACCTTCCTGGAGGAAATTCTGGGAACACAACTGTGCAGCAAGCAATAACCTTAGTGTGTCAAATGCATGAAGCCCCCACTGGAATATGCAGTGTTATTTATTACAATCTGTACTATAAATCCATGTTATTTTTAATCTGTATTACTGGCCTTATTTTTTACATCTACTGATATTTCTTTCTACTGTTTTGTGTTTACTTCAGTCTGTATACTCCCATATGTTTGCACAGTGCCTGAAGCTGTGTGGGCTTTGCAAGAATGTTAACAGAAGTTCCCGAAAGCAAGCTATGTATGCACAAAATGTTTTTCTGTATTTTCAGAAATCTTGTTAACTGATAGGCTGTGGCAATTGGCTAAGAAATAAAATGAGTTTTAATTCTTATTATTGACTCTCCCTATTACCTGCTGGAAACCACAACGAAGAAATGATAGCTCACAGTGCTACATGGTGTCTGCACAAACACTGCAGCTCGTGGTCCCTGAATCAAAGGGTGCAGCACAAACTGTGGTGTGGGAGGAGAAAGTGGAGGGGGGAAGATGAAGTGAGCTGCCGATAGCAGAACAATGCCAGTTTAGGTTTTACTCCAGGGATCACAGCTGCTTTAAGCCCGAGCTAGGTGATAATGTTTGCATTAGCACCTGTATTTGCCATGCCTGCTGCATTTAGTTTGCACCAGGACTCTGCTATCATGCAATACCTGTTACCTGATATTGAATAGCAGCAGAAGGAGTTTCACATTACCCTTCATGATGATTTCCATGTAGTTACATTCTGAATGCACATCAGTCTTTATAAACAGCTATTTTTTTCAGTTCACAGGTGTGGTGGGATTTTTGTGTTTTGGAGGTTTCTGTTTGTTTGTTTTGAGGTTTTCTTGGTTATCTTTTTGTTTGTTGTTGTTTTTTTTTTTGTGAATACATCTAAGATGCAATGCTGATTCAATGTTAGAACTCCTCATGTACTTGAGGAGAGATTTTAATATCATTCTTATCTTAGTATCTCACCTTTCTGGTGTACTTTTTAAAGCCACTGAATGCTTGTTGACAAACATGGATATTGGAATGAACCTTGGACCTCAACACACTTTTTTTTTTAACATTTGCCTATGTGGGCAGGGAGCAAGCAGATTTGTCTTCTTATCAAAGGATGCTGAAGGTTTTCAGTTTTGGATATGAAGAGTGGAAACTGCTATGTCCTTTAAATGATGGTTCATAGCCATTTTTTCAGTGCACAAAATTCTGTATAGATCTGTAAGAGTTCAATGCATTTTACTTCTTTAATAATAATAGATTTAACTGGAGTTAGTTAGGCATCTGTGGAAAGAGGTTTAGCTGAACACAGAAATGCACTTGGAACCAAAGGCTGCGTTCTCAATTTAGCAAACCTAGTCTCTTATACACACAAACAAAAATGAGAGTCCAGAGACCAAATACAAATGGAAGTGAGTTCATGGATGTGCTAGAAGCCCTAATTGCAGCCAGGCAGCTTTATGTTGTTTTCATGCTAGCACTGCTGCTTCTCTACCATCTGTAGAACTAAACCCATCATGAGCAGGGACAGATTTGCCAACCCCATCACTTCTGTGTAGTGGCCACCTCCCTGCCTGTCAGTGCTGACACTAGTCCCAAAAAATAGAAAATCAGATGGTAAGCTAAGCTTCCAGAGGTTTTATACATAATGTGAGCTCTTTGAAGTGCATTGTGTACTCACATCTGCTGTCTGCAACTTCCGGGTCCATGGAAAGCCTTTGTGGAGTAGATGAGATGAGGCATGAGCTGCTGCACAGAGGTGGTGTGAAAAAGAGGAGAGTTTTGGAGTCTTAATCCTTCTCTGCTTTCTGGTCTCTGGTCTTGGAGAGTCCCTACACCTGGGGTGCTCTTAGAGTAACCTGTGCCTCTGTGGTGCTGTGATGTCTTGCATCTGCATCTGGTCCTGCTTATACCAGTTTCTGAGGTGCATTCAACCTCTTATCTCTTCCCTTAAGAAGTTAACTTGTTTGATAGCTGCTAATTGAGCTGAAAGATCCACAAGAAGGGAAGAAATTCATACTTGCCAACAGGATTCCAGTCACCTGAGACATGTGTTGCTTGGTATGATCCAGCAATGTTTCTGTACTCACAAAAAATGACTGCTTTCTTTAGACAGAAATAATAGAAATTCTTCTTATTTTGATGGGTCTGCTAGTCCTTGGTCTAAACAACAAAATGATACTTCCAGGAAGAAATCTTATACACAGTTGGAGCTCTGTAAAGAAATCACAAACAATTAAAAGCAAGATTTGCGGCATTTATAGAATCTTAGGTTACTGTAAGTATGGCACTGACTTAAAAATAAAAGCATAGACTTACATTTTACCTGAACTTGGGTATTTCCTCTGAAATTGAAACATCAAAACATGGACTTGTTCTTGCCTTTGAATTTTCAAAAAAATTTAATTAACAACCAATAGCTTGTGATTTAGGCTTATCAAAATTTAGAGTAAAACAGAATGAGAATTCCCTTCATTTTTTAAATTTAATAACTGCTACAGCTGTAACTTGATGAGATTTTGCATTGGACAGCAAAGAAGGAACAGTTAGCTCTTGTTCTTTTAAAGACTGATCCTTCTAAAATCTAATAGCAACAATTTATCTGCCTTAGCAGATTTTCCACTGTTGTTCATTCAAAAGGATGTGCAAAAGTCTGGGGACATTAGATTTTAGGTTTAAAAAATAATATTTTTAACTTCACCCTAAGACACTGTTTGAATCAAAATTAAAAATTTGCATTATGTATTGTAATTACATTTCAAATTCTGTTATACCAGCTAAGTCTTCAATTGAGATTATAAATGTTTTACTTAAATGCATAATGGCTGAATTAAAGTATCATTTCAGAAGTGTATTTTATTTTTTCATAAGGTCACTGAGACCTTTTATGAGTCATTACAGATATTCCTAATCTCCTTAATGTTTTTATTTGGAAATTTTTCTAATGTTAATAAAATGAGGTTTGCAAAAGAAAAACTTTTTTTTTTCCTTTAATCTTATATTGTACATTTATGGAATGAGAGAGTGTTTTATACTAAAACAACCTTCATACAATCCTTATGGTTTGTTTTTCACTCTTGCTCCCACTCATTCATTCAAACTATCCATTTATTTCATTTATTTCTGGAAGGTGGGACATGTTCGTGTCTTCTAAGAAAAATTATGACCATCATTCTTTGTTTATGGATCCTTACAGTGATTTGAAACAGCTCCTGAGTTTAAAATGCCAACATCTATTAATGTGATTTGATAGGAATTTACAATTAATTTAAGCTTGTAAGTTAAAAAAGAAATAAAAAAATAGGAGAAAGGAAGGCCAAGGACTTTGGATTGCTGTTTTTAAAAACATTTGGGTTAATATACAAGGTTCCAGTATGCAGTATATTAACCTCTCTTTCACTTCAGTTTTGTTTCTATCATTCTTTCTTTCCTGCAATCCAATAATGACATTCTTAATTCCAAGATGCAGCATCAAATGAAAGCAGGGGCACCCTGCATGTCTGTCCACTGTAATTACTTTCTTAAGATTTTTTTGTTTTAGTGATGGGTTGACCTTCTGAAGTTCCAGCTGTCACGCAGTAATACACATGACAAGGTGGTATTATATGCATAGCAACCTTCAGCTTCCCATGTGCACTTGGCCCTCCTGATTGCCATTCAATGTCTGGAGAGTTCTCAGTTACGGGCGCTGAAATGATGAAGCAGATGCAGAAACTCTGTCACTTCTTGCAAATGTACTGTCTGACCTTCATAGCTGTACTCTGCCATTGGGGACCAGAGATAAACAACTCATCCTCTTGGCACTTTTATTCCTGTGGGCAGATGTGCACTCATGAGATCATCAGGTTGAAGTCACTCTATGAACTGTGACAACTTAACTGCTCATTGGGAAGGCTTTAAAAAGAAACAACAAACCAAACAAACAGCTGAGCAAACCAGCTTGTGGCTGTGTTTGTGACAACATTGTTTGGTGTCACACACCGAAGTACCAGTCCACTCCACAGTATGGTCCCTCATGGAAGTACACACTTCTCTGGTGTGTGAACAGTGGTCACTTGTTGTGGATATTGAGCTGGCTGTTAGGTGTTTGAAATAGATCTTCAGGCCTGAAATGGAATGTTCCTCTGGTGACTGGAGACCTGTGCTGCTCCTCAGGAAGGCTGAGAGCTCCCCTGTGCCAGTGATATCAAAGGTTACTGATGCCTGCAACTACATTTCTCAGAGGTTATTACTCAGGCCATGTAATTTTTTATATCCTACAACTTTAGTGCTATTAAGAGAGACTGATTGTTACTTCAGGGGCAGTTGAATGGAGTTTGGATCTGTTCACTCTCCCAGGGTCTGCTGTTAGTTCATTATAGAAATATTTGCTTGTAACCAAGTTTGCATTAATTTGATTCATTCTGGCATCAAAAAAAAAAAAAAAGGATTTTTTTTTTTCAACTGGATAATTTATATATATAAAACAAAGTATAGGAATGAAGTTCTCAGTCAAATGGCTTTCAGTTGGTCAAGCACAATATGATACTATCTACCTTCAGAGATCTGTTTTCTTCCTCTGATTAACAACAAACAATAGATCTAAACTAGTAACTCCTGAGGAGTTTATAATGCATTTCATATTAATTATCGCTGTTATACTTGTTGTGAGAGATATCTCATATTATTTGCTTGAAAAAGGATATGGTTGATATGCAATTAGGATGGCTGCTTCCTGAATAGTTGATGTAGGGACCTTTTACTGGTATAGTAAAACAATAATTTCCAAAAAGTGGGATAGAAGATCTCCTCTAGTAAATTGTATCATGTTAGATATCAGGTTATGTGGTCCAATGGACAGAGTAGGAGTTGACATGTCATGAGATGCTGTTTTTACATTAGATTTGACATTATTACTTCACTGTTTTAGGCCTTAGATTAGCTCCTTTCTGAATGGGAATGGCAGCACCTCACAGTTTGGGAAGTGAGCTGATCCTTCTGAATGAAAGATGTTAGAAATAAATAATGAACCAATGATCCATACTTGTCCTGATGCTGATAAAGGGTTAAAGAATAATATATTTAATCTAGATAAGCCTTTTTAGTGTTTATTACACTTTTGAGTCTTGTTTTTCTATTAGGTATAGAGCTGCGTGGGCAGCAAGTGAGACAGTGCTCTCCATTACACCCAAAAAAGTCCCCCAAAGTTTTAAGAAGAAAAAGAAACTGCACAAAAGAGGAGGAAAAAAATATAATGTAGCATTTTCAAGTCTATATCTTTTGAGTATGGAAGATAATTTCTGAGTTCTGAGGCATGTTATTTATCACATTCAAATTGGAGCTCAGGGGAACTTCAGAAGATACACTGCTTAAAATATTATTCAACAGAAAGTGTAATAAAAAAATTTAAAGATTAAAAGTTAGTCACAAATAATCAGAAAAACAAGGCTTTCCCCCAAAGCATATATTTAAATATTAACTAGACTCACTTTTGATCTTCATGCTTAATTCAAATTCATGATGGATTCCAGACCCAAACTGAAAGAAAGTGCTGATATTTTTCTCCCCTCATTTGCAAGATCTCTGCTCAATGCCATATTGCTTGTTTACTTCTCTATGATGTTTCATTTATCTAGTTATGTTCTATAACACACATGCTTTAATATTTTATAATGGAAGCTGGGCTCCTGGGTAAAGAGAAGGCTTCATCTCTTGAGATTGCCTACATCATAGGCCAAAAAAAGAAAGCCATGCTTTCCTCTGACTTGAATGTGAATTAATACCTCAGATTTCACTTTGGCATCAACTACCCACTCTACATGCTATATGCTCTGTTTCCCTTGCTCACTCTCTGACTGTAGATCTATCAGTGTTGATTGCAGCTTTTGGGTTTTTTCCTTCCCTCTTCACTTTAACTTCTCTAAAATCACTGGAAATCCTACCTGCTGTCATTTTATTTTTTAGTTCTGTTCTAGTTTCAGTTTCCTGCTTCTTTCCCTTGTATTCCCTGCAAGCGACTCCCATGATCTCCTGATAATTTCTTTCTAGCTCCTAGCAGGGATAATATTGACTTTGACTACATGTCCTTTGGAAATCCAGACTAGTTTCAGCTTTTATTCCTCTGTCCCTTCTTTTATATATATATATATTTAAATTTTTTCAGAGACTGGTGTTATTTCTATACTTGTAAACTTACTCTCTGTTGTCAAACTGCTTTCTCCTCCCCAGTCACCCCCATCCCACCTGTGTGATATTTCTTCAAGAATGGCCAACCATTAATTGAAGCCCCCAAAGGGTCTATATTTTTAATCTTTGCATTTTTATAAATATAAAATTTTTCTTTTATTCATTCACATATCTATATAAAGATATGAGTAATATATTAAAAGAAGACAAACTTTCCTTTCTGTTATATATCCACAGTTCCACAACCCATATTTATCTTCAAGGCAACTCTGCTTTCTTACTTCCTTCAGACCTATAAAGGGCACTATATTTTTGGGTATTGTCTTTGCCTCTCCTGCATGTTACAGCCAATTGTTGCAATTTTTCCCTCTTATTTCCAATCCAATTGCACACATAACTTTTTCTAATTTTTTATATTGTGTGTTATAACATCTATTTTGGCATGGGAATTGCTGCCTTACTTTATTTGAATGTGCAGGACAGTTTCCAACTTTGTCAAGATTTTTTTCTTCCCCTAGGCCATTGCTTAGACTTTTTCACTTCTTTAGCACATTGCACACAAACTCCATTTCACAGCTCCTTCCCAGCCTACCCACCACTTCTTCCACTGTGACTGTACCAACTTCTTCCTCTGAAGTAACCTAAGGTGCCAATCTCTTTCTATTTTTTAATTTAATTTTCTTAAAAATACCATCACTCTCTTTTCATAGTGCTATCTTATCTCTGTACCCCCCTTCAAAATCTTTATTTTCCCTCTGTCTTTTTACAGTATTGTTAGGTGACCAGGAAGGCTGATGCTGACCAGAGGCAGGCAGCTCAAGTCTTTGTCCTACTTCCACCACAAGGTGAGGTTCAGCTGGCTTTATACTGCTGCCTGCTTTGAAGGAGTCATCCATGCCTGCTGCCCATGGCAAGGAATGAGGGCAACTTGCTGCATTCTGTGGTGTGAATCACACAGGCAGCTCAGAGAAACTTCTTGATATTGCTGCCAGGATGATTCCCTGGGCAACTGATGGATGAGATCCTCCATTTGTGCTTTCTTCTTCTGTTATCTTGGAAGCTTTGTTGTTACCGATATTGTCCTACTGCTAGAAGGAGCCTGCTCCATAACCTAGATCTTGTTGTAGCATAAATAATATAGATGTGTCAATTTACAAATAAAAGCTTATAGAGTTATAGTTTACAGATTAATGATTACAGAACAAAGATTTGTTTGGGTTTTTTTGCTTGTTTCCTTAGGCGCAATCTTGTTCTATTGAAAAATTCTGAAGACTCATTAAATCACAAAATCTACATTCTTTCCTAAAAGAACATCACTGCATTGGCAGCAAATTGTTTGCTATTATTGCTATTATTATTACTTTGTTCTATCTACAAAGTTTAATTTTTAATTGAAAAATTTTAACCAGTTCTAGACCTCTGAAAGATGCTCTGCTTTTGGGGCTGATGCCTGAGTTTTCAGAACTGAATGTTTTTCCTTCTCATCAGTTAATCCCAAATAAATGCACAGGAAAACTCACTGCTGGTGTTCCAATCTGTATTGATCAGCTGACCCACCCTTTGGCCAGGGAAAATGAAAAAGCACTCACATTGTCAATTTTTTTGTGTAAACAGCATAGAACTTTGGCACTCAAAGAGGTGCAAGGAAGGTTTGTTGAGGTCTGTGCACGTATTGCTGTGCCTGTTGCCAAAGACTCCTCTGGATTTCATGGAAAACCTAAACTGACTAGTGAGAGGAAGAAAATGTTGTGGAGTATTGACTTTGCACTGCACTTTTTTTTTTTTTTGTTTCTTCTTTTGATTGCATAGATAAACTATCAAAAAAAAAAAAAAAAAAGGAAAATATTATCCAACAGGTCAGTGCTTTGTAAATGTCACCTGTAGGTTCCTACCAGAGTCAATGGAAGTTTTTGCATTGCCTTTAATGAAGGAACATTTAAGACTTGATTTTTCTTGTGGAAAGGCAAATCCTTCCTAAAAGGGAGCAGTAACATCAATCAGTGCTGCTGATGCTGCTGATGGAAATGCTGTGCTTTCCAAGCTTGTGGTGTCTCCAGGGGGACACAGGTGCCTTGCTGCAGCTCTGGATCTTCCAAATGCCTTGCTTCCAGCCTTAGCACTTCATGGTTAAAAGTACTGCTGATGTTTTATTTATATTTTTTCAGAATGAAATGTGTGCCTTGCTGTTTGCCGGCAGGTGGCAGTGGTGTAGGAGTGTTAAGCATGACCAGCCAAAAAAACCCCAAGGGCTTTGCTACGGCTGTCTCCAGGCTGCTGTGCACTCAGTTTCTTCCAGCTGCGAGGGGATTATGAGCATATTTCTCCTTGGTCTGCATAAGTTGATTCATCTCATCAGCACTTTCTGATCAATTGATACATTTTTGAAAGCGTGTTTCTGGCAATTGCTTTCTAGTGTGTGAAATGATACCATCTTGGGTATTGATGAAAATGGATGCTAATGAAATAAACAGAAGCACTTTTTACATGGCCCTTCCCTAGTGACACAGGAGCATTGGGCATTCAAGCGTTTTTTTCCTCTTACAAATGGCCAGATGAACATTTTTTGATTTGTATATTTGTCTTAAAAAAAATCCTTTTGCATCACAGTGCAGGATGTGAATTGACTTGTTTTGGTAACTTTTGATTTCTAAGGAAGTGTCGCTCTGCATTTACCAGCAGCGGCTTGATTGGAGGGGGACAGAACGAGCTGTTAACCCCTTGTTTTCGAGAGTGGATGTGGTCCTGCTTCCACCTGCAATTCTGACTCCAGAGCCTCCTCCTGCTCAGGTCAGGGCTGGAGGGTGCCCGTTGGCACAGTGTGCTCTGCTGATGAGTCATGCCCTGCAATGCACAGAGGCAGAGGTAAGTAAGTGTTTTGGTCTCACACTGAACCCCCCTGCTCTCTAAATCTGCACTCTACAAGTTTACTGATTTTTGTATGTTAATTCAAAATGATTAAAATGCATTCAATGCAAGTCCAGCATTGTTCTCATTTTGCAAGTGCCAGGCATCCCCCTACCTTTTTTTGTGCTCAAGCCTTTTCAGGATTCAGAATATTGACTGTTTTTCTGCTTATGTCCCTGACAGTGGGTGAGATGCAAGACTGACAGAATAGGGTGCCTCACAAATTTGGCTGCTGCCTCTGCTCTTCTTTTTACTGAAGAGCTGCAGTCTGATATCATGGTGACTCTCTTTTCTGTAACATCTTATTTCAAAAGTAAGCCAGGCATTTCTCAAAAGCTCCTGAAGTCAGCAGCTGAGCTTCACTATACCTGGTCAGGAGCTGGCTTCCCAGTGGATGGAGGAAAGAGGCAGTTTGTCTCCAGTCATGACCAGGGTCATAAGAACATCAAAACAACTCCCACTCTTGTAGTTTTGTTGTGTAAAGAAGTTTGGAACTACTGGTCTCTAGAATTTTGGTGTAGGCTTTTTGGTCAGATGATTGAATTTAGGTGATATAGATCTCTATCACAGCTAGGATTTTGAGTGAAGAAAATTAACTTGTGCAGCTGCTTCTCATAGTTCTAGAATTTAGAAAAAAAAATCCCAAAAACCAAAACCAAACCAAAACCAAACTAAATAAAAAACCAAACCAAAACAAAAACCCCCAACTAATTTGAGAAGGAATTTGAGGGTCAAACAGTTGTATAAGTAATTGAATGAAGTGAGATGTCTAACACAGAATTTTTGGTCTGGAGGGAAACATGAAAAAAGAGGAGAAACTGCTAACTGTAGATCAACTGCTAACTGTAGATCAAGCACGTATTTCTCTGTAAAAAAACCCTAGCCTGAACCTGTTTTCTGACTGAATTGTAGTAAGTATACAAATATAATTTCCTTTTTAGTATAATTAAATATGAGACAAAATGCTTCTGAGAGACTCCATATTAACAATGACAGCCCTAATTTTATTTAAGTTTTCTGTGTTTTCCTTATTCCCTGGGTTGGCTTCTCATAGCAGTACAAATCATGGCCCTGCTATGTGGCCACAAGATCTAAGCAAAGGGCAACCCACAGAGGGAATATTGAATCACTGGTCCTACTGCTTGCTGGCATCTGAAATTTAAGAATCTATGGTTGCTTCTGTTATTTTTAAACTTCTATCATGTTTAGATAGGCAGTGCTAAGTACCAGCTGACACAAAAATTGCTTTGGTCTTAAATTCAGAATCTTTTTCAGGAAAAGATGTTTTCATTACAATCTTTTTCATTTACCTGAGGAGCAAGAGGGACCAGAAAGTCTATTTCAACTATCACTTATCAGCTAAAGGCAAACATGTAATTGCTTATGTATTGTGAATTTTATACAGGTCACTGACCTTTCCGGAATATGCAATAATTAGGATTTTCTACTTATTTTGGTGTTTCATCCAGGAGGCATGTGGAGCAATTCTGTCTTCTACTTGGTAGCCTGCAGGACATTTTGTGCTTCAAAATAATTGAAAATAGGTAGAAAAATGAGGAGTTGTCAAAGATTAAATTAGTTCTTAAAGGAAAAAAAATTAATTCTCAAATACAAGTCGTGATTTGGTGGTTGTTTGTAAGTGCTGAGCACACTGGGGTTCTGGGATGGGGATATAGAATATTGCTGCAGTACAAATAAAGGCTGCCTGCACTTTAATGATTTAACATAGTGCTCACAGGGCCAGCGAGCTGCATCAGTCAATGCTTTCTGTAAATACCAAAAACTGTTCATGTGAATAATCAACATGCTTATGTAGTTCCAATATTGTTTGCTTTGTACTATACCTTTTAATTTTTGATGATGCTGCCATTTTGAGAGAGGATTTATGCAGTGTATTACAGAGGAGGTGTGTTGTACTTAAGATGAAAATGGGCTCACCGTACCCAAAAACAAAATAAGAATTTGAGCATCATTTCTCTGTTCTCCATTAAAACCTATCCATGAATAAAAAAGGAGGTATAAGTTTGCCCATGGAAGAATATGTATGTCTCAAAAATATGCAAGCATGCTTAGTCCCCACTCCCATGAAGGGAATAGGGGTGAGGAGGAGGGTAGGGAATGTACTTTTTCTGTCTTCTTGGATGGAAATGATACTCAAAGTTCAAATCCAAAGGAAAATGGCTAACAGGTGTAGAAAATTGGGGTAGTAGAGGGAAGAGTAATAACCTTTGTGACTGGTTTTGTGATTATTTCATCTCTCTCTGTGAGGAGCAGTGAGGTCTTACACTTTCCAAATCAGTGAGGGAGCCGGAGGGAGCTGGTGCTGTGTGACTAGAGGAGCTGGGACAGAGAAGCAGGCAGAGGGAAAAATCTTGGTTGTTGTTGGAAGCATTAACAAGCAGACTGTAAAAAGCATGGTGAAAAGAAATGGGTGACATTGCAAATAAAGGCAGATGTGCTTGCAATGGAATGCAAATATTTAATGGACAAGAAGAGCCCTCACGCCATCAGCACAGGAGTCACACTCTCCAGGATCCCACAGGGACAGGGCAACGTGCAGGCACCATCAGAAAGAGCTGCCAATTTCCTTTCTTGGTGTTGGGCAAAGTACCTGCAGACACCTGTTGGAATTTTGTTCTTGCCATGATGTTACAGCTGCATGAGATATGCTCGTGGTTTGTGAAGGGGAGGTAACTTAAGCAGACAGGTAATGTTGCTATGTACTTTGTGTCCTCTTGATGGAAACCAGATTCTTATGAATCCAGTGATGTTTTGGAATGCAATAAACTCTACTAGAATATGATTTTTATGATTACCAGAAATGCCATAACATTTCAAGGTACTAGCTTCTGTGGACAGATTTAAATGATTGAAAAATCTTTGAGGAGAACAGATGTGAACACTGGAACCAAACGAGAGCATGTATTTCTCACATCTGTCCCTTTAATTTTCTGCATTTTTGTGACTCTGTCTGGAATTGTGGGATGCTATATCTGTCATATGCCAACAGATGGCAACATTATAAGTCCATTTTTAAAGATAGAAATAACCAACCTCTCAGCTGCTCCAAATTTAGTCAGAAAAAAAAGTAAAAATTAATTGCATCTTTCTATTGATGTAAAATAATTTTGTGTGTCAGTTAAAAACCCATCAAACCACCCCAGAAAATCCTCACCAAACCCCCTCCCCCCAAGCACAAGTACAGTTCCTTATTTTTTAATAATTCTTCCAACACCTCTTGTATTTCATTCTTTTGCATACTTTATATTAAATTTAATATTCAGTGTTGTTTGACCTGGTTTTATTACGTTACCCTTTCATGAGTATGTATGAAACAATGTTCAGTGATGTTTCCTAAGCCTTTTGAGATCCCAGAAGTAATAAAACTTTAACGTAGATAGATATCTCAGGTGTTTTCTATTGGTTTCCTTAATGTGTTTGTATAATATTTTATCAGAAGCAGCAACAGCACCACAGAAGTCACAGGGTGAATTCTCATTGTTTCACATTATACAGAAATCTGATGAGATGAGCCATTGATCCTGCTAGCTTAAATATGAGGCTTTATAATAAATAATGCTGAATGGGATTCAGACAGAGCCCTCCCAATTTCGGAACCGAGCGTTTGCTCGGCTGGCTGCAGCTCTCTCACTCGCACCACTGAGCCATGCATGCTGCATTGATGGGGTGGGAGGCTCATGGCAGCTTCTCCAGCCTGCTCAGCAATTCAAGAGTGACTCCAGGGGGGTGGCACAGCAGTGCTGGGTGATGAAATGAGGTGGAAAGTGAAGATATCTCAGGAGGAAGACCTTAAAGTGTTGTGTAGAGGTGTAGCCTAATTGGGGAAAATTTTTAGGGGATCACCATCTTTCTTGAAATTGTGTCCCTGCTTCAGAGCTTATTGATTTTTTTCTGTGCATCTATAGCCTTAAAATGTATATTGTAGACCCAGCAGTTCTGCTTTTTAGTGTATTATTCTAATTTAACATATCTTCATTGAAAAAAAAATATTTTTCAGATAAACATCCTTCATCTGTTTTGTATAAATACTGTTCCTTGTAATTATATTTGTGAGCAATCAATCTGTAGGGAAAATCTGCATAAAATCCAAGGTGTAGACAGTCAGAATTAGGGGCAGTACTGAGAGCAGGGTCAAGTTGCTGTGGATGGGGTAGGAGTGTTGCAAGTGGATCAGCTCCTCCAGGTAAACTTTATGTATTAATAATAGGTACTGTTTCTTCATCTTCAGGGGGGTAGATGCACAGGAAAGGTGTTTATTTGAGGTCACATGTTTTACCAAGAGATTCTGAACATTTAAAAATGAAAAATCCTTTACAAATGTGGATGATTATTGCTATTATAGTGCCCATTATTATGATGTGTGTGTAAGTGTCAGCACCTACTTAGAGTTCTACAGCACAGTATCCTTGAACTGAAGAGTTCAAAGAATGTAATCCAGGCAGGACTCTTGATTTTGCTACAAAGCAAAGACTAATGACACCACTGTAATTTGGCTTTAGGCCAAAACCTGTTGCATTTCATAATTAATTGGCTTATTAGCTCATGAAGAAGAATGCATATAAGTTGTGCTAAATGGTGTCAAGTCACTCTTAGGAGGAATCACATTGTACCTCAAGGGTCTGCTCTTGAATTTCTTCCTCATCACAACCAGGCAAGTCTGTGTATTTTGGATGGTTTAGGGCATCTGTGATAGCATCTGCTTTTCTTCCTGATGATTCTTAAATCCCGTTTCCTTCAAATATGAAACCACCAGCAGAGAAACTGCCCAAACCATGTAGCTGGCTTTGTAAAAGTATTACACTTAGAAATCAGCTGTTTCACCTACAGTTTCTCAGTAGGAGCTATAGGAAGAAGCTGTGTGGTGTGTCCCACACTTCCTTTGGGCTCTACATTTCAGCCATTTATGAAATCTGAGATGGCCCATTCCTATATTCCCCTCCTGTAGTCCAGTTCATTCCCATTAGGGGACCAACAAAGTCACCTTGCTTCTTTTCAACTGGATTATCCTTTAAAGTAAAGTTAATACCTTTAAGTGAGAAAGGATAGTGCCTCTGACTGTGTGCTTGAGGACTAGGAAGAGGAGAGCACCCAGGTTCTATGGCTTCATAAAAAATGTCCTGCAAGTGCCCATTTCTGGGCATTGGCTTATATTTCTAGCATCTGGGGAAAAGTTGCTGTGTTTCACCAAAGAATTCTCTCATTCCTTTGTGAATTTAAAGAGCCGTGTCTTGGATTTTGTTTGAAAGTGTCAATTTAGAAGTGAGGCTGTGCCATAACTAAGGCTTACTGATGCTGCAAACTCCACGTGGGCTCTATCTATGACTGTTGAGCATCAACAGGGCAACTTCTGGGCAGCCTGAGGAAACAATCAGACCTTGAAAAACCCACAGGGGCTGCAGCTGCTCACAAAGGTATTGATCTCAACCTTGTGGGAGCAGTGGTTCAACTTCATCAAAAGCCTGCTTCTGATTTATTTCAGGAGCAGTACATGATTAGACCCCATGCACTGTGGGATTTGGCTCTTTTAGAAAATATCTGGAGCTACTGCCCTGTTATGGACTGGACCTGAAGAAACTTGCAATCTGTTAAGGACCAAAGGACACTGATTTATCCTGGCAGGTATCAAGAATGGGATCCTTTCTCTGTGGCACCCTTCAAAAGACTCGCTGGGAGATTGTAAGAAAAGGTTGCCTGTGAGTGAATAAATTGTGAGTGAGAACTGAGCTTTGCGGCATTTAATTTAGAAACAGCAGTGCCCAACAATCCACTCTGCTCTGCATATTAGAAGATGTTTTACTACTATATTTTGTTAGTTTTGGTGGCTCTCTGGGCTCAAATACCGTGTGAACTTGAAGACAGAGGGATGCAGACAGATTTCTTGCTGCTGTGACATGGTATTTGCATGTGGTGCACACTATGGAGGAGCTACTGGTAAATCTGTGATGAAACTGCTCCTGAATGTCTGAGTTGTACCAAAGATACTTCCAGAGCTTGTATCTGGAACAGCCCAAATCAATTAGGTGACCTTTCATCAAGGCCCTTTTACTTGCAAGTTTTCTCAGTTGCTACTTACTAGCCCTTCACTCATGACAGAAAGAAGGCATCTTATCTCATCAAAGTGTCCTGATAATATATATATAAATATAAATAACACTGAACTGCACCAATAGTCATGTGAAGAGACCTGTAAGCCATGATAGCAATGTCACCTCAACTTGCAGGATACAGACCATAGATTTATGCAAGTATTTAATAGTGGCTTGCCAAGAGAATCGGTACTCTTTTCAAAAGGAATCTTTCTTTGTGTCTTTTGATATTTAAAGAGCTATAATTACAATGGCAAAGCTTTGAATTCTTTTTTTTTCCCCATCCTTTTTTACACATTAATTTATGGACCAATCCAACATTACAGACAAGCTAATGAAAGAACCACACACTGCCTTTATAATTTTTTCTTCTTTTTACAGTTTCACTTGTGTGGATGAATGCAAAGTAGTTAATGCTATAAATAAGTTTAATGATGTATCTCTTCTCTCAATTGCTGGTTGTTGATGCTGCAGTCCTGCATAATAGGAAAAGAAAAGAATTGAATTTAAGTCTTTGTCTCTTTCTTTCTCATGCTCCAGGTTCTTCCAGCTACTAAATACAAGTATTGCTCTCTTAGTTCTATTCTATATATTTAATGTTCTCAACATGATTACCTCATCACTTCCCTTCCACTCCCTATTTTGGTATTTTTAGCTTTGTGAAAATATTGAAATTACATAAGGCAATTTGCTTCTGCAAAATCAGCAAAATCTGGAAATCTCCTATGAAATGATGTCTTTTCAGCTAGTCAGGGTTGGTGGTGAGCAGCAGCAGGTATAAAGAGGGAGGAAATTCCCTTTATGAGACTTTTACTATTGCCTCATGCAGCATTCATGTGCTGTCAGACATATTGTGGGGAAGCCTGGGACTAGCACTTTTCAGGACTGAGAGTGACATTCAGCCCTGAACAGCAAAGACTGTGCTACTTCTAGGTCAAGGATTTTAATAAAAATCTTGTTGTCACCTAAACTGGGGAATGTCTGGATTGCCTTTTGGAGTGTTTCTTTTAGAGCTTCTTAGTTGGGGTGCAATCCCCTGCTAACAGGACCACACAGCTTCCAGGTTATTTTCTTTGCTTAGACTGGAGCATAGAAAAAGCTGAAATTTGCCTTGAAACAAGGAAAGTAGGAGTTCTACAGTTTCTAATGGTTATGTGGAAAGCTATAAATAACTTGCATAAAACTAAAGTTAGCATCACTAACTGTAATGGTGTTGATAGGACATGTTGTGCTCTCTATGCAGGGAAAATATTACTTTGATCAGACAGCCTACATGGATAACAAAGCAGTTGATCTCATCCATCTCACATTTTTGCAACAGATTTGGGCATGATTTATCTCTGATGGTCATCTTGAGTGCTGGGCAGTAATAGCCACATAAGAGACATCTGCCAAGTGAAAGGTTTAATTGTGTCCTTTTATCTAAAGAAGCAACAATACTGTATATTCCAGGATAATTTTGAATGCAATGAGCTGTTTTCACAAAGGATTGCAAAAATATACAGATGCCCAGGGACCTGCCTGTCTGTCTGCAATGCAGATGCAGTGGGATGACTGCATCTTGAAAGGTTCAGGAAGAATATAAACTTTGGGATTGGGGTTGCAAGATGCTGTGGAACCAGTGCGTAGCATCATGGCAAGTGAAATGTAACATGGTTCTTTAGCATTGCATCAGGGACCTGGGCTGACAGAAATGAGCTGTGTCCCTTTAGACAGGCATCCCATCCGGTTCACTTGAGAGGCAAAGAGATAGCTTGTGCTAATTTCAAGAGAGACTGCAAAATCCTGGAGTGCCTTGGTTAGATAAAAAAATTTTTAAAAGGGACCAGTGAGTGAGACCTGAGACTTCTATCCTTGAAGTGGTCCAGGTGCATCCTGGAGACTATTCCTTGTTGTTATCCACAGTCCCTTTTACCTTTGTTCCATTGCTAATTAATTCTTTTGTAGTGTAGGATAGGTTCTATGGCAAGGGTGGAGGATGCCTCAATGGTTGGCTTGGTGAGTGATACTCTGAATTTAACACATAAACCTGCAGAGTGAATGCAACTCAGCATCACGGAGCAGTTCCACAAAATATGGCTTGTTTTCTTTCCTGCTTTCTCACCCTACAGTGTGTTAGAAATTAGAAGAGTATTCTGTATTCTGTAAGGAAAGAAAGCAGATGCCTGGTCCCAGAATAGGTCCTGGACTGCTGATCATGGGTGAAGCATGGTACTAAAGACCATGCAATGGGCAGAGTTATTGAAGATGTAGTGGAATGCCCTTCATGGTCCTTGAGTGTATGTGTATATTTGATTCAGGATTCATGAACTACACATCTAAATACTGGCTGACTTTTGTGGGCCTGCCTTGAAAGGATGAAGCATGAAACAGAAAAATAAGAAGCCTGCCAAAAAAGCTGGTTGGATCCTGGAAAAATGCCAAAAGAAATCCCAGATTTCTTGACCTTCTTTGTATGTTGCTCAGACCCAAGATAGTAGATGCTCTTGGCCAAAAACATCAAACTGTGAGTCCTTCTGACATTGATGAAATTCTAACAGAAAAGACTTAGAAGCACTGCAAGGTGACGAAGAAGGAAGATTCAGGGAGCTACAGACCAAACCTCACTTTGGTCCCTGGGAAGGAGATGGAGAAGCTAATCCTGGAAACCATTTCCAGGCACATTAAGTATCAGAAAATCATCAGGAGTAGTGAGCATGGCTGACTTCTGACTTGATCAACTTGATAAACTTCTGTGATGAAGCAACTAGTCTGATGAAGGGTGGGCAGTGCAGATTGTCTGCCTCGACTTCAGTGAGGCCTTTGACACAATTAAGGTGTCTCATAGAGAAGCTGCTGCTGCATGGCCTGGATGATGCGTGGCCTGGGTGCTGAGGTGGATTGAAAACTGGCTGAATGTCTGTCCCAGAGGGGGGTGATCAGCAGTGCAGTGTCTCATTGGAGGCCAGTGACTAGAGGTGATGCCCAGGTTTCAATATTAGGTCCAGTCATGTTTAACATTTCCTGTTGTTGTCTGGATAGTGGGGCAGAGTGCACCCTCAGCAAATTTGCTGATGGCACCAAACTGGCTGATAGGCTTCAGAATCATGATGACTTCCAGAGGGACCTTGACAGGCTGGAAAAACAGGCCAACAGGGGCCTTGTGAAGTTCAACAAGGGGAAGTACAAACTCCTGCATGTTGGGAAGAACAACCTCATGCATTGGTACATGCTGGAGGCCACCCAGCTGGAGAGCAGCTTGGCATGGTCTTGGTGGGCACCAGGCTGCATGTGAGTCAGGAATGCACCCTTGCTGCAAAGAAAGAGAGTGATATCCTGGGCTGTGTTAGGCCAAGCAATGCCAGCAGATCAGGGGAGATGATCCTGCCCTCTGCTCAGTGCTGGTGATTTGGAAGGCCAGGCCCACGTCTGGGCTCCCCCAGTACAAGAGATACATGAACATACCAGAGAGAATTAACAAAGGCCCAAAGGATGGTGAAGAGATTTCTCATATGAAGAAAGGCTGAGAGAGGGATGGCTGCTCAGCCTGGAGAAGGCTCAGGGGGATCTCATCTGAAGTGAAGGTGCAAAGAGGACAGAGCCAGGCTCTCTTTCTGCTGTCCAGTGCCAGGACCAGAGGCAATGGGCCCAAACTACAATGTGGGAGGTTCCCTCTGAACATCAGGAAATACATTTTCATTGTGAGGGTGATGAAGCCCTGACATAGGTTGAGACAAGAGGGGTTGTGGATTCTTCATTTATGGAAATATTCAGAAGTTGTCTGGACATCAGCCTGAGCAATGTGGCCCTGCTCAAGCACTGGAGTAGAATCAAATGTCCCCAGAAATCCCTTCCAACTTCAGTTGTGCTTTGATTCTGTGAAAGCTTAAATGAACTCCTGAACAAGAATTTATTGAACAGTCTCCTGCTTTGGGAAAAAGGAGCATGTATTTAGACTGTTCTCAGGAGATGTAATTTTCCTTCTAATATTTCCCCAGGTATTTTATGGTCTTATGTTGATAATTATAATTGTGATACTTTACTCTTTCTGTAAGTCCAAAATGTTTTTAAATTAGTGAAAATAATAAAACAACTCTTTCTGGTGAAAAGCAACTTATGTTTTATTTGTCTGAGACTCTTCATACAAAATAGAAACTAGGGAAAGTTTTAATCTGCATAACTGTTATGTTAAATTGTACATTAATTTTTACACAGTGTTCAAACTACTCCTGCTGCAGCCAAGGAACAATGGGAGAGCAGGTAATTAAACACCTGCAGATTTTCATAGATTTTAATGGAAAAGTGTGTAGTCTGGCAGATAATGTGTCTCTTAAGCTGCGTAAGTAGACTATTTGAAGTACTGTTAAAGCAGCACTTTTATTGACATTTTGAACACTTTTTCCATCAATGCCATTACAGATTAATTATTTTCAATTTTCTTAAGTGCCAAAAACCCCACATTAATCTACCTCAGTTCATGTGATAGAAAAAGAAAGCTCTGAAACTTCTACAACCCTCTAACGGTATGTTATGATAATTATTAAATATTTAATCTTACCTTTAAATTAATCTAGATCAGGTATCTGTTAATTTTTCATTACTGGGTGAGAATTTTTAATCAAAAATGTGAAAATTGGTGGCCTGTATGTGTTCTGCTAAACAAATGTTTCATGAATCATATTCAATAAAAACTTTCCCTGGCTTCTTATGATTTTCTTTTTAGAATGTCATCTTTTTTGTGGTGGTAAATGATGTAAATTTGAGAGCACTTTCTGAAGTGAAAAGCAAAGTAGTTTGGAAATTTTTTGTAGCATTTTTTTAAGCAGCTTTAATACTTAGTCTTAAAGTCTGGAATCTTCTACATATTGAAAGGAACTAAGTGCCACAGTTCTATTGAAATTCAATTATATTCAGGAGCCTGGTCCTTCTATAATCACTTTAACATATCAGTCAAAATTAAATTGATCAGTTGCAATAGCTGGTATGATAATTTAGGAGAATTTACTACCAGTAAATGCTATTTCAGGAACTGTCATCATGTTTCAAAGAGAAAAAAAATTCAGTAATTGAAGAAAGTCTTGGATATATGAAAATGTGTTCATTTAGCTCAGGTCTTGTCTTATAGTAGAGCTGATTTTTTTGAAAGTTTTGTCCTGAATGGCATCCCATTTGTGATATTTAAGGCTTAAAAATTTCCTTGTTTTCTTTCTGTATAGCAGTGACAAACCCAGTGGTTTTTAAGGCAAAGGTGCCTGAGCTGGAGAGTGGAATAATGCTGTAAAAATTCATGTATTTAGTGGCTGAGCTGGAATGAACTGGCTAGAAATATCTGCCCACATTTAAAGACCCAGCCAATTCTAAGGCAATGCTTTGAAGACAGAAGAACTTACTAGAACTTACTGTGAAGCTACAAGGCTTCCTACTCCCTCTTGCTTATACTTCTGCACTTCCATGCTTGTGTTGAGGTCAGTTCAGAGATTTTTGAATGTTGCCAGGCTGATGAAAATGCAAAAGCATTGAAATTGCAGTGAGCAGTGAATGATGCAGTGAACTTCTCCCAGCTAGCAGGACAGACTCTCTGTCTTTGGATGATATACTGATGATGGGGAAAATTTGGGCCTTTTGCTGGCTCAAGCCAGATGTGAACCATTTCTTTGTGTCTCATAACTGTCCATGTGACAAACTTCCCACCCCTCTTCTATATCCCTCTCTGTATCCATCCAAATCTTAAGGGGAACTTGAGCTTGGCTATGGTTGTGAATGCCTTGTACCTCCACCTCTAATTTTCGCACAACCAGCTTGTGGCAAGCTGTGGGATAGCTGTCACCTTTGTGAGCCTGGAGTGGATATGCTCTGGGCTAAAGCTCTGCAAAACCTACGTGCTGCTTCTTGTGCTCTGCAGGGTCTGCAAAGAAGCGGGCAAACTTCCCAGCTCCAGGCTCCAGGATGGCATCACACTAGAAACAAAGGTGAGATAGCCTGTTGGGGGTTTAGAGACGCAGGCGAGGAGATTTGGGCAGAACGAAACGCCTTTGAAATGCGGAAAGAGCGTGAACAACCTCGCTGTGCTGGCATTCTTGTCTCTCCCTTGGTTGTGGTATGCCACGGAAGCCTGAGCCTGGCAGCATGGGCTTGTCTGGGTAGTGACTCTTGAACTGGTGTCAGCTGCTGGCTTCAGCAGGCCCTGGGAGCCAGCAGCCTCTCCCACGTCAGTAGGGACTCTCCCTGTGCCGGGAGCATATGGCACAGCTCCCCTCTGCTCCCCCACATCCATCCTGCCAGAGCTCAGCCCCGTCCGGGCTGCTCAGGGACAGCTCGCCTCAGGGAGAGCTCACCTCCGCTGCTCATTTTCTGCATTTCCAGCTCCGCGCATTTAGGTTGTTTTGCCACTGCTTCGGTAGCAAAGCGCAGAGAAAGAGTTAAATGAGTCGGGCAGCGCGTGTGTGACCGTGGAATTGCGGAAAGGCCTGGCTGCTCCGGCTCGGCAGCAGCTGACAGGGGACTCGGGGGGTGCGGGGCTGCAGATGGCACCGCGCTACCGCAGCCGCAGCACTGACGAGCGTTTGCTGCGGAAATCTCTCGCCCTTGCCACGGAGACTGACCTTGAAATGCTGCAGAATTCCTGGGCTGGATTTCTGTGTGTCTGTACCAAAAGCCTGCGCTGGCTGGAGGTGTTTGCTCGCTCTGCCGTGCAGCTGTGTGCATGGCGCTGCGGCAGAGGCTGCTGCAGACTGCCCGAGAGCTGCCCGTGCTGCAGGGCTGTCTGAGGCGATGTGTTTGGTTGCGCGAGTCCATTCCCAGCTGCGACTGCTAATGTGATATCGTTGCCTTGATATGTTTATAAAGTTTGCTTTTATGCCTCTCGATACCTGTTCCTTGACCTTCTAAAACATATCCTAAGTCTGAAGGTGGACAGATAGAGAGAGAGTGAAGGTGCTTTTTTCTGCTCACAAAATGATCCCTCATCCTGCTGTTTCTCTGCTTATAACCATTTCTGTTTGGTTTTTTACATAGGATAAAAAGTAGAATAAAAAAAACCCCAACAACAACAAACCAAGGCCCACCAAATTCCCCACCAAACCCAAAATCAGAAAACATGTTAAAAAGGAAAAAAAAAAAAAAAAGCGCCACATTTATCACTGGCAGCACATTATAACAAGGACAAAATTTCAAGTCTGTATTTCTTGGTGATTTATGATGCGTTCCTGTAAAAACAACCTGAAGCAACTTACAGAGGTAAGGCAAGGAGAACAGAGTCAACTCAGAAAACTGACTGATAAGACTTCATAGAAAATAAGTCTCAGGAAAATGTTTCTCAAGAGAGACAGCAGACCTTTAAAGAAGTTACTCTGAGGCTACAGTTGAAAGTAGAGGGAGGCTAGAGAGTAAAAAAGCAAGTATGTCCAACTCCTGAATACTTTGATGATCTTGAGCAGAAAAAGGACTTGTGTAGATTCAGAAAACAGACCAAGTTGCTAAACATAAGTATAAACCAATAAAATTTGCATGAAAGGAAAAAGTCAAAAAGACAAGATCAATAAATCAAGATGCATATTGCTTAGACTGTAAAGAATAACAGGAGATTATTTTATTAGTAAGAAGATAGTCAAGGAAAAATTTGTCACTGTTCAAAACAGAGAGAAAGCTATCAAATGTGATGAAGTCTGAAATTCTGGACTTCCTTGTTTTAGTTCTCTCCAAAAAAAGACATTGCTCAGATTATTAATACAGTTAACAAAAAAGAACGATAAACCAGAAGTATTTTGCAGACTTAAAGAAAGTATGGGTTAAAGAGTATTCAGAAGAGTGGTTCATTCAATTCAAAAGGATCTAACATTTATCCAAAGCTCCTTAGAGTGCAAGATGAAGCAAGTCCCAAAAAGTGAAAGGTTACCTTTGAAATCTCATGAATAGGACTTGGGGTTTTAGAAGTTTGGAAAAGGACAAATAAAATTTCTGTTTTCAGAAGGCATGAAGAAGGAGCCTGTGGGAAAGAAATGAATGTAATTTCAATACCTGGTAAAATAAGCAAGCAAACAAACAGAAATGATAATATAGCTATTTGCAAGGTATTAAGGAGATGCAATTGAATCATCATGAAGAGTTGTTGGAAACAATGTGCACAAATCAGTCTAATATCTTTCTATTAAAGTGACAGATATTCTGGGGAGAGAGAGAACCATAGATATTCTAACCTTCAGGATTCAAGCCTCTGATGTTGACTTGAATGATGTTTAAAATTAAGCTGCAGATTCACATTTCGGGTAAAACTACTATATTGCAGGTGTAAACACTGAAAAATTGTGCTGATAGTAGTTTGTTTTCAAGATAGAACATTGTGTTTTGCATTGCTCTGGGGGCTTGTTTTGTTCCTGTCTTGCATTTTAACTTGCTGAATGTTTTAATTCGTTATGTGGCTAATGAAATGAAAAGTTTGTTTATTAAATCTGTAGATGACATCAAGGTGGGAAGACCTTGGAGGAGAGAATTAGAATAAGAAATGAGCTAAGAGAAAAAGTAAGATACAATTCAATTCTGCAAATTCTACTTTTAGGCATGTATAATCAGCTGCCTAAATACAAGGGGAAGAAAAAGCTCATCTATAGAAAAGGATCTACAGGTTGTAGTGGATGCAAATTGAATGAGTCAAGCTGCTGTTGCAAAAAAATGCAAATGCACTGGGATTTATAAATCTTGTTTGCTAGATGTGGTCTTGCAAGATGAACAGTCTCTTATTAGTTTTGGTCACTGTGTCAACAACAACAATAATAATAATAGTAGCAGCAGCAGTAGTAGTAAAGCTGCTTGAGCAGGGTTAGAGTTCCAATTGGAACTTCCTGTATAGATAAAGGAAAAAACAATGATTTTAAAATACTACAAGGGATTTTTCAATTAGGACTCAAGGAAAACTAGTAAGACTAGCAAAGCCCAGGCAGAAGCTTTCTTGGAAATCTGTAAGAACTTCTTCTAAAAAGCCTGTAAGATATTGGAAAGCTATCTGTCTGAAGCAGACAGGACTATCAGGCTAAGGGATGAACCAGATGAAGTCTGGAGGCCTCTTCCAGGCTTTCCTTTTCAAGCTCTTATATTTATTGCTTAAAAGAAGAGAAAGAGAGACAAATGAGAGTTTCAGGGGCAGGCTTTCCCTCTCACAATATACTGGTATATCCAGGGTTTTTCCAGGAACTGTCTTAGAGTCATCTTATTTGGTCAGACTCCAAGGAATTGCCTCAGTTTCTTCTTGTTAATGAAAATTAACAGTTTCAATAAATGCCCTTAACCTTGGGTTTTTATTGAGCAGGATTTATTAGAATGGGCCTAAACTTAGGCTAATAGCAGTGACAGAAAACCTTTCACACTGGGTCTTAGGTGCTGATACGATTTATAGGTTTCTACTTATTTTTCTTCCTATAAAATAGGACTGAAGTTCCTGTCCCCTCATTGTGAGGCAAATATTGATTGTTGCCTATTAAATATGTAGAATATTTTAGCAGGAGTCAATAAATATCAGACTTTTTCATCTCAACAGTCGGAATCCGGGGTAGAGAGGCAATGAATTATTCTTGAGTTCCACACCAGACATTTTGGTGATGCTTACAAGCAGGGGAATTTCCCTTGTATGTCTAACATTTTTTTCATGAATGGTTTGGATTTGTGTTTTTATTAAAACAGTTTAGCATCTATCATTGTTGTTGCTGTGCTATCTTTAAGTGCTTTGTTGTAGAATAAAACCATTAATATGGCTGTGTTTACAGCCTAACAGTTCAGCTGTAAGATTTGTAGAGACGTTGTGAGTTAGATGTTTCTTTGCCTTTTATATATAAATAATAGATGATTTCTTTGAAAAGTACATTGCTTCTAATTTCATAGAAAATAATTCAGTAATTGAAAGAGCTCTTTGAATGTTATGTTGACAGGTTTGAGAAAACCATAGTAGATTTCAGGTGAAATAAATAAAGGTACACATATCTTCTATAATGATTACCATTATTATTTTTATTAATAATACCACTACTCCCAGGAAATAGTATAAAACCTTTTCTTTTTTTTTTTTGCCACAGTCTGATACAACTCCTTTCTACAGCCCTTTTTCTTATCTGGCAGAAATGTCGTACAGAACAGCAGCCACACACCTTAAATTAGAGTCCAGTGAATATGGTTATGTTAAGGAGTTATGAGAGACAGAGGTATTAATTTGTAGAAAGATAATTAAAGAGAATCTACATGCTGCATGTCATATCACAGCCCAGGCTCTCCCTTCTCTTCTACATTGCTACTTTTCTGACAGAGGGCTCCTAATTTGGGGTTTTAGATGCCTGTAAGAATAGGTATCTCCCCTGAGATATAAGTATCTTCCCTTCAGAACAGGGAAAGATAGTGCCAATTGCTATTTTTAGGGCTGATCATACTAAAAGTCAGTATCCTGCCTTCAGTCCATTCCTGTTGTGCTGGGTTCAGCCTGGGTAGAATTAATTGTCTTCACAGTGGCTGGTATGGGGCTGTGTTTTGGATTTGTGCTGAACACAGGGCTGATAATATAGAGATGTTTTTGTTACTGCTGAGCAGGGCCAAGGCCTTTTCTGCTTTTTCTGCTGCCATGCTGGTGAGGGGACTAGGGGTGCTTGGGAGGGTTGGGAGGAGACACAGCTGGGACAGATGACCCCAACTGACCAAAGGGACATTCCAGACCACATGGCATCATGATCAGTATATAAAGGGGGGCAGAGGGGGAGGAGGAAGAAGGGGGAAGGAGGGACATTTGGAGTGATGATATTTGTCCTTCCAAGTCACTGTTAAATGTTATGGAGTCTTGCTGTCCTGGAGGTGGCTGAACACCTGCCTGCCCATGGGAAGCACTGAATTAATCTCTTGTTTTACTCTGCTTGTTTGAGCAGTTTTGGCTTTGCCTATTAAACTGTCTTTATCTCAGCCCATGAGTTTTCCAGCTTTTACATTTCAAATTCATTTTCTGATCCTGCTGGTTATGGGGAGTGAGTGAGTGGCTTTGTGGGGCTTGGTTGCTGGCTGGGTGAAACCATGACACATATCTAGACATGTTTTTTTTTTTTTCAGCAGACATAAATTTTGGGCTGTTGATGTTAAATAAGCTCTGCTTTCATTTTTGCATGTATTTAGTAAACATTCAGCTTGTGCATTTTCTCTCTCCTGTCCTCATCTGCATTTGATCCCCTCAGAGACTGGAAAGAAGATCTGGGAAGAGTGCAAGTCTTTTGTTTCAGGCTTTGCAAAATGCCAAATGTGCTGCAGCAGTACTGACATGATCACTAGAAGCATCCCAGTAGGCATTGCTCAGAAATCAAACTATTGTTTGTTTCTCAGTACCGTAGATATTTAAACTGTGCATTTCTTGCATTCACATTTATCTGCTACTGTGGCACAGGTCTTGTGCTTAGCTTCTATGGAAAGCAATTTGGAGAAAATTGCTGCAGAGAGGTACTTTCTCTCTGATACTGAGTTTTTAAATCATGGTCAGAAAGCAAGTTGCTGTGAGGCCCAATAGTGCATGGTCTGCTTGTAAGTCAGCTCCTGTGTGGTTAATGCCTGTCTGTGAACTGTTTAGTGCCTCTTTCACTGAGGGTAAGTTGCCTCACATGGGCCACAGGGAAAAGATATACATTCTCAATCAGTGACTGAGAATTAATTGGCAAAGACTTAATTTTACCTAGTAGTGCTAACTTGTTCATAGAGTAGTGGTACTCACCAGGTGGGCAATTTCATCAGCAGAGTGACCACTGCATATTAAAGGCTTGATGAAGTCAGAAATAGTCTTAATGCTATAGAAATGGCACTTAAAATATGTTTATTGTCTTTCCTGTTTTTTTGTGGTCATAATAAGATGTTAGAACCGGAGGTGATTTTTCTGCATTTCTCTTTCTACTGGCACCATAAAGGCAAACATTAATTTCTTTACTGAACCTAGTCCAATGTAGCTGACCTTGTCCATTATTTAACAGGACAAATACAAAACAGAAGACCATAGGCTCCTCATATTTAGTGCTTGAAAAGGATCCAGGCTATGTCAATTTCTCTAAGTGGCTGGATTCTTTACAGCCTTTTAAGAATAATGGCTGCATGACCCACTGTGTTGCATGTGCTGTGCTCATGTAGCTGAAGGATCATAACCTACTTCTTCAGGAGCATCCTATTGCTCTATACTGAAGTTGGGAATTTGGATACCTCAAGGAAAAGCATATGCAGAATTGTTTGGATTTTTCCCAATAATCCCAAATTAGTAGTAAATTTTATTACTAAAATCAGGAGTGCCATAGCTGCGTGTCAAGCAGGTGATGAGGCATATGGTTGAAAGAAAATGCACACGTACAAGTTTCTCCATGGCTTATTGGAGGCTCTTTCCAAACTATTAATGGGTCTAGCTTGTTTTTTTACTCCACTCTTTTTATTGACAGCTGGCCATTGTATAGCCCTGGGTGCCAAAATGATGAAAACAACAGGTGAAGATGGTCTCCACATGGGAACAGGCAAGAGGAAGTCTGAGTTACCTGGTTCTGCTCACATATCCAGGGATGGTTTCTCAAGGCATGTTTTCATTGGAGAGCCTCTTCTACCCAGTGCAAGAGCTGCAGGAGCCCTGGGTTGGACATCCAAACCTCACACAAGTGAGTATCTCAGGGCTGCAGGAGAACTCCCAGCATTTACCTCTTCCTTGACCTGCAGTCTCTTCTATTTCCCACTCAGGTGTTGCTCTGCTGACTTCAGTCAATCCCATTTCTGAAGCCATGGTTATAATTTCTTGGCCATGTAACTGTTAATTATGGTGGATGTTGCATCCCTGTGTGACTATGAATTTTGTAAATAAGCCTATGAATACAGGCTCCGTGATAAACAGGAGAATTTTTTATTACTGTGTGGTAATAATATGTATTTTAAAACATTGATTTTTAAACACGTGTAATTCTGAAAAAGGAAAAATAATGCCCCTGTGATGACTTAGATTTTAGTCCCAGTGCTACAAACTTGTCACTGAAAAATGATTTATCAAGTAGGAAATATTAAAAAAATCAAAATGAAGCATAAAACAATTCTTCCTCTCCTTTATCCTTGTAATCTAAAACAACAAAAAAAAAATCTATTTTAAGGGAAGCTGTCAAGTTAAAAAGGCACTGTCATTTGCATTCTTCTTGGAAGAGAGGAATATCTGTAATAAAACTGCAGAAATTAGATTCTTGCTTTCTTTAAGGATTTTTTGTTGTATGAATCTCTCTTCATTATTTATATAATGTGATTTAGTATTTTATATCCATATAGGCAACTTGGCCCTTGGCCCTACAAATTCATATCTTTTATATCTTCCATGACTCTCTTGAAACAATAGGATCTCAGCATTACTGATACAAGGAAATTTATTTAGCAGCAGAACATTCCATAGCTCCTGAAAATCATGGTATTGATTCAAAGTGGAAAAGGAATGTGTCTGCATTAAGCAGATTTAGTAGTCTGGGACTGCATTCTGTGACCTGTTTTCCTACACAGAATTCAGATAGAATATTCTACTTTAGCATTTTAAAGTAGCTGACTTTTTGCATTTGTTTAAGATAACTCAATAGTAGAGAGTGAGAACTGAAGTGTCAGTGGGAATGAAACTAAGCAGTGTATATCAGTCTTTCTTCCCCTATGGATTGTAATAAAAAATATTATTTTATTCACATTTGGATTTTTTTCATATTGTTTTTGTTGTACTGTTATCAGTACATGAATGATACTACAGCTTTTGAAATTTAATATAAGATCTAACATCCTAGTAAAACAACTGCTGAATCTAGTAATTTTCCATTTGACTTTGTGCAAACCTCACTTGCTGCTGTTGTTCTTTGTTGTTGGTTTTTTTTCTGTTCATTTTCCTCAGGCTTTATAATGTTTTGAATGGCTGCTACTGGAGCTCTTTTGTGCTTGATCAATTCAAAGCTACTACTTCTCTTCCAGAGATCTGATTATTGACAGTCCTTTCTTGCTGGGCTATCAGGTAACTTGACGCCAGCTATACGGTGGGACTGTCCCAAGGCATCATTTTAGGATACAAATCTCTAGTGACACTCCAGTGATTCAAAGGAGAGAGAGGATTAATTGGCTGCAGTCTGGCCTGAGATTTTGCAATTACTGCAGACCTGCCTTAGGTAGAATGTACAGGCTGTGTCACTGCAGTGCTAACACCTTTAATCCTTTCTAGAGGAAATGTATTTACTTTCTATTTCTAGATTTTATTTTCCATATTAATTATTGTTCTTCTACATCTTTTGTGATAATTGTTAACATGTTCACTTTTGCCAAACCAGGAGTTAATGTAATTATGCAGGCAACTTCTAAAAATCTCTTGTTATAGTCAAAATTATTAATATTAATTCAACTCTCCTTTCTGCCTCCTAGATACTTCCCACAGTCCTGGAACCTCCATTTTTGATCTTAGATTTTTTCCTTTAAAAATTCATTTATTGGGATAATTCTTTAAGAGATTTTAGATATGGGAGGGGTTAAATACTATTCAAAATTGCAGCAAAGTTATCAATATCTACATCCATCCGAGCATGAGAACTGTAGCATGCAACTTTTGTTACTCCTGGTCATTATTTTGTCAGAACGAATACAGACTTTCAAGGGCAAAGAGGTAAAATTAGGTCATGAAACACAGAGGAGAGATTGTACTACATGAAAGGAGGAAAACAAATCACAAAAAGAAAAAGAAATCAAAAGGTATGGGGTGAAAACTACCCACAGTATATGTGGAAACAGTGTCAAAATCTTTGATAAAATAGAGCTGAAAGAAATGTGATTTTTTTCCAGGTGGCCATGTGAATTTTTCTATACAGCTTTGTTGTGGATTTTATCTCGTACCACCAGACTTCTTAACACTCTCAGTTCACTTGTGAGACTAAACAGTTCCTTCACTAGACAATGCTGCACTTTTTGTAAGAATCACATCATTCTCATTAATTTTAATGAGCATTTAATGCATCTCAAGTGTGTTATTTTTACATCCTGAAATTTGTGACTGTTGAAGGGTTAGAAGCATGAATTTTTATTATCATTTGGCCTACACTGCACTGTAGAACTGACCGTTCCTGGCTAAGTGATGGAGCAGCCCTGAGTATGGAATATCCTTATTCCTTCTGAGTGAAGAATGAAAGGTCTGGCACATCTGTGCCTTAACACAGATTAATGAAACATACAATTTTAAGGCAGTCACAAGGCTTTTAAAGTGGTGTCTTCTTTGGTTTAACTAAGCATTAGAAATTCACAGGGAAACAAAGAAGCTCAAGTTGTCAGAGGAGTATCATTGCCCTGTCAAAGCACCCAGTCCCATCTATGTTGTCTGTCTATTATGTGATATTTGCCTGAGTTTAGTTATTGTTATTTATTTACATTTTAGAAAAAACAGGTGTCTCTCTCTCTTATCTCATTCAGAGAATTCTACTGATAATATCAGTCTTTTCCCAGATAGCTGACCATTTAATGAAAGTCATTTAAGTTATACAGCTGGACTTCATACCTGTATATTAGCTTGTATTGACTTGATTAAATTCTGATTTTATATGTTTTCATTAGCAGAACTTCCTGCAAGTAGAATAAAGAATGTTTAATTTGCCTCTTGCTTGATCAGGGTATGCTGTTCTCCCCTTATATTCCCCATACTTCCTCTTCTTGATCAAATTCTTGTTGCTCAGACTAGGAGTAGTGACAAGCCAGCCAAAACCTAAATCTAATCAGCAATGCAGATTTTTAAAGTAGGGACTAATATTCCGTGGTGGTGGAATCTTCCTTTATTGCCATTTACAGCTTAGACCTGAGGCTGATTAATTACTACTACAGGGTTATTTAATAGTGTTTTAATAACAGTTACTCACTCTCAGAGAGGAGTTCAGAGATCCAAGAGGATATCCATTTTGTGTGAAATACTGTCCCATTTAAGGAAATTAAATAGTAATATGCAGTTTAATTGCAACAACATAAAGGAATAAAGAGGAATGAAATTCGAGCATGAAATAATTATTTGGTTTGTAGGGTTGTTTTTGGTCTTGTGACTGTTGTAATTAAATTGTCCAGCACTCTCATTGCATATGTCCTTGTTTTTCTGGAACTCTTCACTAGCCTGAGTACTTTGCAGGTTCAAGGTTTGTTAGACAGGTGAAAAAGAAAGTTTCTCTAATGGTTTGTTGCCACTGGGATCCTACTTTATCAGCACTGACTGTGAGAGACCTCTGTAATAAAAGCCCAACACTTATGACTGTACTATGCAGTAAGGTCAGAGTTCACTAATGCATGTGTTGAGTCTTGTACCGAGCCAGTACTTATTGAATAGTTCCAAAGCAGTGAAAAGTAAGGATTTTTTTTCATATGGGAATTTTTATTTTTCATTAAGGATAGCTCATTGCTGATATTATAGCTATCTCAATGTGGTAAGGTTTCCCAGCTAACATGCCCTGAGCTGCTCTGTAGTTGCCAAGGGTCAAGGTTGGGTTTAAATAGTTGTTTGTATAAAATCAGTAGTCACAAGGGATTTTGAGGATATGTTTTCCAGGTAATTGGGAAGTATTGATTTATTCCTCTAACATTTTCTTGTGAATGTTCTGATAAACAATATACCCCTGTTTGCAAGGCTGATGCTCAGATGCAAATGAGTACAGAAAGGAATTCTCCCTGTACTGAATGCAGCAGTCACAGCCAAAGATTATAAACAATCAATTGGCTGAATTACAGTTGCAGAAAACATTGTTGAATAGTTTCAATTATGGAGCAGTCTTTTGAGAATCAAAGTTGCTTGGGATTTGAGCAGTGGCTATATTAGTTCAGCTAGGTCCAAGTGGTTACACTGAAGTCCACAGTGGTTTTCCAACCATCTGAAATTTGATGTCTCCCCTGACCCTAATTGTGATGTAGTTTGAGGGGCTGAAGGACGTTTTTAGGGCTCATGTGAGCTCTGATGCTATAGGGTAAGAAGAACCTGATCTCCACAGCACAGTGAGAAGCTGTAGGATCCATGCTGCTGTTGCTGCAGCAAACATGGCTTTGCACCTTGCAGAGAAATGGCCTTTGCTTGCTGTGGCAGGACTGGTGACCTCCCAGCAGCAGTCCTGGGGTCACCCAGTCTGGGGTCACCCAGTGCTGGTGGTGGGAGTGTGGGTACAGAGGGCGGGAAGGTCTGTGAGGGAAGAGGGCAATTTCCAGTACCTTCTCTTCTCAGCATGGAGCAGCATTAAATTAGATGCAAATTCTAGTACAAAAACTGTACTGCGAATTTAAACTGTGATTATAATCACAAGATGGAGGTTGGGCTACAGGTCTTTCTAGCCTAATTCTCTGTCTCTAGCAGTCAGTGAGGGCAGATACTTAGGGGTGTATAGGAACATAAATAGTGATCCTTCCAATGTTAAAACCTCTCAACAGTCAGTGATTTAGGGATTATCCAGTTCAGCACTCTGCTCAGCAAAACAATAAAATATCTAGGAAGATCCCATATTTTGGACATCTGTACAGTCTTTGTGGAAACAGATTAATTTTGTTCCATCAGAGGTCAGTTCAGGCAAAGCATTAGAGTTTGTCATGTTTGAGAGTGAGAGACTGGGTAATAAATAACTCATTGCTGTTTGATATTTACAATAGAGCAAGGTGTAAGTTTTGCAAGGGAGAGAGGTCTGTTATTTTGGGCTGTATGTACACAGCTAGTACAGAAATCTGTCCCTCTTTCTGGCCTGAGGTATTTTAACATTCCCAGCACTTATCAACAACTGATCGATCTCCAGTCAATCGCAACAGAAGATGCAGAAAATCAGAGTATGATCATTCAAATAAGGACCCATCATAAACCTGCCTTCTCTAGCGAAATAGCAGGAGAAAGATGAAGGGGAGAGATACTTCTATCATTTGTGACAGTCATAGGTGTTGCAAGTGCTTTAATGTTGTGTGCTATAGCTTCAAACACAGAGCGAAAGCTTGGTGCAAAGCACTCTTGCAGCCATCACTCTGTAAGATGCAATTGATAGAAGATATTATAGGAGACATGTGGATGTGTAGTTTCTGCTCTTTTGTTCTGTTTGCGTGCACATGTGTGGGAAGCTAAGTATTTTTCAAGCTTAGGGAGAAATGGCTGCATTGCAGTCAATGAGAGTTAAATCCCGGCTTTATTGAAATCAGTGGTTAAATCCAGCATGTAGGAAGTTGGGTTTAAAAAAAAAATAAGAGCAGAAATCCAATTTGAGATTTCTTATTACTAACCTTGTGCAAATATAATTCTTCTATATGAATTATCTTCATATCATGTCAAAAGCGAGAGAGTATTGGAATAGTTTTCCCTCAGAGCTCAGTCAGAGTTTTTCCATCAGCTGAATTTTATCATTGTCACTGATATATTTTTCATCCAGGATTTTTCTTCACCAGAGTCTGATAATTATGCTGACTGGTTTGGTGACTATTTCCATGGAGAGCTAGTCTAAGAGCACTGTTATTCTTCTCACTTGCAACTGCAGCATATATTGAACCTGTAAAGGAAATACTGGTGGGTTAAACTAATATTTCTGTGTAGGGCCTAAGAGAGGAATATTTGGACCAAGACTTTAACTCTTTCTAGGGTATTTGGAGTTCAGATTCACAAGTAAATTGGAACAGTGCTTTGGGGCTTGGGATGCATATTGGAAACAACGTTGTAATATCTTGCCTTGATAAGCTAGGTAGTGTTAAGGCAATATGGGCTTGAAGGAGGAATAGCAGTCACTGAGTCACCGAGTGTTTGTAGCTTTGACTTCTGGAGGTAAGATCCTGCCATCCTGACTGACCTTCTGGTGACATTGCACAGTTTGGGAAGCAGAATGGTGAATGCTGTTGGGAACTGACACTGTTGTGCTTGAGGAAAGTAAGAGATGATTTCCATGTCAAGTTTTCCTTGAAGTTTCTCTGCCTTCTGAGGCTACTGCCCTTATTATCCCTACCTAGTGGTTTTGTGTAGTTTGAGCTCTTTTATTACTCTATTTTTTTACCCAGGCATCTTATTTTTTGCTGAGTATTAAGGACTGCTAATAGCCAAATATTAAGGACCACTAATTATTAGGCAGGTAGTATGATAAAACAATAGGAAAATTAATTGTAAGAGAACACGAAGTAATTCAGTTAAGAATAAAAGCTTTAGAGTGTGTGAGCACTACAATGTTAGTGGATGTGTAGTGATTCATCTGCCTACTTTTAACAGCTGCCATTTAAATTGAATTTAAATACTGTAAACAAAAGTCTTTTTGTGGTCTGCTTGGAACTGTAATACAGCTGCAAAGTTCCAGAGGAAAATGCTGCATTGCAGGTCTCCTGTTTCGCAGCAAATCTCTGCTGGCATGTTACATGCAGAGGAGGAGCTTCAACACAAGCAGGCTGTTTTCAGCTTCATTATGCAGATAAGTCATCTCTATCATCCACATTATAAAAACATCTTTAACTTCCTTTGGGGATGGAGGAGAAAGACAGTAAGGGAGGAATGGGGGAAAAAATAAGAGGTCAGACAGCTTACACACCGATTTCCCCTGGTATTCCCCCCTGTTTCAGGGTTTCTCAAAGTGCACTGGTTTTGCCTTTGTACAGATCCAACTGATTTTGGCACACACATTGTTAGTTTCACCTCTTGCTTATGGCTGGGATTTAATATTAGACGTTGTGGCGGTGCTCTGGGTGAGTCTGAAAGGAATATTCTGGGATGCTTTAGCCAACAGGCAGCCCTTCCTTCACTGAATGCTGTGATTCATGTCTGGTTGCTGACCTCAGGGAAAGTGAAGGCCTTCTAAACAACCTTGAAAGAGAGCTGGCCGACAGCCTCCACATGCTTTTAAATATAGGGGAAGGGTGTGTGTGTGTATAAAAAAAGGAGGAGGGATTTAGGAGAACCATATTTATAGCATTCATGTTTAGTACCTTGCCTCCTGAAGAAAACTCCCTGGTTGTCTGTAGCTTCTTACTGTTGTTTAGGGCAAGAAGGTAAAGCAAGTGGTGCACAGTGCCAGACT
Organism: Molothrus aeneus; assembly: GCF_037042795.1. Classification (NCBI taxonomy): domain Eukaryota; kingdom Metazoa; phylum Chordata; class Aves; order Passeriformes; family Icteridae; genus Molothrus; species Molothrus aeneus. Next base: position 117,059,535 of record NC_089646.1, read on the forward strand.
GAGAGCAGGGCAGTCCATGAATGGTCTCAGAGAACAGATTTACGTAAATGGGACAATTTAGTGCTGTGTCACACCAGGTGAAAAATGGGATTTGGGGAAGGGTTTGCAATCCTCTTAGCAGGACCCTTCAAAATTTCAGAGGGTAAAGCATCAGGAAACTGCAGGACAAGGAGCAATGTAGGAACTCACAAGCTCCTATCCTACTCAACAGAGACTAAGCTGATTATCCCTTCCAGCAAGAGCAGATTGAAAATGAAAACAGGAGAGGTACCATAAGGCTTTTTAACACACTATAGGTTAACAGAGAATATTCTGTTTCCTTCCAGAAAGCTCAAGGTATCTTGAAAAGGTACACAGAAATCTGCCTCCATAGATTTCAGCAAAGAACGGACTGAAAAATTAAACCCTTTCTTTTTGGAGAGGGTAGTAAAGGAAATGGTAATGGAAAGCTTTTATTAAAAAAATCAGCAGCAGCAGCAACAACAATATGAAAAACTTACAAAAAACCACCACTACCAAACCAAACTGCAAAACCAGTAACACATTACTGCTATTTCACAGCTATATTTTCAACCTTGCCATATGTTTTCCCCTCTCCCAGGATAATTTCTCTAATTTGAGTAGAATTAGGAAGGCAGTGTATCCTGAAAGAGATGGTTTTTCTTGCAGAAAGAAAAAATCAGCAGAAAACAGTTTCTAAAGGTAGAGGGAGGAATTTGCACACAGAACTTTTGTTCTTGCCTGTTTTGCAGCCCATGCCTTTTGCTGGTCCATGAAGCTCATCCCTTGCATTTGAAGCCTGATGCTGAATCCATTACAGGGCTCTGGTGAGCCTGCAATAAATTCTAGTCATTCCTAAGAGGATGCTCATGGCTCAGTTAACAAGGTTGAAGTTGCCTGGCCCCGGGCTACATCTCCTATTTTTGGGGTGGGAATACTTTGGTTGAAAGGTTGAAAACACTTTTTTTCCTTCTCTTCTCTCTTAACTTTTCATCAGGGATGCATCATTTTTGCTACACTATTAAAATATTTACAGAATTGTTGGAAAACAGAAGAACTGTTCAGACAAAATATTCATAAACTTCCCCCATAGATTCTGCATCCAGAACTGCTTCTAACAGTGCATTAATTAATTAAAGTACCTGTCCTATTGTTTTTTAAAGTATTTGTCATTGCTGGAGTGCTTCTGCTGTTGAAACAGTAGCTCTGAAAAAACCAAGAGTACAATTATACAATATGGGTATTGTTTTTAAATTAAAAATATGGAAAGAAACTGTACTTCAGCCCTCTTGAGAATCAGTCTGAGTGCCATAATTTTGATACAGATCTTGAGTCCTTCAAGCTTTTTGCATTTAGCATGTAGAAACAGCATTTCTTATCCTTCATCATGGAACTCACTCCTTGTTCAGATTAAAACAGAACAATTTGCTAGAATAGGACAAGAATTGGCAAAAAAATATCTGTGTGTAGAATACTTTCATGTGAAAAATCTGGTTTGGCAAACACGTCGTGTTTGGTAATTGAATGCAGGACGCAGCAAATACAGTAAATGGCTTACTAGTGTTCAGGAAAGCTGCACGGAAAAAAAGGTGTGTGTTGTTCCCAGAGGTGATGAATGTCTTTTGCTTGAGTGATTTCTTTGCTGTAAATGTAAGTGCAGGTCAGATAAAACTATTTGTAAGTTTGTGATAAACTTGTAGAATTTTCTTGACAAAAAACCCCAGAGAGAAATAAAAAAATTGAAAAGTTTTTCAACTTTTTCAATAATTTTCCACTTCCCAAGTAAAACTTGGCCATTTTGGCATCATCTGAAACAACTTCTTTTTACATTTTAAATTTAGCCAAGAAGCCAATTGTCAGATTTTCCATGTTCCTTTAATTGATCCCCATCTGGTAGTGCATGATCTCTGCCAGGAAAGAAGACTGAGAACATTGTAAAGTCTCCGGTCTTTGTTTAGCAGCAGAGGTCACTTGTTACTTGAGACATTACTGTTTTCACACTTGAAAGCATTAGATTATTTAATTATCAATAGTAAGAATAAAGTGATTCTCATAAAATTTAATGTGAATTTTAAACATATTAAGTTTTAAAAAATAGATCTCTTTAAGACATTTTTAACTGTTCAGCTTCTCTGTTCAGCTTCTCTATTTGCTTCTTGCCAAGCAAATAGCTCTTCAGAATTTTCCTTATGGTCAGACAAATCCAGTTCCTGGTGATTAGTTTCCTAATGTTTTGCAAATTCTCTCTGTGTTGTCTATTACTGAAGGTGCAGCAGGCAGGACAGAAGGGTCGTACAACTGGGAGTAACATCAGAGATTGAAAGAAAAATGATCTTCAAGAAGCATTTTGTACCTTGAAGCATCATTTTCTGAGGAAGTGTGGGTCTTTAAATGTCACAACATAAAGCTGTGGAAATGACAGAAGGAAAACTTAAAAGAGAAGCAGTAGATATGATGACTGGACTGAATGCTTTTGTTTTAGAAAAAAAAAGCCAAGATGTTCTCACTTGGTGAATGGATGCAATAGACAAATAATGTCAGTTTGATGTGCTTTTTAGAAGACCTAGAATTGGGAAATCTCAACTCACTAAATTCTTTTCTGATAAAAAAATCTCTCAGCTGGCTGTCCTCACTTGCTTTGGAAAGGTTAAGAAAGCCAAGTATTGTGTCTTCTAGTGAATTGACAACTTACCTTAAAACCTTTTTTTTCACATTCATATTTGTATTTAAACAGGCCAAAGCTGCATTTTCTTCCTGTAGTCTGTTCCACATTGCAGTTTTTCTTGTCTACTATCTAGTTACTACCAAAGCTATAGTCTTGAATCAAGTGAACAGTTGTTACAGGTCCAGTTGTTACAGGAACCCACAGCTTGGCTTTTTCTAGTCACAGATACCATTTGAAAAACACTGAATTGAAGGAGGAGCTTCAAATGTATTCAGTCTTCACCAGATGCTACTTGTGTGGAAGGCAATGGTAGAATTCACAGGAAAAATTGTTGTCTGTGAGACCAACCCAAATGAAGTGCTCTCTAAAAATCTGCCTTCCTGAAATCCAATCCCCGTATAAATAAGGTTGAAAACAAGAGCATGGGGGAGATCTGATCCCCTCCCTAGCAAACTAATTTCAGAAACACAGAGCTGAAAGGTCAGGAGGTTTAGAAGTCCACCTCTTATCCATCTTTGAGAAATGAAATTAATTTAACTTAGTAGAAACTGATTGATGAAGTGAGCAAAAGTAAAAGGAAAGAATTTCCAACCTGTCATGTTCTGTTGCAAAAATGTGATCACAATGGCGTGTCTCAGCACAACTGAACTGCAAAACAGAAGCACAAAATGCTCTGGGTTGGAAGGGACCTTAAAGTTTGTCCCATTCCAACCCCTTCTGCCATAGGCAGGGACATCTCCCAGTAGGCCAGGTTGCTCAAAGTCCCCTCCAACCTGGCATTGAACACTGCCATGTTTGGGGCATCCTCTATTTTTCCGGACAACCTCTTTGAGTGCCTTACCACTCCCACAGTAAATAATTTCTTCCTAACATCTAATCTAAACTTACTCTCCTTCAATTTGAAGCCATTCTTCCTGGTCTTGTCACTACAGTTCCTAATTGCCTCTCAGGCTTCCCTGTCGGCCCCCTTCAGATACTGGAACTCTGTTATGAGGATTCCAAACAACCTTCTCTTCTCCAGGTGGAACAGCCCCAATTTCCTCAGCCTAACCATGAAACCATCCACTATGCAAACTGACAGTGCAAAATAACCAAATAAATAGCACAGGTGCAAAATAATGGAAATATATTTTAAAAGTGAATAAAGTAGACAAGTCACATTTGAAAACATATTGCTCTTTGCATCATACATTGCATAATACATACTTTCAAAGACCACAACATCTTGTGGTCTTTGAAAGTAGCTTCTCGCTTGGATTAGTTTATTAGAGATAGGGATTTTCTTCAGTATTAGGTAAATAGAAAAAGTCTTAAATATTGGCTATGGAACTGAGAATAATATACCAGTATTTTCATTAGTGTAGCTAGACTGGTGCTGTCACAGTGGAATATTAAATATTGGAAATCAATAAAGTAGATATATATATATATAGTATGCTTTTACAGTAATGACAAATACCTGACTTCTCTGCATGCCTACATTCACTTCAGCAAATAATACTGGGTTTAATGGTGATAAACATGTAGTATGAACTGTCTGGCTTAATTAAAACTGTTGGGATAGAAAAGCTTAAGGCTGTGTGAGGACTTAGTCAGGCTCATAGCAGGTTCTATGAAAGTTTGTGCCTGATCATTATAAAGCCCCAAAACACATGCCACCACTCAAAGCAAGGCAAGGTGTAAGGCAACCTTTCAAGGTGCCACACAACCATCTGTGACAAAACCACCTGCAGCTATAGAGAAAAACTGCAGGGGGCTGGGATCAGACCAGGACAGCAGCTGCTGAGCCCCAAGTGTCTGGGGAGGTGGCAAACTCTGGCTCTGGCTGCTGCCTCCTGGGAAGACTGATCTTTCCCTAGGCCAGCATATTGTCTAGGAAGGGTGCTACATAGAGAAGTTGTGTTCCTACTACCTGTGAGTATGACATAAGTTGAAGAATGGAAAAAATTAATTTTGTCCTACCCTGCTGAGGAGCTTTGGGCCAGTCCTGATTTGCCCTTGTCCTCCTGTCTGTTCCCTGTTGTCACAGCATAAGGGTTCTTCACAAGAGCTAATAAATTTTCGCTTCCAGAAAGATATTTTTAGGGAGCTGAGGCACATCAGGACATTCTGAAATGAAGCACACTGGAATTTCACTGGTTTCAAACTCAGACACATTCAAACAGATTCAGAGTCACTGTTACAAGTCCTCGCCTTGACCTAATGCACTTGCAAAAACTGTGCCAGAACCAGGAACCAAACCTTGGGGTCTTTAATTATATAGACACATGGATAAAACCATGCTGCTGAAGTATCTATTGTCAAAAGAATGTGTAGCCAGTATTCATACTGTGGTTTTTGTGAAGTATGACAGTTTTAGCTAGGGAAAAATGTTTTCTAGCTGACTTCATAGTTGCGTTTTCCAAATGAAATATTAAAATGTTTCCCTAAAAAGTGTCTCTAATTTTTCATGTAAAAAGGAATTTCAGTTTAGTTTTTACAGACCTGTGTAGCAGAAACTCACTGTGCTTTTTCCCTAACACATTAAATGAAGTATATTGAACTTAATAATGGTCATTATTTTGGGCAGCCTACATAATGGGAAAAAAATCCAAGGAGGGCACAACCAATTGTTTCCTTTCTGTTGATTAAGTAATGTTTTACCATGTTATATTTTTAAACTATTATATACTCAGGGTGTTTCACTCTAATGTAAGCCTTTATTAAAGTATGCAATTTAATAATTTTCTTTTGCTTTGATCAAACACACTTCCTCTAAGTTTTGGTATGAAGTACTTTTGTAGTTGATCTGTGTAGTCTTTCAGTCTACCAGATTATAATGTACAAAAAAGACTTCTACCAGATTCTCTCAGACTATGTTTTCAGAAGTTATGAGTCTGCTGACTCTCAATATCACTGTAAATACAAAATTGAGCTAAATGAAAAAAGAAAAAAAGAGAAATGAATAGCAGTAGTTATGCTGAAATACCATGTTTACTTAAATTAGATCAAAAATGTATTTAAAAGAATTCTCTGAAACAATAGTGGAAGAAAGGGGAAGTATGTATGGTATTTGGGAAGAGGGGAATGCTGGCAAAATGAGGTATCACAGATCTTGACAGTGTCCAAAGGCTTTTGTGTTGAAGTCCTACAGAGGACACCTGTGCTGATCTTTTCTGAGTGGCTCCAAACCAAGTAAGGATCTGATCTGATGGCTTTAACTCCTTGTCTGGCATTATCCTTTTGCCAGGGAGTCAAGGTAAGGTACTATTTCTGCAAAGACATCCTCAACATGCAACATTCCAGAGCTAATGTGAAGGCAGTGCTGCAGATACATGGTATTGATCAAAAATTTCTGCCATCACTTGCATCACTCTTTTTATAACACTCTGGAATTAAGCAAGAATTTTAGAGTTCAGAGTAAACCACAATCACCTCTCTCCTTACCCTGCCCTCCCTTCCCATCAGCTCCTTGTTTCAGTCCCATTCAGACAAGAAGATCAATTATTTGGTTTGTACTTAGAAAAGCAAGGAGTTTGTCCTTCAGGACAGCTTTTGTTCTAAGTTGCTTGGATTTGAATAGCTGCTCACCTGCATTTGTGAAAGCTTTTTCACTGCTAACTATCTGCTAAGAAAGTATTCTCTGGGCACATTAATTTTATTTCAGCTCTACCTGAAGGCTGTGAAGCTTTAAAATACTTTGCAGAAAACAAAGTGAAGGTTTTACTTCCATATAAGACAGATACAGCTATACTGAAACTAAACAGTCACATGAAATAGCCACTGGATTCATCCATATGGAACCTTTTTGGTAACTTCTTTGTACTGGATCTCTGCAGAGGTATCCAGCTCAAACCGAATGTACTATTTCTTAAGAATTGAAGAAAAAGCCCTAAAAACCTCCCTTCACAGAGATTTTCAGGGAAGAATATTAGCATCGGGATAAAACAAGGTCTCTCACATCTCCTTCCTTCCTAAGCAATCACTGCAGTCTTTAAACAAAAGATCACAGTAAAATGCGGTATTTTGTGGCGCTGTTCTCCACAGCCACAAGAGGGGGTTTGAAGAACGCAATCTGCTTCCCACTTCCAGCCTGAGCCTTCCCCTCTGCACACGGTATGTTAGAAGTATCATGAAACCAGTGATTTCCCGAAATGACTGAAATTTTCAGTCATTTTTTAAATGACTCCTTCAGTCACTCATTTGGTAAAATGACTAAAAGTTTCGTGTGCTCTACAAAGTGACTGACGTGCTGCAAATTCCGCCAGACTGTTTGACTGTTTCACCCAGTAACAGGCATATTGTGAAAAGAGGTGCTATTGGATAAAGATCCTTTGCTTTTTTCTGCACTGGCTGCTGGAGATGACTCTGGATTTTGAAGGAAGGTTCAGAAATGAACTTTCCAAAAAGTATGAGAAGTGTCCAAAGTGCTTGATACTAAAGGAAAAACATAGTACAGTTATCGCTGAGATCAAAAATGCAAGCTAAGATCCCAAACTCAATTCAAGACTTGAACACTACTTGCTTGTAAAGTAAGTTTGAAAAAACAGGTTGTTTTTTTTTTCTCTCTCTCCTTTCTTTGTTTGTTATTTTTTCTTTCTGCTCTCATCGTAATTTGTCTCTTCTTTGGTTATGGAATTGCTGGTTAGTTCTTTTATATTTCCTCCACTGCTCATAGGTGTGAAATTCTATGGCTGGTGACAAGAAGCAGCTAATCAAAACTACTGGACTAAAGAAGCATTTCCTACATACTGTGTGAACGTTGAAGAGAGGTATGATAAGTAAGAATTGTTACCTGTTCTCGTTATAAAGCATTTATCATGTGAATATGGAAACACCAAAAGACAGACTGCTGAGGTCTTGAGATTTTTCTGTTTTGGGTGCTAAAATCCTTGACTAATGGCCTTGCTATAAAACTGACCATTAGAGCAATGAGTACTCATCAGAGGCCAGGCTGACTTTATTGGTCTGCAAGCTTCATCTCAAGGCAATTTTAAGGACGTAATGGTGTACCAAGACCACCTTCTTAGATTTTGTGTTCTCTGAGTCTTTACCTCACAGGGAACCAGAAACAGCCTTTCAGTTTTTCAGTATTTTTCTCCTACTTGGCAACTCTTGGTTGGGTCTTGGTAACCCTACTTGGTTGGGTTGCAGAGTGGTGAAAGAACTGAAATTGCTGCTGAAGTCATCCAAGAAATGAAGCTTCTGTGGCCTACACTTGTTTTGGTGTATGGAAAAGCAAAATATCCACAAATTCAGGGGTCTTTCAAAGGGTATGATAAGCAAATGGTCTTGGCATGGATGTCAGACAATATTCATGGGACTGGACTGTGTGGACCAACTTTGCCCAGTTCTCAAAGCACCACCCATCAATCTGAAATAAACTTCACACTGTATGCAGCTTGTTTCTGTACCAATCCCAAATGTGGGCATAACTCTGCTTTTCTACTATCAGGGATCATCAGTCACCTCCACAGTCAGCAGAATCTGTAATTTATATTCAGTGCTCTTTCTGAAGCCCCACATCCCCAGCAGACACACTGCTCCCCATGCCTGATACAGTGCTAGGCAATCAAATGGGAAGCACTGCTAAACTAATCTAAAGGTTAGATCAATTCCTATAGCTCAAGCTATCTCAGAATGGATTCACCCAGATGCACCAAACTCTCCACCCACCAATACCCTTGAGATAACTGGTCCTTCACTTTTTAAGGCACCTTGCCAGCCACTTCTGCACAATCCTGCCCCACATGCTGCCCTCTGCCCTTGTCAGCTGCTCTGGCCAGCAGGAAGGAGCCTGGGTGGTGCTGGCTTTGCAGGCAGGACTCGCAGTAAAGCACGGTCTTCACAGGGAGGAAAACACTGAAAAGCAAAATGGAGAAAATACTGATGTTACAGTCACCTTAGTTAGGAAGACAAGTTCAGTTCTGACATGTGAGGCTGGAAGATTTCAGGAATAAATGTAGACATCAGTATGGCTTTAGAAGTAAATAAATTACAAATACCTCATGTGTTGTCTTTTTAAGTTAATTCTTGTCATAAGGTATCAGGTATTTCACATGGTGCACCACTACTTGTTTCCCAAACTTCATTAAAGGTGTGAAACTTTCTCTGATTTCACAGAATAACTGAATGAAACAGCCATTTTGTGAAATGGCTGAAAATTTTAATAATTTCCTGAAATGACTGGTTTCAAAATATGGCTGTAACATATACAACTCTGGAGTCACCCATATCAGTTTCAGTAACATATACTTCCCAGGAAGGCACATGGAACAGAAATATTACCATAGCTTCATTTTATGCAGGGCTGAGAGGGGAGAAAAGGAAAAGAAGCATGTGTTTTAAACCCATTAAGACATTTTGAGCTGTGCAAAGTGAAAATTGTTCTCTAATAATACAATATAACATGTCCTAAATTGGATTATAATGTACATCCCCTTTGCAGTGTATAGGTAACTATAATTTGCCTTTCTGGAAGGAACTCGATGATTTAGAGTGACATAGTTTAGAATAAAATGAATCATCCAAGTTGGGCAGTTTTTTTCATGCAGTCCTGTGTCTTTTGAAAAAAAAAAAATTTGATGTATTTTTTTTGGATTACACTCTATCATAGGATTGTAAATAACAGTTCCCCCACCTCTAATGTTTCCCCCCACACTCCCACCTCGTTGTTTTCTTGAAATGTCTCATGGGTCAGATGTGAGTCGCAAAGCTGCAGCCTATCCAACCTTTTCATTAACACCCCTGTTCCTTGCCTTTTATCTTCAGTTTGCACATTTTTAGTTCTTTTGCTTTGGTATTAAATAACTATTCCACTATTAAGAATACTACTCGCTCTTAGCCCCATTTTTCCTGTTTTTCCTGTTTGTCCTTTTTAGAAAACTTAATTGTTGCCTTTTAAACTTCCAGGTTAGAGCAGCAGGTCACAGAAGTGCAGTTCATCAAAGGTGTTGTATTGATGCTGATGCCTAAGTTGCCTGACGTGGGATACCACAGACTAGCAAGGGTTCATTATTTCATTTGTATTTGACACATGACCTTCAAAAATGTTATAATTATGGCAATTTGAGAGTTTGCCTGTCATTTAATATGCACAGTCCCCTTTCTCCTCTTTTCTTTTTTCTTTTTACCATAAATTTTCTGTCCCCAAGGAAAAAAAAAATCAGATACATGTTATGTGAATTTCATTACAACTGAAAGGTGATATCTCAAAATTGTATGTTATGGAAATCTTATAAACCAACAGAAAGATGTCTGTGGAAAGAGCACGCAAGGGGAGTTAGGGGAAAAAAAGCACTGCTAGGGGAAAAAAACCAAACCAAAACAAGAAAACATACAACAAGGAAAACCCCACAGTAAACTACAATTTTCAAAAATGCCTAAGGATGTCAAACACCTGAATTTTTGGCTGTTCACCTGGAGGCATTCTCAGAGGGTCTGACCCAGAATTATTGTGAATTTCCACCACTCTATACATAGATCTCTTGCAGGTGCATGTCTGGGAAGCGCTGAAGATGTAGTACCCAAAATAATTAGTCACCACTGAAATTTTTTGCCTTAGGCAAATGCTTCAAAAACAACTCTCCTGCCTCCATCAATGTTTTCTGAGTGGATCTGTGTTCAGAAGGGTGTTAGCAGGAAACAAACATGGTATGTGGCTTTGCAGGGATATTTGAATTAAACTGTTTGGTGGCCTTCTGAAGCTCTTTAGGAGTCATTGTATGAGGAAGCAGTTGCAGTGATAACAGCTACCAGGCAATAGGAGCAATAAACAGATTGTGAGCCGCCCATTGGCTGCACGATGCTTCCATGAACCATTTGCAGATTAATGTTTATTGACAAGTAAATCTGCAAAGCTTTGGATCTTTCAGTGAATTATTTTCAAACAAAAGAAGCAGCTAAATATGTCCAACTATTTGGAAGAAATTTAACACTGTTAGTTGCTTAGTTGAGCATAAATTTCAAGTATGAGAATGTATGACTGCCTTACACTGGTTTCATTCTGAATTTGCTGTTTTGTTGAGGATCTGTCAGAAAGCATAAAGTTTTTTGCTTAGTGCATCTAAAAGGTAAGTCAGCTTGTTCAAAAATACGTGGGAGGGAGAGTTGTAGCTGAAAAATTGTTTTGTACATTCAACGTGATGAGTCATAAAATAACTTTAAATACCATAAAACAAAAATATTTTCAAAAATGCATGCAGTAGGTGAACCCAGACTTGTTTCCTTTTCTAGAGAGAAGAATGAGCAATGAGATATAAAAAAAGTAAAGAATAATTTACAGACTGTTTTGATGGAGGCTTGTCCTTGGTATAAAGTGGGCATTAGAAGAAAAAGCAGCAACACTTTGTTTTCCACTCCTTGTAATACAGGAGCTCTGCCATGAAGGAGCTGTAACCCTGGCTGTGTACCTTACTGATTTCCTGGTACCATTCTCTCCTGTCACCTCTCAATGTCCCTTTCCAGGCTGAATCAGAGCCAATGTCATACCAGCTAATGCACAGGTTTGTGTGCCTTTCTCTTTTTTACAGATTTTTATGATCTTAACACTGTGACTATTTCTTCTGCATTATATACATCCTCAGAAAATATTTCCATTCATTTCAACAGATGGCCACAAGGGATTTCATAAAGAAAACATGCCAGATTAGGAATAAGTTTTGAAGAATGATAGCCAAGAATAAAGTAATTGTTGTTGATTGAGTCTGAGCAATTAGGCTTTTTACATATTACACCTTTTCATAAAGAACTAAATGGAATAGGGCTGAGGAAGTATGTTTAAGTGTATATGTCATTGAGGGATTTAATTCTGCCAAACTCCTTATTTTTGAATGGACTCTGAGAGGTTAGTGAACAATCCTTTAATTTCATTAGCCTGGCACTTTGAACACTGGATAAAGTTGGTTTATTTATTGCTTACATTTAAACCATTTGTATCTTCAGATACTGGGATATTTTGCACTGTGAAAGTAATAAACTTTTCATTATGATTTGCTATTTCATACTGGTCATTACTTCTCTGCCCAAACTTGGGCTGCAGTGAAATGTATTATCCATAACAGGAGCTCCTGGTTTCACCTGGAACTTGTGGCAATTTCACAGGGTGATGAAGAAATTTTTAAACTTAGGTGGCTTATATCTGAAGTGATAGTTATTGACATTTGATGGATTTTCTTGTCTAGTTTTTGGGTTTGAGTTTGTATTTTTTCCTTCCCTAAAGCCCTAAACAACTGCTGTAGTATGGAATTATATGTATATAATTTGCACTTATTATTTATAAGACAGCAAGATCAGAAATTATACATTGTATTTTGTTGTTGCTGCTGTAGAAAAATCTACATAAGCATGGGAAATATCCTGAAGGCATTATTAAGATCCAGTAAGAAAATGGTGTTTTGTTCTCTGGAAAATTCTGTTTCATCAGGAAGAAAAAGACCTTGGTCAGCAAGCTTATATTTGTGTAATGTGAGTTAACATCTATGGAGAAAACAGGATCTTTTCCCTCACAAAAATAATCAAAACTTAACAATTTGACTGATCCCAGAAAATATTTGTTCAGTGTTCTCAAGTTTTGTGAATACTCTTTACAAACTCTGATCGCCCTACAAAATAGTAAATGTCTTTCATGGTGTTTTTTTCCTCTTCTCTCTCAGTTTTGTTTAACCCTTTTAATAAGGATTCCCTAATTTGGTTTCAGATTGCCTTGATTTCACTCTGTATCTACCTCCTATAAGCATTATTACAACAACTGTCTGTGTCAGTGAATCACAGATCTGTGTGATCTTCATGTCTCAGTTATCCCTGCTTTGTAAGTGTTTTCCCAAAGTTATTGCTCCTGCTCACACTCACACAGGTACATCCCTTCCTAGCCCTGTCACTGTGGAAAATATCAAGGTGTTTTCCATTTTGTACATTTGGTTTTGGGCTGAGCCTGCCTACAGAGTCCTCTAGCCCAATCTTTTAACCCTATGGTAAAGGTCTCTGCTGCAGAACATCTTCAAGCTACATCTTTTCTTGTCCATCACAAATGGGCACAAACTGTATGTACTCTTCTCCAGACCTTTAGATGGTAATTACTGCAAAATCTTTTCCCTTCAGTACTTGCAGCTGCCAGCTTGGCCCTCCTATGTACTTTTAAAGTTCTGCTGCAGAGATAAAGAATACCTGAGGAAGAGTACCTCAAGGTCCAAGGGGAACCCTCATGCATACACACCTTTGCAGAGAGGTAGTATGTTTTCTGAACATTCAGTTAAAGAATAAAAAAGCCCTGAATCAAAGTGGAGACCCTATTGTTTCTGGAACATAATGCTTTGTTGTGGTAAAAACATATCAAGTACAGTCAGCTGAGAAGCTGATTTTCACAGGGCAATGGAGACAGACTGACATGTTCATTCTCACCCAACAACAACCCCAAGCTGAAATGTGCTATAACAAGGAGCCCGAGACAGCCTTCCTGCCCAAGGACCTTTCCATTGCAGAGGGAACAATTTAATTCTTTTTTTTGGAAGACTCTGTGCTCCTCTGTCAGAGAACAGAGTGGAGGAGGTATTCCCTGAACAAAAGGCTACTGTTTGTGCCTGTCTGGACTGGGGGGAGGAAGCCCTGAAACTCCCCCAGACTGTCTATAGGAATCAGCGCATAGGTGCCGGAGGGCTCCATAGGGAGCACAGCCCTCTTACACTGCCTCCATGGCACAAGAAATGACTGTACACTCTAAAAGCCTTTAGGCATTTGCATTTTCAGAGCCTTAGATTGTGATTTATTATGTTTACATGCAAGGCAAAGTAAAGAACAATACAAAAAAGCTAAGGAGTGGGGGAGAGCTGTTTTCTGCCCAGCGTGTTTTCATAAAAGCTGCCTCTCTTCTTGCTTATAGACTGAAATAACCCTTGCAGCCACTGAGTTATGGATGTGTTTTAGGCTTGGGTCATAGAGCATGCATGATACCCTGGGGTCTGAATCTGCCTGTGTGCTCCTCAGTACTGAGGCTTGTGATCTTGCCCCTTAGGTACAGCTGATGTTAAACCAAGCATGATGATTAAAAACGAGTCTCTCCTCCACCCAAACCCACCATGGTTAGGCTACAGTTGTGCTTAGTCCTGCACCAGCACAGCAAATACCTGTAAACCTCTAGAGGTGATGGAGGCAGCAATGCTTAGCTCGGGACAAAAATTAGAAATGTCCTACAGCAAATCTGTCACAACAGAGAGAGTTTCAAGTCTATTTGCTTTCCAGCTTCACAGTCGCTTCCCCTCCAGCAGTTTGTTCCTCCCTTCTTGGTCCCTTGCTGCAACCAAAGGGGGCTGTGTGCCATCAGCTGCCTGCTCCCCTAGAACTCTAGTGGCAGTTCTTTTGCAGAAGCTCTGTGCAAAATTACTCACCTCCAGAGAATCTACTTACTGTAAATTATGTAACACACTTAGAGTAACCTAATGATTTTAGAGATGCCCACTATAGTTCTGGATTTTAAAGTAAAGGTAGCAGTTCAAGAGATGAATAATTTCCTTTCTCCCTGGAGTACAGGTTCAGCTCTGTGCCATTTAGCAGGTATCCATTCTGCTTAAGCTGACCACACTTCCCAGGGAAGTCACAGCAGCAGCCTGACTTGGTTCAAGATATTTTGGACAATACTCTTGGGCACATGGTGTGACTCTTGGGAATGATGCTGCAGGGCCAGGAGTTGGACTCAATGATCCTTGAGGGTTCCTTCCAGCTCAGCATTGTGATTCTGTGGCTTCTGAGACCAGGATAGTTTAGTTCCCATATTATTTGCAGGAAAGTTGTTTGTTTAGGATAAGCCACAGAGCTCTTCACAGTGAGATACTCCACCACTGTCAGCACCTCACTGTGCCTCTTACTCTTCATTTACGTACTCTCAACTGATTACACTGGGACACTGCTGCATAAAGCAATAACTGATATATATCTGGTGCTTGGACCCCCTCCATTTCAGTGTAAATACATAGGACACAACCTGACTGCGCTCTAACACGGGCTAGAAACTAGCCTTTGGAAGTCAGCACTCAAATCTTCCAAGAGACCTGCTCTGAACAAAGACTAGAGGTGTATCCTTAGAGCACGAGACAAGAATTTAACAGCTTTGAATTCCATCACAATCCCTCTTTGTGAGAAAGACACAATATATCTGTTTCATTACACGAGTTGAATTTGTAATTTGAAATCCTATACTTCTGCTTTTCTCAAACTGTAGAGGCAGATAAAGCATTGATTTCAGATGACAGAGCTAATACATGCACAGTTTGTTGGAATCATATCTATTTACTTCTTTATTTAGGCAGTTTAGACTAACTTAAATTAGTGTTTACTTCTTTTCTCCTCTCTTGACAAGTAGCAGGATGACAAGAGCTTGTGTTCAGGCTATTCATAGTAGAACACTTTCATATCTGTCAGGTTTTTCTCCGCCTTCTTATGACATAAGGGTATCATGAAGAAATGCCAGTGATCCATTATTTGTTTTTAATAGTAAATCCAGTCCAGTGCTTCTAAATGGAAATTTTACATGAATAACTGTCCAGTTGGCAGCAATTTGTCATTGAGCTGAAATTATGCATGGCTTTCTCAGATGCTGTACTCAGTTTTTGATCTGGGGAGCTCTTGGATGTGCCTTTGTGATAATCCAGCAGATAATTTCATTTAATTTTTACATACATTTACAACTGAAAAATATATTTAGGTATTGGTGCTTATGTTGTTGCTTTCCCCTACCACATTTACTGAAATGATTAATGCTGGCAGCTGTTTAAAGTGGCTATTTTCCTGGCTCCTGTTGGCCTTGGAAAAACAGCAGGAGTTTTATGGCACATCTTCAGACTCCTACCCTAGGAAATGCTGTGTAACCAGTGTCCTCAGTCTATGTTATATTCCTTGTTTCTTTCCAGCCTATAAAATAATGTATGAAATGCAGTGCAGTTAGCTATCTGCAATTCATAAGCTTGCAAAAATGTTTAGTTCATCTTGAAGTATCCTAAGCTGTGACATAAAAAAGAAAATCTCAGACCAGTAGTGCCCTTGCATGTGATTTGTCTGCCTAGCCCAGCTGCTCAATGCACTGGAGTTTCTCTGGGCAAAGCTGCTGTCTTGGCTCTGTTAAGGCAAAATGTCAGGCAGTCTCCCCACCTTTTCCCTTCTGAATTTGATAAGAATTTTTGTTGGTTTTTTTTGGTCTTTTTTAGGTGATAATCATTGGAATCCATGTGATAGCCTATGACACCACAGCTGTTGCCAATTCCACTTTCTGTGTTTATGCAAGCCCTCTGGGGCACTGGTGAGGGAACATTTTGAAGCCAGAAAGAATTACCCTGTGTGCATTTGGATCTCAATGCATTTTTTTAATATATATCTTTTTACAAGGTCTTTATTCTTGGAGCATTGAGGAGAAGAGTGGGAAAATTGCCTATATTTTGGGGTAATTTATAGGGTTTTTTCCCTACTATTTCATGAAAAGCACAAATGTCTTCACATGCTTGGAATAAAGCCAATAGTCTCCATTTATTTTTGAACAAGAATGACGCACTCTTTCATTTACACCTGTGGTGTCTGAGGCATTGGCCTTCAGCTGCTTTGCTTCACTCCTAAAAGATACTTACATATCACAAACTTGTATCAAATAGAATTTCTCGAGTTGGCTTCTTTAAGGGAAAGAGTAGATCAGGAGAAGAAAAACAACTGATGGGAGGAAGAAAGTGTTACAGGAAGTGAAATGCAAATTACAGGTAACTGAAAGAAAAATGCTAGCCCATTCCATGTCCTGCTTAAAAGTTGCTGTTGGATTTGGTTTCATTTTTTTTTTTCCCTAAGGATGATCTGTAATGGCAGCATAGACCTTTCCATTCTGTCCTCACTTGAATCTTTCCTGTCTAGGTTAAAAAATAATTCCTAGAATTTATAGACACAAAAACCATTTTCTTCTCAAATCCCTCAGAAGTTCAATAAGCTCAGCCCTAGATTCACAGGGGATATTTTCCAGGCCTAATCATATTTATAGCATAGGTACAGAGATGAAGCTGAGGCTGTAAGTTGACTCTAACTGGCTGAAGAAAAAAAAAAATACACTGTGATCTCCTCTTTTTTCTTTCCCCCCCAAAGTGTGGCATCTGTAATGTAATCTACTCTGAATACTATGTGCATTTTGACTGAGGAATAGAGGTATGCAACCATTTAAAATGTTCTGTAGGAATGGCCAGTTACCAAGCATGAAAGCATCAGCCAAAGGCCTGCAACAGATCTATAGCTCCTCTCTGGCACTGCGGGCTCATATTGCTGAAGAACACAAACAGATAACATTAGGATGAAGGAAATAATTCAATTTACTTGTTAGGAATGAGATTAGAAAGACAGTTCAGGAGCTGAAAGCTGTATTCCATGAGAAAGATGAATGAATGTCTTGTAGAACTTTTGTAGGAGGAGACAAAATACCTGCTACGAAAAGAAGGCAGTGCATTATAGGGTTTTCTGGCCAACTTCTAACACCTTATGCTTCTTAAACCATTGAGTTTTTTTTTTTTACACCTAGTTTAAAAAATGGTGCAAGAATTCAAGTTTAGGAATAGGCTAGGTTTTTCAGACATGAAGGTAGTATAATTAATTTTCCAACTGGGTCTCTACTGTAACCTGGTGAGAGTTTGTATTTATTTTTTTGCTTACGGAATGAAATTGGTTTAAATAGAAAACCATATGTCAATTGTACTCTTAATCCTTTTAATAAGGATTCCCTAATTTTGGGAATTTCCCTAATTTCCCTAATTTCTCCATCACTATGATGATTATTTATTTAAGATTTGTGGAGGAAGTAAGATCTATTATTAGAACAAGTCATATAGTTGGAAAAAGCAAACAGGATTTTATGCCCATAAACCCTTTTACAGGTCTGAAATAAAAGCACTTATCTTCAAAGCTAAATACACATGAAGCACGGTTATTTTGAGTTAAATTTGGTTGCTAATCATTTGGAGCATCTTAGAAGAAAATTGGTAGCTGAAATTTCAGTTCCTCCTATGAAATTTCTGAACGTTATTTCTCATGAAATTATGAAATCCCAAACCTGAAACACATAAAGTGCAAAGAATTTCTGTACTGTTGTCAGGAAAGATAGGCCTGATGAATTTCATCCTTTTATTTGTCTACTTCAATCAGGATTAGGGGACCTTGGTCATTTGCTCTTAATTCCTTCCAGAGACACACTACAAATGCTGAGCACAAAAATATAGAGGAGTGCATGAGCGATCGAGCTATCAAAGTATGAATGGAATTAGACCAGTAAAGGAAGCACTGGCTGGGTGTTACCTTCCAAAAGCTAAGAAGTAGAGGAAGAGAAAACAGTGCTGAAGTCTCTGAGGCTATTTGTGACTCTCCCTAGTAGAAAGTGAAAATCTTGAGGCCTGCATGGTCTGTGAAAGACTGAGAAGAGTCTGTCATCAAGTCTAACCTGAGGACTCATGACTCAGCAGAAGGACCTGCCCTGCTGGCTTTACTAACTCATTGTTTCAGCATTTGAATCTAATACATGCCTTCTCACAGCATTTGGATGAGGTCAATATAGTCCCCATTTTCTGGACAAAGGAACAAAAAACCAAGATGATTCCCTTCCCTCAGGCAAAACATTCCACTTTGTGATATCTGAAAATGCAGAAGAACCAAAATATCTGTCCTCACGTTTTTGTGACTTGGTATACAACTTTCCACACGTGTGGTGTGGATACATATGTGCTGGATTTTGCTGGAATGTGGAATGTGTCCTCCCTGCAGTAGATGCTCCCTGGTCTCTTTTCTCATCCATAGACTCCAGGCTCTCAACAACACATAAGAAAGGGAACATGACATTTTCCTGCTTCTGCTACCTTGGCATGTACAATCTGTACCGAAGAAATTGTCATTCCAAAGGCTGTTTTTTAATGTTGCTAATGTAGCAAGTCATTTTTATGTCTATTAAACAGCCAAAATCTTGTAAATTCAAAATTTACAGAGTCCTTGAGAAGCCCTAAGTGACTTCTGATTTAAAGGAAACACACTGTTCCTGAAGCTCCACTGTTCATATATTCTGTACTTGAAAACCTCTTTTCCCTCTCATAAGACCGACACATAATTCAACACTTCTAGAGTGTGAAGATTTAGTTTTACAAGGCAACAAGGAGGTAGTTTATTTTGTGGCTTCTTATTATCAAAGCTTTATAAATAACTGGTGGTATCTAAAATTCTCTATCCTCAGGTTTCACAAAGAACCACTAAAAATCTCTCACAAAACCAAATTCAGTCAAGTTTTCCATTGAGATCTGTGACCTTCTTAGTTTTCCCTTATTGATGCCTTTAAGTTTTAGCTTCCATATTTTCCAGATTCTGTACTGCATTAGTACATAACTCTGAACTTCATATCATGTGTTAGCAAGTACTCTTCACAGTTTAGTTAGACAAAAGAGTCCTTTTCCAGCTTGAGAACCAAGGACACCGTTGCAGCTTCAGGCCCAAAAACTGTAAAAAATTGTGAATTGAGGAGACCAATCTGGGAGGATAGGACTTCATAACCTGAAGCCGTAATTGGACAATTAACCCCAATATGTAAATAGACCAAAACTTATAAAAGTGTGAAAACGTGTGACCTCTCGTCTAACCTGGGTGGAGCCATGGCCAGGCTCTTGTACTGCCCAAGGTGTATCCTTTGAAGGCCTTTTTAATAAATATCTGCTTTATTCCTTTAACACTGTCTAGCCTCTGTTCTAGGTAGCCTCTTAAGGCATCATTATATCTGGGGAATGGAAGTAGACATATCTTGGAAACGGCAATTTTGCAATAGACATTTTGTTGTCATCCAGTGTGTATTCTTGGCTGAAGTACGTCTTCCCTTTGTTTTTCAGTCATGTGTGCTTACAATCCACAAAGAAAATAGACATCTGAAGGCATCTTTAGTGCAACTCTGAATAGAATGATTGAAAAAGAATATGTTTGTGTATGGGGCAAAGAGCAGACTGACTCTTACCTTTCTGTGGCAAAATAAACTAAACTCAGTTAAAGGGAGATAACCATAAAGCACTCACAAAACCTTACATTGAGTTTATTATTTATATAAATTTAAGAGGAGAGAAACTACCCTCTCTTTAAGTCTTATTTGCCAAATTTCTGAACAGATTAATTGGTACAGTAATTCTGCAAAGCACATCAATATAATTAGCAAAAATAAAATGTAAACAATATGTTAAATAGTGAACAAGCATTAGTAAATATTTTAAAGACTGAAAAATAAAACAAATATTGTATTTGGGATTAGCACTTTGAACAATGAAGCCACAGAAGAAAATTGGTAGACTTTGATGAAATTGTGAGTTCATTGGACCAATGATTTTGCAAGCAGGGTCTACACATCATAGCAAGAAAAAAGTACTCTGTAAGGAACTTGTTTTGATTTGAGACATTTTCAGAGGGCTATTTTAATTTAATTAATGAAAAACCATAGGTTAATTGCCTTCTGCTTTAATGTGAGGGTATTATGCATGCAGGCATATTTTATTTATATCTTGACTGTTTGATGTACACAATCAATTCAAAAAGGGATAATGAAGAAGTGTTCCACCCTGTGTGGAATAATAATTAGAGACTCTAGTGCAGGTTTTCTTTTAATTAATTGTGCAGTTCCGTAAACATGTTTGACATAATGCTGAGAAAAGCATTTGTCAAATTTTGCTATTATTCTCTCTTCTTCTTCTTCTTCTTCTTCTTCCAATCCCTTTTACCCCTATCCTTTTTCCCCTGTAGTCAAAATACCTCATATGGCACTAACCCTTACTGCCTCAGCAACAGTTTGACTTTGTAGGACCGCTGTAGATCAGTCAATATGGCATTGAGGAAAACCTACCCTTTGAAGAGCTGATGCTATAGGAAGCATGTACATTGATAACAGCAGTGTAAAGTCTGTGGGCTTTGGAAGGGTCCGGGAAAGATGCTGAGCTATAATAAAGTGCTGTACCCTATAACAGAACCAGGATGTAT
This sequence comes from Molothrus aeneus, assembly GCF_037042795.1. Lineage (NCBI taxonomy): Eukaryota > Metazoa > Chordata > Aves > Passeriformes > Icteridae > Molothrus > Molothrus aeneus. Next base: position 117,080,176 of record NC_089646.1, read on the forward strand.
TGAGCAACAGGAATACCAGATCTTCCAAGCTGAGGCCATGCAAGCTCTCTGTAGGACACGGCTAACAGCATGTTTGTCTTGCTGAAGGTAAAATGAGTGTTGACAGGAAAAATCCAGACACCTGATCTTGAGAATTATGATCTCTCACTGAAGGTCTTTTTCCTGACATACTTTTAAAAGACAGAAGGTAGAGACAAAGCAATAAAATGAGGACAAAGAAAACAACCTCCAAGTCTCCAGTTCTCTTGAACCATGTAGGGAAGAGGGGGGCTGTTGAATTAATTGATCCCAGAGCATGTTGGGAAGTGGTAAAGGAGTACTTGAGCTCATGTGGGCACGTACATATGTACACTCACCCTTCCCTTGGTAGCTGGGAATTGTGAGATCAGGAAATAGTGCCTGATCTCAGCAACTCTCCAGTGGTCTTCTTCTGAAAGTGTGCAGTGGAAGGATTACTTCCAATACCAAAGCTGTAATATGTATACTTGGGACTTAGACCTGCACTCAGCAAGGTGAGCCTCAAATCCTGTTTTCAGTTTTGGGCCCCTCACTACAGACAGACATTGAGGAGCTGGAGAATGTCCAGAGAAAGGAAATAGAGCTGGTGAAGGGTCTGGAGGACAAGTGTGATGGGGAGCATCTGAGGGGGCTGGGGCTGTTTAGCCTACAAAAAAAAAAGGAATCTTACAGGGTGCCTTATCCCCCTCTACAACATCTTGGGAGTATTTTGCAGCCAGGTGGGGGTCCGTCTCTTCTTGCAGGTAATAATGGCAGGACAAGAGTAAATGGCCCCAAGTTGTGCCAGGGGAGGTTTAGATTTGGTATTAGGAAAAATTTCTTTACTGAATGTGGGGTCAGGCATTGGAACAGGCTGCACAAGGAAGTGGTGGAATCGCTGTCACTGTGTGTAGAAGTGTTCAGAAATGTGTGGATGTGGCATCTGGGAATATGGTTTAGTGGTTAGCATGGTGATTCTGGATTAACAATTGGATTTCATCATCTCAGAGGTTTTTTCCCAACCTTAATGATTCTATGGTTCTATGATACTTAGATCTATGGAGAAATGAAGACTCCTAGAAATAGTTGTCTTCAGTTGGAGCCTTCTCTGGCTCCCTGACATCCTCACTTTTTGAAGGCTGAATTAATTGACATTGCCTTTGGGAAAGGTTATCATGAAACAGAGGTCTTTGCTGGTTTTGTGGTGACTGTATTGTGTAGTAATATGATGGCAAAGAGGTTTCCATGGGTTTCTGATTCCATAGTTGTATCTATACACATTCGTGCAGACTCAGTCTCCCCTCTATTATCTGCTAGGAAAGGGAACACAAACAATCTTAGGTTGTGTCTGTTCCTCTGCTTCATAGACCCTCACCAGTGGGAGCAGGCAGTCAAAGTATCTTATATGTAGAGGACATGGATGTTGAGATCACAGGCGACTTGCAAACCGCTGTTGTTTTTTTCCCAATAGAAAATATATGTATTGTTTGATTTTTTCATTTTGTTTCAACACAGCGTAATGAATTCCTCATACACAATGAGCTTCTTTTAAGTACTTAGATCCCAGAGGAAGATCTCCTAGTTTCATATGGCTTTTCTTGGAATAATCTTAGTCCTCACAATAAAATAATAAATCTTGTTAATTCATACTTAGTAGGCTATTGAATTTGAAAGATTTCAGATGCCATAAATAAAGGCTTATCTTGGATTTCTATCTTACATTTATAAGGAAATATCTAAAGCTTTTTACAGAACTGAAGTTTGAAAAATCACTTGAACTAGTGTAATTCAAGGGTTAGACCACTCTTTTGTCCTGTAGATAAACAAAGTAAAACCTGTTAAATAAACATTTTTGGTGAAAAACCCTTATATGAATCTATCAATATTAAATCCCTAGCAATGGGTATTTGTAAGAGAGGTTTAGATGGAGCATGATCATCTGCTATTTTCTGGCTATAGTTCAGTGATGCTTTCCTGAAAAAGCAGCAAACTACGAATATATGGAAAAAGCAACATGCTAATCAGAAAGAGTTCATGAGAACTAGAGCTCATGCATTCCTTCAGATGAAAAGAGACAAAGTTCAGCTCAATACAGAGATAATAAAGATGTTGATCAGAATTTTTCTGTGTTTCTAGCTCTGCAATTAGAACCATGTGTTTCCTTAAAATTGCTGTCAGGTAAATTAAAGAAGACTGCATATCCATTAAATAATTATTTCAGTATCCTACATTTGAGTTTCTTGAATTTCTGGCTGTGTACAATTTACATGATTCTTGCACCTGATCCCTACTGACCTGTATTCTAATGATGCGAATATGAATTTCTCAGCTATGTCCTCCCAGGCCTAATAATTTCATTTAATAACATAGGTAAGCCCCTAAAATTTTAATTATCCATTTTGCCATTGGTAAAATTTCCAAGAGTTCAAGTGAGGCCCATTACTGAACATGAAGACAGATCACTGTTCAGCCACCCCCAAAGGATCTGAGTTATTACCTACTTGGATATAAAATCATCTAACCTAAAATTATACAAAATGATTTCTCTATCAAGTTCTTTAGCTGAAATGTGGTATCTATTTTTGGAGGATTTGCTATCTTGGTTTAAATAAGTGGCAAAAAAACCATTAAAAATCCAGGTAACTTTTCTCAATTATTGTTTTTCTTTATTTTAAAATTATCTTAGATGTCATTGAAATACTGCATTGATTCCGCAGAAGTGAACAAGCTCAATCTCTTGCTGTATTTTCATCTCCTTAGATAAATAAATTTACTAGATCTGAAACCTATGTCCTCTTTGAGTAATTACATGATCATATTTCTTCTGAGTAGCACACACTAAAAAGAGTACTTCAGTTTCTCACAGTGATCAAGGTTTTCTATGAAACAGTTCTTGGAGCTCTCCTTTTACATTCTCACAGATGATAAACTTAGAAGCCATTACCAGTTAGAGGATTTTGCTAATTATGTTGCTGTGGTATAAACCACTCTCACTTTCTAACTGATGTTTCCTTGCTCCCTCAGTCAAGGGCCTCTCTTGCAGTGAAGCACTGTGTTGGTTGTCCTGGCCCCAAAGTCCTTTCCTTAACTGCTTTTCTTTCTTATAAATACCATCAATCAATCTGATTCTCAGATTTACTTTTGTTAAAATGCACATTGCTAAAATAAGCCAGTTTTCTCTTTGAAACTTATCTGTTCTTTTTAACTACTCCATGGATTTTTATATGATTGGCAAAATCTACCTCCAAGATTTTCCTCTTGACTGTTGAATATAGCACTGGACAAAGAAAAGATTACTGACTGGAATATCACCAGAAGATGATGCTTCCATTTTTAAAGATTTGTAGATTTATCACTTTTTAATACATTTAATCTGTTCTAGATAGTGCCCATAAAAAACCAGAAAACAAAATGTTCACCTAAAACTAGAGAGCTTCTAATTTCATCAGAATTAAGCAAGACTGTGTCAGAAGATTTTTAGACACTAACATATATCTATCCATAGAGAAATCTTAGGCAGCCAAATTCAGAGTTTCATCAAAAATGATATAAACTTTGTCTGACAGCACCTTTTTTTCCATCTTACACAGGCATACAACATATAACTTATTTTCATGCAAAGTTTAACCGTTGCTCTGGCTGTTTATGCACAATTACTGAAAATACTACTATATTGGTGTAGTATTATGCTTCATCTTGTAATATAGTGTGAACCTAAATGACAAGCTCCAATGCCAATAACATGGAGGGTGTTTGATTTTGGTAATTAGCAATTGTGGTAATAGAAGAGGGGAAAGCAGAGATAGAGTAAAAACCTCCAAATCCAACAGTAAAACCTAAAAACATTACCCTGAAGTGGGTTAGTTGTTTCTATAGGAGACAAGAGAAGTATCAGGAACAAGCTTAGGAAAACTTTAAAATGCAGCTTTCTGGGAACTGTCTAGCAAGAGGAGAGCAGAAAAAGCCCCTGAGCTGGCTGGGCTATGTTTGAGGTCTGTGGATTGATGGGGTTGCAAACCCCTCTGAGGGGAAGGTGTTGTGAGCTGTCCCAGCTCTGGTAATTAGATAGGTTCAGCAGCCTTTATGAGTGGCTTTCGTTTACTGATTAATGTTCCACTTGTGCACAGATGTGATTTAGCTTTCTGCTGAATAAACACAACATGGGGATGGAAAGGTGATAACTGCCATACTCAGCAAAAAAGAAGGAGCCTATAAATATGCCAGTGGGTCAATAGAAGTGATTTCATTCTGCCTTCACAAGACTGCTGATGAAGTCTGACAGGGAGCTCTACTTCATTAATGCATCACAATGGTGAAGAAAGCCTGAAGGGCAAAAAGAGCCACCTGCAGCAGATTGGAGCCTGGGCTGCAGCTGTCAGAGAACAGCCAGGGAGAAATGAAAAGGGCTGCAACAAGGAAATAAAGAGGATATCATAGGCGGATAGGGTGTGTTTTCACTCCTGCCTGAAACGGCTGATAGGGGAGGCACAGTGCTCAGGGCACTGACTGCAGATGAAGCTGTACTGCTGATCAGAAACAATTCAAGCAGGAAGCTCTGGCAGTGTGAAGGATGTTTTGGTTAAGGCACTGGACAGAAAGCTCTAAGTCTAAGGATGGGTAAATGCAGCTTAATGATTTATTAAAAAAATGAGTGTCTACTGAAGAAAAAATGCTCATGACACAACAACAACAACAACAAAAAATTGTGAGAAAGCACTGGGAAAGTATCAGATAGTCAGTATATAGTTGGGAAGTGTTGTTACTTGCTCTGTTTCGGAAGGTCTTCCCATGAGCTGCTGCTTGTGGCTGGTGCCTGTGCTGTCTTCCCAGCCTCTGAAATGGCAGTTCCTGCCTGTCTGAAAGGAGTATCTTGCTGAATAAACAAAGCAGTGCAGAGGGTGAAAAAGAGGGAAAAAATATAAGGATGTGATTGCCCTCTACTAAAAATAAGCTCCCCAAAAGCCATCCATGGACTTTGTTGGAATTGCACAGTGGTGACCTATCGTAGGACATGAGAATAGTCCCCATGGTCACCAGGAGCCATTGAACTTCCTCAACCTAGAACTGTAGGTCAGCAACCACAGGGAAGCCCATGAAAAGGTTCCTTCACTTTGTGGTGTGCTGGGTGGGAATGTGGGAATGAACAAATAAGGACAAAAGTTCAGCCATATTTCTAAACCTTTGCTCTGACTCGTTCACATCTACCCTGATGTTTTCATATTGTCACAAAGTCTGATCATTACAAAGCCCCAACACCAGCCCAACACAGTCTGATTTTCCTGAGATCAGTATTAAACCCAACATTGCCTCTGTCTGCATACCCATTTCCTGTTCCCTGCAGCTGGATCCTGTTTTTAACTGCTGGCCTTACCTGAATCACAAGAGAATCATCTATGCTCTACTTGCTGGGTGTCTGCTTTATTTTATTGAATTTTTTATTTATTTCCCTATTGTGTTCTTATCCTGTGTGCACGGTGCCAAGAAGGAGGTATAGACAAATTGCTTACTGATCCTTTTGAATGCTTTCAGAAAATCCAAAGATTTCTTTTTCCCCTTTTACCCCGCTGGGCTGTCTTTCTCTATCACTATGGTTTCTACACAGATAATTATTACTTACAGACAGAAGTAAATTACTTACTTTCACTAACTGAAAAGATCTGAACTTTCCACAATGTGTTTCAAAATTATTTTTTCCATCTCCAACACTTGTAACCAGACAGAAGCAAAAGCTGAATCTATCACCTGTGGTACTTCCAATTTTACACAGAAAAATGCCACTCTTGTTACACTAGATTTTAAATGAGATGGTCTGCTACAAAGCTGACTTCCTGAGGTGAAAGAGAAAATCCTTAATATAAAGATATTATAATAGAGAGTAGGCCATTGAATATATTTTTGTACAAGCCACAGCTTGGGAGATTAAAATTAGAGGCACTTAGAAAAATGCTTATAATCCTCAGAGGGCAGAGATCAGTACTATACAGTTCTGAATCCTCCCCAGCTGACTGTTCCTCACTCGGCTATTCAGTGACTAATGACATATTCAGATGACACAGCTTGAGCTGCAAACACTTATGAGGATGGTGCAGTCAAGAAAATGAACTTAGAAAAGCTAAAAACAGATGAAGAGCAGTCACCAGGCATGAGGATCTGCCATTTCTTTTGTGGGAGGGAGGAATTAGCTCTCTTTGCAGGGACATCACTCCCTGATTTGCTACTGGGGTAGGTCTTCGTAAGGGAGAGAGCTGAAGCCTCTCCCTGAGCATGGATTGTTAGGTCTCACCTGTAAGTGAGGCCACCCTAGGTCATGGTAGGAGGGAGTTTCCAATGGGGCTCGTGCCCCACAGAGCAATTCACAGAGTCTCCAGCAATGACACTGCCTTTTCTTAAGTCTCCTGGGCTTAGGAGAAGGACTGGGTCATATCCTTGACCTCTCTTTCCTTTAAGATCTCACAAGGTCATGGGGCTCCAGGCATATGGAGCCGTCCACACACATGGAGAAGATATGGCAGGGAGAGCCAGTGACACAATGGGCGCCCATTCTCTTGTGTGAGTCTTGTGTGGCAAACTAGATGGGAGTGGTTCTCTCTGTTACTCCATATTAGTCAAAGTGTTTTCCCTTAAAATTTGTTTTGAGGAATGTCTCTCTCCATGGAGCTTCCTGGGTCTGGGATACATGCAGAAATCCTTGGCAGTGTAAAGCAGCATAGGTAAGATTCATATGGACAATAATGGAGTTCATCTGTCTGGCAGCTTCAGTCATCTTTAGCAGTCTTCAAAATAAACAATTTGGACCACAAAACAAATTGATCAAAAAGCAGCAAACTAAGTTAAGTTACAGAAACCATCGACAACCATATAATGTCACAAGTCTGGCATCTGGCTTAAGCAGTTGCTCTACAAAGGCTGCTGTCATGGAGATGCAATTGATCAGTCATTTTCCTCTCACCTTATACCCAGAAAACATCCCAAACAGCAGATCCCACCAGCTGCCAAAGCAACCAGGCTTTCCAGTGGGGCAAATACCTTGTGTGCAGTGCAAGAAACAGCATTTCTGTTCCTGTGCTCTGAGGATGATATCTTGCTTCAGCTCACAGCTTGGTGTGAGGGTTGTGCGTGCCTGTGTTTAAAGAGGTGCATATTGCTGACCTTGAGGGGCTGCATCTTCTCAGACTCCTCTTCCATCAAAGCATGAGAATTCTCTAGCCTTGCCTGGAATAGACATGACACACATATTGCATTCAGATACTGATGTCTGAAAATACAAACTGCATCCATTGACATTATTTGGCCCCCCCTGAGAAGTGAAAAGCCCCAAGACACTGTTCTGAAGGCTCGGTGCAGCATATCTGCATTCCCTGCTGGATTTGAGCTTATGGGTCCCAGGGGCATCAAGTCAATACTCTAAAGTAGGAGCATTAGAGCTAAGTGCCACATTGGCTGCTGCTGCAAAGCCTCATGTAAGGATTAGACCTCAGTCTGCAAGGCACAAAATGTTTGGTTTCTGAGTCTATTAAAATATAATGAGGATATGGTATAATTAATATAGTTTTGATTGTCCTATCGCTCCACATTACTAATAAGAATGCAAAGTTATTACTCAAAAAACCTTTGCAACAAATGGCCATTTTCACTGATTAAAATGGAGTTTGTGTTTTAAGTGATATTTATGGTTTTACTGAAATTAATAAGTATTAGATTATTGAGCGATGAGATAATTAAGAAAAGTGGTTTTACTTAACACACTTCAGAAGCTACCTCAGGGAGATGTCCTTTGGTTTTGGTTATTTTTTTTTTAACATCTAGAATTCTTGTATCCACTTGCAGACTGAAAAATGAAAGATTTTTTTGTTTTCATTTAAAAAATCTGAGCATTCCTGATGATTATTCCTCTTGAGGTGTGTTGAGGTTAAGTAATAACCTCTGTATTGTGAATTCTTTTGTAATTTGAAACATCCTTGCAAAGGTATTTTCATTCACTCACTAAAAATTAAAAGTTGATGTACCATAGAAAATGAAGCTAAATACCTTGGCCAAATTTTGCACATGAATATTGATGTTAACCCACTCTCTGTTGATTTAGAACTGTTTTAAGATTTTTAATTTTAGCCTTCACAAGTATATGTGTAAATTAGTACATGACAAAGCTGCATACAATTTGAATGCATTCTTCTCATTGCTATACTTGTAGAGAACTCAATTCAGTTGCTTATACCTGATTTTTAAAATTTTTTTAATTGCTTAATTAAGGCTATTTTGGTTTTAAACCTGAAAGGGAAATTCTTCTTTGACTTGGACTTGCACAAAGATTTTTCAAACTTCAGAGCACCAGGAGAAGCTGTCCCAGAGTGATCAAGCACCAATTTTGATCATTAAGCCCTGAAAGAGCATTTTGTGATTGGTGCAGGAAATTATAGGAACACTGGAATACCATTCACAGAGGGTATGTCCTTCTCATTATTCTACCCCATTCTGTGACAGCTTTGAATACAGAACTGTGGGCATTAACAGCTGTTTTGGTTTTTTGTCCTGCATGCAACAGCTGTGCAGTATCCAAAACTTACTGAAAGTTCTCTGTAGGGCAAAGTCGTCCCATTGTTTACATGAGATTTTCTGCCATAAAGAACTGGTAGATGATAGAACTTTGTCATGAATTTCTGAAAAATTTGAAGTCTTCCAATGCCTCATCTGGGGAGGATTACTAGAGTGTCAGGAAAGAAATTTGCTTTTCCAGTATATTTCAGCGTCAGGGAAGACTGTCCCAACGAAGAACCCTGAAAGTGCAGGAAGAAGTCACATGGGTGCATTTTTAAGCTGAAGTGCTTGTCATGTTGATCCTGTGATAGTCAAAGTCCAGCTTCCAGGCTTTCAGGTCAGGTAATTTCTCCTTCATACCCATGGGGTTAGTCACTGCTCAGCTGTAGGGCCTGTAGGCTCGTGGCCTTGGTTGTTCTCTTGAAGCTGCCTCTTTCCTTGATATTGAGGCAACGAAGCATCTGCTCTGAACAGAGTTAATAAATGTGTCAGGGAGAAGTTGAGGGCATCTCAAGTGAAACTGTTATTTCTTTATCCTATTTTAGAATATAGTCAATAGATATCATCACGTTTTCCTCATTAAGTGCTTCCTCATTTACAGGCTATCGGTTTCCTATCCAATCTTGGAGACAAACAGTATCAAATATCAAATGATCTTGAAGTTCACAATTAGGTAGAGTGAAAATGCTGGAAATGGGAAGACCCTCAATAATTCCATAGCATCAGAAAATTAAATTTCTGCAATAACAAATTAGGATATAATGAGGTCACATTAGAGGAATAAGAGGCCCAGATGCCTCAATGATTTAATCTGTCTCTTCCTGTAGGCCTGCACCTAATTTTAATGAATATTTTGATAGATAACATATTTGGCTCAAAATAGGTCTTTAAAGACAGTTGTGCGTGTATTATATTTTAAAGATGCTATGATAGAAATTCATTTCATTAACTGCCTGATAAGAAAGAATAACTCTACAAATGTACTAGTATCAGCCTGACTATTATGACCCATCTGCTCTTATTGAGTGAAGTGACAGTAATATATCTTTATTGGTCTCTTCCTTGAATGCTTTAGAGGCTCATTTTCTTTGTCTAATGAAAAGCCAAGTGACACTAATGAAACAGGTATTGCATATGCCTGAACTTCAGCAGAGAAAACAGACATCAAGTGAAAAGCTCTGTAAAGAAAATAATCGGATATAGATATATAAGTGAGTCCAAAAAAAGAAAAAAGAGAAAAATAACAGTCATATCAAGAATGTAGATTTATTTATTTATTTTCTATAAATCAAATAGGGGTTTTAGTCTAATGGCAAAGACCATAAGAAATTCTGAAACACAAATTTGTTGCACTTTTGATGAGAGTTATTTTTCAGTTGGAGAAAAATGGATCTTGTCCACAGTTTATTTATTCATATCATAGCTCAGAAGCCTTTCCCTAGCTACTGTGATGTTACCTGAGGGCCAAACATAAGCAGATTGGTTCTGAATGCTCTCAGGTGGGGTGAGGTAGCCTGTCTCATTTTTGCCTGATTTTTTCCATCCTGATGTAGTGAAACAGTGCTCATCGCTCTGATATTCAGCTTGTTGCTGAGTAGTTTTCCTGCCATTCCCAAAGTCCACATTTTATCTCATGGCACACTTCAGCTACAGACTTTCAAATATATTTGCTTTTAACAAAAACGATAACGATGCAGCAGACATGCAGATACACAAAGTTTAGGTAGTTCACAAAGCATAGAGCATTTTGCCTGCCTTCTGAAGGGACGTGAACTTCAGATGTGTATCTGCTGAGACATCTGCTGAGCCTCTGTTCCCATGCATATGAATGTGTCATTTCTCACAAGAAAATTCAAAAGTGGCCAAGGGCAGCCAAAATGAGACTTGTTTTATGAATAAATTTTGTTGTAGTCTATCAAAGGCTTTGAAAATAAACTCTGACTTGACTTCAGGGAGAAATAAATAGAGCAGAGCAGATGAATAATATTAGTTGGAGTTCTTCTTTGTAATACTTTGTCTGAACTATACAATGGTTCAAACCTTTGTGTTATGACTAGCATTTCTTCAGATATGAAAGACCTAATAAGGGCACCATGAAAAAAGAATATCATGGTCTCCCACACAACTGTGCATGCCCAGAGCATGTTTTCTGTTGCTGACATTTGAGAATTTAAAAAAAATTCTTTACATTTCCCCTTAACCTGGGTAATCTGTGAATTTTATTTACTGCAAAAAAAATAGAATTTTCCAAATTATTTAGATCTTTTTCCTCTATCTAGATTCACATGGCCTAGATAAAGTCCTTGTCTATGTAGTGGGGATTGATATCACTGGCTCTTAACTGTCCATGTAGAAATTTCAGAAATTTACAAGTATACAAATATCACTGAAGAAAATAAAAGATCTTACCTGGAAAGATTGGTGAAGCTTCACAGCCAGGAAATACCCAGTTAAAGTATCCTACAGTCTTGTATTTGCCAACTGTGTTCATACACTACAATAAAGACACATGATTCACAACAGTTTTTATTACTTCATTTGTGAGTGGTCCCATATGTCATTTAATGCTTAATATCCAAAAGCTGTACTGAGCACAAATACATTCCTTTTTCTGGGTCTTTAATCTGATTCTGATATCTGTATCTTTGTAGATATTAATGAATTTACTTCTACAAAACTTCAGCCAGGTAATAGGATGGTGTCTCAGGTTTACAAATTGGCAACAAAGCCATTGACACTAAAACCAAAATTGTCCTATATCAGTTCATTTTTAGAGTCTACTTTTCAAGAATAGAGCCTAATTTTTCTGTGCATTTTGCTGCCTTTTATATGTTCAGGACACAGTTCATATCAAACTTTTGCAATTATGAGTTCAATACTTCAGCTGTTTCAGGCAGGACACTCAGAAAATGAAACAGGAGTGATCACAGAGAAAGAGTTTCCACAAATGCTATGATCAGTATCACACAGAAAAACTATGATTTAGACAGAGAAAAAAATCAGAGATCAAGATGATAGTCCAGGGATTTAATCAGGAAGATAGTTTCTCTTCTGGAAATTTTCATCGTTTCATGTAGTAAATCCTGATCTCAGAAACCAGCCAGAGATGGGAGTTCTTCTCATAACTGTCCACTCCACTTTGACACATCCTTAGGACATGGTCTGTCCAGCAAATTGCACAAGGCAGGAGTACTGCAGGATGAACACACTGTGTTTATCATAGAAAGTCATACAATCAAATGTACTCTGATAATGGATATGTGCCTGTCCAGGTTGTAGGTTATCTATAGACATGGTTTAAGGCATTTCATAATTCTGAGCTCTTTGCCTTGCAAACTTCCCAGTAGTGCAGTGGTTTAGTTTGTCGTTGGTTTTGTTGGTTTTTTTTTTTTTTTTCATCTTCTTAATAACTATTTTCCAAGTTAAAAAAAAAATTCTCTTCTGCAATCACCTTATTCCTTTCCCTCTCTCAGAATCAGCAGGAACTTTTCATAGAAAAACATAGTTGGTTTAGTTCTTTGAGCTATCAGTAGCACTAGACCATGAATTTAAATGTTTACCTAGTTTATTCCTCTTCCATCTTTCTTATTTATACCGGATAGACCATTTAATCTGATTCAGAGTCCAATAGCAAGCTCCAAAATGGGCCAGCTGGCAGTATTAAATGCAAAATATAGTTAAAATAAGGGCACAGTAGGAGGAATATCCTTAAGAATCTGATTTTAAGAGTTGCTTCTGACAAGGAAGTTGCACTCACTTTGATCCTTTCAGCGCCTTCAACAGGCACATGATTCTGCAATTTGTTGTGGCAGCAGAAAAATGACATCCTATGTCAAACACTGCAAGCCTAATTCTGTCATTACTAGCTCACAAAAGCTAATAAAAAATTCAATATTTGAACACTAATGGCAACATTGAAAACAAGTTTACGATCACAGGCTTGTCTCCCTATACTGCTACTGCCTCAAATTATTTTCCTATTCATTGAGATGGAAGTTGCAGCGGAGGACAGGCTTGTAATGTAGTGGGCACTGCTGCTTAGCATGTGAACTTCTTGGACCCTCAAACTGAAGGGAAAAAAGGGAATAACTTTCCTTAATTTGTTATTTTGCTATTTTGTTACCTCTGATTTTGAATCCAGGGTGTACATACTTAAAGTCCCAGACATCCTTCTCAACCAGCATTGTTTCTGGTAGAAATTCTTCCTTCATATTTCATTTTATTCCAGATCAGAAACTTTACTTTGAACATCTTGTCTTTAATGCTTGTGAAGCTTGTCATTCATATCTTAGTGATGTAAAATGAAGCTGACAGAATTACATACATGCTTGGGTATCTGCCTGAGTGTGCTGCTTATTTGCCCTGATATCAAGTTCATGTTTAGTTAGTGAATTTGCCTTATCCCTTTACCTCTTTGGTACCTGATCACCCATTCTTGCCTTTGTGTTGTCTTGAAGGAAGAATTTTACTCTCTATATGCCCTCTTGATGACATTTAATCCATGCTGGAGCTCCCAGTATGTGTGGTCACTGTTCCCTCTGCTTTCAGCTTCCTTTCTCTAGCACACAGAAGAGACGTATATGATCTGATCTCATCTCATCTGTACAACAACTCCTCTGCATTTTGGTGCATACAGGACTTAATCTTCAGACTTCTGCACAGAAAGTGTGAGTACATCCTACCAACTTGAACTTCAGGCAGAATATACCCATCCCTTTAAACAGCCTGGAAACATCCTTTAATTCGATTTCTGAGCATTAGCTTTTCAACTGTATTGTTCAGAAGAGAAATAGCAACAATATGAACAGCCAAAACAATCACTATCAGCCCAGCAAAGTGTGACAGCTCCTCTCTGTGATCTCTCACTGCTTTATGGGAATAGAAGCACACAATCATCCATGCACATATTGTATATTAACCGAGGAGATATTTTTTGTACAAAAAACAGCATTCCCAGTATGCGTTTGCAACTCATTATATCTAGGAATGAAGCCACATACCCTGTTAGAGCTGCATCTGCTACAAAATGCAACAGCTTGTCAGCTTTCTGGTTGCTGTGTGTACTTCAGTCTGGTGATCTTCTGTCTGGGTTGGACTCATCTAAGACTCTCAGCCTTGTCAATTCCTCTGTGGGATGAAATAGAACTGCATAGGAATTTTTGCTTTCTGCCCCTCCAGCTGGGAATTTCAAGGAAATTATATTGGACTGGGTAAGAAAAGCAAGACACCCTAAAAACCTCCCTATTTTAGAAGGAAAATGAGATCATTACTGCACAAAGGTTCACAGAATACTGTGCTGCAGTGTGTCTCCCTTCCAGCAGAAATCAAGGAGGAGGATGCAGGAGCATTCCCTAACCCAAGCCAATGCCAGGATATGCACACAGAAATGGGATCCTAGAGGAGCTCCTGGGTCTGTCAGTTTAAGGCAAAAGGCAAAAATTGCTCCCTGGCCCCCACACTAATGACCCAGAGAGTCACACTAATAATGAGGTTGGGCAGCATCTCTGGGGACTTTTAAATCCAGCCCCATGCTCAAAGCAGGGTCAGCTACACCAGGTTGCTTAGAATTTGGCAAAGAGGGGTTTTGGATAACTCCAATGAGGAAGACTTGACAACTTGCCTGGACAACCTGTGCTACTTTTTGACCATTCTTACAGCAAAAACCAAGTTTGCTTTCTATGTTTAAATTTGTGGTTGTTGCTTCTTATCTTTCCACTGGGTGTCACTGAGAAGAGCCTGTATTTTTCTTGTTTACTCCTTTCACTCACCATCATTGAAACCCTCTGGACTGCCCTGCTGTATTACCCCTCTGGAAGACACTGAGTTGGTTATTCTCCCATGAGTACCAGGGCCTGCAAATACTGATTGTGGTTCTGTAATAAACAGCTGTGAGAAGGTTGCTCATGATGTTTTGTCTTCTAATCTAGATCCATAAGGTGTCAGCTGGCTCCTTACCCATCCCAGGTCAGAGTTTTGTGGATCCCTATTTCTCTCTCATGTACAGAACAAATTCACTCTTCACCATCCTTCCCAAAGAGCTTTTATTCAGGCACTGCATTGTTCCAGTCATGTGAGCTGTCTCACCACATCATTATTCCAGTGAGATCTGTACAACCCTGTAAATCCTATACCTGCACACAGACCTCTTAATCTTCCTGTTTTCTCCCCATCCTGCATGTGTTAGTGTACAGGCACTGAGAGGCACTGAAAATTACTGAAAATTACTGAAAATCAGTAATGCTGATTTTCCCCCAAATGCTAAGAGAATGTCTTCCATATTCTGTAGGTACTTCCTTCCCTGTGTGCATGTACTTGGGCTGAACTCCCTTCTGCCCTGTTTTGATGTTTAAATTTCCACATCTCTCTGCACTCTTTGATTATCAAACCAGTCCACCTCTTCCAGTAGACATTGTCATCATGACCCTCATCTCTCCCAGTTTAAAACTCTTACCAGATTGGCCAGTTTGTTGGCAAAGATTCCCTGCCTCATCAAGTGTCCTGTCTTTTCCTGTCAGTTCTTGAAGATACCAGGTCCTAGAATTCAAATCCCTATTTTCAACCCCAGCTATGCAAACATTTGTTAACCCACAGAATTGTGGAATCCATCTAATCTTCCCTGGGCTCTCCTTCTCTAGCAGGTCCAGGAGACACCAAAGAATGTCTGTATCCTTGACCCTCATTCTAGAGCCCTGCAATCACTCTTGGCATGATTCAGACTTCATCTGTGCTATAGGCAGTGCTATAGGTAGTGCCCAGGTAGAAGAACAGTGCAACTTCTAGCATGAGGGCCAGATAAGCCTCCACAGTGTCCCATATGCAAGCCCCTAGTAAGTGTCAAAACTCCCTGGACACCAGATCAGGGCAGCAAAGGTGCCTCGGTGGCCCACTGCTGTCCCTGGCACTTCCCTTGGTGCTTCCATCAAAGCATCACCAGCTTTGGTTGTACCACTAAAGCAGTGTTGGGACTTTGTGAAAACTCCATTAAGATCCAGGAGACCTCTTTCCTCACCTCTGATGCCACGCAGATGCTTACCAGTGCCCACCACCAGGCATCCCTGCAGCCCAGAGATGAAATTTGAGAGCCAGATCTTACCCTCAGGAGCTCAAGATGAGCTAGAAGATTAAAGTTTGTGTCTTCATACATCCTCACACTATAAGACCCCAGCCACCTCTTCTGTACACACTTACAGCAGAGGATGTAATTTAAACAAATAAAGCCTTTCAGATTGCCACACAGATAAGGAGGGTATTTTTGTCCCTAATATGAAGAGGTTGAACAATTGGAAATACATAATCTAGCTAAAAGGTTGTGTTTTGTTTTGGTTTTTTTTTGTTGGTTATTTATTTTTAATCTCTAGAAAATTACTCTATTAGCTGTCTTCAACTCCTGGTATGTAAAACTGCAGATAATATAGTAGATCATTGGTGTTTTCTGACAGATGTGTGTTTTTATTCAGTCATGTTTATTAAAATGCTTAAATGTTTTGATTAGACTAATTGAAATACAACACCAAAATAAACTTCAAAATATTTCCACAAAGCAGGGTGTTATATAAAACTGTCAAAAAGTGAGTTGGCATTGTACTGATTTTTGCAGGAGGGCAAGTACAAGTATTTATTTTTAAGCTGATAGAATACAGAAGGATCAGAAAGATGATTTCATTCTCCTCTGCAAACCTCCTTCCAGATTCCTAAGTCTCTCACAAAGCAGATGTCATTCAAAATAGAAAACCACTAAAAAAAAGAATCAGCACTCTTAAAGAATTCTGCTATTCTTTATTCTCATTTGCTAGTAGAAAGTATGTGTCTTGAATGCTAATTACATATTATTTTATGAAGGCAGAGGACTTCATGAGGCAGATATGAAACAAGCTGCACAAAAGCACCATGGGATAACCTCTTTACTTCCAGTGGCTGGTGCTTTTCTGTAATCTCTTCATATTACTGCAGCTGTTATTTAGCCATCAGAATCTTGAATGACACACAAGAAGCCTTAGGAAGAAGGCTCAATTTAACAAAATTCTATATTTAGCCTTTTTGGTAAAACTGCCAGTATAAGCATTAGGAGCACTGAAATTCTCAGTTTCTGAACCTCTGATTTTGCAGGATGATGGCAAAGAAAGGCAAAGAAACCCAGTCTGCTCACCAAAGAGATGCCTCTCATCTATATTGTAGCCAGTGTCTACTGTAAAGCTTTTCCCTTGACTTCATAAGGCTTTGATAGGAGCCTTCAATGGAAAGTGCAGAGCAACTGGATGACTTCCCAAGTGCTGCTCTAGAGCAGTGGATGTGTAACTGCTCTGAAAAACATGATGTGATAGCCAAATTTCACTGAGACCACACTAACCCCTTGATACTACAGACTACTTAACATCTCTGTGCCTGAAATTAAGAACAGAACCACCTATCCTCTCTGGTTTTGGGCCCTTTTCTATGAAATGTTAAAGAAACAAGAAGTACATATGTACTTCTCTAAGTTGATACTTATCTGATGGTATCTCTGAGGTGGTTGGAGTTGCAAAGGGGAAATATCCTTCCAGCTGCAAAATCAATTCACAAGAATGTCCTGGGGCCTCTTGAGGCTAGATGATAGTTAAGGTAAGCTCTATGAGCTGTGTTTTCCTGCAGTAGTGCCAGCAGAATTGCACTGATGCAGAGTTGTCTGTTTCCTGCACACTTCCAGACACTGAAGATGAGCAAAAATTTAGGACCTCTGAGAACACAAGAGTTGGCTGCTATTTCAATGCTGTCATTTTAAAGCAATACTCAACACAACTGCAGCAGTGGTGCCATTTTATAAAAGATGTCATTTAACACTAGACTTACCCCAGAGTCACAGAGTCCCAAGTACCCAAGAGTCTACTTGCTGCTAAAAATTCTCTTAGTAAAGAAAAACAGCAATTTGTACAGCTCTAGATCTCATCAGTGAAACAGGCTTTGCTGAATTTCTTTCAGTACATACCAAGTATGCATAGGGGAAAGAGATGCACAGATCCCTGACGTGGGGAGCAGAGTTACTTTAACCTTATATCCCAGCCACAGCCCTGACAAGCTTGTCTAGCTTTCCTCACTTACCACATTGAGTGCAATTGGAATCAAACCTGATCATTCCCAAGGGCTATTGCCCACAGCACACTGCTCAGGTTAAGTGGCTCACAACTTTGGTTTCCAAAGGCTTTATGTTTCTCAAAGTCAGTAAAGGGAAGATACATCACCAGGTAAACTAAACACTGAATTCATTACAAATTCCTGTTGAACCCTGTGATAATGCCTAGTAGCCATGAAATGAGTGGTACACGTTCTAGGTCCTTATTCCTCATCTTGGTCTTTTCTCTTTGCAAAACAAAATGTGTAGGCTGAAAAGTCATACATGTAGATTTGTTTCAGCACAGAGGAGTGACATGGGATACACAAGAAAATGTTCTCAAACCACTTATGGGTGTACTGTAGGGCGTGGTGTGGACTTTTTATTTGGTTTAGTGAGGAAGCAAACCAAGAATATTTTGAAACTTCTGTCATTATGTGGCTGCACTGTAGCATGTCAGGAAGATTAATAATGTTGGTTTGGAAGATGTTCCTAAAGACAGTATAGTGGCTTAGATAACTAAAACTAGCCTCTTTGATTTTATACCTACTGTCAAATACATCCCAAAACATGTTTTGTTGCCGATGGTAGAAAATCTTCACATGGTACTTCTTTGCTGGTTGACCCAACATAGGCTCCTGTTAAAAAATTATAACCCTGGGAGTCGATTCCCTGGAGAGTCCCCAAAGCATTTCCTGAATAATAATGATGCAATAGTTTCCTACCTATTGATGACTGTCCCAGAGCACCTCAGAACAAATGCTCCCATTCCCTGAAAGCTGCTCAAGTACCAGGATGCTGCTATAAATGGTTGAAATGTGATGCAGTTTCCCCTTCAACTTCCTCCAGATCAGCCTAATGGGGATTAAGAGCCATTAAAGGCTCTTTGCAGCATATGCAGTTGCTATTGATCAGTTGTTTTAGCCAATGATCTGATTACAACCATCTTCTCTTCACAGTGCTTTACTGGCAGAAAGGAACATACAAACATACAATAAAAGGTGAAGAATGAAGGTACCAGACCTTCCTGTATGTGCTAAAAATTTGTTTACTTGTTAAAAAGAAGTATTGCCATTGTTTTTTCCCATGAGTAAAAGTTGCTATCAGCAATCCAAGAAGCCAGTTTGAAGCAAAGTCATTTATACCTGTAGAGCTCAGGGGGTTTGTTTTGCCAAAGCATGGTGCAGTACATTTTGCCTTTGCTGCTGAATGGAGGCAGAGCTTAAATGAGATGATTTTGGTAAATGCTTTCCTGCCTTTCACTGCTACAAAGTTTAGGAAACCTTCTGAGAACTGAGTCCTGCCCTCTTGGAGTGACAAAGCTGCAATCTGCAGCTAAGTCAGACTTCTAACCCCATGGCTTTTCAAACAAAATATGTTACCCTCTTGGACCATTTCTTAAAAGAGCCCAGAGGTAACTGTGCTACAAAGAACCCAAAGGTGGACTCAAAAACATTTGGACCAACATTTGGACTCTGAAAGCAGGTGCTGATTGAGCCCTGTGAAGGGTAGTGTGGGGAGCAGTATGCCAAAGTTCTGACTCTTCTGGGACTGAGCCTCACAGGTTTGTGGAGGCTGTGAAGGCTCTGGACGATGCACAGAGGCAGATCCGAAATAGTCAAAGTCTCATGAGGGAAGGTGAAGCTGAGCAGAGCCTGTCTGGAGAGAAATTATTTAGTGTCAGCACTCAGTCTCACCCAAATTCTGGTTTTGATGCTTCTGTTCTTGTAATAGTTTGAGCAATAATCCTCTGAATGATTTCTCTGGCAAGGTGAAGAGGGAAGAAAGGGCACTTAATTGTGAAGCCTGAGACAAAAGAAATTCCTGGAAACTGGATCTGAAGAAATCTGAAGATCCTTTGTGGTCCCAGAATTTATTTTGCAGTATTA
This sequence comes from Molothrus aeneus, assembly GCF_037042795.1. NCBI lineage: Eukaryota > Metazoa > Chordata > Aves > Passeriformes > Icteridae > Molothrus > Molothrus aeneus. Next base: position 117,099,682 of record NC_089646.1, read on the forward strand.
GATGGCTCTTGGGGAAGAGATCAGGCTTCATTTGTGTGATTGTGACAGTCTTTTATGTAATAGGGCAGAGTAGGGGTAGCATGTTGGCTCTCCTATTCAAAGCAACAGAACTGCTGACAACCCTATTTCAGCATGCAAATTGGCATTAGGTTTAAGAGAATTGATTTAGTAGCTCACACAGATTATTTGAGATGGTACAGGGTTACTTTCCTTTTTGTGACTGGACAGGAAATGCAATACAGCTATTTATGCCTTCCTGAGAACATAAATAATAATTCACTAAAAAGGTCACAAATTTGTTTGACTATGATGTGTCACTACTTAGATGGGTCCTAGTAGTCTCTTGGGAGAAGGTCCAGAGTAGGGAGATGTGTAAATACCATCCATAAAGTACCTGTACATACAAAACTACAGTATGAGTAAGTGTCCAGGACAGAAATGAGATGCCTGCCTGACAGTGAAAGGATATGTTAGAGACTGAATGTGGGTTATTGAAACAAACTGGAGAGAGGTATCTTATCTTCCTTTTTGACCACAGCAATAATTTGGCCTTGATTACTAGAAAGGGTTGGGTGTGTTTTGTGTTTCTCTTAATTTCATGACAAAAGAAACCCATCCCAGCGCAGCTGTGATTCCCTAAAGGACTGCAGAGTTCTCCATGTGCAGAGGACAGTGACCTGCTTTGGAAACATGAGCATGAGCAGAAAGTGATGCTTACCCACCTTTGGAAGTCCCATCATTTATTGTCAACTGAATGATTCCTTGTAGCATTTTAATTTTTTTAGAAAGGAAAAAACCTCAGGGCAAAAATAATTGATCCAATTCTCTGGTACCCTGGTGGAGCAGGTTACAGGCCTCTTCTGAGCCCTGATTGGAACAAGTTGTTTCCTGTATGTACAATGTAGATATTCATAGAACATTTCATTGGCCTTTATCTAATTCTTGACTATTTTTCTCTTTGTAGTAGTTTTCACCTGTATAGTTTAGTTGTGATAGACCACTGGTTTTGCTTAACTAAAAGATATCACTGTCCTAGAACCTTGACTGCAGCAGGCACCACCAGAAAGCATGCTTCCTATGAAATGTCCTCAGAACTCAGTAGATCAGGTTTATTTTCTTCCTAGAGCAGGAGAATTCCATGCGGGCTTAAACTGCTGCAGGTATTCCTGCACCACACAGACCTCCCAAGAGAAAGAGCAGGGAGCATCAGTGTCCTTGTGGACTCCCACTGGGCTAGAGGCATAACTCCTCAAGAGAAGCAATTTGTTACCCTTGACCTCAGCACAGCAGTGAGCCAAGGATTGTCAGAAACTCCTGCTGTCTGAGAGGCTGCTGGCACAAAAACTTTCCTCCACCTTGACACATGGTGAAAAGGTGCAGCTGGAGGGAGCTGTCAGGGATCAGGAGGAGGAGAACACATGTGACTAGGCTGAGGGAAATTGTGGAGGGCTGTTGCAAACACAGCAAGTGTTTGGAAAGGGCGTGTACTGTTGTAGACCTCTGTGTGGAAGGAAACAAATCCCTGTGGGCTATCAAGGGTTCAGGTGATGAGACACAGGAAGAGTGAAGGGGGGGAATGTGATGCTTCCTCTAGGGTTTTCAGCACAGCTTGAGGGAACCAGGACAGTTGCACTGATATGATACATAAAAGAAGCCTCCAGTAAGCTCCTCTTCCAGGGCAAATATCCAACACTAGCAGAAAGAATTACTGAATTGTAAGAGACCGTTCCTCTCTAGTCAATTGCTGCTACCTACCTAATTGCTGGGGCTCTACCTACTTTTCCCTCTTCAAAGCCTTGAATTCAGGCACTCCTACAGCATCTGGTTATTTTGTATTTGCATCTGAATCTTATATATTAGGACCATAATAAGCAAACTGTTCTGCCATGCTGACTTGCCTCACTTGCTGTACTTAGGTCATGTGCAGGACTGCCAACAGCTACTTGCTATAAAAAGCTAATAGTCCTTTGTGAGCCATGAGAGGAATAACAGGAATACAGCCTAAACTCTGCACTGCTTGCACTACTCTTTGATAAAATTGTGCCCTGACACCAGGATGGGGAGATCATTTTTTCCTCATTGCAGTCATTGCACACCACAGTGAAGGGCAGACTTTTTCACTGTCAATCAGTCATTTTACTTCTGACCTTGAAAATCTGCAATGCTGCCTACTGTTTTGAAAGTGAAAATCATGATTTTAGTGACAGAGTTGTTTTGCTAATCTTTTAATAGTGCCTGGCAGGATCCTTGTGCTGTTTTATTGTCTTTTCTTAGAATTCTTGGCTCAGAATGGACTATAATTTTCATGATTTTATATGGAAATATGGTCTAAGTCCAAGCTGTCTGCCATTTCCTCAGAGAGACAACTTCTATCTCACTACCTTCTTCACTTATTTCATTGGAACTCTGTTACTCAGATTGTGGTCAAGTTATTTCTGTCAGAGGTGATAAAAAATGTGTGTTTCTTCATATATGCCCTTTTTGTTTTGTTACATATTGCAACCCTGCAATTCCTGTCTTAATGCAAGCAAATTTCCAGTCCTGGAGCCGCTTGAGCTATCAAAAATTTTGGTTGTTAAGCCTTTCCGCTTTTAGAAAGTTGGAATACAAATACTTGAGTTTACCCTAGGTGAAGCATCTGGGGCAGTTATGTCTCATCTAATGCTTAATGGTCCAATTGCTTGGTAGACCCATTCATAATTCATCAGGCATCTGATTAAACATAGTTTAGTCTGACTCATGTGATCGTGTTTGCAGCTAATTTAAAGGCAGAAAATCATACTGGCACCACTTGCCAGCATATGCCAGGGATGTAGAATGAACTCTCTCTCGATTAAAATATGAACCCTTTTATATAGTTCCATATTCCAAAAATTGCAAATTCCTTTTTTTCTGGGATAGCAGACATTTCTGTTCATGCTGATAATTGTTTCTTCTTTCCCCTCCATTTTGCCTTTTTTTCTTTCTTTGAAAACTGCAAGAAAGGGTTATAATGTAAATCCTCCATTTACATCTATTTCATATGCAGTGAACTACACAATAGATTTACAGGTCCAAGGCTGGGCATGTAAAGGTGACTTGGACAAGTGATAAAAATAATTTCTGTTCTTGAATGTGATGCAAAATACAACAGAGGTACATTCTATTAGTATTCCTCATTTGTTTTCCAGTCACAGCTCAGTATTAGACCTTATTGAGCAACTTGGTTTAGTGTGAGGAGTCTCTGCCTATGGCAGGAGGGTTGGAACCAGATGATCTTTGAGATCCCTTCTAACCCAAACCATTCAATGCTTCTAAAATCATTTCCCTGGCTTTGTAGCAAGTTGATTGTAGCTTTTAGAAAATGTTAAGTGACTGCAGAGCAGTGCAGTTTTACCATTTATATAATGACGATCTTTCTTTCTTTAATAACCTAACATAGGAAGAATCCTAACCAATATATATTGGTTATATATCTCTTGAAAAGTTATACAAAATGGGATAACCGACAAAATATTGGAGTGAAATAGCAACTAGTCTCAGCTTCAGAAAAAGAAAATGAAGAGCAAATCTGGCAATTAATAGTATGAACATTTAATTGCCAGCTATCATATTAAATGAAAATGTAATAGTTTTATATAGCCTCACAAGGAGAGTCACCCATAAATAATTGCATTCATAAGGAAATAATTCTTATAGGTAAATGTGATGACCTTTTCATAAAAGGTTAAAGTCTAGATGTGTTGAGGGAACTCACTGTATGTTAATATGGAGCCATCAAATCTGGTCTTCTGTAAAGTCTGAATTTTGTGCTTGAAACAGGAAATCAACTTTGTTTTGTTTGAAAATTATACTTTATTTTTCATTTATGAGCATGAAATACTATTTCAGAGAATTCCCAAGTAGATTCACTAATTAGAGTTAAAGAATCCTTTTAAAATTCCCTTTAAGGAAAGACATATCAAATCTTTCTTTGTTGTCCTGAGGGATCTTGATAACACAGACTCCTCAAATTCTCCACAGAAATAAAAGCCACTAGAATATTATGCACATACTCCATTTGAAGATTTCCTTAGGAGCAATGATATCTCCACATTCATAAATCATTTTTGCCTATCATAAGTTTAGCACATAAAATATTCAGAAAAACTAGCAAGAAATTACTGTCTTTCAAACCACTGCCATTTCCCATTGTTCACAAGCGTATGACCAGAGTTAGAACTAAGAAGAGGTGAGCATCTCCACCAGTTTTAGCCTAACAAGTCTGGGGTAATTTGTGTTCATTCTCATTGTATGTGCTGCCCATCAATGGGTTCTAAACCATATTGTTTTACAATTATTATTAGAGATCATGCCATTTACAATTATTATTAGAGATCAGATGATGAAGGTAGACTTCCATATTACTCTGTCTTGAGAAAAAGCCAATAATTTTTTAGACTATGGATTAAGAAAATAACAAGAGGGAGTGGATGGAGGTGGGTAAGAGCTGGAGGCAGGGAGAGAGAGAGAGATGGAAAGACAGAGAAGAGTGTACAATCCATATATTGATGGTACTGCAGCACAAATGCTTCAGTCATCCTTAGTGGTTTGACATGCACATTTACTGAGGAAATTAATGAATGGAGTCCTGTGCTAGCTGAGAAAGAGGATCTCCTTGGGAGGAGTACTAGCTGGTTAGACTTATCCTGTGATAAAAAGGTGGGACAAGTGGGACTGAGTATTTCCACTGCTGATTGAATGCTAGTAGCTGTAGCTGTATACCAGGATGAGTAAAGGAAAAAAATGCTTCACTGGCATTTTTGTAATTTCAAAGCAGAACTCAGTTTCGTGTGTGTTCTGTGTTCCTTTCAGTAGCTCTTTGAGACTGGTTGTAAAACAACTGTTTGATCATGCAGATGTTAATGGAAAACGAATTCTGGATAGCTAGATAACAAAAGAGGTTTGATTCAATGGAAACAAGACTTAGTTAATTTTGCATCAGACTCCTCTGTGGGTGGCTTGGGAGAAGGAGATTCGCCAGTGAGAGAGCAGAAAAGGTAGCACATGACATTGGCATCCAGCTCTGTAAAGGAACACCACAATACATTTGGAAAAGCAATCAATAATCTGAAATGTGCTTGTACAACATATCTTCTACTGTTTCTAATAAAATTCAGTGTTGCTTGGACTCACTTCTTGGATAGTTTGTCTTCTAATGACAGTTTTTACCTTCCACTTTTTCCACGGAAATATTAATCTTTTGTTCATACAGCTTCTTTCTCAGCCTCCCAGCCAGTGCCTCTGGAAGGATAGCTTCGTGCTGCTGCATTTGCTTCTTTGTGTGGAAAGAAAGTGATTTGCTTTTTGTATGCTATTTATAGAGAGCTTCTCCACAGAGATGACATCCCCTCCCCCCTCCATGGCTCTGAGCATCCTCGTACTGCAGCTACCCACCACCTGATGTCCTATTTTCTCATTGGCTCGAGCTGTTCCCAAACCTTGTGACTCCTGTGAGCTAACGCCCTGCTGTACCGGCTCTGAGTCTCCTGCAGTGGGGCATAATCTTCACTTTCACTTCTATCATTTGTCCTTAATGTGCCAAGGCATCTGAACAAGTGCTTGCATTCATTCCCAGAGACCCCTGTCCCAGGCTAAGCCCGCAGGTCACCATGGGAATAGATGCATTCCTCGTCTTGCTGGGGTGGTAAGCAGCTCTATTACGAGATCTTCATAACTTGCTGCAGGACTGTAACTCATCTCATCACACCTGAGACAGAGATCTTATATTCATATGACCTTTTATTTCCTGAAATTGTAAGTGCTGTGTCACCCTACATCTGTTGTTCAACTAAAAGTCAGGCGACCGATTAACTTTCTCGATGGGATTTCCCTGTGATTTTAAAGCCAGGTGACTGTGACAAGGTCACCAGGAAAACCAGCCTTGTGATTTCAAGCTTGACAAAAACCTGGCAGGAAATGCAGATGAGAGAAAGGTCACACTTAGGCGATGATAACCTTAAATATCAGAGACTGAGCTCAGAATTTTTTTTCAGACCATCAGAAGGGTTCATGAAATATGTCTGTTTGTTCATTCCTCCAGGAGACCCTCTCTGTTCTTACATCTCAGTGTGTTATGATAAATAATGCATTGCCTTCCCAATAGCCTTGATAAAACTGCTTCCTTAACCATATGAGGAGTACATTTCAAAAAGAGAACAAGCAGAGCACAGAGATGGAAATTAACCCCAGGACCACCAGCTTCCATTAGCAATAATGGTGTCTGACAATTTTGGGGTTAAATGAGAAGTAGGTGCCTTTTTACTGAGTTCTGCTCTTTGTTCTTGCTTTAGTGTGTGTCATTGTGGAGACTGTCATGTAAGGTTAATGACAGCCTCTCATTACCCTTGTCAAATATGTAATAATGTGGCCCAACAACAGGGCTGAATGGCTCCTGCTTGTCAGACCCCTATGTTTTGCCTAGCAGATGGTCACTGTGTTTGGAGAGGCCCTCAGATCCATCAGTGCTATCCTGAACACGTGTGTGAGGGAGGCATTTTTCCCTGATGGGACAGTTCATGGATGGAATACTAATTTGGCACAGCAAGACAAATGAGGATGTGTTTATTTTTGTTCCTGATAAAAATATGTTGTGTTCCAGGGAGGAAAGGGGAGGGAGAGAGAGGCAAACCCCCATTTCTGTTGCTGCCAGCCCCTCTTTCATTGTCTGACTCCTTACACTGGCAAAATTGCTGCATGTTATGCCTTATGCTAAAAATATGAGCTCTTCAGCTACAGCATAAATGGGCATGGAAATTCAGGCTTTGGTCAACTTTTGATTCTGTATTCTAAAATCCAGCTCCTATTCTGCTACCTCTTAAAGAGGAGTGGTTGCTTATTAACTGCAAGCTTTAGAGAGGCATCATGTTAACATATCCCCTTGATATTGCCTCCCTAGTTATTAGGATTAAATATTTATATTGTGGTAGCTGACCCTCCTGTGTTAGGTAGTATGCAAACAGAAAATATCTGTTCCTTCTCAAGGGAACATAAGCCTCTTTAGCATGAGGCTGGTGCTGTGGAAGGCAGTGGTTTGCATTTTCAGCTGTATCAGTAGTCTGCTCTGAAAGTTGGTATCAGCCTTTGGCCATGCACCCATATCTATTAAACACAGAGTCCTTTGCAGCAGGAACTTACTCTCTCCAGAGTCTTGGGCTGGGGCTGCCCCAGACAGGCACAGAGTTTTATGTGGTTTTAGTTTTTAAATTATTATTTCCCTTTCTTCAGAAAACATTTTAGCTTTTTTTTCCTTTTCCCCTCAATTTTTTTTTTTTTTTTTTTTTTTGCATAAAGACAGTGAAAAGTGATTAATATAATCTTTCCCTATTTGGGGAACCTTGAAGTAATGGAACTCGATTGTTCATCGTTGAAAATGCCCAATATGAGCAGACTGCACAGCCATAAAATAATGCTTTATCTGATGTGGTTACATATAATTCATCTACATCAAGGAGTGGGATTGATGTGACTAAAATTAGAGTAGTTATAATGGTGCAAATGTTCTTAATGTAGACAATACCTCAGTCTGCAGAACAAGAAAAATTTGTTCTAAAAGGAATAATCAGCTCTATTTGTTTCAGAGGGATGTTAACTCTGAAACTTAAATATAGCACTGCAGAAATCAACATGGTTAACTACTTCACTACTAAACCATATAATGGAGATAATCCCTATCACAAAGAGCTTTTTTTTATTTTCCTAAGAAGTAGATTCAAAGCAGAGTACAAAAATAATGGTGGGAAATTGCACCAGTTGCTTTATGTCATTCTGCATTACCATTAATAAAACCCTCCACCAAGTTTTAGGTACTACCATCAAAGTAATGCAGATTTCAGCAGCCAGGCCATCTTGTTGCAGTGTTCATATAATCAAGTCTGCTCTGGTCCAAGAAAGAAAATGGAAAAAAAAATTATCCACTGTTTTCGAATCAAAAGATATTAAAAAATCACATGTAAAATGCTAATCAGTTCAGAAGTGTAAAGAAAACAAGGTAGAAAAGCTACTTCAAGAATGTCCAGGGGTCTTTCCAGGAGGTTTAATCTATTCACTCAGTCATCATTTTCAAATCTCATTGATACTAATTCTTTTCAGCAGTAAAGTGATTAATTTTCCATCCATAAATGATTCTGGTAAAGATGAGATCCTAAAGAGGTAAAGCACATACAGCTTAGTCATCTCATCCTTTGGGGCTGTGAGTGTGCATCTGAGAGACTGAGAAGGACTTTTTTCCATTGCCAGCCTGACAGCAGGCTTTAAAAAAAAATTCCGCAGTCAGCAGACTTTGGTACTTTTTTAAAAAGACATTTACTGTGAATATTACTCAAGTTGGCAGAGTTCCCTTTCCTCTCTACCACTTTTCTCTTACTGAAACAGCAAAGAAATGGGACAGTTGTGGTTATTAGGTAATTCAGGAGACACCTGCTTCTTGATACTGATGGTTTTCCTCACAGAAAGGATCCTAAGAATAGAAGATAAGAAATCATGTGAAGCTACTAGGGCTTCCTGAGGGAAAACAAATGAGGACTAGAAAGGTTGCAGCCTGTGAGTCAGCTTTCTATCATGCCCACACACATGGTGATGCCCTGTGCCCTAAGGGAAAGGGGTACCAGAAAAAATAATTGTTCCTATGTAGTACGTCCACCTTCTTAAGTAGACCAGTGAAATATAAAAGTGTAGGCCAAGCCTGCTAATTAGTATATGTAAAGGTGGTAAAGGAGCAAAATTATGTAAATCAAGATGGCAATTAAAGTCAGAGACATCCTCAGCAAGTATCTCTGAAATTAGCAGATATGTAATGAAGTCAACAGCCATCTCTGCTGATTTTATCAGATGGCACCTTCTGAGGCAAAGCAAGGCAAAATGAGCATGGAATCTAAAACTGTCCTCTTTTATAAACCCCTTTCTAATGCACATTGCAGATTAAGCTTGGAATTTTTTTGTCTGAACAGTCACTTTGCTAATGCAGAGGAGTTCATGACTTTATAAAATCCTGAGAAATAGACATCACTCACGTGGGACCCATATTTTAAAATGAAAGCTCCCTGAATTATGTGTAAGAACACAAACCTGGCAACACACATTTTGGCTGACCAGGAGAAGTGGTGAGCACAGTAGCATGTCAACAAAAGTCTGGGCAAGCAGTGTTATTTTTTTTCTATTAAGTATTAGTATGAGAATGGGAGAGTAGGACAAGAAGGCAGAAATGATGCAGGAGTGGCAAAAATAAAGTGTAGAGGAAAGAAGGGTAGCTTCTAAGCTCCGAGGCTGAAGGATGGGTTAGGAAGCAGGGTCTGTAACAGCCCTTCAGGCACAGAATTAGAGTGGCATCTAAATGTAACTCCAGCAATGAAGAACAGTCTAACTTCAGTATTGAGATGCACAGCTGGTCACTCCAAGGTAATTAAAATGAATTGGCTGAATTTGTTTATTTGAAGGAAGCAGGAGGGGGAGTTCTCCTTTTTAGGAATTCAGGTAAGGTTTGCCTCTGCCTGGGAAAGGTTGGGGGAATTGATTTGACAGATAGAATGTATTATAGTTTCCTGTTTCAAGGGTATTGATATGCTGGAGCAGACTATATAACCTGGAGCTACACAGATTATTTTTTTCCTAAACTGCCTGTCTTCTGAGTATGACATGAGAAAGGCATCAAGTTATTTGAGTGTCCATAAGCTAGACTACATATTTATGGGTAGTGAGCAAAATATGTTCTGAAGTGTTAGCTCCCTGCACCCTTACAAAGTCCGATGATGAAAACTTTTCCAGATAACTAGAGAGTACATTTTGAAAAATAAAAAGTTTTCTTTGCTTCTTAACTGTCATTTAATTATGGCTGAAAACAGCAAAGTAATTTGTAAAGGCACAGAGCCCTTTTTTTTTTTTGAAGGAACTGGCAAATTTAAGACTCTACTGTACAGCAGCACAGGAAAAAGAGCAATACAATCTTCTCTATTTGGAATGGCCATGATTTAATTGGCTCCTACTGATCCCTTATTAATTAAAAAATATTGTAGGCTCTTTGAAACCTTCATTGCTTCCTGTCTGAAAACAAGCTTGTCAATCTTGCCCCCTTTCTGCATTATCATACAGTGAGTGTACAGATTTTAAGAAGTCTTAGTGTTTCTTCCCTCCTGTGCTTATCCCAGGATTGAAAGGGCAGCTAGGAATTAGAAGTAGTACTTGCCAGGTTGCACATGGTTTTTCCAACAGCACCATAGAGCTACTTCCCCAGTGCCTGTTCTTGAGTATCAAATCCAAGTTTTGTGTATTTGGGATGATTTCACTCACCAGAACTTAATAGACAAAAAAAAAACAAACCAAAAAAACAAACCAAAAAAACCCCCAGCCCTCTGCCATTCCTAATGAGACCCAATTAAAAACAAAATTCATTCAAATTCACAGCTCTATTTCCTTGTGTGACCTTCGTGTCAGGCTACTGCAAATGGTCGTGGTCCCTGGGAAAAATGACAGACTGAGGAAAGTGACTGAACAAAAGAGACACATCTGTCTACTGTTGGTAGGAAGAAGGCACACAGCCCATCCCCTGCTGATGGTCCTAATGGTGCACCACAGCTTCTCTCAGAGGCAGACAGAAGCAGCATAAACAAGCCTGACTTTCCCTGAACTGCATCCTAAGTCAGGATGCCCTCTCCTCTGGGAAGAGCTCTGATATGGCTGTGTGCCAACTAAACCATTTGGCTCATACAGTGATGTTGGTACCTCAGTACCTGCATTAGGTTGGTAGGGTTGTTTGGGTTTGGATTGGGGTTTTTTATGCTCTTAATATTCTTTTGAGTTTTCACAAAATCTCTGCTATGTATGTCCTTTTTCTGGAAAATATGGATAAGCGAGATCTATATCTGTATAGACAGTTTTTATTTTAATTCCCCTGCTACTGGTAAATTTGATTAGGAGAAAAAAATATGCTGAACAAATATTTTAAAAATCTGCCAGCTGATTAAACCACACTTTCTCCCTATCTTCTTTGCAGATGAGTTTGACTTGGGCATCATTTTAAATCTTCTAGTTTAGATTATGATCTTTCAAATGGCATTAGGCTTGCTTTGATGTTCTGTGTGAGTACAGGACAAAAGCCCGGGAATTAAATGATTGCTCACATTGCAGCATCATAATAACATAGCTTCAGACTCCAACCAAAAGGTAGCAAATGGGTCTTTCCCAGAAATGCTCACGTTTCTTCATTGCATCATGTCACTCATTCTCCCAAAAAAAAAAGAGTAAAAGTGTTCAAGGCCTCAAATTAAATTTTTCTTTTTTTAACAGGGCTGGGAGTGGTGTCTGGGGTCTGCTTTTCTTATCAGTTTCTGGCACTGTTTTAAATTACTATTTTGAGATACACAGGAAAGCTTTGCTTTCAGTAGTTGAAATTTTACCCTTTTTCCTATGGTTGTGCCATTCTGGAGTCCTGTAGGAACAAACTTCAGGTGTGTAAACCATTAATGATCCAACTTTGCCCACTAAAAATTTTTCCATCACAGAAGTTTCCTTGGTCTGGTGCAAAATAGCTGCTGTGTGAAGTCATGATATTTATCAGGCCAGATATATTTGAGAACAAAATGAAATTAAGAGGGTTTACTAAACTGTTGCCCATCTGCTGAGCTATAGTAATTTTCCATTCTTGGCCTATTCCAGTTGTGAGATAATATGGTTTAGCATTAACCCCTTTCAATTAACTTTAAATTGAAAGTTCAATTAAGTCGCATCACTTTACACCTGGGATAGGCTAACTGTACACTCACAGCCATCCACCAGTGATTCCAGGAGCTCAGCCTACAAACAACAGGCTGACAAACTCCTCAAACACAGCCATGCACTCAGGTACCCTAGGTCACCCTCATAAATGACCCTGAAGTGTCACTATAGGACATGAAAGAACACAAGCACACCGCTGCTCTCAAGGTGAAGAAAAAAAGGGAAGTTTATTTTCTGACTTCAATATTTATAGTTTTCCAAAAGTGACAGTGGATTGGAGGGTGACAGTGCCACTTCTCCAATGACACTGTATAAACCAACAGTCCATCAAATTTCTCCTCCTCCATAAAAGAATTGCAAAACAATGCAAATTTATTTACAGAAAGTGTGTGAGAAAGTTTGTTACAAGAATGTAGACATCAGATGGCTTAGAAAATCTTAAAAAAATCAGGGTGACACTGATAAGACTCTGTTTCTTTGATGAAGAAGCCACGGTGTCCTGTTTGGAGGCAGGGATAAGGACATGGCATAAAGGTGACACATTGTCATTGCCGCTGAGCTTCCAGGGAGCACCTTTCTGACCCAGCTGTAGGATTGCTCTGGTCTGGAGCACCTGGTCCCTGACTATTTCCATAGCAGCTCTGGAGATCGTCAGAGCCTGGCTAAATTAATCTGAGAGGAGAGATGCAAAATCTGGTCAGATTCATGAGCAAATCTAAACTTTTCACAGCCCCTTATGGAGAACCCCAGAGAATCCATATTGTTTGTGACTGTTCTAATCAGGCTTCTTTGGAGGTTGTAAAAGTGTTACAGTTCCATTCTCTGATTTTCTTCACATTAAGATAAACTTATATGTAAACTTTCATGCCCGTGGTTCATTGATTGCAAGCTGATAAAACTGAATGAATATAATCTGTAAATGACAGTAAATATCTCAGTAAGACATTCTATCTTTTAGTAAGATATTTTCCCCCTTTAAATACATTTCTGTGTCATTCTTAAAGGCTCTAGTTATTGATTCATGCTTTGACTGGAAGAAATTGCTGGATAAGGTGAAGAATAGAACAAAACTGAAGAAGAAATATAAGAAAATTAGAGGAGGAAAGTGAGGGAGACAATTTAGGGAATCAGGTTACTTAAAGGAAGAATTTTAAGAGAAAAGCAAATAACATGTTTTTACTGGCTGCCAAATATGAATTTAATCCAGAAAAAAAAAGTTGTTAGAAACAAAGAAATATGTATTTTAGTTTGTTTTTTTTTCCTGTTAACCACCACAATATGCTTTGAATATGACTGCAGTCCTGCCTAATGTGAAGTATACAGTGATAAAATCTCTTGGAAGTGATTCAAACCCTTGAGAAAACAATTGACAATGTTAGAGTTCAGCACCTTAAAGTAACAGAAATCCAAACAACCCAAACCTTGCGAAACCAGGTTATAGCTCCTATAAGCTTGTCCAGTGAAAGCGATTTCATTTTGAGTCACACATCAAAGCTGTTTTGAGATATGTTGTATGTAAACATAGGCTTGTGTTTCAACTGGTGTAACGTGTTTCAGCTTGTGACTTGGTGGTGGTGGTGGTGATGGTCTCTGCAGCACCTGGAGCCCAGGGAAATGCCTTAACAAGCGCCATCCAGGGGAGGGCAGTGAGGCACAGAAACGCTGCTGTGCACATTGCTGTGCGCTGTGCTGCAGTTTGCTGGCTGCTTGCTTGATAACTGGCAGGGAATTCAGTCCAAAATTGACAAGATTCATGTCTTCTGCAATGCTTGGACAGCAGGGTCCTGTCCGTTCCTTTCCTCTGCCAAGCAGCCTGGCACGGAGAGCAGAGTGCAGATGGAGCGGCACAGCTCACCTGCGTGCTCCAGACACTCATATCTGCAGTCTTACTGAACTCTATTTGTCTTTTTGCTGGTATTTTCCCAAACTAAAAGCTGGAATTTAAAGCACTGCAGCCTTTACTTCAGTCTCCGTGACAGCATAAAACAAAAAAGGATAAGTATCATTTTGCAAGTGACAATTGAATTTTATAAGAACAGGATATAATTGGGCACATAGTAACAGCTTTAATTTATCACAACATCGTCTTAAGAAAAATAACACAAAATTTATGTACCAAAAATGGTCTAAGCAGTTTGAAACATTATGCCTTTATGGATATTCTTTATATTGTGTGGATCTACTTTTTCACTGTTTCTTACTTCTTCTGTATTTGGCCCTGCATGTGGCCAAATTTAAAAAAAAATTAAATTAAGGGCCAGTTCCAAAGAGAGTAGCAAAGTTAGAGACAGAAAGAAGTTGGCACGGGATAGCGTAGTGAATTGGCAATGGGACTTGGAGCTTTCAGTCTGTCTGAACCTTGCTGATGGGAACTGCACAAATGGCTAATAGGGATAAATGGTTTGTGCTCCTCATGAAGAAGTGGAAAAACTGCAGAGTGCTGGAATATGTGGTGGTTTCTGAGGAAGAGCTGGAAGCAGGAAAAAAAGGACAGGTTTGTGGAAATAAAGTAAAGAGAGAGGTGGTTAAAATGAGATTATCAATGCTGATACAAACCCATTGCTGTCTCTGCTGGGTTTTCTTTGTCTCATCTTCACTGAACAAAAGATTATTTAAAATGAAAATTTTGATTTAAATGCCAATTTTCTTTTGATCAATGCAATAATTCTCAGTACTGGGTGGGTTAATGGTTAAATATGAATAGTTTCCATGGACAATTAAAGTGTTTAGAGCTACTTGCCAAAATATTTTGTGACCAATAAAATCCTATGGAATAGTTTTTTTTTAAATAGGCAATACAGACTGCTACACTTCCCAAGCTTCAAGGTAACTTCAGTTTGTATTTGCTGTAAGCTTTGGTTCAGGCCTATCTGTTGTGATCATGTTTTATCTATTCTTTTTCTGAATGTTTTACTTGTTGATAATTTGAATTTTAGGCTTCATGACATTCATATTTTAGCCATGATAGGTAAATAACTTAGAACCTGTAACTATCAATATTGTGACTTATTTTAGTGTTTTGGAGACATGCACTTTTGAAGGCTAAAGCAGAAAAAAAAAAAGACATTGCTTTGCAACATATATTGATCACAAGTATGTAATAACATCTCTGACTCTGAGGACATTGCTGCTTGCAGTCAAAACCACAGTTTGCTTTTAGCCTTATCCAAACAGCCTATTAAGCTGGCAGGTGAATTGGTCACTGCCCTTCTTTTTCCTCCTTAGCTTCTCAGTGCAGTGTATTAACCTCATGAACATGTTAAAACAATGTTGATTTCAATTTAAACAAAAAAAAAAAAAAACAACCCAAACAAAAGCAGCAGGGAAAATTTTCCAACTTGATATCTTCTTACCTAAATTCATGAGAAAAGTCCACAAAGTTTGGGGAGACTGGAAAAGAAAATTACCTGTCCTAAGGGAAAAAGTAGTCATAATTCCTGGTGCAGACACTGCTCCTAGAGCCTAAAGTCAGCTCTACTTCCCCTGTAGAAACTGTGCCAGTTTCTAAGGGAAATAAAAATCATGCAGTAGAGCACAAATGTGCCCTGAAATTTTAAGGACGATCTGCACTGACCTTTAAGCGACAGGCACACGGTGGAAGAACATACCTACCAACAGGCAATTATAAACCGCATGGGATCCAGGGGGAATTCAGCTGTGGTTTCCTGCCTGCCCCTTTCCTCTCTTGGAAGCAGCCATATTTTGCAGCATGACCCTGACAGGGAACACTGTAGGAAGGTGCAGAGGGGCTGAGCTGAATTGCTGCTGTGGTGCCACAAATGGGAAATCTGCAGCTCAGTTGCTGCCTCTGCCTGGTGCTTTGTCACTGCACGTAATAAAGAGAATTTTCTTTTCCTCTCAGTAAATTGCTCACTGAAGCTCTGACTCTTCCTGGATTTTGTTGACACTGATGTGTCTAATCCTTCTGAAGCTGGTTATACCCCTGTCTGGAGAATAAAAGTTTCCAGCATGCCCATTCCAGCAAGTCAGGAAGAGAAGGGCAACAGAGCAGCACTGCACTCTTGGGAGCGAATGGAGTGATGGCAGGGGTAAGGGCAGTCTATCCCACCAGGACCTTTCTGCACATATCTGGGGGCTGCTTAGTGATGCATCTTGCCAGCCAGTCCCTGTCCTTGTCCCAGTTCTCGGCACCCTGCTGGCAATGTCTGAGCCAGGGTCATGTCTGCTGAAGCACATGAACCTTCCTGCACTCAGAGAGGTGAGATCTGAGCACACATCACACCCAGGTGACTTGATTTAACCTTTATTTGTTCCATAACACTTTGTTGCAGGGGGTACATCTGGCAACACCTTTCTTTCATTTTATTCTAGGACAAGTGCAACCTTGCAATGTATGCTTCATGTTGCCTTTCTTTTTCACAGTTTTAAAATAAGTTCATCAGTTATATACACAGTCAAACAACTTCAGAATAATTTTGGTATCTTCCTCTGTAAGGTTGTATCCTGTAATTATTTTTTAGAATTATTTTTCTTGTGCATTACAAATCTGAGATTACATGCAGGTTTTGCATTAATTTACTTTTATTCCTGTTATTTTTTCTGTGTAAAACTGGATTTGAGTTTATATTCCCTTTAATGTCATTGTTATTGCATTTCTTTAGCAGTCACACCCAAAATGTATCCATTCGAATCAGTTACCTGCGCCACTCTGGGCAAAAAAGAAGGGAAGAGATTTAACAAGGACAGCTGTAATATTCCTAACAGGGTAGAAATCAGCCAATTGGGAGCCCTTTCTCAGCAGACACTGACAAGACACCAGAGTACTCTCTCCTCAGGTGAAGGTAGCAATCACACCCCTCTCTAGCACTATGGTGTGTCAGTGTAGGGGAAGATGGCGAGCTGGAGGCTGCCAGCCTCCTCTATTTATAGCAGCAAGAGCTTCAGGGTGTGAGGCAAGCTGTTTTGAACACAGTGGCATTTTCTTCTGTTTAATCATGGAGTGGCATAATTTTTAGAAAGCCATTACTTCTTCATAGAAAAATTAGGCTTCTTTGCCCAGTTAAATAATAGGTGTTTGTGAATTAAAAAAAATAAAAATCACTTCTCCAAGACTTCAGATGTTTTAAAGGCCATTATTTTGTCTGGAAAATGTAGAAAGGAAAATCAATATATAGCATCAAAGACAAAGAGGAAAAATGCAATGAGACACAACAGTTTAGCTCCTGCTCTCTTTCCCTTTTTGGTCATACTGCTGTGCTGCCAAGCATAGCAGAAGAGATCCCATGCCCAGGGAAAAGCAGAGAAGCTTGCTTAGACTGAAGCAGGACTTGCAAGACCTGAGTCTTGCATGAAAGTAGTAGACTGATTTGTTATAGCAGGTTGGCTTACAGTTCACAAGGACTTATTCCTTTTCTACCTTCCCCCTCATACTTTCTCATGTAATTCTTACAGACATAACCAAGCACTCAGACAGAAGTATAGCAGGGCTTTGTCTCTCCAAAATAGAATTTAAATAATTCCCACTGAGTCACACAGTTATACAGAGATGCCTGTTAAACAGTCTATACATGGTGTTCATCAATTATTAGGGAAGAAGGGCAGAAAATGTCCAGTGAAGGACTGTAGTAAATCCCATGGACCTGGGTAAGGCCCCATGGAGGATCGAACAATAGGAACTGCTGAGACAGCAACATAAGTTCCTGTCTCCCTGACCCCCGCCCCAAAGCTGATCTCTGTAACCCTATAGGCTATGTTACCTAACCCTTACTATTGGTCAAGTTTGGATTCCCCTTAACCCTATAAAAGGGGCATGCTTTAGCCCATTTGACAGAAGAGGGTGTCGGGGCATGCTTTAGCCCATTCGACAGAAGAAGAGCTGTCGCTGGACCCTTCACAGACTCCCCCAATAAAACCATCACTGTGGAACGCCAGGACCTCTCCTCCTCTCTCGCGTCTGCTGCAGCCTCAGCCAAGGGCACCCTACCTAGCAAGCAAGAGCTGAGATCCTAAGAGCTTGCAATCACTAAAGAGCTGATGATCACCAAGCTTGCTAAGGGGGTTAGCCCGTGGCGTTGGTCTCGAGCTAGCCTAGCTCTGGGCACCCTGTCTCCCTGAGGACTGGGCTCCCGGGCTATCTTGCACTGCTTGATAATAAGGCCAGAATAGAGGCTTTATTATAAAGGACTTCTCATGTTTTGACAATGTCACCTTTTCTGGTAGATGCCATGACCTTCCAGAGCTAGTTTATCCTTATGTCACACAGAAAGGTGATCAAAAGACATTGGAAATGCATTAACCCAAACTTAACTTGAAAGGAGGCATTACTTGTGCACATTTTAGTATACTGAGTATCCACAGCCTATTTTAATTATTGCTGCACAATAGAATTCATACAAGTAATATACAAAAATTTAAAAACGAAAAAAGCTTTTGCACTGTTTGAGCAATTAGATGTTTGTACATAATTTGTACACTTAGAATTGTTCATACTTTTTTTTTTCCTTCTTGCCCGCAGAAAGGAGAAAAAAAGCAACAGACATGGAATAAACAGGTGAAAGAACATGGTTTGACCTTAAGGGCAGAGCATGAGTGACATGAAAGGAGGAAGGAATTACTCACATGGGCGTGAAGATGGATGAGTTTGCTACTGGTTTAATATTACCCATGCAGCCCTAACGCAGGCATAGGACAGACCTCCATGTATCAGATCAACTTCACAGACAGCTGGAAAAACTGATGCTGACTTTCAGAAAGGTACTGGATTCAGTGAGAACATGACTTGGCCATGTGGGACTGGCAGAAGGAGCCAGAGGCCATGTGGGCTGACAAAAAGTTGGAAGCACCAGACTTCATTTTCTGTTTTCAGGAGCTGCATCTGCTAAAGCCTTCCCTTGTGACCTTGACCTTGGACTATGTCTGAGCTTTGAGACCCAGGAAGACTGCAGGATTTTTAGCTTGTATGTTGGATATGGTGATGTCTTTGCTCCATATCTGGGTTAGTCCTTGGAGTGATATGTTCTCCTACCAATTCCCATTTCCAAAAACTGGAGGACAGGTCTAGCCACATTGTGGATTCACAGATCACTTTGGTGGCAGCCTAGATCAGCTTTTTTTGCTTTGGTTCTTAATAGAAAAAATAAAAATACAAAATAGAAATTATAATTTTCAACTTTGGTTAGGCCAGTGCCATTTCCTTAATAAAAGCAGGAAACACAACCACTTCATAATCCCAAAGTGCTAATCTTAATAATTTTACGTAAATACATAAATAGGTAAGGAGGTCATGAAATCCCACTATGTTGAAGCCAAGATATGGACAGTTACCTCAGCAAAACTCAGACATATATTAGAGTCTATCTTCCTCCAAAACCTCTTCCTCCCTCCAGCCTGCCCCGTGAAGAGATCTGTGAAGCCAATAGCACCTTTAAGTACTTGGATCCGTGTGACTACAAGCAGCAGCTTTGTCATGAACTGGGCTGTGAAATATGGACTGTGACATCCAAATTAGGGGCCAAATCTTAAGGACTTATCAATGTTTGTTTTCAACACTGGCTGTCTGAACTGAGAAAAATATCTCTGAAGTCCCCCTAGCAGTCCTCCTCTGTAAAGACTTCCTCATTTTATCTCCTTGCTTTTCTTCACAGAAACAACTTCCATTCCTGGTACATTCTCTCATCCATTAATGAAAAAAGTAATCTTTAGGTTGCTGCCGTGACTTGGCCTTAGGCCCCTTAATTATAATGTACCCAAGGCCTTAATTAATTTGTAGGACTGTACAGAAGATGATGTCCCAAAAACCTTTTGAGAGTCAAGTCAAAATCCTGTACTTATCAAAGCAGAAATATTGAATCAGGGCCAGGTGTAATATATTTGCATCCTTTCCAGAAAATGAAATGTTTTTGAGGAGAACAAAGTGCTCTTAGGTGTGCTACAGGTTTATGCAGTGATGTTGTGCTGAAATTTCAAAATTACCACTTGCATAAGTCAATTGCAATAAGAAAAACGAAATTTCATACTTGGGGGATAAAACAGACCTTTTCTCTCAGGGCCTTTTGCTAATGCTGTCTAAGTCTAAAAACATCTGCCATTGACTTCAGCTGCAACATGATGGCATAGCTCCCTATTGCAAAGGAACTTCGGTAGCTATTTGGGGTTTTACCAATAGAGGGCTCTATTGGTTTGATTTAAGTCACAAAGAAGGGGGAGCCAGACTTTTTTTGGAGAGGGTGGTGAGGTTGCTATAGTAAATCCTATAACCTATATAAACGTGGAGTCAGCTGAAGTGCATTGAAAGAAATGCCTAAAGGGACATCGTTTAGGTGTTACTCTATCTGTTTTGTTGTTGGTTTGTTTTGGTGCTTTGAGATACTGATGCTGCTGGACTTGCTTATCCGCTTTTGGAAAGGCACAGTCCAGAGGGCTGTGAGGTATTTTAGGAATAGGACTATATTAGCAGTGTGATAATTTTAAATGACCTGCAATGTTTAAAACCTACCAAAAATAAAATTTTATGGCTGTAACTTCTTTACCAAATATTTTTTAGTCATATTTGCTCTTACAACATATATTTTAAGCATAACACACAAGGATAGATGTGCATGTTAGTGAAAAAATGAAAATCTGTGTTAATAAATATGAAAGTGACTTAAGGGAAAATATTTGCTTTCCTAGCTAGTTAGGGTTTTTATTATATCCCACTTAAGATTGAACATATTACTGGCTCAGCTGTAGGAGGCCATACAAATGAAGCGAAAAATAACCTAGAGTCTTTTGGGGTATTTAACTGCTATCCGGTAGTGCCTGACCTCTCTCACTAAACAAGGTCTTGATGCCCTGACTCACCTCTTCACTGCTACAATAGGCCTTCCCATTCCACTTTTTAGTTATTGTTCTCCATTTCCCAGTGACTGGAATGATGCTGGTCTCCCAGCACATCTTGCTTTCACAGTAACCTGTGACAGTCTGCAGTGTAAATGTTCCACAAAGCCCAGCAGATGAAATTCACCATTATTTTAATGTGGACGGCATGGGAATGAAGAAATGAAAACAGTGCTAACAAACATGCTTGTGGATGCATGATGGCAAGCACACACATCTGCATATAAATATTATATATGCATATCTTTTTAATGGGAGATTGTGATTGTTAGGCGTGCTTGCTTAAACACAAACTCTACAGCTAACCAAGCAAAAAACCCCCTCTACACGAGCGTGTGTTTACATACATACATACATAAGAAAAATATATATCCGGTGTATCATTTCAATGTGTATGAAAACAGAGCACTGAAGTTCATTTTATTGTCAAGCATAGTTTAAGTTCCATTTTTATGCAATGGTGCAGTGACAAGCTTCCTGTAAAATAAATATGGGCAGCAAATGAAAATAGTTTAGCTTGCTCGTCTTACATTTTTTTTGTAGTAATGAATACAGACTTCAACTTGTGAAAAAATAAAATGATCCTGCTTTCAGTATAAATGTCCCTCAAAAAATCAATTCCAATTTCATCTTTGTTTTAGTAAAAAAAATGAAAGAACAAAAAGATCAGGACTATAAATAATGACTACCTGTGGTTTTCATAAATAAATATCTCTAAAGCAGTGGAAAATTGTAGAAATGTGTGGATATTTTATTTTCTCTTCCCTCATGAATTTGTTGTGTTGCAGGAATGTGTATAAATAGATGTCTAGATGTGGTGCAGATTCAGATACAGCCATTTTCTCCAAATAAAAACATAGGTTTCCCTCTTGATGTTGTTTTTTGTCCTTTGGAATCCATTAACACATTAATAATGGAAAGTCTGCAGTAATGTATGGTCTACCTATGATGTTTTTTAAAAAATCTCATAAATATGAATCTATAAGTACAAGAAAGCTGTATACGCTCATGCCCATGTCATAAATCATCCATCCTTTGTTTAAAAAAAAAAAAAAAAGGAGGTGGGGGAGGAGCAGGGAGTGATGATTTTTCTCACTGGAACCATTTCATCTTATCTAGGGAGGGTTAAGAAATACTGCTGTTGACATTTACCTAGATATTTTCACAATGTCATGTCCCATTCCCTGTTCCTCAATAGGAAGGATGTTTTCCTTCTCTATAATTTTCAGGAAGGGAAAATCTTGTTCTGCGTTCTCGCCTTGTAAGAGAGAAATGACTGCTTTTCCCCACCTCCAGGTTACAACTTTAACTCATAATCCTCCCATCCCAAGGAAATGAGCAGATAACATGATATGTGCAATGTGAACTGATTTGGGATGCTTTCAGTTTAGTGTCTCCAGTCAGGAGAAATGGAGACAGCTCAATTGTTTCAATAACTGCATAGGTGTTTTTATTCTGGGGTCCATGCTATGTTTGCTTAGAGAAAGCCAAATGTACTAACCAAACTTACATGTGCACCAATGAACAGAGTGGAAACTGCATTAGTGCAGTAACTGCATCTCGTGGAGGTAACATTATCTAAAAGGAAGTAAAAGAAAAGCAGCTTAGAAACCAATAGTTTAGCTATTGGTGCTTGAGTATCTGGCTTTTGAAAGTACCACACTGGAAATACTGGAGTGCTACAGCATTTTATTCTTCTCTTTCTTCAGGGCATATTGGTACAGCCAGCACTTTATTCCTGAGAAAATATTAATATTAAATGGATTGCTAGATTTAAAGGTACTGATTAATATACTGTTATTCTGTCCTCCCTCACTCCTCTATAATCAACAAAGCATGCACAACGGTGGAGTGTTTCACAGTAATTTTTGGTGGTGTTTTGCCTTGCTTGATTAGAAAGTATTTCTGAGGGGGATAAATAAACTTGCCTCCAAACTCTCCCTTCTATTTGCCTTGCTGATGTTCCAGAGAGTAGTTCACTGCAAGATGTGAAACAAGGAATGCAGTAGATTGGGATGCTTCAATGGGAAAAAATTTGCAGCTCACTGGCTTCATCTCCCATCTGTATTATTAGCACCGTATAGATTTAATAATTAGGTGATTGAAGACATTTTGATGATGGAGCGTTTTCTATGATCTGCAAAAGAAAGCATCTGTTTTCCTCATGTACCAATTAATTATTTATACAGCAGAAAATACAGTAGACTACCTTGAGGATGAGCAGGTTGGATGTTTGTGTAAAAACAGCAAGGCCTGGCCTGGAAATTATGTCATTCTGACCTTCAAAGTCTCTAAAATGATTATTTTTCAGACATGCAGTAAACAAACAGTACTCTCTTCTGTCTTCACTTCCACCTTACTGTTTGCCCTCCTGTCCTCACAGAGTGCCTGTCAGCTTAAACATCACCTTTCCTTTTATTTTCCATTTCCTGTCTATGTGTTTTATTAGCACCTTTTTCTATTTTACAGTCCACACTGATTCGACATCAGCTTCATCCCTCATCAGCTCTACTGTTGAGACTAGGCAGAGTCATGCATTGTGGGAAATATGCAAAAGCACCCAAACCTCTTTTTTTTCATGATTGTCAGGCATGGATTCATTTTGGGAAATATATATTTCCAGAGGCTAGGACTTACCAAAGTTTGCAAATCAAAGAAAAGCAGATCCTTGGATCTCACAAAATGTGTTGCTTTGTATTATGACAATGGTGTTCACATGCCTGACATCCTCATAATAATATTAAGCCCTTTTTTTTTCTAGCATTATGTACTTTATACATTTGTATAAATGTCACAGCTTGTAATCACTTCCTTTGTCATCGACGATTAATCTAAAAAAATCGAATAATTCACTGCCCCTTGCCATTTACATATCGCCTGCTACCATCTGTTCTTCTCAGCAGCAGTAAATGATGGGTAATTAACTCAGTGCCTTTGTCTTTCCCTTGCTGAATGTCTGACACATATAGATTTTCCTCTGTGTGTGTGTGTGTGTCTGTGCGCGTGTCTGCGTGTGCGCGCGCGCGTGTGTGTAGGAAAAGGAGAGGGGGACAGGAACAACAGAGAGAGAAAAAAAAGCAAAAGATGCTGTAAGCCTGACCAGAGGGGGAAAAAAAAAGTCAGTACAAAAACATTTGCAAAGGAGAAACAGGACAGAAATGTTGGGGCTGTGAAGGGACTCTGTCACGTGGCCTTTTACTCGCTTAATGTCAAAAGAAAGTGGGACCCGGCTGCAGACAATAGCAGCCCTGCGCATGCAAGTACCCTTTTCTAAAGCTGTAAGGTCAAGGTCAAGATGCAGCAGCGAGACAAAGCTTCATATGTTCCTCTTGTCAGCCTGGGTGCAAAGGGGGAAGATGAAAATGAGGCCAAATGGAGGGAATACACAATGCCATTTGGCTCCTGGACTGGAAGCCAGAAGGTTCACAATGTGTCATATTGAAACTATGATATAGTGGCTCTGCATATTGCATCCTTAGACAAGTGAGCATGAGGCAATATGCAGTGTAAAATTAAAAAAAGAGAAAAGCAATATTCAAAGAGCTTTTTGCCCTTCCTGCTAAACCCTATAGGCCACCCTGCCCCCAGCTGTGGAAGGGCCAGAAAAGAAAGCATTTCCTTGGCATCATAGGAAATATGACATGATAGCCTAAGCAGCATCCTCTGGCATGTCTCTTTGATATTGCTTATAAGGAAAGAGACAAAAAAAAAAACCTGAAAATGGTTCAAAATACTTTTTAGTGAAGGTCTTTAAGATGGAGAAAACATAACAATGTGTCTCGACTACCGTTAAATGACTGTTTATTTACATGTATTTGTTATAATTTATTTGTCCTTAGGTAGTATCTGGAAGCCTCCTTCAGGGTTGAGGGCCACATTGTGCTAGGCACTGTAAACCATGTAATATGACACAGTTGTCACTCACAACATCCTCAGGGGCTGGCCAATGCTGAGTATGATGTGCAGTGTCTTTCATTAAAAGAAAAACAAAAAAGGAAAGAAGTAAAGTTATTTTTTAATGGGATCCTGTTAATCCCAAGGGAGTTACATTGCCTAGATGGAGCTTCATGCCTACTCAGTTATTCTACCTATGTTATCTCTATGCCACATGTTACTGTGTGTCAAGCTTTGGATTTTTGAACATGGGAGAAACAACAGTCAGAGATAATTTCCCTATGATTCAAGACTTGCTCTTCCCCATACTCTGCCACAAAGCACTCTCCCAGGGATTTTTTTCAAGCCTTTTCAAGCAAAGCCATGATGTAGGTAACATCTCTTGCTCATTTGACACAAACTTTTTTGAATGGCTTTACATCTCTTCAGTTTCCTTCTATTCCAAATAACCATATAATTTTACTTGAATCTGATTCCCATATCACTGCATACTTCCCAAATGAAATTCCCTGCATATGCAATGGTATTGGAAAGTGACTCGCTCTTGTTGAGATATCTTAGTTTGTGTAATAAGTTTAATTATATTTAATCTGAATGAAAGATAATTATTTGATCCATCAGCTTCAGAGTTGAGTAGTGGCAAGTGATGCGATGGAATGTGAATAGTAATACTTGTGAAAGTCCAAGCAACACTTGCACTGCTAGTCCAGCTAGAGCTTCTTTCATGAAAGTTTCCCTGACCTAATAAAAAAATATTCACTTACAATTGACACTGGTCACTTCCATGTTCTCTAGGGGAAATAGTGGTGCTGCTATTAATGCCTCTCATTAGATTTCCTTTCAGGCAGGGAGGAAAAAGTGTTGCTACAAACTACTGATAATTTCTAATATTTTATTTCCTGGATTTCCTCTAGCTAAAGTAGGGGGGATGTTCAAGTTAGATGACTGAATGTAGTTAATGTGGAACCACAAGGAATTGGCAAATCACCTCAAAAGGTCCACAGGAACATAAAGGCAAGAAAAGTAAAAGAAGATAACTAACAAGGTTCTGCCTCATTAGATTAGGTATGAAAATTATAATTTAAGATGATTAGAAATATCCTATTGCTATCAGTGGGATGAGACTTTTTGTCTTGCTTATAGTGCATGGTAAGCATGACTTGTACTTATAAGTTTCCAAATATAAGATGTCAATAAATATTAATAATTAGTATTTCTATTTTTTATTGAAATTATAGCAGTCTTGATTGCTGCCCAGGAAATCAGTGAGGAAAACACCAAAAAATTTTACCTTGCTCCAAAATCCATAATGGCTAAGAGGCAATAGGGGCCATAGGTTGTCAAAAAGTGGTGTGAGAGAGAGGAGCATGAGGATCAAGGATAATAAAGATAGTAGTGGCACAAAAGGCAATTATATCAATCAGCACAGCCCTTCTCCCTGCTGCCTTTTGTGTGTGGCAATAAAAGAGTGCTTAAAGGAATGAAATTATGAGGATTTTCTGTTTGTCTGAAGCACATTCCAAGTAAGCTAAAAAGAGGGAAAATCCAGGAAGACAGGAAGCATGAAAACCTTCGAAGAAAATCATTAATTTGGTGCTGAAGACCATCACCCTGTGTTGATTGGAAGAAAGTGTATCCACTTTCATTGAATGAAAAATGACAGGGTGGCCAGGGCACAGGCTGTGAAAGACTTGAAAGAGAATAGAAGAGAGCCATGAATGATGACATGGATAAAGGGAAACTGGTGGAGGGATGAGAAAAAAAAATAGAAAGAAAGAAAAGAAAACAAAGAAGGATACAGCCTCTCTGTTACTGAAGACAAGATGAGATTGAGTAGCACAAAAGAATAAAGTGAGAGATGAGGATGACTTAAAGAATAGGAAACTTCTGGATGTAAAACTAAAAGTTGAGTGATGTCCATTAGGAAGTGTAATAATCTGTAGCATATGGTGGAAGGATACTTAGCTAGACTTAGACAAACAAGAAAAAACATGATGCAGGCAATAATCTTGTATCATCTGGAAGATGCACGGGATGGCTGAGATCTTTTCCATCTCTTAATATCTCTGCTACTTGTACAATCTCTGTACTAAGGCAATGCCTTTATACTGTGAAAATGCGGAAGCACACCTTGACTTGTCAGAGACCATGTAACATAGAAAAATACTTTAAAAATCTTTGCATATGAGAGGAATTTCCAAAATCTTTGTGTGTATATACACACATATGTATATATTTCTTTATACAGTCATATATGTATCATTGAATTCCTCTGTTGTGTAAGAAGTAGATGTTTCCACTGTATTCAAACCAGGCTTCATTTGCAATATTAGTCTGAAACAAGAAAAATTTAAAATTCAACATTTTTATATATGCTATGTCATGAAAAGACAATGATTGTAGAAAAACTTAACTGAGAACTATATTTGTTAGTATATGTATTTGCAACTGTGTAGTTATCAGATTTGAATCTTAGTTTCAAAGCTTCTGTCAAGTGAAAGTATAGAGTATGTTTATGTTTTAAAATAAATTATATGTAGAACTAATGAGGACAGCATTTCTCCTTCCATTTTTACTACAGATTCCTTATTTGCAGTGCATATTTCTAATGCATTGCTTGTATTCCACTAGCAACAGAGATCTGCTTTTTACCTCATAGATGACAATTCTGACTCCACCCTTGTGATGTATTCAAATTTTTGGAGGGCTTACTTCCTGAGGGTGTACAACCATTGTTGATGTAAGTACACTGTGTACATATGGAAAAATAAATGGATGGCTGAGCACAGGGACATATTCATGTTCTTGATATTGCCTGAACTAGGCAGAGTGTGACTTCATAGACCTGATGTCTGGTTTTTGTTGAGTACTAAAACAGAAGCTTTTTTACTTGCATCACTCACACTCACACATACTTGTATGTCACCACACTGGGAAGTCCCTCTGTAATGGCTTTCTGAAGCTGATATATTCATAGTAATGTGATGTTCAGTGAATTGCTATTCAAGTATGTTTAGGAACATCATATTTTTGCTGAAAAATGAGGAAGCTATATTGTATTAAAGCAGAAAATTGTTAAAGCTCCTGAAGTTGGGAAATGAATTAGAGGAAGAAAACAACTCTTCCCTTGTAGGGAAGAGTTTACATGATGCAGTAGGTCCCTAAGGAAGATTTCTGATGACCTGGAGCTTTTAATTGAAGGAAAGTGTTGATGAACAAGACCAATGGGCTTCAGCCCAAGACTTACAAGTCCAGGTGTCCCCCAGGTTCTTTGTACACCAGTGGAGAGCTTGGTCTTAGAGTGCACAGGCTGGGCCATTGCACAAAAGTTTGAGGTAATTTTTCTCAAGCATTAATATTGCCCCAGCCAAAAAAAAATTCTTGCTTAATAGAATTGTGAAGGGATCTTCACAAGCTTGCTTTCAACATCTACTACAGATAGATGTTTTCAAGAATGTTTCTTAAGATCTCTCATTAAAAAAACAATTGCAAGGTACACCCAGTAAAAAAAGGTTAAAATCAAATATAAATAGTTAAAGAATGAGAAAGGCACTGATGTCTTGCCACCATTTGATAAAAACAAAGCATTTCAATTGATATGTTCACTGTATCATTCACTCTTGTGGTGCTCTTTGACACTTCAAACACAGATATTTGAACCTCAATCATTTAATGGACCTGGCCTACTGTTATGTATTGATCCACCTCATTGCAAATCACTGGTGATGCTCTTTACTCCCTCCCTGTAAAATGAAAAGAAATCAAACCAAAGTGTCCTAAACTTGTTGATTCAAAGCTGTTTCATCTATCAGTGTAGAAAAATTCTATCAGTATAGAAAAATAGGTTAACAGTCTTTTTCACAGTCTTTCTTCTGCAATCTGAATTGAAATGGCCTGGCTTAAAGTAACCTGGATCTCAGTCATAAAAGCAATATGCTGCCAGAGTGGAAAATCCAGAATTTATCACTCATGTATATTTCATCTGCACTTGCCTTTATTATTCTTTACTGCTCAGGGATAAGAACCCATGGCATTGCTAGGATATCTGAGAACTGTTTGGCCAGTAAATTTGTGGCAAGTCAACTTCAGGATTTAGGAGCCAAATTTTTGATACCCTATGATTAAAAAAAAAAAAAAAGTGGTCTCTGAAGGAAAGAAATGTTATACATTTTTTTTCCTGTATTCCCTTTTGCTGAATAGATTGAGCTTTACCTTTGCATTTTCCCCTTTGACTCCTCACAAAAGTGGAGATGTGTTTTCTTAGTCTAAAGAGAATCTTTTAAAGCTCTGAAGTCATTTAGGTCTTTCTGTATGTATGAAGAGATATTGAGATATCATAATGCAGCCTGTCCAGGATCTGAAGCCCCATGAGAGATTGTTTACCTGATCTTTTCTGCTTGGCTAGGACAGTGAGTTCATAAATAGTCTCAGTCCTTATCTAATTCAGGATTGTCATTTATATCCTCATTTGACTTTACAATCCTACTGTTCTGTGTGAGATATTGCTCAAACTTTAATCTCAGGAGGGGAAAAAAGGAATTGTAGCATTCCACTATCAATTATTCTTGAAAGACCTGTAGGTTGCCACAGTCTCGAGGTTGAACATCTTGAAACATTTGGGGAGAAATCTTACCTAAAAATAATTTAAGTACAAAACTAGCTGGAATCTAGCTGGACACAATGAGAAGTCTAACAAAAACACTAACCCTTGGAAGATAAAGGAAGGTAAGACATAAGAATTAAACTTTGCCTAAGATTGCTTATTCCTATTTTTTCCTGTTACAGTAATGTTTAAAAATATTTTTAAATTTTCTAAGTAGTGTATTTAATATTCAATGAGGAGTAAGTCTGGATTAGTCTACTAGCAAATGACAAAGCTCTTCTGAAAGTCAAAATAATCTGAAAGAACAGAGAGAAAAATCAGAGCACACTGCAGTAAAAGTTGGACCGCAGTCAGTGCCAGACTGCCAACTGTTAATAAATTATGTCTTTGGTCTGTCATATTTGAGATGTTGAACTAAAATGTCAGTAAGAGTGCTCATATGCTGCTATTTGATGCTGAAGACTCATTATTAAAGACAGGTTGTCTATTCAAAAATTTCTTCCTTTCTTGTCTTACTTCATGCTTAACCAAATGGGTGTATGTCTTTCAACACAGCTGTCCTGGAGCACTCACATGAATAAGTCAGGATCTCTATAAACTTGTGGTGTGTCTGTGGGTATGATACTTGTAGGAAACATGGCTAAGAAGTGTGAGAAGTAACTAGAAGAACTGAAGAAACTTATTTCAATACCTATTGAAAAAATAGTTTGGCTTTTGTAACCCACATGTAACTGCATTATTAAGCTCTTAGATAGTCTCATGAGAATTCAAAGATGCATCTACCAATTTAATCAGAGCAGCAAATATGTAGAGGAAAATCACAAAATAATTTTTCTGCTTGTTGGTGCAGAAAAAATCTTTGCTTCTGAAACCTTAACTGAACACATTGTTTAGAAATTTTTCTCAGGCAGACAGTGTGGCAATAGAAAAGGCAGAGAGTATTATCAGTATATTTTTCAGCATCATAAAGCAGTAGGAAAATAGTCAAGAATGAAATAAGTGTCTTTCCATAGAGCTGGCGAGAAGATTACAAGAAAACATTGGTCAGAAAATACTGAGCCATAAAGTCAACCTGAAAGTTGAATAGAAATTGAACTAGAAGTTCTAAAAATTTCCAGATGTTGTCATGGTTAGAGTCACAGAACATGGTGGTACTCCTAATATTTTGGTTTCAAGTAACAATTTGCAAGGTCTCAGTTTTCTGTTTCATATCTGATCGCGCTTGTACACATGCCCAGGGGAACTAAAGGATGTTAATGAGTTTAAGTTTTAGGTTATTCCCAGCAAAGAGTCTTGTACTAAATGTCCTGAAAGCTTGAGCTGGCATCTCAAATACATCTGTTGAGTACTTATAACTCTTGTCTTACACAACAGAATTTTTTCTTTCCCTCTATGTCTTTCAGTGCAGTTTGGGTCATCAGCACTCAGTTTTAGGCGTTACTCTCTTCCTCTTGAATCTCACATCAGAACACCTGAAGTGACCAGTCTATCTGCAGGGGAAGAAGCTCATTACTGAAGAAAAAAAATTACTAGGAAAAGTATTTTAATATAGTTTTACAAAGCAATAATAAAGGAATCAAAATATCACTACTGAACACCTGCAAAAATTGTTATATCCACTGACTTGCAGGAGCTGATACTGTGGCACTCTTGCAGGGTCATCCATGGTACTATTTGCTTTGTCCAGCACTGACTGAATATAAGCCACTGACTACCTTCTGTGTTTCTGTATAATGATCCATTTTACTTGAATAAGTTGATCAGCCCTTATTTCTCATTTTGAAAGGTCTTGACAATAGAGATTTTTTTAATCAGTGAGTAGTATTTTTTCCTAAAGTGGCTTATGGAAAAATTGCTTTTAAGACTGAGAGGAGGGGTTGTTACTGGTGGAACCCAGACCTAGATACTGTGGCTGCCATGGAGATAGAAAGTGGGTATCCGGGCCTTGCTTTCATGTTTGGAACCAATATTCTTTGAAAGAAATATTGACTTTCAAATGAGTTTTATCCCTTGTGATTTTCAACACTTTTATTTGAGAAATTTGCAACTACCACATATGTTAGGTTTGTACCTGAAATACTAGTTAAACCATGCAAACATGTCAAACAATAGCCTTTTTCTTGTCCTTAAATATGGGAAGATGTTTAACTTTGGATAAAGCATTATCCAGGGAAAAAACTTCCCCTGTACTTGCCCTCTGTTTTTAGGGCAAGTACAGTCTAATTAATAAACTCTGTCAATACTCAGTATGCCTTTTAGACTTGCTTCAATTGAATTAGGTTATCTGTATCCTTTCAATTAGTAGTTGATATTATCCATAAGCCTGCAATGTTACATTGCAAGGTGCGCCTTGCGTCTCCTACAATTCTGATGCTTTTTATTTGTCCAACAATACTTAAATCTTAAAAGTGATGAAAAAGAAGGACAACCTTGTGTGACAATGTCTGATGCAAAATACAGCATGTTTTGTGCTGCAGCCATGTCCTTAAAAATTTATCATATACTGTCCCACCAGGAGATGCCTGATTACTGGGGCAATAGCTTCATTTGTAAGCATCTCCTTTGGCAGCCCAGGGAAGGACAGCCAACTAACTGACAGCAGCATAGCATTTAAGTCATGGCTCTGGTGCAGAATTGAATATAGAAGAGAAGGAATGACTAGCTATTGAACTGCAGTAGAGAAATGATTTGTGCTGCCTGCTGTTATATAAAGCCTACTATGCACAATGAGAGCTGTTTCGTTCCCCTAGATTTTAGGTTTACAGCTCACCACAGTGTTGGTAGAACATAACATACTGGCAAGCTTTTTCTTTCTTATGGCTTGGGCAATTATTTGGCATTGATTTTCTTAAAGTTTTGTCTTGCATGTCAGCTTTTTGTTGGCAAACTTTGCAGAAGAGTTTGAGCGAGTCAGTAAGATTTGAGCATACAGATGAGATCAGTACTTGGCTCATGCTTTCCTTTTATGAGATGGAAATAACAAAAATGGAGCTTTCAACCCTCCCCATCCAGACACACACCCACAGAGGAAGCGATGGACATGTATTTGATTTATTTGAATTGATTTTGTTCCCTGATAAAAGTCTCACACTTCTTAACCTTTCCATCTACTCTGCATATTATAACCAAAATACTCTGAATTGGCTCTACATGATGAGGCTGCTTTCTCATCTGCATTTTTAAAGTAGTGACTCTGCTTTTGCACAAAACCAGATGACCAGTTATGCTGAAGTGATATAATAGCATTATGTTGTGCTGAATTAAACAACGGAGCCTAATTATCTGTGATTTAGCTGAGTACTTTATGAGGTATTTTCAACCACATAGAAAAAGTGTGAAGTACCACTGCACAGATTTGGTAGCAGCTTTCAGGTTTTTTGTCTAGGTGAGAGTGACATAATGCACAAAACTGTGAGGAATCCTAAACTATTGCCTGCACACTGTTTTATTGTATGATGATTGCAATTGGAGCCATTTTCTGGTTATCCTGTTCTCTATTTTCAATAGTTCAGGAAGTGCTATTCATGATATTATGTAAATCAAGAAGACACTTTACTAAATTTGCTTTAGTACAAAATGAAGATCACCTCCTTAAATTCTAATAATGTTATTCTTACCAGATAGTCTTATTCATATGCAAGTAGGAAGACTATTTCCATGGCCTTTTCTAATGATTTAAAAACTATTTCTAAGTCAAAAGTACTCTAAGTGAGCATTTCTGTCTTCTCTTGGATATGTATTGCCCTCTTTATAAGTTCATCTTTAAAACTAGGGTGTCTAAATTTAGACACATGACACATAAAGCTATGTTTAATGTAGTATTTAAAGTTGGCAGAGATACAGACACCTGAGTTTCAGGCATTGCATTTGAAAATTGCTCCTTCTATCTATAGATACAATAACTCCTGAGGATGTTAACAGAGCTGTACCTGGGCCTATCAAGAGAACTGCACTGCCCTTCTTTATTGTGGTCCAATCTTGGCTTCTCAGGTGCATTCAGAAAGCCATAGGTTCATCTTGCTTTTTGTAATGAGCCTAGTGGGCAAGGTAGTGTGATTTGAACTCACAGAGGGCATTCCTGACAGAGTTCAAATATCTTACAGTGTTTTTAGACAAAGACCCTTCTTTAAAGTCAGTTGGAAAACTGAATAGACCACATGAAAGGTGGCCTTTATAGTTCAAGTATACAATGCTACACCAAACAGAGGCCCTGTGAGAAGAAGAGAGAAGCTGAAGTGATGCACCTACTCTCCTGAGGAGAGAGTTTCAAACACTGGCTCATGAAAATAGTCCATTCCTGTAATGACACTTACCTCAGTGCCTAACAATCACTCACATGAATATGACTGCAGGAATGACCCAGTTTTTTATTTTAAGGCAATTGTCATAGGATATTTGGGTCTGTGTCTTAATAAAGGTCCTTTGAGCTGGGTCAGCCTCTGAGTTGACATGTGGTGTAGGTGAATGCCCTGTAGAAAGACCTGTTTGCAAGTCAGCTCTTTGGAAATTCCCAGTAGGATGGCCAAGCAAGATGGCACTAGTAGGTCACAAACCGGCTTTGCAGTAAGGGGTCTCAGTTTGGCCATGGCCTCTGCGTGGATCACCTTGAATGGATGTCAGCCTCCTTCTGAGCTTTTGGCATGATCTTAGAAACTTTGCTATCGTGTAGTCTTGTAGTCATATACAATAATCTATTGAGAACCTGGAGACAAAAAGAATGATCAGGATACAACATCCTGATCCATTAGGAGTTGAACTCAGGACCAGTTTTAAGCACAGAGCAGCCCAATAGACACCCAGATCACTTCCTTCAAGTCAAACCTTGGAGCTCAGATGGCTTGACCTCCCTCTGTGGCTTTTGCCAAAGTCTACACAAGAGTCTTGTGACCTACTTACATGACATAGAAAGAGTAAAAAGTATAGAAGTTCTTTCAGAAACAGAACCAGGAGATGGTGACAGGTAATTGTGCCTCTTTCCCAAAGCATTTTCCCTTGTGAAATTTTTTGTGGATTTTTCCTTACCTTTCCCCTTTGCTATGTATATGAGATTCCTCAGAGAGGTGGTGGGGAGAAGGTATATCCTTAGAGGGATGCAGAACATTTTCAGAGTTTTCAGAGCATAAAAATGTACTCAAATCCCACAGCTTCTCTGTGAAAAACAGTTGTGCAATTCTCTTGTTATATTTGGAAAGCATGTCTGTCTTCTTCTTCTGGAAAGCAACAGACTCATAGCTTTCCAGTGTAGATTTTCTCTTTAACAAACCTAATTTATAGTCTTATCTCAGTGTTTCCAAAAAACCAATTTCTGGTTGAAAAGTATGATTCAAAGATCAGACTGAATGCTCATTTATCATTAATAAATTTAGATTTGGAAGGAAAAAAATATTCTAGTGGACTTCCAAATAGTATACCCCAGGCAACAAAAGTAAATTGTTTTAAGATAGATTTTAGAAAGTTTATGAAACTGCATGACCATATAGTCACGCAGACAAAGGCAAAACAAGAACAAATATAAACAAAAGCCCAAGGGCATAACTTACCTGGATCCCAGATGACACTTCACTTACATTGGTGAATGAATAGAAAATTATCAAGAACAAGATGGACTTCCTTTCATTTTCATACTGTCCATATATTTTGTATACTGTTTTGTGTTAAGGATCTATATGATTTGTTCCTATTCCCCTTTGTCTACTAAAAATATAAGTCTAAAAGTCAACCCAAATGCAAGTATGGAAGCAAAAGGTTTTTGTTTTTTTTTCTTCCAGTGATTTTCTTCATTCTGACCTTTAACTTGATAGCAATTTGGCCCATTGCTTCTTCAGGGCATTGTTGATCTTCCAGACATCATAGATCTCCTGATCTTTTTTTTCTGACACCATCCAAATTGCCATAGACTCTTTGCTCACCTTTCTGCACACAGTCCCACTGAACTAAGCCATATTTGTCCTATTATCTTGTCTTCTCCCAGGTCATTATAGGGTAAATCCAAGTTTATGAGGAACCCACTGCTCTCTTCACTGGCAAGACGTGTTCTTGCTGTTTATAGCTGATCCAGTTTTGGTGCAGTCACTTCATATCAAAACTGAGGCAGCTGCAGCTACTTATGAAATCTAGCAAATGTTTTAATTGGATGGATACTATTGCTAACACAGATAAAGGATAATTTTCAAAATTTTGATTTTGAATTGTTAAAGACGTCAAAAAAATCCCAATGATAATAATTTCAACTATAGGCCTCAAGACCATTCATTTATCCATTATGGAGTGACTGCAACGACCAGCTGGGGCAGTAATGGCAGCTCACTTGCTCTGCAGGTTTATCTGGCACTCTGCTGTTTCACAGAAGCACAAACATCTTACAAAGTAGATAACGTTTAACTGTGCAGTTTAAAGATCACACATACCAATGGCTTCCCTTTGAGACAACTAAAACAAACAAGAAAATAAAATTTTCAGTGACTTATCTGCTGTTTAAATAATAACTTTCTTCTATGCAAGACATAAATAAATGTACATTTGTGAATATTGTGTCTGAATACACTTTTGTACCAGTTGCTGAATGCTTTGGTCCTTTCCAGCTGGTGGGTAATGGGCAATATCTCACATTATCTGTTAAACTAATCCTGGACTTCTGGTGAAAAATCAGCAGAGAAAGCACAACAGAAAAGAGATGGATTGTATTTTGTCCAACTCATGATTTTTCTACAAGGTATTAAACCGTTGTCTCTGACAACCATTTTTTTCCTGTCTAAATACAATGCATAGTATGAGCGCAGTGACTTATTTTAAAAGAGACTAAAAGCAGGCAGTGAGCACTGGTATTCTGATACTCTGTCTCACTGCAGATGCTCTTGCAATGTGTGATTGCACAAGCACAACACATTCATTGGGATTTACACTGCTCTGCTGCCTCAGTCGTGCAGAACTGGTACATGCTTGGTCCCAGACCTGGCTTGGGTGGCTCAGGTGCTGCTGGGGGAAGGAAGGAGTCTGGTGGCTGCCTACCCTTGCCCTTGTTGCCCGGGTTCAGGGTCTGCTCTGCCCCTACCATGCACAGTTTGATGGCAGAAGTGAGCCAGCAGAGTATGGCACTGTACTGGAAGAGAGCCTGCGAAAGGGGGGCAGTCCACCAAAAGGCCTTATCTGTGTTGTCTGTCTTCAAAATGGAAAGAGAGGATAGTTAGTCTGTCTGAGCAGGTCGAAGGTCCCATATTCAACCCAGTCAAAACTACATTTCGTATTGTAGGCGCTTGCAGACCCTGCTGCCAACAGCATTGGCAGTGTTGGGGTTACCATTACATGAGCATCCTGGCTGTGTCTTCAGCTGACATTTCATAGAATCATAGAACAGTTTGGGCTGGAAGGGACCTTAAAGTTTATCTAGTTCTGAACTCCCACTATGGGCAGGGACACTTTCCACTAACCAGGTTTCTCAAGGCTCCATCCAACCTGGCTTTGAACACTAACAGGAGTGGAACACCCTCAGCCTCTCTGGGAAACCTCTTCCAATGTCTCACCACCCTCTCAGGGAAAAATTTCTTCCTGATACATAACCCTCCTTCAGTTTAAAGTCATTGCCCTTTCTCCTATCACTACATGCCTTGGAAACAGTCCCTCTCCAAGTCTCTTGTAGCCCCTTTTGGTACTGGAGGGCTGCTATAAGGTCTTCCCAGAGCCTTCTCTTTTCCAGGCTGACAGCTCAAGTCCCTGAGCCGTCCCTCATAGGTGAGGTGTTCCAGACATCTGATCATCTTTGGGGCCTTCCTCTGGACTCTTTCCAACAGGTCCACATCCCTCTTATATTGGAGGTCCTTCCACAGCTGGATGCAGCTCTCCATGGGGGTGTCACCAAAGCAGAGTAGACAGGGAGAATCACCTCCTTTGAAACCCTCAATGTGAATCACACACTCCAAATTTACTGCAATGCAAGTGTGCCAGGGCACTCTGGGCACTGTGGTCTCCCTGGGGAGCAGTGGGGGCTCTCTGGGGTGGCATGGCAGCCCATCCAATATCATTCCAGTCAGGAGCAGGAAAACTAGAAGGCACCAGGGAAGCCCAGACCTGAACATCTCCCTGGGGATGGGCTGAGTCTGGGACAGGGTGGTTGGTCAGTGGGTTGGGGTATGGATCAGGCCCAGTGAAAACAATCAGGGTCAGACATGGCCCTGGGGATGAGGAAGGTGCTCACAAACTGAGGTACCAATGGATGTGACCCTGTTACAGGTCAGGGATGTGTGTGGGAAATTAGGCTCCACAAAACTGCCTTGAGGTGCAGGGCAGAGATTTTTGGGTGTTTTGACAGCTGCAGTTTTGACACTGAACTCTTGTTGCAGGGGGTTGACTGGCTGCCAAGGGCCCTGACAACAATTCTGTCCTGCTTCAGAAAGCTTATGTGGCACTCCAAGCTCAGACACATCCAGATATCCTGTGCCTTCACTGTGGGTGGGAAACAAATGTATGTGGAGAATCAAAATCCACCTATGGTAAATACCATGTCCTTTCATATGACCATCTACCATTCCTTTAATTCCTCTATTTCTATGTAGACTGTTCTTGGAAATTAGGATAAATATATAAAATAATTTTCTTTTGTTTGCAATGACATACTTGTAATATGTGTCATTGCAATGTTAGGAAGGACAGGGTAACTGCTACAGTAATATCAGAGAAAGTGATACAAGAGTAAACATACATCTTTTTTTAAAAAAAGATCATTATAGATTAAAAAAAATTCAAGTTATTTCTCATTTCTTTCAAAGCACTGTGACTCTGTTATTGCTCTCACTGAATTTCAGCCCATTATAGATTTACTCTGATTGTCCTTTGTGGCTATGCTGCATTCATCCAAGCTATCAATTTTATTCTTTGTCAGGCAAGATAGAAACAGAGCTTTCATGTCCTTTTGGCATTCTTAAACTCAATCATATTTAAGATGCATAATTCTGTTGTTTTAGGAACTTGCTGTTCTTCACATTCTGAACTATCTCTGTCAAAATTTCTATGCATGAAGTGAAAAGAAATCTTTAAAAAGTCAGTAACATTCTAAAACAAAAACAAAAGAGAGAAATGTGGAATTTCACAGCAAAATCAAAACCAGAAGGAGATTAATGTGCATTTTCCTGAACCATTTTCCTTCCATACAGTAATTTTGTCATAATTTTATGTTTGTAACAATGAAATTGTGGCATTACCAGGAAGAAAATAAAAAATGAATAATCGTGGTAAGGCAAAGAATATAAGGTTTTCATTTTGTTTGAGTCAGAAAAGTTATTTTTATTTTATACTTATTTATAGGCTTTTATTCTTTGACTTTTTTTCCTTTTAACAAACAAAAATCCCTATCTCTGCTCTCATCTGGGATAATAATCTGAAATGAATAATTTATTCTAAAAATTAGACAGCAAAGTTTTATAACCAAACTATTATTTTCTTAAACTAACTTTTTGTATATTTTTATTAAACTGAAGCAATTACAGATTTTTTGTTCTCTGATGTCATGGTGAGCACTTAATGTCTGTCATTCACTGCTTGACTATTGGTGCTCAGCTCCATCCCACAATACTCTTTCTTTCATTGGGTGAGCATAGGAAACCATTCCAAACCAAATACCTGCCTGAGAAAATTTAAAAATTAAGTGAACACATAGACTCCCTTATGCAGAGCTGAAATTAGGTTTCTGTGAGCAGCTGTACCAGGACAGGCCTTAAGTGCTTCATCAAGGCTTGTCAATGCAGCCCACTGTACAAGAAGCAAATGTGCAGAAGGGTGAAGGATGGAGAGAGTAAACCAAGCCAGTCCACCTATAAATATTCCTATATAATGTCTGCATGTTTCATTGAGCTCTGCTTCATCACACATGCTTAGTGGAGAAGTGGGGATATTAAATGTCATCATTTCTGCAAGCCAGGCTTTGCCTGAGAAAGGAAAACAGCAAAGATACAGAGCGAGCCTTCCTCACTTTTTTGATTAAAGCATTCTTTAATTAAATGCATTTTGGGGGGAAAAAAAATCCTTACATCCCTGAATTGAATGCCTGAGCACTATTAGGAATGTCCTTGGAAATTCCAAATTCTTTAAAAGTGCCCACTATCTCAAACAGTCCAAGAGGAAATCCTGGCAGTGCAGGTTGTTTGCTGGGCTCAGTGGCTGTGATTCCTCCAGAGTTTGCTTAGTCAGAGCCCTAAATATTCTGTTTGGCAATCACTTCTGTATTTGTACTTAAAGTCAGATTGTGGTCATAGCTCCTTTAAAAATTTCAGCCCCAAATCCTTTCATGTGACAAATAATTTGCTGAAGGCAGAGGGGACAGGGTGTCCTGAGCTGGGAGCAGTCTCCTGACAAGCTGTTCTGGCTCCAGGGAATTTAGGGAGAAGGAAGAATCTTCTCGACTTTGATGTTTTGGATGTGGTTGGTCATGTTTACATCTATTGAACCAAATAATTTCTTGTGGTGCAGCTAATCAAGTTATTGGTGATCAGCAATCAGGCTGCATGAGGTGAATTAAGGACACACTCTTTCCTGACCTATTTAAAGGAGTGCCAACATTGCAGTACAAGATTGATTTATTAAAGCAGAGGAAAAAAATACAGTCTCTTTAAAATTAAAACTGGCATGTCTGTTTCTAAATTATTAGCTATAGTACAGCAAGCTGCAAAGAGATGGTAGGGCTGTTGCTGCAGGATATGTAAGCCTCAATAAAAAGAACACATCGTAATTTCACAAAGTATCTGACATCATTCAACATATAAACTGTATTTTTGAGAGGCAATTTAAACTGCCTGCAAATAAAAGAGTAAGGCAATCACTATTATCTCCCTAGAAAAAAATACATGTTTAAGCAAATAGTGAAGATCCACTTCAATCTGTTGTCTGTTTTTTTTTTCACAAGCCTTAATAATGAAATACTTGTCCTTTTCCATAAAAGTAGTAGAATGCATTATTTTTCATACACATCCCTTCCTGTTCTTGTTTTTACTTATTTTTTTAGGTAATGAAAACTCTTCAATATAAAGACATTAAAGGTTGACATAGAAGCTTTCTTGATGACACAGATGTTAATACCATAAATTCAGCAGCTCACCTTACCCATTTTAAGTCATATATAGAAACTGAGTGAGATACTTCTCTGTCTGCCTCTAAATTATCCATACCGAAAATTAACAATTTTACACCTTTTAAAATGCTTTTTCTTATTCCTACATGCTTCCTGTGATTATTTTCTCTCCATATCAGCATTCCATTATTTATTTCCTCCCTGGAGGGATGGTAATACTAATTCATAAAATGAATTAAAAAAAATGCTGTGATATGCTAAACTGCCAAGTAAAAGAGCTGCAGTATGCAACAACCAAGAAGAATTTTTGAGAAACATGCTGGAACTGCCTTAGAAACAATACAGTGCTTGGTTTTATATTCAGGAACTGGTATAACAGTCTACTTTGCATTAGTGGTTTTTTTTTTAACATTTTCTGAGCAGCCTAAGGACCAGCTTACTGAAAGAGAAATATCTAGACCAAAAATATTTCATACCCATCACTAGCAATAACTAAAAATAAACTTCCACATATACACATCCTTATGCCAGATTTTCCTGCACTTAGTTTAAAAAAATACTCCCTATGTAGGGAACTGAGTTTTGAAATGCCTTTCAAACTAAATTTGGGGATTTGAATTGTACAAATTTATCTCACTCTTTACATTTCACAAAATATTTTTTTTCAGCCCTGAGCGCTCTCTGTTAAATTTAGCCACATTTTGACAGTTAGACAGTGTTGCAGGGGGAATGCTGTGGGGTCTCTTTTTGGGAACACAGAGTTCTCTACATTTCAGTTGTAGCAGAAATATTTTCAGTCTATTTTATGTGAGGCTCACTGTAGAATTTTGCAGTAACACTCCCCCCCAGGATCTGAACAGCAACTTCACAGCTCTCTGCACATCTTGTTCATTTGGTGGGGATTGTCACCAGATCAGTTGAAGTGAAAAGAAAGGACAGTTATATTCTGAATCTTCTTGGCTGTTTTCTTGTTCTTAGTCTTCTCTTCTACACACAAGAAGAAGAAAACTTTGTCCTTGTCAAATGATAATTGAGGCACAATTGGTGACTTGTATGTTTGTCAACATAAGCAAGATCAAATGATTGCTTAGCAGGAAGAAGCCACAGGAAATCCAACGATTTTTGGCTAATTAGGAAAATAATAATAATGTCTGCCTAATGATTACCTTGTACTGGGTTGTGGCCTTTTATCAGGCAGCTGCAGACTACTGCTTTGAAGGGAACCAATGGTTTTCTTTGAAACTGGTGTCATGGACTTGGAGGATTTGTGACAAATCTTCTGAGACTTATTGCTTCTTTGTGTAGTTGCTATAATTGGGAAGAAAAATGATCCTGTTTCTAAATGTATAAAGAGGAAAGTACTTTCTCTCCAGATTTTATTTGGACAGATTTTTAAACTAGTTGAGGTGTGCACATAAGTGTATGTAATAATTTCCACAAGGATGAATGAATCTTTAGGTCAGCTAAAACATACAAAAATGATTTATCTATGTTGGTTTTTTTTTCACATTGTAACAGCAATAATAAGAAGACAGAGTCTTATATGCAGTACAGTTTTATTGGAAAAATAAAAATCAGGAAAACATTGGGAGTGAAGTGAGAAAGAAACCTAACAGTTTGGAGCTTGCATTTTGTATTTTGGTTTCCCCAAACCAAAACATGGATTTCCAGAGCTCTGCTGAGGAAACTGGTTGGTCATGGCTTGAAGGATGAAAATTTCACTGGGTAAAGAAAGTGGCTGGATGGCTGGGCCCAGAGAGTGATTACATGGAGTTGAATCCAGTTGGCAGAGAAGTGCTCCCCAGGGCTCAGTCCTGGGCCCAGTTCTGTTTAATGTCTTCATCAGTGATCAGGACAATGAGATTGAGTGCACCCTCAATCAATTTGCAGATGACACCAGGTTGGTAGGAGTGTTCTGGATCTGCTGGAGGGCAGGAAGGCTCTGCAGAGGGATCTGGACAGGCTGGATTGACGGACCAAGGCCAATTGTATGAGATCCAGCAAGGCAACAAGCTCCAGGCTCTGAACTCGGGTCACAACAGGTTTGAGCAAGAGTGGCTGGAAAATTTCCCAGTGGAAAAGGCCCTGGATGTGCTGGCTGACTAGTGAGTCAGCATGTGCCTTGGGGACCAAGAAGGCCCATGGCATCTAGACTTGGATCAGGAATAGTGTGGCCAGCAGGACCAGGCAGTGATTGCCCCCCTGTACTTGACAGTGCTGAGGCTGCACCTCAAATCCTGTGCTCAGTTCTGGGCCCCTCACTAGACAGAAAGACATTGGGGTGCTGGAGCATGTCCACAGAAGGCCAATGGATCTAGTGAGGGGTCTGGAGCACAAATCTCACAAGGAGCAGCTGAGGCACCTGCAATTGTTTAGCATGTAGAAAAGAAGGCTCAGGGATAACTTATCTTCACTACAGCTACCTGAAGAGAGGTTGTGGCCAGGTGGGGGTGGGCCTTTTCTCCTGAGTAGGAAGAAATTACAAGAGGAAATGGTTGCACCAGGGGAGGGATAGGTTGGATATGAGAAGATTTTCTTCACTGGAAAAATTGCCACAAATTGAAACAGACTTCCCAGGGAAGTGACAAAACCATCATCACTGGAGGTATTTAAAAGACCTGTCGATGTGGTACTTAGGGACATGGCTTAGTGGTGGACTTGGCAGCATTAAGTTAACAGTTGCACTCGATG
Source organism: Molothrus aeneus (assembly GCF_037042795.1). NCBI lineage: Eukaryota > Metazoa > Chordata > Aves > Passeriformes > Icteridae > Molothrus > Molothrus aeneus. The sequence continues at coordinate 117,142,491 of NC_089646.1, forward strand.
ATCTTGAACTTTTCCAACCTAAATGATTTTATTGTTCTGATTTGCGTATATTTGACTGCAGGGTTAATCATGACTAAATTGCTGAACTCAACAATTCTTCCAGAGCTGCAAACACCAGACAGACCATGCTTTGGGAAATATGGGCCACATATTGCCTCTCAAAAGCTGATTCATTGGCAAAGCAACAAGGATACTGATTCAACATCCTGTGGTTTCCATACCATTGATGCTCTGCCTACCCCTGCCACTGTCAGAACGACACATTGCAGTCAGCAAATGGCAGGCACTGTCTAGGTGCAGCACGGATTGAATATTGTTCCCTTTGTAAAACATATTTACCACACAACTGGTGTAAATTAGCTTTAATCTGGCAATGTTAAGTCAAGAAAGCCCAAAGACTGAGTCAACTGTGGCATGGTACAGATCAGACCTAAGTATGTTTAGCAGAAGCCTGTGGAGCCAAGAGCAAAATGCCTGCCTAAATTGCACCACCAGTTTCATTCTCAATGGACAAAAAATTCCCTGCCTAAAACCCAGATACTGACTCCTTTCTTTAGGGTTCTAATAAAATTGTCTGATTTGAGAAGTGTTGAATAGCTGCAGCTCCTACTGAAGTAATTTGGCCTCAATAAATAAATTAAAGCTCAGAAATCTGTAAGCTGATGCTAACTGACCCATACACTGGAGCCAGAATTCATGGACAGTTGCTACACCAAGCTTGACTATAGCCATGGGTATCTGTCTCTCAGTGTCAGGAGCACTAAAACTCTCTCCATTAGTTAAATACAGCCCTAAGGGTGAATAATGGAAAGATGTTGTCACAGATATTGAGTGGAAGTAGACAGGTCAGTACATTTCAGCAGTAATGCCAACTACTAGGTGAGTTCAGCAAAGGATGCCACTGTAAGGTCTAAGCCAAAGGGTCCTCATGTTCCTTTTATTTCTTCCATTTTATTTATCATTAATTGGCCAAATTCAGATCTTCCACTAAAGCTGGGGTCGGGGGGAGGGGCAGGGCAAAGCTTGTCTTTGAAGCTTTGACAGTAGTTTCCCACCTCTGAGGAGATACAACCTTGTATGTCTTGCATGGCATTGCTCTTTGGATGACATTCACTGTTTCTTGTGCCAGAGGAGGGTTGTGATGCCTTTTTCAGCCTAGAAATGAAACAACACACACTTTCCAGATAATATTAATACAGGAGGTAATATAAAAGTGGATCTTTATTGGAGCTTCAGGGGCAGTTATGAAAGAATAACAAGGGGGTCTGCAAAAGCCCACCTCCACAGGGGTGAATACAGTTTTGTAAGTTAGGAGAATTAGCATAATTGACAAAAAGCACCAGTTAGGAGGACAAGCAGTGATGCAATTCCCTCCCCCAGGTCACACCCTTTTACTGGACCCCTCTCTTGGTACTATCTGTACTTTGTTGATGAAAATGTATCTCAAAGAGTTATCAACCTTGTTAGCCAGGGAGAACCAAGACAGGATAGGGGCCCTACAGATAGATTTGTCTTTCTGCCTAGGGAAAGGGCATGGAAAATTACTGGGAAAACTAGCCACTAATACAACAGGCTACAAATATATGTGTAAAGAACACAGAGAATATATAAGGAAAAAAGGCAAAAACCAAAACAGCATCAGTTGGGTATGCAGAGGGACAAGCTGTACATATATGTGTCAATATTTAGCTCATATCATTAGTGTTGCAATTTTGGGAAGAGATCTCCTTCAGCTGAAGTGTTTGGATTATTCTGGGTCAGGAGAAAGTCACAATGATGTTTACTACCTAATTATCTGCTCTCTCTTTGCAGAGCAAAGGTTTGTCACTGACTTTATTTGGTGCCATGGCACAAGGAGTCACATTCATTTCTATCCTGCAAGGACATTCTCTCTTCAGGTTGAGAGAAGGCCATGATCATTCAGGTGTCATCAGTGGAGGCAATGGGCATCACAGAATCCTTTTATCATGTGGCGCTGGACATGGTCATCTCAGATGGCTACCAGGCAATAGATGATGGATGCAACTACCTGAGAGCATAAAATCCAGTCAACAGTTCCACACAGAGCTCTCAAAATGTCACAGAAGTAGTTGAAATGAGAAGCAGTTCTCCTCTAAACTTTATTCCATCTAAATATTCAGTCAATAGGAAAATTGCATATTGTGATGTCCTTGCATACTGTGGGCTCTCCTTCCCTCCCTGAGAACCTCTTTTCCTAGTTCTGTTTGCTGGGACTAGGAAACAGGTAGGAATCATCCAAGTTCGAGTGTAAAGGCAGTGTCAAATCCCACTGCTATGCCAGGCCAGACAGCTTCAGAATGATCCAGGTGTCTGTAGAGGTCTTTTCTATGAAAGCAAGATTTAGTTCATGAGTCATTGCCCATAACTTAGCAATAACTTTAGCAACCAAGTTTATTTTCTCCTACAGTCACAAAAAGGAGTGTACAGGTAGCTGAAAGGCAGATAGAATGATACCTCAAATGTGCTGCCTCTTTCACTGCAGCCAGTAAAACTGGTCACATACTTAGAGCAGGGAGGGCCTGCAGGTCTGAGCAGAGCATGCAGTGAGAAGTCAGAGAGTGCCTGGTGAACTGGCTCTTCCTACCAGTTTCTTGCTGGCATCAGATGAGTTGAATCTTGCCAAACCATGAAGCACACCTCTGCAGAGAGGATGCCTTACTAAAAGTGATATGCTGGACATTTTCTACTCATTTATTGTTAGATTAAAAAGGACCCTGAAAAATGCATCTTACTGAATTGTATTGCACCTGTGGATGAATGCCAGGTCATTTCTGGGTTAGACTGAGAAAATGTGCTGTGTTCATATAAGAAATGAATAGAACAAATCTAAGATGTTGAATTCTGTTGGGCCTCAAGTTATTTTTTCTTCCTTGTACTTATTTAATCCACAAGTTACAAATGTATGATTGATGTCCTGCAAATGAGCTATGACTTGGCATAACTTATTTATTTTATTTAAAATTTTTATTAAGTTGAATAACCCTACTGAGGTCACAGTCTTGTTTCAGAGTCAACCTGGATGAAGCAGAAGTGAAAATTTCACTTGAATTTCCATAAATTCTGATACATGGAAACGCCAGCATTAAATTTTAACAATTGTGTTTCCACAGGCTTTTAAAATGCTGCTAGCATTTCCTTTAAAATAATTAGGTCATGTTGCATGAATTACAGTTCTGCATCACTGTTACATATTTTTCTTCTGTCATAGATAATTTCAATCCTGCCTGGTGTATGATTTCCTTTTTAAACTGCACTTGCTTCTCTTTCATCCAGATGTGCAACCAGGTGTTCAGGTACAACATGTAAAATCACAGACTGTGCAGCAATAGGCTTGTGTTGATTTCTTAAGATTTTTCATCTCATGTATTGGATGGGTTTAGGATTTTATAAAACACTTGATATGCACCTACTGTGGCTGCAATAACTTCCTGTTGGAGCCCTGCTCTTGTCTTATCCCTGCTCCTTTCTTAACTCCTACCTTTATTGCTTAAGCACTCACCTTGTTATGATCCACAGAATTGAACCTTTATCTGTCAAAGATGGAGGTAGATATTTCTTTTACCAGTGCAGCTCTTCAAGTCCGTAAAATTAAGCACATGAATAAGGACTGAAGCTGTAAATAATCAGCTTTTCAAGACAGAGAATTGTTATGCATTGTGTACGCACAGTAAATAGCCTATTTGTTGTTGAATATAATGCAATAATGTGAACACATAGAATCAGAATTACAGCCTGAATTACTAACTTACACTCTGGTTAAAAAAAAAGAAGGTTTACGTTTTCAGATTTGAATGATGGGTGTGAAGGTTCTAAATCAATATTTAGCATCATCTGATTTTTTTCTACCTTTGCCTTAAAAAACCTGAAAATTTCACTTTTTTTTTCAAGTAATGGCACAAAAATATTTATTCAGTATATTTCACTGGGCTCTTTCCATCCAGTAGATTTTACTATTGTTCTACAGCTTTGGCAGATAATGGAAACTTATTTCAAAACGTTTTTAGAAAGACCTGCTTTGTTTTTGAAAATTTCTTTCATTTTTTCCCAGGTGATCTTGGCAGGCAGCATGGGATTAAGGCGAGCCTGAAAACTGCACACTCTTCAATAAAAAAGTGTTTGAGTGAGCTTTCTGCTCTACATTTCACTGCCTGTATTTGGAGGTGCTGCATTGGTTTTGACAGCATTGACACTGGTCTGTCTCAGACAACTCTGGTTCATTGCCTTGCATATTCACAGACAAAAACCACAGAGATCATTATATTCAATAAAATATTGATAGGGTTTTTTTCTGCCTTCAAAAGGCAATAACAAAATGGTGGCACAAAAGAATTCTCCAGTCAAATATATTCTGTGCTTAAAATGCATTATTAAAAATCTCAGAAACCAAATGACCACATGATGTTTTAGCTCAAGAGGGATGTCCACAAGTATTTAATAAAAAAGGCAAGATTACAGAATTTGGCTCAAAGTCATGAGGAAAAAATTAAAATCAATACCACATGATCTAATGCAAACCAAAATCATTAAGGGCAATAGGCTCCTTTAAAATACAAAAAATAATTTCTGGAAGACCAGACAAGGCAAAAAGCCACTACACATTGTTAATATCAGCTTTTTGGATTACAGATTTTATCTGCTGCCCGGAAAGCTAATCTTTTAATAGAAGTGTTGGTTTCATTTTTACAAAGGAAAATTTGTTGAAGAAATCAAGTTTTTATTAGCATTTAGAAGGGAAGACTATATTGTATTTTAAAAGCCTGAATGGTTTGTAATATTGTTTCTGATGTATTATTTTATTATTGTTTATGTACTTTGATTAGCACAAGCAAAACCATACAGTCTTGCAGTGTGTGACTCTCCAGGCTGGTTGGCCAAGTGCAGCCACCAGTTTAGTTCTACCTTTCCATCTCTCCTGAGTTGTAGACTGATCTGAATGGAACTATTTGGGGTAGAAATCCCTATATTTTGGGATTGGGATGATTATGGCCTTTATTTTTCTGTCTGACAAGATAAAAAGATAATATATCTTCTGTCCCCCCAAACACCCTTGATGGCCCCAATACTTTGAATATTGAATGCTCCCTCAGACAGTTTCTTGCGCACTGCCTTTGGAAAAGTTCCTCCCAGTAAGATTCAGCCAGGGCCATGCTCCCCCATGCCCTCCTCCGCTCCTCCAAAAGGAATCCTTGGTTTGCTGATGTCATCATTCTAGAACTGGATATCATCTGTGACTTACAACCTATATGACTGAAATGTGTGCCAGTGTTTAAAAGTAAAGCCACATGCTTCCCATTATTATTTGGATGGATGCAAGCAGTGTAAGGAGGAAGAGATTTTTAAGTCCATGGAAATGCACATGATACCTCTATAAATCAATGAGATTCTGTGACACACTCCCCAAACTGTTACTTCTTGCTCCCTTTTCTGTAATAATATGTTTCCTTTAATTTCCTTTGGAAACATGGATATCAGGATACTTGTAGCTGATTCAAAATACCAAATGTATGCAGTCGACAAATTCCAGCAGCAATAAGATTCATGTGGTGCTTTAGAACACTATTAATTAAGTCTTACACCATCTCAAGAAGTAGGTGGCAGAATCTTCGTTTAGCACATGGGAAACAGCCAGAAAAAGGTGGCTGGCTCTCCACGGCACAAGTCAACAAACAGCACAAGTATTGGAACTTTTTTGTTAGTGTCAACTTGCTAGACTTGCCCCTGTCTTAAAAGGACAGCCTTTGCTCACCTACCTCTTCATTTGCTTCTACACATTGCTTCTGTACATGCTCCAAAACCTCTGATGAGAGGCTGCATAATACCAGCTATGTGTCCCCACCTAGAGCCAAATTCAGTTTTGCAGATGTAAATCTGAAGCAACTTTCCTGATATTAACACATCTGGAGCAACCCACTGAGGTGTAAATAAGAGCTGTGTGCAAGACATTTTATTAACATAAAATGTCACAAGTAGACACTGGACATTGAGATACATTTTTTTCAAACGCGTTATTTTGCTTTGTAGTTTGCAAAGGACACAAATGCCAGTTCACACTGACACAGTTTTTTACCCAAAGCAAAGGCAGTCTTTTCAAGGACAATGGCTTCAGTTCTCTTCTCAGTGTAAAAGGCATAAGCAGACATTTCCTATTATGAGTAAAAGGAATTATGCAGAGTGAATATCCTATGCACCAACATTAAAATTTCTAACCGATGAGAAGAACGATGGGTGTGCTTCTATTTGTAACACAAAATGATCAGAACAAAAGTCAAAGCTGTAATGCATTCACTTACTTAAAAATGTGTATTGTTATACAAGGCAATTAAAGAGTTTCAGACTATTCTCTGTGTGATCTGCCTTTCAGATGAGACCTCAAATTGAAGCATTTGATTATGAAAGCTCAAGTGGCAGTTATCATTAGAGGTGTTAACCCTAATATGCTCTCCAAATTCTAAATGAGTTGATCATATTCTCTCTTCCTAGGTTCTCCATGGCTTTTATATGTTAAGATATTCTTCTTTCCCCTTCCTAAAACTGTTCTGAAAGTATTACTCATACCATATGGCTACCTTGCATATCCATTTTGGTAGCAAGTGAAGTGAGTAACCTTTTTATACAGCCTATAAATTATTTTAAGAAAATAGACCATGTGATATCCATAACATGTGCTTCTCATCTACCTTGACAGAAAAATCATTAAATAAGAAATCACTTTTATCTATGGATTGATAGGGATAAAGCTTTTGCTTGGGAGAAGAGTCCAACATCATCATCATCATCAACAACAACAAAAACAACAACAATAATAATACATATTGAGAGAAGGATCCTTTTCATGCATACCAAAAGCTCCCCACACTCCCTTCAGGTTTCACAAAAATGAGCTGCATTGATTCTCAAAAATTAGACAAATTATGTCTTTTTGAGGGATAGACAAGGATCCTTGGTACTACTGGCAATTTAAAATTTTTTTGATTGTGTAGTAATTATATGTACCAATATTCTTTTCCAACTTTCTAGTAAGTACTATTTGTACTCACTAAAATGGCACAGCATCTGTGGTGGGACCTGTTTCTTCCTATTAGTACTGTATTTAGCATAGTAAGCAAAACCAATATTTGTGAGATAGGTAAAAAGGTTAAAACAATTGCAGGAGCAATACCTTTTTAGCCTCATTAGCTAAAATTAACTTCAAAGGTTTCAAGAAGTAACAAATAAACACATCTGCAAAACATAGGTTTTAATTTGCTTGGGGTTTAAAAATGAACATTGCTTGAGTTACTCTATATTCTGTGGTGCATGCAAACATAGTCATTGATTCAATTCTCATTAGTGGCAGAAAGAGAAATTACTGTCCTGTTAAATGTACAGAATTTAGTGATGACTACTGGCATTTATAAAATTGCTGTTTTGCCAAATTCTATATTAATTTTTCCCTTTGAAATCTCAACAGTATTTTTATACATAAAGTGCACTTGGAATATCTTCACTACTGAAAATCTGACTGTGAGAAAAAGCACACAGTAAAACAAAAAAGAAGAGAGAAGTAAATTGTAATAAACATTTATTCCCAGGGACATATGTACGTACTGTAAATACACCACAGTGGTATCAAAGCAACTCTTCTTTTGAACTGAAGAATGCAAATTCAGTTTACCTTAGTTCCATATCATTTTCTGCTTTTAATCCTAACAATATATTATTTTCAAAGTTAAGCAAGGTGTGCCCTGTCCTTGTTTCTGCCTGAAAACTGGGTCTTGCTAATGATTCCAACTTCCTAGCTGTCAACATTTTTACAAGGTCTGAAACATATTTTCAAGTTTATTAATAAGTTAGCCTGGAAAAATAATCTTCTGTGAATAGGGGTAGCTTTTGATAATTTGTGACTGATGATATTTTTCAACAGCTGGTGCCATGTTCTGCCATCCAATAGTAAACACAAGTACCTTTGTTTTTAGTCTAGGGGGGATATATTTGGGTACCTTAGTGCTGAACTTGGCTAGTAATTCAGCATGCCTTCTCAGTGAGCAACAAAGTGTTTAAAAACTCATTTAGGATCCACATCTGATCCTTCTGGTGTCAGTCATATAATTTTAATTATTGCTGGCTGGAGCTGGGTCAGGCCGATGTTACATACAGAATTGAGTTCCTCCCCATGAGTCAGCTTGTCTGCCTAGATTATATTTATTGTCCCCTTGGTACTTTCCCTTACAGTGCTTAATTATTCCTTGTATCTATTGATCCCTTCTTTCATAGATCCATTGATTTTCAGTTTTATCATTTTGCAGTACAAGGGATAATGATCACTTGTGGGTCATTCCAAATTACTATTACCTTGGGTGGTTTTTTTGGTGTTTTTTGTTTTTTTGGTTTTTGGGGGTTTTTTTTATTTGGTTTTTTTTTTGTTAGTTTTTCATCTCTGTTATAGGTTACATAAGATGTTTATAGGGTGGAAAAATTGAGTTCACAGTTGGTAATTTTTAAACTTTCCACATTAGGAAAACAATTTAGTATTATTTGTACCTTGGTCTGTGAATATGTGCAAAATATGGTCTATCAAGAAGGATCTCATGAAAGGTAAATTTATGTGTTTTTTCAGAGAGGAAGAGCTGTGGCGCATGAGTGCAAGATGAGAAGGTCATGGAACAGTTAAAGAGTAGTTAGTAAAAGACACTTTAATATGAGGGTTCAGGGAAAATTACCCTGAGCATTCATGAGTATCTCCTAAAATGTAAGATCAACCCTTAGCTCCCATCTCCAGGATGAAGAGAATAATTTCTTTTCAGAGTAGTTTTAAGTTCCTATCTCTTGGCTTTGCTGATGGAAAAAGTCCCCTGGGGTTTTGCATTTTGGCAGGAAATATGCCTTTTGTGAGCCCTAATACCTCCTATGCACCCCTCCTTATTTGTGTGTAGTTCTGTTCACACATCTTTGAAGCAGTGTCAGTAAGAATAAAGAAATACCTTGTCAAGCTCTTGACTATTATTTTCTTCACTCCCTCTATCACACTGCATAATTTAAGAAAAAGCTAGTCTGGAGTTTAACTCACCATGTTTTGCCCTCCTAAAAGCTAACTTAGCTAGCAGATATTTCCTGATCATAGTCCATCAGCTGTCTCTAGCTGCTACTTTGGGGTGGGGTCGTTCATCCTCCTGAAATGCTTCCTTACTGTACACTGGCTGTAGAGGAAAAAGGTGATTCACTCTTTGATGGCCATGATGGCCAATGGCAGAAGAGATAAAAGCATCGTGGTTTTTTCCATGACCCACAGTCTAGAAGAAATATCCTTTGAATTAAGCTTAGCCTCAGCTTTTTATTTCAGGTAAATTCCTGAGACATTTATATGGCAGGTAAACAGGCAGTAGGAATCAAAAGCTTTGGATTTTTTTTTTATAGAAGTTGTAAGTGGATAAAACTTTTCAGGTGTTGCTTTAGAAAGATTACCCCTCAGACAATCTTTCATACTACTGTCAACAGAGAAAACAAGTTAAAAGCTTGAGTTAAATGGTTTGTACATAACACCTGTCCTTTTGAATAACTGAGCTTGAATCCATTTGAATCAACAATACTATCTGTCATAAGGAACTACAGTTTTTAATATCAAACCATCTCGAATAAAAGCCATTACTCCTTTTAAAATAAAAAGTGATTTCAGTTCTGCTCTTAGCAGCAGAACTCCTACAGTTAACTTTACATTTTCTTACCATGCCTTTTTTGTGCATACCTCTTTGCAACACTTTGCACAGCTGTGGCTAAGTAGCATCCCTTACTAGATGATTCAGTAAGACTAGAGGGGAGAGATCCCTGGGCATTGCATACATTTCTGATTTTGCCCCATGTGCAAACTTCCTTTAAGTGTTGGTTCAAGACATGCCACCACATTGTGGTTCTGTTGTTTGAATGTTTTGCTTTCATTTGGCTTATTTTACATGTATGAATTCAACAGAGAAAAGTCTGAGAAGGAAAAAAAAGAAAGAGTTTCTGTCAATTCCACTAAATGCAAATGAAAAATTGCTGTTAAATCAGAAGTAACTGCTGTTACTGTGTGACTGTGACTGTGACTATTTGCCTTTGTCTCCCTATGTGTTTTGGTCTGCAGCCATTAATAGCTTGGACTCCATGAAGCAGTAGAAAAGAGGAGTGTGTCAGAGCAGCAGGCCAAAATTAAATTACAGCAACCTCGCGCTTTGCATTAAAATCTCCACTAAGCAATGGAGGCTTGTAATCGTCCGGATTTTCCTTAAAGACAATGGCCCTCCATGCAACTGGCTACACTCAGTTAATTCATGCTGTCAGCTTCCTTTATTGGCTGTGGGGAATGCAGTATTGATTCTTGAACTCAAAAGCAGCACAAAGAGCCACTAGTGCATGGTCAAAATGCAGCAATAAAGAGCTGGCAGCTTGAGAAAAGCAGCCATTCCGTTGCACAAACAAGGTCAATTAGAGGACAGTGCAGCATAATATAAATAGCATTAGCAGCCCTCTTCAACCATGATGAGACCATGCTGGGAAGATGACAATAAATAAAATAGGGTTTAATGCAGAGTAAACACAAAAGCATTTAATGTAATTTAATTTAAAATGTTCCATCCCTTTAAAAGTACCATCAATTAAAAAATACTTATCTTCAAAGACTATTCTTTTCAGGTAAATCCCCATATAAATAAATTATGTACATATCTAGCATTGAAAGGGAACTTATTGTTTAATAAATGGTTAATTCTTAAATAACAGCTCTGTGATATTATGTGTCTTAGTTTTTATTAATAAAAATCTTTCAGTGTCATTTGAGGGTAAAAATAGGACAAAAGTGTAACTGTATTTTTATTTTAGAAGTTAAAAATCTTGCAAGGGAGCCTTATGTTCTTCTTAAAGATCTTAAAATTACTATCTTTTTGATGAGACACTTTTTTCTTACTATTTTGCCAGCTCAGAATTAATTCCAAGTGTAATATGCATCATTCTGCTAACATATAGAATGCTCCAAGAGAATTAGGCTTTAAAAATAGCTTATGGGCCTCAGACAAGAAGCTAAGAAGCCTAGACTGTATAAGGAAGCTGAAAAGGTTTCAAAACTATTTAGTTGTTTAAACAGCAATAGAAGTATTTGTTTCAAAGCCCTGTTAAATTAATGAATGTGCCAAAAGCCAACAAAAGAGTTAGGTCTACAGTTCTGGTTTATTTCTGCAGTCTTACAAATTTTTTTGGCAGTACGAGTATGTTTCCTCACTTTCTTGATTTTTTGAAGCCTTCCCATTGACTTTGAGTCTACTTACATAACTGGAAGTAATTTGGCTAAGACCTGTCATGAACGTTGAGCATGAAGCCATCATCATCATAACTTGTGTCAAATGGTACCTAACATGTAGAACTGTGTCTTCTACCTGCACAGAGCAATAGCTATATAATTCTACATGTAGCATGCTTAAAAACTTTTAGGAGGGATAGAAGTAGCAAAGTTTTCACAGAATAATCACAGAATAAACTAGGTTGGAAAAGACCTTTGAGATCATTGAGTTGTTTTTCCTTGCAAAACAAAAGGATAATCCAAATTGTTCTAGAGAAATTCCTTCCTACATTATCAGTGGAATCAGTAGGATTCCTTGCCTCAGAGAACAAAAGAAATGCCCTCTGGACTGACAGCCAGTATGGGAACTTTTCTTTCAGCTATTAGGTAGAACAATGATTAGAATGCTGATTATATTTCTAAGAGATTGAAATATCAATATAACTAGAGGGTAGTGAGGAAAGGAGTAAAAATTAGCTTCCTACAATTCCTGCTGTCTAGGAAGCACAAGGTAAAGGATTCTTACCATAATATGTCCTAGGGTGGTACTTCACTTTCTTGGGAAGTGAAGCTGTCCCTAGGTATTTTTTTGAAGTTGCTGACTTTTTCCAGACAAGGTAAGCCAGAAGACAAAGAGAATGGAAACAAGACAAACAGCAATAAAATGAAAGAAGTATGTATGAATCTTTTGTCACAAAAAATCCTAATTATCTGAATTCTTTTTGTCCTTTATTCTAGAGCCAAAACAGATTATAAAGACCATCATCAGGTAAATAAATGCATCCAGCAATTTGTGACCAATTAGCTGTTAGCTTTCTTCACCTTAGTTAGGGACAAGCATATTTTTACTTCTCCTTAGCCCCTTTTCCCGTCAAGTAAGTAAGCAAGTGGACTTGTTTGGCATTTGCTCCTTTTCTGGAAGACAAGGCTGACTAACAGTGCAATAGAAATCATAGGTTTTAATAAGAGTTTTTGAAGCATGACTGGCTGGAAAGTTTTCTGCATCTTTTAGAAGACATCTTTAAGAGAAATCAATGCATTCTGGAGGAAAATCAGATAACTTATCTGTATATAGCCTAAGCCAAAGCACAATAATAGTTGTAGCAAGATTTGTAGGAAGTGGTAGCATTTTTAGTTTGGTTTTGCATTATCTGTACTTTCTATTGATTTCTTGTCATGCTGCTCAAGACTTACAGAGACCAAAAAAATTTTCCTTTGGACACTTCAGTAATTTTATAAAGATATTTCTCTGTTTCTGACTTTGGAAATGCAAAATATTGTATCACAAGTGTAGAGGAAAGTAGAGTGTTTCTATGAGCTCCTTGGTATGTAGGAAAATCATGTGAGACAATGTGTCTTGCTTCCTCATACAAGGTAATTTTGTCTTACTGATAGCAAAATATTTCTTTCATCCTTCATTTCCTTTTTGCTCATGATTTCTATCCCAATGTCCCATAAAAATCTATAAATATATCATGGGCTGTAATTATCTCTGAAACATGCACTGGGAGACTTCTAACTTCTGGTGTGAAACTTCTAGAGGTTTACTTTTAACTCATTGTAGGGGATATAGCCAGATTAATAAGTCATTAGTGTTCAGAAACCTCAAAGCAAAAAAATGAAAATAATAATACCATTAAAGTTTTCAAACACTTTCTTTTCTTCCCGACACCACTAAGAGTCAATTCCCTTTGGGAATGAACTTAGTTCCTTCTTCTTCTTTTGGTGATGTGATAAATATCCTCTGAAAAGCAGCAGGTGTTCCACTGCTGATTCTGTATTAATATCTTGTTAGCTCATTCTGGAGAAATATAAGTACTTTTTAAACTTTACTTTTATTTTCAAAATAGGCCTCAGGCATAGATTTTTAAATTCTAAAAAGTTTACCTTCTCTAAATAGGGGGGATAATAGTTGAGAGAGGAATGCAAAGAGATTGAAAGCGGGAACGTCTGACTACAGATTTTACACCTCACAAGCAGATGAATGTAAAGGAGAGAAGGATGCTGAATTGTTTAAGAGCCAGGAGACAACTTGGAGATAGGCAAGTGTTAAGGTAATAATATGTTCCTCAGAAATTCAGAAAGCTGTAGGTTTTGATTGCAGCTCAAACTAGGAAAGTCTTTTTCCAGGTCCCAAAATGGAAGCAAATGATTTGACAACATACTCCAGAGAAGACAGGAAGAGGAAAAAAGCCTCAATACAAAAATGACAAATCCATTCTCATTCTTCATTTGTGTACATTTCTTGGGTGTAGAGATGGAGGGTGTCTCTAGGTCCAGGTCTTTTTATAGCCTCACGATGGGGAGACCAAGAAGCAAGAATATAAACAATTCCTATTCTTCTGGGCTGTACAAGAGAAGTATAAGGCCATGTGGGGCCTCTTCATCCAAACATGTAAAGGAAATAAAAACTGCAAGCAGAATTTGCAAAACAGTGGTTCTGTATCTTACCAAAAGGAACCAGCCTTTGAAATATGTACAAGAGAACATGCACAAAAACTGGGAATGGAGTAGATTATATTTTTTATGAAAAGGAAGTAACAGTTGAGACTGTGAAGGTTTTAGATGTTGGGAATTGAGAAGATAGCAAGCCCGAGACTCATAACTATGTATTTAGTAATGCAGAGGATATCCCAACTCTAAAGAATGCCATCATAGCATAAAAGTGTTTATAGGCACAATTAAAACTGGGGAAATTTTCAGAAAATATTTTATCATGAGTCAACAAGCTGTACAAGAGCTTTATGCTTGCCTCAAAGATCTTGTTTGAGGATTTTATGTTCAAGGAGAGGGAAGTACTTGACACTTTATAAATTAATGTCTTCTCTGTTTCAGTAGCCTATTCACCCTGAAGAAGCAGAAGAACAGAGTATTCTGAAATCAGTACACAATCCATTTGTTATATTATGTGAAGAATGGACAGAGAACACTTAAAATGAGTTTGAGGAGTCTAGGTTCTTCACTATTTAAAAACATTTTGCATCTGTTTTTTTTTTTCTCAAGTATCCTTGTTAGATTCCAAATAATACTTTTGTAAAATATATGTTAATTGTTCTTTTCTTCCTGTGGGCTCTTCCTAAAATCTTTCCATCTCAAAAGCCCTTTTATTTTTGTTTGTTTGCTTGTTTGTTTGGGTTTTTTTAGCTGCTTATACATAAACAACTAGATATAAAAAGGGTCTGCAGTAGGTAAAAGCATTTCTATAATGACAGAAATAAATCTAGTGAGAAATATGCCAATAAGATGATGAACAAATAAACTTCTTAGTAATTTGAATACTGTTTCTTTTGGAAATTTATAACACAGTTAGCTCGATAAAATAAAAATAAAATCTTGTATAATGTGTAGATTCCTCTTCAAAAATAGATGAAAAGGGGGAAATATTTACCTGTGGGGTTTTTTACATGTTTGTTCTGAACTGATGGTACAAACAGAATGACAGCTCATTCCAAGTGACCAATCTTGGTACTCTCATGTGTTTAAATCTTGTATTCTGAAAAAACACCCGAGAAGCTTTGGTATCTCTCAGTACCACTTCAGGGTCCTGTAAATAACTTCTCTTTTCCTCCTTTCTCTGCCAAGAGCAATGGCTTCATTTCTACCCCTGTTTGAAAATATTAAATTTAAAAAAGGGGTTTAGGAAAGAAAAAGAAAACAAAACTACCACAATATTCTGTCTTACCCAAATACCTCATATAATAGTCAGTATTTTAGATACCAGACTAGCATGTTCTCTCACTAGAGAAATTTTTTGGATCCATAATGCTTTCCCACCTCTTCAGTAAAAATTTTAAAGACAAATTTTCCTGACACTTTTTCAGTTGCTGAAATTCCCAGGATTATTTTCAAATCACATTGTTGCTGTTTAGAAGAAAATCTAAATATTTAAAATCACAACGTCTGGGAATCAGGATGTTATCAAGTCAATAATTTCCATGGTTTCTATTTCCCAGCAGATACTGCACTCCACTCTGAGACAGCATAGACTTCATGAGATTATCCTTGAATATATCAGCAATCAGGTAATGCATGCAGTTTATCTAAAGCTGGTCAAACAACACTATATTAAAGAGGAATATCTGTTATAGTTTAATCTAACGGCACGCCTCAATAGTTGTTGGATGGGAAGTGCAAGAAGCAGTGCTGTTAAAGCCCAAAGCATCCCGTTATTGGACAATAACATGTAAGTGGAATGCATTATTATGATTATAAATAGGTCATTTCCAAAGGAAACACACTCCATGCAGACGGGAATAACAAATCATGTGTAAAAAGAAATGACCTTTAACGGAACAAAGAACTGTAAATAAAAGAGACTGCATGAGACTTCTCTCTGCTGGGAGAAGGAGCAGCCCTTGTTTGTCAGGGTGCTGCTGGGGTAGTTACATGTCTCCTGCCTGTTAGTTTGACTGCATCCACTTGGCTGCAATTTGCAGTGCATGCAGACTGTCCATGGAATGTGAAGGTTAGGAAGGGCATACGAAAGGACTGAATATCCAATTATTGCCTCCAGCTGTTTATCACTGCTGAGTCTAAAAAGAGAATGGACGGGATTTAAAGCAATATAAGAGAATCCAAGGCACCCTCAGACCCATTAAGCAGAGATAATAAAGATGATTCATAAATGGAGCTGTGCAAACCATCCTTCAGACAGGGGTTTAAGCAGTTGTTTTGGGGATATTCAGCCTCAGGAAGTAAAAGAAAGATGATTTTACTTCACCAAAATAGCTGGAATTATAAACTGGTAATGTATGTTAGGATATAAACTGAAAGTTAATTATTTTATTTTTCCCTGACAGTCTCAATCCAAAGTTGTATTCTCACCTAGTGAGAATATGGAGGGGATGGTTACCACTCTCACCAAGAATGAAGACCTAAAGACCTTCTCCATTCAATGGAAAATTGCAACATTCTGTATAGAAATGTTTTTAAACAAACAGCCATAAAACCCCAGGAAGGATTTGGTAGGAAATGTAGGATGAGAATGCAGAATGAGAGTGAATTTATGAAGATTTATCATTTGCTTTCAAATTAGCCTTTCATTTAACATTCGGTGAGTCAGTGTATGAATGCTGCCTGAAACACTGAATTTAAAGAAGAATTTGGTCTTAATGCAGAAATTAGTACCGTAACCAGCCACAAAATGAATGTTGACTGATCACTCCACCACTGAATACATCTTCCAAAAGGGCTTATCTGCATATGTTTTATCTCAAAAGTTGCACAAAAGACATCCTTCTCAAAATAGGGCCAGTCTGAAATCAGCACATCAAAAATTCAGTGCCATGTAGCCACTCTGAATTTTAGGATTGGAACTGCAATTGCAGTGCCAGTAAAAAGACCAGAAAGCTTTTGGCAAGAGCTTTTCAGTTTTGGTTCATATGCAAAACCTGTAAAACATTATTTGAGTTGAAATGTTTAGAGAAAATATAACAGTTTTTCCACAGTGGAATTTTTTTGTATGAAATCACATTTCTAGGAATGCCTTTATTTACCTATATATATTCTCATCTGAAGTGATCCAAAGGGTTCAGATTTCATTTTTTACCTAATACTCCTGCCCACACAAAATAGCCTGTTGTAGCTATGGCATTAATTCAATACAATCCATTTTTATTTTTCATTTCAAATCATTATTTTAAAAAATCATTAAGGAATATTGAACTCATGAAAGCCTGGGTTTATTGCCCTGGAACTGATATTCTCTAGAAAGAAAGCAGCCTTTGAGTCAGTAATAGCAGACCAAGGATACATCACAGCTGTGAGCATCCTTTGGCCACCATGTGAATATTTCTGGTTTATATCCACCTTAATCTGTCAGGTTGTGACCAAGATAAAGGATACCAATATTATTAATTGTTTCTGAACCAACAACATTATTGCAGTTGAAGAGGCCTGTTTATATGAGCCACTAAGTAGTGCATGAAACAGGGTATGAGTTATCTTCAGCCTTGGAACTTCCATATCAGTTTTGATTATCTGCATAAATGCAGTCCACAGTTTAATGCTCTGGTAGTTTTATTTTTCTTTCTACTTCTGTTATATAGCTTTTCTGTATTCTTGTTTCTTGGACTGAAAGCAACAGCAATTGGAAGCTTCCTTGCGTAAGAAACTCTTGACTCTATCTGTGGAAATGAATTACAAAGGGTTCTTAAAACTATAAAAACAGAATGAATATGTACAAGGAGTATACTGCTAAATATTCAAGCTCTCATATCCATTCGTAACAACTAATGCCACAGGAAAAGATGTTGCAGTTTCAGACCTAGAATTTCCTGTGGCATTGATGTAGCAAAGATGTTGACAGATGGATTTGTAAGCCTGCAACACATAAAAGCAGTGAATAAAATATCAAACATGTAGAGGAGGCACAACGTGAATTCATTGCCTCTTTTCTAATACACAAGAGAACATTCAATAAGGTTAAAATTAAAGTTACAGCATTTTTTCACCATATGAATACTGTGAAACCCATTGCCACTAGATGTTATAAAGATCAAGAATTCACAAAAATTAAGAAAGGAATCAAACTTTGTAAGTAGAGCAGTCCAGTCCAGTGTCAGCCTAATTAGCTATAAGCATGAGATATAATGAGGGTTAAACCTTACACTTTGAGATAAAAGCAGTCTTGTTCTGTTATTAATTAGGAAGAGACTTAGGGTATGAGGCAGATAACTTTCATGAGCCTGCTGTAGGATTTTCAAATTCCCTCTGGAGTACTAAGTGTTTCCAAATCATATACTACAACAGGTGGAAATTATTCTGACCCAGGATGGCAAGTCACATTTTTTTTACATACATAAGTAAACTTTTTGTTTAAAAAAAGAAGCCCATGATATTACCGTACTTGGCCTTTAAGTTTAAATCAAATTAAGTAATTCCTAGTAAGAATGGCCCAGCTGCAGAAAATAGAACAACCTTAATTTGAGGAAGTTCCAATTTATAATCTCAAAGTAAAATAAATATTTATCTGCAGATATATTCATTAATTTCTCAGTGTTTTCAAGCAAAAATCCCATTTAATAATGAAAAAAAATTAAACCAACTCCAAATACACAATTATTGACTTTTTTATTATTCCTTTGATTTTAACTCTATGAATCTTGTAACCAGGTCATTAAGATAATGGCACTAATCATACTCATCTGAATATGTGTTGTCCTCTTTGATGTGCTTAGCAATATGCTGCTCTGTATGAAATAAAATAGTAGCACTAACACCCACAATAAGAAGAAAAAAGTGATTGTATGAGAAATATTTCTTTAATAGCTACAACTGTTTGTGAAAGCTAAAATTTCCCCAGAAAGTTATAAAAAAGGTCACAGCTCCCCTCATTTATTTAATACCATGAATACAGCCTTTTATTCAGGAGTTTGCCTGCAGTCAAAGCTAATTATTACCACCATATTGCATCATTTTTCCTACATGGTATGTAGATGAGTAAATGTGTTGTAAACAACCATCACGCTCCAGGATGTTCATAGCATGAGTGAGGAAATGAGCAGCTACCTTTCAAATCTCATTTCTAGAAGATGCTGTAACTTAGGATCAGGGAGAAATAATGCTTCTGAATCTTTGAACTCAGCTATTAGACTTTTATTATCTTTACTAATTTCAAAAGTAAACCTGACTCATCATTCCTATTACAGACGTATCATTACATGATTGAAGGTTAATGATTTCACAGGCATATTTCATGGTCTTGGGACTCATCCAAGGCCTTCCTAATGACAGGATTCAGAATCTCTGTCCATAGGCCCACCAGACAGCACTTCCAAGGGAGAGCAAAGCCCTCTGACAACCAAGAGACAGGTATTCATTTATTTTGATCTGGAGCCATTATTTTTATAACTGCAAGACAGTGCTTTAGAAAGACTTTTTCAGTTATAACATAGAAACTTTATTCTTCAAAAAATATATGAGAACCATGGCTTTATTTAGCAATTCACATTAATAGTTGCTTACCTTCAAGCACTTAAGCAGTTATTGATTGCTGTAGTATTTCTCACATGCTTCAGGTTAAGCTCCAGCTTAAGTGCTTTTACAGATAAGAAAAAAATTGCTCAGTGTCTTGCATGACTGAAGAGTAAATTTTAGGCAAGGAAAGAGCTTGCTAATCTTCTTTTCTCTCTAAACTTTAAAATATGTTTTTTAGGGAACCACTGTGGTTCCTATTTCTTTTATCATATTCTTTCACTAATATTTTATTAGAAATTACTTTATGTGCTGCTGAAACCTTTCTATCACATGGTTCCTCTGCATACCCTCATAGTTTAAAAAGACACATTCAGTTTTTGCTTTAAGCTAGAATTCAATAAATGTAAGAGAGTATCATTGCCCTGAATTGCATCCCTCCTTAATAAAGAGTATAGTGTGACTTCAAAAGTAAATCTGATAATTATTTTACCATGTAAAATCTGGTATTTTGCAATTTTTTACATTTGTTCCAGCCTTTCCTCGTTTTTCTTCCCAAGTGACAGTAAAATAATTCAAAATCTTGAGTTTTCATATCTATTGAAATGACTATGTTTCCATTGCTTTCTTTTAGGAACACAGCTTGTAATTAAAAGAATTAATGATTATTCTATCAAGCTGTCATGCTCATGTAGGCTACTGGCATCCTTAAGTAACTTCTAAATGGATAATGGAGTATAGTGACTTTATTAGTTGCCACAACTATGGTTTGAAGGAATCTGAAAGAACATCTCAAGAGTTCTTCCTGGTAGTTAAATTGGCCCTTGAGACTTATGACTAGAAAATTATTCTCAACTTTTAGTGTGAACCCCATGATTATCCAAAGTAGCCAAAGAAGCAGAGGATCTCCAAAGTGGTATTGTACACAGAAAGCAAGGGATGGTCCAAATTATTGAGCTATTCTCTTCTCCCATAACTGTCCTGGTCTCTGAAATACACCACCTGAAATCATAATGCCCCATCCCTGGAAACATTCAAGCTCAGGTTGGATGGGCTTCTGAGCAACCAGATTTAGTTAAAGATGTCACTGATCATTGTGTGGGGGTTGGACTGAATGGTTTTTAAAGATTCCTTCTGAACCAAGCCATTCTATGAATCTGTGATATAGACTAACTGCATACTGAGAGACAGATTGGTCAATGCATTTTATCCTTTTATTCTGCCTGATGCGTTTGTTGGCTCAGTGTAGTAGGGAAATGTCTTCTGGCTGTGCTGCATTCCTTTACTGTAGGCCTGTGAATGTCCAAAACCACCCTATGAAAATTTTAGGAAACTTATACATGACGGTTACTTGTTTTTTTTTTCCTTTTATCCTTTATAGTTTCTGCAAAGTTAGAAATTTTGGGGAGGAAAATTTAAACAAATATGGAATATATTAATATATTCTTGCTTGGAAGGATGTGTAATATTAACATCACTTTCAGTCCTTTGAAATGTTTTCTAAAAGTAATAGATATTTCAATCAAAGATATTTTATTTCAGAACCAAAAAATCAGATTATTATGAGTCCTTTATACAAATCTCTTTACTGCTGTTCTTTATTAGAGTGCTGTTATAAGTGTGTTTCTGTGAGTGTGTAAGGAATCCCATTAGTTTTCCTAGTGTTTCCTCTAAAATAGTAGTTTTCTGTACCTACATTTTAATATTAGTTCCATGCTTGCACATTGGTATTAACTTTTCCAACTAATTATACATCAATAATATCCAGAGTTCTTACTTTTTGCTAGATTTAGTGAGAGATGAGAAGTACTTTAGTCAAGAACTTCTGTGGAAGCTAAATGATTCATTGCATATATGTCCTTCTAAAGTTTAGTTTTGATAAGTAATTAATGTACATATTTTAATGTATACCAAAATTGTATGCTTTTTTGGTGAAACCCTTCCTCTTAATTTCTTGGGATTTTATATCTCCTATCAGTAGATCTTCTGTTAATGCTAGTTTAACTGTAATCTGTAATCAATGCATTACTGCTAGTACAAATTATTGGAAATATGGAGGGGGTTACATTTTTATGTGAGTCTTTCTTGTTATATTAAATATATAATGAGTTTTGAACAAGTGGAGTATCCAGCAGAAAGATTATATTAATGTGTAGGCAAGGCTGAGTATTTTGAGATTTTTTTTTTGATATTGAGACTGAGAAAAAAAATCAGTTTGAGATTGTAGTATATGAGAATAAAAACCCCAGTATTTTAAAGAGGAAAATACTTACTATCTTTAAATCTGGCATTACACATTTAATAAATTGAAGGACATGGTTCTTCTTAGAAGAAAATCAGATTTTGTGAGGTTATGACAAATAATGTAAAGTACAAGAGAGGACTTCCAGTAGCTCATGCTGGAACTACTGGTACATATTTTATTCCATCCAGTCTGATGGTGGAATGTCTGTTCCACATTTCCCCTTTCCATTTCCTCCCATCTCTGCCCACTCACTACTACAGATGTGGAGATAATGTTCTAAATGTTGCCATTATATGGGGCAATCTCTTTACTCTGCCTTGTGGCAGTGTTGTGAGAGTATATGATTACAAAAATATACTTCACAAAGACAAAAAAGTTTGTAAGTCAGATCATTTAAATTAGGATGACATTTTATTGGTACACAATATCACTAGAATGGAGTAAAAACCAAGAGTGTACCTGAAAATAATAGCAATACTGAGGATATTGACTTAAGTGTCAAAACTGTAGTGGAAATGTGATTTTGCATGTTGTTTGTCAATCTAGGTACACTTTGTACTTTCTTCACTGACCGTATTTAAAATTGTTACCAAGTTAATAAAAAAAAATTCTAGATACTGAGAGCTTTATTGCTTACCTGCATGGATGAGAACAGATCAGATTGGCAAGCATCCAATGTCCCAAGTATGTTACAAAATGCCCATTTTGTCAAGTCTTTAAAAGCTAATGTGCTGTGTCCATGCATATGCTCCTAATACCTATGTCTGAAGTTCAATTAGAAAGATACCTACAGAAATACAAAGTTATAGCACTTTGCCCACACTGATGTGAATTTGATAAAGGCTGGTGTTTTTAAAAGCCAATGTACATAAATATACAGTGTATTAATAAAATAATGTTTAGGATTTGAGCCTTAAAAATAATTTCTTTGTGTCCTGTAGATACAAAAAATAAAAACAACCAATGTCTACAATGCAGCTATGAAGGTGGAATCAATGCTTCACTGTTATTTGCCTGTAATTGGCTTTGAGCATCACAATGCACATGTAATTGGGTCTGTACTTGTATTCTTCAAGGATTCTGTGCTATTTCTACTTGAACCCATTTTTGATATGGTTCAGCTCAGCAGTGCCAGCTACCTCTTGTTATGCAGTTGAAAAACTGTGGCCATTAAAAATAGGATACGGTGTGATTTTGTTTTGCAGCACTGCATGGAAAATCAGTTGCTGTTCACAACAGCTCTGTGGTTGGTTGATTTAAAGCAGGAGGGCGACTTCAAATTGACAAGCAGACAGTTCATGAAAAAGGATATTGTATCTTTAAGGCTTTCTGACTGATTGTGTTTAACTGCACTGCTCAGCAGGCAGTAATTAGGCGGTAGCTTTGCTGAGAAACTTAAAGCAGAGGCTGTGTTGCTCTGTGCTCTTAAATTAAAAAAATAAAAATAAAAGAAAGAAAAGAAAATATGGATTTGAACAAATGTGATTTTTACTGGTTTTTAGCCAGTGTGGGAGCAAACAGAAAGCAGACCCCTAGAGGCTCCTAAAGTTATCTTTCCATGCAGATAGTCTCTAGGGAGCTGTGGTGCTTGAGAAAGGAGGCAATGAGAACCATTATAGAAGCATATGACACTATTGCTGAAGGTCAGAGAGGTATTGGAATAAAAGAGAAGCTGCTGATACAAAATGACATGACTGCTGCATCTTCTGGACAAGTTCACAATTTTGATTGGAATGTAGCTCAAACACATCATGAATGTGATTAATAAATAAAAGTACATAATAATGATGACGGCTGAACCAGTGCTTCCCCAGGCTGCTGCAGAGCACGAAAGAGTGGGAATCTAAGATAAAAGGCAGCAAACAAAATACATAGTTAACGCTACTGCCAAAGGAGAGTTTGGTTTGAAAATGCTATTGTAGTTTTGTGGAGTGGACACTGCAGTGCACAGTTGCAAACACTGAATGCAGGAATGAATTGTCAACCTTCTCCTCATGAGTGTTACCGTAAAGTAACCAATTATGGAGGGGAGTAAGAGAAAGTAAAGGTACAGTTTTGCCACAAATAACATAGGAATTTCATGGAAGAACTCTCTTCTATCACACCTCTATTTTCTATTGCTGCTGGTTGTGCTTGGACATGTCATCCTTTAAGAGCAAACCAGGCTTTGACAAGATTCAGGGTTCTTCAGCCATTGATATATACTACAACCTCTTAAACTATATTTTAAAAAATATAGTTAATTTGTTTATGTGATGGCATTATGCTGCTGTAAAATGAAGTTATCCATTAACAGGAAAAATTAAGCCTATCTTTTGATTTAGCATCAGGTAGTAGATATTGTAAAAGGGTCACATTAAGTATGATGAGCTCTATTTTCACGGCATAGCTTCCGTTTCTGAGGTCCAGAAAATGTTTTTTGATGACTATGGCTCTGATTCTGACTAGAATTGCTCTCTATAGTTCTGACATTGGTTCTGATAACTTTGACTGATTGAAGTCAGTCTCCTTCAACAAACTCTCTGGTTTGACATATCTTTTTTATTTTATCTTCTTCGTTCACATGTTAATGAAAAAGTAAATTAGCATGTAAGTTGGCAAGAATGCTGCACTGAGCAACATGCATTTTCACAAGACCATTGTCCTGAGGTTTGCAGTTTTTTAAAAAGGTTTGATCTGAGTAAATTAAGAAAGCTTATCAGAAGTCTCTGACTGAATGTTTATAAGAGCCAGAACGGCTTTCCAATTATGGCTGGGCTTGCAACAGCAAGAGGGATTCAATGCCACTGCCTAAAATTCACCCATCTTTATTTCCTGTTCTCAAGGTCAATGCATTTTGTGTACTTCCTAGATGCTCTTTGAAACTGGGATACCAAGAACATCAGGGATTAAATTTCCAAAGTATTTTTTTCCTAAGTGAAAATGAGGCTAATTTACTGTCAGTTAATGCCAGGTGTTTTTTTCCCCCACTATTTAGTTCTTCAAAACTGTAGCTATATAGAACACTATTCACAGGGGCTTAACATAGGGAGAAAAATTATTACTTTAAGTAAAATAAAATGAGTAATTTTTACATCACATTTTGTAATTCTGGTTTTAAGCATAAAAACAGTGGTTTGTTTTTCAGCAAAAGGTTTTGGTACAATTTCAGATAGCATATAGTACAAAACAATAATTGCATACCTAATGTGAAAAACCTACAGCAAAAAGGGTCCTGCTTGGTACTTACAGCTTTTTCTGGGGTGTTTCTATATCCACATTTTAAGGCAATGCCTATGAATGTCCATCTTCCCTTGGAACCTTCTGGGGCCTATGAAGTGTCTGTATTTTAATCTGATTGTAAAATATTGCCTCAGCTCTTTACCACAAATTTGAAAATCAATTTTTATATCTTGCTAAAACTATGGACGTCTCATTTATTTCTATGGTTATGCTACCAAGAACAAACAACTCAACGTGAAGAGCCTTTCTGTGTTTTTCTGTTACAACTCTCCTCTCCTCCCCACCTACTTGTGCACATGTGCCTGGACACAGATGCACACAGTATACATATATATGTGTATACACGTTTGCATGTACATACATCTCTGCTTATGCAATATTTCTATAGGTAAGAATACAGCAGCTGAAACTCATGCATGTTTTTCAAAAGTCATCAGAGATTCATAGAATGATTACATGCCTTTTCTCACCTGGATGGTTTTTGACTTTATCCTGAAGTTTTTTGAGTGGTATGTGTAATCTACTATTATTTGTTGTTTAATTTTGTCATCTGGTAAACCCTCTGGTTTTTTCAGATGGGAGTCCACACTGATGGAAATTTGTTTTTCCACAAGTTGTTTCACAGTCTCCAAATCAGTTCAGCTTTAATGAAGTCCTTATGAGGGCTGATTATTATGCCATATTCCAGGCTGAAATAATTGTGCACCTGGCCACCTGCTTCTGTCTTTTCCAGCACCTTTCTGAGGACAGCACTGGAGCACTCAGTGGGGGCCGGAGCAGAATCCTACCGAGGTGTCCACACACTCCTCTTGTGGGAAAGGACAAACTTTGTCAGTGAATTTCAAAGCTGTTTAATAAGGCATTCCTCCTTTCTAAGAATAATAGCCTTTAACAGCTTACATTTTCAACAGCAGCTAACATATAATCTCTGTAAGGTAAAAAACATATCTGCTAGTCATAATTTAAACCCTGCAATGGCATTCTATCCAGTTTTTAAATTTAAATTAGCAAACCACTGATTAATCGTAATGATCAGTCAACTCCAAACTAGATGAAGAAACTTGAATATTCTAAGAATAATATATGGGTACCAATTTCAAAGTATGGTGCAAATATAGCCATTTTGGACTAATGTATATTTCTCAAAATGCAGGAGGATGAATTTAATTCATTTTATGGTGTTCATGGCTTTTAAAAATGATTTTAGTGAATTACTATAGAAACTGTATCATATTCTTTTAATTAATCTTTTATTTAAAGAAAAGTTTTCATCCAAGATACTAAAGAAGAACATTATAAACATGCTCAGGCAAAAGGTAATAGATTTGGAGTTTAATTGTAATGTTCTGTTAAGCATTTTAATGGAAAACCTGATGACCCAATTATACAGCAAAAGTGGAAAATCAGCACACAGTATCTGGATTTGAATTTAAAAATGCTGAGATGCATAATACATAGGAGTTTGATATCTATTCTACTTCTTGTCAAGAAGGTAAAAAATTATCAAGAATTAACAGACAGCAGAAATCAGACCCTGGAAAAGAGCTAGGCGTTCTGGAGAGGAATATAAATTATAGTTTAACTTGGAATAGTACCCTGCATTTCCATGCAATACAGAATCAGTATTTTCTTTAATTTTCTTGCATTGACATCCCATTCTTTATGTACTACCACTATTCATAGTGGCATCAGCAAGTTCTTCTTCCCAAGGCTAATCCTCCCCACTATTGAAAGACAGCTATAGAATTACCTAGTTTTAGAAGAGATTTTCCATGATAACTGTAGCTCAGTCAGAAGCTAGGTGTTTCTCTTACCTTGAAAATCTTCCCTTTCCATCTTAGATGTGGTTTCCAAACTGAGGTCCTAATGGGCTATTGGTGAGGATGGAAAGAATAAAAGAGTGGCTTACAGAACTATAGTATTTTAATAGCTTTTTCAATTCCAAAAAGTAAATCTAATAATTTACTAGTCTTCACTTGAACCTATAACAAACCCAAAAGTCTGCTCTACTAGGACAAAAAGTTTGAGAATGACTGCAGTGGTCACCTATTTTGTCCTCTAGAAGAGCAGATACAAATAAAATTTGCTATTCAGTATGTCACAGAAAACACAGAAAAATGGTGTTTCATTTGGTAAGTGGTACTTTGGGTCCCTAATTTTGAAAGAAAAAGTAATGAAACTGGGACTGTGCAGATGTAATTATTCTTGAAAAATGTAGTTGCTATGCAAAGTCCTTAAGAAAAGTACCTCAGGTACTTAAAAACTGAGGTAAATATGCAGATGTGACACCATGAAATTATCAACTGCACTTAATGCCTCAAAAGAGATAAAAGAGATGACTTTGAGGGTATCTGAGCTGCTACGAAACTGTACCAAACAGAAGGCTGGGGCAGAGACCCTTGTTAGCCTGCTGGTGTTTACTTTTTAGCTACCCAAGCCTTGATTTTACTGCCTCTATACACAGAAATGTTGGTCACTAAGTAAAAGTGAATGCCAAGCATACCACAACTATAGCTAGCTTCTAGAATGCAAATTGGTTGTTTTATTTTACTTGAATAGTGTACAAAAATCTGTATCATATTTGCTATATTATCAGCACAAACCCCATTAATTTATATCTAACCTCATACAGTCTGCATTTCTTGCCAATTTCATGGGGCTATGGTAGACCATGGACATGCCAATATTGATTTCATCTTCATTATGGTCTACATCATCAAGTGCAGATGCTTAAAAATTCATTAACTCAACAATCCAGGTTGTAGCAGGATTCTTGAGGGACCAATGGCGTGGTAGCAGCTGACTGGAAAGCTGGATTTTCCTTAGGAGAAGCTGAGAGAGTTAATTTGTGGCCTTCAAATGTATAATCATTCTTAAAAGCCAAGCCATAGTCTGGTGGTTCAAAAATTCCTAAGTGTCTTTTACATATCTTTTTGTATGCAAGTTATGGGAAAAAAAAGTTTTCTGAAGGATTGGCTGCTCTAGATTTGGCTGCTCTGATCATTCAAAGAGGACTAACTGCAAATGTGGAGACTGAAGGCAAAGTAGCAGAGGCAAAGCAATGAAAGAGTTCAAGATAATTAAGGAAAGGAGACATGTGACCCTGTAATATAAAAGTAGTGCAATTCAAACAGGAAGCCCTTAATAGTTGCAGAGAAAGATGAGGTGTGCAGATAAAGAAAAAAAAATCTGTAAGAAAATAAATTCCTGTAAAAAATTAGTATTAATTACCCCAGTACAGAGGAAGAGTGGGAACTACACTATGAGACCAATCTTGTAAAATCATCAGCTCTTTAGTAAAAATCTAAAATAAAGAATTTAGAAAGTATGAAGTAATTCAAATGACTGTAGATGAATATGAAAAAATAGCAGAAGGTATTGAGACAAATTCAGAAGTGTCAAGGGACGAACAAAGAAACTTTGCACAAGAAACATGAAAGGTGAAAAGAAAGCAGTTTTAGTAGGAGCAAGGCAAGGAAAATTAAGACCATTACTTCACAGAGATTGAAAAAATGAAACTATTTTACATAGTTAATTTCTGCTTATGTCTACACTATAAATTCTGTGACCAGACAAGAAGTTAGTACTAACACCAAGGAAAGTTATGAAATCTTGGGCTAAGACAACCATTTAGAAACATACAAAGATAACACAGACATTTTCAAATGCCTGGGTGTAATGAAATTCCTACTATACATGTAGCTGAAGCAATGCTTTACAAGTGTTTTCAGAGGTGATAGTTCAGAAGAATTGAGAAGGCCATATGTAAGGACTATGATAACAAGGTAAAAAGAGAGTCAAGAAACTACGATAGCCAGCTTCACTTCTCTGTGAGAGATGGTCTCAGATAATGAAACAAATTATTCATGGGCACATCAAAGTATATAAAATGATGTGCAGTCAGCATGGTTCAAAGACAAATCATGTCAAGTTCAGCTGTGATACAGTCCTGGGCAGTGTACTGGATATAAGAGAAACAGTAGACATTACTGTTCTTGACTTAAATAAATGCTGTCTCAGGCATCTCATAAGGAAGCTAGATGAAACTCTTTGACTCCATACATGTGCAAAACTGATCAAAAACTATTTTGACTCCTTACCAGTTTGGTACTACTCCATATTTTCATTATTAATCTGGAAGATGCATAATATAGCAGTTTGCTTATTAAATTTACAGGGAACGCTACTGTGGGAGTGGCTGCAAGCATGCCAGCGATGGAATTAGAGCTTAAATTGATCTGAAGAAATCAGCTGGAAAGAAATGAATGCATTTCAGTAAGCAGGAATACATAAATCTGCTCTTAGACATGATGAACTGAATAGGAAATAGGAAGCAATAGACTAGGTTTCAGATATGTAGAAAAAACCTGGGAGACATAATGGGTCACAAACTGAGTATGAGTCACCAGTGTCATGATACAGTGAAAACAGCAAATACTGTACTAGTGTATATAGTGGCAAATTAAAGAGAGTAAAGTGGAAAACATAGTCAATAATTAATTAGCTGAACAAGAGCATTCGTTTTTAATAAATATTTAGAAGGATGCATAGAAGTATCATGCTGCATTACTGTACATCCAAGAATTTACTAAATATGAAATTCAAAGCACCGTAGGTAATAAACTTCAAATAGTACAATGTGTCAAATAAGCACAGCATCATATGCTGGTTTATTTCTAATTCTGCTGGGTGCTGAACAATTTTCCTGAAAGATGTTCAATCCTCTCAGTTGTTACTAACTTAGCATTTGGCATATTTAAAGCAATTTTCTTTTTCTTCCACTTCATACACAGTAAGGCTGTACAATACTGTCTCCTGGCCTTTGGCTACCAGCACAGAATGAAGCTCTTTGTTCTTTATTGGTTCATAAGGCCAAAGTAAGAAAAATAGAGTTAAGTAGATGGCCTATCTTGTGCTGAGAAGAAAAGATCAATATATCTGCTTATAAGTTCTGAAAGATGTGCTTGCTTTTTAGTTTGAAAATGTAAATCAACTAAAATCAATGTCCCATGCAAAATTTTGAAAAAAAGTACTTTTTTTTTTTAAAGATAGATAATTTTCATTAAACCAAAAGTTTTAGTAGAATAACTAGAACAAAAATCCCTTAAGCAGACCAATTTTCATGCTTGAAGATAAGTATGTGCTGAAGTGCCATGCTGAACAGGAAGACCATTACTGTGAGAAGAGCAGTAAAATCTTAAACTGAACTTTATGAATGGACTCCTGCAGAAGAATGATAAATTTCCAAATGTAAATAAAATGTCACATGACTTTAAAGAAAATTGTTGGGTTCTGTGACTGGCTCTGTCACAGATTTCCATAACAATGTATAAGTCACTTAATCTCCTTTAGTTTCTCCATCTGTACAATAACATCAGTTCTTGGGCAGTGTTGTGAGACTTAGTTAGTTGCATAGAAATTATTTAAAGATCTTTTAGTGAAAAGTTGTATTGATGCTTTCAAAAACATGACCCTTTTTAAGCTAATGATTGTCCTTTCTCTCCCCATAGAAACGACACAAGCCAAAGAAACAATTCTTTTTTGACTGGCACTTGATACACAACTAAATTTTGAAGCAGCCTAAAGAATTTTCACAAGCCAGATACTCTGGGTCCAGGGGAGGGAGTAAGAGAAGGAAAGGAAGGAAAAAAGAGAGAAAGATCTTTTCCCTTTTGGTCTTCCTGGGATGGCAGAATTCGGTAAAGCAGATGTACATACACACAGAAGGGAAGGCTGTCCAGATGTGAGCTTCCCCCTTTCCCTGACTTTAACTGCTGACTCAGTGGAGCAGACCTAATGCTACTGGTCAAATGTCCAGCTTCCAGTAGGGGTGAAGAGTTGCCATGGTTGCAGAGCAAACAGGAAGGAATCAAATGGGGGAGGGCAAGGGGATGGGTAGGTAAGAAATGAATCCACCTAAGAAGCAATAATAATCCAAGTAAAGTGGCACTCCTGTAGAGTGTTTTGTCAAAACAACAAAGACCAAATTTTCCCACAAAAATTATTTTAAATATTTTGCTTGAGCACCTTTATTAATTATGCTGCCATTCTGCCTGCTGCTATAATAATAGTTTTACAATCCTTTCATTCTAAAATGCTCTCTTAACTCCTGGCTGAGGACAGATGAATGTTGATGACAAGGAGAATAGAAATGAAGAACTGACATTAATGAAGATTCAAAATGCATGCATGAATGGCAAAGCTTTGTCTGTACGACCAAAAGAAACCGAGAAGGGTCTAGAAGAGCAAATATCCCAAGCAAAACCTTCTTGCTTGTTTGTACCAAATATTATAATATGTGTGTATGTATTAATATACAAAAAACAGCAAGCGGACACAGTTGTGAGAATACAGCAAGATACCATGGTGACAGGAGACTTTATAAAAACCCAAACAGATAGCAAAGGGCTCCTGAATGTAATGAGCCTCATGGCTGATTAGGCAGAGAGACCACACTGTGCAAGAATGAGGCCTAAAGCAAAGAACAGCCTGAAAGGAAGCCATGAGAAAGAGAGAGAGGGAGAGATGTGGGAGAGAGAGGGAGAGGGACTTGGAAGAATGAGATAAGTAGACTTATAGCTAGAGACAAAGACGGAAAGGGATCTGTAGGGCTTGCAGGAGAAGGAGTTTGGTATGTGGCAGACAATAGAGGGCTTAGAAAGGAGCAGTTAGCCTTGGGCCCTCAAAGAGTCCCAGGGAAAAAGACTTAAACAAGGAAATGTTCACGTGGTAAAGGCATTGGGGGAGCAAGAAGAGAGGCAGCAGGGCAGCTGCAGGTGATCACTGCAAAAGAGGGCAGTGTGTATTGGAGAGGCAGCATGAATCTATGGGTACAGTTTAGAACTACCAAAGGCTTCTGCTATGTGTATGCAGTTCCTGTCTTTGGTCTTCGTGCAAAAGAGTGCAATTTCTATCCTCCTCTTAAAAGAAGAGACAAAAGGATTTTTGGTGAACACTATTTATCTTCCTCTCAAGTGCCTGTCCCTTAGTCTTAGGTTCATAGTAGTTGTCTCTTCTTTAGGGGTGGGTTTTGAATCTCATTTGGATTTTTTACGTGAAGTTAGGATGAGAGTGATCATAATTCTTATTAACTATACAAGTTACTGTATGTTTTTAGTTTTAAAGGCTCAGAGGTGAAATCCAATCTGAAGTGCAAGGGCTGTATGACATGTATGTCTCCCTCATTTTATGCCTGGCAACTGTCAGTGGGTCAATAACATCCAACAGCTCTAAAACTGAAAATTTTGTTCATCATGTGAGTTTAATCTCACTTAAGCAGACTGCCTCACCTTCCTACACACATATAGACAGGTGAGACATTTCAGCATCCTGAACCCTCCTTTCCCTTTGGCTGTCCTCAGACTGTGGCTCCTTGCTTGCAGCAGAAGTAGGAGAATTTGTCCAGAGGTACACATCTTTTTTTAATGTACTGCACAAAAAAAGAGTATGATTTTAGCCTCATGCAAACATCACCCCACACAGAGGCCTCCCCATACACGAAAAAATCTGGCACAAAATGAACTACAGCCTTAGCCACTGCAACTTGAGTCAATTGCCAATTACAGCAAGATGCAAGACTCATGGGTAAATGTCCTGTCTTTATTTAGTTACTCTAATAAGAGTGAAAATTTGGAATTTTATTTTGTTCCCTTTTCCTTGAGTCTCATTATAAAACTACAGCGATTGATTGATTTTCACACTTTTATCTTGCCACCGATGTTGGTGCAAGTGCTGTACTTCACCAGAACAAATACACTGGGTAATTCTAAGTAAAAAATTAATTTACTTTCCATGAAAACTCTTAATATAAACTTATATAAATACTGGTATTTTTATAATGTATATGTTTAGGAAAATCTCAGTGTTCACAGGTTTAAAAATCCCATTCACAGTCCATGTAGTTAATGGCTGAATTTCTTTTGCTTTGTATTGCCATAATATAAATTTGAAGTGGAATTCAGAGTTATTCAAAACCTGGCAGAATGAAGGAATCTGTTGACAAAGACATCAAAGTTGCAGTTAGGTATTCAGCCAAGCTATAGGGTCAATAGTCGGAAAATTTTCACGTTCCAAAACTGCAGGTCAAGACAGCAGCTGGCCACAGAAAAATAAAAATGACTAATGATTTAATCAGACATAGCAGAAGATTTAGAGAAGGTGAAATTTGAACATTAGCTTCCTATCTGAATGTCTTTTTGTAGGAGAGGACTTCTCTCTTTAGCTGAACTTTTCCCTCCTTTGATTATGAAATCCTTTCAAATAATGAATGGTGTAAAATAATAGCTGAACTGAATCCACCTAGCTAAGGAAAAAAAAATCATTCTTTGAACTTTGAACATTGGCTTCTCTAAATCAATTTTTGAATAACAACCCAGACAATCCCCCATAGGTCTGTATCATCTTTAGGAGTTCTATTCAATACAGCTGATAAGGGAGGAGAGGGAAAGTCATGCCATGGTCTTTATGACATGACATCACAGCAGACAAGGTTCCTGCCCTGAGGAATTTGTAGTACAAAACCAATTCAACAAGCTACTGAAGCTAAAGACTTGAAGTGATGGGAGTATGCTCATACTAATATTCCTGCAGTTGAAAAGTACTTTGAACAAAACACCATACATATTCATAAGCAAAAAATCTTTGCTAAAGCAATTTCAGATAAGTAGCTTTAGCTAGCCTCAGCTAACTTCTAAAAACAACTTCAAACTTTGTGTCTGTAAACTCAACACCTTTGAAAAAGAGTAAATATGCTGTCAAGAGATTCTGTGTAATTCTCAGTGGCTGTGATAATCTAACATTTATGACTAATCTATCCAATTTGTTTCTACCCTTGATTTTTCCCTTTACTTTGTTCTTGCACATGTATGTACCAATTTTAAGGTGTTTCTCTTTAATTATGTAGGAAATATTTTGAAATCTAGAAAGTCTCCTGAAAAGGAAGTTATTACATAGATTCTAGACATTTTCTTTTAAGTTGTGATGGCATAAAAATGCTGCTTTAAGCAGCAATGACGTGCATTGTCCCTTTGGTGCCAGAGATGTACTGGCTATTAGGTATTCTTCATTTGTGTAAATATGAGACCAGCTTCTATATTTCTTAGAAGAATCTGATATTTAGATGGAAAAAAATTAGCTAGGTACAGGCTTTTTTCAGTAGCTTATGAAATAATAATTAGAGATATGTTAAAAAAGGTATATATTGAGTAACAAATATAATCCTTTAGCACTAGACTGTGTGTATGATAAATGCTGAATGATGTTTTTATGAACAATGAATTACCTAATAGTTAGTAATTAATTAGATAATTCATCCATTGATTGATTGATTAATTAATTAATTAATTAAAATTAATTTTAATGGACTCATTTCCAGTACTAAATGTCTGAAAATGAAGGTTGCTGGGACTTGACTGTGTGTCCAGAGCCATCATCTGGTGCCCCATTGTCACAAAGGCAATGTCACCAAGAGCACCACGGGAGGGCCAAATTTCACCTGCAAGATGGAAGTGATCCTTAAGTTCTGTATATTTCTTTGAGGGACTGTTGTTATTCACCTTAAAGCAGATGGGAAAGGAATGATCAAGTCAGTGAAGAAATATGGGACTGCTTGGGGGTGTGAGTGGCTCAGGCTGTCAGCCATGCTCACTGCCCACATCAGCACACTGCTGGACACTGCTGGGCACACTCTCATGCTGCTGTCACCTGCAGTGTGTGACAATTATACAGCATAGCCATGAGCAACTGAGTTGAAGAGGTAGATATTATGCAAGGTCTTCAGCTTGTGAAAATTGGCAAAGCTCCATTGAACTTAGCTGAGGATCTGGCCCTGTGCATTGTCATATTATTTGGAAATGCTAAATTGCGTAAATATTCATATTCTCTGGTGTCTGGTTTTTATTTTAATCTAGCCGAACATATTATACCTTATAAATTACGTATTAATATACTAATTAGTGGATTTTTAAAATTATCTGATTAAATTTTCTCTTTAGCTGCTTAGCTTGTTTTGCAGCAAATCTGGTTTCTCCATGGCAGTAGAAAAATAAGAGTTTAACAGAAGGGTCCTTGAAAATATAGTAGAAATCTGAAACCTTTATATAGAATGACACTCTGCTCACTTTCTTTTATGCTAGTTCTTACATATAAATGCAAATGTACATCTCATTCATTGTTGTATGTAATGTGATTTAGCTCAAATTGACTGGAAGTTGTGGAAGTCTGATTTAGAACTGAATATGTAGATTACAGCTAATTACACAATGTGAGTCTTTTAGAACATGGAAATATATTTTAAATTCTCAGCTTTTTCCCTAATTCAGAATGAAAAGTACAGAACTTCGAGCTGAAAAGTTCTATGCCATGACCATTGCACAATGATATGAATATGCAGTAATATTTTTTCACTGGTTTCTTTGTTTTTATTTTGTTGTTGGTTTTTTTTTAGCAGTACCCCATAAAGTCAGCTCCACACAGGAAAATTGAATTATTAGCTGAAATCTCATATAAGCTGTGTTGTGGTCACTTCTCTGAGAAGACAGAAGCTTGCAAGGTAAAATTTCAGCTAAAGAAGCAAAAGTGTGAATGTTTCCCTTCTCTTTTCTTATTGACTTTATGAATTAATCCTAGCTTACTTGTTTCAATTGGCATTGACATATTTTTGAATACTATTAGCATAGCAATCAGGCCTGTTCTCAGGGTCATTGAATGGTGTGTTGATTTCCAAAATAAATAGATATGCAGTGTGAAGGGTGAGCTACCACTTTGTGAGAGCTTTGCTGATCTAAACTAAAAGTCAGTTCTAATTGAAAACTGTACTAGAAGGAGGGTTAGGGAAGCAGTGAAGCCACTCAGTCCCTTTTAGGTTTCATGGGCCTATGATAGAAGATACAGGATGAGCAGGAAAATGGGTATATTATACGCCAAAGTAAGCAAAAGCATTAACTTAGACTAAAATAACCATATCAAAATAGAGTGTTTTTATTACTTTCATTATAACTAATTTTCTCCTGGATTATTCTTCCTTTATGGAAGTCACCTGAGGAAATCTTGACTTCCTGTGAGTTCCCACTGAACACAGTTGTAATTCCAGCATTGAATCCAACTCTCCACTCAATCACCCAGTGGCACGTTAGGCCAGTTCTAGACTGAAGACCACTGAAAAGATTACAAATATTCCCATTTAGTTTAACAGATTTTTTATAGATTTCTAATGACCAAACAGTACAGTGTTTTCCATATTCTGTTAATAACACTTAAGTCTTTCAAGAGAATGTTATATTCTCACTGAGAGACATTTGCAGAGCACCGCTGTAGCATCCCATATCCAGGACTGTGTGGCAAACAGCCAAGTTTGCCACGGTTTTCTCTGTTTTCCTAGCTGGATTTTTTCTTCAAACAAATGAGAAAGTTCAGTGAAGGCATTAAAGAAAGTTAAGATTGCAGATTAAAATAGTTTATACTTTATCCTATTAAAACTTCTACCCCCTATCCAGTGCTGTGTTTCTTCCTTCTTTCCATTCCTGTCCTGTAAGGGTTAACAATTGAGGCCTGTCTATAGCTCATTTCTATAGTAACAGCAAGACTGAGACTTTTTTATGGGCACCTAATAATTAGAAAGTGCTAGAAGGTATAACAATATAATGAATCAAAACTGATAGACTTGTGGGTTTCCATAGAAACATGTATAATTATGATAATCGGTCCCTGGCGTACCCTCAGAATCGTATACATTCAGTTAAATGCAATAAACATTAGGCACTATTTAGTGAGCTGTGATGCAGATTAACAGTGTGAGATACAGGGAGGCTATGAATAAAATTGCTGTACAGTTTATCTCAAACTAATTTCCCAGATTGCTTTAATAGATGTGCTATGTGGATGTGAAGAATTGAAAGTGTATTTTTGTTAGTGGTAAAGCTAACAAAGATAATATTTCATAAAGTGGCTGACTGTTAATTTTAATGCAGATCAAAATGTACTATGGCATGTTATTGCATGGGAGATCAGTAAATCCACTGAGAAAATGACATGGTGGGGCTCAGCTGAATTATTTATTTTTTGGATATGATATGGGGATATTCGGGTTTCCTGTGCTCCCCTTGGCTTGCTGGCATATTTCTTTCTTTGCTTGACTCACATTTTAGAAATATGTTTGCTGTTGTTCCTGGTCTAATTCTAACTCTATTCTTCCAAAGCAAACAAATTTCAAGTGACTTCACATACAGCTGCTCAGCATTGCAAGAATTGTATTCTTAGCTTCCCATAGAATGTTGTTTATTTTTTTTCCTTTTTGGTTATTTGATTTATGAGTAAAAAGGGAATTACAATTCTGTGTTAGCCATTTCAGGGCCATTTAGAACTGTTGTAGCCGTGCATTGGTTATAAAAATATTTAGATGCCAGCACTTCAAGTAAAAGCTATTTATAGAGACCTGCAGGTACATTATATTTGAGACAGAGTGTGATGGTCATGTTAGAATGTGCCCTGTGCATTAGGAGACTCATCTGGGTACTCCTGTGTAAGCCACAGAAACTACAGAAGTATTTAACTGTATTTAAATGTTTCCTAATTCTCTTTGAAGGCTCAAGTTTTACTTGAAGGATGAATTTGGCTTGATGTAGTTCCTTTGTGAAAAACAAGTACTGCCCTAATGAGTACTTTAAAAACATTCATTTCAGAATGCGAGAAAATCTTTGGTGATACAGCTGTTGAATATCAAGAACCCAGATAGTTATCAGACATAATAACTTTAGGATTGAACTTGGTGCCCATAAAAATGTATATTTACCTTAAATACACTCTATTCCCTATGAAATTTCAGGGAAAACTATGTTTCTCAAAAAATCCCTCCACTTTCAAAATGAATCAGTTTGGCCTCCTGTGTTTTTGGGTTTTTTTCACTGTTTATCTATATTGTGACTCAGTTACAATAGTGGTTAATTTGTTGATTCAGTCCTGAAGACTTCAGTTCCCAGGAATCCCATGTGGTGGCCAAGGATTCTGGGGCAGCTCACACATTATTAAGCTCAAAACTCTTATTTTGAACATAAGGCTGCCTCTCTGTTAGTCCTCAGGTACTTGTCTCTGCTAAAAAGAAGAGCCTTTTATCAAAATGGTTTCCACATCTGGTTTCCCCCTTGCTTTACTGCTTTCCTGGCACTAAAATGCCAGAAGCTGACAGGGGTTCAGTAAGCTATTAGACAAATTCATGGAAGAAAATCTATCAAAGGCTACTAAACATAGAGATAACACCTCTGGGTTGGAATGTCCCTGAGCCGTAGATTTCTGGTGGCTGAAAGCAGATACTCAGGGAGCATCACTGCATGTCTTGCTCTTATATTCCTCCCCAGGCATTTGCTACTGGCCTCTGTTGAACACAAGATACCTGGGTTAGATAAACCCTTCATCTAACCCAGAATAGCCATTGTTACATTCTCATGTAAAAATACTTGACTGCTAACACTGATGCAATAAAACATTTTCAAAAGCTTTCTAGAAAATATGATACACAACATGCACTGTAAAATCTTTTTAGTTTCTCTTTTTTTTCCTTTTTTTTTCTTTTTTTTTTTTTTAAGAAAGAGGAACATGATTTATTGCTGACATTCTGTCACTTTGAAGGTGGAAAATCAGTTTTTTCCTTCCTCTTGCACCCTGTGTGGATGGCCACTGGCTGGGGGAAATATTCTGGAAATGGAAATGTTGAAGTAACAGGGGTATTCCCAGTTATCCCAGTCTATTTCCTTTGCTTTCTTCATGCCATAATAAGTGCTGCTCTGCTTTTAACATGTTCAGTAAAATAAGAGGTAAATTCAGGCCTTGCACATTTAGTTCAACGTTGGGTCTCACGTCCACTGGCAAGCACAACCCTGGGACTGGGTCAGCCAGGAGCGTGGCAATAAATAAAATAGATATAAAATAAATAAAACTGGAGTACTCCAAAATCAAAGTTTAATAAAGGGAAACAAAAGGTGCGCTAACAATAAATGTGCAACAAAAACATGAGCTGTACGCTGTAAGGAGCTGCTCCCGAAGGCCATGAAATGAGGCAAGCACAAACTTATACAGAGGGCAGGGAACCAGTAAAAAAAGAGAAACAGAAAACATGCCTCATATGGAACACAATACTAACCAATCAGAAAGCAGGATTCATAACATAACCGTATATGGAATAACTTAATCTGCATAATTGCTCCCATCATTCCTTGCTTCTCACCCTAACTTGTTGGGAATGCCTGGAGCCTATGGTGTACCCTTCCAGGACAGGGCCTTAGTAGGCTCATGGGCCTCCACAGTTCAATCCATTTTTCAGAGGGGTGCTGTACATTTTTATAAGTATTTTATAAACTGGACTGCTCACTGTCCTACCCATGTACAAGACCCTCCCAAATTCAAAAATGAGTATTAGTGCCTTGGCACGGCAGACCAGGTAGGCAGGAACATTATTCAAGCCCTGTTCTTACTCTGTTGGAAGGACAATGCCAGGACAGAGCCTCTCAACTCCCTGTCACTGGGGCCTTCAAGGATATAGATTGCAACCGCCAGCATTCCTCATACATTGCTACTTTGATAAGGAGCTCAGGCAAGTTGATGCTGCTGGCTTGGGCAGGGGCTGGATGCTTTTGACTCACCTGGAACAACAACAGGCTCTGCCAGTGTTGCAAGAGTATCAGGTGTCGAACCCTGATCACATGTGCCACTGCAGATGTGGGAGGGAAATGAGGCACACAGGAAGCAAGAAAGTCCTACATGTTTAGCACAGCTGAGAGCAGCTGCTCATACTACCATTCTTTAACAAACTTGTTTTTCAAAGCTTCATCTCTGTTTTCACGTCTGTACCTTTGTGTCTGTCCCGTGAACTAGCCCATGCTGATGATGTCTATTGACATCTTATAGGCTGTGTGCTCCTCAGGGCCTCCCAGAGACCCTGCGTGCTTCTAGAGAGCTGTGCAGAAAGGGCTTTTTGTCTGTATGGAGGGTTACACCTGCTACTGAAGCCTAAAGAATAAATAAGTCATCTTCATCATAATATTATCCCGTGCAACTTGCTGATCTTGCAGAGCTGCAGCCGTGGTTGAAAACACAATCAAAAGGAGTTTTTTTTTTTAGAATTTGGTCCATGAGAGCCTGCCAGTGGGTGGAGGATCCTGCTTAATGATTAAGTCTGCTCCAGTGACTGGCCTCCAGCTGGCAGACACAGCAATAACCCCTTCAGTTGTGTTTCTGCTTGTTCTGTGATAACGTAAAACAAAGGTCTCCTCTAGGGGGAAGTTTTCTGTCGCTTTCTGAATTAAATTTATTTTAGGCTCCTCGTACACATTGGTTCTTGACTTTCACCTCCTTCCTGTTGCTAGATTTCTTTGTGCTGGCAAGCATCATGTTCCCCTGTGACATCTTTTGTTATGGCAGAGTGAACTCTTTCTCACAGGCTCACACAGACTGTTCATAGCCATATTTTCATTTTGCTTCTTTGTGAGTCAGAACTCCCTACAGCTCCACTTCTTGTTCTTCTTTCCTTCTTTTTTCCCTTCTTTCTGCTGATATTGATTACCTTTGCATGAGCATGCATTTCTAACTAGTTTATCACATATGTATAGCTACTGACTAAAATTTTCATAATTTCATAAATACAAATATTAGTTTTTCTCTGCTAAGTAAAAAAAAAAGTTCAACTCGTTATTTAAATGAATACAACTGGAATGACAGGCAAATTTGTATATGAATACATTATATTTCAATTTTCATTGTTACCTGTATTTATCAGTTAATATTATTTTATTTAGCATTTGTCTATGTTGACAAGTGGTTTCAGACACCCACAAATCTTACAGCTGAAAAAAATTTCATATCTAGGAAATTATTCATTTCCTTTCTTGTAAAATTATAGAAAAAAAGACTTTTTCTAGTGCAAGCTATTTTCACATAGATTTCACATTAGAGTTTTGTAGGAGATGTTCTGAAATTTATTTTTACTTCATTTTGCTAAACTGGAGATAATTCAGGAACTTTAGTTTCTATCAGATTCAGGTTCTCTGGAAGTGCTTGGAATTGTGATTGCATATGACTGCTTGTCTTAGCTTGAAAAACAAATCTTTAATTAATGCAGTGACTGCCTAACCTTAAAATTCCTTTTCTTATGTTGGGCAATGTTAAACTGCTTTCCCTTTCATTAAAGCATAAGTTCCCTCTTCACACTAAGAAAGGCTATCATGCTGGCTTTGTAGTGACACTGTAATTTTTGTAAATGGAAGAGAGATAAGACATAAACAAATACACTATTCTTCCTGATTTAACTACAACTTTCAGGTAAAATAGGCTAAAGTCTGATATGTCCTACCTGAAGAAAGGTTCTTGCCTTCATCCTATAGGATACTAAATTGCCCATGCTTAGTCATTGGAGTGCACGTCTTCCTTCTTTATTTTCTGGTTTATCCCATCCTTCTTCAGACAGGAGAGCTCATAAATAGTCTGATACTAGCCCAGGAGTTTTAAAAGCTTTCCTGCTTTTATAGGTTTAACTCTCTGAGCTCAGGTAGGGAAGAGCTGTGCTGACCTGATAGCTTAACCACCAGGCCTGCTGGAAGCAGGTTGTGGCTGGACCTTCTTGTGAATCCTACGTAGCAAGGCGGCAATGAAATTGCCATTTCCTAAATCGCCAGCTTGAAAATCTCAAGGGATACCCAGAGACTGGGAGACAGGTTTTTGTCTGAGAAGAGAGCAGGTCATTACAGTTTCAAATGCTCTGAGTAATAACCTGTAATGGGTGACATGGAGGAAATATTACAGAAGGAAGTGTGGGATGTACAAAAATAGTGTCCATGGGCTTTTGGCAAGAAATGTAAGAATATGCAAGCTAACTGTGAGAAAAGCAAATGGCCTTACAGAGAGTCATGAGGCTCTGAGTGTGTGACACTGGAATGCCTGACACAGAGACACATCCAGCTCTCAAAATAAGTGAAATTGCCCCCTTATAGCCCCATTAAAGTGCAGAAATGGCAATATTCTTATGTGAGTGTACAAACTCCTGTATACATGGACACATGCAGAACCTATCAATTTTCTGTCCAATTTCACTGTTTGTAACTTTTATTTTTATAAGATAAGATAGTATAGTAAAATAGACTGTTTTGCCTGTTTGCCACTTCAAAAAATCTTTGGAAAATTTTAAAGAAAACAAATCTATCAAATATTTTAAAACATATAATTTACTTTCTCTTTTAGTCTCAAAAATTAGTTTTATCATGTTGCAAACATTTCTTGTACCATGACAAAAGACAATTCTTTTTCATTCATTAAAGCCTCAAATTTATTAATTTTAAACTATATTATTTAATTACCAATCTTTTTAATGACAGTTTTAAAAAATAGATATGAAGCTTTCCTAGTTCACACCAGAAGTTTTACTTATTGTATTCTAGGAAATATGTATAGGAAGATACTTGAATAAAAAAATTGCCATGGTAAATTTAGGCATTATATTAAATAAAACCATATAGTTGAGCTGTAATTATTATAATAGTATAGTAAATATAGAGATAATAACTTGCAGCTATTATTCAATATGACTACTGTAGCCTTACTATTATTAGGACTGATTTACTATAGTTTTAATAAACTTAGAATAGTTACAGTGCTTTCAGTATAATAATTATAGATCAGTTGCATTTTTAGGCTGAGATCTGGAGCTTTATTATTCAGTAATTTTTCTTGAGATGAAAATATAAGGAGAACAACCATTAAAAATAAAACTCAAAG
Source organism: Molothrus aeneus (assembly GCF_037042795.1). Lineage (NCBI taxonomy): Eukaryota > Metazoa > Chordata > Aves > Passeriformes > Icteridae > Molothrus > Molothrus aeneus. Next base: position 117,184,931 of record NC_089646.1, read on the forward strand.
GTGGTTTAAAATAAGTTTTTACTCTTTGCTGTATTTGTATGGTTATATAGAGCAAGAAAAAAATTAATTTTATTTCCAATAAAAATGAAATAAATCTCTTGATTTCTTTTTCTTTTGAAAAGGTGGGAGCAAAGATCTCTTTTCTGTTTAAAAGTTAATTGAGTTTGCTTTACCATCCTCTTGCAGATACTAAATTCTCAAAATTTTATAAAGAACATGCGTAGTACATAACTTATTCTTCTTATTTTTCCATAAGGAGTTCACTAGCTCAAAGGGAAGCTTTTTGGGAAAGTAATTTGCTTTCCAACTTGTTTGCAAGATACTGTGTGTATTTGTAACTCCTTCAGGCAGCTTATTGTTCATAGGTGAGATATTCACCCTCCTGTTGGGTCTTGCCTTGTTGTCTACTTCCAAGGGTGGTACCAAATAATGCCATGCGGGGTTTCCTTGTGCCATTCCATAAACATGGTGACATAAATGGATAGCGCTGATATTCTTACTGAGCGGGGTCCTTTGTCCTTACGTTAGGCTGCTACTCAGCCAGTGCTTCAGACCTGCCTTTTCCCAATACCAGTGAGAAGGGACCATCCTATCTCTGAATAGCTACCTTTAGGTCAGAGGTTACATGGGGTCAGATCTAGAGGAAGAACCCCTCTGCAGCCTGAACACACACTGTCAGAATTCCACATGTGGGTCCCTGTTTGCTATGTTCCAAAATCTACATTTACCTGGGGATTAGCACGCAGTTAAGGAGTTTACACTGGGCTCAATATGGAATTAAGGCCTAGTTGAACACTAGCCTGCTCTAGTGCCAAGGTGCTGCATAGCATTATTCCTCTGAATTTCCTCTACTTCCCAGGCTTTATCTTTAAAAACTATCCATATCTCAACCTCCTAAGTAGCTGTTTCTCCCTTTGTAAGTTATTAAAGGAAAATTCTGGTACTAAAATAAATAATCTCTTCATAAATGTCCAGAATTTTATATTAAAAAAATGTTTGTATTAATTCAATATGCCAGTCCTACCTATGCATAAAAAAAAAGACAATTGAAATTTTAATGAGTGCCACAAAAGGCTATCAAGGTGACTTCCTAGAGCTTGGCATTACCTTATCATGCTCACTGTTGCAATTTTCCCAATTCTGTTGGGTAATCACTGACACTTTCCTCACAATCACATGTCAACAATTCATCAACATGACAATTAGCAAAAAGACAGAGAGAAAAGGCCTGCAACCAGTGGTTATTTCAAGACCACATGAAGTTTCCAAGTACTAGGTAATAGTTGCAAGCATCAACAATGGCCATCTTTGAATGCACACAGCTCAAGCTATCAAAGCAATTTCAGCTGCAGAACATTTTGCTCAGTGTAGTGGTTGGCAGCCTGTACATTCAGTGCAAACATCTCCCAAGCTGACACCCCTTCCGTGTGAGTGGATACATGGGCAGGTGTGAATTTGTGTGTGACCCACTCACTGTGGTTTCTTCAAATACAAAGTAAAATATGGAAAAATATTCTAAGGCTCTTGTCTTTCTGAAAACCTCACCAGACTTCAATAAAGACTTTACTTTTTGGCAGGGAAGGTGCGCTTCTGTAGTGGTAACCTCATGTCCAGGGGACACATTGTATACATACTTTCATGTATAAATGCATTCACCCTAGAAAGGAATTTTCCTAGAAATGAATGCTTAGCTTAGGAACAGACCTGGTCCCAGCACACAATTGTTGTTTTCCTGAGCAGCAGGTGATAGCATTACACAGCTGGGAAATGGTCCTTTTACACAACACATGGAGTTTTACCTAGGTTTAGTGACTTGTCTTGGCTACCTCAATAGCTAAAGGAAAAAAGCAGTCACCTCCAAAGCATGATTCATCTTACTGCTCTTGGAAGCAAATCTTAGGATGCACAGACTAATGTGAAGTGGAATTGATCCAGGCAAAGGAGAGTAAGATAAAGGAAATCAAATTAGCACCAAATAAATTAAAGAAATTAAACCAATTACAAGCACTATGGTAATGATAAAGCTTTTTAATTATTCATTTCTTTTCACCACATATTTTGCATCTTATATAAATCAGGCAGAGGCACTGTTGAACCTAGCATCTATCTGTAGATCTTGGCTGGTATGCTCTGAGAGCCTTTGAAAGAGAATTAAAACAGTTAAATACTTCTTTGAATTCTTGATTTGGACATGTATATTATATGCTTCTATATTTAATATTTAATTCAACATATAGAACAACATAAACTGGAGTATCTTTACTGTTCTTGTACCTCAGCTAAGAAGAGTCATCAGCTAATGTTAAACCTTAAATCTCATCTTTGTCAACAGTGTTTCAGGGAAGGAGAAAATAATGAAATTTACCAAGAAAATTCTTCAAAGCTACCTTTCCAAATCACTTCAGCCAAACAACAGCTGCACAGTCCAGGAATCTGTCTGAAAACCAAAATGCTCATAAACAGAACAAAAGAGAAATTTAAATGAAAGGGGAGAGGAAGAGATTAATAAAGCCAAAGAAAAACGTTGGAATAGGCAGGAGATTGTAGGGTTTTTTTAATTGTACTTTTTACCTTCTCTGCTCAAGCAGATCAGACTGATAGAGAAGATTTAACCTTAGAAGTGTGAAATTCAAGTATTAACTCTATTTGAAAGTTTGAAATTGATATCTTCTTGAGGTTTACATATCTCTGTTTAATAAAGAACAAAGTTTGAGCATATAATATCTGTCTGGAAAAGGAGAACCTGAATTGGCCTTTTGGGAAATGACATCATTCACTTCACTGATTGTTATGCCAATTTTGTTTCAAAGTACTAAGTCCCTGAGTACTCAGAGACCAGCATAAAACTATTAAATTGAAATAACTCTTACTTCAGAACCTTTTAAGTTCAGTGAGTTTATTCATTCTGGATTTAACATAGAGGTTTTTGCTCACACTAAGTTTATGGAAGTATTGTGTTCTTGCTAAATAGAAAGCAATGATTATTGAAATTTTTATTAACCTTCTACTGTTGCACAAATAGGCTTTAATAATTTAATTTCTCTTTTCTAAAGAGACAGCCTATTTTGGATCTGAGCTGGATTTCATTTTGATTATCTATTTCTACAACAATACAAGTCCATGATCAAGTGGGAATCCTACTTGCCAACATATTTAGTTAAAATTGTTAAGTTAGTTTAAATGTGACCATTTTATGTAAAGGTAATGCATGCAATTGCAAAGTCAAGTTTGACTTTTAGGTTCATTTTTATTCATAACTAAATGCAGGGAACAAAAAACAACCAAAACAACGCATAGTTCAAAAAGAATTTGTAGCACCAACAAAATGCTTTCACCTTACATATATTCTGTATAAATCAGATTTTAATACAATTTTAATTTTTAATATGTTTTCAATATATGCCTGCACCTTTCCTGATGAAATTAAACAAAAGAATTATTTCTTTCTTTATAGCTGAATTACTTTTATTCACTAATCAATACACCCCTTACTAATTGAATTTTCTTGCTAAATTTGTGTTAACATTCCAAGCTTAAAAACACAGAGGTACTATAAGGAAAAGAGAAAGACATAAGAGTGAAAACTAAAGAGATGAAGTACCAGGAAAATAATTTGGAAACATTTGGCAGAGTAAAAGCACCTTCTTTATTTATTCCTACTGCATCCAGGGACGTAGAACGGGGAAAATATTCCTTGTTGAAAAAAAGAATTATTCCAGAAAGGAAACATCTACAGTCATAAACAGTTTCTTCTTTGGCTATGAAAAAGTTACAAATTCTTGAATGTGAGCTAACTGATTGTATCAGAAAGAATAAAACTAAGGATGAAAGCTGTGAGATCATATCTCTGGCATGTAAGAATGGATGAAATAATTAGGATGCCCTTAGGAATAGAAATGGTCAGAAGAAATTAAAACAGGATCTGAAGCAGAATTCAGAGAAAAGGAAATAAATCCAGAGCTGTTACAGATCCTCACTAAATTGTTTGGAGGTGACCATTAAGTTTCACTGGAGATCTCTGTGAGAGAAAGATGTTATTTTTCAAACAAATTTAAGTAATTCTGAATTAGCACATAAATCACACCCCACACCCCCAGAAATGCAGTAAGGCAGTAAGTAATGCAGAAGACAGAACCTAAAATATTGGAGTTCTGTACAATAAATTTGTATCAATAATTGTACAGTTAAAGAAAAATGATGAAACTTTGTAATAAAAAGGTTTTCATTGCTTTTATTTTTAAATAAGGAAATATTTAAAGGAAGGTAACTTTTAAAGAAGAAAGGTGTACTCCACACAAAGTGTAGAATATTTTATATGAAATAGTAAAACAGACAGAGGAAGGGAGATGGTATGGCCTGTGAATGGTGGGATCATACATGTTGAGCAAACAGAGAGATGCCTTGACTGGGGAGAGAGCTTAGAGCCAAGACCCAATTTATAAGCCCCAGTTCCAGAGGTAACACAGAGACATGGTCTTAGAAAAGCTGCATCCCAGAACTGTGGAGAACATGAAGATAAGGGGCTTCTAAAGAGATGAAGGCTTTAGCACAGCAGAAGCATAGGTGCTAAGAGCAGAGTTTCAGAAACAAGGAACTTACTTCAGAAGCACATTGGAATAAACTTTTTCTGGGTAGCTGCAACAAAATAACAAACAAACAAAAGGATAAGACAGAAGCCAAAAAGATATTACACTAGTGATAAATATGATTTAATTTATTGATGGAAGATTAACTGTCAATAAAATGTAACTATATCTCATTTATAAGTCTTCTTCTTTTCTTTTTGTTTGCAGTGGGTCTTAGCTATAAACAGTATTTTTATTCTTAGGATCAGTTTTTAAACAGGGCTATATGAGCTTATAAATTTATCTTCATCATTGCCTGAAATTTCATCTTTAAGCTGAAGCAAGTCATACAGGTCATCAGCCTGTACCATCCAAGTCAATGTAAAAATTCCTGTGTGCTTACATGGTAACAGTGCTTGTTTTCATATGTGGGCAAATCAGTAGCTTTACCAAACGTTACCATCATACAAGGAAGCTGCTGTATAACATGAATTATACAAAAAACAGTTATCTTTCAGTAAAAAATTATACAAAACCAGTTGTCTTTCAGGACATGTTTCAGTCTCCCAGTTGTGAAGCTCTGCAATTTGCTGGCTCACTTTGCACATCGCAGTTTACACCTGCAGTTGTAATCCCCCTGCCATGATGCAACAGAGTGGAGCCCCGTGTTTGAAAGTGTCAAGGCATCTCTCCTACTTTTCCCTGTGAGGCTGGAGCCACAGTTTAGTGTGCAATAAGTATTCCCTGCAGTATCCTTCCATTTTAAAAGAACAACAGAGTCTGGCTTTGTGGCTCAAGAAGAATAAAACTCCAGCTAATTCACTAGTTCACATGCTTTATTTTGTCCCATGCTTCCAACATGTAATTAACTCAGACAACAGAAAATTCAAACACAACAAGCCCAATCAACACAAACTATTTACAGCAACACCACAAGGAAATTCTACTGAAGTTGGATCCCATGAACTGACATGGTTACTGACATTCCAGTAGAAGCAGCTTTCACTCATGAATTCTCCTCATAAAAAGATAAGGAGATACCAGGCAAAGGACACAATCTATTGTAGATGCTGTGTGTATCCCCTTTTGTTTTTGACTTCTTTCTTTTCAGAGAAATAGAGATCTTTTCCTAATTATATCCCCTTTTCAGGACACTATTGGAGAATTTAAAGACTGTTCTGTGAAGTGGGTTTTTTGGGGGGAAGAAGGCAGAGACATTTTGCATGCCCTGAGGACTTAGGATAAAATACCGAATTCTTTGTCTCAGGGAAGTAATAACTGAAATTTCTCACCAGCAAAGGCTATTTAGTAACTCATGTAAAGTACACTCATACTTTCATGACACATTTTAACACAGACAAATTTTTACCCTTTGTAATTGACACTAATGAGAAGACATCACACATGTGAGAGGGCCAAGCCTGAATATGTGCAGAAGCAGAACTGCTCTGCTGTCATTCCCATTTCTTGGCCTCTTGCTTAGCTCAAATAGACTCTTACTGGAACTAGGCACGTGGAGTTGCCAGTCCTGCCACTCTCTTCACCATGTGCAATTATATGAACTACTCTAACTATGAGTTAACCAAGGGTAGGCACTATAAAAATTTAAAGGTAAGTGAGCAGGTAGTTCTCATGTAAAGCAAATTAAGCACATTAGTAAAAATAATTAAGAAAACTAGTAAAAGTGATAAATTAAGCATTTTAAGAATCACAGTTTGGAGAGGTAGGCAGAGAAGAACCTTCTGAAATTCAATAAAAGCAAGTGCAGGGTCCTGCTCCTGGGGAGCAACAGTAGCATGCACCAGCACAGGCTGGGGACTGACCTGCTGGAAAGCAGCTCTGCAGAGAAGGACCTGGGGGTCCTGGTGGACAACATCTGTCCATGAGCCAGCAGTGTGTCCCTGTGGCCAAGAGAATCAATGGTATCCTGAGGTGAGATGCTCTTGGGAAGAGCATTGCCAGTGGGTCAATGATTATCTTGTCCCTCTCCTCAGCCCTGGTGAGGCCACATCTGTGTGCAGTGGAGCTCTCCAGCAGAGACCTGGAGCTCCTGGAGCAGGTCTGGCAGAGAGCTACAAAGCTGATCAAGGGACTGGAGCATCTCTCTTATGATGAAAGGCTGAGGGGGCTGGGCCTATTCAGCCTCAAGAAGAGACAACTGAGAGGGGACAACCGTGAATACACATTAATGTGTATAAATACCTCAAGGGAAGGTGCCAAGAAGATGGATCCAGGCTCTCTTTAGTAGTGCTAAGCAATAGGACAAGAGGCAAGGGGCAGAAACCAGTGCATGGAAAGTTCCAGTGAACGTGAGGAAGAATTTCTTCACTGTGTGGCTGACTGCACTGGAACAGATTGCCCAGAGAGTTGTGGAGTCTCCCTCTCTACAGATATTTAAGAACCATCTGGATTCAATCCTGTGCCATGTGCTCTGGAGTGACCCTGCCTGAGCAGCGAGGTTGGACCAGATGACCCACTGTGGTCCCTTCCAAACTTCACCCATTCTGTGATTCTGGAAATACAGAACAAAAATAAAATCAGAATATAATGAAAATACAAATGAACAATTTTTTGACATTGAACAGGACATTTTTGACACCTGCCATTTTAATAGTAACAATGAAGAGTTACTAAAAATTAGATATTTCTCAGTAACCCACTTCTAAATCTCTATACTCTGTGGAAACCAAAGCACTATTATTTTTCTTTATGAAACTGAATAAACAACATAACATGGAATCCACAGAACAAAATTGGCAATAACTTTAATAAAACCTACTTAATAAATTAATTTTATCTGAATAGAAGTATTTGAATTAATGGTTTGGGATACACGCTGAAAGACGAGTCCTTGCAGGCTTGATTTTCTATGAAACCAAAAAACCAAAAGGCTCATGCAAACAAGATCAGTCCTATTCCAGAAGCTGTAAAATTAGTTTACGTTTGTTGTGTAGCACTTTTAAGTCTTACAGAGTTTTGATAAATGACAATTGTGCCTAAAGGAGGAAAGTCTAACAAAGTGAAAAATACTTGAGTGGAGGAGGAGGTAAGTGGTAATGAGTACAGCAAAAGTCAGAGTACAAGAATAATTATCATTACTGTAGTCCAGAGTAAGAAATTATTTACAGCACAATTGGAAACCAGTTCTGTGATCTTACTAACATCTTGTGTGATTCCACTAAAACCCAATCCTACTAAGAACAAAATTAAAAAAAAAATAAAAAGATAAAAGGTGTAACCAAAAGAGGAAAAATATTTTAAAGTGTTAAGAGACTGATTCTGTGTAGTACAAATTAGTTGGCACTCTCATTCATTAATTCAGAATGTGTTGGAAAACACAGAGTTCAAAAAGAAAAAAATGGAAATATGTAAGTGATTTCAGTGCAATTGCTAATTGGCCAGAAAGGCAAAAATTGAGAAAAACTCAACTGCTGGACCCAAAGTGCAGCAGCCCTGCCTGTTTACGGAGCACTTTGAAGGTCTTCTGTTGTCTTTCATGATTTTGAATTAGACCTGTGTCCAGACAAGTTCTAAGCTACTCTTATTTTTTAATCTGGAATTGAGAATTTGAAGCATTTGGCTTCCACAATTACATCAAGTTTTGAATTGTTCTTTACTGAAAAAAAAAAAGTTAAGCAAAAGATTTTCATCTGAGCTTTCCTAAGATTTAAGATCTTTCTCCTGTTGTTTGAAACTGGATTTAAACATGTATTAATCTCTTACACTGGGTCAAATAGGATTTTTTTATGGCAGTAATTTTTATTAAGTATACATGAGGATCTCTGTGAAAAAAACATTGCACTCATCTTATAAGTAAGGCCAGGAGCAACAGGCAGCAACCAGAACTAGAGATCCACCATAAGGCATCAGCACTGCAAATTATGTTTTCAGTAGCAGGCAGACTCCAGAAATAGCTGAGGTATTCCTAGCCAGACACTGAGAGTCGGAAGCATGGACATGTCGGCAGATCTGCTGTTGTGTGTAACTTTTAAATCTGACTCTCTTTGCTAAGTTATCAAAACACTGAGCATTCAGCAGAACCTTCTGAGCCTGATAAGAACACAATGCACTTCTGCACATAAAGTCACTTGTTTAGAGATTTGCAGCAGGATTCAAAGTGTATGCCCTTGGCTAAAAAGTCTGTCTCTTGCTCTGCATATGCTCACTGTCTGGTTCATCTCTGCCCAGTTTCTGCTGCTGCCTTTAGGTGTTAAAATACTGTTATAGTTATTTCTTGCTTTCCATCCCTTTGTTTTCTGCTCCTGCCCTTTTCTCTTGCCATATAGCTCCCTATGTCTCCTTTGTTTAGAAAATCAAGTAGCCACTTAAGTTCAGCAGCGCTTCATGCTTCAGTGAGTTTTTAAAAGAAAAATAATTCCTGATGGGAATTTTCTTACTATAGCTTTTGTTTTCAGCCTTCTTGGTACCTAATGGTGTGATTAAGAATTCCTAATTTTGTTCTTCCTTAGTGCAATTAGTTTATACTCTTTTGTCTGGTAATTTTATTTTCTGTCTTGTTGCAGTCCAATTTTGCTCTACAGTATTTGTGTGTATTGTGGGATACCCAGACTTCAGATTCATCGCCCTCTTTCCTGGGAGACTGTGCCTGGAATGATGCCATAGTCTCAGCATCTGGCACTGTCTTATGGAGTTGTGATTTTAGCTTTGATTTGTAACGTGTTTATCTGGGGATGCATCTCTACATCTTGGTTGAACTCATCGTTGTGCCTGAACATTGAATTCAGGGCTAAAAAAATTAGTATTTTTCACCAATTTATAAATCTCCATTGTGTCAGGATGCCTCAGTTTACTGATTAGAAGATAACTCTTTCCTTTTGTTGTTTGTTAAAAACTCACAATTTTGCTCTTACCATCAACAAATTGTGTTTGCCAGCTATTAGTCCTGGCACTTAAAAGTTCTCCATCTTCCTGTCCTAGACTGCAGTACTTCTCATTATTTGCTCATTTTCTCAAATCAATATAATCTTCAAATATTGAAGGGGGAAAACACGGAAAGGGCTTGCTAGCTTTTGTTTGTGTTTTTAAACAGAAACAGGAAGAGTTGTCAGTATAGCTGTGCAAAGATATAATGAAAGAGCAAACAAAGTACAGATAATGGCCTCCTTCTGGCCACATATGCACCCATGCTGCACAAAATATTTGTTTCAGGGCACAGTGGGGTGCAGTCTCAATATCTGACTCAATGCCCAGGAGCAATAAGTGCATTCTACATGATTCAGAAGCATATTTTACCAGCCTGTAGAGTTCCTATGATAATACAGGTCCAGATAACATCAAAGTGATTTATGGGTTTCATGTAACAAACCCATGACGTTCCCGTGGGACAGTGCACACAAAGCCTGATTCTCATTTGATGCCACTCAGTAGGGCTCCCATGAAATCAAGTGTATTTTGGGGAATACAAAACACTAGAATTCTCAGCTCTGCTAACAGACCTGGCTTTCATTACCAAATATCAAATTCTGCAGGGTGTATATGATTTTTTGCAAGCTTGTATAGTCTGTCTGAATGAGAGGTGTTGCATGACCAGTAAAGCAAACTACACAATTGTGCACCTCTAAATATATAACCCTCAGTGCTGAACTCCTTCATTTCCATACAGCACTGAGATAACTATGTTAGCCTGGTGTATAATAACACCTGCAGAAAGTATGTAACAGTCAGTCAAAGCCATTTTGTGCAATATGTTCTCAATTCCATGCAGCATTGCATAATTAAATACAAATATAATTTCCCAGTCAGCAGCATATATTGTAGACTCCTTAGGCATCATTGATTCTTTAAAAATGCACTATGAAGGTTATTTCACCCACTCAAAAGAATACAGCACATACATTATTACACAACACAATTACACTCTCAGGAATAATATCTTGGTAATATTAGAACTCCTGAAAAGAAAGATAAACCACAGAAAACTACAAAATGGTAAAAACGACTTTGCAGACCTTCTTACCACATTCAAGTTAACATGCTTAATTAATGCTTCAAGTGGATTCCCAAGAAGAAAATGGAAACAATTTCTCTCTTTTTTTTTCCTCGGTGTGTGTGAAAATAAATGAGGAGGCATTTACTTTTATATTTCTGTAGCTTACCTGTGATTTTCTGATTATGCTCCATTCTGTTTATCTGTTAGGTCATGGATAAATCATTAGAAGAGCTAAGAACTAGTCAAGATATACAGTTACAGAAAGGTGACTGCTTTATGTAATTTTATCTCATAGGCTATAAATTTAGCCTTTGTGGATCAAAACCAGAGTACACAGACTTAAACATCTTCCACTGTTTTCAAAAGTCTTTGACCCAAACCTCAAATCAGACACCGCATTTGTTTTGATATAGAGTGACTCACATTTTACAGAGAAGTTCAAAATTTAGCAATCTGATTTCTTTTAACTAGGATAAATACAGTAGACACTTAATTCTCTCAAAGAAAAATGAAAATAATAATGAAAATTTCAGGTTGTTTCAGAATCTTGTATCAGCTTTTGACAACTTCCTATGATAACACATTTCATATAGTACAGAATGAGAACCTTCAAACTGCAAGTTGTTTCAAAAGGAAAACATGCATTTAGCTTAAACATAGGTTCTTTTTCTTTAGAGTTTTGCTCCAATGGTCAGCTCTGAAGAATGGTATGATGCTCTCATAGGACTCAAACCCTGGAATGCTGTGATTCAAGAAAGTAAATTGCATTGCTTTTTTTCCTATTGTTATCCAGTTTATGTATCTTAAAGGACATTTTAAAAGTATCTGTATTATTAGAAACAAATACATTATTTTTAAATTTCAACTTCTTCAATATTGAAAAGTAAAACTTTTTCCATTACCAGGACTAGGTGAGTTTCTGGAGCAGTGCCTAGAAGAAGCACAGCTGAGAGAAGCTTTTCCCATCCGTTTCTATCTTGCCTAAAGGTCAACAGCCATCTGCTCTGACTCACTCTGCTTCCCTCTCTTTCACATTTGAGGCTGAGACATTTGTCCTCTTGTGCTCCTGAATAAAGCTGAGAGTTGAATTATAGAAAATTTGGGTGATGTTCCTAATAACCATTTTAGTATTCTAATTACTAAACAAATATGCTGCTGCCAGCTTTAATGTCATAAAGTTACCCACAAGTTCATGAAAGGATCATGGCAGATGAAGAATTGCTTCACTTTCAGAATGAGACAGCTCTGCAAAATGCTAAGCCCAGTTTTTGAATACAAGCAACACATGTACTGTAATAAGATCTGCTGATATATGCACATTCTTGAAGCCTGTGTGTCTTCTCTTCTTCCATTTCTAATGTACAGAGGAATACATGTATATATAATATGTATTTTGACTCTTTCCTTCCATGAACATACAAAATGTGCACTATATATTCTACACCACATGGAGAAAACTTATGCTAATCTTTCTACTTTGTTGGCAGAATAAATTTTGAGATCGCTGAAGTATTCTTCTAGGAAGAAAAGACGTGCATCATTCACAATATCACAATGATCAAGCAAAGTATACATTGTATACCCTATGATGTGTACAAATGTATTTTTCTGAAGATGGTTTCCAATTTATGAAATGCAGCCTTGTGCAGTGATTTGCAATGGTCTCCATAGGAAAGAAATACTTGCTATAGAGAACGTTGTACATCACTCTGCAGAGTTGTCTTCAAGGGCTGTTTTGCTCAACTCATGTCTATTCTCTGACTTCTCTATGTGGCTTTCATCAATGTATTTTCTCTTCCCAGAAAATTGCTTCTGAGGGATGAAAGTGAAAAATGATTCTTACGTCTGTTTTGGCCCCATATTTGGTTTTTGGTGTTTTTTTAACCCACTTAGGTTTCTTAGGTTTCTTTATTTCTTGCTGATAATTTTAGCTGACTTTCTGCTCTGTCTTCCCCTTACCTTGCTACTTTCTCAATTATGTGAGGTTGGTGGCTAAGAAAGGAGACAGGATGCAGAATGAGTAACAACCTCAGATTTATGAAAGCAGTGCCCAGCTCCTCTGACCAACTTCTGCATGGCTTCAAACAACCAGCCCACCCTTTACTTCATGCAGGGGAAAGAATAAAATATCTTGCTGCACAACATGGGCTGAAGGAGACAGTTGGAGTTTGTAAGCAGTACAGTGGGAGCAGGTGATGGAACCTGATGAGTCATGTGGATGTTGTAGGTCCAGGTGAATCCACCCGGCTAGATCAATGCACAGATGCAGCTAAACTGCCTCACATCCCCCACAGGACCTGAACAGCTAAAACCACTGTCCTCTGGGGGCAGCTGTGTCTCAGGTTAGCAAACTGATAAATCAGGTCCTTCTTCAGGTGAAAAAAAAAATTATGAAATACGTAGACATTATGATAACAGAGCTGCTGTAAATAGTTGAAATGCTTTTGTGAAAGGTGATTAATTTCATTTTGACAGAGAGACAGAAGTGAGCTAGAGACAAGCATTGAATTTTCACACACCTTGAGGATGCTTGTATGTGAAAAGTTGAAGTCAAGTCCACAGCTGATTTAAATTCTTTTGTTTTTGATAGTTCTTGATATCAGATTAGCCATTGTTAAATGATGAGCAGAACTGTGAGATTGGAAATTAGGCTATATATATATTTGCATGTATAAACACACATTAAATGTATCAATTCAGATGTATGCTCTTTTGTCTTTGGTACCCCTTGAGGACATTACTCTACAGTTATGCTGTCCTAGATCAAGTGAAAAAGTATGGAAAACAAACTGTTTTATTTCTTTAGTGAATAGAAAATCAACCAGGATTTTTCTAATTATTGGACACCATGAAGTCAAGAGAAATCAAATTAAGTGCACAAAAACTGTGTCTGTTTGTATGGTTCAGCATTCAGTGGATGAAAATGTAACAGCCACTGTTGAAAGGTACACAAATTTAGATTCTCAACTAAACTTGCTAAGTGAACACCTTTTTTTCTTAGGTGCCTAAAAAGTCAAACAATTTTTTTTAAAAACCTGTCAGTTGTAAATGGTAAATCCTCAAGTAAAAAAGTTTTACTGGATCTGACAGCTTCTGAGATTTATAGGCAATAAATGAAAATCACCTCTTTTCAGATTGATTGCTATTTTTATAGCAATTTTCATGAAGCTAGATGAAAGAAAATTGAAAATCTGCCGAATATTCTTTAGTTTTGTGAGATACCAAAAATGTTGCATTTTGTATTTTCATGACTTTTTTTTCTTTGTGTCAGTAGGGACAATTTCTCTCACATGCTTAATCTCAATCTTCTAAACAGAAGGCAGATAATTTATGTAAAAGGCTAAAAAGTCTTTGATTAATAACCATGGGAATTGCAGGTATTAAAATCACCCCCAAGTGACCCCATATTGTTCCACGAATCCATTAGAAACTTATTCTGAATTACAAAGAAAAATTAATTAAAAAGTATAAGGAATACAGAGCTCAAATAAAGTACACTCCCCTGAGTTCACATGAAGATCTATATGCATGCAAAATGTCATAAAATCAGATTTAATTTACAGTATAATTTTATTCCTCAACAACAAGAGGAATACAAGAACAGCAATTTTTGTATTTTTTTATTACTATTGAGTTCTTCATAACAAGCCTTCCCATTACAATGACTCTTGCATTAATGTCAGAGAAAGAGGGATTAGAGAGAAGAGACAAATATACTTTGGGAAGTTGGAATTGTAGCAATGGATGAATCCCATCTGGTTTGGTTGAATAGAATAATAATCTGTAATGTTCTGGTCTTGACTTCAGTGGATGAGCAAAACTTTAAATGAGTTGTAAGGAGCTTTACAAAGAATTTTTGCAAGTTTTACTTATGTATGTTTAGTCCTAATTTTATAAATATTTTGCTTATGCTTGTTTTTCCCAGCCTGTTCACTTTTCTAAGTAGGTCATGACAATTTTAAAATGTTTTTTAGATGTTTGGAAAACAAGCTAGGTGCCAAAAATGGGCTTGTGTTCCCCATCTCTCCTGTGCCTCACGCTTCAACATTACAGAGGAGTGGTTCTCAGCCCTGTTCATTTTCAGGAGTGTGCAAACAAAATGCTTTCTATGCTTCCTAAGGGCCTTACAGGGTTTTCTTAGGGTCTTGCAAAAAATTGCAGACTAAGTGTGATGTCTAATTTGTAAGCCTCTTTGAAAATCCTGGCCAGACACCCATGAGTTAAATCACTTCATTTTGTAAGTGGCTGTGACGGTCTTACTAGGGAAAGAGCTTGTTTAAATCCACCCTGCTGGGGCATTTCTGTGTGTAAGTCTTTCAGTGCTGTCCTGCACAGAAGGTGGCATCTTGATTCTTGGTCATTAATGCCTAAATATGGTTAAAACTACCCAAATCCTAAAGAGTTCTAGTGAATAATTAGCTTGAACATTAAGAGCAAAAAATGTGTCTGGTATTTGCAGACACGTCAGAAGTGCAAATACAAACCAGCTGAAAGAATACTGCTGCAATACTTCTGGTGTAGTGTGAAAAGTATTGTGAAATCACAGAAGAGTTGAGGTTGGAAAGAACCTCTGAAAATTCTTGAGTGGAACCCCTTGTCACATGCAAGGTCAGCTACAGAGGGTTGCTCAGTCTATGTCCACTTAGGTTTTGGATATCTCCAAGTGTGAAGACTCCACATCCTCTCTGGGTAATCTATGCCGGTGTCTGACTATTCCCACAGTAAAATAGTTTTTTCATATGTTTCATATGTTTCAGGGGGATTTCCTTCTATTTCAATTTGTGCTCATTGCCTTTTGTCTTGTCACTGAGCACTCATGAGAAGAATCTTTCTGACTCTTCTTCCTTCCTTCCCATCAGATATTTATGTATGCTGATAAGACTCCCTGCACTGTCTCTTCTCCAGGATGGCCAGTCACAGGTCTCTTATTCTCTCATTGTATGTAAAATGCAGCAGCCTCTTAATAAGTTTTGTGCATTTCACTGGATTCTTCTCCAGTATTTCCAGTGTCACATTTCCACAGCAGACAGCAGTGACTAAAGAGGAAGAACCACATGCCTGCACCAGCTGGCATTCCTCTGCCTAATGCAGCCCAGGATAGCTCTCACCTTCTTAGTGGCAAGGGCACACTGCTGTTCCTGTTCTGCTGGTGTCCAACAGGACCCCCAGGACCTTCTCTGCCAAGCTGCTTTCCAGAGGGGTGCCTCCCCAGCCTGTGCTGGTCCTGGGGTTGTTCCTTTGCACTTCCCTCACTGAACAGCATGAGATTCTCAACATGTCACTTCTCCAGCTGTTGAGGTCCCTCTGGATGGCAGCATGACATCTGGGGTATCAGCCACCCCTCCTAGTTTTGTGTTGTCTGAAAACTTGCTGAAGGCTCACTCTGTGTCAGTGACTGGGTCATTAATGAAGATCTTGCAGCACTGATAATATAACACTTTGCATTATCCATGTCTGAGTACACAACTAGTGCTGTGGATCACAGCCTTTTGAGACCCAATAAGCAGATATTTGTGTGCTGCACTATGGCTGAAGACCAAGCAAGTATGCACAGGTTACTGGATGAATTGCTGGATGAATTCAACAATTTCTTGCTTGCAAAGCTTAAAGGTTATAAACATATATATAGTAACAGCCTGTGGTTTTGGGTTTTTTTTGTCAATGCTGTCATTTATGTTATGAAAAAAGTGGTACTTTGGAAGCATGCTAATTCAGAAAACAAGCATACAAAATTTGTCAAAACAGGTACTATTTATATAATTAAGGATTGTGAATTCATTATCTTTTTTTTTTACCAGACTGCTCTGAACCCAGAGCAAATTTATTTTCATTCCTTCTGGTGCATGTTATAATTCCTATCTGGATCTGTTAGAACCATGCTTAGAGTTATATGTCATGATGCTTTCATCCTTATACTGAAAATTAATTTGAAGATGCAGCCCCACTTAAGCTAGACTAAATTGCTTGCAGGGTAAGATGTTAATCAGCAAAAGCCAGAGTGCCAGAATCTGGGTCATTCTTAATAATTTAGGATTAGACTATGTGGCCCATGTGAGTCAACAGCACATTGCACCATCCCAGAAAAAGGAGGTTTGTGTGCCCTAATGAGCTTGCTCCTTGCTGCTGGTCAGCAATCCTTCTGGTCATGTTGTTCCAGACACATACTGCTGGCTGGCTCTAGCACACCAAAAAATGGAGGAAAGACTGCAAATTTTACCCAGATCACAACCACTTGCTCTCTACTTCCTCTCATCCCTGACCCCAGAAAGAACAGTAATTTTATTTTTATTTGGAGCCATATGCTGAATGCCCCCAGGATATGACACTCTGAGAGTTAGCAAGGCTTCCAACTCTCAGGTGTGAGAAGTATCAGAAATGTGGCATGTCCTGGACTCAACCTCAGTGCAAATAAATGGCAGAAAAATCTAGCTGTACCTCAATTGTTGAGCTGGTGACACGCTAGAATGTCAATTATCCTGAAATCCACCAGAATACCCAGTCCACATTTCTGACATCCAGGAAGGCATAGGAAGTAACACTTGCATTCTGCTCGCCATTACTTGCAGAGGTTACAATTACAAGGTTTTGTAAGGAGTCCTCATCAGCTCCAATTAAGGAAATTCTTTCTTTAATTTCCTCAGTGTCAACATATGGCAGTGTTTGATTGTGGTAACAATCCAGAATGGACCTTGGATGACACTATTTCCCAGAATCTGGATGTGTGACACCATCGTCAACAACATCTTGTGATCTGTGCTCTACTCCAAATTGACTGACTCATTTTATATTATTTAGAATAGGCCAGTAAGGAAGGAGCAGGGAATGAATGTGAACAACATACAAATCAGCCATACTTCCTCTTTTTTCACCTTGGCATCAAGGGACAATGAAATTACTGCAACCTATGGGTGCTGCTATTAGAACTGAGAAAATCTGTGTGGGGAGAAGGAGGCAAACAAAATTAAAACTCCATGCATGAACTCCCCTATATTCTCCGTGTCTATTTTTTTTTTTTTCTTTTGTGAGAAATCAAACTCAGCTTTCAGACAGATAATCACGTGCATCAGACATTTGACCATCTCAGACACCTATGAATTGGGAAATGGTTCTGGGGCATCTCCTCCTCTTAAAAACTGCAGGCTCCAGAAAGCTGTGAAACAACATGAACAAGGACAAGGACAAGGAAAGTTAAAAGGGAAAGGGAAAGTTCCACATTCTGATGACTGAACATCAAACTGACAAAAACCAAATGTTTACTCAAGACAGAAGAGATAGCAGCTGCCTGGAGCATTTTCCTCGGGTTTTCTAAGAGCTAAAAATAATGCTGTGTGTTTTTTAGCACCAAGTTAACTACAAAACAAAAACCCATAACTGTTTCAACTGCTTTGCACGTGCTCCCTCCTCACTTTCACAGGCACAGCATCCCTCTTCAGATTGACTTTTAGCTCCTTGCAGACTTGGCTCTTGAGTAGACTCTGTTCCTCCTCCTCCTCTTAGTCATGTTTGTCAGGAAACTGAAGTTGTTTTGTGTTTCTGCAGCACCACTGCCCATTACCTGGCCCCTGAACAGGCTGCAAGGACAGGCAGCATTGTGAGCCATCTGGAAAAGTAAATTCCAATAGAATAAAGCCCAGGGCTTCAATTCACAGAATAAAAAGCTTTCCCTGACTCAAAATACAGCCCTAGTTTCTGTATGAAGTCCATTCCTCCTCAGTCAATTCTTATTATATAACAGTCAGTTGAGTGTTTCTCCTGTATATCAAACTCAGCTTTTAGAGAACTTTGTTCAGATGACTCTGAACAATAGTTATTTACTGGATGTGCCTTGGCAACCTCCCTCTAAATCAGCAGAAAGAAACAGTTGCTCTTTTTTCTCAGTATGGGCACCACTGTGTTTAAGTGCCACATAGTCATTTTCGCTACTTATTTTATATTGCTTTTGAATGAGTCTGTGAATCCAGAACCTTCTACCCTTATTTCTTTCTGCAGCATCAGCATTTTAATCTATTGCACTGACAGTAATGTGTTGGCTTTCATTCCAGGATCCTGATTGTGAAAACTCCAGATGTATGAATGAGGGCAGTCACCTTGAGAAGTATTCCTGAAGTCTGGCAAGGACAGGCTGCACAATCTGTGCTGTACCACAGCGGCTGAAGATTTTGGCTGCCATCCTCTGCAGGGAAACAAAGGCACAGAGATGCTAAAGGACACATCCCAGTTTTATAATTCTCTACATGTTGGAAGTAGGACAGGTAAGGACTCCTTGTAAAATGGGCTCACTTTTAGCAGTGATCTGCTTGAATCCTCCATAGTTTTAAATCTAACATCTCAAAAATCCTTTATGTAGGACCCTGCCTTAGGAGACACAGACATTATATCTGAAAGCAACTAAATCCAGGCTGGTGCCTGGCAACCCTTTTGAAGCAGTAAAAGCTTTCAGTTCAATATCAGCTAGAAACAACTTGCAAACTTAAACTGCAAGGTAACTGTGATATTCAGTACTCAAGTATTGCCTAGGATGGATTTGTCCTACAGTGGGAGCTGCACACTTTGAAACTTCTTTCCTAGAAAATACTGTAGCCATGTCAAAAGCTCCAAAAGGTAGGTATCATTGCACCCAATGAAATTATTTTTTAAGAAGATCCTTTCTGTCTACTTTGGTGTCTGCCCTCAGAGAATTGAAAGGTCTGTGTCCCACCAGGTAGAAAATTATTTGACTTTGAATGGGAGGCAGGACTTCACAGGTACCCCTGTGTCTGCTCTTGTCTGTTCATTGATGGTAGGTGTCTAGTTAAATAGGGGGTATGATGAAGATGAAGATGTAGGTGGATGAAGGTGACTCTGCTAAGGCAGTCCACAGGGAGACTGTCTTCCAGGTTTTGTTTTTTTATGATACCTTGTTAGTGCCAAGGTGCTTCAAGTGGAAGGCATCTAAATAATCTCTCTGGATTTTCCTAAATTGTATTAAACTTAGGAAAAACAAGAAATGCACTTATAAACAAAGCAGCTGAACAGACTCATTTCATTTTTCAAAAATAAACATACAACTGTAGCCCGATGGTGCTATGGAAATGGGAAGGACTTTTCTTTCTGATTTTGCTTTTCCTTATGCTTCACTGATTTCAATAATACAGTGAAAAGAGAAAATGGCTTTACATTTGTCTGCTATGTCGTGCTGGCTGTCTGTGACTTACACAAATACAGGCAGCATTAAAAATTATCACGAGCAGGGCAAAATTTAGTGTTGCCTTGAGCTTTTTGCATGATGCAGGTTTTACAACTGTTTGATTCACTCAGAGAATTACCAAATGTTTTGGTAAACTGTGTATCATGTTTGTACATAAAAAAATGACCAGGCATAAAAGAAAGAGGGGAATGAATTACATATAAAACAAACTGAGTTGCTGCTGTGGAATTTTCCAATGCAGCATGAAAATCCTATTAGGATATTTATAGGAGCTGAAATAATACAACTTGGAGAGTTTTCCACTGGGCAAAACAGTCATTAGCCTTGGTTCCTCTTTTTCATGTACTTAACTTTGAGCAATCCCATTTCTGTTCGTCAAAGGAGGTGTTTTAACTTGAAGTGTGTGAGCAGGAAGACTTGCATAACAAGGATATAGTCTTTTAGGCTCTAGAGATTTTTGGGGGGTCTTTGTTTGTCTAGATTCTTTTTTGTCATTGTTACTTTGTTTTGGTTTTCTAATGTTCTTAGTGTTTTGCTGACCTAGAAACAAATTTAAGGAACTTACAAAACTGAATAGCCTTGTTCAGAGAACCAGGCTTGCATAAACTCATCTCACACAAGAAGGAGTTGAAGATTGTACAGTACATGTGGATCCCCTAGACCTTTGTTTAAATATACTCTATGCAAATCACAGACTTTGGCTTCCTAAATTTGAACTCATGCTAGATGATTGGACAAAGAAAATTGCTTTGTTTTGTGTTAATCCAAAGACAATTTTTGGAGCTGTCAGCATTTAATGACAAACAAGTTTTACTCAGGCAAAAGGTTTTGAAAAGTTAAAAACAACCAAAAAGTAAACAATTGGGTTTTTTTATTACTTTTTGTTTTCCATGGAGAACATTCTATGGACTAGAGTATGACAAGAGTTGACTTTAAGAGAAAGAAATATTTGACCATATGTTTTAGTTGGTTGTTGAATAATTTTCCCTACCCAGTGTTTTCTTCCTTACATGTAAATTCTGATGATCTTATATTTGCTTCTACTACTTTTGAGAAGCAGTTATACAATCTAATAGATGATTCAAGAGTTTGTATTTTTCTCCCATACAATTAAATATTTTCAGAACTCCAGAATTCCCAAGCATCAGAACTCAGACTGTACGTGAAAATGCCTGCCAAAAAACATAGTGGAAAAGCTCATTTTTGCAAGGGTCTCCTTTATTTTTTTTTCTTTTTTAGAAGATGAATGCTGTGAAATGCTCAGCATCACTTTTCTTGGAAAAGAAAATGAAATTCAGGAAGGTGGATCAGGAAAACAGCATTCTCCTGCCACAGGTCTGTATGTCCTGGCATGTATATAGTTGAGACTGAGTGTGATGTGTGCTCTGTAACAGTGATACAACAGTGCAAAAGCCAAAACTCTTCTGTGGCACTTTCTCGTGAGATTTTAATGGGCACTGGATCTGGCCTCTATGCTGAAGTCCAATCTAATGTGGACTCCTCTGAGTGAAACACTGTTTAATTAGTCAGGTGATATATTAGGATAGATGTTCTCAAAGTACAGATGGACAGGAGCATGCATCCCTCATCAGTCTCACTGCACATTAGAATCCTGTGCCTATCCATCCTTGCTGCTCCTACCCATGCCTTTGAACTTCTACCATTAATACTTGTCCTCAGTTCCAGCTGAGCTTCCTTGAAACTTACTGCCTAGAGCAAATGTTGCACCTTGAGATACAAACCCAAAACCAGCTTTTGCTCTCTTAAATCATCTATGCACTGATGTATTTCTAAAATCAGACTCTGGAGAGTGAATTTTGCAAAATACGCTGTGATATTTTTGAAGGCTGTTGAAGGATTTTACAAATATATTTGGGGATTTATTCCTTACAAACTGTGTAATCTCAAATTAAATAGATACTGTATTAAGGCATCAAAGCAACAGCTTTAATCTGTTTTCCCCATTTCCATAGTTTAACACCTGAGCTTTATCAGAAAGAACTGCTGCTAATGACAGCCTAACTTTCACTAGATATTTTCTCTTGTTTTTGCCTCCTGTATTTATCCCCCATAACCTGTTTAACCTATTTGTAAAGAGTGACAGTTTGGCAGGTGTCTAAGAGAGAAAAAAACCAAATTAATTTGTTTTGTACAGCCAATCTACATATCTGAAAATCTGCACTGTGGAAATGGTACCTGGTAACATGGCAGAAAAAAATTACTGATGTTTCCCTGCACTATGGATCAGATGGAAGTTAAAAAATACTTTTGTAAGTGCATTTGAATGATTAAATGTGTATGTGTCCATGTGTTAATTTATAGGTTTTTCCAAGGTTTGTGACAGATGGCCCTGAAATTCATGTTCTTGTGGCTGTCTGTAAAAGTGATCTTTATACTAATATGATTTTCCCCTGCCCACAGAGCTGGCAAGTAGGGAACTTTGCCCCACAGTTCTCATTTGCAAGCGTGGCAAAGGCCAAATTGCTTTATAACTTCCCCCGGTACATAGCAGGTCACATTTTGAAACATTTACTGCAAAGCTCCTGGAGCACCTTTTATTCTGCCAGTTTATTTGGGGAAGGTTCTACGGGGAAGCATGCACAGCCTTGGCAATCCAGAATACCTTACAGGTTGTTCTTTATGCATAAGGTTTGAAACAGGTGAGTGAGGATACCATATGGGGATATGTGAAATGAAAATTTATGGAAGAACAAAGGGACTTCACCCTTATTTGTACATTCTTTGAGGCCTATGCTGATGTATTTCAAACCCCAGCATCATTTCAAGAATACAAATGTTGAGACTGTGTGATTAGAGAAGCAGATCCTCTTTTCTTGTGTGCAATTTTTCTTGTGTTTAGCTTGACTCTAATGAGGGTGAACTTTTGCTCATTTTGTTTTGAATCTGTTTTGATGGTGTTTTATAGTACCCCAAGCATCTCAGCCATGCCAATGGTGCTTTATAAATAAGTTATTAATTATTATTTGCGTGTATTAAAAAGGAGAACATCTTCAGAAGCAAAAAGTATTTTCCCACTTAGAATTGCTTTACTAGAAGAAGTCTGATTAGTAAAAGGTTTCATTAATATTTAACTGCTTTTAGGATGATTTAACAGCAGTAATCAAGCAGAGAAACTATCATTATGGTATCTAGCTCCTCTCTAAAGGCTCTACTAGCAAGTTCTCTGCAGAACACAGATGGTCTGTGGGCTAAGGTTTCAGAACCAAAGAACCAATCAATTAGGAGAAGTGAGACAACACCATTCAGTCATTTTGGAGAGCTCTTTCATTCACAGAACTCTGACACTGGTTTCTCTTTAAAAAGAATAGCCCCTTTAAGAAATACTTTTAAAAGCAATCATTAAAAGCAAGCAATCATCAATTCTCACTGGAACAAAATTTTATATATCTTGAAGTTTCTGAACAGAAAAATTGTTTTGTTGTTGTTTTGGGTTTTGTTGTATGTGAAACCCAGGCAGGAAAACAATGAGTGGACTTTCTGCTTTATGAAAGCAGAATAAAGTGCTAATCAGCTCAAGGCACCTATGTTGGAAAGCTTCTATGCAAATCACTGTTTGGTTCACTAATAAATAAAAGGAAAGATTTAAACAAAAATTTGACTTATCCATTTTGTACTAACTCTCCACAAGCTGGCCTATTACAATTATAAACAATGGGTAAAATAAAAGAAAAGGAAAGAAAAAGTAACAGAAGAAAAGGGTAAGGAAGTAATAAAGAATTCTTAAGAAAATAGAAAGCATTAAAGTATTCATATTAGAAAAAAAT
Organism: Molothrus aeneus; assembly: GCF_037042795.1. Lineage (NCBI taxonomy): Eukaryota > Metazoa > Chordata > Aves > Passeriformes > Icteridae > Molothrus > Molothrus aeneus. The sequence goes on from NC_089646.1 coordinate 117,208,418, forward strand.
GCAAGTAATTTCTTTCAGAGACTACCCAAAGTATTTTAAGATTCTGTTTTCAATGGCTTCCTTCTGTTTGGCTTTCAGTTTGTTCCTGGATACATCTCATGATAAGTTGCAAGCCAATTTGACCTTATAACATGGTGAGTATGGCCCAGCATCCTATGGGATCACGGAGCTATAGGTTCGTTTCCACACTGCTGTTTCTTCTACTTGTGTGTGTATCCAGATTCCTGCTCATGGTTCTTTTACCTAAATTAGAGTAGATTTGAATCCAACAGGATATTATGAAGTTTGGGACACTTTCCATATTGTTTTACTTTAAGTGGTTCTTGCTGTCACAATGGGCGCAGACCATTTAACACTGTGCTTTGTCATGCAGGAGCCTAACCTGAGAGTCTGGATTGAGAGCAGGATATTTTTTTCCAAGCCTGCCTTAAAACAAGGCAGTCCTGCCTGCCCCAAACTGGCCATGGAGGATGATTGCCCATGGCTGCTTGTTGCACAGAATAATGTGCTATTTTGGAGGGAGTCTTCACTTTTCTCCTGCTGGATTCTCCTCCCTGCATTGTACTGTCACCTCTGACAGTCAGCAGGACTAGGGCCCAGGCAGCCTGTGAGAAACCTACCCAGGAAGGGGAGAATTTCCCAAGCAGCTGTCTCTATACCTTTCCTTCCTTTGGGGAAGAATCAGTCATCTTTCTCCAACTTAAGAGGAAAAAGTTGAATCTGAGTGTCCACACTAGAATGTAGTATTCAAGCTGTCTGACCAGGTGATGTAGAAAATTAACTCACTAATTTCCTAAATGTTCCCCAAAAAGTAGCATCAGTTACTTTCTCTTTCCCTCTCTCTCTTCTCTCTCACTAACAGTCATGTTTTCAACTGCTTAATAATTCAGACCCATTTCTGAAACTTATGGTATCTTAGAAAAAACCCTACACTATTAGTATGCACTTCTGTTTCAACAATTACTAATGCTTTACCTCTTGCTTCTGTCATGAACTGATTTTTCTTTGGATACTGAAGATGTTCCTCAATTTCAATTTTTAATTTATCCCTATAATTTTCACTGGCAAGATGCCAAGGAATAGGATGACCCCTCTAGAAGAAATGGTGTTGACTGTCTCTGAAGTTTTCTTGGCATTGTGGTCCAAATCCCACATTGGCTCTGGATCAGCTATTCAAGGTCAGGAACAAAGAGTACACAAGAAAATAATGGATATTAAACATTTTCCTTGGCTTTGAATGCAGAGGGATTTTGCTTTCTGAAAACTAAGTGTTGAGTCACTTTAACCTGGTGGGATTCTGATATGCCCAGAAAATTTTCCCTGGATTTGTTGTCCAAAAAGCTTTTTTTTCAGGAGGAATTAGTAATCTGAATCTTTCATTTTTACATATTTCTCTTGCCTAATCTTAATTACCCATAGCAGAGTTACAGGATGTAGAAGGAAACCTTTGGTAGCTTTCCTGGGAGAGCCTCAAGAAGAGAGAGCTGAGCTGTGCCCTGCAGCCATTGCCTGCTCCTGTATGCTCCCAGATCAATAACTAAAAAGGTGCAAAGCCAGTTGGCCACCAGGGCAGCAGCATCTCTCCCCACTAATGAGGGTGACCTTTCCACCCACTGCTTCACATGACTGAAATCAGGGGAAATTAGTTTACTCAGACCAGAACTTATATAACTGGTGATGCTCAGGCTGAAATTCCTGCTCATGGTGTGATGAATGCATTGTGGATCTATTTGAAAAATTGTAGAAATCAGACTGAAGATAAAAGGATTGCAACTGAACCAGCTAGATCCTCTGTAGTTTCTGACAGATAGGTGAAGAATAATGATGTCTCCAAAGCGTCTGTCCTTCCGTTTGGAGAATTGCACATTTAACTGTAAAAAATCACTGCTGCTGAACCAAAGGTCCTGCTGCTTACACCATTTACAAAGGCCCTTAAAATCATGGACGAGAACACAGTTCTGTGAAGAAAGGGAGACTGCTGTGTGGGTTGAAGGGTAACATTTAAAAGCTTTGCTCATCCCAAAGCAGCCGCGTCACTTCTCATTGGCTGCTATACTCAAGCTTAAAAAGGGACCTTGAGATATTAATTATGTATCCAGCTAGCTATTTAATCAATCCCTTCAGTACTAAACTCTTATATAGTAGCTAATATATTTATGGAATGCTGTAAATATTTTAAATAAAAATAAAGGGAAATTTTATGCCACTTTTACATTACCTTATGCAACAAAAATGTATCATCAAAGAAAAAAATCAGTTTAAAGTGTTACATTAAGTTACAAACTGAAATGCATACTTTTTCTTACATAGGACTACTGTTTTAACTTGAAATATAAATGAGCATATTATTTATTATAAAGGCAAAATGCAAAATAAAAATAGGATTCAAGGAAAAGTGCTCCTTTATCTTTTTTAATCCATGAAGTCACCATTTTTTAAAGGTAAGTTTTAAAAGGAATTTTTCCATAACTTGCCTTTCAGAAGTTATCTTTTAAAATTTTCCAAAGATAGCAAATAGCCTTAGTGTGCGTAACTGGTAAAACACATTGTGATGATTTTTCCCTTCAAATACTTTAAAAAAAAACCCTGCAGGAATGCACAACGCAAAAGACCTAATTTTCTTTAACCCAAATGCAGTTATATCTGGAACTATACAAACAATAAATGGCTTTTTGGTAACTGCTAGAAAAGTTTACATTTTTTTGTTCTATAGTGTTAATTCCCACAAATGGTAATTTAGAAAAAATATAAGAAATTGATAGAGTCACTATACTTTAACAGTAGTGCCTTTATTTTTTACCCTTGGGATCTATTGAATCACAACAGCTTTAAATACTTCAAGTTTTCTACATATGGTAAATCTGTGTCTGACCTTATTGGTTCATAAATAATGAGGATACATAGCATTTTTCCCTTTAAAATTCATGTCTTTTATGAGTTTAACATAACAATGTGTTCAGGGCACTAGACTACCTTAAGGGTTGTCTTCAGGTGAATGTGTAAAAATATATCCTTATTTTAGTTAAGAACAAAATCTATAGTTTGATGAAAGTATGTCCTAAAACCTCATTGTTAAAAAACAACACTAAATGAACGATTCAGAACAGAAAATTTTCTTGGATCAAGAAAAACAAGAATAGGATTTTGAATTAGATATTGGCATTTGATATATATTTCTCAGAGTGACAGACTGGAGGAGCTGTCACTCTCCAGTGACAGCCAAAAGCCAGCTTCACTTTAATCTACAATTACACAGCCAGAAGGTCCCTTGAAACAATGATCAGAAACAAAGCTCTACTCTGTACATTTGATATTGTATCCCATTTCTTTCTTGAGAGCTTTCCGGGCTCTGCAGCTTTCTCTGACCAATACCTACTAGGTGTTTCTGATAAATTTAGAAACTCCAAACATAAGCTGATAGACCATAACTTATAATATTAGAATACTTTTGGTAAGTGGATGGTGTCCTCCTGTATTTTCAAGATCTTTCTACTGGCCATTATGTCTTTTTCAAACTTTAGTTGAACTTCTTTCTCAATAAATCTCATATTTAAATAGAGTACATTCTGGTAGCTTTTCTCTTCCCAGATATCTCATATTTTGGGGCTTTTCAAGGACAGTAGCACCCATCAGTCTCTTTCTGAATCTGCCTCTTATCCCAAGGACATACTGGTTTCCCATCTTGCAGTGATTGTCTTGTCCTCAGACTGTTCCACCAGGGTAAGAACCATTGGAGTTGGTCTTTACTGCCCCTGCTCTGGATGAAGTATGCCTTGGTCCTTAAGCAGATACCTCATCCACTGTAATATCCAGTGATGTAGGAATTTCAGACCAACACACCTAGAATCCATAGCTTCTCTGCACACTGTATCTATTTTACATTTATACTTGGTTTCTCAGACTGCATTCTAGTGATTTATTATTCCCAGGGAAATTTGGAGAGATTAAAGAGGTGACAGGTTACAAGGATACTTCTTGCAAGTTATCAGTCAGCTTTGGGCCACAGAGGCCCAACTACAGAAAAATTTCACAATGCTTGGCTGTCTGCACTTAGGACTGCTACAGAGGTCTCCTGAAAACTTGTTAATTAGGTATAGCCAAAATCTCTGGCAATCTCAGATAGAAAGCACTGATGTGTATGTGCAAATTAAAACAAATGTAGAGTATATAGCTTCCATAAAACAAAAACAATTAAAGAGTTGTGATTTTTTTTCTGCCCAGTGAAATCCAGAAAAAAAACCCAAACCAAAATGCATCAAAACAAACAGAAATTGAACTGTAAATCCATATCACAACATGCCTTATGAGAGAGAAATGTATAGCAGTAGTGTACAGATGTGCCACCAACAAGAGGTTGCAATTGCATTTCTCCTGTGGAGGAGACTGCAGACAGTGCGTGAGGTGCAAAATTCTGCTTATCTACTGAGTTTGGTGCACAGTGACCCTGCAGCCAGGATCATCACCTCTCAGCCTGGAATGCTATGTGTGGATATGCCTAGAATGTTATGTTATGTGTGTCATATGGGAACATGGACCTTTGTTCCTCTTGGCTTGACCAACATGTTCAGTGTGTGGGTTGCTTGCTCAGCGCATGACATGTAACGGAAAGGCCAAGCCTGTCTGTCACAATCCAGGAGGCGGGTGGACACATCCAGGAAGTGCAGGGCCAGTGGAGTGTCACCTCTCTCTGATGGCTGCACTGACCCCTGTCACTCTGTGTGACCAGCAGTGCTGGTGGGCTGGCAGTGTGCTACCCTGCAGCTGGGCTCAAGTGTGCAAGGCCACTGGGCAAGGGAGGCTGAGGGCACCTGGCCACAGACTCCCAGCAGGACCGCTCTGGTTGTATGGAGCAGTGGGATGGAAAAGCCAGCAACTCCAGCCTTATCAGTACTCAAAAAGTTTTGATAGCTTCACCAAAAGGTTTCTGAGCCCCAAACAAAAGGATGAAGTCACATCACAGCACCTTCAAGGGTCAAGCATGACATTTAATAAGTCCAAGTGCTGAGTCTTGCATTTTGGCCACAGTAATCCCCTGCAGCAATAATAAGCTGGACAGTGCCCAGGTGGAAAGGGACCTGGGGGTACTGATCAAGAGCTGACTGAACATGAGCCAGCAGTGTGCCCTGCTGGCCAAGAAGGCCAAGGGCATCCTGGCCTGCATCAGGAATAGTGTAGCCAGCAGGAGCAGGGAGGTCACTCTCCCCCTGTACTCAGCACTGGTGAGGCCACACCTTGAGTGCTGTGTCCAGTTCTGGGCCCTCAGTTTGGGAAGGACTTTGAGATGCTTGAGCGCATCCAGAGGAGGCAATGAGGCTGGTGAGGGGCTTGGGACACAAGCCCTGTGAGGAACGACTGAGAGAGCTGGGGGTGTTCAGCCTGGAGAAAAGGAGACTCAGAGGTGACCTTACTGCTCTCTACAACTCCCTGAAAGGTGGCTGTAGCCAGGTGGGGGTTGGTCTCTTTCTCCAGGCAGCAACTGACGGGAGGAGAGGACACAGCCTTAAGCTGGGCCAAGGGAAATACAGGTTGGATACTAGGAGAAAGTATTTTATGGAAAGAATGATAAAGTTCTGGAATGGTCTGCCTGGGGAGGTGGTGGAGTCACCATCCCTGGATATGTTTAAAAAAAGGTTGGATGTGACACTTGGTGCCATGTTTACTTGAGGCTTTAGGGCATGGGTTGCACTCAGTGTTCTTGGAGATCTCTTCCAACCTAATGATTCTGTGATTCTGTGATTCTGTGTACACCTTTGGGCATTTCCCTGAGCATCAGGCAATGGTGAGGTGTTACCTCCTAAAACTTAAGCCCTAATATAGTTTACCTCACTTATTTCTCTTCCTTATCCGTAAAAGCAAAGCAAACTAAAGGCAGCTGACAGCCTTTATTAAAATAACCATATAAATCTAAATTTATAATAAATAACCATTTAAATATTAATTTAAAATAAACTTTTAAAATTATGTATGTACTCTATCATAAAAATTAAAATCATGAGTATTATTTTCCAAAATTAAAGTAACAATTATGCATGATTTGGGAGTAAAAAAATACTTTTACCATATTTTTTCCCAATTCTTTTTTTTTCAGGATGAAATTAAAATATTAAGAAAATTGATTAAAAATCAGAAAAACTCTCTCTACTTATAATATTTTTTTCTTTTTTTTGAATGAATGAATAATAAAAAAAATTTCTGAAATCTGAAACATGGAATAGATAATGAAATAGCACTTTTAGGTTTATAGTTGTTGCTATATATGAGGATAGTTTTCCTGAAAATCAGCTTACTTTCTAAGTTTCTTTGTTCAGACCCCATTATGTTTTCTTTACTAGGTTTTGGACAACAAAAGAAAAGGAAAGCAAATAGTATAGTTGCTCTCACATAAACAGGCGCTTATGAAAAACACTCTGTTTCCATTCTAGCTGCATTAATATGGTACTGTGCTTTTCCTCTTTACATACATTTAAAAGGGAAAGTAAAGTCATGTCAAGGATTTTTTTTCCCCTTGCTGTGGAAAAGTGACAATACAACTGACAAGCAGAACTCCACTACATAGTTGACAACTGTCAATTTCATAGTTATCTTCAAAAATTTCTACCATAGCCCTTTTATCAAGAAGTCAGCCCTTCTATCTCCCTGCTCTGGTGTATTTACAACTTAAAAAAAAATTCTAAGGTATTACAAAGAGTCCTGTAATGACATTCATATGAACACTAGTAGTATATTATGAACTCAGAAATATGGGGAATGTCCAAAGTGTAATCCTGTTTAATGGTATGCGTGGTACAGTATCTTTAATTATATGTGTTGATGCAGAAACACTCTTACAATAAAACAAAATGATGTTGGGATTGAAGCAATCCTATGACATCTTTTAGACTTCTCTTAGTGGAGCTACTTCATCTCAACTGGAGTAACTCACTTAAGAGGCAACTGTCACAGATGGAGCTGACAGCAATGCTGATTTACATAACATAGTTCTGTGTGTGACACTCTGAGCTGGGGATACACTGATAAGAGGAATTGATTTTGTATTAGTTATGTGAGGAACTTTGAGAGGACAAGCTTTACAGAAGTGGTCTATAAATCACTAGGGAAAAAAGCAAAGTCAGCAAGCAATCTTCCTTGGCTTTATATTTATTTGTTATTTGTTTAATATTTTAGGGAATTCTGCAAATCAATGGACTGGTGCAGAGCAGTTCTCCAAAGTCCTCTTTGAGATGAGTAAACAGTTGTCTGGGTATAGCTCTTGAGATCTTTGTTCCTCTTTGCAACAAGCATATATATACTAAGACCAGAATTTGGCAGTGATTTGAGAACCTAATGGAACTTAGACATTTATCTTTAGTCTTTAGGTACTGTATTTACATTAGGCACCCTGCTTGCATCTTTAGGTGTCAAAGTGTTTTTTCAAATGTGAAAATATTTTGTGAAGGTTTTTGAGGTGCAATTTAGTGAAGTTCAATGAATATATGAATTGATTTTGAAGTTCATATCCATTTGTGCTGACCGAATTCATCCCATCAATGTTTGTGGAATAAGAATCAAAAAGATATTTGGGTATTCATGTAACTTTGAAAAAAAGCAAAAATGGGACAGCCCATTTTTAGTGTGTTATTTCTTGTTATTCATTTTTTGTTCAGGTTGCTAATAATCATTCACGTAAAAACTAAATGTTAAATTATTATACACACTCACAGACCTTCATTTATGGTCACTACTCTGCCATATACGTGCCTGTCTCATGTCCCCTGTGGTCTTTTGACAGGACAAATTTGTGTTGGTGCCTAATCTCTCAGTGAGTGTCTGCTCTGTTATGTGCAGGAAGTATCTGGCCTCAGGTGCTTCAACATGAATCACTTTTCCCATTGACTTGGTCACCAACCTATCTGTGAATGAATAGGCATATTTTCAGTTGGAATTAAATGAGCACAGGTGCTATGAACCAAGAAAAAGATGTCCTAAAGTGTGTTACTAATTATTTATACACTTCATCAAAGGCTCAGTGCTCTTGCTGTGGAACTCATAATCCTTGTCTAGCCATGGCCATATCCATTTTTAACTTTTCCTTTTTTTTTCATAATTGTATTTTAGATAAAAATAATTGGGTACTTAAATATTTCTAAAGCTAGCAATTAAAAAATACTTTATTGCATCACCAATATATCTTGTGATGAATACATTATGGCAAAAGAAGACTGCCAAGCAGTTCACAAATTAGAATCCAAGTACAAGTGCCATGTTCTCTGCATACTCCTTAAAACAGCCCAAATCTCTTTATTGTATTATTGATATCACTGATGAGACAGTAGAAACATGATCATTTACTATGAATTCCATGTTCTGTAAATCCCAACCAGAGGCTAAAATGCTTTTAAGCTGGATAAGTCTCTATAACAAAAATCTAAAACTGTTTTCATATCAGGGAAACCAATTCTGTGTTTACAAGGAAGGTAAGGAACTGTGGCACTCTCCATGAAGTAGACCCACTCCTTGTGGGTCCCTTCCAGCTACATATATTTTGTTATACTATGACAAGCACAATTATGTGTTATATTTTTTACTTGTTATATTTGTTATATTTGTTATTTGAGTCCACCAGTTGTACCATTACACATGCATAGTTATATTCAGCATAAGCTCCTGACCTGTAATGGCTGGGTTATTTCAAAATGTTAAGGAACAAAACTTACCCATCAGTGGTCTAAATTGCTATCAGAATGAAAGAGTAATTTGTGATAGGAAAGGATTTTGAAACAAGGTGAACTCACTCTTTCACCTTCTGTAAATTGCAGTGGAGCAATTACAACAGACCTAACTATCTGAGGACACAGTAAGGATTTGTGGGAGATAATTAGTAATATGAAATATTCAGACTACATAATTCCCACTTAAAATACCTCAGGTGGTCTGCAAAACTTTTTGGAAAGGCTAACAGCTGAGGGCAGTTTTCATTTAACCACGACTGCACTACCCAGGGCTCTGTAAAAGGGCCTTGATATGTAAAAGAGTAACCATATTCAGTCTTATGATAAGAATATTTAAATGCACTGCAAAGATGGGGCATGACTCGGTATCATAGTTGCAAGAGCACCCAGCAGGTCAAAACTTGAGTCTGACATCTGCTTTCAGGATTACTAATGCATTTTTTACCACGTGTGGTACATAATAGATAGGAACTGTCTTTGAAGGCTGGGTTGACTCCTGTTCCCAGGCCCTCTGTTTCCTGACCCTGTGACTCTTATTTTCTGTGGAGCAGATTTGGCTGAGCAGAGAGGATAAAGTGTGTTTCCCTGCAGTATTTCTCCTCCCTTCAGCATTACCCCAGCAGTAGCTCTCTTTAGCCTGATAACACTGCTAGATGATGACTCTTCTGGCAAAGAGGAGGATCAAGCCTGACTGTCTCCCATTCACTTGGGCATAAACCATAAGGCTGGACTGAGAAAGAAGAGCTAAAATCAGCCCTTCCCCCCCGATCTTGCATTGCAATTGTAAAAGTCACTTTTTGGACTGAAAACTGGTATCTCCCTACCTTCAGGAGGGTAGATGAAGTACTTCTCCACAGCCCTGAATAAGGGGAAAACATATCCTTTTGCTTAGAATTTTGAACTGGCAGACTTTGAGCACCACACATTGCACAGTCTGTACATGTATGTGATATTGTATCTTCTCTGCTTAGCCTTATTGGAGGGGTTTGGGTTCTGTTCTAGTATTCTGTGTCCCCTTGTGCACTGCCTAGAGACCTTAAATGCCTGTTGGGCAGAAGGAGTCCAAATACTAGAAAGACAGAGATACCATCTGAGTTAGCAGCCAGAGCCACATCCCCAAGAAGCAGCATAATCCCAGCTCCTGTGAATTCACTAGGACCGACTTCATGAGGTTGCTTCAAGCACCAGGCATGGTGCTGTCCTGCACACCTAAACATCAGCTAAGCTGATGCAGTTGGTGCTTTAAAAAACATAGAGAGGTTGGAGGTAACACTTAGGTTTTACTTAAAGTGTGAAGAACTCTGAAATATAACTACCTACCATGAAAAAAGGCTAACTTCTGGAAAACTTGCTCTTTTCTTATGTAAACCATGAGAAGGCTATTAGAGTTTTCCTCTTTTTTTTTCTAGTCTCCTTATAAAAGGAGTGGCGTGCTTAACTAGACACACAACCTGTCAGGGTTAGAGTTGATCTGTGGATATGGCTACTAATTTTCAAAGATAAAATTCTGAGGGGAAAAAATTTATGCTAAAAAGGAGAACCCATTAATATAAATATATCAGGACTTCAGTATTTCACAGGAGAAATTTTTTCTGGGTTCATTAGAGGTTTTTATATTGGCTTCAGCCTAGTTTCCAAAGGCTAAGCACAGCTTCAGGTGCTGTTTTGGAGGAAAGGCAGTGCAATGCTGTCAGAAGGACTTCCAGGATGATGAACGATTTTGGCAGAGTATGCAATGACTCCCGGAACAGCCTTGCTAAACATCCTGACACAAAAACATTCCTTCTTGCATTTAAATATGGTTTGGTTTCCTCAGGTATTACTCATCATCTTTTCATGCATGTAGTGATCTTATTTGAAATGATAACATTTATGATAAAACATTATTTCATCTCACTAAAGTATACGTCGATGAACTCTTCACATTCAATCATGTGAAGGATTATGATTAAAAATTAAAACACATATTTTCATGATTAGAATCTACTTCTCTCTTGAGTACTTACGAACTATGTGACATTTTTTTTATGACTGGGGAAAAGAGCTTGCCACTGGAAACAGAGAGTCCTCTAAGGAATCTTCTGGACATCATTTTCTTTCAAAGTTTCTTAGTCAAGATATTTAGCACATTTCATACAGTTAATGAAGAATTAAGCTAGTACTCCTGGCTGTCCACTTACATTTTTCTTGACTAAAAAATCTTGAGGCAGAAGGTTATGCTAGTAGAAGATCTGTCATGAATTATTTTGACTTGAGTGAATCATTGGCATGAATTCATGGATGGAGTGTGGTATGATGGTCTCTACCAGTCACACCCCTCTGTATCTGCTTGGTGTGTTCCAGTTTCATTTCTTGATGTGACATAGAAAATAAGAACTATTCCAAAATCCTCTAAGAGAAAGCCACAGAATTTCCATCACAATAAAAATCTGATTATGTGAATTTAATGGCACAGATTCAAAATATGGATTCCTGTCTGGACTGTCATAAACATAACACACTCTTGGAACATGATGGGTAACTGAACAGTTTGCACAGCATACATGTATTTCGTTTGGTTTGGGGTTTTTTATGTAACTGTACTGTTCCCATTTTATGAGTAAAATTTTTTTTAATTCTTTTATCTTGAGATATCTTTGCATTTTTTGAGACTGGAAACAATTTCCATCCAACCAAAAAACTGAGTTATAAATAACTAAAGATCCAGTAATGTTTCTTCTCTTTGTTTTTTTTTTAATTAAAGACTCATATGTAGACACGTCCAGTGGAAAAACTCAGGCTTTAAATAAAATATGTAACCATAAGCAATTCTTTATGCTTCTGATTCTTTGTACATGATAGCCAATTAGTCTGCTTGTCTGTATCTGAATGACGCAATTTGGAATGCTGGAATATTACCTTACTTCCTGATGACTGAGAGCGAATTTTCAAAGTGGTGCATGAGATACAAGGGTGTAAATCCAGTTAGTAGCTAATGGGATTTTTCTGCACCTCCTGTCTGCCACACTGAGAGACACAGCCTTGAGATTTTCAATATCTGTATTTGTCCAGAGATGACATCTTGTAAATACAAACCCTTCGCAATTGGCCAATGACCTGTGTTTGATAGGATAAACCCATAACTACTGAATTGATCTTTCAGATATCTAGCGCTGTCTCCTAATCCTTTTCTGTTTTCTACTCTACTCCTCTCTCATAAGAAAATGAGACACCTTCATGCATCACCATGAACATCAAAGAAAGTGGGACACTGACATATCAACTTGAGTAGTTTCTAATTTCCCTGGGTAAAGAAACTCAGGATATGCTTACACACATGCCTCCCTCCAAGAATACAAATAGTCCTATTCAACTAGGTGGAATAGGGGAGCATGACTAAATGTGTAGAAAGGAGCAGATAACATTTCAAACCCTTAAAATATTTCCTGTCATGATAGACCTGATAGACTTTACTAATCTGGTTGCTTACCATAGGTATTTTCATTCTGTATTAAATTAAATTCTGTCTGTGTGACTCCTGCAGATGCTACAGAAAATTGGCTGAGGCAATTAATCATTAGCATCTATGTCTTCAGAGTCATCCTTAAACATTTTCTGTTTCTTGTTCTTCTAATTCTTGATATTCCCTTTGCCACAGGAAAGTCAAATCTTTTATTTCTTGAAAAAAACCACCACATCACAAAAAGATCTTGATGAAACCAAACACTGAGTTTCCAGCACAGGAAGGACATCGACCTGTTGGAATGAGACCAGGGGAGGCCACAAAGGTGATTAGAGAGATGAAGTACCTCTCCTACTGGGATTGTTTAGGGTGACCTAACTGAGGCCTTCCAGTACCTGAAGGGAGTTTACAAGAAAAATGCAGAGAGATTTTGCGAAAACGTTTACTAACAGGACAAGGAGGAATGAGTTTAAACTGAATGAGAGTAAGTTCAGATTAGATATCAGAAAGAAATTTCTTACTTTGAGGGTGCTGAGGCAGTGGAACAGGTTGTGCAGAGACGTTCTGGATGTCCCATCCCTGGGGGTGTACAAGGCCAGCCTGGATGGGGCTCTGAGCAAGCTGGTCTAATGGAAGCTGTCTCTGACTAAGGTGGGGGGTTGGAAATAGACAATCTTTAAGGTCTCTCCCAACCCAAGCCCTTCTATTGATTCTATTAAATGGTTGCCATTGTATAATTCATATTTTAGAGAAAAAAAATCCAGTGTATTTGTTTTAAAATGATGTATAGCAAAGACATATTGGGAACATACATAAAATAAATGAGTGACAGGTATACCTTAAAATATATGTAGGCAGGCTTCCTTCATAACTCCTAATGAAGGACTTAAACTTTCAAGTGAGACCTAAAAATTTCACTGAACCTGACCAAGGTTCCAGCTCTAAAAGTTAAAATCAGTTTATTTTACACATTCAGAATTTTTTTATTACTTTTTTGCAGAGCAAAACATCTTTCTTTAAAGTATTTGCATATTTATGCTTATTCATAATTTCTTCTTTTGAGGAAAATGAAATTTGTTTGTTCTAATTTAATTTGGTTTCAACAGAATAGGGAATTTTTTTTTCAGATCAGATATCTGAAAAAAAATTCAAGTGCACCATGTACACTTGCTGTAAAAATAATTCTTGTAAGAACTGTTTTGCTCATGCTTTAGAAAATACTTTTTCTAGGAACTGTGAAGTAAAACCTATCCCTTAACAGTAAGAAGAAAGTATAATGATAATATCATGATAAAACTTGCAACCATAGTGTTTCCAGCAGTGAAATACTTCTTCTGGTTAAATCACTGTGGTTGTCACAACCCTCTATTTTTCAAGTTGGTAAACATTAGGTCACTCTTTCCATCAGCAAAACTATTGTGCTGACACATAGAAGGTATTCCCAAAATGATTCAGCAAATCAGTGTCAATACCACTGAGATCTCCTGGTCCTCAGCTCATCCCGACTGCACAAAACTTCCCTAAGTAAAAAAAAAAAAAAAAAAAAAAAAAGTTAAAGGAAAAAAAAAGTTGTTGCATTCTTCCTGACCTTCCTCAGTATCTTCTTAGAAAAGTAATGAAGTAAGATGACTGCTGTGAAAATTTTCTCCATATTTTCACCCAATTCTTTAGGATATTTGCTGGTAGCTTAACTTGTTGTGACTTCTGTTTCATCCAAGGTTTGAGGAGGTGGTGAAAACATGAAAAAAGAGGAAACAGGGTGCAAGCAGCTTAGAGTAATTCATTGAAATTATGCTTCTAATAACGATAAATAAAAATATTCAATAATTTTGAGACATCTGTCTGGCAGCTAGGTGCTCTGGAATTGCACATGATTGCAGATCCTCTTTTACCTAAGAGGAAAAAAACCCAAACAAAATGCAGAGATTTTGGGGAAGTTAAAAATTATTAGATATTTTCTCACGAATGTCAACTTAAAAAGAAGAGAAAAAATAATTGGGGATTGGGGAAAATGGGTTCAAACACTATAGAAGGTTTCTGATCAGTCCTGTTCAATTCAGTTCTGAGGTCTCAACCAAATAACCAGAGGCTGTTTCATGGTTATACATCCTGCAATTACAGTATATCTTGTCAGAGCTCCCCTTGATATCAGTACCTCAAAGTTTCAGGCTGAACTCTGCCTCTTTGGGCACAAATTTATGGTGATCACAAGTAACTCCTCTGAACCTCAGTTAAAGGACTATAATGGTTTAAAAAGAGTGCTTTTCTGAACAACCAAGGTCTTTGAATAATTATTAGACTGCAAAAAGTAGAAATGAATCAGCCACCCAAATTCCACAGCATAATACCAGAGGAGATATAATTTGAGCCACTGTTTAAAGCGTGGTTTCTTTCATGTACCACTGAAAAGACTTTGGAGGGACCTAAAAATTACTTTTCTAAACTTAGATTATAATATTCTGGTCTTCAGTGTGTAGTAATTAATTATTGAGAAGATTTTCACTGGTATGAGAGAATAATTCTCATTCACTGGACACGTCTGCTGTTCTACAATGACCCAGGCTGATTTTGGGAGCTGTGCAGTGCCTGGTGTGATTTAGGACACACCTCAGCAGTGTGAGTTGGGAAGCTTGGGGGCATGGAGTAGCATGGAGACACCACTGCAAGCTGAACAAAAAAGCAGACTCAATTATTGTTGACAGATGATTTTATTATGCAGATGGCAGATTAGCTTAACAAGGAACTGATATAACAGAAGGTGACTGCCACTTTATTAAGCAGGACAAGACCCAAACCAGCAGATACTCTGGCTGTAACTGCTTCCTAAATCTTCTTTAGTCTGAAAATTCTCTGTGCCTGTCCAAAGGGCTTAGCTTCTCTGGAGGTTTCAGCTAGGTTTCAATGTCCCTCAGAGCATCTCTCTCTTTAACCATATCCTAAATGCACTTAAGACATTAATGTGCTGTATGATCAGTTTAAGAAAGAGTTGAAATTAAAAATATTTTACCATTTGAGTGATAATTAGAGCAAAACAAATGGCAGTGCTTCTTTGTGTATTGGTACCTGTTATGACACCAGAACTATGTCCTGTCTACAGAAAGCAATTTTTCAAAGGGCTTTGGCTTGTTAATTGTTGACTTAGAGTTGCTCTCCAAAGGTAGGTCATGTCTTTTTGAAGGGCACACAGATATCAGATGCCAGCTATGTGGTGAACACAGGAAAAGTACAAGAGTGATCCTTGACTGTAACCAGACTTTCTGTGCTTTCTGGTATCCTCTAGTGACAATAAAAAAATCAATATTTTAAGGAAGGGCATCTTAAACCTCTTCCAGAGCATCAAAACAAAGGAGAGCATCCATAAAGGCAAATGAAAAAGACAAAGTGAAAGAAACATGTCAAAACAGTGTTGTTTACCCAAATCCTCAACTGAAGGTGTAAATTGCTAGTCTGACACAACTACCTGTCTCAGCTCCTCTGGTTAACAAAATAAGAAAGATGGAATAAATATATATATATATATATATAGTATATATATATATATATATATATATATATATATATATATAGTATATGTGTATATGTATTCTGCCCCAAAAAATAATCTATGACCCTTAAGAATATAAGAAATATTTTTTTAAGTGTTATTAAGTGCCAATAGGGTGGTAAAAATGTACTTGTAGAGTGCTGAAAGACTACTTTTTGACTTATTTTTTAGACTTTTTAGTTAAGCCTGTCTTGACAAGAAGGTTTATTTTAAATTCTAGGGAAATATTTTAAAAGCAGGGTTAGTTACAAATTGAAATGACTGCCCAAGGTGGCTGCACTTTTAGGAAGAGACAGGCTTAGCAAAATTAGTCTTCTCATATGTAGAAGTATAGAGTACAAAAATCCCTGAAGTCTTTCTTGCTATGAATTCCCCCAGCTATTGCTATATTATTTAAACTATTGAGAAATAGTTGAAAATTATTTGGTAATGGATTTATTTTCTAAGTGTTATGAACAGTTGAGTAGTAGGGCAACTACACTGCATCTTTCAAGAACTCAGCCCTATCTAAGCTCCAGGATCTTTTCAGCACTGTATGTCCAAGTCTCTTAACTTCTCTCATACTTTTTGAGAAAATCAGCTGAACCAGATCTCTTATTTTATTTAATTTATTCCCAAGCAGGTAGTCTCAGAAAGCTGCTCCAAAAATTGCAGAGATCCTGTTAGTTTGCATAAAAACAACCACACTCAATTAATGTGGATCTGGTTACCCATGCAAACATGAACTGCCAAGTAATTTGTCCTCAGGTATTAAATCTAAAAAGACTGGCATCACAACTTAAAAACAGTTTATCTATGCCTTACAGACTGATGGGTAGGGAGCCACTGGCTGCTTACAGATAGTGGTCTCTTTTTGCAAACTGGGAGATGTAGCAGGAGTTGCTTGTGGGCCATGACCAAAGGGCCAAAACAAGGTCTAGAACTCATAGGTCTCCAAAGAACAAATTTATTCAGGTAAATGTTGAACAGTTTAGACAGATGGTAAGACTCACTTTTTTTTTTTTTTAACAGCTTCAAGATGTCCCTCTGAGAAACAGATATTGTCTTGTGCACCCTAAAATTGTGCTTAGCGGAGATTCTCCATCCTGCAGGGAAAGTGCTCATGTATGATGATTGTGATGATAGCAGGAAGGAACTTGTGAAAGAAGATAATATCCAAATGAGAGTGGGTTGTTGGATGGATGAAGTTCTTCATAAACTTTATTTTAACACCCGTATGTGCTCACAGTGTTTAGCCCTTGCTTATGAGGCTGGAAAGGAAAAAAAAATAAAAGATTGCATTTTGCTGAAGATCATATTTAAAGAAGAAAGAAAAAAATTCTCAAACAAGTTCTACTTTGTCTATTATAATTGTAGAAAAATCCATTCTGTCTTTGATATGGCTCATTTCAAATAATAAATAGATGTTTTTCTCTGGAGATCTAGTCAATATATACTTTCCTTTGGTTGTACAATAAAGAAAAAAATGTCATGCTATGAGAATTATAGTTTTCCTAATTTTCCACAGTCCTGGTAGGTATTGATTGTGCACATATTGATATTTACATGAATGTAATCAAGCAAATGTAGTAGCTGACTAGTATTTCTTACTGAATATGTCCCATGTATGTGTTATTTGAAGTATGTGAATTGCTTCTATGATTAATCTGTCCATAATGATTTTTGTTGTGCAGTTCTTTGAAGAGTGAAACATGGCTTGTGAGGTGAAAAAAAATGAATCCAGGATTAAAAATCCAGAACAGCTCCATAGGGAAACCCATCCCCATCCACAGAGCAGTAGGACCCCCAGTCACCCCCCAAAATGTCTAGGTAGGGTGTGCTTGGTGAAGAAGGGGCTATGTGCTGCCAACTGAGTATCAGTGCTGCAAAGCAGGCACACTTCAGTGGTGGAAGTGCCCTGAGATGATCCCTTGCGCTGTCTTCTCTCATTCTAATGCCTGTGGTAGGTTTCTACCAGTGAAAGGCAGAAATACTCTTTGGGTTGGCTTCCTAAGTAACAGCCTCATGTTCTGAATCACAGATCTGTATTTTTGAATGGTCAGCGGGTTTTTTTCAAAACTAGTGATGCTAGGTTCAGGTAGTTTCGTGGACACAAAGCTTTCACTTTGTAAACTTCAAGCTTTCCAGGTACTATGAAGAAAAGCAAATTGGATCTAGAAGTTCAAAAAATACCATAAGGCAAGAAATCCTTCATTTACACCATTTTTTATTGCTTGCAATATTGTTAGAAATCCACTCTTATTCAAAAATTCATATGCAGAGTAGCTGTGGCTGTAGTCAAGCTTACAAAAGCTCACAAATGTCTTTGAATATCAGTCTAATTCTCTTTCATACAGGCCTGTCAATTAATGGACTGTAAAGACACATAGTTGTTCCATGAAGAACATGTCTTATGCAGCTTAAATGTTTTGCAGAAATGAGAACAGCTCCAAGTATTTTTCATGTCACTTTGCTGCGATAATCAGTAAACACCCTTCAAGAAACCTGCAAATGTTTCAAAAAAATAAAGACTATTTCTCATCACAAACTGTAATTACTTTAATTATAGGATAATTATATAAATAATGTGTTTGAACACAGCTTTTATTTTTTCTTTGTTTTCTAAATATTATCATCTTTCTGTATTTTCTGATGTGTAACATTCAAGTTTAAATGAAGAGTGGGTGAACTGCCTGCAATAAAAACTGAGAAAATAAAATGATGATTAAGCTATTGAAAACTACAAACTAACAGATAACTTTTAAGTAAGCAGGTGTACTTAGCCATCACAACTTCAAAATGGAAAATACATTTGAATTACATTCTAAAACCTCTGTATATTAAGAGATCCGGTCCATCATTGACAACCATGTCAGAAAGTTCTGTATGCAGTTATAAATCCATATTTTACTTTCAAAGTGTCAATAGAAGGATAAAATACCTCCAGAGATTTTCATTAGAGCAGTGATTTGGGATTATATTACTATAAATACATGTCTGTATATGAACTGTTTCCTTATATGAAGGACCAGGAAAAATAAATATCAATGCCCAATTAATGAGAGTGGATACAGATACCTTGCTTTATTTTGGTTTGTTTTAGACACTCCATTTTTGACCTTGACTTTTAATGATGCATATACCACCTAGCATGTTAGATGTGCAAATGTCACATATTTTGAAAGTCACAGTCCTTAACATCATCATACTGGGGAGATACACTTGCACAGCACATAAGTGAATAAATCCACAGGTTTAGTTTCACAGGCCTAATAGTGATTGATAAGTAAACTCCAAATGATCTAAAGCAGAAATAGATAAACTTTGTTTACCTGCATTTAGCTGCAACTATCCTATGAGGTCAATGTACAACAGAAATTATATATACTGCTGTTTCAAGCTGTCCTGTATAATACAGTAAATTCTCAGATGACTCTTACACAGTGATGCCAGAATTTCCTGCAATCAGTTCCCACTGATATTTAAATTGCTCATATTAACCAAGATTTTGAAATGGTCTCTCATTGGTTGTTCTGAAAAATCAAGCTCTCTGTGTAGTACAATGTGTATCAATGTACTTTCCTAGAAAATTAAAAAATTCTGATCAGTGCTAAGAAACATGAATTTTTTTTCAAATAAATTAATTAATCCAGCTAGTGAGTAGATGTTAACACTGCCAGCATAGCTACAGTCCTAATTATTTTGTTCTTTAATGGCATCAACAATATTTTATAACATAATTGCAAAAGTTCCACGTATTGGTCCTAATTTCTAAACTGAGAAAACACAGTTTGCTACTGCTGTCAATATCCATATGAGTTATAGGTTTCTATGCTTCTGGATACATTTTTGTGAACTCAGTTTTATCCTAGATGCAAAGCTTGCACGGGGGCAATATATTTGAAAGTCTTTATATATGTGTGTGTATATATTGGCAGGGAAGTCATTCCCAAATGGATAAAGTCACAAGTTACATTCAAATGGAAAAAATTCTGGCTCCAATTCTGAGCCATAAATGATGGCTTATTGCTTATTACCAATGTTTGGAAATCTTAATGCCAAAACATATTCCTTGCTACATTCTGTTTTATTGACACCTCTTCAGATTCACAGGGGCTTCTGCACAGTCACACCAATGCAAGTTTCTGCAAATCTCTGCAGAGATCACAGTTAGATCCCACAGTGACAAATCTTCAATGTATGCTTTAGAACTGACAGCAGACCTCAAGCCAGTCCTCCTTTACTGCAAAAGCAAGGGATTTCTTCACTTGTGAATGGAAGCTGTTCCTGTTTTTTATGGAGAAGAGACTGTCATACTCCAGACATGATTTTGCAGTTCATTTGCATGGGTCCTCTTGCTAAGAGCCTTAAAACTCAGATGCAAGCAGTGATTTTCCTTACTTTTCATTTTAAGGAAGCATGGAAAAATGCAGAATGGGTCAAGTAGGAGCCTTCCTCGGCCTTTCGGAACATGCCCAGCTCCTGAAGGCACTGGTTTACACTAACTGGCATTGCTGGCATAAACAAATATTTACAGTTTATGTAGCAAAGACAATCACCTATGGTGTCCTTCTGCTGATCTGGGTGTACAGATAGCCATGCCTCAGGACACTCCAGTATTGCCACTAACAGACAAGATAAAACAGAGAAAGAACAAACCCATTTCAACAGCAACAAGAATCTCTTCACTAGCTGAGATCTCTTCACTTGTGAGTGGAAAGCACAGTGAAATAAATATCATAAGAATGGCACTAAGGACAAGATAGACCTATTTATATTTAATAGTACTTTGTAGACTTCTGTGGCCTGATTGCAATGACATGGTGCATAAATTATATAATTTCATTGGATTAAAAGGAGTTTCTCACTTATCTAGAGTTAGCCAGCAAAAGCTCTGAAATAACCAGATTGTACCACTATTTATTGGGAAAATTCTTACTCTAAACATCTGAGTTTATCCCTTCAGGCATAGTTAGGCCATATGTAGTCATAGCATTTCAAATTTTGCTTGGAGGATAAATATGAGGCTAGACAATTGAAAGAGAGTTTTTTATGCATCCTTACAATTTATGTTTTAGCATATAATGAGCAAGTGTTCCCATGTATGATGATTAGGTACTTATTTCCTCTGCAAGCCAATGGTCATGGATTTTCTCATCATAAACTCTGTACTATCATTTCCTCTCTTGTTCTTTGTATTCACCTCTCCATTGTTAAACAATTAAGTAGTAGAGTCTGTTAATATTATGTTAAAAAATTCATCCTATTTCACGGGTTTTTTCCAGTCTTGTTACACTATTTTCATGTGAAAACATGGATGAAAGCACTTAGCAAAACAAAAGACATGCAAAATATCAGAAGTATGACATTTGTAGATAATCTTCAAAACCTATTGCCATATGAATTAAAGAATGAAAAACATCAACACCTTGTAGCTTCTAAGAGGTTTTTCTTGTATATATATGAACATTTGTTCTGCTTTAAAGGATGTATGTGTATGAAGTATTTCTCAATAAAAAGCATCAAAATCATGCATGAAAGGTCACTCTGAGCTCTCTTAAATGCATGGTATCATCTGCTACATGAAATTAGGAAAGCTAGAACGATAAGCAGTTTCCTTTAATGGGAAAAATTGGCAATTTCTCCAACAAATCACTCTGTATGATGGCAGTAGAGCTCAGAGAGGGGGGAAAATTGAGGAGAATTACACTGCAGAACCAACATCTTTTCCAGCCCTATGAAAAAGAGCTGTTCATTAGACCAGCTATTCTCACTGGGTCTGACAAGTGTATATCCATGCTAAGGATTTTTTTTTCCCTTCATATTTAGGTAACAGGTGAATTGTTTATCATTTGCAAGCCTTCACTTAGTATTACTCTCCTTGTTTTTTTCTTTAAAAACACTTATTACATTGTAAATGCAACATATGTCGTTTATAACTGAAAAAATAATTCTGCTCTTAGTTTGTTCTTTGATGCTCAAAAAACATGCTTAAAATATCAGTATTGTTCTGAAAAATATATTTAATAAATTATTGGGTGTTCACATAATGTATAACAATAATGCTGTATATTCACATATAAAGGAAAAGGTTTTTTTTACCAGGATATTAGTAGATACCATGCAATAATAACAGCAGGTGTTGTCCTCCCCTGGCCATAGATTTGATTATATTTATGGCCTCTCACACCTACAGATCTCAGATGTGACCAAAAAAAAGAATTCTCTTTCTCAGTAAATAATGGCAATATCTGTTTAGGCAATGCTAAAAGCTCTTGGGTTTTCTTATTCCAACAATTCTGAGTTAACTATATCTCCTGGCTCATGCAAAATGTCATGTCTGGATTTATCAGCTGGAATAGAAATTTCAGAACATCTCAATGTACCTGTTCTAGAAAAGGAACTACACAATGCATCATGATCATTTTTCTCATGAAAATAATTAAATATAACTGGTTGAAACCATATCTTCCACTGTCATTTTTATTTAATGGAATTGCATCTAATTCAAATTGGGGCTCCAAAAATCACATAATTCAGAGATGATGGTAAGGTCTTGGAGAACTTCAAGGTAAATTTTGTATCTTTATATTTTGCTCAGTCTTTTCAGAACATCTTTAAATTTAACCACTTTCTTTTCAGTTGCAGTATATAATTTGGCCATGACTTACTGGAGCCTGATTTGGAGTAGATAAACCATTCAACATATTAATGCATTGCATAATGGAGCTACCTTAATGCAGGGAATTCTGGTCTTTCAAAATGATAATGCATAGAGTGCTGAAATATGGTTAAAGGATGGAAAAATTATTAATCTGAATTCAGACAAAAATGGTAAATTTGAATGTGTGACTAGAACAAGGATATGAGTGGTCAAGTTCTCAGTCCAGAAATGTCATCATTCAATCAACAAAATGGAGTTCCTGCTAAAACAGTATAAGAAAATGCCAAATGGTCAGTGAGACCCAAGATGAGACTATGGAAACAAGAAGTTACAGTTTTTTACAGAGAAGACAAGCCAAGGAAGCATTAACTAACATGAGGGTTTAATAAAACACATAGAGGTGCTAATCCTTATCCCACAAAAGACATTGGCAATTCTACAGCTAAGTGTAGATTGCCCAGTTCATTCTGATAAGGCATGCAGAAGTAGTATTTAAAGAAAGGGAATTATGACACTTAAATTTAGTATTTTATGTCAAAACACTCATTTACTACTGCTATTAGGAAACCTAAATGAAATTGGCTGTTGGTTCATGACTCATTCACAAAACACTCTTGATTGGTGTCAATACATGAGCATTTTATGTCTTTGATAACTGGTTTAGCTGAATGATTTTTAGTTACTCTGCTCTTCAGGAACTGCTCATTTTGATTAATCATTATTTGTGGGATGATGTTGGTCATACAGTATATTTTCTGCTTCTTGATTAGCTGACTGAAACTTTAAGAAAAGATAATGAGTTATGACTAACAAATGAACTGTGAATAATAATGAACAATGCATTTCAGGTAAGAATTTGGACAATATTATGGAATCACAGACCGTGATTTGAATACTGTGAGTATTGGACAACAAATATTTGGAAATACCTTCTGTTATGGTGGTAAGAGTAGCAGTAAATCTATGGTCAGTCATTTGTGACTGAACTGCAAGTGCATTTCTTGCATCATTCTAACTCTAACTCTGAAGTAGATGCATCAACTAATGCAACCTCTTTAAAAGATCTAGAGAAGCTCAAATTGGAAGTGTTTCTAAATAAACTGCTGAGCGTCCTTCTTAGTTTGTTCTTTTACATCTAAAGTGTCCCATAATTATTGCTTTTCAAGACTCAATAAAAAACAAATCTCCACCTGTGAATAACATCAAAATAAATTTTTAAAATTGACACACAACCCATTAGCTTTTAACAAAGGTTGCATCTTCTCTACTGGCTTTAGTCTTCTCAGATTACATTGGTGGCATTCTGAAATGTTTGCAATAAATACCAAATAAAGAGCTCCTTTTGCTACAGTAGTTAGCTGCTTGCAAAATCTAATTAAGGCTTCATACTCTTTAACCATTAACATTATTCATTTAATAAGCACTAAATTAGGCAGACATATGTGTCATATATCATCAGGAAATCAAACCCAGAAGGTCGTGACTTTTATGGCTTTCTGTGACATTTGAGTTACAAAGACTAAATCCCATACACTCAATTGTCTTTCTCCTGTTTTTTAGGGCCAAGTAAATCTAAGAGAGTTGAAAATAAACTTATTGGGGTGCCCTGTGTTAAGGCTGAAATAAAACAGGGATTAACTTTCACTGAAAGCAAAACTAACTTGAGCATTGTGTTCCCTTACAGGATCAATTAGAGAAACAGATGCAGACCTTGCTACCTTGCTGCAGTTTCATAAAACCCATTAACAGGTAGTGAAATTCATTCTGTTCCTAACTAGTCATCATGAAAGATGCTATACCTGGATTTTCTGCACTTTTTTATTTTACCCCACGAATGCTGCTCTGAAATCCAACTATTATACGTCAGAAGGAACCTCAAGGCACGCATAGAGAAATTTCTCTCATTGGAGTGGGAGCTGCAGTGTTCATTTGTTTAGGAGGTAAATTTAGATAGCACTATTGCAAGAGTGAAGTCAGAATTGAAACCAAACCCTTCCACTGTCTGCATTTATTGTGCTAGGCTTTGTTTAGTCAGGTGGATTTCATTCCTGCTCTTCACAATCTCTGATGTTTAAAATGGTCCCTAGAAAGACAAATCAGTTTCTCTTTTCATATAAAAAGTTAATACAAACACCAGATAACTTTCAGAGACTTCAAAGGAAAATGATAAAAAAAGCTTTGCAGACACAGAAGAAAACAATCCTCAGCACTCATCATCCTCTCCTCATTTCCTCAGCTCCACAATGAACAGGCATGCTTAAGTAAATTTGGCTGAAAAAGCCCAACTGAATCTTCAGAAAGCATTTTATTTTCAATTCAGTGCTGGAAAAAATAAGAGTGGACATTTTTCTAATCTCAGCATCAAAGCAAGTACCCTACTGTTTCTGAAATGTAACCCTGGAATTCAATGAATATAAATACAACCGATAAAACACTCTTATTTTGAAAGCAGACTTGAATGGGGTTTTCTGTATCTAATTTAAAAATAAAAATTATTTTTGCACAATCATGCAGTTCCCAAACAAGGAATACAAAAATCCAGCATGATGCGTCATTTCTGTGTTTAACCAAATGACCTGCCTCACTTGTATATCTCATTATAGGATTTATCATTCAGTTTCTTAGGCCTACTTCCGTATTATGGTGAGTATTTTGCATTTTTCAGCAAGGTACAGTTAGTAGTGTATTTCTTAAATGGTCCAAGAGCAACACTCTTCAGCCAGCATAAAGCAATCAACTCTTAAGATGACACAGTAGAAAAGAAAAAAAAAAGAGTAAAATTATTCTATGACTCAAAATGTGACTTGGGTTAACCAGTCTTTTTATAAATTAAGTTTCTGTTTGCAAGCAGGAACAAAGAATTTTAGAAAGCAAAGTGGGACATCTAATGTTGCTCCTCAGTAACTAGAAATCACCCTGATTTTGGATCCATGCTAAATTCTGAGGCTTACCCATTTTCTGCATGTAATCTGAGTGTTCTCCCCACTCTCGGAAACTTTCTTGTCTGAATTGCCTTAGGGCCAAAGACCTGTAGGTAGGGACAAAACAGATACTGACACTTCTTTTTCCTTACATCTTTTGGTAAATCTGAAATTCCAAATTATACTCATTATCCCTTGCCTTTATTTTCTGAGCTGTGCTTCTCTTTTCTCAGGCCATCACACAGGTCCAGTCACCCAAGAGGAACAGGAATGTCTAGGAAAAAGTCCTGAGAAAGCACAAGCAATGATTTTTTCCTTCACTCTGGCAAAGTCTGGCAGCAGTCTAGAGAGAACTGTGACTAGGTCTTTGTGCTACTTATGTGTGGTGGACTGACCATGTCTAGAGAGCAGGTACCCCCAACCTCCTCTGTCTCTCCCCCTTCCCAGCTGAACAGCACAGAGAAAATAAGATGAGAAGTTTTAAGTTGAGATGGGGCAGTTTACTAAAGCAAAAGCCAAAGTTTGCACACACACAAGTAAAGAGAAAAACAAATAATTTTATTCTCTACTTCCCACCAGCAAGTGATCTGCCGGGCCACTTCCCAAGGCAGGGCTTCAGCACTCCTGGCAGCTCCTCCAGAAGGCAAACAGTGTAAAAAACAAATGCCCCTTTCTCCTCCTTTCCCTTTAGCTGTTGTGTTTGAGTTGATGTCATTTAGCATGGTCTATCCCTTTGGCTAATTTGGCCCAGTTGTGTCCCCACCCAGGATCTTGTCCAACCCTAAGCTGCTGGTGGGGTGCAGAAGGGTGAGCAAACAGCGCTGATGCCGTGCCAGCTGCTCAGCAGTAGCCAAAATACTGATGTGTTATCAGCACCTTTCCAGCTACCAATGCAAAGAACAGCACTGTGAGGGCTGGTGGGGGAAAATGAACTCCATCTCAGCCAGATACAATGCAAAGTTGTGCTGCTGAATGGCTTAAAAATAGATTAATCATAACTGTTTGTACAGCTCTGCCTGGTGTTCCACATGGAAGGGAAGTTGCAAATTGCTTAGATGAAGGAGCTCTCTACTGTAATATGCTTTGCAAAGAGGAGATGTAGAAGAAAGGGAGTAGAGCTGGAACTCTCAACCATTTGTTTTGAAGAAGCCAGAGGACAAAAGCCCTGAAAAGGTGACCCAAATGTCACTTTGCTACTGGAAAAATCCACTCTCTATCCCTAATATTTCTCCCTTCTGTCTCCAGACCTTTGCTGAGTTTTGCCCCAATTTTAGGACGTTAACATTAATTTTCCCATGCAGAAAAGTTGTTA
The DNA here is from genome assembly GCF_037042795.1 of Molothrus aeneus. Lineage (NCBI taxonomy): Eukaryota > Metazoa > Chordata > Aves > Passeriformes > Icteridae > Molothrus > Molothrus aeneus. Next base: position 117,234,988 of record NC_089646.1, read on the forward strand.
TTATTATTAATCTTATTATAAAAACATTATTATTTATATAATAATTATTGTAAAAAATGCTATAACAATATCATTTTATTAATCTAATTACTTAATCAAATTAAGATGTGATCCTTACACCTGAAAATACATTGCCTTTATGGTATGGCTCCCCACAGAGTCTAACAGGGCCCTACATGGATAATCTGCATTAACAGTAATGGTCATTACCTGCTCAAATGTCTCACAGACTAATGGGAACTAGATTCTTGCATGTCTCAAAGAGTTCCTCCAAAATTCTGGTTTCCAGTGACACAAGGACACTTGGAGCTCAGGCCACTTGTGGAGTAGCTTTTGCAATGAGGACAGAGCTGGTGGCCCTTTCTGACACATGTAGACCTGTGAATGGAGATGTAGAAGTCATTTCAGCTGCTTTGCTTCTCTTTCATTAGCTTTCCATGTATACATGTACCTATATCTAATAACATGTTTACATGCATATTTACATATTTATATCTCTGATCATACATTCATGCATGGGAAAGTCAGCGTATATATATATATATATGTGTATATATATATATATATATATATGGATTCACACATTATATATTCACTGTCAATGTGACCATTAGCTTAGTTCAAAGAATGAAACTTTCACTGATGTTCTGGTCTGACATCTCCTAATGACATATTCATGCATAACCCAGTGGAGAAATCAATAACTAAGTCATGACTTACATTTAAATACACATTTCTTTGTATCCTCTTTAAAGCTGATTTTTTTTTTTAAACCTTGATATAAATATCATCATCATGCATTATCTTGGTTGTCAGAGTGTGCTAAACTTGCTGAACATAAGTCATATTGGCAGCATTTGCTCCCATGGTTTTTATATAATATGGAGTCCTGGGCCTGACAAATATTTGAGCTGGAGACTATCTAGCAATTTCTGATATTTCAGAAATATCACACCAAATAATTAGGGAAAAATATTAGATTGAGGAAACTGTTGGAAAAATCAATTTGAGCAATGATGGATGAGGAAAACATGGTGGATCAAGAGGCTGAGGTCTAATTATGAAGGGGAATACATAAGACTTTCTTTTCATGTCTAAACTGTGTGATCAGGGATCAGCTCTCAGCTCAAAGGTCCTGCTCTGCACTTCAGCTGCAGTCCAGGTGGGTACGGGGATGCCTCTAACTTGTGCACTGTTCTCTCTGTTCAGCTCTCCTGAAAGAGGAAAACCAAAAGCCAGACAACAAAAATGTGAAAGTTTCACAGAAAACTCTTGGTCCCCAATGCTGCTGAGCAGTACCAGCTATATAAAATACTGTTGCTTTCCATTCTTGTATGTCTAAGGAGAGATGTTTTATACACAAAAACCTCAACAATTGAAGAATTTGTCTGAAATTCACATGGTGACATGCTTTGCTTTTCACGGTAGCTCTCTGTTTGCTGGTGCAATGATATTTTGCTGTTTTTAAAAAAAACAACCTAAGTTTTTCATGAGAAATACCTGCCTCTAGATAATGTCCTTTTTTTTTAATATATGTTAGTTAAAAAACTATTTGCCATTCCAAAACTGAAATTAAGGAAAGGAATATCATTATGTATTTTTTTTCCCATATTTTGGGAAACATTAACATATCCATGCTTTCAAGTAAAGTGACACCTGGCAAGAAAGCATTGTCATGTCAAGATGCACTTCCTACAGATCTCCTAAAAAGCCCCAGAAAAACAAACTCAGACCTAGAAAAATTACATGCCTTTGAAAAGCATACCTTACAGCCTCTTTAAAGATCATTTTTGAAGATTTCCTCTTTAATAAGTTTTGGAGTAGCTGTAAAAAAACCTACATATGATCCAAACTATATATGCTGCATCATTGCAAATCATCTGAATTTTCAAGATTGAAATCTGGCAGAGAAAGACTGGGAATATCTGTAAAGACCACATTAAGTGAAGCACAGACTCATAGCAATACATAGTTTCACTGAGAAGGGACTTTTAAAGAATATCTCCTGCACTTTCTCCTGCAGTGAGCAGGGACGTCTTCACCTAGGTTCCTCAGGGACCCATCCAGCCTGACCTTGAATTTTTCTAGGGGTAGCCCAAATACCACTTCAGAAAATAGTTTAGATCAGTAAATAAGGTGTTCAGCTCCTGGTCAAACTTGCTCCATTAGCTGAAAGACAGTTCTTGAATCTTCATACCTCATTTTGCACAAATACTGTGATATTTGTCTAGTAAGAATTGCATCTGAGATTGGTGATGAAAAAGTCTTCAATTAAAACAGAAGTTATAGTAACTCAAAGTGGCTAAATAAGTAGACTCTATTCTGTTATGAAGAATTAACTTCTAGCAACAAAACCCTCTACCATATTACCATTGTGAAATCAAAATGTAATTGCACAGGATCATAGTGAACTCCATAAGTAGTGTGCTGCATCACCTAAGATTTAAGGACATGAGAGTCCTAGCAAAATTAAATTCTAAGTGCTTTTCCAACACTTATCAAAGAAGAAAATTGTATTGGGGTTTGGCCAATGAATTCTTGCTGCTCAGACTCTTTGCCCAGCAAATCACACAATAATTATTTCCAGACTGTGATGAACTTAAGAATAAGCTGCAGCTCACTGAAAAATATATATATGAATTCTTACACTTTACAAATAATTCCTTCAGAAAATTCTGGCATTTCTGACATGATGTAATCTTTTCATTGGCAGCAAGTGCACAATGGCAGACAAAATGTACCACAGGCATTTTTGTGCTATGCCAAAATAACAAACAAGTCTGTGACTCGATGTACTGAATATGAGCTTCCAGTAAGTGTTGTTAATAAGTCAGTAAAGCCTCTGTGGTATTGAGGTATCAATAAGAATTCAAAGGGTAAAATGTATGAGATAATATCAGTCTATCATGTTTTTTACACTCTTGGGTGAGAAAAGTCCTGGCCTACTCATGCCCCCAGAGCTGGAGTTATCAGCATTCCGCTTCTCACCTCCAAGGTCAGGATTAATTTCCTTTTTTCAATACTTTTACCTATGAAGAATGAACTAAATAAATGGAATCGACAGATAAAGTATTTTATGAATAAATTAGGAAGTCTTTCCCTCCTGTCATTGTCACCTCTTGAAGTGACAGATTAGCTGCTGATCTGAAATCTATCAAGTGAATTCTTGAGCTAACGCCCTCCTGCCCTCCCAGGAGAAAACCCTAGCTAAATAAAAAACAGCTATAAAAAGGTCTTTCTCATAGAAAGCTGAAGACACAATCTTTGAGCTGCAGGTCTCACTCCACCACACAGATTCAAACCTTATATAGGCATTTTCTCCTGTGAGCAGTAATACTTATCCTTTCAGAAAAGCAGGATTTGCAAAGCCTGACAGACTCTACAGACCTCTTTATTAGTTGACATTCACCAAGTTTTAACTAAGATCTAAATCTATGTTGTTTATTCACACAGAATGTGCCTTTGGTCTTTATTGCTAATTAATTCTTTTTGCAAACTCATCTGCCTAACGTTTAAAGTTGTTTTACAAACAGGAGGTTCAAAGTTGATGCTGCCTCTTCATCTTCAGTGTACCTAGCTTGGCTTACGTGTTGTGGCACATATGGAATGTAGCATCGTTCATTGATCTAACACACTCAAAATGTGTAGACACCAGGGAACAAATTAAGGGCAAAATCCTCCTCTCAGATCTGTTGTGCATGGATCAGAGATAAGCAGTACAAATTAGAGCTTTTCTCAGCTGCAATGCACAAATGTTGTTTCATGAGTTCCCCTCTAGGCTTCAAAAAGAGGTTGTGCTGTTTGTGCAATGACATCCTCTTTGGGCCAGGCAAATCTCCAAGGGTGTGTGGTCTGGCCAAAAAAAGACCATTTTATCTTTCAGGTCTTTGCTCCCATTAGACATTTGCACACACACACTTCACTGAACATGAGATCGAATCAATACAGGCAGACCTGCTAAGGAATGAAACATGAGCTCTCAATAAAATAAATTAAGAAGGAAATATGTGTACAGTCCCCAGCCTGATGAAGAATTCAAATTGCCTCAGAGTGTTTTTACAGGTTTACACATAGAACTTGTTTAATTTTCTGTTAATTCCCTGTGTTGTGTGCTTATTGCAGTTTACTTTTACTCTAATTAAAGTAAAATATTAGACAAGGTTGCTGTGTTTATCATTCATCAGTATAGCCAGGAGAAAGCCAGTGCATGGGTTAATGATGGATTTTCACCTCCCTTTAATGTTTACAGTGGCTGTGAATTTAGATTTCCGTATGATTAAAAGGAAGGTTGTACTGCATGCTGAACTACATGTGAAGCATGTCTGCTCTGTCCCAAATGCTATATTGTACTTGGTTGTCACTGAGGTAGGCTCTCATCAGGGTACTCTTGCCTGGGATCCAGGGCATGACTATTCCTAGTGAGACAAATACTGTGATATTTGTACCCATGATAGGTGTAACATGTTTAGTTGTGTCAGCCAGAATATTGTTTCTCACACACTGGGGAGAGCAATCTTGTGTTTGTCTTTAAAATAAGATGCTCTGAAACAACCAAATATATTAAATGCATTTCCAGATACAGCATCAGTGATTGGTGCACTGCTAGGGAGGCATTCACAGTGTTTATGCTCCAGTAGTCTGTTCCCAGGAAGAGATCCATCATTTCAGTGCTCTGAGGCATCTGGGCTCCAAGCTCTGGGAGGGGTTTGGGACTGCTGTCTTGGAAATGGGTTTGATGGATATAGTGCCTAAGATGTGGGAATAGTGACCACTCCAGTTTCTAAAGAAAATTCTCTAGCTCCTGTGAATATTAAGAATAGCTGAAAATCAGATCATAAATCCAAGGACATGTACAAAGTACAAATTAGCCTTTACGCTACTACCTGCTTTAAGCAAAAGACATTTCTTCTTGCCTCTTTGAATGCTCCTCATTGAAATCTTCACAACTAGTCTGGCTTCTTGTTTTGTAAATGTAGGTGAAATTAATTTGGATTCTAAGATTTGCATCTTCTGTATTTACAAAAGACCCAAAGCCAGTATTTTTTTTTAACATGTCACTATTGTCCTGTATTGTCAATAAAAGATTTTTCAATACTAAGGCTTTTGCATTTTTCTCTTTCAGCTTTTGAAATCTTTTTTTCCACTGGGACAAGTGCATGACTAGATAGTGTTTTGATGCCTTTGCATGATAAAATGCTCCTTAGCTGAGAACAGAAATACACCCTTATCTACTGACGTTGCTTATGAAAGAAATACAACCATCCAGAAAGATAGTGTCTTTTGTTTTTCTAAATTGTTTAGTTGGAAAAGAGACTTGTATATCAGTGATCCAGTGATGTACAGGTAAATGTGCCACCCTGGCCTTTCTCTGCCTAGCTATCTCTCTGATTCTGGAAATTACTGATCCAAAAAACTAAAGGTGGAAGGCACAGTTTCTGTGGGTGAAGCACGGCACTTCAGATATCATCACAGAGCCTATTCATCAAATTACTGCAGATAAGAGACTTTTCTTTGCATAAAGGGCATTTACACTCTTCTCAGAATTGCATTTTTATCCCCAAAGACTGAACAGTATGATTAGGAGTTCAGTATTTGGCATACCAAAAAGGAGAGGCACAGTCTCATTCAAATGTACTTCCAGAAATTTAGAGTGCTCTTTTTTTTGTAAGTATGCACTCAGACATTAGATGAAGAACTACAGATTTTCCTTTGCCTGTAAACTGTTCAGAAGATGGTGATCATATCTAGCTCATACTTCTTCATACAAGTGTATTTTTGTTCAAAATGCTACATGTAAATGAGATCAGGAAAATCCTCTGGCCAGGTGCCAGTGAGTGAATATTGAGTCTTCAATACCCTATTTTTATAACTGGAAATCAACAGGGTTTTATACAATTTGAAATACTAACTTTTTCATAGAAAGCAAATGTTTTGAAAAGAGGATGGCCTGAACACTGACAAAGGATGTTCACCTGGCCATATTTTAAGTTGTGAAAATTCACCAAACCTCCTTCAGTTTGAATGTCAGTGGGTGAATAAGGCAAATTCTAAGTATTTTAAGAAGTTTTTAGAGTGTAGAAAGCATTTCTAAGGTGTTAGAAGTGCAATGTGTTTTTAAATAGTGAAATCACAGGGACATAGTCTCACTCCTGTAGTCTCCAAAGCAGCCCTCCTTTATAGGCCTAGCTGGATGTGTATTCAAGTTGACAAAGGAAGCTATACACCAATGAATAACAAACATTTGAGACTGAAAGGAAAACTAGTGAAAAAAGAGTGACTGTAAGTCTTTCCCAGTCGCAACATTTTCTACAGGAATAAATTTCTGTACTCTACAAGTCTCTATACTATGTCTGAGGTCCACCAGGGTCTACCACAGTAGGTTTCTACTCCTAAATATTAGGTTTGAGGACAAAATCAGCACCACATTTTTTTCCTCCCTCTTCACAGGAATAGGTGTCCAAAGACAAGAAAGATGCTGATATATGGTGACGAAGCTTTGGACCATTGTAAAGAAGAAGCATAAAAAAACAAGCAAACATCAATGCTAGCAAAATAGGACCCTTAGGAATCATCTAAAGGTCATAGAAAATGAATAAATATTAATGCACTTATCATGCAGAATCTGGGAAATGTGCTGTTATGACTGAAATATTATTCAAAGACAAGTATTGTAATTAAGGTTTTTCTTTACCCTAGGCAGTGATAAAGAAATGCTGGGTTTATCCTCAGCCTTTCGCCAGCAAAGTGTTTTTTTCTCCCCTGCTTAATTCTAATGTGAGTTCTTAATGCAATAACCCTTTGTGACTGAATGAACAGCTAGTTAATACTTCAAAAGTGTGGCATTTCTGTTGCTAAGCATTTAATTTCCCCCCCTCCTTTTCTCTTACTTCCAGGTGCTTTCCTGGACTCCAGTGCTTGCTAGTTTGTGTAACCCCATGATGTCAGAAGGCCTAAGAGCCCCTAGAGCTAATACAAAATGTATGAGCAGTACCATATCTTGAAATTCCTGCTGTCGGAAGTGCCGGCTCGGAGGGGAGACAGGAAGCCTGAAGGGAAGAGGCAAAGAGAAGTCCCAAAGGAAAAAGAAATGGGGAGAGGCAGGGAAAGAAAAGAGAAAGACAAGACAGCTGAGAGCATAAAGAGCACAGGGGATTGGGAAGACTAAAGATGACTGGAGCTAAGGGCTCAGCACAGCACAGAGGTGCTGGCTGCAGGGAGGCAAATATCTCTGAGCGGTGCTGACAGTATGCAGGGGGGCACTCACAGCCAAGCACTGATATTGAGCAGGTGCCCATCCTTCTTTTCTCCCAGGACATTGGTCCTGGAATCCCTCCTCTTTCAGAGGAAGACGTCTGAGCCCACCAAGGGATGGAGTGAAACAACTGCAGGCATCATGACTTCGTGCTGAAGGGCCAGTATGTCAAGTAATGGCACACAAAAGGCTGTCCCTTCCCACACCCAGCCTGTGCTCAGAAGTGGAACTCACACGTGTAACAGGAGCTGTAGGGCACACACAAGAGATGAGCCTTCTGACACAAAAGCATCAGCAGCATGGGTGTATCAAATGATCCCACTTTGAATGACAATGAGGACAAACAAGTGCTCCTGGCTCTCTGCTCTAAGTCTGTGCAGAATGATGTGGCACACACTCGGGGCTTGCAAGCCTCCAGCACCAATTGGGCTCCCCTCTCAGCCACAGGGCTGCACCTGGCAGACTCCAGTGCTATCTTCTGTAATTTTTGCTGTTTTCTTCAATGCTAGTTTTGCTTGTCTTGTCATAGTGAGAGAATTAATACTGGCTATGTGTATAATGTAAGCTCTAGGAACGTTCATAGAATTGCAGAGTAGTTTGGGTAGGAAAAGACCTCAAAGTTCATCTACTTCCAACTTCCCAGCCATGGGCAAGGACACCTTTCATTAGACCAGGTTGATCAGAGCCCCATCTAACCTGAGCTTGAACACTTACAGGCACAGAGCATTCATAATTTATCTGGGCAACTTGTTCCAGTGCCTCATCACCCTTACAATAAATTATTTTTTCCTGATGTCTAAACTAGACCTTCTGTCTTTTAGTTTGAAGCCATGCCCTCTTGTCCTATCACTACATGCTTTTGCAAGTGTTGTGTTGGGGGACAGTGAAACTGTCTGGAAGGGGCAGAGGCAGTTTCAAACCTATGGTGTTTTTGAAGGCTTGCAGCATTTCACTTTCTGAAGCTGAGATAAAGCTCAAAATTGTGCTGTTATAGCACAAATATTCCAGTGAGAAACCACAGCAGAAATACACACATAGATGAAAACTTTCTGCACATTTATGTTTGGGGAAGAACTATTTCTATATGGGATGTGGCTCTCTTTTACCACATTATTAGCAAAACTTGAGGATCACTTATATGAAAAAGAGAGGAAAAGTGAGACAAAGAGTAAATTGTCTGTGAAATTGCTGATGCTCTTTTGGGGGGCTGACATGTTACAGGAGGATACTCAAAGATCATGTTTAGCTGTTTAAATGTTGCCATTAGGTCCTACGACACTGATTTATTCCATTGGCACCTTCTTTCTTCTTTTCTTCACCCAATTTCTGTCCTCCTTTCTCCTCTAGTTGAATGTGCTTCTCAAGGGTGGGCTCAGAATCTCTTGTATATTCAGGCAAGCCTTTTTGGCCTGCTCTGCTTACTCCCAATTTCTGAGAAAAAAACAGAATATTTCAAAGTAGATGGACCACCCTGAAGTAACTCTTCTATTTTTGATGGGACATCTGCCATCAGCTCCCCAGAACAACGAGAAAACTGGGGCCCACAAAGTGGTAGCAGGACTGTATTGCAGGGTTGTTGCAGAGGAGCCAAGAACTGCAAGGTTTTCCAGGGCCACACGGAGATGTGTGACACCCACACATTGAGCAAGAGATGTCTGTGTGCACAGGGTGCTTCTTATTTGGGCTGTGCTGGAGCTAAAGCATGCTGGAGGAGGATGCTCTCCATCCAGCCTCATGTGGACTGGGTGATCCCCAGATTTGAAGGTGCCACAAGACCTGATTACTCTTATAGGTCTTGTTACAAAACAATCAAAAATCAAGGCCTCTCTCTTGTTTCAGTGGCTTGTGAGGAGCTGTGCAGTGCCAGGCTTTTGGAGGCAGAACTGTGGGGGTCTATATAGCAGAGTTTGCTTTGGATGGTACCATTTCTGCTCTCCATTGCAACAGGCCAGAAGGAGCCATTTGCTTTTACAGCACAGTGATGTGATGCACATAAACAGAAAACTCTTTTAATTTGCCAGAGCACATGGATGAAGCTCATTCTATAAAAATGATGAGCACACTTTTTTGTTCAAGTCTTTCTCGTCCCAGATTTGCTCAGCTGCTGTCTTTGGGATATATGATGTATGCCCTGCTACTCCCTGAGCATCTGCTGTGGGAGGCTACAAGAGGCAGAGAAATGGACTAAAGGGACCTCTAGTTTGAGCCAGTATGTTCTTATGAGGCAGCTCCTGCTTGCACTCTAGGTATTCCAGCATTTTGCTGCCTGTGCAGCAAAATGAGGGCTCAATTAGAGCATGAGAAAGTATATTCTGCTTGGCTGCCAAGACTGGTATACGTACAAAGAGCACTGAGGGCACAGCAGCACTGGCTCTACAAAATTCAAATCAGAACCTTTTGTTGCTGAGGACCCTCTCAGTATCTCCTCTGGCTTTCAGCAAAGCTAATGCTCCTGCCACTGTGTGCCCATTGCTACCCCTCCTTACACGCTGTGTAACTGATGCATGCCTACATTTTCATATAGACCTGCACCCTTTCCTCAAGATCTGTACGTTCCTCTCTCTTGCTGGCCTCCTGGTATCTGCATATCTCAGGATCAGCCATCTCTGGCTCCCCCAGGCTACATTTTTACTAATAAAGCAGACAGACACGTGATGTGGCCATGTGTGTGTCCATACGGTCAAGTCACTGGCAGATCCCACTGCTCTTTTAGTCAGGTTCTTTCACCAGTAATGCTGGACACAGCTGGGAGATAGCACAGGCCACAGATGATTCCCATGTGATAATTTGAGGCTATTTTGGAGTGTAAGAAAATATACAGGGTTTTCTGGGGTTTTTTTGCCTGGCTACTAAGGGAAAGAGAAAAAGGCCCTGGCCTTTTTTATCTTAACAGAAGGAACACAGTCTGGGCCTGGATCTGAAAGAACAGTCAAACTCATAGGGAAAAAAAAGGTAACCTGGATTCTCTGAATTTTACAACCTATTACCATATAATGGTACATGCATATTGCTTGCTCTCTAACATTACAGAAGACACCATTGATCAGTCCAGAAACTGGCATAAAGTGTATTATTCTGATAACAATTAAGTTTTCAAAACACTGAGAGGGAGAGTGAGGGGGAATGTGGGTTGAGAAGTAACTTCATGGAGTCTAGGAATTGCCACTTCATCCAATCTCATAATGTGCAGACAAAACCTACAGTCTACATCTAATCACAAGCCACTTAGCCATCCCAAGCCACTAAATTCTTCCAAAAAGACTAGAGAATTTCAGGTCCTTTGGTGCAGAAGAACAAAACCTTAAAAATCCCAGTGTGCCATAGAAAGGGAGAACCTGGAGGGGAAAGTGCCCAGGTGATCTGCAGAACAGTAGTTTGGTGCAAAGTATCTGAGGCAGAGGATGGGAAACTCACAGATTTCAGAGTGGGAACTTAACAACATGAAAAAGGCATTCTGCTTGCATAGTTGGAGTTATCCAGCCCCATATAGTTATCAAAGCTGCCAGTCTGTTTTTTTTTTCTTTATTTAGCAATTTCATTTGATGTAAGGGTGTGTTATTTAGCAATTTCATTTGATGTTTGGGTGTGAGACTGTACGTGCTTCCCTGCAGCTGAGTTTTGCAGTCCCAAACTATCCTGCCTAGTTCAGATATGCTCACCTGCTTCTGATTTCTGGGTCTTCAGCAGCTGCTCTCTTCAGGAGGAAGAGTGGTACTTCCCAATACTGTATACTATGCTTTAAAAGCAACAGTGGGGATAAAGACAGACATAATTCAGATTTCAGGAGGCTTCCGATCAACAGCAGTGCAGCATGCATGTGATGGCATCCCCGGCAGCACAGCAGCTGGATGCTCCTGTTTTGCACAAACAAGGCAGCTTCAGCTACAGCTCTTGTTTATCACAAACAAGACAGCTTCAGCTACAGTGGAACTGATCCTGCATACCTACTGCAAGCAGAACTGCTGAGTCACAAACCAGCTGCACCCTAATAGCTCAAAAATCTGGAAGCAGAGCTGATGATTGCAGTCTGAGCTGAATATAGGACTGCCTGCTCAGGTAGAAAAGCAAGCAAGAGAACAGAAAAGCCTGAGGAGTGAGACCACATGGCTTCACCTCATTCAGCCCACTGTGATTTCAGGTGTGACATAAGCCATTTCTTGGTGGAGGGCAGCATCATCCTGGTCTTGTAAAGTAAAGCCATAAACTCCTTAACAGAGAAAAAAAGGGAAAGGTTTTCCTGTGCTATATGCATTACCAGTCAGCATTATATGCATTATCAGTCAGTCAGCAATGACTGACTCCAAACAGCAAAAGAGAAGAAAGCTAATGAGATGCTGCTAGTTTAGCAGCACCTTATATAAATTTAGCCTAACACCCTATAGGACAGTTATGTCATGAGTAACTTTTTCCTCTGTGTCCTTACCTTGGTGGTAGGGGGGTGAAATTGCCTTTGCAGCTTGAATTGGTTGCTGAATTGTACCAGTTGTAACCAAGGTTGTGATATCTCTGCCAAACATCCTCAGTATCGATTCTTCATTTTGTTTTGTTTTGGAAACATAACACAAGAATATAATGAAAAACAGGAGGGTGCCAGGCAAAGCTGTTTGAAGCATGCAGTACTGCTGCTTTAAGAGACAGCTGTGCAGTGCAGAAAATGAGCAGTGCGCACAAGTCTAGAATGAGCCGGGCTACAAATAAATTATTAAGCTTTTCCAGGAGATGGACAGGACATTTTCACCTAGGCTGAAATGTGTGTCATCACATACAGCAAGAGGATAAACAGGCCTGGGCCACCTTGATGAAAATTGATAGTGACTTACACATCCTTATTCAAAACCAGTCGTATCCCCATTAAGGCATCCTCAGACAGCAATTTTCAGAATAATCCTACATAACTCTTTCCAAGCTTTCCTAATCATTAGTTTGTGTTGATTGGAAAAAGGCTTTATTGTGCTGAGTCAGAGATTCCATGTTTGTATGCTGAATAAGAAGAAGGAAAACATTTTCAAGTTTGTCTTTTAGTTTGTCTTTTTGTAGTTACATGGCTGTGTAGCCTATGAAATGTGGAGATTTTCTTGTGGCAGATCCCTGCTGTAGAAAGTCATGCTGTAAATTTTAGCTGTCTGGTTTGGTCAACTTAGGTTGTTTTGGTTTTTTTTTTCATGATAATATGATTTAATATCATGGCAAAGTTTTCAAATTCAATAAATCCATAAGAACTATTTGGGGGGGGGGGGAAGGAGGGGTGAGGGGAAGAAGTCTGAGATTACTGTGTGAAAAGTTCATGCAGTTCATGCCCCAATCCTTTCACAAATGACTGACATTATTTTTTTTGCTTTCCATTGAGAACAGTAAAAGGCAACATAACAGCATCAGGATATATTTTTAATTATTGTTTCAGATAGAAAAGGCAACCAGGAGGATTTCAGACTCTCCAGTTCAAGGGATATGGATTCAAATCTCTTCCAGCTCCTAACCTTGCAGCATTTGTAGTCCCGGTCAAAATTTCTTGTCAATCTTTATGATGCCATGAAAAGAGCCAGCATGTTTGAGGCACGCATGGCAAAAGATCATTTTATTTAAAGTTAAATGATTGTCTTTACTTGCACCACCTTTGAACCCCCATTTTACAGTACTGCACATAGAAATGGGAAGGTGGAATTCACCCTTTTGAAGTTTCAGTGTTGTTCAGTGGAAGGGACATTTAGAGGTCAGCTTCTTCATATCCCTTCAAAGAACAAGGTTCAGTTACACCTAATCCCCCACACCTAAGCCTAAATTGTCCTTAAAAAATCTTCACTAATTGAAACCTGACCTGTATCTTGTTATCTTGCTGTAATATGTTCATAAATCTTGTGACTAGATTGTTCTCCCTTACATATAATTTAAATATACTGTGTTGAGAAGCAAGCTTATTTCTTCTGGGCCTCCCTCTTGTGGACTCAAGGGATGATAGACCACCTCCTTTTTTACAAAAAAAAAAAAAAAAAAACAAAAAAAACCAAACTTTTACAAGATTGGAGGTCATTATCAGCCTTCTTTCTTGTTTCTCTGTTTTATCAAAAAAATAAGTCTACTTCATTCAGCCTTGCCTCCTTGGCTGATTGTTCCTGCTGCTTTCCTCTACCTCCACTTGGTATACATCTGTCTTTAAGTGCAACACCCTAAATTGGATACAGTACTTCAACTGAGGCTTCTTCAGTGGCAAGTAGAGCAGAATAATTCCATTCCTCTGTCTTACAGCCAACAGTGTTCTTAAAACATCCCAGAATGCTATTTGTTCTTTTGAAGCAGCCTCATGTGCAATTGTGGCACGTTGTAAACTTGAAATTATTTTTCCACCCAATTGCTACCAGACCATTTTAAATCCTCATCCCCAGTTCCAAGGCTCCACTTGTCCTTTACAAATCTCTGGTTTTCCGCTTTCAAACTGCAGATGCTAACCTGGCTTTGAAGTCCTGTGTAGTCTTTCAAATGCTGAACCTCTTAATTAATGTAGGGGCTCTCCCTGCTCCACTGGCCACATCAGCAGTGAGAGTATTGAACAGAATGTGGTCAAAAGCAAATTAGACTGCTTGAAGTGCCTCCCCAGGTTGGCCACAAACTATTATTAACTACAGTTCATCTGAGACTTTTCACTGCATTCAAGTACTAAAAGCAAAGGGAGCTCCTTTGACAGCAATAAATAAATTATAACTTCAGTTTCAGTATGACTCAGTCAGACTTGCTACAGATGGAAAGAAATTTCACCCAAGCAGTTGTATCTCAGGTTGCACTAATACAAGTAATATTTTCAATACCTCTGCTGCTTCACTTCAGCAGAAGAAACATACCAGCTTTAGACTGGATAAGCTGCAGTGCTTTTAAAAGACATAAATGCTTTTAGGCCTGTAAGTGTTGGAAAAACACATGGATTAATTTTTGTGTCAGTGATCTTGACAATCTGGACCTGGAAGTGCCCTGCAAGGAGTGAATGCACAGTGAAGATATATGTCATGTAGTCTATCAGAGAGAGAGCATGCTCCCTCTTTCTTGAGAGGTACTTCCAGAAAATTTTGCAAGACTTTGACTCTCAGTTCAAGGCAAAATGAAATTCATTAGTTTTTTTGCAAATGAAAATGTTGGTCACTGTCGGTGAACCCTTGACAGAGAAGAAAGGTTACGAGCACAAACCAGCTGCAAAGAGTTTGGGAACTTGAGGGTAAAAATCAAGGGCAGAACCAACAAAATGTGCCTTGTTGCTGAGGTCTGCTACAGGCACCTGACCAGGGGGAGTTGTCAACAAAGCCTTCTTACTGCAGATACAGGAGGCGTCCTGCTTGCAAGCTCTCAACCTGAGGGGGCATTTTAACCACCCAGATGTCTGCTGGGGAAGCAACACAAATGCCTGTGAGCAATCCAGGCACTGGAACAGGTTGCCCAGAGAAATTATGGATTTCCCATACCTGGAAGCGTACATGGACAGTCTGGATGGGGCTTTGACTAATCTGGTCCAGCAAAAAGTGTCTCTGCCCAGGGCAGAGGGTTGGAACCATGCAAGATTTTAGGTCTCTTCCAACCCAAACAATTCTGTGATTCTATGATAATATATTGCTACATATATTGCCCCTTTCCTGATACAACATTGTTACTTTAGGTTGAAGACAATCTTTGTTAACATTGAGAAATTACTACTTAGTGTTTAAGGGTATGAGGCAATGTTAGGACACCTCAAAAGGCTTTACTTCCTTGGTGAGTTCTTCCTTGATTCAGCAAGACCAGTGCTTCCTCACCCTGTCTTTTCCTAGAAATCCCTCCAAAGACTTAGGTAAAACCTGTGAAACGGGAAACTAAATAGTATTGTTGAGTCTTGTTCTGGAGAATATTTTGATTTACTCTGGAAGGGGGTCTGGAAATGCAGATCTAAGACAGTGTATGCTTACAGAGAGGTAGCCTTTAAACAGCAGATTAAAGCCTTGCCTTGTGTAATTTTTTCTTAGTATTGCCACTGCTCAAATCTGTAGACATTTTGGTCAACATCCTCCCTCCTGAACTCTACTGTGAATGAAAATAATACAGTGACCCTGGCAGGTGAATTATCTTCAGTGGTCTGAGGCTACCTTGGCTCCCCACAACACATTATAAAAGCACTTAGAGAGTCACAGACAAGAGAAACTGCTGCCCAGGTTTTTAAATGTCCACTCTTTAATCAATTCCTGGTTTTGAGTGCTCATTTTCAGGGAGTTGCTGATGTCCTCGTTAACCATTCTGTCCAATTGGCATTGATGCTTTCCAGTACACTACAAATTCAGGATGAAAGTACTTACTTAATCTGAGTACATAAAACCAGTGACCACTTCTGACCCTGGTACAAATAAGAAGTTGCATTATTATGAATCGTTATGCTTGCAGTTAAAGGCAAGGGGAGCAATTTATTAACACAAAACCATCACCTCTTCAATGGTACTTGTAGGAGCTGAAGTACTGTACTTCTCCAGAGCAGAGGTTAGACTGGTGCCCATGCTGTAACAGCCAAAGACACAGGGGAAGTTGTGACCATAGGCTTTCTCACTCTAAAGAGAGGGCTCACTCTTAGTTCAGGTAACCACATCAATGTAAAGCACTTAATAGATACCCCAGGCTGAACACTGTTCCATAATATCAGGTGCAGGGAAAATAAACAGTCCAGAGGAAATACATCTTCTTTTTGCATATATATATTATAAGCGCCAAAGGTTATTTCTCTATATTGATTCTAAAAATGATGCACCCAGCTGTTTAACAAAAAGCTGCACTGAAAAAGAGCCTCTCATCAAGAATGAAACACAACAAGAGGAGGATCAGGGGGCTCAGAGCTCCCTATGACAAAGTGTAGGAGAATGAAGCCGGTTTGGTTCCTCGGGGCTGGCAGATCTGGAATTCCCTTCATCACAAGCACTGTTTCACTTCACCTCAATCAGTCATGCTGGTGAATCCTGAGGTTAATTATTAGATAATTCTAATACACTTCAAAGACTTTTGGAGGCTCCTGAGTCTTCACAGTTTAATATGTTCATTTATCAAGTGCAAGTAGGAGAAATGAAAAGTAATTAAATGATATTTTTTAAGACTTTTAAAATTATCTATTATTTTCTAATTCCACTCATTGGACTATCTCTGTGATGCTGCAGAAACTGCAAAGTAGTACTAAAATGGATAACTAGGTAGAAATAGTTTAGCTTTTAAATCATGGTTGGCATTTGAATTTTTTATTTGAAATCTTACAGCATCAAAGTTTATTTGGATATTCCTCAGGCTAGAGCAAGCATGCACTTAAGTCAGTGGTTATCTTTCCAACCAATTTTAGTATCACAAAATGGATAAAGTTTAAAAGAACCACAGTGGGTCACCTGTTTCAATGTCCCTCTCCTAGCAGAGTCCTCCTAGAGCACGTAGCACAGGATTGCATCCAGATGGCTCTGGAATATGTCCAGTGAAGGAGACTCCATAACTTCTCTGGGCAACCCGTCAACCAGGCTCAGTCACCAGCACAGTAAAGGTTTTCTTCATGTTCAGGTGGAACTTTCTGTGCATCAGTTTCTGTCCATTTCCTCCTGTCCTATTGCCTGGCACCACCAAGAAGAGCCTGGAAGTGGTACTGTATTTCCAAGATGTCGGCTATCCTCACCTTTATTTAGATAAAAAATATTTTCTGGCTTTCTAGTCCAACACCATTTCACAGGTACAGACCTTTTTTCTGAGCATCAAGATGTCTTGTCAACCATCAGCTGACAGTATTACACAAGCAAAATTGAGGAATAAAGAGAAATTACATTTAACAATAGGAACCAAAAATGTTTCTGTTTTTATTCTATTACCTCATATCAGTGAGGTGTTCATCCCCTACAGTGTCATTCATTCCAGGAAGAAAATGCAGTTAAAAGAATGAGTAAGATAAAAAAACATCTTTACTGAAATATAAAACACAGGTGCAGTCCTTTATGCATGTGGTCCAAAAAATAGTGAAGGGGATTACCTGATCAGTGGCAAGAACCAAAGAGGAGGAAATTTGCTTAATTTTGTCTTAGCAGAGTGACACAATGCTCTGCAGAGCAGCAGGCTGTAAAAGGAGATCTAAGGCCCTCACTTTAGAACCCATAGTTCCACAGAAAAAATTTGGTCCAGTTGGAATTTTACTGAAATGATAGCCTAAAAATTGAGAGAACCACAATGGTACATAGCACAGGCCTCTCCGAAAAAAGCCCAGGAATTGCAATGGCTTGGAAGCCTTCTGCCATCCATAGAAAGCTACTGAATTCGTACATGTTTTGTTTTGTTTTGTTTTGTTTTGTTTTTTGTTTTGTTTTAAATAAAGAGCTAGATAGAAGAAAGCAGTCCTTGGGGAAATGCAATATAATTACATTTCTTCTTGTCTGATAAGTGCAAAATCAATTCTGCAGTGTTTTGCCTGCATTCTGCACTGTTCTTTAAAATGTCAGCAAAAGGTTTTATTACTATTTATTACTAGTTATAGAGGAAGGAGTTAGTTCATTCACTAACCTAGCAAGGACACTGTACAATCTAATTCCTTGTAAGAAATGTAGTTTTCATATTTACTACATCAGGAAGCAATACTGACATAATAATAGAGTGCAGTAGCTCTGAGGGAACTGTTGTGAGGAGGCTGTGAACTGAGACATCCCCTCAGCAACAGGTGATTGTAAAGGGAGGTGTTTACAGGCAGATAGAGAGATGTGGAAAGAAACTACTGATTTGTGTGTAAAAGAAATCAGGAAAGTGGCTGAAGGGTTGAGGATGGATGAAATCAGGAAAGAGTATCAGCTCAGATCTTCCAGGCACTGAATAATTACAGTATTTCGTCTTGTACATCAAAAGTCAGTACTCATCATTGAACAGCCTGGGCTTAAAATATAAGTGAAATCACAAAAATTGGATATAGAGCAGAGTTATATATTATTTACAGCATTACTGCTTTTCCTGTATGTGTCATATCCTTTGTGTATTTCTTTACTCCAATAAGGGATCTGAATTTTAAGAAAAAACAAAACCCAAAAGTCCCCTTTCATATACTTCTTGCTTTATTCCTTTAGGCATTTCCAAATGATACTCTCTTTTTTTGTGGAAGTCTAAGAAATGTTCACTAGTTACAAAGCATATCAGATTCTTAGATTGATAAAGTATATCTGAATGATGCACCACAATTAACAGTGAGTATGTTACTTATATTGCACAAGCACACAAATAACATTATAGTTTTGCACTCAGTGGACTCCTTTCCTTAGCTGAGCAGACATAAATATCCATCAATACCTCAAACACTTTCTGACCATTATGCTTCCAAACAACTTTAAAATTCTGGGTAATACACAGATAAGCACTTTATAGGCAGGTAGGCAGCTCTAAATTACTAACATATGATTTCTACTGATCATACCAGCAAACAAAATATGCTCCTACTCACAGCTGGCAATCTAGTGCCTGAGAGAAACATTAAACTCTGATTCAGTTCCTTAGTGTGCATATCTCCAGATAGAATTCCTTTCTCTCTCCTTTACTCTGGTAGATATGGCAATATACCGTATTTTTATTTTTAAATCTCTCACATTTTGAAAAGTGCTTTAGTTATACTGAAATTTTTTTTTTTTCTGAAAAGTGGTCTCCATTATGACTTTTAGCAGTAATCTTTGAACTGTGGAAGGCATTGCTATTGCTCTGACTAATGACATAAAGGCTTAGCCTGAAACCCTAATCAACAACCAGGCCTGTGCACTTCTTCCCTTGTAATCACTGTGAAGGAACATCTTGAATAAAGGCCCACAGTGTCCCAAGGCTCTCTACTTTTACACAAAAATGAACAACAACTGGGGATAAAGCTACATCTCAAAAGTAAATATCATAGAAGTGCTCACTTACCCGTAATAGTAACCTGGCCCCCACCTGGCATCTTTTGATCATGTGGAAACTAAACTCCAGAAAGTATCTGAGCCTCTCAAAACTGCTACAAGCTTATATTGGGCAACAGTGATCAGAATGACATAACAAATGATCTACAGCACAGGGAGTCAGACTGAATGCAGAAGTGTTTGTATCACCAGAAATTGATTTGATGATTATGTCAATTACTTTTGGCACTAAGCTTCCTGTGGGTTATTTTATGATTGATCTTTTGGCCATCTGTGACTGTTGCCTTATCTATGCTTATTTTCAGAGAGATTTAATGAAGGCTTTGTTTATCATAAATCATTCAAAATTTTACCCCATGTGGAATATCTGCTTACACTGTTTGGGTCAGCTTTGATTATTCCTTCTCCCTCTCTGGCAATAAATGCTGTTGCTGAGCAATAACTTTAGTCACAAAAGAGCTCTCCCAAACCAATCTTGATTTGTGAGATAACAGAAGAGAATGCAATTTGCCAGAAAAACCCAGTCCTATGCATTTTTTTTGCAGTGTACCATTTTTTCCCCTGGAACATGTTTTTTATCTCCAAGTTTCTTTCAATCCTGTTGACTTACTCATGCTAAATAGGCTGCTGTAGCAACTTCTGCATGCTAATGTGTCAGATATTGATGCTATTTACACGATATCTCATTTAAGAGCTTAAACACACATCTTTTAATGTTGCAGCATTTACAGATTCAAAGATGGCAGAGAGAATGGCATTATGTCACTTACCATCATTCCTTGTTTTTCTGTGTGACAAAACAGAGTGGCAGCTTCACACTTATTTTATACTCTATTTTTTTTTTTTTTTGACTAAGCATACTGGTAATATCAGGTTTCATTTTATTTCCTGGGAGATATCTGTGGAGTACACAAAGAAATGGATTAGCATTTTTTTCTGCATTTGTTTGTAGAAATGGAAATACTGAATCTGGAAGGAGATAGAAGTAAAACCTCTAAGAAAGGAGTTTGGAATTAACTAGCTGCTCCCAAAAATATGCATTAAAAAACCACAAAGAGCTCAATGGTTTTAATTAAAAAAAAAAATTGTCCTTTTCTCTCCTAATTCAGTATTATTTCCATGGTATGATATGGCATTGTAATTATACTTCCCCTCTACTCTGTTGTAGAATCATCCAGGAAAACAGATCACATAAGATGTGAAATGTGAGGAGGGCAGAGGCTTTCCAGCCTTCTGTAGTCATCACAAAAAAAGTGAAAATGGTACAACCTCCCCTCACTTTTTTTTTTTTTTTTTTTTGCCTTTGCAAATCACCTCTAAAGGATCCTGTTGTCATCCATTCACATCAACTGTGAGCAAGCTATTATCTTTATGGACTCAGGATGCCGGTTTCAGACTTGTCATCCCTAAGCAGTGATGCACATCAAGTACTTATTTATTTATTTATTTATTTATTTATTTATTTATTTAAATGCTTCAGCTTCTGAGACTCAGGCCTGTCCAACGTTCTGACAATCAGGGTTAATTACTGTAATGCTTCTCTGGCAGGTCCTCCTTAAAACATCTTAGTAATATTGTAGCTCATCCAGGATGTTGATTGCTACCTGCACAGAACTTCGTCAGCATATTACTTCCACTTTGTGCAGATTGGCCACTTGCAATTTGAAGTGCTCAAACCAATTTTTAGCACAGATAAGCAGCTTGAAAGACAGATTCTCCAGCAACAATCAAACCTCTGATCCATGGCCTTCTCGGGTACCTTCCTGTTTGTTTGGTCCTCTAAGACTTACTTCACTGAATACCTTACTGCTCCATCAGTCTGAAGGCAGCACAACACAACATCTTGTTTCTCATTTTGAATATTTATGTGACGGAAGCCTCTGTTTGACTAAGTCTGCCTAATTTAAAATACCCTAACAAAAAGCTTTTAGTCCACTGTCAGGAAGAGTCTTATTTTCTGTAAGGGTGACTTACAGAATAAAATCTTACTCCTTATTTTCTGTAAGGGTGACTTTGCAAAATTCCTGTACAGAACCCAGGTTACAGTTCCTTTGCTATCTCCATCTCTTTGTTTGTCCGTGCAAGATCTCAGATCTCATGACAAGACCTTTAGACTAAGACAAACCCTGACTGACTGTAGACAAAGTAGGACAGATGTAGATCTGTTAAGCATTGACCTACTGAGGGATGTAGTTAAAACATGGGGGAGTCCTGCTGGTTTCAAACTGACCCTCTGAGAAGTGCTCAGAGGATGCACTTAGGTATCTTTGCCATGGAGTGGTTACCTGCAGCCAAAGAGTAGTGTCAACTAAACATATGACAAGATTTAAATCATCCAGGTTTCGTTCATCTTGACATCTTCAGCATCTTTACATCAACACCTCCAAATTAGACAGCTTACCCTTTTACAAGTGGGAATAATTAAACTTTTCAGAACAGTATGTCTGTAAGCTTGTGAGACCAATGAAGATCTGCCTAAGCTAATCAGTGGGGAGGGCTGAGTAGAAGCCAAGGAAAATCAGGCCGTCACAGGTTAAAACAGCCCATGGGCTGCTATAAACTGTGAGCTATAAAAGTAGGCAGCTAGGAAACTCACCCAGCAGCTGGTAATAGCTAAATTTATCAGTGATTGAAAGTAAAAGTTAATTAATGTTGATGGCTTTAACTCTTTCTAAGGTAGTCCCTTTCATTTAGGGAGATTTCCATCTATTTTGTTGCCTTTTTGAGTGCTTTCTGTCAGCAGTGCTCAAACAAGGACTGAAGGTATGATCCAGAAGTAGCATCACTTTGCAACTTCAACCTTATGGCTCCATATTCAAGCTGTGGACATGATTACATGCAAGCAATGCTATAAAATATTAAGTTGCAGCCCAGGCAGGTAACATTCTTATGCTAAGCTCCTCTTACAAGCAACCCATGAGTAGTCTTTGTACTTAATTTCCTGCTTATAAAATTCAGTTCATTGCATCCAAATCAAAAAAGAACAGATGACTAGCAGACTAAAGAGTCAGTGTTATGTAGCCTTGCAGTTATGCCAATACACTAGATCAAGACATTAATTCAAGTTGTAATTTTACTTCAACAACATTTAGCTAGTTACCTAGAGGCGTGGGAATGACCCATGATGAATGAGAAATGTCTAAATAAATTTGTGCAGGCAGAAGAATTTAAACCAACATCTCAGTCCAAGGAGAAATGGCTGTACCTGTGGATTTAATTGAGAACTTGAAGAAAAACTTCATTTCATGATGCATGTCCATTTTATAGAAATTTAATTTAATGATGACTCACTGTTATGCAACAACAGCAACAAAAAAGCTTATTTTTGACCACAGCTGTATTGTGGGAGTTGAAGATTTCAGGCTAAAATTCTCAAAATGAAAAAAATCCCAAACACAATACTGTTATTTCAAAAAAAAAATCCAAAGGCTGTAGATGCCTAAATCCTGCAAGTTACTTTGAAAATACTAATTTCAAATTCTAGAGACAATTTTGATAGATACTAAAGAAAAGTGGTGTGATCAAATCCCATTTGTACCCAACTGCAGGTAACCAGAATTGTGCTGGGGAGGTACTTCACTATATTTTAGACAGTACAAGAGAAAATGTTAGAGTAGGCTTAAGGAAAGAAGGATGGCCAGGTGAAGCATCTGGGGGTTTTCTTCCAGTGTTACATTGTGAGAGGTTAATGATTCTTACTTTTTTAAAATAGGGTACCCTTTTATGGTCAGCTTCTCATAGCATTTCTTAAGTCAGTTCCCTACTCACTGCTTCAGGTCCACCTACTCTTTTTGTTCCTTAATCATTCACAGTTTTAACACAATTGAATGTTCAAAACAGCTTGTATATGGAATATTCAAAGACTTGACACCCAGTTTATGCTGATGTTGTACAATACACATGAGAATATTATGCATGAAAGTAGCATGTCATGATAAATGAAGTTAGATACATTTTAAGTATATGAATATTACAATTAATAAGGCTGATTCCATCAGCTGTCCTTACCAAGGAAGACACTAATATCAGGAGGAATTTTCTTTCTTTATTCCCAATTGAATGTGTATCATATTTGCCTGTTTAGTGTTTTACAGTTATGCAAATGAAAGGAGTCCAGAAACACAAAACAAGAAGTTCTGCCCTAAATGTTTACTGCTTATCTGCTGAACACCAGTGCACATTCTCTTGTTCATTGGAAGGGTGAAACAAGACTTCAGTTTCCCCAGAAATGTAAGAAACATAATCTAATAGGCTTCTTGCAAAGTTTGCAATGGGCTGAGAGTTTGTAATCTGTTGCTGGAGATCAGATGGTGGTTGGTAATCCCCCAACTCCTGCCCTTGTGTGTATTTTTGAATCAGTCTACTACAAGGAATTTCAGTAAAAGAAGTTATATCTACATATAATGGGGCTTAGAAACAAAGGAAAAAAATCTTTTAAGAGAAGGAAAATGCATTTGGAGAACTAAGCAGTGACAAAGGACTGAGTCCTCCTCATGGTTCTAGAAGGCCCTGCTTTAGGCCCCCTAGAGCTTTCCTTTCTCAAGGACAAACAAGTCCAGGTCCCTCAGCCTTTACTTTGTAGGGCACGTGCCCCCGTCCCTGACCATCTTGGTGTGCTTCCACTGAATTTTTCCCACTCAATCCATGTCTTCCTTGTACCAGGGTCTGAAACTGGATAGCTGCCCTCTAGGTAGTGTTGCAAAATGGGGTCTGATCACATCCCTTGATGTACAGGCCATGCTGCTCTAGATTCAGCCCCAGATGCTGTTGGCCTTGCTGGCTGCACAGGCACACAGCAGGCTCCCAGCAGAGATCATCTCCCACCCAAGCACCTGCAGCTCCTATCTCTGCAAAGAGTAAGCAAAGTACTGGTGGCCGTGTTTTTCAGCCAGTAATCCTGAGCTCTGCCCTGAATTCAGCTGATAGCTCCAAATATGCTACCTGGAGTCTAGAAAAAAAAAAATTAAAATGCTTATTTTCTTCTAAGTTGTGCTTCTTTAGCTTAATGCTGGGACAAGAAAGCAGCAATTTCTTTTGTCTGACCATATGTTATACTTTCTCCTAATTCATCCCACCCCTACAGAGTGTTTTTCCTGAGATAGCAGACTCTAAGCAAGGCACTTTTAAGAAGTTATATTACACAGATTCTACACCCAGGAAATATTCAGAGGTACCTGAGGCTAAAATACGGTCTGTTGAGCTCACAAACTGGAAACACATGCTGCCCTGACAATACTGATTTTTTTTTATTATTATTTTTGGAAGCAACTGGACTCTTTTCATAGATTCAGCCACAGAGTTACAGCTAAACCAGCTTTGACTCAGCAATAGTCTGCCTGGGATGTAAGGTACAATACTTCACTCTGAGCTATCACAGCTCCTGGTGCCCGAGCTGTCCCTACAGCACACTGCAGTCACTTCTGTGCAGCGTGGGCACAGCAGCAGTTTGTATGAGATATATCTCAAGTGTGTTGTAATGCCTTCTGGGTAGCTGCTGGAACTAAGAATGAGCTAATATACTCTCTCTCTCTGCCAGACTTACTAGTTTAGAATGAGTGTTGTGAGGACTACAGCTACGTGTCTGCCAATACAGAGATTTGGGTTTTGCAGTTGGCTCAGAGAAGAGTGAGATCAAATCTGCCTGAAATATTACTCTGTACATGTACCCTACCACAATCTCACAGCTCAGTTAAGCTATGTTGCCTCTACTACTGTTTTTTCCTTTCCAATTAATTTTAGGGTTTTGTTCCTCTTAGAGGAACAAAGTGAGTTTTCACACTGCGATTTGTACTTTGTTAAACCAGAAGCTTATTCTATATCACAGTTTCTCTTTCGTCCTTTTACAGACATTTAAAGAGAGAACTCTCTGAGCCAAAAACCAGAGACCCCTGTTAATCTGAAGAAACCTACACCAGAACTTACACAAGTTGCCCTCTGGAGACTGAATTCTTCCTGCACTTTTATTCACACATGTATTGTCTTCTCCATCTCCCCAAATCCACAAATACCCACTCAGCTGATATGAGCTGTTGCTTTCCTTTCCTGACACACACAGGGACGTGTCTGCCTCTTGAAAGCTGTTAGACAGATTGAAAGGAGGTGAGAGAGCTAAAATAGGGTCTGGGTACAAGTTAGCTTGTTACAGTAGGTCGCCTACACCACACGAGGAGGTGACTCATGAGTAAGCAACTCCTTCACGCAGGAGTAATTTTTGGAAGTATTTTGCAGAAATGTTTTTTTTGCATTCTGTTCATGATGGGGCAGATCCTCGTGGCTCACACCAGTGCCACATCCACACAGGACTATTTATCCCCTGGAATATTGTGTTTAGCACACAAGCCTGATGTCACTGCTAGAAGTTGTATGAACCTGCTGGAACATAGCCACAGCCTCGTGTGAAAACAATGCAATGTATCTCTATTTCTAGGAAGAAATTCTGTTGTGGATTTTAACTAAAACCAAAAACATTACTGCTTATAAGCGAAAAATCTATGGCTACCAACCAAAATTGCAAAATTCCTTTCCCCTCAAAGCATACAGTTTCCATAAAGAACAAAAAAAAAAAAATCTAATGTTTTTGATGAATTTCATTCACAGAAAATGCACTGAAAATTTCATGAACTCTGCTGTCTGTTACTGGAGAAGAGCTGTAGGTTAGCATTTGTTAATGAAAAAGGACATGTACTGAATAAATGCTGAATATTTAGCTGAATAAATGTTATTCCATGACCATAAGATCTAATTATGTCAACACAAATATTTTAGCACCAAGTAAAAAGAAACCTAATAAAATTTAACCAGCTCAATGAAAATCAAGTGACATTGAAGCTAAGGGGCAGAGAAGTTCAAATAAATAAATGACAAAAAGCTATATATTTCAATGCAGTTTCCTTTTGTTTTTAAACTAGCTATTATTATGTGTGAAATAAGTGCAATTTCAGATAAAAATAGATTTTTGCCTTTACAGTGCGCAGGGCACACAACAACACTTTCCAAAGATTTTTTTGAAAGCTGCTGCCACTTGTTAAATCATTTTTCCTCTTCCTAAGTAAATTCATTGGTTCTGGAAAATACTTGACGGTGTTTAAAATCCCACTGCCACTGAGTCCAAACAGAATTTTGACAACAGATTAAAACTTTATTTTCCTTCTGAAAATCTTGCCCACGAGAGCAACATCCTTTTATCCAAACATGTCCAGAATCAACTGCTTATTAAACTTCCTTATTTGAAGCAGAAAAAAAGAAAGAAAAATAAAAAGAAACCAACTCTGTACAGCCACAAACATTTCCAATTTTTAATTTCAAGGGTTAGACTGGGAAGATGTTCTAATCAGTCTCAGCAACCTTCCTGGTTTACATCCAATCATAAGCTTGATGCTGAAACACTGAGGGTTTGCAAGAGATTGCTGAGAAATTATTGAAACATTAAGAACTCTGTGTAAGGTGTTTTTCACAAAAATTTCAAATCAACAAGAAATTTGAGAAAGCCATGATGCATTTGATGAGCCACAGCAGACAGATGAAGTTTAACAAGTGAATTTTTCTGAATTGTTTCATTAGCTCTAGACATGAACAGTACCAACCAGAGTCTGAAAAATTGGTCTTGTGATTGGTGGTAAGTTTTCAAAGATTTTGGAAAGATGGAGATGATGTTTCCCATATAAACAGAGACATTAAAATGTTTTGAAGCATTACTGCATAATAAAGATATGACCAGCAAGCAGCTCTTTCTTGACAATGAGAAGGTTTTTCAGCTTTTTTTGGTTTTTTATTTTTTTTTTAAGATTTAACTTCCATATTGGCATATAAGTAGAGAAGTTTGCTTTGCTAAAAGCGATATTTAAATAGGACTGTTCAGGAAATAGCAAGACTTAAAGGACCCAGGACTCACTTATGAATTTAAGATATTTCCAGCACCAACATATTTTGGAGCTGATCCTCTGTGGCTGATTAAACAGCTGTTAATCTGTGTTGTCAGTTTGGGAGGACAAGAATTTTGCTGCCCCTGTTCCCAGATGATGTTTCTTCCCTTCATGTTCAGTGAGTGTCTTTCTAATTTTTCCTCAGAGAGTGCTTTATATGATAGGGAGCTATATACTATGTGTTTGCATCCACAACTCTTTCTTTTTCTGTCCTCTACAGGTGCTGTTAAGAATTTCAGTAGTTCACTTCAAATTCAGTCTTGCTTCCAGATTTCATAACCTCATAGGATCAGGTGTAGCACTCCAGCAAGCTTAAATTCATGTCTGAGTCAGCACATGGAAATTCCCTCCGAACTCTGGGATTCCTGCCAGCATTTTCAGTATCACTTAGCAGCTTCCATCAAGCAAAGTCAAATACAAACATCAGCTTCTACAGGCTCTACCTCTCCCAGTTTTTGCAGAATTTACAGTTGCTCTATGCAGTGAAGGAGCCCATGAGCTATAAGAGTTGATGAAACAAAACTCTGGAGCAGACACAAGGTCTGTGTTCCTAACAAAGTGAGATTTGCATTTCTGGTTTTCCCTCTAATGCTTCTATTCATCTTAGATCACCGGCTTTGCTTTCTGTCTCATCCATTAGTCACACTAACTTGGTGTTTCTAACATGTTCCTATAGGGACAAACATTCCAACTTCCTTCAGGGCTCATCCAACCTCTTTATATGCAGTGATAACTGCTGGGGGTAAGCAAGAAACAGGATTCACCAAACAGTTTCCTTCCCTTCCAGAGAAAACTCTCTTGTGAATAAAAGCTGCCAATTCTTTTAGTAATGTTTGCAGCCTTTATTATAAGCAAACCAGCTGAAAGCATTGTTATTTGAAAAATATTCATAGAAAGAAAAAAGCATCTACTTTTAATGGGAATAAATAGTGAAGAGATTATTCACTCTGTGTTAAAAAGCCTGTTTATTATTCTCCAAATATATTGGGGGTAGGAAAGTAGGGAGCAAGGACATGGTGCTCACAGATAACATGAATGTAGTTCCTCTCCTAAGTATGATGCTTAGGTTATTGTGACAAATAACATCATGTGATCACTCATATGATGAAGGCAAAAAATATCTACCATGGCTATGAGTTTGCACATTTATTACAACTTAGAATTTACTTCTGATGAGACAAATACAGACTGTGTGTGTCAATCTAACATTGTCTGACAAATAGCAGTTGTATTCAAATATTTGGCACAGGGGGCATTAACCCAGGAGTAGGCTTAACGTGTGTCCATTTGATTTATATGGAGGTCCATTTTTCATTCTGGCTCCTGACAGAGAATTCCCAAATGAAACCAACTAAAATAGCACCACAGAGAAGTATTATCCCCTGCTCAGGTGCTGGTTCTCCTTCATCACAATAATCAAGCTATTCTCAGAGGGTTCATCTAGCAAAGGTTGGAAATGAGATGTGTATCCAATATTCAATTCCCTTCTTTACTAAATGGGACTCAAACCATCCACCTCAGAACCTGCAACCCCAGAGCAGGATCATGGGAGAGATACTTTCATAATTTTTATTCTTAGAAAGCCATAAATAAAGCTGGACAGTAAGCCAGCAAGTATTACTTTCTTATCTAGCAATCATGACAGAAGACAGAATCTATGAAGAAGGGAGGGTCATACCAAATGGTTCACATATTCTACATTAAATTGGTCATGCAATGCATGAAGCAGGTCTTCTCCTCCATCAGTTTTGCCTCCTTAGGCTATAAGATTATGGGCCTCTTACTCTGTTCCTATAAATTTTCAGTGATTGCATGGGCATTGCAAAAAAAGAGGATGGGAAACAAAAGGAAGCACTGGATAGTTCTCTTTATTGCTCAGGAATATATTGTAGATGTGAGAGGGGAGGAGGAAACCCCAAACCAAACACTCTTAACTTCCACTTCTGCTTTCAGAAAGGGTTTTAAATAAAGGTGTTCTTGGTTTACTGTACCTTTGTGCAGTGAAAGTCCCCAGAGTGCCAAGGTAGGTAAGTTTTTGAAGAGGCAGAATTCAAAGATTGGATTAGCAAAACTCTTCTCATGGGCAGCTTTTTGTAGTCTGAAATATGTAATTGCCCATTAACCATGTAGTCATCACTGTCAAAAGGCAGGACAGGTTTTTTCTGTGGCCCATCACCAACAAAATAATGCATTCCAGTTGGAACTGAATGGAAAAACTACAATGCCTGAACCCTAGAAAAAGTAGAATACCTGAGCCCTAGAAAAATCCAGGCATATCTGCTCAGGTCTGATAATAAATAGATAGTAGTACATCAGTGATTCAAGGGACAGAAAACTGTCAGAAGGATCTTTTGTCTTTCCTAATGAAAACAAAAGTGAGTTCCCACTGGGCTGGAAAGTGGAGAGTGAAGAGTCTGTAGCAGGAATTTGGAGGAGTGTGAAGATTGTGCCAAATTAAAACCTTCTCAATCAGGTTGCATGGCTTGATAAGGTTATAACTGAGATGCAGAGCAAGATCTCTGAATGAAACAGCCCTCTCTAAAATTGCCTATTTTGTGTCAACTCCTGCAATCATTTTTTGTTTATACGTCTATTATTTTCTTTTAGCTACATTGTCTACCTCTTCCCTCTTCTTCTCTCCTCTAGAGATGACCCCTTCTCTAGTCCAATATTTTACTTTTCCAGACCCAGAGACTTCTCCGATAAGACTATATTCCTGTCTGCAGGATATCTGCACTGGATGAAGCAGCTGTAAGATACGTAAGAAATGGTCATCACAGGGAGTCTAATCACCACAGCAACCACCCCACAACATCCCCCTTCACTTGAGCTTATAAATATTTTTCCCCTTGACAAGTTTCAGGTTCTTTAGCAGCAAGAGTGACTGCCTGGTTCTTGTGTCCAGGCAGATGTCTGCTATTATCTTGAGCTGGGGAGTGTTGGGCTTACTCAGTTATCTGAAGGAGCAATACAGCAGCCTGGAAGAAAGATGGGGGAAAAATATTTTGGCCAGAAGCTACAAAATAGAAATTTCTAAAAACTCCATTTTAAGAAAACATCCACACAAAATTGACTTCCAGCTGTATGGATCCTATTTGAAGATAGGGCAGTGATAAAAGACAAGGAAGCTTAGCCACGCTGAGTAAACCACATAGGACCAAAATAGCATCAGCCATTTACTACCTTGAGCAAAATGGGCACAACATTTCTATAGCCCACTATTTTTGTAGTGCAGCAAAAAAAGCTGTCAGGCATGTCTCTCCCTCTCTTTCTCCAACTTGTTTACAGGCTTGTTTACTGCGTGGGTTTGCAGCTTCTGTCCTTTGTAGGCTGCTTCAGAGTTTGTGTAGAGAAGGGATGTTGGCCCCTCTTGGTCTTTCATCTTCTCTGGAGTGAGGGATTTTAGTGCTGTCCATGTTGTGGCGCTGGTCTTGTAGAGTAGTAGCAGAACTTACAATACTACTTACTCTTTGGATATGTTTTTAACATTGTGAACTATCACGGGGGTTTTACCTCTGCAGCACCTGCTTTAACAGATCCTTGTCCATGCTGGCATTCCCAGGGCAGTCAGTGCAGCAGAACCAGTCAATTCACTGTTTGTGGTTTCTCCAAAGTTTCTGCCGGCTGTCAGCATGGCTTTTATAACTTGAGGGTATGAGATCAAAATAAGAGGTATCTGCAGCTACATCAACAACATTTAAATGGAAAAATGCCATCAGCAGTGTCTTAGAACATCATAGGTCACTGAAGCAGACAGAACACTCAGGATATGAGTCTGTCATAAGATGTAGAGTGATAGAACAAAGATATATCAACGTGGATATTTAGGGAATGAGCACTACATGCAGAATATCTACAAAATTAGCATTCACAGTTTCAGAAATCACTAGTTTAAAGACCCTCTGATTCAAATAGCTGCAGAACTGATCAAACTAGGAAAAATTACCAAACATCTGCTTACATGTTGGCAACTACTGTGCTTTCAGTCCATTTCTAAAATTTATTTTTGTCCCAAAATGTCACTCCTTTTTTCAAAAGAAGCATTCCAACTCTCTAAAGCTCTCTAGTTTTTGGTGGTTTTAGAAAAACTAAAGATGATTGAAATTAAAAGTTTTTAATTAAAAAAAATGAAAAAAACAAGCATGAGAAAATCTATGTAACTAGTCCATACAGCAGCCTCAAATACTTATGGGACTCCCAGCTCTCAAAGGAAAATTAATCCCATTTAGTTGAGAGGTGGAAGTTTCTTATTTGTATTTCTCGTCTTGTTTGAAATTTGCTTTTAGCAATACCTGATCTCAACAACTCAACTCACAGGAATGGAAACATGTATCTCTAGGCTAATGCAGCAAAACTATGCTGAGGTAACATATCTCATCAAGTAGTAGAGGAAGGGAAAAGTACAGGACTTCAGATGAGCCATAATGCAATTGCATGGGACACTTGGTCAGACAGCAGTGGGTTACAGATGTGTTCCGGGTAGCCCTGCATAGAGATGCGTGCAGGGTAACCCCAGCAGCCCGCCAGCTGTGGAAAGGCTGTGGGCAAAAGAGGATGGTAGGAGACGCTGCAGACAGGACATTTTGTTTGACACACCCAGGGGTCTTCAGCTCTCACAGACTATTGCATAAGGAGGGTAAAATGGCTTAGTTAAAGCTACCAGAGCACACAACCTTGGCACATAAAATGATCATTAATCCTTCCACAGTCTCTCTGCTGCTACAGATCAGCCGCTTCTTAGGATATGCTAACTCAACCGCTTGAGATATTATGTCTGCATCTTTAATTAAAATATTTCTAACATGACCACTGCTAGTGTTTACCTATTTCTTTGATTATAAAGGAAAAAAAGCAAATGTCCCTGAGTAAATTGCATGGCTGTCTGTCTCCAAATAAATCTCTTTCAAAAGAACTAAATAGAATTATTTTAGTAGGACTCCAAAAGGAAAAACATTGGATGCATCTGGAGTTTAAGAAACAGCTCACAGTTCATGAGATATTATAAAATTTGTTCACTACTTCTTGTCATATTATGGAACAGTTGTTCCTCAGATTAAAATTGGAGGTCATATGTTTATTTTAAATTTGAAAGGAAAAAGCAGATATTGAATGAGATCTGAATACCTGTGTTTGAAAATTCAAAACCTTTTGCCTTTAATAATGTATTTTTAAAATTACAATTGATGCTTATGCCTCAGCAGAAGACCAAAAGCTGATGTGAACCATGGTGACCTGTTTTAACACTGCCAGACAGAGAAAATACACTCTGTACATATTTTATTCTACAATTAAAGGGTCTCACATAGAGGATAAACATAATGGTTTCATTTTAATCCATCTGCTCATTGATATATTTTCTCATCATTTTGGAGGGAAAAAATAGCAGTTTGTACTAGAGAAAAGTTTGTGTTTTTTTCTTTTCCATTGAAGAAATTCATGTTAATTATTCTTCTGCACCTGCTTAATGGGGCTGAAGTAATGCAATTGTCATATTGTTGTAGATTGTTGCTTTGTGTAATGTATCACCCCTGCTGTTTCACTTGAAAAAAATTCTTTACTCCTTCATTATTCAGCAAGGCCTAATGATTATTCCAGCATTTGTACATACTACACTGTTGTTTTGATTTTAATTGACTTCACTTTTTTAATTAAGTACACTAGTTTGAACGGTGTTGTTGACATGCATGGTTTTGTCTTTATCAGTATTTGCTTCCATTTGCATTCTGTATCTATTGGCAATTTATTTAGGTTCATTCTATGGGTGTATATAGATAGGCACTTTGCAAGGTTCATCATCTCATTTCACATATTATATGTATCTAATGGCCTGAAACATTTGAAAATATTCTAAAAGTATTAGCTTGAAATATACACTGCTTTTGCCAGTGCTTTTTGCTTTTAAACATTATGTTCATAACATAAATTCTCTTAAATGCTAGGATGGACCTAATTTATCTTTTATGCAAGTTGGCTGCATTATTTTAAAATTTTGAGTTTACCATAAAACTTCACTAATATATTTTTGAAATTCATTTGAGCTGGCTTTACATCTTAAGAAAAAAAGAAAGAAACCCTGTGTTGCTCTAAGAAATTAATGCAAATACTAAATGGGTTTCTGAAACAAGACCAGTGTTGCTGGATTCCTACAGTGGAGACATTTTAGCTTTCCAAGGGGTAATTTTTCATCTAAACCGCAAAAAAAATTTTGTTAAGTCCTTGGACATTTTTCTTGTACTCTTTTATAACACCTCAGGTAACTGATTTGTCATAAATACCATCCTTTATAAGCATTGCATTAAACAAAGTTTTCCCACAGAATTAATTTTCTTCTCCTTCCTCTCTAGTCCCAAGATCTGAAAGCACGTTTCATCAGTTACCACAGCACAGGGTGCTAAAGAAAATGGACTGGAGAGGAAATAATTTCTAATTATGATATTTAAACAAAAGTGGTAGACATTTCAGAGGCTGAGAAATTGCTCAGTTCAAAATTAAAGGAACCTTAAAGATCACCTAATCCCAACCCTTCTGCCATGGGCCAGAGACACCTTTCACTAGACCAGGTTGCTCAAATCCCCATCCAGCCTGGCTCTGGACACTCCCAAGAGTGGGGCATGCACAGTTTCTCTGCCCATTCTGTGCCAGTGCCTCAGCATTCCCAGAGTAAAGAATTTCTTCCTAATATCGAATCTAAACCTGCTCTCTTACAGTGTAAAGCCATGAGACTGTTGCACTATTTGTACAGGTTTTAAAAACAAGCCTGGCTTAGTCCAGCTGGCAGATGTCTTATTTTAGTGAGGAATCTGTGGAAGGGATAGCATGACTGTTTTGTCTTTGAAAACAGCACTGGGCATGCCAGAGAGAGAAGCAATCCCTCTTATGTTCTTTTCTGCAAAATCCATTGACCAAGCACTGGCTGTGAATGTAACATGGCTTCTTTCTCCCTGGAGCTGTGTTCAGACCTCTTGTCTCATTGTGTGTGCCTTGGTGCTGTTTGCAGAGCTTCCATCCTAGAAATGGCATGACTGAGAGACAACCCAAAAAGGACCCACAAAGTGTCTTGTTAGCGATGCAAGAAGCCAATTTCTATGAGTGCAGATTGAGCCATACATCACTGACCATGAGAAGTAACAAGAGAGGAAAAGAAAGGAAGAATTTCTGTGTAAAATAAAACACAAAACACACCACTAAGCAAAACATAGCCAGTGTTTCCAGACAGCTTTTCTTCTCCCTTTTTATGTGCATTCACCATCATATTTTATTTCTGAGATGAGCTTAGTGACTCCAAGTATTCATAAGCCATAATATACTTCTTTACAAATGGGAACACTAGAACCCTCTTTGCTCTATACATTTGCATTCCACTTCCTTGGGATCCCTCTCTTAAAATGTTTGTTTTGAGGCTTCAGAGTCTAATTTTTAGCTTCCTATGTCACAAAAATTTTTTTAGGTTTTTTTAAATTGTTTCCAAAATTTTTCAGATTCTGACCTCCTCAGGTTTGTAAGACCTGGTGTTTTGTAAGAAACGTTAAAACTGATGAGGCTAATGACAAAAAATTGATCTTTTGATGCTGTGTGATCACAAACATGGGGACTTTTCAGACATAATTTCAGTTCTACCTGCAAAACAATGCATCTTTTAAAGATGCTCATTTGTGGAGTGGCCAATAATTAAAATGAGCCAGTGCCATTTTACACATCCAACACAAATCTAATACTGCAAGACATTGAAAGAATGACACACAGACAACAATGGGAGAAAAAAAGTCTCAACTGTGAGTGATTGCTAACTGGCCAATAAAAATCAGCTTTTCTCAGCAAAGGCACTAATACCTACCCTGGGAATTTAGGGATAAAGTATTATGTATTTAAAGAAGGCACAGCAAGAAGAATGGAAGCGGAGCTACCATTGTAGAGACTGAGGGAAAAATCTCAGTGAATAGCAACATGTTGATCTGTGAAAGTTAGAAGACTTGAGCAAAACAGGGACCCCAGTTCTGCTGAAGGACAAAAAAGAACAGAGATGATTGGCTTCCACTGAATCAGAGGAGTTCAGGTTGTTTTTGGTCCTCTATGCCAAGGTGCCAAGTCTTCTAGGGGAATGTAAAAGAAACTTATGCATTTTTCTTCTCCTTTCTCTAAAAGAGTTAAAAGTTTGTAAAAACATCTCAGTACCATCACAGTGCTATTGCACAACTCAGCTTTGCAACCACTGCTGTGCATTTTGCTCCAGGAATGCTTTGAGATGGAAGTATAAACAAAAAGTCTACTGTCATTGTGCAAATATAAGGGAAATGCTGGGATTTGATTTAAGGCTCCTCCTGGAGCATGTAGTCAAGCATCAGTGATAGGCTGCATTAATTTCTTTTAGCTAATGGCTTTGCAGTTTCCTTGGCCTAAGGAATATGAAAGCAAATATCAAATATTGACCTGCAAATCCAGACATGGACCTGACAAGTTTAATTATAAAAAAAATTAAGTAGCCCTTGTAACAACAGCAAGAACAGTACTTCAGCCTTTCTCCTTGAAAGGCTGCTCCTGCAACAATGAATCACATCAGGCAAGTAAAAATAGAGAGCACACTGTCAGTTGCCAACAACTCAGGTTGTTGCATTGATCATCTTGTGTTTCTGAAACATTTCTTCTTGTCCCCAGTTCAGCAACTGGAAACTGGACAGGGCTATCATATTTTCATTTCATTTTCAATCATGTACAGGAGGAGGAGGAGGAGGTGTGGAGACAAGGTGAGGTGGGATCTGCTGCTGCAGCACCCCACAAGAGCTGTCCCTTGCCATGGCAGGGCCGGGTCACCCTGGCCTGGCTGGGGTCTCTGCTTTGAGGTTCCTGCCAGCAGACACCAAGCTCAGGTCAGCCTGCAGCTGTCCCTGTGGGGAGCAGCACGGGTTGCTGAGGTGCCAAAGAGGAGGTGGGGATCCCAAGTCCTGCTCTCCCTGTCCAAGCGGCACCTCAGGCACCAACACCTCTGCTCAGAGCTGGGCTAAAGCTGTGCCCACTTGGACCCTCTGCACACAGTGGTGTTGAGCCAAGCTCTGGGGGAGCCAGCTGCCACCTGAGCCCATGGAGCAGAGGAATCTGCAAGTGTGTCCTTATTGTGCTTTTTCTCAGCTGAGTCAGACTGTTCTTTCTCTCTGCCCCTGAAAGCAGTGCCAGCTCCTCTCTGTTAGGCGTCTTCTACCCTCATAACAAAGCTGTCCTCTAAAAGGCTGAAAGCCACTCTCAGTCCTGTGAGTCCTTCCAGTCCTCCCAATCCTTGACAAATCCCCTTTTTTATAAAAATCTGGTTTAAAGTGCATCTTGCCTTCTCTAACCTCCCTGTGCCACCCCTTGGATTTCTGGAGTACTGCAGCTCTCCCCTCAGCTCTTTATCTACATTCCTACCCTTCCCTTCACCATCCCCATCTTCTCAGGGGCTCTCAGTGAGCTTGGCACATGCAGTGCCAAAAAGCAAAGAGGAGGGAGGCCCACAGCTCAGATATCGCACAGTCACAATCACAGGATATTCTAATTTGGAAGGAGCCCACCAGGATCATCAAGTCATCAACCCACTCTTAGATAAATTGCCTGTATGGGGATCAAACCCACAACCTTGGTGTTACCTGCACCATGCTCCAACCAACTGAGGACAAGCCCTTCTGTGTTCAGTAGAAAAATGTCCATGTGACTTCTGGCTGAAATCTCAATTCAGTGAGCAAGAGGTCTGGATCATGGGTACCTATCCAGATGGACATGTCAGGAAAGAAGAACAGCAGCTCAGCAGCACAGAGTCATACATTTTTGGTCAGAAAAAGCATTAGTAGCTAATTAAAGGGGAAAAAAATCCTACCCCATGCATGTTGGACTTGCAGATGGAGTTCAGAAAATGCAAATTTTTAATTTTTTTTTAATGTTTCTTCAGGTTTAAATTACAGTACAATCTTTACTATGGAACTCCTCTTGATAGCTACACAATTATAGACTATTTGCATATCTCATATTTTTGCGTGTTGATAACTTACTACTGTTTTGTTGTAATCCTCTCCATTTCCTGGAGTTTTATTATTTAGAATTTATAATGTTTTTATTTCATAGAAAAAAATATTATACTATTATGTTCTGGACTGAATAATATTTTTAAGCTTCAACAATTTTCAGTGCTTACAATTAATTAAATACAGCATATTCAGATAGATAAATTTCAAATGGTACTGAATGTTTTTTTAATGTTAACTGTGTGTTTTATGGACTTTTTTTCCCTGTATGCACTTTAAATATTTTATTGTTTTCTTTTATTATTGCTTTTTATGTGATTTCAAAACAATAGATTCCTTGTCCTGTTGCCTTATAAATTAGCTTAGCATACTATTGCTAGAAATATTGTAAGTAAATATTGTATCTCTGTTAATATAACTGGATCAGCATTTCATTTATAGTTTACAATTCTATTACCAGCCGTTAGAATTCTAGACATGGAAAATTCCATCTCAGATACATTTTTTCATCCATTCAACTATGGAAATTGTATAAGGATGGCATATTCTTCTACACTATGTTTAAACAAATAGGTTACTATTTTTTAAAAGGAGTCAGTCTGTTTGCTGCTTCATTTTTATGTGTTTCTATAAGTACTACTGCATTTTATATGCTTTCAAAATTTACCAAATCCTTCATAACTCCTTCCGCTTGCTCTACAATGCATCCAGTGCAATTTCTAAAGAGAAGAAGATACAGTATCATTGAAAGCCTATGTCCAATTTTCTTCAAGTCTGAATCACACTTTTACAAGGATTTGGTGTATAGAGCTTACTTTTCAAGAGGGCTACACAGTGAGATTTTGGGGAACCACTCCTGGTCCTTCCTGCCAAAGTCAGCTTTTCTAGAAACCCCCATTGTATCCAGGCACATCCTCAGCAGGCACATTCTCTGAAGCACTTGGGTGCATTTCCACATCAGTCACTTCTAAAACTCTCAGGCAGAGCACACTTCATACCATGATGGCATGCGTGGCTATCCTGGGCAATGAGCTCATCTGGCTGCTTATTGTGGCATCTGAGAGCAGCTAGGCTCGCCTCTTATGTTGGTGAGGTCCTCCAGGTCACAGTTGTATGTTTGTTTTCTCCATCCAGTGGGTAATTTGGTTTTTAATAATGTTTTTGACCCCATTTGCAGATTGCATGCCATAACTAGGAAGGGATGGGCCCTGCAGTAAGTAATTAAGTCTGCAGGAGCAGGGCTGCTTATTTTTCATTGCAGCAGATAATCAGAATGCTGTTGCTCAAGTGTAAAATGCAGAAATTAATGATCCTATATAATACAGATTAAAGCTTTCATTTTAAAAACTATCAGTGCAGAAGAACAAAAGTAGGGAGCCCTGCACCCACATTGGAATTTCAGCGTATGATATCTCTAACATACTTGGAGAAGCTGCCTGAATACAAACCAGAACAAAATTCAATCATGTAATAGCTTAAATAAATGATCAGATCAGAAATCAACTATGCAGCCATCCTCATTGCTACTTAGAAAAAGGCGTTGTTGAGTGCAAACATTCTCCAGCAGGTTTTGTAGCCTTCAAGCTTTTATGGGTTTAATAAAGCGGAAAGATTATTTTCTATGGAAAGAATAAAACTGTGCATTAGGAAGAAAAAAGACAATATTTCTAACTCCTTAAAAAGCTTGGCTTCAGAGAAAAATAAGATTTTTCTAGAAGAGTACTTTATTGCTCTGAATCCCACAGAACTTCTTATGTATGTGCACAGGCATCTAGAAACTAAATGTGTTGTTGCCACATTGTAGTGAGTATTCTTACAGCCTGAAAGCAGATTGGGATCTCATTTTGCCAGGTGCTGTTCAAGAAGTAAGGATGGCAATAGAGTATAAATAGTAATCTTATGAACGAACAGATCACACCATAGTTCTACTTGTCCTGGTTTGAGTGCAGACGACATACAAAGGCTGTCAGTGGTGGAGATTGGACAAAGGTATATGAGGTACACAGACTACAGGGGACAAAGTATTCAGAAATAGGAATATTCTAATTTCTGCACTTTTTTTTGAAGTGATGAAGAAAAAATAGAGAATTTGAACTGTTTTCTTTACATAAGAGAGGCAATATTCTCAAATCAATAAAATACTCAATGAGTATAATGGAATGTCTGCAACATCCCTACAATTTGGGGAGGAACCTAAAGAAAAAAAGGATATTTCTTCATACTCTGTATTATTTAAAAACCAGTAGTCATAGACTGCTTTTCTGCCTCTCTTTCATAGTTCTCTTTCATATCTTTAGACTCTTTTTCTCTTCTATGACTAGGCTTATTGAAACTAGTTTCTTCTATAAAATCATCATCTTTTTATTTAATTTTTTTTAAAAAGTGTGACAGTTTCCCCTTTACCAAATGTCTCTGGATAGTCTTTAGTCTGCTTGCCCTGGGCCAAAGGGATCAGACATGATCCTACTCCAAGGCAGCATCACAAGGATAGTCCCAATGGGAGTCCCTCCACTTCTTTGAGTGACCTTTAAATAAGAAACTTCATCCTTCTTCCAGTCTCTCAATTTTGTGTGAAACTACTTAGAGAGGAAGAAGAGAATGAGAACCTTAAATAGAAAAATGGTTTGTAAATGACAGACTATCCTTTTGCCATGTAACAATTTCTCAGTCATAATAACAGTACACATCTTTTTTCTTTTCCACCAGAATAACTGCATTTACCTTGCCATTAATAATTCACTACATAATCACTGTGGATTTGAAGAAGAGAGGATGAACCCTACCAAGAAAAGAATCTGACACCTACTGTCATATACATTCTTCTCATCAGTAGACCTCATAAATGGCATTTTGTGCTACTCTGCTATATATACAAAGGAGGAGAGAAACTTGAAGGATCTAAGAAGTAATTTTCATATGCTTCCAATGTGATTTAATGCATACTTTGACCAGTTGTTTTTGCTAGAGCTTGAGCAATCTCCCTGTCTCTGAGAACCTTCATATATCTAACAACAAACTCTGCTGCAGCAGATCAGATGAGTAACACTCAGATAGAGCCTAAATCTGGAAGCAAGGCAGATACATATACGTTTATACCATTTTTTTAAATTTAAATTTTCATCTTTCTCATCTACTGATGATCATTTTGTTTTGTAGTTAGCTGGTGACGAAAATAACAGAAAGTGATTTCTCAGAGGGACTGTGTTCCCAGCCCCTATGCAGTGATCATTCCGTCACCATGATGACTGAAATTTATTTTGACTGAAATTCATCATTTCACTATAATGCTGAAATTCAGTAGGAAACTATTGTAAAACATCGAGGATGGTGTATCTTGCACACAGAGGCTCTATTTATCCATATACTCAGGATAAGAGCAGACATCTTTTCCGCAATTCCTGTATCCATTTTGCTAGTCCTGAAAGGTCAAAGTATTGGTCTTGTCTTATACATCGAAATGCTGAGAGTTTCATTATATGGTCTATCATGAGCTCATGATTTTACCATGGTGAACTTGGTAGCAAAAGAGCACCAATAACCTACTCTTCAATTTTCACTCTAGCTACAAAACTGCAGCAGACTTTGCTTTGTGTGCTGCGATCGATTCGGGGGATTTGCGTGCAGGGTTCAGTAGGTCAAATTCGATTGCTGAAATTCCAGAGTGTTGACATGCCCGAAAAACTGCAAACAGCATTTTGAACAGTATTAATGTACTCACCCGGAACATCAGGCAATCAAAAATGTATGGCTATTGGAAACACATTGTGAAATTATTATTTCTATACAGGCAATTTAGTGAAAAGGCTAAGAAGGGTTATAAAACAAACATTAGATACAGGGGTACTGAACCAAATTCAGTTTTAGGTCAAATCTAACACATCACAGAAAATGTTTTTTGCAACAATGATATTTTCAATCAAATTCAGGAGGAAGAAAAAACAACATAAAGACCTGACTGTCCTGCAATATCTGCAGCTGACACAGACTGTCATATATACAAGTTCAGTCCTGAGCAAAAGCTGTTATCATGTGCCTCAGAGAATAGCTTTACTTACTCCGAGAGCAGGCCCATATTATCTCAAAAATCTGAAATATCCAGAAGACCCATTCCTGAGTAAGCCATGGTGACCTTACAGCCAGCATGTATCAAAGATTGAATGACTGAACAGTCCCAGCACATACCTTGATATGGGAGAGGACCTTCCTCTTGGGGGAGGATCAAGATGAAGGAACTCAGCAGCGTGAAGGAGGAAGTAGAAATTTGTGAAGAAGGAGAGGGAGGAACACAGGGAGGAACTGAAACTCCTACAACCTAAGGCATGAGCAAGGGAAATAGAATGTGAGGAAGAAGAGGACAAGAGACCCCCACCCAAATTTCTCTGAACCATCACCACAAGTACCTTTAATCTTAATGAGTGTTTTGTTTCACCAGTAGCTACCTACCCTACTCTTATGGACCTTTCCAGCACTTTGCCTCCAAATCTGTTACTGCCCCAGGCACTGAGAATCTGCTTTGGAAGCTAGTTTTACCTGTAGTACTAAGTCTGGAAGAAGCTCCACTTGCAGGGAAAATTAGTTAAATTCCAAAGGCTGCTATAGTTTTCAAATACTGAGGAAATTTCAGGAGACTTTTTTTGAGAGTTAGCTGTCATAGAAATTGCTGAGATCTTCCATTCTGGGCACTCATAAGTCTGCAGTGTTTGGACCCACTTGCAGCTGTTCCCAGGGCAATTTAAGTCTTAAGAGCCTCAAAAGAGTCCAGACAGGCTCGGGCTTTGAGTCTCTCAGTACAATTTTGTGTGAGGAGGCAATTCAATAAAACCTTCTTGGGAAATTAAATTCCTGTTTCACAATCTGTCCTGGACCAAGCACTGACCCTGTGGACCACTTTATGACTTAACGCTGCCCCTTCCCCAGGCAATTGTGAAGGCCCTCTGGGACTCCATCCTGTACCTGTGCACACACCTGACAGTGTCCCTGGGCATGAAACCACAATTCTGCACAGTGTTTTTAATACCTTCTGTGGAACAAATACCCCTCAGCTTTGCTCATCCTTCCCTGGTGGTGTACCAGAGATGATTATTTTTCCAGGAAGGTACATCGCTCTCTGTTTCATTTTCCCCCAAGGTGAATAGTACAGGTACCACTCTTTGAAAGCATCTGAAACTAAATCTACTGCAGGATTCCCACCATCAGCCCCCTCAGGTGGTTCATATCTGTAGCTGATTGTTTCCTTATCATTCCTGTACAGACCTGCCTTGGAAAACCAGCTTGTTCTGGGTGGAAACCATTTACTTGTCCATCCACTTGAGAATGATTAACAGCCTTCTGCTATTTCTCTTGGGTTAGGGTTAATTTGAGATGATGCAGGGAAACCTCAAACAGACAGAGCTTGTAGACCAAGACCTAAATCACACAGAACCCAGGCAGAAATCTTAACCTGCAGGCAGCAACTCCAAACCTCACACAACCAGCCTTACAGGGGAAAGGGGAAAGAGGTGAGGAGCCTGTGTGCCTACTCAGCCACCTGCTAAAGACCCAGGCCAGAAATTTCAGAGCCAAACATGGACAGTGGAGGTTTTTGTCCGTGGGACAGACTAGGAGAAGAGAGTTGGAGTTTCATTACTAGACATCATATTAGATCCATACATTTGTTTTCCTGTTCAGCTAATATTCATTTTTTACTGGCACTGAGAATCTCAATGTAAGGATCTGACTGCCAAGGTTCCACCAAAAAATGTAGCCCTTTCTTTCATTTAATTTCATTTGGTTTCATTCTTAGCAGCAGCTAAGATCCCACTGGGCTCACTGCTCTGCCTGCAAATAGCTCCATACATGCTGGATCCTTTATTTAAAAGATATATGTATTTGTGTGTGTGTGTGTGTGTGTGTGTCTGTGTGTCTGTGTGTGTGTGTATGAGAGAGAGGGAGAGTTCAAGAAAATCCCAGAACCCCTTTATAATTCTTCTTTCCCTTTCTTATCTTTTAGTTCTTTAAAAAGAAATTCAAAATAATTTACTCATTCCTATTTCTCACCATTTCTTCATCAACAATAATGTAATTCTCATTAGACCCATGAATCGGAGGTTATATGAGTCTGTATTTCAATATAAACATAGACTGGCAAATGAATTTCTTTCAATTTTAGTTGGAAATGCAAGTTAAACAGAGGGTTTCAGTTGTTTTTCTCTTAATAATCATCCTCATTTTTAAAAAACTCATCATATTTTTGTACAATGGAAAAAAGTAAGCTCCAGTTTTTAGCTTAAATATATGGATATCATTTGCAGAACTGAAAAGGGAAGCCAGTTCATTAAGCTCACCACCATTCACAGTCATTCATAAAGTAGCCACATTAAAAAACCCTCAGTGTTTTACTTTGGTAAAATATCATGCCAGCAGTCACACCATGTATGAAAGGCATTTCCAAGACAGAAAACATTCCTGGTGCACTGACTAAAATTCAACACTTTTCACAAACCTTTCAGGTTGTTTCAAATTATTCCAATTTCCATTATCATGTATAGTCACAGCAGTTAGAAACAAAAAAAGACTGAAGTAAATGCACAGGAAGTTAAAATGTCAGAGGTCTCCAAAATAAAAGCAGTGTAATATAAAGAACACCCAGCAAAAAATTTCAGTGAGATTTCTTCTCTGTGGTTACATATCAGGTTTAATCAGGCAATTTATGTAGCCAGAACTTCTCTTATCAATTCAGCGGGGTTGTTTTTTTTTTTTAGTGAGCCAAAGACCAATCCTAATTTTAACAAAGCTTTAATGCGCACGTGTGCCAGTAAAAAATCTTGTGCATTTTAAATTTCTTTCAGGCAGTTCATTCAGTCTATTGGAGCAAAGACAGAATTTATAAATTGTCAAAAAATGCCAGTTTCGGGCGTCCTTAGGATAAGCCAATCTATTCAATTCGGACAAAACCCACCAGTACATAATAGTCTTTACAAGCTCATAAACCACCATACCACCCAAGATGTTAACAAGCTGGCATGTTTTGAGCATCAAAGATAGAGAGGAAACTGTGTTTACATGTTTGGCACAAAAACTAATGAGGAAAGTCAATTGGCCCTTTGTCTTGAGGGTCTGAAGAGCCGCGCTCTAATGTTTGGTTTCTTGGTTGGCACTTGTTCAAGTAATCACTCGTGGCCTGACAAAGCAGCACTTGTGTTTTATTAGTGGCCATGCTGAACTCTCCTGCCTGGGCTATGTTGTCTCTCAATAGAGCACTGCACCAGAGGGCACACTTATTTGAAAACACTAAATCAGAGCATGATGATCTTTGCCCGACAAATACAACTAAGAGAGGAGAAAAAAATGAGACAACAGCTCTCCTTTTGTTAGAGAAAGTGAGGAAACAACAACTGGTGTGTGTGTGTGTATGTGTGTGCATGTAAGAACAGTCCTGAAACACCAGTGACAAAATGGGAAAAACTTTGTTCCCATAATGAGATGCTCAGAGCCAACTGGATTTGCTCCACGCTTGGGAATAGGACGTTGGCAAAGCTGAAATTCATGTTTCTCACAACTGGGAGAGCAGACATAGCATTGTTAATGTCTTGGGTCGGTTTGGCACCAGCAAAAAACCTACAGGCTCAGGAAGAAGTTGTATGGTGCAAAGCATCTGAAAGACACTGTTTCATCTACTTAAAACAGGTAAAAGTCAAACCCTGGAGGGTAGGGCTTCTTTATCTGGTGAAACTCAAACCTTCAGCTTTCAAATACTTTAAAAAGCACAAACTTGTCAGCAAAATTGGGCTGAGATTTGTGATTTGGGAAATTGGACTTTCTTGTGAAACTGTTGGTACTCCTTGCCAGAAAGATGATGAGAACAAACTTGCAAACTCTGACTCACGGCAGCAGATCCACTGACTGTAAGAAATAATTGCACGTAGACAAATTAACTGTTCCACTTAT
This sequence comes from Molothrus aeneus, assembly GCF_037042795.1. Classification (NCBI taxonomy): domain Eukaryota; kingdom Metazoa; phylum Chordata; class Aves; order Passeriformes; family Icteridae; genus Molothrus; species Molothrus aeneus. Next base: position 117,279,956 of record NC_089646.1, read on the forward strand.
GATGTCTGTATGTAAGAACCTTCACCAGTCTGGAGGTGGGGGAAAAAAAGCCCAGAGGGATACAAAAATGAAAAATAATGACTAAATTGAAGATCCTTTATCTCATGCTATTTTGTTTAAGCCATCTTTGCCTGTCACTTAGTATTTCCTACATAGGATATATAGAATATATTCAAGTATTGTACCAAAGTTTTATATGCCACCTCCACTTAGCTTCACTAATTTAGCCAAACCATCTACTTTTAATGCAGTTACCTATAGACATGTTAGATGTATGCTTAATAACTTCCAGTTTTGCAGCTCTAATCTCCAACATTTTCCAAACTTGTGTGGGGGTGAGACAAAGAGCAGGAGGGTTCTGTTTAAAATATATATTTAAAGGGCAAGAAAAAAAACCTAATAATTTTTGGTTTTGTGCTGAGTCTGAAATTAAATAAATATAATATTAAAGGCTTATGTATGAAGAACTATTTTTGTTTTCATAGTTCAATATTTGAATGAATTTGGATGTTTTTCTGTACTACGACTATTTACAATTTAAATTATATAAAATGGCAGGGGGAAGGAAGGAAATAAGATAGTGCAAGAGCCATGCCAAGTAAAAAAATCCCAAAACCAAAGCTAAAACCAGTCAAAACCAATCAAGAATGTGATCTCTGAGGTTTTTTAATTGTATAAAGATGCAATGGTTTTCTGAAGTTCAAAATATTGGTCACAACATCCTTTCAGAAAAAAACCAAATCAAACCAAAACAAAAACCTTGTGACATTTCAAACAAACTGAATATTATACATATTATTATACACATTAAATTATACACATTATAAATGAGCAGCCTCTAAACTTTTCCTGCCACCAAAATCATTAACTGATCAGTGAAATTCTGTAACAATTCTGGAATCATACCAGAGGGACAACAAATTGTGTATTCAGTAACTATGTGTCTGCAGAGTCAGCCTTTCTTAATTTTTGTATAAGATTCTGGGCATAATTTTTGACTTTCAGAAAAACTGTAGTTAATAAATGTTGTCTCCAGCTCAAGATGATCATCTAATTGCATCAAGCTACACGTTGCAAATAATACTGAATTGCTTGTCTGATAAAACTCCAGTGAGGTGGGTTTAGTAAGGCATTTCTGCATTCAGTTGCATCTTGGTAGCTGCTACTTATCTGTCCTGAGTCTAAACTCTGCCTCAGGAGAATGAATACCTTATAGGATTATTTCAGGGCACTGCAAAGGATGTGCTCCTTTGACACAAAATAGATATTGTCACTGGAGTCTTGAGGCTCCTGGGCACTCTGCTCCAGCACCCTCCCTCAGGAGGTAACTCACAGTGAGTGCTCATTTGCACTTTTTAGCCTGCCCTCTGTTGAATACTTAGAGAGGCTCTGGACTAAAACCCAGCTTTAGCAGGAGCTATATCTGCCCAGTGAAGATGCAAATAAAGAACTTCATAATTTTTATGAACCGAGTCCAATATACTCCCATCTGTATATCCCTTTAAAATGCAAAAATGATAGAACTTTGCTATTTAACTCTGTTTTGGCATATAAAATAGACATTATTTCTCTATTATGCAGCAAAGTTTCTTTCTGTCATACAGGTCAGAAATCAAGCAATCCCCTAAAGAGTAGTGTAGGAATGATTGAGTAAATGCAATGTATAGCTGACACTGAACTTTTTGAAAAACAGTCTCTATTAATTCAGACCTGTCAATACCTACGTTTATCTAGGAGACCAGCAGTTTCTAAATTCTGGTTTTGTTTTCTCTTCTAAAATTTGCCATTTATTTCAGCAACACATTTTTTCAAACATTTTACAAGACTTAGCTTGTCTTAAAGGAAAGAACATCGTACTCCCAATACTTTAGGGATTAATGTTAACTTGTGCATTGTAAAGGTGGGAATTACACTTTAAAACACAAATAAGGCACAAGGCAGATAGAACAGAATAAAGAAAATTTCTTTACTTCCTTCAAATTTAGATCCAACTGGTAATCAATTTCTTAAATTTCTTCATTATTTGTCCTCACAATTTCTCTGTGTTGGATGATTTTAAAATTAATTACAGTGGGTTTTGATAACTATGTATTATAGATACTGTTTGCTACGGTTTACAATAGACTAATTGTATGGTGTTTAGATGTATTTCTTATTATAAATAGGAATTACACATTGATTTTTGTTTCATTCTAACAATAGTAGTCAGAATTAAGTCATGCATCTAGCTGCAGACTAGAGCAATCAAAAAGATAAGAAAAATTAAATGCTTTAAACCTAGAATTACATTTCCTCTATGTAATACAGTTATTAATTATTTTCCTACTGTTTAACTTTTTTCTATATATTATAGGGAAAATGCTGGGTTTCTATTTTTTTTTCCTTGAAAACCAAATCTCCTTTTTTGAGGCTTATAACCTGATAACCTGGTATGTGTGCAGACAAATGGAAATTGTTTGCTTTGTGAATGAAAATTTTACAAAATATAAATCTTTGAGAGCCAGTATTTGTGATGCTTGTGTAGCATTCTTATAAGGCAAATTTAGTAAGGGCAATGTCCACAGCACTAACGCCTTTAAACATTTCTTGCTAGTACAAAAACCAAGTTCCTTACCTATAAAAGAAGGGAACAGAATCACACCATTTCAATGTGCAGCTTGGAAGTGAATGTAGCACTTTATAATACCAGTTATTTCCTAGAAGTTAAATTTATGACATGCTGAACTAAAGCGAGCGAAGAAGTGGTATCACACTATCACAATGTGACAGATACCTATAAAGGATGTGATTCTACAGCACTGCCAGCAGAATTATGAAGAATAGGAAATGTTTTCAGGAATTTTTTTGCCATAAGCCTTCATAGAAGTTTAGAGACACAGGAATTTTAGAGCTAAAAAAGTATATGTGAAAAATACCTATTTTATCTGTGCTGTCTATGCCAATAGAAAGATACATTCAGCATGACAGTAGAATTATAAAAATACAACTCCTACCTTAGACTTTTTTTGTTAGAAATATCTCTGTGCAGAAGAATAGATAAAGTTAACATCAGTATGTTTCCTAATAGTGAATCTTCTGCAACAGGGTTCTATCTATTATTTTAAAGTATGAATGCTTCTATGGATATATTTGTTCTTGGACACAGTTGGCAATATATTGCCTGAATCAAATTAAAACAGAAATAAAATACTTGTATATCATTTGAAAATTAAAGATTCTTATATGATACAACAGTATAAATCTCTGGACTTGAAAATGAAGGTATTAATGAAAATACCTTCAGTATGAAATATTTTCCAATTTCATCAACTCCCACAAATATCCTATTTAGTCCTTTATTTTTCAGCAACTTCCTATAAGACTTGGAAAATCCCTCTGCTCTTCTAAAGCTACATCTTTTCAAAAGAAGTACAGAATGCTAATCTTCATCTAACCTTACTCAGACAAAGCTCTCATTTTCTTCATTGAGAACTTGCCATTAAACTAAGCATCTAAACTAATGTCCTTCTTTAGTACCTGGCTAGGCTACTAAATCTAAACAGGGGCACCTAACAACAATATTTAATTGATTTCAAACTGTGCCTGTCCAGAAATCCTACTGATAAAATAGAAAACAGAAGTCTGAATCTTCAGGTGTCTATGTTGTAAGATTAGTTACAGTCAAAATTTCAAACACTTCCTTTTTTTGTAACAATTTCAGTGTGAAATTTCTCTTACATGTTTTTATTAGCGAACAATTTTTCTTTGGTCCTTAGCTCTGAGCTTTGCAAGCTCAACACGTACCCTTACCTTGGCAAGTTATTTTTCCAGTGGTAGCATAATGAAGAGTCCCATTCTTAATGCCAGGAAAGCAAAACAAATTCATGCAAATAAATTACAGAGCCATACACAACTGGTGGAGACGTGGGAGACAGACTTATTAAAGTATATATTTAAAGCAGTTTTGTGTCCATATGGCACACTCGGTGCTTTTAAATTTAACCAACCTGTGGATGTGGTATATCTACTTTGTTCTGCCTTTAATTTCCAGATTATGTGCTAGTAGCAAATGAGAGGTATGCATGCATTTATAAATATAAGCATTTGCCAGAAAGACCTGTAGCAGTGGCTTCTGTTTCCTCCTTCTTGCAAAAGGAAAGGTAATGGACTATATTCACTGGGTTTCTCAAGGGATCTGGCAATGAGCTCTTGGAATTAGTAGACAGAGTGTCCAGTAAACATCTGGTCAAGATGTTTTTGCAGAGCTGTGGATGGGCACATTCTGACCGGGGCACTTTGCTTCCACCAGCAGCTGCTTGGCCTTCCCACTCCTTTATTTTAATCACCCTGCCCATAGAGCTCCTCTCAATGCAAATCCCATTGCTATAGAGGAGTGTGACACGGGCAGCTGAGGTCTTTCTTCCTTGCCAAAAGAAAGAAGTCTGTTTGTGGAGGGTCTCCTCCATGCTTGGATGAATGGATAAGCATCATCTTTGCACACATACTGCCCTTGCTGAGTGAACATCATCATTTCCTTGGTCTAAGAAAGTGGGGACCTGAAACCACAGCAGTCCCTGTGTCTATCTGAGGCTGAACTGAGGCTTATTAATGCATCACACATGACTGTTGTGTTGAAGGATTTTAGTCTAAAATATAAGCAAATCAAACACAAGCACAATAATGTGGGTGTTACATGGAGCCTTAATTTTTGTGCTCCCAAAGGTGCTGTACACTTTGAAAATAGCCCTAGTCGTCAAAATCTCTAACCAGGTTTCTGAATAGAAAATTCACTTCCTGCAAGTTCGATTAAGCTAGCTAATTTTCAGTCAAACACACTAATTTCAAGACAGGTTCTTCTGATGTTTTCCCTCTGTTTGCAATTTGCATCTTTAAACAGCTTGGTGTTTCAAAGCAGCAGCCGCAGTAAGGTCACAAGGTTTTATGTTAAATAGCAACATCCTCAGCTTTTTAAAGAAGAAACAGAGAGCAGCTGATCTGATGGCACATAATTTTCTTTCTTTCTCTTTTTCTCTTTGGGCTGAGAAAAAGGAAGGATTGGAGCTTCTTATGGATCACAGACATTTCACTCTGGAAGAAAGAGCAGATCTATAGGTCTTTGTGCTCTCGAAAGCAACACAGAATCACAGGTGTCCTTGATTATCAAGAAATCCTCTTCTTTTCTAATGGTTTGCCTTTCTCTCCCTGAGAACAGCAGGTCATCTTTCGGGCATGAATATATCATTTTAAGGGGCACAAAATTCAATCTTAAAAGGAAAATTTTAAATAAAGTATATGCTGAATTTGAAGATTAAAAAAAAAAAAAAAGAAATGCTTGTCAACATTCAGTATGCCAGAAATCCAGGCTGTGCTGACTCATCCAGAGTAAACAGTTACAGTAAAGAGATGTTTCTCAATCAATTCTGCCTGTGCTATGTTTCCATTTCTGAGGAACAGTGGTAACAGCATAGCAAATATAGTGTGACACAATGACACCTTGCTTCAGCCTTTTTCCCAGTAAAATTTCTTCTCCCTCCATCCCCCTTTTTTATGGTCACACAAAATGAATTTGTGGGCTATAGCTGCCCTGAAGCAGCTTTTTGTGCCTTGGGAGACTGGCTGGTCACTGGGATTGAAAAAGCCTGCATCTCATAGCTCCAAGCAGTTTTGACAGTTGCTGAAGACATGTATCAGTAAATACTCTAACCTGAACTTAGCACAGCATCAAAGGCTCCCGAGCTGAGCTGCCTGACAAAGCTATTCTCAGCACATCAGGGCTCTGGGACATGCAGCCTCACGCTGGAAATGCTGCTGGCTGAACTACTCTATGGCTCTGCATCCATCAGAGTTAAAATCAATGTGTTTTTATCTCACAAATGTAGATGCATATAAGTTTGAGAGGGTGCAGGAAGAAATGCTGAATATCATTAAAATAATTGCTGAAAGCAATGTCTTTTGTATAATTACATATTTGTACATGTAGGTATGAATATATAGATGGGTGAACATGGGATGTGTATCTCCACAGGTAAAACTAAGAGTAAATGCAGTGCTTCCTATACCTCATATATACTGTGACTGATATATCTAAAAGCTTTGTGTAATCCTAAGGTTGCCAGTTTTAAAATGCTGATACATAAAAAATTATCAAGGCATTCCTGGTGACAGGGCAAACATCCTTTGACACATGTGCAGAGGAAGATACAGATGTTCTGACCTATGTGGAAAAAGATAACCAGAACAAAAAAATATCCATTTTGAAGCAAATATAAAGGTAATTTTATCACTGAGGCCTCTTTGGGGAAAAAATGCAGTATGAAATGCATTGCAGTTTTGCTTCACTTAGAAGTCAGCAGCTACAATTAAGACAAGACAGTTGGAAAATTTAATTCAGTTTAATTCATAATATATTTTTCCCTTTCCAGAGAACCATGTGATGTGGTAGAAGATAAGAAACCATGTCTTGTCATTCAATATTTATTAAGTGAACCAAAATAGCCTGTTTTGTAGAAAAAAAATTTCATTTTGCCTGTCATACTACAACCTAGTGCCAGTCTGATCTGTTGTATAGTCTCACTGAGCCCAGTGACTTTGAAGTATATTGTGTATACAAATGTCTTGCTGTAAGCAGTCCTGTGTATCAGCACATGTGGAGACCAGCATGAACTTGCCATTCAGAGAAATACAGGGCTCTGAAGAAGGGGAGAGTATTCTGTTACCTTTTCTTCCTTATTTAGGTGCTGCAGATGAATATGAAAGTAGTTCAACAAGGCAAATTATACAAGAACAGTTCTTTTCAGTATGTTCTGATGTGTGCAAACATGACATATTTAATTAGTATTACATTCTATCTCTTATAAGAAATACAAGAATCTAGATAGGATAATTATCTTTTAACAACATACAGCTGCTAAACTTCTCAGGAATATGGTACCCAACATTGGTTCTTAGAGCACGTCACAAATAACCACTTTCACAGCAGAACATTTATAAATGTCACGTCATGGAAGACAAAAGCTACTGTAGAAAAAGGGAAACATTTTCGTTCTTCTAGATAAAGCAAGGCCTCAGAACCTCACACCTGTGCAGCAAGCAAATGTGATTAAAGGCAGAACAAACAAGCAAAAACCTTGCATTAAATAGATCATGAATTTGCTTGTGGGTCTGTAACAGATGTGTTACTAAGGATGCTTTGTTTATCCTGTTGCAAGACTGTCGAAGAGAATCATTCCAGTGATGCTGCTTATCACGCTTTTAATTCTGCTCAGGCAAAACTGTTAGCTTTGAAAAAGCAATTTTTTTTGGCCCTACTCTATCTGGCTGCACAGAATTTTCAAAGCACCACAATGTTGTAAAAAATGCCCTTTTAATCAGATTACCCTTGGCCAACGTCCCAAACTCAGGCTGAAGTGCAGTGCTTGTGGTTTCTCAACAGCTTACACTAAGCCTGCACCATGGAAATAATCTACTTTTAAAACCCAGGAAACAAATCGACTGCACTAAGGACATAAGTCGCTGTCATTAGGGAGTGATTAAGCTAAACATTTTTATACACTCTGGTAGCCCAGTTTCATATTTTGTACCTCTGTGCTGAGAGAAAGAATGACACCCCAAATAACTGCTTGCTTGATTCAGGCACCCCAAAAAGATCTGGTCTATACACAAACTAAACTTAATTTTCCTCTAATAACCACTAGATGAAAAAAGAGGGGAAGAAAGAGAGAGAAAGAGATTTGCCTTTAATGAATTAGAAAATACAGTAAAATCAGCTTTACAAGCAATAATTCAACTGAGGATCATGAGTTTGATTAAAGACTGTACACGATATTTTTTGACACACATTAGCCTCTCCTAAAAATCCTGTCACCTTATATTAAATTACTGCTACTTGTTTTATACAAACATATTTCCTTTAATACATAATTTATATTGGAAATTCTGTGTGTTTTTGAAGAGGCAGCTACCATTTTTACAATTTCCCATTATAATGCTAGGTCTTCGTCTTTCTGTGATGTTGCATTTTTCAAAGTGGGAAAATACGACATTGAGAGATTTGAACAGAAATTACTGTACCTCCCCCAATTTCCCTCTAAAGAAACTGCAAAAAAAAAAGGATACGGATCTGACTCTAATCAAATTATCTGCCGTCTGAGACAATCTTGCTATTTCAGTACTTGCAGATCCTAAAGAAGAAAGGATCTACACATCAGATCCTGGTTCATGAAGGTGTGTTTGTGGGAGGGAGGACTGTTTTTGTTTTGCGCATAGGTCTGAACTCAGGTCTGACATAGATGACATGTTCAACTGGTCTAAGGTACAAATCAGGTCTGTTCTTGATCCCTACTTTGGACATTCTGCTGATAGTTCATTTCTAATTTATGAAGCATGTCATTAATCCTCAATCTGTCAGCCTTTTTTTGACAATAATTCAGTCTGACAGTTGAAGGATTAATATTTATTAAACACCCCGTACTTTAGAAGTCAAAGAAATGCTCAATTCATTTCCGCGGCAAAATCTTCCAACTCATAGCAAGCACTATCCTCAATCCCTTCCTGTTCCCTAAAAGCCAAATAAACCCAATGGACAAGACAATAGGAATAGCAGATGACCAAGAGAAGCATAAGAGAACCCAAAAAAAAGAAAAAAAAATGTAATTACAAGTAATCCTTCAAAAGACTTGATAGTGGATTCATTTAAGGTATTCCTCTGCCCAAGCATATGTTTTCTCACTCTTCCTTCCCCTTCCATCCCTCCCCCTCCCTTCCCCACTCATAAATTATTCATAACCTGATAAATATGCAATTTCAAAAAAGTGCAGACACGGCAGCACTGCATTAAACAAAAAAAAAAAAAAAGGCTTGTGCTTTTCACACAGAAGACCTGAGCTGCACTTAACGGATGACAGATTTTCCAGTATTCAAAAGCTGTATTATATATATGATAGGAGTAAGACAGTATTTCTGGTCTGATTCCTTGCTAGACATGTTGTGAATTGTCTGTGGAAAGCTGTAACATAAAACAAATGGTGCTGTTGGTTTGGTTTGGTTTGGTTTCTTCTTTTTCTTTTCTTTCCTTTTTGAAAGACAATATCTGATGAAAAGCAATGATGTTCCCACCATTTAAAGTTTGGCTCACTGCATGTTTTCAGGTCATTAAAAAATTGGGGAGTGATTACTGCAGGGGAAGGAGCACGGCCACACATTTTCTCATGTAGCCAGTGCAGAATTTGCAGGTAGAGCACGTGCTGTACGTAATTCTACAGTGATCCCACTGGGAAGGTCTCCCTCCTCCCAGAGTCCCCCTAAGCAGTGGCCACTTATGGGCCATCGTGTGAATGCTCTTCAGGGGCTAATTTCACAGGCTCAGCAGCAAAGTGCTGTGCCTGCTGCTTGCATGCAGGTAAAGCCCACCAGAAGTAAGATGCAGGATGAGGAGCGGAGTACCTCCATTTTGTGGGCTAATTGCTTGATTACCACACTGAAACAAAATGGAGGAAAGATTTCTTTTTTTCTTTCTTTTTTTTCTTTTTTTTTTTTTTTTTTTTTTTTTTTTTGTGGAAGGAGCCCTGGGCTGATGTGACAGGAGAGACAAAGTATCAGGAGAAAAATGGTGCTTAAGGAGCATCAGTCAGAAAATCACTAATATGAAATGGAATATGAGAAATATAGATAATGTGTACACATTCTTACGGCTAATAAATGCACAGGACTCACGTACAGTTGATCTTTGGGTTTAGCAACAGTTAGAACATAAAAATTATTTCAACCCATGAAGTGTAACCTTTTGGATGAACATTTAAATTGGAAACACTATGGGTAAGAAATAGACCTCAGCATTTAATTTGGACTGGTTAGTTGGAAGCCTGTATTTACTGTAAAATAATTTCAGATTTAATTAAATAACACTGCTGATGCCAGTCACATCAGCACTGTAAAGATGATTAATTGCATGCTTAAATGAAATATAAACTGCCTTTAAAGTAACATCAATGAAGAGTCCTGTAAGCAGACACCAAATGATAGATTTAAACACATGAGCCTACCTGCACCCCTTACAAATATGCCATGGTTATAAAAACAGGCCCTGCGTCTAAATTTAGCAGTTGTACCAAAACCAGAGCCTTTAATGAGTTTCTATTTTTCAGGCAAACCTGATCTATTTCCCCCCCCGCTCTGGAAATGATTTTTTTATTTTGCAGGAGAGCTTTCACATGATTTGCATTGTCATCTCATGGGCTGGCTATCGAGAGGCAAACAGGGGCTGAGGCACTGTAATATGGGGCCACACTGTCACAACAAGGCAGCTGGACGGTTATACATTCCACTTTGTTTCCATTGTATTTCAATCCTCAGAAGAGCAGGACAAAGGGCCTGACAGAGTTAACCATGGATTGTCACCTTGATTTGTCCAGCCTAGCAGATACGCAGAAATGAATGGTATTCTGCTTATAAACAAAACACAGAAACAAACAAGCTGGCAAACAGCATTCTCCAAACTGAACTATCTGTAAGAAAAAAAGTAAAAAAAAAAAAGAAAAAATAAATTTCACGTATCTTTATAGATGCTACATCCTCCATGGGGGAAATAAAAGCAGGGAGAATCCTCAGATTACCACACAGAATAAACCCTTCCCGTGTAACACTGTCTATCGAAAGCAGCAGAAAAAAGCTCTCTGACTAAGGGCTGGGTTCTCTTCGACTAATCTGCATCATGTTGGTTTATTTTTCAGGAATGCTATGACAGTGGTTTAAAATAGAAGTTTTTATTATAAATGTAAACAGTTTGGGGCAGGGAACATTCCCTGTATATGGTAAACTTGTTTGTGGGACTATACCCTTAACACTATCCAGGGAGGTGCAGTTATACACATGTGGAATACAGTAAACAAAGCATTTCCTGAAGAAGTACCAAATTAAAATCTAATTTTTAAAAAAAGTAAATCCAGTGAGTGCAATTGAATTTCTACTCTTAATATAGCACTGAATTAAATATAAAGAGTGTCGTATTTAACAATTACTACTTAGAGAGATGAAAAGCAGGCAATTGCTGAGGAAATTCAATGATGAAGCAAGAATTATAATTAAAATCCATGACTGCTTTTTTTTTTTTTAATTTGAACAGGTTCAAATTTTAACAAAATCATGTACAAAAGAAATTTTAAAACTCCAACTTAGAAAAATTAAAGGAATCATTTGTCTTTTGCCCTCATTTCTGAGTATATTAGAATTCTGGCTTATGCTTCTGATCAGTAAGGCAAATTGAACTGAAAAAAAAGGGAGATGACTCAACCGAGCAAAGGTCAGTCCTGAAACACCTTAATTTTTTATAGAAGATGAAAACAACCAGCAAGAAATCTCGTTGTGGTTTCTGACAACCGCGTGTTTATTAACTACATGAAAGACATAATTAAACTCTCATTTTGCTTATACAACATACCTCACCAGAACGGACAAAATAGTTGCCTCTGAAAAAAAAATGTTTAGAAACACGTCATTTGTCCATCTTTTTTATTTATGAGATAAGCCTTATCAGAAGATGTGGTATTACATATCACAATAATGTATTCACTTCTGAGCATGCAGTATTTTAAACAGATGTAAAAGACCAAACGTATTTATTATTTTAGCCTTGCTACTACTTTTAAATAGTAGATTGGAGGATTTTTTGAATTTGTGTACACATTTTGTTATTTCACTTGGTGTGCATCAATTCTTTTAACAGTGCAAAAGTACACACTAAAATATAACATGCCATAGTACAATTGTAAGTATCTACTTGAAGCTATATTATGCATCAGAAAAAGAAAAAAATATATAAATCTTACCCACATACTGGAATGCTAATGTGCATCCATCAAAGGGCTACACATTCATAGTAAAGGTTTCAGCCCAAATAAAGCCCCTTGCATTACCGCATACATGCAAAAATATGGAAAAAAAATGAAAAACTCTTTTTTTCCTTTACCAAAATTGTTTAGGAAAACCTAGGTACACCAAAAAGCCCCATTTATTGTCCAAGGAGAAAATTGCACAGATTTGTCTTTCCTTGGAATTCTATGCAGCCAACCGTAATAGCTCTTTGACAGTTCACCTGACTGCAGCAGAAATGGGAATGTGATGGTTACAGTGGATGACAGAAAGGGGCCATTTGAAGTGCTATTATGCAGTTTACATGAGAAGATTTCCACAGATTTTGGTTTTATTTAGTTATGTTATGTACATTTTTTTGCCTTTTTTTTTTTTTTTCTTCTTCCATTTTTTTCTTTTTTTTTCCCTTTACCTAGCAGTGTATGCCTTACAATAATAAAGAACACATTCTTTTCTGGAGGTACCATATAGAAAAGAAGACCTTAACATTTCATTGCTATTTCCAAACTGGCTTGGGAGAGTCACTGTTCTTCACTACTAAAAATGGAAATGCTCTGTTCTCTCTTGCCTTGATCACATTTTAAAAGACTGTTATATATATTTCATTTCACCCAGTTTACCCAGCAATTTTAGATAGACTAATATAAACCAGGTATTGTATGTTCATACTTTAACAGAAGCATAAGTGGAGGAATAGGGTTTTTTCAGTATGCACGTTTGTGGGATGATTGGAAACCTTTTGAATGTTAAGGATTGAAAAGGATATCCTGTATAAATCTTACACCCTGAAAAAATATCTTTGAGCACCTTTCTGGAAGGACCCAAATCTGCAAGCTCTCGTTAGGATAAATGGTCTGACTGAAGCTAATAAGTCTTCTCGGAAGAGTAAAGCCTACTCACATGAGTCAGCACTTACGGCACCGAGCCGTGACAGTTAAGCATTTTATGGAAAGAACCAAGGTGTTTTTGCTTTATGGGATTGCTGTGCTGTACAGGTCTCTCAGTTCAGGGGCAGATGAGCCTAAACCAATGAAAAAAAGCATACAGTCTTTTTTGTGTCCAGATAACATACAGAAAAACATGATGGTGACACGCTGGTTGCTTAACACTGAAATGCTTAAAAGAAAAAAAAAATTCACTGTGTAAGATAAAAGGATAAAAGTGATAATGACTAAGCTGTACTGTCCTAACTTACTATGCATTTGCATGTGATTTATAATTTTATAAAGGAGACAATACAGGGAACTGTACCTTTGATATATTGTTAAGCAGATCTTCTATGTTTGTATTTTCTGCATAGGGTCAAGACTGTTGACATGGGATTAAACAGCTGTTCCCCCTAAACCATGAATCAGGACAAATTGTTGTTGGTTTCATACAGTACAGTTGCTTGAAAATAGAATTAAACATAGAAAGGAGAGAAATATGTGAAACCAAGCTGAAGTTACAGGCAGTAATTGCAACACTGGTATAATGACAAATCCTTTCTGCTTTTGCATTTTGAAGAATTTCAGCAGTAATTAGGAAAAACAGTGCTAAATTTTTCTGCCACTTTCTGAAAATGCAATGATTATTTGAAGCATATTGTTCTGTCAGAGTGTGATATTTTGTTGAAATGTAAAAATTTTACACGTCTTTCCATAAGCGCATATATTCCTATGTGTATTTTGTCCAATTCACAAGCAAAAAAAGATTCAGTTATCTTCTGCATATCTTCTAGAGAACATACACCTACACATAAATGTAGCCTGCCACCTGCATTGTTGTTAGCTTATTTGTCAGGCTGTACCATGATAGGATTTGAGAATATTGGGTGCAAAGTGTCTTCAGAAAGAGGGAGAGAAATCATTCACCATTAGAGATAAGTATGACAAGCTCCCTTTTACACTAGGATACACTTGTATTAAACAGAATGGCAGGGTGCCTGAGTGAGATAGCATCTATTACCAATGATGACATGAAAATGGACTCTTATTAATCACTGTTTTCAAAATAATTATCCATAGCTTTATAAATGCTATAACTAAGGTCGGATTCCTTCCCTAGGTGTCCCCTTATATTCAAAATACTGTTTTCTCATTACAGTTAGAACTTAAATTATTTGGTAAAGCAGGTGTAAAAAGTGTGCAGCAAATATGCAAGTTGTTAATGATTAAGATGTCAATATAAAACAGACATTGTATAGCTTTTTTAGAAATAAACAGTCTACAGGTATTCACAATAGGTCAGAATTACTCAAAAACAAACACTTGATCTGATATCAGTGATATTTCATAAATACTTTTTTGGAAGCTCAAATATCACATAAGGTATTTGAATTTTTACCTACAGAATGGGATATCTGTGGGTCACAAACAATATTTTCCATTATATAGGATATTTCGCTAAGAGGGATGTAAAACAAAGATTATGGAGGGGAAAGATTTGGAGGACTTTTGCCAATGAAAGTACTTTTTCTGATAAACATCTTTTATGTGTTTTTTGTTTCATTTATTTTCAGCACAATTCATTGTAGAGGTTAAGCCTCTCTCAGAATTGCAATCAAACCATTGTATTAATATGAAAAACTTCCATAAACAGCTAAGACAATCTAATGTCCTATATTCAAGTACTTCTCATGCACAAAGCGTATCAAAACCATATTTTGCCTCTAGTACTAATTATGTGTATATTTTTTATTATATCTATTTGCATACATAGTGCTATATGAACACTATAGAAATGTATTATTTAAGGGACTCATTTTAGAAATATCCATTATCTTTATCAGATGTGGACATACAGCTTTTTTTTAGGAGCATTTTTATTTAAATTTAAAGTCAAGTTTTGAAGTAGTTCTAATGATGGGATTACAATTTAGTATTTAAAAGGAAATGACGACATGGCATTATGAAAAAAATCTTTACATGTTCAGAAAGCACACATGCATGGATGCATGTGAATGGTTACAGTGTTTTAAAGTTTTTTTCAAAAGTAACCATATGAACTCAAATTCCAATAAGTTTAGTTCTTGTGCAGCACCTTTTTTTATGTGATAGCTAAATTTTATTTTATAAAGTTACTGTAAGTTCTCATTGGCTACAATAATAATCTGATCTTTTAATTAAAAGAATGCAGGATGTAGCAGTCTTATGTTCCTGCTTTATTCAAATCTGCATCCCAAAACCCAGTAATTCTAGATGGAAAAAAGTCCATTAAAAAAGTCAATAAAGAAATACAAGAACATTGTCTGGATTTGGAATAATAATTGCATAGATATGTCTAGGAAATGTATGCATTTCTAATTTAAGTAAGATTTTGGAGGTAATAGTCATTTTACTAATAATAAAAAAATTAATATGGCAACAACTGTTTGTTCGGTGTAAATATAAATTATGTTTACCACAAGCTCCTATAAACATTTTGACAATGATTTATAAGTATGTCTAATAAAAATGTTATATTTTTTCCATTCTAGCAGACACCTAAATATTTTATAAATATAATTCAAAGTAAGGTATTGGTTTATTTTGAATACCTTCTTTTTTTTCCTGTTTTTTTTCCTCTTAATAAAAATGCCTCCTCTCCTAAGAATACTTTAAATTAAAGCAGGTCATTTATTTTTGTTGTTGTTGCTGAAGTAGGTTGTTCTTCTTTCTCCCCTAATACTAATTTGGTAACTTAAGCAGCTCTTGAACATTCGCAGTATATGTTATTAAGGATTAAGCCTTAAATTTATTTGTATAGGTAAAGAATCTGGTATTGCACAGGTCAAGTGGTTTCAGGATGAACAATAAAGCAATATATTTAAAGAGGTGTTAGTGTCTCCTTTTCGAATCCCTTTTTTATTTCAAAGTGCAAATATGGTTATAAATCACATTACCCAATGCATACAAATGATTTGAATTACAAAACAGACTGGAATATCTGCATCTTCTGTTTAACCTGTGGAGATGACTCACATAATTGAAAGGGAATATGGATACCATATTATGTATAAACTTTGACTAACTTGTTTTAAAGATAAGTACTTCATGGAGGAGTGAAGAATGTGTCTGAGATATCAGCACGATTAGGTTTCTATATGGCAACTAATCCACTAAACAACTCTCCCAAATTTCTCACCTGATTTATTCAGAACAGACTATTCAAAAGGATATACCACCTCTGCACTTCTCTATCAAATTGTGTTTTTTTGTTTAAGAGAGAGAAAGTGCTTCTCTGTTTAAGTATAATAAGAAGTATAATTAGGAAAAAGTACCCATTTTAGAAAGGTTATGATCAGCAGAGCACCCATTTTAGCACCCATTGAAGCACCCATTTTCCTTTGTGCATAGTTTGTGCCCACTTCTGTCCAGAGAAACATCCCTTTAAAAACATGTCTACAAACATTAACCCCCCAAGCCAGTGGATGTAGCCAGAAGGTTACCCTGTTCCAAAAACTCCACTGCCAGGAGTGTGCCCAATTTGGATGCTCTCTGGACAAATGCAAATCTACCATGGGAAAACCAAGTACCCTATTTCTGCAGGCAGTTACTTTATGTGCTGGATGATGAGATCTGGAGGACAATCTGTGGTGGTGACCACTTTTTGAAATGTATGTTCTGTATATGAAAGACTAAAAACAAAAGTATATCCCCACTTCACCCATTATATTTTTCTAAAATGCATCCAAACTGTGATTTTTGATACATGGTATGCGACACTTCTTACATGAAAATCAGATGGAAACCCAGACATTTTGATACCAGCTGCTGCACAGAAGACAACTATTTATCTTTGGAAAATTATACTTCCCTACTGAAATACAGGTTCAGTTGCAGAGAAGATCATGAGCACCTGACTATTTGGCAAAATAAATGCACTGTAAGATTTAAGCACTCATCAAATATAAAAGAGCTGTGTAGCAAGTACTCAGCTTGACTCTGGTACTAAAGGGCCACCTCTGCCTACTTCTGGCTCTTGCTTCCCTTGCCTCCTGGAGAGCAGCAAAAGTCCTGGAGAGTGATGACCTGGAGAGTGCTCAACACTGCTAAGCCCCTGTTTGTCAGTATCAAAGAAACCCTGCCCTGTCATTTTGAAGATATTTTATCACTTGTTGGTCTGCAAAGATCTGGCATCTTACCCCACACTACAGCATGTGGGACTGACAAATACCTGAAGCAGCCTTGTGGAGCCCTGTTAGAGATGCTCCTTCCATGAAGCCCCTGCTGCCTTCAGCAGTCAGTGACAGAATCTGGTGGGTGCTCTCTATCACCTTGTAGGCATCAGGCTGGGGGTGCCCAAGGCAGGAGGAGGCTGCTAGGGACCCTGCAATACTCAGCATATGACTCAGGGGCTGCCTCCACCTCTTTCAGCCTTATGCCTCCTCTTGCCATTACGTACAGAGCCTACTGTGCCCAAACTGGAAAGAGCCAGCTCTCACACCCTGTCTGCCTGGTAATGAGTTTTTTAATAGCGTGGCAAAAAGGAAAAGCCTTTCCTTTGTGAAATGGTAGGGGAAAAAAGGAGGAGTGGGATCTAGCTTCATAGGAAGAAGATATAGTAGGAAATGTGGTTTGCATCCAAAATTCTCCCATATTAGGCCCAAACAAGGTGATATTACAAGTGTACGCCACAAAAGCAATCAAACAGCAGGGAAGGAAACACACTCAAGGCTGTTTTCATAACAAATCTTGCATGAATTTCATAGCCTTTTTATAGGGAAGAAAACCAGGAGGCCAGATAGTGTCCTGGGTGTGACTTTGCTGAGGCATAAACACTTACAATCTGTATGTAGATGTGCCTTTAGGCACAAGTGTGTGTGTGTGAGGGAGAGTCAGGTCAGTTCTTGTTTATGACTTCTGAGAGTCACTGAAACAAGTGTATTTACTTACAAGTCTGTAAAGGACATCAGTAGAAACAGGATTAGACCCATAATATTATTTCTTGGCCAAGATCTACTCCAGAGAAGGTCACTTAGGTGAAAAGTATGTGAAATTGTTGTGACAGCTTTTTTAGTGTTAATTTGATAAAAGAGATATGGTGCAAATAAAATGGTACACGCTGTAAAAGGCTCCTAAGCTGACTGAAAGTCCTTTAGTACCAACTTGAGATTCTCTCAAACACCGAAGACCAAATAATTTAAAATTATTCTTAGAAAGGAACGTGTCTTTTATTTTGATGACAATTTTATGAGCTTTTGAAGGAAGTCCCCATGTATTCCAGCTGCCTGCTACAGCTCTACTATTTAAATCTTGAAATGTCATACCTATTCAGAACCTGGCAGGATTTACCCATGTTCTGCAAAAAAAGAGCAGATCAGTTCTGATGTCTGAAAAATTATTTTCTCCTCATAAACTTTAATACTGACTTCTGTTACTGAGAGAGAGAACAAAAGGATATGTTGGGGACAGTGGAGACTGTGAAGCACTTCTAAAATTGCCTTGAGATGTACCACCATTCCCTCCATGCCCCACTTTTTGGATGCTGAACTTGATATAATTTTCTAAGGGAACTTAATTTCAGAGGTAAGGACTCTCCCCTTGCTGAGAGTCACATCCAGCTACAACCCCAAATCCAAAATGAAGGCATTTAAAATTGTTAAATATTTCTGAAAATCTCACAAATATGAATTTGTTCTTGCCTTCAACAAATAATTCTGCAATGTCAGGTGTTCTGAAATGTATATAAACATTCATTTCTGTGTTTTAAAACACTGAAACCATCAATACATACAGAAATGCAAGCTTACCCAGAGATTCAATTGTATTGCTGTAGTTTGTCTTTTCAAATCACTGAACATTGGAATTCTTTACTATGAAAGCCTCACACAATATTCTTTAAACTACAGTATATCAATGCTTTAAAAACAACATTTAAAAAATGAAAGGTTTTGCCTATTTTGTTCAAATGAATATGCCCTAAGTTATGCTTCTCAGTTGTCCCAATTTATTTTAATATGAAAAAATCTAATCTCTGCTTGTAAAGCAGATTATGCATGTATTAAATTCTTTAAAATTAGAATATACTTAATGCCACATTAGTTCCAGGCATGCAAAGCAGGAGAAAGAATTATACACCTAAACAACAAGAATGATTTTTAAGCTTAAGTTTCTACTTTGCTCCAATTCTCATTTGGCAAAATAAAATTATGTACAATCTACCATTTAATGAAATGCACTGATGAATAAATATTTGCCAAATAAATCTAAAAGAAAAGATTTAAAACAGCCAATATTTTTAATTGAGGGAAAATCAAGGCCAAAGCTTTGTTTCAGCTGTCTATAAAATTTGTACATCCCGCTTCTTTTTCCTTCCTCATCCTCTCTTTCCTCCAGTTGGTAAGGTACACTCCGTTTTGCACTTCTAAGCATGCATTCTGGTTATGGTCTCAGAATAATGCTGCTGACTTCCCTCAATGCAGGAAGAGGTCAGAGCTCATTTGGACTGGGGCCTAAAACATACGAGAACTGGAAGTCCTTTTGTCCTCAAGGTCCATGACTACAAGTTCATTTATGGCAGCTTGCCAGCAGTCCTTGTGCTTTGAGGTTGTTGCTCCTGTTTTCTGCCATGCCATCAGAGGACTACTGCCTCCACAGCTGCAAGTGTGTCATCTCCCACAGGCATTGTTTTTCCTATTAAATCCTCCACAAATCTTGTTTTCTCAGGACCTGGGATATTGTGGGTTTGTTTCTCTCAGTTATTATCCTTGCTATCTGAAGACAACAACAGTTTGTGATTACTAACTGCTGGGATAAACTCTTAATTCATCAATACAATTCATAAACTCTTAATTCATCAATACAAAAAAAAAACAAAAAAAAAAGCAAACGCAGTGGAACTCTCATTCTCTCATTCATTCATCAGAAAGGGGATCTATTACCGCAACAACCCTCACAGGCTGTGGAAGAGACAATGGATGAGACTCAGCTAACAAAACTAAAAGGAAAGAAAGAGGAAGCAGAGCACCATATACAAAAAAAAGACTAAACTCAGGCAAATAGCAGAGGCACTCCACCTGTGCTGCCCATCCAATATGTGCAACTGTGGTTGGATGAAGTGCTGCCCGTTGAGTAAATGTCAGTGGATGCAGCAATTTTAGATCACGTAAATGTTTAAAGGAATTTACTGCTGAGTGCACTGAGGTTTACACTTTGCCTGGAGAAGCACAGAAAGGAGATGGCATCTGCTCTTCTATTTTACCATGAAGAGTTCTTGATGTATTAGAAGAGATTTGGCTTCAGAGAGGGCAGCCTTGCCCTTGAGGCAAAGCTCCTGACCCCAGTGGAGACATGATTTGATCCACTCACTAAGGTCTGTTTTATGGGATAACGCTGGGAAAGTTCTTCCCATTAACCTTGCTGGAGTGGTGAGGTTGTGGCCTTTTCTTTATAATTGATGCAGTGCCAGCATTTTAAAGGACAAACTAGAGGATAGGATATAGTAAACAGACAACTCATCCTGAAGGGAAAACAGAAAGCTTTCTTGAGTGTTTTTTGTGTTATCCCTTATTTGAAATTCTGTTTATGTTGCTAAAATTTGCATATATTCTTTTTAATGAATACTACTCAGCTGAGAGACAGTGAAAGATGCAGAATGTGATGCTTGTTAATACCAGTTCATTAAATTAAGCCAGACCTGATTTGCAACACAACCCTGTGTTCTTGAATTTCACAGGCGGCCTGTGAAATAATTTTCTCCAGACTCCTCAAACTATTAGAGTGTGTCTATCTGTTTAGCTGAAGTACTTGGGCAGCCTTCACTGTCAGGGTGTTTAGGTACCTCACGGTCTGCTAATAGATTTAGTTTCACAATGTCTTATTCATCAGATTTCTCTGTCAGCTGCTTTGGCCCTCAGTGCCTTTGGCAGGGTTCAGCATGGTGCTTTTTAAGGTTGGCTTTTCTGTTGCTGAGGCAGGAACTCTGTGCTCATGCCCAAGACACTGCCCTGCATCTGTTACAAGCGCCTGCTTCTCTACAGTCATTTACTAAACTCCAAGGTGAATGCCATAGAAAGAATATAGAAGGTGAGTATTTTATGTCTGAATATTGTCTTTTATGCCAAAGCCTACACTTACACATTCCCAGAAGATTTGGTCCCTGAGTCATGGGTTTCAACAGGCACGGAGATGGAATCCAGGACTAAGCTGTCAGGACTGTCAGGACATCTCTTGTCAGAGCATCATTCATACTTCGCCTGAACAAAGCACTAAACCTTAACTTTGGCATGAATAAGAAGCAATGGCAAAAAAAGTGGAATATTTACTTTTAACAACTCACTTCCTTTATAATCTTTCCCTGGATGAAATGTATCTGTCTACCTTTAAATAAGTTGGCAGCCTGGAGTCTTCTAAATTTTAATGCAGGATGTTTGTTGGACTAAGACAGAAATAGAAACACAACAGTTGCTTGTTCAACCAAATTTTCCTTAGGTGTTTTAAATTCTTTTGATTATTGCACCTGAATATGCCTATGGATCAAACCATCTAGACCAAAGGAGTTCTCCATCTACAAGAATTGTAACCCAATTAACTAATCATGTTCTTCACCATGTAGAGTTACAACTGGGTTTCCTGCCCTTCTACTCAAAACCCTCTTTCTGTGACCATCATCTCTCTTGATGGGCACCTTCTGCGGTAACAGCCAATCAGTGCAAGAAACTCAGGCTTGCTAGCAATAAAACTTTAACTTTAGAATCTGAGCTTTAAGGATAGGGATTCTCCTGCATTTTGGACAAGATTGGCCAAACATCTCACCTTGTTCAAAAACTCTCTTTGAGTGTTCCCAAAACATTCTTCACAAGACACCCATAGACATTTCCCTCTCAACAGACAGGAGATAAATGTGTACCAAGATTCCCACAGGTCCCTTCCAACTCAGGATATTTTATGAACCTAAACTTTCTAAATCAAAGAGCCCCTAAGACATGGAAATTGATGCCTATCCTAAAATAATTTCTATGTTTTCAATCATAGCACTTCTAACAGATATTTTGTAATGAAAGACAAACAAAAACAATTTTCTCAAGTGGTAATTATCATATTCTTTTCTTTCATCACAACTTATGAAAACTTCATCTAGAAATTAAGCAGTCACCTGATATAAACATACACAAACCCCTGGCTCCCTATTTCACCTCATAAAATTAAATATCTGCACTCCACCCTATCCATCCTGAAGAAACTGTAGGTGAGATTCAACTTTCTTTTATTTATGTTTTCAATTAACCCATTTAGACATATAAACATTAGAAACATTCTATTCTGCAAGCTGAGTTTTATATCTGAAGTGTCACAAAAGGCCAGTTCTACCTCTGGACTGTATCACTCTATGTGCCCATCCCTAAAGTGTAAAACAAAATAATGCTGCAGTGTAAGACAGAGAAACAAATTCAGTCATTCTTTGGGAAAAATAGTTTTAAACAGAGGTAGATACCATATGCCTTTCTAATTACTAGCACAAACAAAGAATATTGCTGGATTCCATTACTGCAAACTGCTCTGCAACTTGCATTCCATGTATTAAAAAAAAAAAATCCCTGTAATATGAGAAATAGCTCTTTTCTCTCATTCCTGCTACAAAATCATAACTCAGTAAGATGGTACAGTATGACAAGATGAGGATCTACAAATTGGTCCTTATATCAGCTATTTTTCTAATTTCTATGCATTTCTTTGTGTGCTTTCATATATCCTATGGTTCCAGGAAAACACCTATATATAGCCATAAATGCTCACCTAACATGAATTCTAGAATTTGTGGAAGCAGCCTTTTGCTGAGTCAACTGCTGTAGTGACATCCCAGAACAACATCGCAATTTAATTCTAGCTATTTTTTAAACCTTATTACCTTACAATTTTAGGTAACATCAATGAATTATAAACATCAAGGGAAAAATAAGATAGTAAAAAACATGCCAGCTGTGGACAACAACAGAGGAAGCTACGATGTACTTCTACAAAAGCAAAATGGAAATGTCTCAATGCTGTTCTGTAGTACAGTCATCATTTTAAGAACAGAAAATCCTGGTAGGATATCTTTGCTTAGATCTGGGTGAGCAAGAAGATACACATTAACTTGATGGATGTCCTGCTGAATTCAATGGCTATTCAAATGCACAGTCACTTACCTCAGATGTGCTTGCCAACCAAAGCCACATGTAAGGGTAGGTAGTGTAGGTAGCATTCTTAATGGTCTGGGTGATTTAAAGCTTCCCAGCCTTTTGACAATGACAAATCCTCAGGGAAAATAAAAAAGCAAAAAACAAAAAAGAAAAAACAAAAAACCAGAAGTTCAGATTATCAAAACATTCAGTGATTCCCTGAAGTCTTCAACCCCAAAGTATGAGCTTCTTCTATTCCCAGCTAGAGCTGAGGGAAAGTTAAACCCCTTGACAAAGGCAGTGCAGTAAGAGCTCATTTGGGGTGGCAAGAACTAGAAGACTCTGATGGAGGGCAGCTTGGGCACCTACCTCTACTCAGATGGGTAATTCCTCTTACTCCATAGGGCAAGCAGGGTCTGTAAAAAAAACAAACAAATATGGGTTTTGAGCAGCAGTTTTGTGGATGTGCACTAAATGATGGGCTTGGGCACCTTTCTGGAGATCAGTACTAATTCCTTTGTGCTAATTATACCAGAAAAAGTCTGAATTTCTTTTGCTGTGATCCTTTCTCTGACTTCAGGAAAAAAGCTATTATCTAATGCATTATATTTAAATACCCTTTGCATGAGATGAATATAAAATGAATAAAATAACCCAGCTCTGAACTCAGCCTTGTTGTCATGCTGTGTGACACACACCTTTGCTACTTTCCCTCTCATAAGAAATGTAACAGACTTCTATTTTTATTTCTGATATTTTGACTGTTAATAGAGTTGTTAAAGCAACTGCATGGGACTGGACCTTTCAACACATTGAGGAATAAGTCAGATGAAGAATTAAGATGTTGGGTTGTTCTTTGTCTCTTAAACAAGAGAGGTTAACATTGGATTCCTTGTAACTTAAATACAAACATGGGTACTGATGAGCATCCCCCATGTAAGGACAAGAGTCTGTTCTTGGATGGAGGAAGTAGTGCAAAATATCTTTTGTCACTTGCATTGGAAAGAATTGACCTCGTAGCTTGATGGGAAACATGATAAAAGACAATTCACAATCACCTTATGATCTTAGAAGCAGAATTTCTATACACACACACACACACGCATATGCTCATTTTTAACTAGGCCGCTAGTTAAACTAGCAGACTAAACTCTAGGGAATCCCTGAGGACCACTGCATGACTCCTTGATTTAGACTAGGTTGTGGCATTTAGGAACTACCTGTCTTCCTTGCTGAAGCAGACACATATAAAAGAGAATAACAATAACATATAAAAATATACATATATATTTTAAACACCAGGATAAATGCCACCTTCACCTCTGGCCAATGTCATGTTTTCAATGGCATTTCTTACCATTTCACTAACGACTAATTCTGATCTTATACATTTATGTAGTGCCAAAGTGCCAAATGTTTGTATAGCGCTGGACTTCCTACAGTATTCATTTCTATCCACAATGGAACAAAGAGAATTATTGTACTTGGCATGTATATTAACTTCCAGTGAGTGCTCCTGCATTCCTTTAACCCAGCCACAACCAGCCTGCTTACCCGATACCTGGTGCTGCAGTACTGGAGCACCCTCCTCAAGTTAAAATGATGCCAGTCCTACCTGTCTCATCACCTTTGCTGTTCTGCTAAGTGCTGCAAGTGAGCCCCCATTAGGTACGCATCATGCATCACCTAATTTAATACACTGTGTATCATCTCAGTATTTACTACTTTTTAAATTCATGTAGGTGGAAATGTAAACAATAAAAGGGGCTGACTCCTGTCAAGTGAGAATGAGTGCTACTTGATGAAAGAGAGATGAGGAGATGAGTGACGATGAATGGGAAACCTTCAGCCAACTTTCCAGTACTAATAGCTTGCCTGTTCCTTGAACCCACACATTTTAAAGGGTGGCTTGAGAATAAAGGTTGCTTCATTTTATCTGTTAAGAAGCTGAAGTACAGAGAGAGAAGGATCTTTTACCAAAACCTGTTCAGTACTCTTGCTGTCGAAATCAAGGTTGAGAAGCCACTATGAGAAGTCATTAAGGATAACTATAATATTAACCAGTGCTACCTTAGACAGCAGAATATACTTGACTTGTCTGTGCTGGTTTTGGCTGAGGTAGAGTTTATTTTCTTTATAGCAGCCAGTATGAAGCTATGTTTTGCACTTTTGTTGAAAACAGTGTTGGAAACTCAGGAATGATTTAGTTATTGCTGAGCTGTGCTTACACAGCATCAAGGCCTTTTTTTGCTTCTCATCACATCCCACCAGCAAGAATGATGCTCATAGATTCCATAGATTCCAACTCTAGTTTTGGATACATATTCCTAAGGTAGATGTATTCCTCTCCACAGCTCCCCAGTATGATCCATTGATGGTCCTGCTTGGTATTAAGGACCATAATCAGCAATATGACATGACTTCTTTCTGGTCTTTGTGTCTGTGTTTCTTGCCATGGAAACCAGGATCTGGGGAAAGACAGCAAGATAACCTGTTTCTTCCTGGATCTTGCTCCATTCACATATTTGTACTCACGAATTAGGAAGTACTCTGAGGATCTGCAGTTTAAATACACCACTACTGAACATGAGGCACTTTAATAGAGCACAGTTGTGTCTTTACTCACAGTTTCACAAACTGTTTCCTAGCCTGAACTAGCAAGAAGCCATGGGCTCCAGACACGTGTTGGTCCTTGGCTTTTCTCCCCACAAGTTGTTCCCATGTGAAGCTGGGGCAGAAGAACTGGGGGTACAAAGTGCAGCAAAAATGTGCCGTGGAGGTTGGGCCCTGCAGGCAATGATTCCTTTGACACATATTGAAGGCCCTCGACAGGCTGAATATAAATCTATATCTCCACAGGTGTGGTTCCATAGGAAGGTCTACAGCAGTATTAAATCTCCTTGGCAAAATGCTTCTAAAACAATCAACAAAAACTTCTTTAAATAAGCAGGATTGAGACAGCTATCCTCCTGAGAGTTTTCTCTACAGGCAATCTTTGTGAGTTTTTCCTGTTTTATTAACCTTCATCTTTTGTGATACTGTACATTAAAAAAAGCTGGAGAAGTAAAGAAATAAGTAAATACCTGCAAATTTTATCTCACTGCTTAGATTAATTTCTCTCAGCCCAACTATTTCATTTCAGCAGACTCAGTTCAGTTCTAACAAAAATATGGGTATTTTATTAGAGAGCATATATTCCTTACAGCAGTTGACTCTTAAATTCCTTTTTTGTTACAATAATATGGAATATTTTGCTGGTTTGTATATCTGAGAGTTATCTCTCCATATAAAAAAGCATTTGCCTGTTTGTACGTATAGGTGTGCATGTATGTACATAAATTAGAAAGCTGCAGCTCTAGATAACAGCTTTATGTGGATTTGGATTACTAGATCTAAATCTTTACATATAAATATGTGGGCATTTTCATATTAAATATTTAATGCATTCTGGAAACAGTGTTAAAATGAATAGTATATAAAGACAAATATGTCAAGTTACAGTTTAAAAATAAAATCATTACTTTCTATCATTAGACATGGTTGCTTTGTATCTCAAAGCAGTATGTCACACTTATATTTTCAAAACTGGCTTCATTCTTATCATAGGCTTATTAAGAAAAAGGAAGCAGAAGTGCATGATTACTATCCAGAGGTTTTATCTACACCGGCATTCTTACATCAAAATGGGTTCTATTTTTCAAACACGACTCTCTAATGCAATTCCAAAGTCCAAATTTAATAGAAATGAAAGGAAGCATTTTATTTTCAGCCTTGAATAACTGTGTCTTTGAACAATACTAAAAATTTTTAACTAAACAAGATACATACCTAATAATTTATAAAACACAAACTACCCTGTGGCCACAAAAGGAACGCATTTTCCCATGGCATATTGGAATAAATTTTTTTTAATTAATTCATAATCAGTGTAACGTTGCTGTCCAAAAGAAGTTGGCAGATTTTTGTTTATAGTTTCAACAAAGAGCGCATGTTGTTTTCATCAAAGGCTCCTCAACACATATAACCAGATAGTACAGCAGATGCTACTGCGTCTTCATATTGAATTTATATTTTGAAATAAAAGATGAACTTTGGTTACACATTCTTTTGTGTCAGAAATCACCCCTAAGCTCTTCCTCTGAGCCTCCCCTCCCCAGCCCTCCTAGTGAAGGAGCAGTGCTCACTGCGGGCCTGTCCCAGTTAGCACTTGCTACTTGATATGCATATGAGTCACCTCCACCTAAAGTACCTCATTTTAATATTAGGAACTGGTACCACAGGCCGTTTAAAAGAAAGAATTGTGCTTCAACCTGTTCTATGAACAAAGAAAGGATAATAAAAATGTGCAGTTCTGTGTATTTCATCAGAAACTTTAGGAAGACTGACATGAATACTTTAAAATGTTAATTCATTGGGAACTTTATAAAACAAAATACAGGTATTTTCCCTTTGCCATCCATCCAAAGAACAATGGAAAGAGTGTAGAAGTAACATATGGTCAGACATTTTTCCAAGTACAATCTAAATACTGCGCTATATCACCTCAAGACCTACTTTGGACAGTGGTAAATATTACAATTTGGCCTAAAGGGAAAAAAAAGGATGGTAGGGATGATTAGTGTGAAAGAGCAAGGCTGAAGTTAATTATGTCTTGTTTGGTCGGCAGATCTCATTGAGATTTCCTCTTTTACTTTTTGCAAGTCAACTTATTATGCACTGTGCTGTGAGTTGAGGAAGGCTTGGATCACAGCACAGCTGGCAGTCAGGTAGCCAATGCTGTCACAACTAGCCAGCTGTTACAAGCACCCTGTGATTCCAGGGTGGAGCTGGGTCCCATGCAGGGTTCTTTCCAAAATCACCACTTCCCTCCTTTCATTCTGCCCAGGTCCCAGACGCATGACTTACACAATATTTGTGGCTGTGTTTACCTTTATTTCTACCTGCTGTATTTACTGCCTCAAAGATTAGGAGATGTTTCTTGCTCTTTCTCTGCTCAGAATTCCCCCCAGCTGTGTTTCCTGAAAACTGTCTCACCTTCCTGCCTAGCTTTGATTTCTCCTGTCTTAGCTCACTAAGAAACCCCTTGATGGGTACTCAATAATGGTTTCAGAACATATTCACAGGCATTAGACAATGGCTCCAGAAGGTGGTCATCTGCCCAAACGTGGGACACTTGTGCCAAGAAGAGACAACATCCACTTAAAATGTTAGGGAATTAAGCATCCAATTAGGGAGCACTCATCTCTCACTTTCCCTCTGTTTCTCCCTTTTGATCTAAAATAGAGACCTGAAGAGTTTATTGTACTGGTTGAAGAGAAGCAGAAAGCACATCTCACCCTCTCTCTCTTCAAGCAGAAGGCTGATAATCAGCAGTTCTGCTGATGCTCCCTAAAAGTACTTACTGGAACAGAAGTATGGCCCTGGCTGGGTTGCCTGTTTTCTGAAGTGTTAGAATGTGTGCACTGTGCTGTGTAAGCATTCTGCTAAATAGATAGACCAAGATACAGAAAACGTTCAGGAACATGCCCAAGGCCATATGGCAATTCAATAACAATGCTGTAAATTAAAAACAAGGTTGAAGAATTTCAAAGAGAAATATTTTCTCACGGGGAAAGAAGGCCTTTATCAACAGTCCTGGGGAAAGTGGAGAATTGTGAGTTCTTTAAGTGCTTCATTTTTGTAAAGTTGTTCCTGAGCAGTGCTCACCTGTTAAAAATGGCTTGTTCCAGAACTGGAAATTATTAGCTAAAAGTGGAAACCTACTGATAATCTGTTCAGAGGTATTGTGGTGAAAAAGCAACATCTCCAATGATTCTCAGTCAATTACTGAATACAGCACAACCTGAAAATATTGATGCTTTCATGGAAATATATTTTTGTTACTGGTGTGTTGTGTTGATAATTTTATTTTTTTTTCTCAAGAGCATGTCCCAAAAACACAAAGGCCACCTTCTGGCTTGACTCAAGAAAAGGACACAGAGCCTGTTTCCTCTGGATGCACATGTGGCCTCAGCAGAGGTGGCTGGAATTTGTCCTGTCCCAGCTTCCTCTGCCAGAGTTTCAATTTCTAGTTTCAATCCTACACATGAAGCTGAAACATTTGCCACCTAACTGATTCATTTTTGTGACTCATATTTATAATGGCTATTTCACAAAAAAAAGGTTTGGGAAAGGGCTATCCCTACATTAAGTTTGTTCACACAAGGAAGAGTTCCTGTAGCCACAGCAGCAGGCAGCTGCTGGGGCTGTAAGCGTGGTGCTGAAAATTTAGCACAGTGTCTCCTTCCGTTCTGGGGCACACATCATCTTATGAAGCTGACAATTTCCCACAGCCATAAGAGGTTGTTCCAGACACATGTTTGACAGGCATAGCTACAGCTGTAGAGCTGTGAGGTCTTAGGAAAAACCTCCATCTCTGATCCACTCCAGTATGGGAGAGATACGATGTCCTTCCAACATGAGGTCTGCCTCCCTAGTAAAACTAATGAGAACACTTTGTGGCTGGACTGATGATGATACAGAGCTTGTCTTTCTACTAACATGACATATAAATGAAACCAGAGCCTTCATCTTTCTTGAGGTTTGTATATTCACAAAAGTTCTGGCTAAAGAAACTTATCAATTTAAAAAAAAACATTTTCTTTTTTTAAAGGTAGCAAAACTTTTAAAGTTGCAGCACATTTAGCTTCATTTTAAATTAGGACCTTCAGCCAATGTTCCTTATCAACTATTGTTGGCTGTAAGAGGCTTAAAGCCTTTGAAATATGAAACAGAAATGCATTTCCTTACATTTGAAAATAAATTACTGAACAAGTTTTATAGCAAATATAGTTCAGTTCAACACTACGGTTTAATGAATAAGTAGCAAAAGAACTAAATTAGACATTCTGTGGTTAATTTAGTAAACACACACAATTGCAGAGGTAGTCTCATCACTGACACACAAACGCCTTTGCATCAGCTTTGCTGTGAGACTGAGACAATTACAATGGCCATCCTTTTTCCTTTCAGTGTGGGATTTACTGAACATGTCCATGCTTTAGTGCCACTCACACAGACTGTGTCAGTCCCTTCACAGAGGTGCTCTGACAGCCAGTCAGAAATGTCACACCTCCATCCTGGGCTGGGTCTCTCTGTCCATGTCATCTGCACTCATTACACTGAGTGGGCTGTGATGCCCAGAGCTGCCCAGGTTATGATCATGTAAGAGGAGACCATTCTGCCTATTTTCCTGACACATCTGTTCAGTTCTCAAATCCCATGCTGACAGTTTCTGTATATCTTTGAACTTGGACAAGCTGTTTTCTGACCTCCATAAAGAGTCAGACATCCAGTGCCTTGGTCTTTCTGGCAGCAGCAACCTTCTGTGGAGGGTATGTGTGGGATAAAATAAAGATTTTAGGGACGGAAATTCTATTTAATATTGCTAATGAGTTGTTTATAGCTGTAATATCTGCACTTTTACTCTGAATTTATATACTGGGGGATTTTTTTAAGTTCAGAACACTGGAAAAAAAATGCATTTATTATTTTAAGAGATAATGCAGGCACTCTGAAGATGCAAGGCATTAGCTTTTCAATAAAGCATCTCTTTCTGAGACATTTTGAGTATGTATATTGGAGAAATGGTGTGGATGGGAGGTGCAAGAACAAATGGATGGCTGAACTTCTGGTGTTGACCAAACATAGCTGCTTCTGCCTCTGTAATGATTCATGACTGCAGCTGGCTTTGTGACCTTCCTTACACACACCAGTGGATACTATAATGAAACAAGTTTTCTTCAGCAATGAATATGAGACGAAAACAATGGCGAAAAATAATTGTGTGGCCTATTGACTTTGAGAGAAAGTCCTTTTTTATTCTAAAGTTTTATTGGTGCCATAAGATGAAAGAAAAGCCTTAAAATCCCTAATATTATATTCCTAAAAAAGCATGTACTTCTTCACATTTATCAAATTCTGTAGACTCAATATTTTTCCTTTAATAAAACTTTATCCCTGTACATTGCTGTTCACATTCCATAGCAAGCATGTAAATGCAGTCAAAAATCTGAGTCTTTCACAATAACAAAATTGACAACCAGATTTATCTTAGAGAATTTGACTCAGAGGGAGCACAACAGTGTCACTCAGAGGTATCTTACAGAATGTTATTTTTCAGAATACATACTTCAAAAAAGTGAAGCAGGATCACAGCATTCCTAGCTTTCAAGTAGGAGCTATTGTGAAAACAGGAAGTAGTTTATATGAGTAAAATATAAGAATTATGCTTCTTCAAAACTCAAAAGGGCCTTATGGATAAAATTTGGGGTTTTATTTTTATGCATAAAGCATTTGTAGTAAAAGACAGTTTATACAATAGGATTTGGGCAAAGTGCACTTTCCCTGGAAAGTACAGATAACAACAGGAAAGCACTTCTCATAAGGGGCATACACAGACTATAAATGTTTATTGTGTTATTGACAATTATCTGTTTAAGACTGGGATTAGTCGATGAGTAGTTCAGAAAATACTGTATTATGGCTTAATTGCTTCAGAATCTAATTCATTTTTAAAATACCCTGTAGATAAAGAAGATAGGAAAATACTGGATGCATGTTTCTGAATGGGAATTTTTCTCTGGCTGCCTTCATTTTATCAAGGGAGTTCATGTTTGTTTCAATCAAAAAAATTCTATAGTCATCCTTTCTTTTCTTCATAGCTACTAAACATGTTTGAATTTTAGCTTATAAGATCAGAATTGGTGGGGAATTCCCTGCCCTAATAAAGTATCTGTAGGTGATATTTGTTTGGACTTTTTGTACAATTGATAGCTAACATACAGAGACTAACAAATACTAATGGCAACGTGGCAACTCACGAGATGCCTGTGATCCCAAGACTATCACCAAAAGAGAGACAGAAATTGTTCTAAAGCTTTCTGGAGAAAAGAAATTTCCTTTATTGCAAAAGAAATTATCTTGTGAATGGATATTCTACAGATTCAGAAGTCCTATTAAGTAACCTGGTTTATTCACAAACTAAGGAAGAATAATTTCCTGTAACAAATTTTCCAGTGTAAAATTTAATTATCAAGTCATTGGCTTCTAGCACTTCTCTTGCAACTATTCCAATGACTAATAGATTTACCAGTCAGGAAGCTTTACATATATTCAGACTATATTTTAGGACATTGCACTTAATTCTAATGAACTAAATAATTTCTTGTGAAGGCCTGACCCTCTGAATATTCTAGACCACTATCATATTATGCACTTTTAGGTTTTCCACCTATCACCATGACGGAGACAATTCCTCCTGTCCCCTTTTCAATTTTTAATTTATTTCTATTAAGCTTGTGAAGAAAAAATGAAAAATCTTTTATTCAAAGGATAGGTTGCAGAAATCAAAAACTCCCAAACATGATTCCTCCCAGAGAGGCAGCGACCAGATATGTTTTTGAAATATGAAAAAAACCATTCTTAAGTAGCATATATGGAAAGGCAGTTCTGAGGATGTGATTGAGTTAGAAGGTATTGCATGACTCTTCTTCTGCTCTCTGTATTTACCAATATCTTCCTGATAGTGAAGTGAGACCAATGTAAGAAAAGAATCATCGCCTCATTCCTCTTTGAAAAGATCCTCATGTTTGTGAAGCACTGAATCATAATGGATTTTTTTAACATATATGCAATGATCTATAAAGGCAATATGCTCTTCACTTTCAAATCCCTCATAAAGAATATTTAATGCTAATTATTTGTATTATTAGAGTGCCTATCTGCACCAATAATAAATTAGGTGCTTCTTGCAGGGGCAAACACAATAATGCCTTACAAATTAACAAGTTTCTTTACCCAGGCTTTATGACCTTTCTCATCACAAAGTGTGGGATGGAATGTTCCAAAGAAGAGCACATCAGAAAAATTCCCAAACTCATTACATTTGAACAGCATTTCAGGCCTTGTAAAAATTCAAAATTCAACAGGCAACAACAAAGCTACCCGAGACCCTATCACAGACACAAACTCCATCCTCCTGATTTCCGTGGTCCAAGGAGGAGTCTCTTGGGAAAACCTGGCCCCCAAAGTCCCATGAAGACCAGGTAGTCCCAGACTCAGTGGACCCAGAGCTCTCAGAGTCTGTGACATAAGTACAGCTACTACATTATTTGTTTCATATTAGGAATTCATCCATCCACAAATCAGTGGTAACACAGAACCAGACTCTTGGGCTGCTTGGACCTCTTTTCTGCCAAAAAGCGAATTCTTCAAAAACTTGGAGCAAAGTTAAATGAAAGCAAAGTTAAATGAAACACCATTTTCCTATTTATATTTTATAATACTATCCATTGGCTGAACTGCTATTCAGCTTGGATAATTTAGAGCAGATCCAAAAATCAATAGTTTGAAACAGAGGAAAAAACCTGAACATTTTATAACTCTGTTTTCTATTTCACAGTGAATTCACAGGAACAAGAATAATTGACAGTCAAGGGTTTATTCACACCCAAATTTCAGATTTGAAAAAGTATATCCATTTCAGGAAAACAATTATGCATGTACTTAAATTTTAAGCAGCTGAGGGGTCCAAACTATGGCAACTTTATAAACCTCTTGTATAAGTACCTCATACATTATAGAACATTCTGCTAGAATCCTGACCTTTAAATCCAGTATTTAGTTTATTATTCCCTGTAATATAAACCAGTAAGAGATATTTTATAAGTATGACATATGTGCCTTGGAATGTGCATACTTTTTCCAAAATGTCAACCAAAGGACACCACCTTTCTTTTCAAATATTGTTTTGCCTATGTACTGACAACAAAAATACTAAATTCGTATTTCATCTATGCAACACATAGCAAATGACAAGGAGAACTCAAAATTCCCTCTTTCCAGCCACCTCTTAATCTGACAACTACTCTGTGTGGTTGCTACCGAGATGGGAACAACGTCATGTCAGCCTCCCAAAGGATCACCCCCAGAAATCATTACACCCCTGAACAGGCTCTCTCCTGCGGGCAGGGAGATGACCAGGAAGAAACTCCCCTGCTGCAATCCTGTGGCTGTTGGGCATGTGGGGAGAACATGGACACCACAGGTGAGAGTGTGGCAGAGCTGGGATGCAGAAAACTCATATTGCAGATATTGTGTCAATATTGGCTCTTATTGCCAACTTCTGTTGTCAGCTGGCTCCGAACAAGAATGTTGTGTACAAAGAAGCAAGAGTCTTTATAAAGTTGTTGTAACTTTCCAAAGTAAAAGAAGCACTCATAAAAAATACAAGCACTATCTGCTCTTCTCTATTTTTTATATGTCAAGCAGGTGGTCTTTGCATTTGTGTTTTTCCTTGAAGAATTTCTGTACATAACACAGTGGTTATCAGTTCACTGGCAAATGTAGAGGCATTTATTCAAGGTCTTCTAGCATGCAAGCATCACACAATTACACAGAATTTCTTCATATACAAAGGAAAATAAAAACAACAAATCCAATTTTTTTCAAAGTCTTTGAGGCCATGTACATGTCTGAGTCCAAATCCTAAATCTTTAATCTCTTTGGAAGGGTGACATCAGAGCTTCTAATCTTATTTGCAGAATACTCCAGCATCTACAGTTCACTTAAAAACATCAAAATTCTAAATGGAAAAGTCAAGAAAAGGTGATTTTTATCATCAAACTCTTTCTGAAATAAGTCCTTACAACCTTTAAAGAACAATTCATTCATTTCCAACATTGTGTAGACTATCCAGAGAAAATAATTTAGCTTTGGCTGTTCTACCAACATGAGATTTCTTTCTCTCAGAATGCCCTTTAAACCACCTCAAAAATTACTCAAATGAAA
Source organism: Molothrus aeneus (assembly GCF_037042795.1). NCBI lineage: Eukaryota > Metazoa > Chordata > Aves > Passeriformes > Icteridae > Molothrus > Molothrus aeneus. The sequence goes on from NC_089646.1 coordinate 117,314,691, forward strand.
ATCTCAACTTCTACTTATAGGGTGAGAGCATATTAAATAAAATGCCATTAAAGTTCTGTGCCTTTTTAATTTCATACTTAAGTTAACATAATATTGGCATAGATTTTGTCTATGAAGAAGTAGCCTAACACTGGTAGAAACCAATGAAAATTCATACAGAATTTTCCTAAGCCAGCCATCTAATAATTTTCATCCATAATTATTTGTGCTACATTTCCCATAGAATCTATTCTATGGGAACAATGCAAGGCAGAGAGTACTAATTGAACATTACAGTCCACATGAAAGTACTATTTTTTGCTTCCTTCTCAGCCACTATAACAAAATCGTGGGTATAGAACCATATCAGCCTGTTTCTTCAGCTAACAATTATTTCTCTTTAAAGTCCAAAAAGTTTAATGTCTGCCTAATCTTGAGTGATAGCCCTAATCAAACTTTTGTTGTCTCTTTCTGCCAGCATCTGAAGACTGCTTAAAAGTAAACAGAAATGATGGAAAGGGAATCCCTATAGCAGAAATTAAGAAATAAAATACAGGGATTAACCTCCAGCCTTGTGTGCCTTTATCTCTTCTCTGCCTTGCAACTAAAGGGAGACTGTTTAACCATTAAAAAAGATTAAAGGTATTAATTAGACTAAGAGATAGAAACCTATCATCCTTCTGTCAGAGCAGACCAGAAATAAACCTCCTTCCAGATAAAAAAATCTATATTTTTAGAGTTTGGTCAAAACAAAAGTCCTGTTGATCAGCTTTCTATATTCCTATTGTTGTCTAAAGGATTAAACAAACGAGCCTGAAATTGAATAAACATTTTGATGAATTTGTGTATGAGGGGCTGAGCCACTACTTCCTCTTTATATCAAAGTAGCAGCACTACACACAAACAAATATAATTCTGTTGGGATTTCATAAATCTATATAAATAAAACAATGGAAGAAGATTAACAGACAGCCCCCAGCAGTGGAGCTCTGAATTGCCTTCTTTTTTTCTCCCCGAAATGAGGAAACTACACAGTACATTTAAATTATGTAGAAAGTATTATAAATGTCTTTTGCAGCAGAAACAGATATTATAGCAAACTGCAGCTATATGCCATGTCTAAGGACAGATTAGACATCTTTCAGAGTCAGTTGTCAGTGGAAGATTACAAAATATTATTCAAGACAGAAGACGACTGGCAGAAAAGAATATACTTTTATCCAAGAATAACCCATTTTTGAATTTTTCAAAGTTGTGTGTGATTTTTTTTTTAAATCTTATGGATAAAAAAAAATTGCAGCTTTCAATCAGGAATCCTTATAAAAAGAATAGATGTTCATAAAATATATTCATCCCATCATATGTTAAAGGTGACCCTGTTAGAAAAATAGATTATGATGAGGTTGGAAAATTGTAATGGGCTATATTAAATAGCTCTATTTGAAATATTTTAAAGTCAGCTGCTAAACAGCAAATTGAAAAAAATTACATTAAAGGTCACAATCAAAGAAATTCTTTGGACTGATAGTATTAGTTAGTAAAAGATAAATCACTATTTTACTGAAAAGTCCTTATACATATACACACACACACACAAATATTGAACACAGATACACAACTCACAAAATATTCATGCATAACTACCTCACATGCATAACTACCGTTTTCTTTCTGACTTGATTATTCTGTAAGTAGTGTAATGACTCTATGGCAGAGTGCACTGAATTTACATTGCTCTAAGAAGAAAAAGTTTGGCTCCCAACTTTTAAAACTTAATACATCTTTACTTATTAAACAGCAAATCAGACAACAATCCCAGAAAAATTAAACTAGAAAGAAGCAGAACAGTAGAAGAACTTGTTCCAATGGTTTTTACCGGCTGAATGAATCTTGGTATCTCACATAGATGAAATATCGATAGCAGAATGGGAAGGATCTTTTCTAAATATTTTCATTTCCAAGTAAGATAAGCTCCATTCTCTGAAACCACTTCAAATTTGAAAATTTTGGGGGAAAATAAAAAAAACCCAAAAATTAATATACTGCGGTTTTTTTCTTCATTTTATAAGGTGATTCTAAAATGGGTCAGAGTAGACAAATAACTAAATATTGATAATATGCAGAGCTCAAAACAAAAATAATTAAAAAAAAAACACAAATAAACAGAAAGCATTAACTCTGGGATTAGTAGTCAAACAAGTAATTCTGAAGGTGCGTCACCACCCTCAAAATAAAGAATTTCTTCCTAGCATCTAAACTAAATCTGTCCTCCTTTAGCTTAAAACCATTTCTGCCTGTCCTTTCAGTTGCTGCCAATGTAAAAAGTCACTTTCTCTCATTTACAAATCCCCTCTGTGGACTAAAAGGCTGCAATGAGTTCCCCCCCGGAGCCTTCTCTTCTCCAGGCTGAACAACCCCAACTCTCTCAGCCTGTCTCCCTAGGAGAGGTGCTCCATTCCTTCTCCCAGCCCAGCCCACTGTGCAATGGGAATAAAAGCTGTAACTGGTAGCCAGCCCCATGGAAGGAGCCTCTGTCTCCTCATTTGTTACCTTGCTGATAAAATCCAAGTTGTCTCTACCAACTTCATGTGAGTGTGTAAACTGCAGTTTTCCAAGGCACAAAAATTGGCCAAACACAAGACTAGCAAGAGACACAGCCACAAAAAGAGCACAGAAAGCTCCTTTTCTACTAAATGCCTTGCTCCAAAGCAGAGGGATGCTTGGGATCTTCAAAGAGAATTTCCTTTGTTTTCTTGTTTTGGGTTGAAAGGGTATTTCTGCTTCTTTTCAAACCTGCTTACTGAAAATAACCAGAACGTTTTTGAAAGGAACTTCAAGAGCAAGACAGAATAAAAGGAAAGAAATCAGCTGCAGCAAGTACCGGTTTGGGAAAACTTCAACCCCTGTACTTAAAATCTGGCAAAACTTTCAGAAGCAGAAACATTTTTCATCAAATGGAGTATAACTAATACAAAATATCAAAAATCACAATATGCATCCCAAGAAAAATATCAAAGAGCATGCCATGGTAAAATACTCCATCATCTGTGTTGAACAGCATCCAAGGAAGGGGATAACTCTAGCAGCAACTGGGCTTTGGCTCTCTCCAGTACTCAGGGGCTGGGGCAGGTGGTACAACCTTCACCCCGGACAAGGCTGCAACTGTTGAAGGGAAGCCTTAACCAACCTATTACTATGTAATAACACCAGCCAGGAATATGTGGATGCCCTCAGATCAATATTCTTCTGCCCACCAACCTGGGCAGCATTCCTCATGAGTGATTGTAGGTGTTACCTTGCAAGTCTGAAAGAAAGTTTGCTCGTGAGACAGAAAAGTGAATTCAACACCAGGACCATTTTAGCAGGTAAACCTGGGCATTGCAAACATCTCAAAAGCATGATTCGAAAAGAAAATGTGCACAGAAAACCCCCAAGTGTTTTCACTCTCATAATCAGGGGCTTTCTACAGACATTGTTCTTGGTTTAAAAAATGATCATAAAATAAATCAGAGAAAATGCCTACCTTACTATAAATTGTACCCAAAAATTTTTAGTCCACTTGTGATGTGAGAAGAAACTACCATTTTCTTCACTGGTATCATAAATACCTCTTTTCTTGATGCCTCTTTGCAGTTCATGCAATAAGAAATTGTGCCTCCTAAAAAATTGTAACATTCTCAAGAAACTCCCACTGAAAAATTGATATATGGGAAACTCCTCCACACAAACTATGGGCCTTCTTTAAGTCCTATCATAATTTTTGGGCATTTGTTTTCTCTGCTGTGGAACCAGAAGCTTTTCAAGTCTAGGTGTCACAATATTTACAAAACTATACCCTCTCAATTTCACCATCTTTAGAAAGGGAATCATTGACTTCCACCATGCCTTTAGAAGAATAGGAAGGACTGCCTATCCAGGATTAAGGTACAAATCAAGTTTTAGCTGTTTGACCTGAAAATAAAAACTGAGCATAGAATATTAGGGGTGATCTGTAGAAAAATTGTTGTTGAGAGTCTTCTTGCCAGGGGAATTAGTACATGAAGATATGTATTAACTTCATAAATCAATTTTTTTTCTTTGTAGGATTACAGTGTTAGTTATTTTAACCTCTGTCTCAACATTCAAAATAAGAAAGAAATTTTGCACATTATTATGCACATCTTCAGCTAGAAAAGCAAAAAACCTTTCATCTTTTTTTTTTTGCATTTAAGAAAGAAACAAGAAAAACAAAGGTTTTTCTTGCCTTTTTAGTGGGAATTTACAAAGGCTGCAAACTTGCTGTGCCGTGGTCCAAAGCAAATTAAGATGGTTGAGTTACTATGGAAAATACTCAAAACAAGATTCATAAAACAGACATTCTAAAGGAACATTGGCTCTGGCAGTGACAGTGACTGCCTCTGTAATAATGTATTTCAAATTATTTAGCTAAGTGCTTCAAAGAACACAAGAAAATATCAATTTTTAAGTGCTGGTTCAGCTGAGCATTTTAGATGAATGTAGCCTCCAAAGCATTTTAGATGGCTCTCCTTCCCAGACAGAGATGATGAGAGTTTGACACATGGAAAGCCTGACTTTTCCTTCACATGGGCCAGCAAAACAGTGCTGATTTCAGTGCTGTTACTCCTGTGTGTTAACAGTGTACGTGAGAGGAGAATCAGGCTCAGCATGTGTAATAACCCACCAGTACATTTTACATTCCTGCTCACTATCCTGTTGATGAATGAGCTGCTGCATGGTTCTCTGAGGGCCATTGACTTTTGAATCAAAAATGATGATAGGATTGTACTGCTGCATTTGCATGTTCTTGCACCTTCTAAATCGAAATGAAAACAGTTGCCACCCACAAAAAAAAAAAAAAAGAAGAGAAAAAAACCCAGCATTTTTTAAACATGAAAACTAGAATGCATCCATTCTAATAAGATTCAGTCTAATTCACGAGACTTAATCATATTGCTATTGTCCTACCTGATAAGTTTACCTGTAACATCCTAGACAGGATAGAACACTCAAGAGACTTCCTAAATCCTGACAAAATTCTGCTAGAACTGCCTTTTTCCTCTCATCCCCTGTTTTATATCATGGGCAAATGTCCAGCTGAGCAGCCCTCAGGTGAAGGATCTGATTACTCAAACACCGCCATAGTAGACTACAAGCGCTCATTTCACTCCATTTCCCATAGATCCTATGGGTAGGATTCCAGCTCCCAGTGGCACTTCTGAGTGTCTTAAACTCACTCTTCTGCTGATCTGTGCAGGGCCAGGAGCAAAACATACCCTGCATTGTGACCATTCCCAACCAACCAGAAGAATCAAACTATGTGTAAGTAGTCTCTGCTCAGCTCTGAAAGTGCCATGTCACTGTGAGCTCTTCAAGCTGCAGACAATTGATAACAATGGGATTTAATTGTTTTTAAAAAGAATGAAGTTATCTATGATCAGCAGGTACAGTAGAGAGATTTAAATTCAAATTTATACCAACGCACCATTGTGAAAATGTGTGTCTGCCTACATGTGTACAAGACACCCAGTCTTAAGGAAAGAGCTTATTCTTAAACCTAATTCTAGGTCAATGAACCTTAGTTCATAAGAACAATATCAGTCTAACAATAACCTGGATTTATTGCCCTAGATATATAATATTAATAAACATCAGTGATGAATGTGATAGTGCATTCAGAACTGCTTGCTGATCACATTTAGTATCAGAGAATGTTTCAGTGTGTTATGGAGGAAGGTCTGTACTATCTTATTAATTTAAAATGTCTTTTTTCCTTCTCCTCCCAAGATTTGGAGCATCTGAATACAAATGTTGGCACAGCCTGTCACGCACAAAATCTTGGCAGCTGACTATGCTGTGCAATAGAGATATTGAACTCAATATAAACAATATGGCAACATTTCGAAATGCTTATGTATTTTTTTATTATCTTGTCCCCTTCTGTTTACAATCATTCTTGCATAGTCTGTCATCAATAGAAATTTAGCAGGTTTTGGTTTTATAATAGTACTTGTTCTACCTTATGAAACTAAAAGCAACAAGAAATAATCTGGCACACATGTACTAAAGCCATTTATAGATTCCACCTTAAGATCTGACTTGGTACAGCTCCATAAAAACCAAATGCACATCTCAGGCCAATAGGCCATCTCATTTTCAATTATCACGAAGCCAGATTAAGTGCCCTGTCAGCTTTTTCAGCCCCACAGTTTCAACAAAGCCTCTCCCTATCAAGCAAAACTGCTGCAGTCATTGCCCTAACCCTAAGCCATTTATTGTTATACTCTTTAATTTAAAAAATAAATAGAAGTTCTTCATGCAAACATTTGCTAAATGGGATAAGACTGCCTTCAAAAATAGCTTTCTATAGAGAGGTTTCTGAAGGAACTGAAAGAGGGTTTAGGCTGTATTTTTTTTCACCCACTAACTTAAGAGAGTCCTATGTACATTCTAGAGGTGCTGAGAGATCATTATGTCAGCCTAATCTAATGTTCTGTCATTTTTTGTTTTCAATTACCAAATATTAGTCCCCTACTTTGTTTTTAAATATAAAATGAAATTAAATGCATCTGTGAGTTTTTTTCCAAAGATTACTGTGTCCAGATGATAAAGCACAATGTGACAAACTGGTTGTATATTACTTCATATGCCATTACTTTTTATGCATTGGCTTCTTGAACATCTTATAAGAGGTGATTTAACCTCCCTGAGATACAGCCCTATATCTGTACAATGGTAATAATGCTACTGATCTGCTTTCTTAAATTCTCTGATGAATATACTATGTAAAAAGTAAGAATTAACAGGATTAATAGTCTTTAAGAGCCAGAACTGTCTAGACTGTTCTTGCATATATAGTAGACCATGTGATATCATGGCAGTTTTATTTGTGCTGAGACCAAGACCCTGTGTTAGACTTTGAAGGGCATGGAATTTAACATACCCTTGGAAGTTTGTTCCACAGCTTATTAACACCCTACTTCTACCCCATTATTAATCTGTATCTCATACTAATCTGAGTTCATGCTAAATCCAAGACAAATCATTAGTTCTCACCTCTCTTTCTTTCTGCAAGATTAAAAGCCTCTTTTGTACCTGGCATTTTCTCCTTGCCAACCTCCTTACACAGTATGATCAAGTAATTTCTCAGACTTTTTTCAATATTATTATTATTACTACTGCAAATGGAGTCAGACTGAAAATCTCAGCCTGAACACTGAAATCCTGTGCTTAAATACAAAATGAGAATAGCATAGGGTATCAGCAGTGCTAGCTCTCCTGTGGTGCCCTGCCAATGTTCTTTAATCTTGATCAGGAAAGACCACCTGCAAGGCTAAGCTGATAGTCTCATTCTTCCTGTCCATTCATTCCTGGGTCGCTGAGCTCAGTCTGCCAACATGGGTATCAATTAGTGCAAAAAACATCATCAGAATTTCAATCAAGCTGCACTAGTGTGCCTGCATTTAAAGCACTGTTGTCAAAATTGTGCAAATTGAAACAAAAAAAGCTAAGGTCTGTAATTAAGTCTGTCCTTTTTTAGCCCGAGATCAAGTACTTTTCTAAAACAAAAGTAGAAGAAAAATAAATTACTTTCAAAACAGTGGGGAAAAAACCATAGGACAGTCAAAGATGTTATTCTTCTGACTCAAACACATATTTTATTTTTAAATGACATTTCACAGGCTATTAGTTCATAATGTGAAGTACTGCTTTTGGACATTAGGAGTAATAAAAAATCCTTCTGCAGAGAAACCAGGTTCAGGTTACTTTTCTTCTTAAACATATTTTTAATTTGTGGGCTTAGTGTGAAATTGTTACAGAGACACCCTTGCAGTGATTTATTCTGGCTTGCTTTAAAACAGGCAAATCTTTAGACAAGACATGTACACAGATAAAAATGCTCATGAAGGCCAAAGTACAAAAAATTGCACAGAAATATTTGTACTAAATATGGGCAAATCTAATAATTTTTCTTTCCAGCTAAACCCAAATTTTTGAATCTAGAAATGAGGTGGATGTACCCTGTCCATAGGCCCTGCTTCTCATGGGGATCTTCAACCACCTTGATGTTTGATGGAAAGCAGAAACACAGCTCAGCACAGGCAGTCCAGAAGGCTCTTGCAAAGCACTGATGAAAGCTTTTTGACTCAGGTGGTGGAGGATCCACTGGGAGAGGTGTGAGCTGAATGTTCTACTAGCAAACAAAGAAGGACTGGTTGGGGATGTGAAATCTGGGGACAGCCTTGGTTGCAGGGCCCATGAGATGGCAGAGGTCAGGATACTGCATAGAAGGAGCAGGGCAGTAAACATTACAGATCTGGACATCAGGAGACCTAACTTTGGCCTCTTCAAGGAGCTTCTTGGCAGAACGCCACTGGTTAGGGCTCTAGAAGGTTCCAAGAAAACTCATTAATATTCAAGCATCACTCTCTCTGAGCTCAAGATCAGCCCATCTCTATGAGTAAGAGATCAAGCAAGACCTGCATGGGTGAATAAGAAACTTCTGGCAAAACTCAAATGGAAGACAGAAGTTTGCAGAATATGGAAAATAGGGCAGAGGAATGTAGGAATATTGTCAGAGTATGCAGGGATGTAACAAGGAAGGCTAGGGTCCTTTTGGAATTAAATCTGGCAAGTAATGTCGAGAATAAGGAGGGGTTCTTTGAGTACGTCAGTGACAAAAAGAAGACTAGGGAAATGTGGGTTCATTGCTGAATGAACCAGGTGGGTGCCCTGGTGATAAAGGATACAGAAAACATGGAGTAACTGAATGCCTTCAGAAGGCCAGCCCTCAGGAATCCCAGGTACAGAAGGAAAGAGGAAAACCTCATCTCCTCCCTCTGTTGGAGGAGGATCAGGATAGAGATCATTTAGGCAAACTCGATACCCACAGATCTGTGGTCTCCAATGGGGTGCAGCCACTAAGTGCTGAGGGAGCTGGCAAATGCTGTTGTTGTGCCACTCTCCACTATCTTTGAATATGGAGAGCAGGAGATGTTTCTGAGGACTGGAGGAAAGCCAGTGTCACTGCAGTCTTCACAAAGGGGAAGAAGAAACAAGAAGCAAGTCAGAAACAAGAGGCAAGTCAGCCTCACCTCTATCCCTGGAAAGGTGATGGAATAGCTCATTATGGATGTCATCTTGAAGCATGTGGAGGAAAAGAAGACTGATGGTAAAAGGCTCTAGCAGCTGATTCACTCACCTCACAGACAGTCCAAATGCCAATATTAATTTTGTTCTGATTACCTGACATGAACACCCAAGTACAAGTGAAATAAGTACTGTTCCTCTAAATAGCTCAATATAGGCTTCTTTAAAGTTTAGTAGCTTAATTTTCAAACACATACATTGGTTTGTAGGAATACTCTGGTCCTACCCTATGCCTTGACAACATGAACCTTCTTTTTCCTTTTGATAAAACTTAGTGTCAATATTGTAGAACAAAAATGCGGAAATCCACTTAGCAATTCAGTTTAATATTTTGCATCTTTGCTTTCGCTAGTTTTCCAGAACATTGGACTACTGTTGTCATATTATCACAGCATCTCAACTACTTGTCACAAAACATCATATCCTGGAAAATAATGAGTTTCAAAATAAAGATGAAAGGAAACTTTCTTCTAAAAAGCCTTTCTGTGGATACACTCTTTGCTTTGGAAAATATGTGTTTCAGTATCTCTTCTTGGTACCCCACAGAGGTAAGACATCACAAATGCCAAATCTGATTATTTTCATTACAGTGTTCCTGCCAGACATCTTAGGGAAATTTTTGGAGACCTCTATTTTGAGAGACTCAAGTTTCACCCACTTGTGTATGAGGTTTTCAGACAGTTTCTTGCTCAAGCTCTATGTTTGCTGTGCAGAAATGTTACAGAATTCTCAACCCTTATTAAGAAAAATGTCAGATTCTAACAAATTTAGCAAATCCAGCTTCCTGGCTATGAAACAATGTATATAAAAGTTCTGTATATCCTTAAATATACATTTATTGAAATTATTGGGAATGAAACTACATTACAAAATAAGATTGAAAACTTGTTGACGTAGTAAATACAGTTTATAGAATGTATATCAATAAAACAAAAACTAAGATTTATAACCTGGCAAATTTGCAGTTTCTAGTAAAATAAAATGCTCAGCTTTTTAGACTGACCAAAATCTCAGCAAGAGTTTATAGCTCTACTACTTACAAGTAAACATTTAAATTTCAAGAAACCGAAGGAAATGTCAAATCTATATTCTTCCAGCATGATCCACAAGGATCTCACCCATGATAGCTGTCCAGTTTTATCAATGGCTTTTGCTGTTTTTCTAGTAAGGCAGTCTTAAAAGACTTTTAAGTCAGCATTGAAAAGGACACAAGTATTTTTTAACAAAACATGAAAAGTCATCCACTACAACCAGGCATATACTACTTGGTAGTATATGTAAGATCCAATTTCCTGCATTTTAAGCTTCCTGAGTAAATTTCATGTTTTCTAGTGAACTAAGGGCTGGAAGAGAGCTGTCAGCAATGTACTGTAGTTCAAGAATGGTGATGATTACATTTACTATCTCTCTCGAAGACAACATTATCCAGGCATCCAGACAGAGAGGGTGAGAACCACAGATGTAAACTATGGATGTAGAAGATGAGAAATTTGAACTCTGATTCTACATAAAAACACTTTTTATGACCACTATGCATTTATGGTGCTACTGTGTTCTCAGTCATTAAACAAAGTGAACCAAGAGAATATCCACAATATTGTCCTCTGCCAACTTTCCAGATTTCCACATAGAAATCTGCCCAGGCATTCAAGCAAGCAGCTTTAACCTCTGCCAAGATCTCTCAAGAGCTCTATGATTTTCAGCCAACAGTTCAGCCAACAAAGGACAGAGATGGAGGGGGAACTGTAGAGGGGGGCTTGGTAGCTGAGAATGGCACTGAAGCTTACAGAAAGATACCAAAGTATATCTTCTCCCTTGCACATTTCATTTAATTTTCAGATGTAAACCTTTCTTATCATAAAACCATCTCACCTTTGTAAAGCCCACATAACAGCCTGTCATCAAGTAGAACCTGCCTAATCCATATCTTGGCCTCATTCCTCATCTTTGCTGTAGCCAGATTTCACTGCACTGTGGCCAGATATAAAGTGGTCAAGGCTCAAATTTGAAATCCAACAGCAAGAGAACCACAGGAGGGCAGGGGATACCTCTGATGGCACCCTCAACAAAATGGAAGGATGAATTTCTATCCATCTCTAAGTCCCTAAGCCATGAAATAGGTGTCTCTGGGGAAATGTGGTAAGTACAAACTGCACTCCGCTCTGGAAGAAATAACTTTTACTTTGGAACAACTTCAGATATATAACTAGCACAAAGCTTTCAGTATAATCTGAGATCAAACTACAAAACTCTTAGCGGCATGGGGCATCACATGCATTTGAGAAACCCCCTATCAAGCTTCAGTTCAATAAACTGATGAATATATTATAGTGATAAAGCTGTGTGGAAGTCCTTTTTTCCTCTTTGACAGGTATGGTGCTTCTAATATTCTGCATGCTAATAGCTGATAGTCAGCCTCATACTGCTTAATGAAACAGGCAGGACCCAGACTCCTAGGGCCCTGTGCCTGTCAGTCTATGACACACAGTCTGTAGCTGACACGAAGAACCTGGCAGGTATGTTCCTCCACTGATCATTCAAACTTCAATCCAATTGTAAAGATACAGTTTACTTAGTGAAAACTTTTTCATTTTATACAACTGGAGTAAAATCTTAGTCTTTACCATGGGGAGAGCACATAGGCATACAGAAAAATCTTTGGAGAGGCATTTTCTCAAATATTTCAGTTCAGGCACACGCAGAGTATATGTGTGCATGTGTATAAAGACAGTGAAATTGCAACCTGAAAACATTTATTTGAGTGCTAGAGCCAGTTGGTGTGGAATGCACCCAGTTCCCACCTTTGTGGTCTCTGCAAGAGCTAAGGATTCACAGGCACAAAAGATATTTCCTACATCCATAACATAGAGAGGTCTGGTTGCTGCTACAGAAATAGCAGCAGGAGTCAGAAGGTGTCACACACCCACAGCACTCTCATGACTGGGTTAGAAATGCCAAGGTTACAGCCAGAACCAGCACTTAAAATAAAGCTTAAAGAAAAAACAAGCCCAGTGAGAATGGGGTTTAAAACTATCAGCAAAGAGTTTTCTCTCTCTGATTGGTGTCTGCAAATGTAGGAAAATACAGATTTCATTCTCCTTGATAACTATATACACTCAATTGTCAATTGCTTCTCTAAATAGGAACCATCTGTAAGACCCTGAATATTTTATCATCCTCTGAGACAAAGTAGCCTACTGAGAAAGTATATAGTACTTAAATAAATATGATATCTGGATATCAGATCGTGTTTACAACAGTGTCTGTAGAGATTTTATGTACACTATGGTCATATAACTTACATAAAATTTGCAAGCTACCCAGTTGCCTCTTACAAGCTACCCACTCAAACACCCAAAGCAAATTATCAGTGTTAGTAAGACTTTTTTTGGTTTTTGTATTTGTTGCCTGCAGGTGGACAGGCATTCCGCCCCAGGATTGGAGAGGACTCTCTTTGCAAGCTTTTGCTTTCATTTACTTACACTGTGGTCCACTTTCACCTTACAAACTCCAGCCTGAGAATCTAGCATTTACTGGAAGATTTCAATTGAAAATTATATTTTGTTCCAGAATAGGGAAAAAAATGAACAGCTTTGTTCTTGTGCAACAAAACTTTCCTTTGATACCCTTGATGTCCCTTATGCTAGCAGAGGGACTTGTCTTTACTCAGTAAAGTGAGACATTGTGCTTCAACTTCAGAGTTCACAGGAGGAATTTCCTTTTACAGTCATTACTGGTGGATAAAGCCTAATGGCACAATTAGGGCTCTCATCTGACATGAAGCACCTGAAAGAGCTACAGCTTGCCTGACCTAGTTGACCCTGTTCCAGTAACAGCCAGTGAGGAAAAGTGGCCATTTCTCAAGGGTAATTCATCCCAGTCTAAGTCAGGTGTCTGGTGCAGGTGGGTTGAATTATCTTTGGCAGGTTCCTTTGTCTTGCACTGATTGCCTGAGTAATCAACATTTAACTTCTAGAAAATTAAAAAGACATACACACAGTCTATCATATCCTAACTGTTAACAGTGGCATATTCTATATTCATTCACTCGGGTCCTGTGCAGATGAATTTTTCTTCCATGGAAGATACAGAAAAAGAAAAGGATGGGATGATCTAACCTGCTACCATGACATTGAATGCAGAGGCTCTCCCTGCCAAACTTAAGAGCTCAGAGGCACTGGATGCCATCAGCAAGGTCTCTCTGTGACAACTCTTTATAGATTTTCAGGCAGACATCAAAGAGCTAAGAGGTTGCTATAAAAATCAATAGAATTATATTTTTAACTTTTTTATTTCTCATGACTCACTTTTCTATCTTAAGCCTTCTGGGATCCCATTTTCCAGATTCTTCTTTACAACCATGAAGGGAGAATTTTTTTCCTACTTAAAAGCAGAGATTTTGATGATTTCACATTGCTGCAATGGCACAAATTTCAAAGACCATATACAGTTTCTCTGAGAAGGCTATGGGTAGGTCAGTCTAACTCCTCATGTAACAACAAGTAACAGTTATTCTTGGGTGTTTGGCTTGGTTTTTTGGTTTTTTTTTTTTTTTTAATGAGCTTTATCTAGAGCATGCCTTTATTTATAGCTTCCTCACAAAATCTTGAAAACGAAATCTTCCCTTACTGACTTCCCTATCTAATCCATGTGCAAGAACACTTGTTTGTTTCAGCTGTTCTTTGATATTTGGTCATTCTCATCACTTTTTTGCCTTGACTAAAAAGATCAGCAATGTCAGTATAAATTAGCAGGTAGCTACTTAAAAGAAAAAAGAGTTTTGCCTCTGCAAAACCATCCATTTTCTTTTCAACAAGAAAAGAAAAGTGGCATTCTCCTTCATGGCATTGATATCACTCAGATCTGACATGTTCAGGACAGCATGGAAAACGCTAACACTGACTTCAGTGTTTCATACAAATCATTAGTATTTGTACATTTGCCTTAATATATTTCCAATCACTCCAAATGACTTATACACATGAACTCTAACCATCATGGTGTGATCAACATTTCCTATAAATATAGCCTATCTGCAGAAATTAAATATTCAAAGTACCCTTGGTTTGTAAGCTCCATAATTACAGATTAGAAATCTATTTGGTCTATTTACAAGAATTCCTTCTCAAAAGTCCTGTAGTCTTCTCTCCCAATGAATTTGGTAGACTTGACACATAAAATAACAGCAATGGTAACTTCGCTAAACACTGAAAGGATTTTATTGGAAAAAAAAATCTCATTAACAAGGTTAGAAACTCCAGCAATACCTGAAGAAGGCAAGTGATTCTCACAATCTCAACATTTAGTAATCTTAGAAGCTGCAAGGAATGGCCATAGAGAAATAAATTTAAATATGGTATCAAAGTAAAAACAAAGGAAAACCAAAATGGAAATGTATGTAACAAATATGAAAGAACCTTTTGTTTGTAAAAAAAGAGCTGCTCTCTGCATAAAAATCAATGTGTGGATAGATCAAAAAACCTCACAAAAAGGGGGATTTTTTTACAATTATGAATGATTGCTTAAGGGAATTTTTATATGTCAGTTTTATACTTCCTCATGTTAAATGAAGTGAAACCACTGAGACCTCAGGCAGCTAACTGCATCACCAGGCAAGGATGGAGTTAGTAATTTCCTTTTTTATCTGGACAGTAAAAAATATTGCTGTGCCACCATAACTTATAGCTTGTGACAAGGCAAAACTTTATGACTTCTGGATTTCTAAGTGGGTCGTAGGAGAAAAGAAAAAGTCCAATGTACTAGAATCTTGAGAAAAAAAAATAGCCCATTGTACCAGAATCTTTTTTTTTTTTTTAGCATAATGACTTGATGAAGTTTGAATTAATGGATTAATTCATATTTTCCCATCTATCGCTCATTCTCTGTATTGATCTTGGAGTCCCATGAAAGGCAGTCTGAACCAGCTACTGCCTAAAATGGAGAGTTCAACTGGGGTAACATTTAACATTTCAAAAGCAAACTGTTCAGATTTGATAATAAGTGAATAGGACAACATTTTTTCCTAAGCCTCCACTACAGAAAAAACAATGTAACGCTCTTCATCCTGATTTCACTAAGGCCTGGAAGTCTGATGAATAGAAGCAATCATCCAAAAGCACTACTGTCAGTCTAACTTTGCAATTTCGGTTCAAAATCTTTCCTGTAGGCTACAACAATACTGAGACTGGGTTAAAGAATGTGTCCTAGGATCTTTTTTATTTTTGTATAGAATGCTATCCTTATGATGTCTCTTCACTGCAAGTATAATTTCATCCCAAACCCAGGGGTCTCTCCAGTCAGAATTTGCCCCTATGGAGCAGAAGGAAGCTGTAATAATTTCATGGCTAAATCACAGATAATGCACCCTAGTCTGGAAGGAGTACTTTTCTCTTTGGCATTGTCCACAATCTGTAAATCTCAGATGTTTATTCATTAGGGCAGTGATTAGAAACCCAGTCTTCCAGGCAACAGCCATTGCCATTAAGCTATAGAGTCTGAATATTTACTGTGAATATTTTAAGTATTTTATATTAAATAGATTAGCTTTAGCAAGAAGGGATGAGGGATTCATCCTAGGGCATGCTACTGTGTGATAGCTGGTGAACTCCTGATCTGGTAGAAGATTTTCTGGTGGGAGGGTAAGATGTGGCTTCAAATCTGTGTTCCAAAGCAAGTGATGGGAGAAAATGAGCCTGTGTAATATGAATGAGTGCTCTGTGCACTGGGCTGTTTAGCATTTGAGATGGGTCATTGGGTTTTATTTGTGACCCAAAATGATAAAGACATCCTGAAACATTTTGTTACATTAGAACTTGCCAAGAAGATCAGAAAAATACACCCATGGTTTGTGAATCTTGCTGTGGTTTTAGCACTGATCAGTTAGTTGGGCACTCTCGGGTCTGCTGCTTGAAAGGGATCATGCCAAGCAACAGAAATGAAGGCCACTAGGAATTCTCTAACTGCAGTATCATGCCAAGGTGCCCAGGACACCAACAGGGTTAGGAAATAGCTAAGAATACATTTGGAATTAGGTGCTTAGACACCTATTAAATTAGGAATATCCATGAATTAACTCTTCCAGGGCCAAATCTTCGTATATCTGGTCCAAATGGTGGGTCACACAGGAAAAACTGAAATACACAGACACCCTAGAGTCAAACATTTGACTGGAAAAATTGCACCCATTTTTAAAAGTGGTAGAAAGGAGGACCTCAGGAACTACTGACCTTTCAGCCTCACCTCTGTGCCTGAAAAGATCATGGAGATCTAGGTTCTCCTAGAATTTATGCTATGGCACATGGAGAACAGTGAGGTCATTTGAGACAAACAGCATGGTTTCATGAAAAGTAAGTCCTGCCTCACCTACCTTGTGACCTTTTACTGTAGAGTGACCACAGCAGTGGACAAAGGAAGGGCTACTGTTATCCTTTATCCTGAAGTTCTCTACAGCCTTTGACAGAGTCCCCACAACATCCTTCTCTCTAAATTGGAGAGGGATAGATTTCATGGGTTGAGTTTAGAGGATGAGAAATTGGTGGGATGATTGCATCCAGTTAATGGCTCAATGTCCTGGTGACAAGGGGTGTCCCTCAGGGGTCCTTATTGGGACAAATGTTATTCACTATCTTCATCAATGACAGAGACAAAGGGATCAAGTCTGCCCTCAGCAAGTTTGCAGAGCACACCTGGCTGTGTTGTTGACACACCTGGAGGACAGGATGCCATCCAGAGGGACCTGAACAAGCTCTAGGCATGGCCTTTGGTAGAATCATGAAGTTCAACCAGGCCAAGTGCAAGGTCCAGCACCTTGATCAGGGCAATCCCCAGTATTAATACAACCTGGGGAATGAAGAGATTGAAAGCAGCCCTGTGGAGAAAGACTTGGGGGTGTTAGTGGATGAAAGGCATGAAATGCAGTGTGTGCTTGCAGCTCAGAAAACCAACAGAATTTTGGGCCACATCAAAAGCAGCATGGCCACAAGTTGAGGAAGGAGATTCTGCCCCTCCACTCTGATGAGACCCCACCTGTACTGAATCCAGCTTTGGGGTCCTCAGCCCAGGAAAGACATGGATCTGTCAGAGTGAGTTCAGAGAAGGCACACAAAGGTGATCAGAGGGCCAGAGTACCTCTTCTGTGATAGAGGGCTGAGAGAGTTGGGGTTGTTCAGTCTGGAGAAGACTCTAGAGAGACCTTAGAGAGCCTTTCAGTACCTGAAGGCGACCCATAAGAAAGAGGGAGACAAACCTTTTAGCAGGGCCTATTGCAACAGACCAAGGGGTAATTGTTTTAACACTAAAACAGGAAAAAATTCAGACTAGATATAAGAAATTATTTGCAATGAGGATGGTAAGATGCTGTGCAGGGAGATGGAGAAGTAGTTGCCATTCCTGGCAACATTCACTGGATGGATCTCTGAATCACTTAATCTAGTTAAGGACATCCTTTCTCACTCCAGAGGGGTTAGACTAGGTGGTCTTTAAAGGTCCCTTCCAACCTAAACTATTCCATGATTCATCATTTTGCTTTAGACTCAATGATCTCAAAAGGACCAAAAAGTATTCAAGGTCACATTGTACAGCAATGGTGCACAGTTTTTCTGGCTGAATGGGCCACCTCTTTCTCTGCAAATATCAGCAGACATAATGTAGGCAGACCTAATCCTACATGCAGCTGACCCAGTGCTTTCTGGAACTTAGGCTGGGACCTCCCTTGCACCACACTGCTGTGTTCAGGAGCTGACTCATAGCACAAGTGCAGTCAGGAGAGGGTCCCCACTACCAATTAACACACAGAGCCTGTGGCCCGTTTTCTTGGAGCCCTACTGCTATCATGTGGCCAGAAAAGAAGACAGCTGGGATCATGCAGCTGCCACCATCACTAGAATAATTATTTTAGCCTGGAGCAAGCTCCTGTGCATTTCCAAGGTGCCCTGGGAAAGAGGGCAACCAGGATTAGCTGACAGACTCTCAGTTGAACACTTGAGAGATGAGATATCAAATTGATTTAATTCATATGTTGGATGTTTTTTTTTTACAAAGTCCTTGAAAAATTGAGTGATTTGGGTCAATGCATGTAAAAGCTTCAAAGGAATCAGGATATTTTTGTCTTAGTCACTAACAGGCATCCCACTGCTACAAACATATGAGACTTTATAGGTGATGTCTACCCGGATAAACAAAACAGACTAGGAAACCCTAAAGGCAAGTGTCATAATGGCTCACAGCCATCTGGCCAGATTCCCTTTCTTCCTCCCCAAAACAATGTGGTATAATCCAACCTGCCCATGGAGAGCAGGCCCTCACTTGTGTTATTCTCTCAGACATTTGTAGCTTTTATCTCGAAAAATGCTCTCTGGCACAAGCCTGAATTGTGCCAAGGAAAAGTGCTAATAACCAAACACTGTGGATGTTCTTAGTCTGGCACCCAAGCCCCCACCCTGACTCTGTCTGCTCTGTCTAGTAAGGCAGGAATAGCTGCAGAATCCTCTTGACTTCAGTGAATTCCTTCAGCCCTCACAACAAGGTCTGCAAAGACACAATTACACCCAATTTCAGGGCCTGGAACGCTGTATTAATAAATCTTAATTCTCCAACAGCTTTGACAAGTAGAATCCAGCATGTACCATATATAAGAATGGTTATGACAAAATATTTCTCAATTGACAGATGTTTTTCTTCAATGCTGATCTAACCTGCCATAATTCTGGAAGGATTTCCCATAATGTCATCTTTTGTAAGAATGTGCTCAAGGTCCCAGGGTTTCTGCCCTCTTTACCAGAACAGCTTTAAAAGACCATTTTAATAGACAGTTTTGGCTTTTCTAACTTGAAGGGCAGCTCATTTCAGTGGGATTGGACAATATTACCTTTAAAGGTCATTTCTACCTTAAACTATTCTGTGATTCTACGATTAGTGTCAAATATCAAAATCAAAGTCTTTTTTAAGGTTTCTAAATACAAAAAAAATCTTAATATGAAATATTTTGGCATGGTTGGCTTTTAAAAATAACTCCTAGAACCTGTCAAAACTTTCATCCATTCATGACAGAATGCTGACCAAGAGTTCAACAACATGTCAGGAACAGAAATAAGAACGATAAAGTGGTATGCCTATTTTAATGTCATAAACTGTGAAATTCTCCAGAGTTGCTCAAATCTGTGTGTTTTCCTTGATCTGATCAATGTAAACAATCACATTATTGGTAATGAAGCTCATGGACAGTAGGCAACAGAATGACAAAAGCTGTCTCTTCACTTGTAGAGAATTTATGCCAGATGTTGTAAGTGCAAACATTGGACCTCAGCCAAAATGCCAAGCTGCATACATGTTCATGCTAAATTCTTGCTGGCATAAGAAAATAGGGAAGGATGTATATTCAAGGCCTTTTCAATGCTGCTTTTGGTATTCTATTCATCTTTATTGCTTCCTTCAGAAACAATAATTTTGTTATATGTTTTGAATTTCATCTTTCCTCATTTTCAGCTTATGCCAATTATTAAAATCCTTTGTTGAGTTCCAGCCGTCCTGCTGGAATTACAGAAACTAGATAGTGGAAGGTACGTAATAGAAACCTACTTTTAGAGTAAGATCAGCTATAGCAGTAAGATTTGGGCATAAAATTTAATGGCAATATATCTGCATTTCATACAGAACTGGATTTTTTTAGTATGGCTTTCTGTTAAATTCAAATAAACTTGTCTGCCACTTAGAAGTCTGCCTGCCTGCCTTGAAAGATATAAGCCCTAACATAACTATCATGTCTTCAACCTTGTCTTCACTCACTGGGGGGATCTCCTCAGCTCACATTAACATTAATGGGAATTCCATGTATGCATCACTTGGAGAAAATACTCCCTAAGATATTTTGTCATTATCTTACTAGGCAGATAGGGATGGCATCCATCATGCATCTAACACATTTGTACAATGTGCATTATTAAAGCATCAAAGCAATAACTGAATAAATAAATAAATAAATAAGCATTGGCATTGCCAAACATATTCTTCTTAAAAGAGTAAGAAGGATCAAATGGAAAATCTTTGAGAATCTGGGGAGAAGAATGTGACTTAGTTGTAAGTTTTTGTATTTAAAAAAGATCTAAAACCTAAGTTCATTCCTTCTGCTCCTAGAAAAAGCAGCAATGTGATGGAAAATATTAACTTCATTATGTAAGCAAATCACAGATAAGATGCATTCAATTTATCACAAACATCCACTGGTTGAAGAAAGAAGAGGGTAGTTTACACTGAAACTGGTTCATCTTTGTGAATTTTCTTTTTTGTTTTGTTGGGTATTTTGTTTATGTTTCTTTGCTGGGCTTTTGGTTGTTTGTTTGGTTTTTTGTTTGTTTGTTTGTTTAAGAGAAGATGACTCTTTCTCATAATTTTAGTATTTTGGGGAAAATAAGAGTCAAAAAAATACTTCCAGACAGCCTCATGAGAGTGTTGTGTATTGTTTAGGAAGCTTGTTTTCAACTCACCACTTCTGCCTTACTGTGAGCAGGAGCAAGAGGAGGAGACATCAGTAGATGGTACTTGCCTCAGTCCTTCCTTCTTTTCTCCCTAGAAAATTGCAGCAGCAGAAAAGCAACCAAAAACCTTTCCTTGCTAACCTTGCTAAACTGATAACTCTAGGCATGTCCAAACCATGGCACACATTAAGTAAACTAGCTCCAGAACCAAAAATACACAAGAAACACCTGCACAATGCTGCACTCAAAGCAAATTAGCTTTTGGAAGCTGACACTTCTTTCAGGATACCATGGCATCCCACAACCTATTGCCTGGATGTATCATCAGCAAGCAGCAAAGGAGCAGCAGGAGAAAAGGAAATACTGTCATCTGAGGATAATCAAAGCATCAAGGTCTATTGCCAAGGTAGGCATTCTGTCACTCTTCCTACCTCTCTCCCCCAATAATTACATCATTCTGGTATTTTCTGTAATAAAAGAAGTTCTAGGAATTAACTTCCTTTATTTCAATTTGAAAAACAATTTTCTAGTTTTGAGTGAGAGTTCAGCCCAGGCAACCTCTTTTTCTGCACTTCTGTGGAAAGAGACACATGCAACACTTTTCTGCTTACATCCTTTGAGCATCAGTCACAAATTTGCTTCCATTGCCAGTCTGCCACTCAGATCAGCTAGGCTTTGGTTGACACTGAGAAGTACTAAGTGTAAAGAAGGAATAGGAGAAATCATGGCAGGCTACAATGAGTTCAGGTCTTCAGCTACATTGCCAAACAAGCACAGCTCACTGATGCCTGAGTTTTCCTAGTGTAAACCTCATGAGTTCAATTGCAAGATCCTGCAACTAAGCTGGGGCAATCCTCAACACCAGCACAGACTAGGGGTTGAAATGACTGAGTTCTGCTGAGAAATTTGGGATTCTGGTGAATTGAAAACTGGACATTAGCTGGAAAATAGCTCTTGCAGAAAGTCAACCTGGGCTGCATCAAAAGAAGCATGGCCAGCAGGTAGAGGGATTCTGCCCTTCTGCTCCACTCTGGGGACACCTCACCTGGAGTAGTCTATCTAGCCCTGGGGGAAACCAGTGTAAGAAAGACATGGATCTCTTGGGGCAGGTCCACAGGAGACCCACTAGAAGGGCCAGAGAGATAGAACACCTCTCCGGTGAAGAGAGTCTGAGAGAGCTAGGACTGCTCAGTCTGGAGAAGAAAAGGCTCTGAGAAGAAATTACTGTGGCCTTTCGATATATAAAGGGTCCTAAAAAACAAGGAGAGAGATTTTACCAAGGCCTATAATGGCAAGACAGAGAGCAATGGTTTTAAAGTGAGATTGGACATAAGGGTGCATTTTTTACGGTGTTCCAGTGTTGAGGCACTGGAACGGGTTGCCCAGAGAAGCTGCAGATGCACATGGCAGGAGGCTGGACCAGATGATCTTTAGAGGTCCTTTCCAATCCAAGCCCTTCTGTTATTCTGTGGCAAAGAATCTTTTTCCTTTTTCTGTACTGCCATTCAGTCTGCAAGCAAAGATGAAAATAATATCACCTTTGAGTTAAAAATCAGGTTTTTTCACCTCCTAAGTTGGCAGAGATGATGACAAAGACATGTTATTAGAGCTGTTCTCAGGTTGGCTCTCTTTCTTCCTTTACCTCTAGATCAGGACAGTGGAAGGAAAGAATAGAAACAAGGAAGAAATGATCTGGGCAGGTACCAGAATAAGCCTCTACTTAATGGTTGCTATCATTGTGGTGACCCCAGGCCACAAAAGACTGAAGCTTCCTAAAAGCTTTGCTCCCAAACTTCAGCCCATGCTGAAGGGCTGTTGCTTCGTCTTTTGTGTTGTTCAGTTGGTACCACACATTTTCATGCCTGCCACATTAGACAGCAGCTTCAGGGAGGTCACGAGCATAGGACAGTTCAGAGGATTAGTACCTCCATGTTAATATTCAAGACCACCAAGACTTATGCTTTAAGTATCTGATTTTGAGCCACCACACTTAAAAATTAACATATTCATAGTTGAAATAGAGAAATTAAAATATTTAATACCTCTAGAAAAACTGCGGGCCTTCAATTTAGGAAAAGCAACATTTTGGATATTGATTCCATCTAACAAACTGTCATTCCAGCAAGTCATAATGGAATCAGCAAGGGAGGAATGGGAGAGTTACAGATTCTTTGGTGTGCTTTATTTCTTTGTTTATACACCTGCTAGCATGTTGGTGAATCACCAGTGCTGCCACATTGCAGATAATAAATAACATTAGCAGAAGAACTCATATTTGAATTCACTTGTGTGCTTATCACAAACCCATTTAAAGATGTTTCCAACTCTCCCAACTCTGAATACACTAAAAAATATTTCAAACAGAAAGTCCTCTTAAAAGAATGCAAAAAGAATCCAGTTTCAAATACTGGAAGCATAGTGGAATAAGCACAGAACAAACACAGACCCCAGTATACTGGCTCAATAAGGTACATTCAAAGAGTAGTAAAATTATGTCTTTTCAAGTCACTCAGGCTTTGGAGGACAAAATTTTACCTTTTTTCTTATTGTATGTCATAACTGTTTGCATTAGGTCAGTATTAAGTGAGAGAAGTCAGTATTTATGATGTTTTGGTGTGACAGAGCATATCTGTAAACTAAATCTAATTTACATTTGTAACATATGTGGTCAGGTGTTATCTGGGTGACAAAAGGCATTTGAGCAGTTTCAGTGCTTAAAAAAACAAGCTTTACCATACTGACAGACAATTCAGCAAGAGTTGAAACTGAAGTGCAGGAAAAACTTTCTGACAGATTGAAGTGACTGAAAATCTTAGTCAAGAAAATGAAATCTTTTGCCATATATGTATATATCACCATGATTTTGTCTCTGATGTTTCATAATTAGATGACTGTTTCTAGTAAAATAAATTCATAAATAAATAGCAAAGCATGTGGAGCTAAGACAAAAGAGCTTATTAACGATACCAAGAACCTGTAGCTTCTTATTCTGTTTAAATAATCCATGTGTAATTGGGACATTTTCTGACTTATTTGTTATTTGTTGTTATTCATCAGCACATGTGGGCCATTATTTTTTTTTCTCAGTGGATCAATCCTGTACAGACTAAAAGCATTGTGTAGTTTCTAGTCAGATGACACTGGTTCACTGCAGTCATTCTAACCAGGGTGCTCTTGGTTTTCCAGTTCAATCAGGCAGAAAACCTGTAGCAGGAATAAAGCCATGTGCAGCCCCCTAAACTGCCTTCTGCAAGAAAAGATGTTCACTTACTAGTTCCAATTTTGCTTCATACAGAAATTCAAGCCAGGGAAAACTCACAGTAATGATATGTAAAACAAGAGGAAAATGTGGGCTAAAATCCTTCCAGCTCATGTTCCTCAGTGTACTTCCCCAGTTATTTCCCAGAAATTTGAGCAAATATAGCTGTTTGTATTCCCTTGGTTTATATGTCACCACAAAAGCTGCAGACTAATAAACCAAGTAACCTCATCAGGAGAAAATCTCCTTTCTCCCTTCTGTGGAAGGGCAGAGGGCAGGAAATGTGCTGCCAGCAGAGCTAAGGAAGGTGCCTGGGCATCACAGGGGGATGCTACAGCACCCAGTCATCAGAGCAAGGATTCAGTGGAAGAGAGAAAGGGAGTGGGGCAGCAGGGAGAGAACCCAAGCACACAGAACGCTGCTGGCAAGTTAAGGGGCAATACAGCAACCAGAGAAATGGAGGCAGCTCTCTGGCTGCTATTCTTCTCCTCAGGGAGATGAGCCGACCCAGGGAGCAAACATCCTGAAAGTATAGCTGCAGGTGTGTGCCAGGAAAAGGAGGGCAGCCTTGTCATGGAAAAGGAGCTTTGCAGGAGGTGTGCACAAGCACAGCAATCTCGTTGCGCACAAAGGAGCTTTAGTCACCTCTCAACTGTAGGCCCATCATAAATTTGGATCCCTAACTTTCAAGCCAGGCTGCCCACAAAACACAGAGAGGAGGAAGGATGAGCTGGACAAGGTGGCCTTTGCACAGGCACATTTTAATTGTTTTGAAGTAACTATGTAACTCAGATTTAACTCCAAAGTCGCATCTCTTCTCTCAGTGACTTCTGAACTTTGTTCTTTGCATTATCTCCTGAAAAAGGATTTGGAGGAAGAAGCTAATTCAGGCCCATTTCTTGTGTAACAGAAGCTGGAGCAATATGATTCAAAGGGGCTCCACTTGCAGAGCTGTGTGTTTTAATAGTCAAACCAATAAATTTAGATGAGTTTTAATACCTACCACTGATATGCTGCTGTTGGTACTCTACAGAGAGATGTAATAGAACAACTTCTCAGAAGCTGAAAACATCATCCAGTTAGGTAACCAGTTCAAACTTCTACCCTGTGGGGTTTTTTAGGGGGGAAGGGAAGAAAATTAATATTCTTTTTACATGGAACTTAAAACAAAGTGTAATTTAAGAAGATTAACTGACAATTTAATGGATTGATCCAAAGAATGTTTTAATTTGCAAATAATCTCCTAAATGTCATGAAATCTCCAAAGCAACATGCAAACTATTCTGAGTCCAAAAATAATGAGTTATTGATTGTTTTGTTATGAAATCACTCTGTAGGTTGGCAGTATACCTTTAGGCCACAATCTATTACATGAGCAAATTACAGTACCTGATGCTGACAATGAAAAAATGACAGCAAAATTTTTCTCATTTAAGTATAGGCTAGAAAAAAAATGTCAAAACTAATTTTTTTCCCTCCACCAAATAAATAAATAAATAAAATAAACACTGTTCTTTTGCATAATGTATTTCTGAACAGATAAATTTCTGTATGTAAAATCTGATCAAATGTGTTACCCAAAATTCCCAGAATTGATTTCCTACTGAATCTCTACTATCTACATCTGTAGACTAGAAATCTGTGTTCATCTATGCATAGGTACGTGGTTTTAAGGAGTTAAACAAATGTCTAAACCCATTTCAGAAGGAGAAACTGTCAAAACCAAGTAGCATATAAATGAATTGAGCACCTGAATGGACAGGTGACCACATCACTGAGGACTGAAAGCACTCATTTATTTTAAGGAATAAAATGAGTTCATCCCCAAAAAATGGTAAGAAAAACTTGAATATATGAGATCCATCCAGTTCAGACATCAACAAAACATCAAAACCTCTCAGCTCATTGTCTCTAGCTTTTCATAGACCACCTTCATATCGACAATTAATGTAGGTTAAGTACGAAGGAAAGCAAAATTGAAACTTGAACTCAGAGCATTCTACAAAGTCTAAAATTTAAATTGGAGTCACACAATACAAATATTATGACACTTTCTGCTAGGACCTCTGTGCAAAAAAATGCTCAAAGTTTTTGCCAAAACACAGCTAGGGGGTCTCTGAAGCAGATGTAAGTTGAAGAAAAGCACACAGCATCAGTCTCCAAAAGGAGCTAAGTTTGAGTCCAAGCCTGAGGTCAAAGAAGAACATGAAATACCATGTACCTCTATTTTGATCTTTACCAGCCTAGTGTTTCAATGCTTATTCCACCAGCCAAAATTATACCCATGTGAGCCTGTGACAGCCATTCCTGCTTTAGGCAAAGCACACTCTGGAGATAGAGACAATGGTATCCAGTAGCTCAGCCCTCAGCCCTGCCTGTCCCACAGCCCAGTCTCTCCCTCTTTTGTCCAGTTTACCACAGAGGGCAGTTGCTCGTTTTTCACATCTGAGTTTCTCATGAGCTGGTGGTATTCAGCCTTCCCCAGTCTTCCACCATAGCTCCCACCAAATACTTGCACTTCTCAGGAAATGTTGGTTTTGCAAGGATACAGCATGAGAAGAGAGGAAGAGCAAGGATACTGCCACACAAGAAAAGGGTCTGGATGGAGATCTAGAGACTTTGCCTGTGGGGAGAGAGGTTGCTTGATTTTTTTTTATTCCCCAGAGGCTGAGTCTCTGCTTCAGTCTCTGCTATATGGTGGCTCTAGCTCTTGGCAAGGCTGTAAAGGACTGAAACTTGTCCATCAGGTGTTCCTACTGATGTCAAGCATGAGTTAGGCACAACCATGTTTATCCCTGGATTCACAGATGATGTTTTCCAGTTGAAAAGTTGAATTTGAAGATTTTGAAGAATTCTATCTTTTGAATACAGCTAAGAGAATATAAAAATGCTAGATCAAAATTGTTGAGGTGGCAAAGGGGAACAGAATATATTCCCTGCATATAGATTAAAAAAATGTTCCAGGTTTCCTTTTGATTAATTGCTTTATTTTCTTGTGTTTTTTAAAGAGTTTTACTTCCATTGTGGAATTATCTTATAAGCTGTCTTTCTTCATTAAACAACTAAAGGTTAGTTACTACAAATATAATGTGAAATTCATTGTATTCATCCATTGTTTATACTTCCTACAAAATAGTATAAAGTCTTAATACATAAAGACAAATCTTTTAAACTGCTTCAGGCTCCAAATTAAAAATTATTCCCTTCTGTGTTGATTACCAAGGGATATTTAGAGAATCCCCTCTGATCACAGGATATTTCCATATTGCCTGTCACTTTAAGGTGAAAAATTTGCAAGGACACTCTCACCATCTGTCATCAACTCGCTTTAGGTGACACAGAGGACTGGTCTAAAATGGCCAATAGGCCTCATGCATAACAAAGCCCTTGCACTTTTGCATTGTTTGTATTTTGACCTGGGCAGATAATCCTTCAGAAAGGAGGCTGTGTTTTGCTACTTCTTTTTTCCTCACACAGTGACCATTTGAGTACTGTCTTTTAAAGAGAAATCATCCATCCATCTAGAAAGTAAATTTAGAGAGCTGTCTCTCTCTTACTCTTCAGCCTAAACAACTACATTGCAGCCTGAAGACATTTTATTAACAACACCACGTTTCATGAAAGCTAGTGAAAACTTGCCTTTCTAAACCAAGGGGCTTTTTTGAGTCACATAATCACTTCACTTAAACTGTAAATCTAGGTGGTTATGAATGTTTAATATACTGTCAAGGTTTGTTGCTAACAGTCTCTGATTAAATTGATAATTTAAGAGCAGACAGCAATCTAGAAAGGAAAAAATAGCATCTTTCTGCAGCTTGACAAAACCATGTTAGCCTGTTTGTATAGTCTCTTGTATAATAAGGACCATTTCTCATAGCAGAAGTCAAAGATAAACTGTTCTTTCCACTATGTCAAGCACCACTTAAGACTTGCAAATACCATTTCCTCATACAATAGAGGTCTCTCCAGCCTATCCAGTTTGTAGCTGACACACTTACAGCACTGCTTAAAGGAATTAAGAAAAAAAAGTTGGAAAAGTAAACTTCTGTAAAATATTTTTATCCTGTCAGTTTTCTATCTCAGTGACTGGAAAATAAAAGACTAATAGAACATTCATCCCAGGGCTCTATGTGCCTCAAAGTCCAACAGCAAAGAAAATTTTTAGGAACAGCCATTGTTAGAAACAAGTGAATGGACGAAGGGAAAAATGAATATAGGGTGGGGACATCCCTTCCATCAGAGGAACAGGGTACTAACAGGATCTTCTAGGTTTTATGTCATCTTCAACACATACAATATTTGCATCTATAGAAGCAAGTCTATATTCAAGGCACAGGCAAGTCCTCAAATGATGCATTCCCTCTTTAGACCTATTTCTGTTGTAATTGGGGAACATTTGTTATTCTTCAGTCCACCCTCATATTTTAGTAATAAACCAGACCTTTTAATTACAAATGAAGTCAACTACTTCCTCTATGAAACAGGCTCCACTGATGCTAAAGGGAATTACACTGAATTCTGAAGCATAAATAAATCCCTTGAGATCCACTCCTCCTCTCCCACCTACATCACACATGATATATCAGAAACACAGAGTCACTTAAGCATGGGAAATATGGCTCCTAGCTCCCCTCTTAGTTCTGTATTTCACTCAGCACGGCTGCCCATAAGCAAACAGCCATTTATTGTTCTATTACTGTGCCAGGTTCTGAAGGAAATACTTTTTTAATCAAATTTCCATGCAGAAAATGGGATCTGTAAAACCATGGGCTGGACAGACTGAGTCTAGTCCAAAACCTTGGTGATGTGCGAACTCCAGGGTTTCTGCTTTCTCCTGGTTTTAGGATCTAGATTCCCTCCTCTGTCAGACAAAATTCTTGCAATGTATAAAAACAAGTCCCCCTGAAAACCAGGTTCCATAAATTCCAGAGGAATTTCCATAAAGCTTTCAGCTGTGTAGAGATATGGTGTCACTACAGATGCTGAAAACTCTCACTGGGTTCTCCCTGCACTATGAAATTAGCACTTTTACTTGTTGAAGGTACAGCCATGCTTTTTATAAGTATTTGACTATAAAAACAACATGACATGCACAAGAGAACAAATAAAAAATTTGCCCACATTCAAATGAAATTTTATCCCAACAGCTTTGCTGTGTTGTAGATGGCCCCTTTCAAGAACAGATGTGCATCACACATCTGGCTCAGAAGTTCCCAGACATCTTTTCCTGCATGATATTAGCAATCCAAAATTCATCTTTATATATTTTTGAGCTCTAAATAAAACCTTATGTGTTCCAGTCAAGCTAGAACTAAATTATTCAAGGTCTTAGGATACTACAGCTTTCTAGTAAATATTTGGAGGCAGTTTCTGGTGATAAACTTAAAAAGTAAAGGATTCTACTTCTTGATGCATTTCTGTGAAAAGAAATAACAGAAGGAATTCAGGAACAGTTGCAGAGCTATGCAGTAACCTCTGTGACAAACAATAGGAGAGGAGAGGAGAGGAGAGGAGAGGAGAGGAGAGGAGAGGAGAGGAGAGGAGAGGAGAGGAGAGGAGAGGAGAGGAGAGGAGAGGAGAGGAGAGGAGAGGAGAGGAGAGGAGAGGAGAGGAGAGGAGAGGAGAGGAGAGGAGAGGAGAGGAGAGGAGAGGAGAGGAGAGGAGAGGAGAGGAGAGGAGAGGAGAGGAGAGGAGGCACCCATTCTGCTTTGAGGAAAGGCATGTAGAGTTCAGAAAACAGATATGTAAAAAAAAGAGTCTCTGAAAGCTACATATATCATACAGAGCTTGATCTCCAAACAAGAAATTTATGGAAAAACAGCAAGGCATAATTTAGTAGGTGTGTCAGTACCCCCACAGTGGGCAGAAATCTGCTGTTTGATTTAATAATTTCTTTCTTCCAAGGGCAGAACTTATCGAAAGAAGTTTTTCCTTTACATTTTATAAACTAACAATAAAAAGCATTTCTGAAAGCACAGTGAGAATCTGACAAGCACCCTTGAAGCTCAAAGTAGAGAGAGCACTTCAAAAGTAAACTTTTACTTGGAGCTGGAATAAAAATTTGTAGAAGTAATTTAAAATATATTAAATATGTTTCCTCTTACAATCATCTCTCTTGTTCACAGATTTAATATTTTTATGACCGTGTCTTGAAGAAGTATTTTTATTTATGATATCTAGACATACCATTTAAATTCCTTCCAAAATGCATTAAATAAAAATGTGAAAAACTATATAGAAGCTAAGAAATGCATATTTCTGTGCTTCCTTAAACACAAGAAAATGCCAGATTTTACAAGCTAATCTTCCAATAAATGATATGTTTCATTTAACTGTGATGCAATCTGAAAAAAAAAAAAATTAGATAACAATGTTCCAATATATCAAGATTCAATTCAGTAGGTGTAAAAAGTATCTTTCTAGTGCTACAAGTGCTGGAATGGCATCTCATATTAACACTTCTGACATCTGAAGCTATTATTTCCATGCTTTAAAAAAAAATAGGATTTATTTTGGTTGCTATCTGCATTAAGTATAGGGCTTGCTTTCACTCTGCCTCACACATGTAAACACAAACAGTCCTATCACAAAACAATTGGCAGTTTTCATTGTCTTGTTAATCTTGCAGCCACATTTGTCTGTAACTTAACAGACCCTGCCATTTGGAATTCATTATAATTTGCATTGCTAATTAAAGTTGTTTCTGATGGATTATTTCTGTATTAAAGATTATTTCTGTATGAAAGATTTTTTTTTTCTAAAGCTTCTTAGTGAAATATTTTGTAATCAACATTAGACCTGTCTGGAAAAGAAGCACATACCTTCACTTCATGGGCAAGCTCTTACAGTAGCATCTATATGAAATCTATAAAGATATTAAAAATGTAAACTAATTCAGTGGAGAACTTTTTTATTAAAATTACAAATAAAGGCCTCTGACTAATACAAATTTTAAAAATGCTACTCTTTTCTGGAAAAAATAACAGAAAGGGCTTTCATAAGCATAAAATAAAATCTATAGCCTATAGTACTACTAAGAATGGTGGGGGGTGAGGAAATGGTGAGGAAAAAGTACAGTATAAGAGAGATTGAAGAAATATGTACTGTGTTTAATGATTCAAACACATATAGATGTTGGAACCTATGAGAAATCACTGTAAAAGTGGTTGCTTTATTTACTAGTCACTTGCTGCCATAATTTGATTGCATCACAGCCTTTCTCAGCAATCCTAGGAATTTTGTGGCTAAAGAGGTTTGAGTGTTTATGACAAGCCATTCTTTCTTAAGTACTCAGCAAGGACTAACAATTTTCTTTTGTGGTTTAAGCAAGGATAGACCTTCCATTTAACCTTTGAATCTGAGCTAAAACTTTTAGTGACATTATGCATGACTTCATGACCAGCAGTCAGAAGTGAAAATGTAGCTCTTGGCCCTGCCTCCACAGAAGTAAAAGGAAGCTTTACCCTGGGAATAGGGCTGGGTTCTCATTGTCAAATCAGCATTTTGACCAGGGGCTGAATCTCTCTGAATCCACTCAAATCTGTGAGAGTCACCAGTCAAAGAGAGATGTGCAGCATTTGGTCCTCACTGTGCTCAACATGTGGGTAAGCAGAGCTGCAGAGACATAGAATCAGGGTTGGATACACAGATGGACCTCCAAGGGCTCCATTCTGGGAAAATATATACTTGTACAAATATTGTGTTCACCAAAGAACACAGTATACTTTGGTACAGTTACCCGGGTACTATTTTTTTTTTTTTTAATTCCCAGAGAGAGAATGAAAGCAACAAAACCAGCAGGATTTTGGAAACCTCCCTCCACGCACTGAATGATAAACTCCACTTGTGGTGCCTTTGTTGAACATATGAAAATACTTACAATCTGTTATTCACACTTTCAGTCAATTAAGCTATTTAAATGATTTGTTTTAATTTCAGTTCCAAGTCTTCCAAATTCTGTCATCTCATGTTTGATCCAAATAAAGACAGTTACTTTATTTGTCAAATATCTTTCTTGTTCTCTAAACAGGACAAATGGTACCTTGTTCACATTTATTTGTAGCAAGAGCTGAAATGGAGAATTCTTCCAGGGGAACAGTAAATAAGTAGATTCTAGTATTTCAGTATGTCATTAAATAAAAGCTTAGCAATTTTCTTTCTTTGAAGTGGACTTTTTTGCTGAATTAATATTTTATATTTATTTCCACCTTAGAGTATCAACTGAGCTATAACTTCCTGAAACTCTCAATGAAATAAGGTACTATTTTTAAGTTTTATCTCATACTGAATTATTAAAAGAAATTGTGGATTTTTTAAATTATTTATGATTATCTTTTTAAGCTTTTCCTGAAATTAAATCGCAACATTTTTTTTCTGCTTTGTCATATGGAATGGTGGCAAACCTTCTAAAAGGCATTTTAATAGATGGAAGACATTGTAACCATAATTTCAGGTACTAATGTTAGAATGAGCTCATTTCTAAGCACTGAATTTCTAAGTAATTTTTAAGCACCAACATTATCTGTGCCAGAGAGAAACATTGCCTTGTCACTCCTGTGGAGTGTCCCCTGCCTGTATCCTACAGAAAGGATGACTTGTGTATTGAAGGTTAATATCATGCAAAAACATTCCTAAGATAATAGCACAATGCTGGATTCTGATATACTGGTTTTTAAGACCTGCCTGTCATGGTTCATCACATTTATGCACTCTGCCTGCACTTGCTTAGCCTTATCCAATCCCACCTGAGTGTTGTGGTTGCTACAATGACAACACTACATACATCATTTCAAATATGAGACAGTAATAGAACTCAGGCTCATGTAAAATCAAACTTGGTCATACCACAGAGAAGCATTCCATAAATATTTTGAACATTAAGTAAAGAAATTAAAATGCCAAGCAAACATCACAAGCTGTCTCCCTAGGACCATCAACACTTTGTAAACATGGATTTTCTTATAGAATGGGAAGGGAGCAATTACCAGGGCATGGCTGAAGAAGTAGATATATGCATCAGGAAGGACAGATGGAACTAGATCTTGCCTCAAGGCTAAGAGAGCAGTTCAGAGAGAGGGGAGCATAAGGAGAGCTCCCCAGGAGGAAATCATCACGGTGCTTTATTGGACTGACCAGATTTCATCTCCTTCCAGAGATGTTACCATGCATCCAAACCCCAAAAAAGATCCCTGGAAATGAAAGAAGATCCAGAGCCTGGAGAAGCTTAACTTTGAATCTGATAAAACAAGGCTATTAAGTCTTTTCTTCATCACTTTAAACCTTGTAGAGTGTGTTGCAATGGGATTTTTGTAGTTATTTCTATTCCTTACTAATCTGCTTCTGTGGGAACCCACGTGGTTAAATTTTCACATTACTTACTACTCTTGGTAAAAATCCAGCCCAAGATCCAAAGATCCAGAATATCCAAGTTCTCAGGTATGGCTACATTCAAGCAGGGCCTCAGTACAGGTCCAGGCACAATTCACAGTTTTCTCTAGTGTTTGGTTGTTATTGCTCACCCAGTTACAGGGGAACACTGCAAGTTTAGTTGCAACTGCCACATTATTTGGAGATTTGAGTGCCTGGATTCTAAAATATCCTGTGAAATCCTATGTAAGGGACAGAAGCATGCAACGAAAATCTCCTTTCTTGGGACATAATATTCATTGTGAGGAGTGAAAAGCAAAGCAACTCCCACTTCTTGCATCAGCTGAGTCTTTCCTCGTGCATCCAATTTGTAAATCTCATCCTATAGGTGTTTGCATGCCTCAGAAAGCAACAAAACTTTTAAAGTAAATTATTGTCTGGAAGAGAAAAAACAACAGAGCAACTACTACTGATGTAGTATCTAATGTTTTCTTTCCAGGGCACAAAGGAAAAACTGTAAGAGAAAAGGGAACCATATTTTGGAGAGCTGCAGAGTGAAGTCTGTAACACTTTGCCTTTCCTTCCAAGGCAAGCACCAACCTGTGTTGTACTTCCACTGAGGCTTTCAACACAGAAGCCACATGAAGGAGGAAAATCTCTGCCATGAGACTGTACCAACCTCTCTTCCTCCTGCACTAGACTCCTCACACCAGACTCTCCTGCAATTGTCTGTGGACAGCATTTCTCTTTCAGCAAACCCATGCCCCTCTCAGCCCTGCTGTGCCCCTCTCAGCTCTGCTGTGCCCCGTGCCACCAGACTTCTGCATCCTGGCTGTCACAGAAGTTGCTCTCCTGGGCTGTGACAGGGAGAGAAGCTGGCAGGCACCTGCCTGACAGGTGCTTTTCAGGACCAGTGGGTTGAGAGCTGTGCCTCCATGCCCTGCCCTAAAGGCAGGAGAATAACTGCTGGAGCTTGTCCAGAAAGTCTGTGGGGTTCCCTCTCCTAGTTGTTTGCCCTGCAGAAGAAAGTTTTCCAGTGAAAGGAAGGTGAATAAGGCATTTTTATTGCTCTTTTATACAGCTACTAAAGATTATTACTTTACATTTTCAAGATCCAAACACAATGGTAGCAGACTGCAGTCTGAATGAGATAAAACATTCACCTCTTAATCAAAACAGGAATATATGTCTTGACTTTCACTAGAAAGCCTAACAATGCTAACAAAAGAACGCCAAGGCAGAGATTGAGTTATTCTTCTTACAAGGCAAAACAGTTGCATCTAGTTGCATAAGAGACAATTAAATATAGCCCTCTCATGTCATGACAGCTAATTGTCTGGTCCAGAAAAGCTTTAAGTTACTGTTATTTCAGTAACATCCCACAATTCCATGTCCCAGGATTTTATTACTTGAATAGAGGAAAGACTTAGGCACTCTAATGTAATTCTCTTATTTTATTACTTTCCCATGTAAAATTGGGGGATGTAACAGGAGTATGGACAATTATGTAGAGTAGGGTTATTCATTCCTACATGTTTTTACTCCTTAAAACGGGGTAAGTCCTTTCCAAAAATTGGTTCCTAAGCATAAAATGCCTTGAGCAGCTTTAATTTCAGAAAAGAGCAATAAATCACTTTAATACAAGAAGCAATATTTGATTACTCTGCATTACCCAGTAGCCACTTTACAATTATAATCCTTTACACTCTTATCAATGAATATATCACTCCTAACTCTAACCCCTCAATCACCCTCTCCCTCATCCATGCTCCTACTATTTGGCAACAAGCCTCCTACTATTATTTAATATTAAATTATATAGCACATATGTGATGGTGATAGTCATGTGATAAATTGCATTTATCATGCATCTTGTAATGCAGCTGCATTAATCATGTCTCTCTTTCACCTTGCCTGCTAATCCATCTCTGTCCAGGACTGCTCAGTCCCATCCAAATCTTTAAGGAGAATTGAACATGCACCATTAGAAATGGTGCCCTTTCCCAAACATGGAGTTTCATCACAGAAATCACACTGTCCCAAAGTTTGGCACAAATAACTTTGAGTCTGTGAAAGATTTGAGAATGAACCATGAGACTCCTTGGGGCAAAAAAAATAGACACTTACATTTTCTGTTGTTACAAGGCTCTCCATTTCTAGCCTGAGGTTATTATCCATGATCCTGGGCCTTAAAATGGAAGCATTTGATGTTTGTAAAATAGGTGTTTCTAAAGGTCTTTAATATGTGTCAGCTGCTGTTTTAGTCCTAGACATCTAAAGCTGGGCTTCTAACAGACAATTAAAAAATATTAGCCTTACAAGCCACAGGGCTGAAAAAAAGGGTAACCAAAAAGTATTTTAGAACTCTTGAGAAAATTTAGAATTATGATATCTATGAATTATTTGTCCTGTATGCTGTGCTGTCTCTCCAATGGTACAGGGCAGCAGATGCATTTTTTTAGCATCCACTTGAGATAAGCTGTCAGATCCCTATTGATCTGCCTATGCTGACTTTATTCCACACCACTAAAATCTCTTTTTTCCTTAAATCCAATTCTTAAACATTTACTTAGAACTCAAACTAATTCTTAAAACATTTTATAATCTTCTAAAAAAGAATTACTGAGGTTGCAAGTGTTTCATGCATCTACACCAGAATCACACAACTGGTTTGGGACAGCAAAGAGAAAGAGCTGAACAAGAACCAGAAAAAAGTGTTGAAAACTTTGCTCCAAAATAATAAAATGTTTCAGCTTGTGAAATTTAAAAAATTGTGTTAGAAAAGTCTGCTCATATATGTATGTTTAAATCACAAAATTGCTGTATTAAAAAAAAAATATATGTTTATGACACAAATATCATTGATGAACACCAAATCATTTTCCAGATTTTTGGGACACTTAGACACTTAGAATGTGATTAGTCACAGCAGATGGGAGTGCTTATGCCATTAGAACTAAACATATGGGCAAGTGTTTGGTTGGATCAGGATTTATACATTTTGTGGATCTGTAAAGTTAAACTATTGGTTTAGGCATTCATGCAGCCATAGCTGAAAGGCTTTTCTTGAAATCTTGTCTGTAACAGAATCAAGCCCTAGAAGAATACTGCACTCTTGTGTGCACCTGGGTTTTTTTGCCCCAAACTTATTGCTGATGGGGCAGAAAATGTGATAGGTACTCTGACTGCTCACTAATTTGTTCCCACTTGTTTTTCTCCTCCTCTTCCTCCTCCTTCTCCTCCCTAATTTCTCTTTCTGATTTCTCTTCCTCTCCTTTTCTGCTCTCCCCCTCTGGCTTTTTCCCTGAGACTGCCCAGTGAAGTGTTTATCATTGCATGGTGCAGTTGAAAAGCACACACTGGTCAGCTACTAGAGCACCTTTGCATCATCCTCTTACTCTCATTCTCTCACCATTATAAATTAAAGACAAGATGTTATTAACCCTTTTGGGTGTAGGCTCACAGGGAAGAAGAGATTAAGGGGGCTGTAACCTGTCATTGGTACTCCCTCACATCCATACCCAGAGCAATTGCATCTGTCCTGTGCCCTCCTCTTTGTCCTCCTGACACTTTCTCTTGATGTCATTGGAACTCAGTGTTTGGAAAAACTCCTTCATCCCAACTTCTGAGATTTTTTCAACACAGGACAATTTTTCTAATTTTTGAACAAGAATAATGAATCCAAGAGATACCTTACTTGCATAAAATGGGGCAGGAGTTTAGAAAGTTTGCTGTTATTGCTCTCCTGTGGTTTTACTGGCCTCACTCCACTAGGTTTCAATTTTTCCTTTCACTGAGGCAAAAAATCCTTAAAGTTTTACAGACATCCTTTCTAATCCCTGATTACTTCCACATCTCACCATATTTTCTTCCCTGTTCTACCAAACAATGACTATGGCTTCTGCACTGAAAAAATGCTCACTCCATAGCAATGTCAGTCAGCCACA
Organism: Molothrus aeneus; assembly: GCF_037042795.1. NCBI lineage: Eukaryota > Metazoa > Chordata > Aves > Passeriformes > Icteridae > Molothrus > Molothrus aeneus. The sequence continues at coordinate 117,351,860 of NC_089646.1, forward strand.
GAAAGCAAACCCTCAGGTCAAAGAAACTTTTCCATTGGGGATCCCCATGTCTCAGGAAGACACTTGGGAGTCCATGGGGAAAGGGTTAACTTGAACACCAGTCCTTCCAAGCTCTGAAATCCATGCTAAACCCATCTGCAACTAAGTATAGAGCAATTCAGCTAATACCTGTGATTATTAATTCTCCAGCAACTCAAAGTTCTGAAATGTGGTTCATCAGGGACTCACAGTGAAAGGAGGTAGAAAATGAAAAAAAAAATTAAAATAAAAAATAAAAAACCCCAGAAAACATTGATAAATCAGAGGTCCTCTTTTCTAAAGCACAACAGAACTTGCTGTTGTCCTGATACATTATGGCCATTCACAGCCTTAATCATGCAAAATCACTTCAAAAAGAGTTAACAGATTTAACTAACAAAAAAAAAAAAAAGCTTCAAAGCTTTACCAACAGCAGGAGACCTTTTTTTTAATTGGGAGCATATATCTGAGCAAAACTAAAAATAGTCAATAAAAGCAGATTTTGAAACAGCATAAATATCAAAATGATTGAAATATAATGTTTAATATTCATATTTTTCATTGTTTTGAGGCTGAAAAGCCCAGTCAAAGCTTCATAATTCTTTCATTATTGCTATACATTTTGAACTGAAGAGGTGCCTAGGCTCTCACAAACCAGATCCTTCCTGTTTCAACAGTAAAAATATCTCTGTCCCAAAAGTCTTGCAGTGTAAGCCAGGAGACAACAAGTCAATAAAGGCAGAGGAATGAGAGATCATATGGAAACAGTCAGCATGACAAGCGGCAGTTTTGGCTCTCAGTTTTGGCTCTGCTTTCACCATTGGCAAACCCTTTTCATCTACCAGCCTATCTCTGTAGCAATAATAGGAGGTATTATAACAGGTTAGCATCCCTTACCTGCTTGAATTTACCATATAGGGATGAGAAAGATAATGCCAATAAATCCCTCGTGCCATTGTCTTTGTTAAAAAAAAAAAAAAAAGTTGAAAATTCCCAAGACAGAATCTATGACCAGAGGTAAAAACAAATGGAGATCAGTTTTTATGAGAAATAGAAGATTGATTCTTGCAGTTACAAGAAGTGTAAACTTCATTGACAGAACACTCCAGGTAAATATATTTTAAATAGTCTCTAATGCAAAGTGTAAACTAACCCATAAATGAAAGCAATTGTGTTGCACTTAAACAAATATATTTTGCTTCATCCTTTAAGTCAACTGGATTTCAAGTTACCTTTGGGAGCTTGGATTTAGGAACCACCAATGTTTTAGAGCTATAGGCTTACCTAGTTACACTAGAGCAAAGCAAATGAATGAAAATGCGCATGGATAAATTCTCATGAGAATCCAAGAAAAATACAGGATTTTTCAAGTAACACAACCTCAACCCCCATGATATGAAACATTCTTTTTTCTATGTGAAATGTATTACAAGAAAATAAACCATTAGAAAAATAAAGACTCATTCTCTGTAACAATCACAATGAAACCCATTTAATGAGATTTCACAGCACGAAAAAGTTGCCCCATTCCAGTTCAGTCAAAACATGCCAGCCAATCATGAAAAGCTATTAGAGAAGGTGAAGCTAGTGTCTTTTTATCCCACTACATCTCTGAAATCTGGCATGCCTTTCTCTTCCATTTTAGGGAAAAGAATGAAAAATTAGAGGTACCAAACTCTGCATAAAATTGATTTGAAAATTATATCTTCCTTAAAAAGAATGAAAACCTTAGAAATTTCTGAGAAGGTGAAAGAAAAATAGAAATTAAGTAAATACTCTTGTGATTGTGTTATTGTTAGCAGCACTGTTAATCATGGTTTTATTAATATATTAACAATGTGGCTTTCAGTTTCCAAAGTGAGAGCATTCTAACTTCCCCTTCAGGCAACTATTGAGGAAAAATAATTAAATGTAAATAAATTACTAATGTAAAAGAATTTTGTCTTGCACTTAAGTAAGGATGCTGTGAAAATTTCTGTCTTACTCCTAATGAAGGGTTCATATGTCCTTTAAGAGTAAGTTTTACCTAACCTAAGCACAAGTAGCACCACTGAATATAGCTGGGACTGAAGTGGGTGGCATTATACGCGTGTTTGAAATTAAAAATATCATTAGCTTTTTCAATCAGGCTGTCTGTGTTGTGACTATCTATACCAGTATCCTTATTTTGTGCTGTTACTAACTACCTGCATTCTTTAAGTAATGGTGGAGTAAAATACACAATCCCCAGCTCAGCTAAGTGCAATTGCTTTTGTTGTCTCTAGTTCTAGAAAAAGTGTGAGACCCTGTGACATGAGAAATCAAAGGCACCACTTCAGTGGCTGGTTTAACATCTCCATCTGTGTACCAAGGGAAGTGTGAGGAGGTAGCAGTCAGCTGTCTGCAGGCATGATTTCCCAAGCCTTGCCTTTCACCTGTGGTTTCTACTTCCACATGTGGCTCTATCAGGACAGGGGGTGAGTCAGTCAAGCACAAAAGGACAGAACCAAGGACAAACACAAAAGGACAGAACCAAAGACAAACACAAAAGGACAGAACCAAGGACAAACTATCACTTTGCTCCTGCTCACCCCCTGCAACCACATAGGACTGGCACACCACGGCAGGAGAAGTGAGGGCAACCTCTCAAGGGACATCTCCAAGGACTGTCACAGTCCTGCCACTGGCCTCTGTGGCACAGTTTAGTTTTATCCTTCGCTTTTAAATGCTACTGTGACCTTTGGAGAAAAGTGGATGAATCTTTGTGACTGTTAGAGGCGTTCGGAGATCTAAATTATCCACACTTGAAAAAAATCCTTTGTTTCAAGCACAGGTTGCTTCTGGTTATGCTTCTGAGATGCCTGTGTGAGAGCAGTTTATTGCACAACACTGATAAATGACATTTTCAGACTGGTTCCAGGCAAGGAACATATTCCTTGTGTTCAGCTCTGCACTGTGAGCAGTGCCTCCTGCCTTAACCTTGCTTCATCTTTACCACCACATAAAAATACAACATATCAGCTGTGCAGCTGTAACCAGGCATCCTAAGTGACAGCCCAGCAGGAAGAACAGCCTTTATTTGTCACCTAAAGTTAATGGAGTAAATTCAGAGACCCCCTCCTTCCTGCCTTTCTCCTACAAAGAAGACTCAAGGCCCTGATTAATATGCAGCCCTATTAACTCTAGTGGCTCTAAGGAGGTGGTGACTGAATGGGAAAATTAATGACCTCCTGTCCAGGACTTGCCCCTTATTTCAGAGTTAGAATAAAAACTGCATTCAGAAGGGAATCAGAATTATTAAATCTTTAATTGTAAACTGCTGCAGTAAACACATGCCTGAAATGGCAGTTTTGATAAAATTCCATTTTAACTCCTCTTGCTTAATTCATCTTTATTTGGTAATGTCTCAGCCAAGTTGATGCTACTTTTACTCTCATTGCTCAAACCTCAAGCATAGAAAATACACATTTTCTTTACCCATGCTCTAGAGAACTGGGTTTTTTTTTTGGTAATGTCACATCAACCAGGAAATAGAAGAGACCCTAGCTGAATAATACCTAAGGCTGAATAATATCCTAAAAAGCAATCCAAAAGAGAAACCTCCAAAGAAAAAAGAAACAAAAGAACAATACCCATCTCATCTTCTAAACCATATACTGCAGGCCATAAAAACACAGCAACCACATCCAGTCCACTTGTTACAAAGGAAAGAGCTATGAAAAAGAACCTTGACTCCTGGGTTTTTTCAGGAACCCTCCTATTGTCCTGCAGCAGAGTGGGTATCTGCACATGTAAACAGAGGGCTACCAAAAAAAAAAAAAAGAAAGGAAACATTGCCATTTAACTAGTATTATGAGTGGTGGCTAGGATGGCAAGCACATGCTACTGTGACTACTTCACAGGATTCTTAAAACAGCATATAGCTAGCATCTTTAGTTTGATTCTTAATGCTTTTCTCTAGCTCTCAGGCAAAGTGTAGAGGCCAAATAAACCTCCCATTTGTAGTAGCCAGAGATTCAGAATTTTCTTTATTGATTAATGCCAGACATAAACTTTCCTAATTTTCTTTTAGTCTGTCCCTGTCTGAGAGCTCCAAACTGAAAGAGTGAAAGAAATTTGTATGGAATATTTAATTACTAAGTGGCTGTTCTTCTTTAAATTGCAGTATTAAACCCTCAGCTATGCTCAACATTTTGATTGTCTGACAGTCTGAAACACTGATTACCCATTTCCATACAGAGGGATATCACTTGGTATCAGAAATAACTTCACAAAAATTCAACAAGATTTACAGCCCCTTACTCATTTCTCTCCTGGTATTATGGTGCAAAGCAAAGTGAGATTTTTCCTCCATTAAAGTTAAATCTCTCCTCTTTTCACACACTTACCTTAGTTCTGTGCATCTTGTTTGTTTCACTTTTACACACTTCACCGATTCTTCTTCATTAAATTGTGTTTTTCACTTTTGTTCTGTAGTCCACAGGTTACATTTATTTACCATCTTTCACTTTTCAGGTCTCACATCCTGCATTTTTGTGTAAGTAGTGTCTATAGGCTATTCATTCACTTCTTTGCTTGACAAAACACACTGTTTTTCTAGTTTCATAACAGTACAATTCACATAGCTCTTTTGGGTATAATAAATATCTAAAGTAGAACATCCTCAGTTTTGTAAGGATTCTTCACACAATAATTGATTAACTTGCAATAGTTAGCACTTATGAAAGGTAGAATAGACATTTCTTCTGTAAACTTCTCTGGGAATAAATCACTGTCACTTACAACATAGCCTCAATAACCTTTACATACAACTAAACAAACTCTAGCTACCAGCAAGTAATTGACTTGCAAGAGAAAACTATATGCACCTGCAGTAAAAACAGCAGCACAAGCTCTCCATCCTTACCTCAACTCCACCTCATGCCAGGCTTCATCTGTGTGGGATATTGCCAAATCATTTCCACTTCCACATTACAGCTGTGTTTGGAAAATGCTTTGCATTTAGTGTTAATTCACTTTTCAATGTCACAGCAAACACAAAGCAGCATTATTGGGATGAATAATCATGAATTATCTTTAGTTTAGGCCAGCCTACTTTAGTTTTTTTCTTGAAACCTCAATTTATTTTTCTTTAACCTAAAATAATGCAATAAAGAAAGAAGTAATAATTCAGAGATTCTCAATGGTGCTAAGCTTTAAAACTATCAAATACAAAATGCTTAGTACAATAATTGTTTTGATTCAAAAAGGGATTTTGGGACTAACTTCAGATAAGACTTCCATGGTCACTCTTCATCTAAGTGTATAGGCTCTGGGGCAATACTAAAACAACTTAAATAAGATGATGTATGTAGCTCTACTGATATTGATTGCCATGGTGCATTTTAAAGAACTGCAACATGAGTTGCTAAATCCTCGTATTTTTCTTTCAGCCCTTTTAAAAAGCAGGGAAATGTAAAAGTTCAACAGAAGAAGACAGATATCCTGTTCTTCTTACAGCCATGCAACATCCCATTTCCATAATGAACAATTACTTTTCTCTCTCTCTCCTGCTTTAGCTAACAAGATATGCTGGTGAGATGAGTTCTCTCCACCAGTTTTACAGTGCTAAAACTCCTTGAGTTGTGGGGTAAGAAAAATCTACATATAAAGGGAAACATCTGAGAGAGAGACAAAAGAAAAGAGCTGCTTTCATTTCTCACCCATGTTTTGTTATATAGTTTAAACATTTAAATGCAAACAAATCCAAACTGCCCTGTGTTTGCCAAGAGAAGGGCTTGTGAACGCTATGGACTCTCCAGAGCAGAAATGCCTTTTCTGGGGCTGATGGGACCCACAAAGATGTGAATGATCAGCTGTTTCTGGCTCTTAACTGGATAATTTACAGAGAACACAAAAATTATTCAAATACTCTGACACCTAAGAGAGTGTCAAAATTAGTTCTGCTTTTCAAATTTACTTCTTCATAGAGTCAAAATTTTCCTTAGCCTTCCTCCTGTTCAGGAAAATTTTATTCAGGTTCAGAAAGAGAGCTCTCTGTGAAAACCTATTCCCTGTTCTTTTACTATGATGCAGTTAAGCAACCATCTGCCTATCCTCTATTACTCATTTAATTTATACAGCACAGTACATTTACTTATATCTCTTCTGTCTGAACAGTTTTCATTTTAATGTCATTATAACCTTATTTTTGCCAGTCATGAATTCAGTCTCAGCTGGAAAGAATGTGCTTTCCTCTCCTGTTGCCTGTTATTTTCCTCATTTCACTCTTCTGTCAATGTTATTTTACTAACACACAGAACAGGATATATGATTAGGATTAAATAGCAACATTTTAACATTTGTTTCACTATTACATAAATGTTAGGTACATCCTAGAATTCAGCTGGCAATATACATCACCTGCAGAGACACACATTTTCTAAATATTTAAAGGAGAAAGTATTACTTCCCTTTTAAAACATTTTTTTTTACCTGTGTGATTTACACTCTATATAATTATTGTTTTTTGGTTTGTATTTTTTTAAATCTGGTGGCTTTTTCTTTCCTTTTAATACAAATATCTCCATGTCACTCTACTTAGCAGCTGTATTCAGTCATAAAAGGGCCACTTGGTATCAGAAAACTCATACATATTTGCCTAATAATGCCTTTTAAGTAATCTGCCCCTTTGTTAATGGCTTTTTTTTTTAACCAGCCATACACTAGGAATCAAAATTAGCATCTAAATGAGGATGTTTTAAACGCATGCCTAGGGGTTGCAGTTTTCACCTTATTTTTTTTTTAATAGTTTGCCATGTTAAATTATGTAAAATAGAAATGGTTTTTTAGTTTTTAATGAGCTAATGTAGACCTATCAACCCTCTCTCCCTCCTCCCCCCACTTTTCTGCTTAAAGAGTCCGCAAACTGTTTTGCAGGTATGAAAAATGGCCATGAAAGAGAAAACCCAGTGTCAGCAGGCAAAACAGATCTCTTCCTCACCAGCAGCAGCAGCACTACTGCATGAAGGAACATTTGTTTGAAGTCCTTACTGAAACGGCCCCGTTCCCTATTAATCGCTTGCAATACATAAAAAGAAGCAACTATTTTTATATTTAATTTCAGGAGAAGAAATTTCATTACAGCTCCTTTTAAATTGGCTTTTCATTTAATTATGGAGAAAGATTAAAGAGAACTAACAATGTGTGCTGTGGCATGGCCAAATGATGATTGGAAGGGGGAAGGAGAGATGCTCGCCATCTGTGAGTGTAATGTTGGCAGGGAGTAAACAGCAAAGTGGGAGGAATTACAGGGCAATAATCTGGATTTACCAGGTGAGATAGCTCATGGGAAGAGGGGAGAGGGTTAGTGTCTGGCCTGGAGGGGATGCATCTCCCTTGCTGGGGGAGGCCTACAGGTGTCACCAGCCACCTCAGAGGGTGTGTTGATTCTGAAGGGCAAAGAGGTTCAAATGCAGTGTGTGACAAGCAGGAGAGTATATGAAAAGGATATGGACCTGTTAGCCAGACAACCCAGAAACAGGAGAGCTGGAATCCAACACTAAACAAAACTCTAAAATTCACAGAAATTGCTGATATGTGGGGTCCATATTTAAACTTTTGTGTAGCACTGCTGCATTCAACTATTCTTGTTTTCCCCTTGTCTTCTCAAAAACCTCCAGTGGTGTCACATGCATAACAAAAACAAATTCCTCAAAACTGAATCAGCAACAAAATGTCTCTCTGGTGGTGGTGTTGTTCATGTAGTTGTGGTTTGTTGTTTTAATCCACATCAAGATGATTTGACAGAAGAATCGCATGCCCTGATATCATGTCTCCTAATGCAGCCCAGAACACCATTATCCAATTTTGCTGCAATGGACACATGGGAACATGTCTGGCTCACATTCAGCTTGGTATTCACCAGGAGCTTCAAGATGTCTCCTGCAAAATTCTTCTGTGCATGGGTGATCCCTAGCATGTGCTGGTGCTCAGGATGATTGTTCCCCAGATGCAGGACTTTCCCCTTTAATTCCATGCTGTTTCTGTCATTACACTTCTCCAGCTTGTTGAGGTCCTTCTGGATGGTTGCATGAGCCTCTTGTATATCAGCCACTCTTCTCACTTTTGTGCTATCAATGAACTTGCTTAGGGCATACTCTGTCCCTTCACCCTTATCATAAATGAAGGCACTGATTGGGATTTGACACTATTGACATCTAGGGTACACCTCTGGTAATCAACCTCCAATTAAATTACATCCCACTGACAAAGTCCTCTGGGTCCAGACATTCAGATTTTAGTTCACTTCACTGCTCATCCAGCCTATAATTCATCATTTTATTTCTGATTATAGAACCACAGAATGATTCAGGCTGGAAAGAACCTGAATGATCATCTAGTTCCAACCTTCCTGCCATGGGCATGGACTCATTCTGCTCGACCAGGTTGCTCAAATACTATCCAACCTGGCCCAGGGATGGGGCATCCACAACTTCTCTGGGCAACCTGTTGTGGTGTTTTACCACCCTAATTACATACTGATATCCAACCTAAACCTACCATCCTTCACCTTAAAGCCATTTCCCATTATCCTATCACTACAAGAGACTACAGGTCTCTCTCCAGCTCTCTTGTAGTTGCCTTCATGTCCTGAAAGGCCACAACAACATCACCCTGGAGGCTTTTCTTCTCTAGGGTAAAAAATCCCAACTCTCTCTCCCTTTCCTCATAGGAGAGGTGTTCCATCTAATCATGAAGGTCTTATGGGAGGCAATGTCAAAAGCCTCACTGAAGATAGACAACATTCACTTCTCTCTCCTCAACTATCAATCCAGACATTCCATGGTAAAATGTTGTCAGCTTTGTCAAATGTACCTTTGCCTTGGTGAGTCAATGCTGACAGCTCCTGACTGATGACTTCCATGTCCTTCATGTGACTGGGAATGGTTTCCAGGATTTGTTCTTTCACCTTCCCAGGGTTTTTGAAGAGGCTGACAGGCCTGTCATTGCCTGGGTTCTCCCTCTTGCCCTTGTCTTGTTTTCCTGAAGATAAGAGAGACATTTGCCTTTCTCAAGATCCTCAGGCACGTTTCCATGAACTCAGACAACAATCAAGAGTGATCTAGCAATGACATTAGCCAGCTCCCTCAGTGTTCATGTATCTATCCCACAAGGGTCCACAGAGTAACGTGGTTTGCTGAAGTATTTGCTGTCCTGATTCTCTTCCACCAAGGGTACAATATTTGTAATTACCTATTAATAGCACAAACATTTTACCACAGAAGAAAATAGATTAAAAGGTGTATCTGTTCCCTATGTTCCCTTGGAATTCCATGAGCTTTTCTTATATACACTGATTCCTAAATTACTCTTCCAAACCTGTCATAAGACTTGTTGGCTCATGATTACCTGCAACAAGCAGCTGGTTTACTTTTCTCTACTTTTTGTAGTCCCTTCGAACAATCACATGGACTTCAGTCTTATTTTCATCAAACTTTTTGCTTCTTTGTTCTGTGTTTGGCAGCTCTGATTTGATCCTAAATGTTTTCAAACCCAGGGAAAGTGATCTAACTCTGACACCAACAAATACCCTGCCATCCCTGAAAAGGATTTGTGACCCATCAAAGAGCTACAGCCATGTTTTCAATCAAAATGAAAGCAAACCTTGAGACTCATTTAATGACCTTCCAATAGAAAGCAGAGATCTTATGGAAGCAAAGGATGTGGTGATGTAGGAACATAAGTATTTCCATTTATGAATCAGACAGGGACTAGGAGAGCAGAAAGAGAGTAAGGGGTCAAGACTTCTCTAAGTCCTTGGCTCAATAGAGCAAAGGGACCACTAGTTTATAGTAATTTCATTTGTAGACATGACATTTACATTATAAATAGAATATAAAAATATGACTAAACCAACCCTTTTGAGTTGTGATTGAATCAGACATATTCAGGAAACATCATATGGATCCATATTTTCCTCTCTGTCCTTGATTTTTCTGTACTTGCCAAAATGTACATGTTCTATGAAGGGTCTAATGGTGTAAGATGCAAATATTTGTGATATCCCTTTATGTACTGTTAACACAGGTAGAAGGGTCTCTGTCCTCCTTCATTTAGAAAGCCAGTGGAAGAGCAATCTCTGATGTGGAAATTAGGGCCTGTCTGTCTCCAAGAGAACAGAAGTGGAACAACAGAGTTCTATGATTTTTCTTTCATCCAGGGTTACATTTTGTTGAAATATTTAGGGAAGAAGGGCTGAGAAAAGCTTTAACTGTTCAATTTTACTTTTATAATTAACGTCAAAAATACCTAACCTTTGAGGTGGGACATTCTTCTTAATGTGGCAGAAAAACAAATAAGTCAGAAGATGGCAACAAAATATAATTAGGTTATTAGTAAAACCACCTGTATGAAAATATTTTGATATGTGGTGAGATTTTAATATGCAGGATATCTCCAGAAGCTCTTGAGAGAGGAGTACAAGGATGGCAGGTCCTCACTGCTATTTAAAATTCATTTTTACTTAAATTTGCAGAGAGTAAATGAGCTTCCAGGTATTATTCAGTGCATCTGAATTATGGAGGAGTTGGATGTTGTGTGTAATATGTGTCTGAAATAAAACTGGTGGACAGGCTACGGGCGGTCAGTAACCACTAGGAACACTGTCTGTGCAAGGAGTTTATTGGGGAATCTCCTAGTCCCCATGGTAAATCCTCCAGTTAGCTGACTGTTCTCAATAGCTAGAAAAATAGCTAGATACTTTTTGTGCAGTGTTCAGTAGGTCTGCATGGTTCTATTTTATTTTTATTGACCTTTCCTGTTTTATCATCTTATGGGTAGAATAAATCAAGTCGGGTATCACAGGACTAACCAAGAGGAACTGAAGTTTAACTCAGGAATAATCCCATTTAATTAGAGACATAATCACCTTAAGTATATGCCCTTCATTATTATAGTATCAAACAAGGCAGAATATTCCCTCAGAATTTACAACTTCTGTTGATAATCCTTTAAACTGATTAAAATTTTAAATAATTGCTAATAGCTAAGTCCGAAATTTTAAACTTTTCATTTAGATTCTTACCATATGTCTATTTTTAATTTCCTTTGGATTTTCCTCTGAATTTTTTTTCTTATTATCTGTCACATTTTAGAAATTGTTCCTACTTATTCCTTATGCTAAGCTTTTACTTCATTTGAATATTTCTAATATCTATTTTATGGTTAGTTTTTAATCATTCCATTCTCTTTTTTCAAATCTCTGTTCTCTACATTTTTCTAGAAGCAAATCCACTTTTCTTCTCTGTTCATTCCCTCAATTATATTCCTTTTGATTATTTTCTTTTCCATTTTTTTTGGTTTCATATCTGATATCGCATTCCATGTTCTATATGCATATGACAAAGTAAATATAGATTCATGGGAACTATTTTACTTATATCCATCCTCATACACCAGCCACATGCTATCTGCATTAAATGAAAAGTATAAAGATGCAAACCACAATAACCTCTGTATTTTCAAAATTACTCACTTCACTAGTAATTCAGCTTTAGGGATGCGTAAAACATTTACTAGATGTGCAGTGTGGCACAGTAACAAAGCCTTTGCTATTTGCCCAGCAGAGCTAATTGTACTTTTGAAGGACTGCTTTTTGACTGCTAGTGTTCCTCTATATTTTTCAAGGGGGGGAAAAAACCCTTTCTGAAGTTGCTCTTTTTTTGCTTAAAAATATCATAGCATCTGCATTTTTTATGTTGAAAATGGGAAAAGAACAAAAACCCACAAGTACTGCAACACTTTTTAAAAACATGATCTAGAGAAAAGTCTGCTTTGATCCATTTAAAACTCTACAGAATGAAAAAGACTGCCATTCTGAAAACACACCTTCATATGTCTTTTTTATACCTTAAATCTATTTTCAAACAGTCTGTTAAGTATAATTTCAGGTACAAACTTGCAGCTTTTTGGCACTAAGTCATGTCCTCTTATTTGAGCTGCTGACCCTAGAGCTGCCATATTTCTGCCTGGCATTTAGAAAAACTATGCAACCACTATCCAGATCCAAATATACATAGGGAAAGATGAGTGCATCTAGGAAAACCCAGACAGATGGTAACGCTGGCTATAACTCACCATGCTGTGTCCCCTCAGCCCACTCCAACTGAGGAGTAAAACATGTCAGTTTAAGCCACTTCCATCAAGGTTTAGATATGAGGGAAGCAGATGGAACTTCAGGATACCAGCAGACTTGTTTATTGTCAGGCCCAGCTCCATCAGTCCATTAAGCATACACTGAGCTTCGGGCACAAGCACACAAGGGTTCCATGGATCTCAGTGGGTCTATGTGTCCAGCTAAGTTAAGCATATACTGAAATAGGATAGAATTATTGCTCTGTTTAAAGCTGCAGTGTGTGCAAACTTCCTAGTGGAGCTGAAGCCTCTGGCTCAGTACCTGTTCCACTTAAGTATTTAAAAATATTTATGTCATCTCATAGATATCAGTCATTCTATTCATCCAATCTACTGCTAAGAATGTGTGGAAATGTTTTGCTCAGCTGGCAGTAGCCCATAATCCAACCCACAGTGCATCACTAGTAAGCACTGTCATATAGGTTTACCTGCTCAGAGCTAAGTGCTCACAGAAGTATCTTAAAATTCATGTCTATATATAAATTAAAAAAAAAATTAAAAAGAAAAACACATTGAGTCTTCCAAACACAAGGAAACCTGTCTGATGCCAGAACCTCCTTGGTCAGTGGTACTGTGTCCATCTGTTCAAGGCAATGTATAGATCTTTTCATTAGCACAACTGACACTCCGAACACATCTGATCCACACCACACCTGTGAGACATATATCAATTCCAGCTCTGTGGATGTGCTGGCTGAGGCAGAAAGTAATATCTGATAGTCCATAAAGGTGAACATGAAGTCAGTCAGTGGCTGTTCACAGTTCTTAATCCATAAAACTGACTGAACTTTTTTTGTTTCCAGTATAACATCAGAGAAGATGCAAGAGTTTAAATAAGCAGAACCATTTTTTTCTTGGTCCAAAGGCTGGTGAACTATAAGCACTAATAGTCTACCTGAACTCTTTATGCTCTTATTCAATTCCTAACTTAGTGAATAATGTCAGATACTGCACTACTCAGTACTGGGATTTTTATCATGGTGAGTGGTCCTGGAAGTACATGCCTGAGGCTATTTCTTCTAAAATAAGAGAAATAAAAACTAAGGCACAATGTCAGTAAGATATACATATTCTGGACTTCACCTATATGTGCTCCTGTTATTTCAACCTTGTATCTTAAACTCTGCCATCTGCCTATAGTCCAGTAAAGCATTCTAAGTCAACCATTTAATGTATTAATGATTCTTTAATAGGTGGGAGGTGGCATCCTTTTTTTTTTCAAGTAAAACTTGAGTAATAACAGGAAAAAACTTGGAAGTCCAAGGTTACATCCCAATTCTGCTTCTTAGCAGAGGCCATTAGTCAGTTTTCTGGTTTAGCCATTAGATTTCTGCCTTTCAAAGACTTTCCTTCAACATTAATTAGAGGCAGAACACGTGACCTTCTTTATTCTTTTGTGCTTTTTTTCTGCACTAACACCTCATTTCCAGCCTTTCCTGCTCACCCCCATCGTGTCTTATTGTTTGGGGAATAATTTATATTGATTAATACAAGTTTTCTTCATGCAATATACAGTACAAGGAAATCAAACTTACATTGAAGCTTCACAATATAGTGTTAATAACCCTACTGGCTGGAAGTTAGCCAACTAGCTAATCATTACTGCATGAGCATAGGCACCTCACAGCATGTCATATCATTGAGGTAATAAACAATAGATTTGTTAATCTAGTATGAAAGCATTATCAGTTCTCTTTGCTTTGCAACCACTTCAAAATCTTCTCCAAGCTTTTATACAGAACTCTCACATTGCAGATACATTTAGCCAGTTGTGATTTACAAAACAAGAAAGTCTGAAAATACTGGTGTAGGAATTAATGCTATTTTGCAATATAATGTGTATCATTTCATTAATTCTTTTCACTGGTCTTCCTCTGTGATTCTTTCAAGTGGAAAAGCAAATAGTTATGGTTTGGAATTTTTTTCTTCCCATTTGATTCCAAAATGTCTCTCCTATTTATATAGGAAATGCTATTTAATAGTTTTTTGTAAATTGGAGTTTCCAGTTTGTCATCAAGCACACTAAATAAGAATTACTTGTCTTTAACTATAAAAATATCTGTTAACAATAAAACAACTTCTCTTATCTGCATACTAAATGCCATGATAAAACTACCTTAATATTCATTTTTGTTTTCAGTCATGCTAAACTAAAAACAGTCAATTTGTGTCTAGGAGAAAATTTAAGAGTGATCTGAAAGATATATATAATTTGAAACATAAAATGATTTCATTCTTTCTGATAGTAAAATTGGAGGAAAGCATTTTTATAGAATTTGCAAACCAGTCATCAATGATATTTTTCTACCTCTGTGGGAGAGAAGGAATAATTAACACTTTTGTTGCAGAAAGCAATGTTCATTATACCGCTGCTTTTTATTACTAATGGTAGATTGGAAAAAAAAAACCCAAAGAGGTGACTGAGATCTGTTAAAGAGATAAAGCTCCCTTTGCTGCTCTGCTCACTCTATTTCAATTTATTCCCAAAAGTATTTCTCATTATGTTCCGTTGCAGTCAGTCAAAGTTGAGTTTTTGATAAAATGTTGCACGTATCTGTGACTGTTCATGAAATTCAGGATAGGGTGCATTTACACCCTGGAGGGAGGTCTCCTCCCTGAGGTTCTTGGACTTTAAAGTGAGGGAGACAGACTAGGAGCAGAGAAACCTGAACTCCATGGAAGCAGAAGTAGCAATGCTTTGGACAGCAAAGTTTTTTGCAGTGACGCCCCCACCTTGGCCACTGCAGCTCCTTGCCAGGCCACCTGGGCTGCAGGGAACGTTCATCCTGCTCAGAGTGGCATCTTCTGGTCTGTGGGGTGTCCCCTCAAGCAGTCCTGACGTGTGTCCCCTGTCCTTGGCATCTCACACAATGTGGAACCCACAGGAGTGGGTTTTTATCTTCATCTTTCCTTACTTGGAATTCTGGCTCTACAAAACACTTCTGCATTTTAATTCCTATTCTTCCATTTTAATTTTTGAAACCAGAAATTTTTATTGTTTTCTTTAATGCCAAATGCCCTACCTACTCTCAAATTCCTGCCTCTTTCCAGCTTTCCAGGTCTTCTCATTTAATGGGTTGTTTTCGCCAGCTATGGAACTCAAAGATTTTCTAATTTTATGTCAATGTGCTTTTTCCCACTTGTGTTCCTTATTTCAGCCACACATTTTGCCTTATTATTTCTTTCTCTTCAAAATTCCAAACTTAGGGCTTACTACAGAGAGTGTGCATGAGCTGTTTCCCATCTTCTATTGCACAAAGTCATTAAAATAAATGACAGTAAACATTTGTATCAGCCTGTCTTTTGCATTAGCAACTCTAGAACCTACCACGTGCAAGTATTTTAGAAACAATTCAGGCTGAAAAATTGTATATTTTAAGGCTGTACTATCCGATGAGAGATTCGTGAGGAATCCAGACCACCTGGCTCTTGTGGGTTTTGGGTGGATGCTCAACTAAGTCACATGGAAGGTAAACAAATAAGGAAAGAACATGTAGTGTTAATATTAGGATAAAGATCTCAATCAGAAATCTGATCACATTGCAAGGCTCTGACCAAACCTTTGCATTGTCTGGTTTCCAAAATGTTCTTCAGAATTGGAGCTACTCCAACTTTCTCAGGAAATTTCTCAGTCAACTTGGAAAGCAAGACTATACTGTCTCTACCGTACTCCCTTAGCTTGGTAAGCCATAAATCCATGGTAAAATTTTTGAGGAATGATGTTTTTGCAGTCTTACTTTGTATTTAATGTCTTTGTTAGGGCTACCTTAGTTAACCAGGAATTATCTCCATATTCCCAGAGTAGTCTTTCCAGAGGGATGATTTAGGAAGCAAGTGACAATATGTGGAGAGGAAGAGTAGGAGGATGTAGTCCTTTTATTAAGGGTTTCTGTCTGACAGGTGCTTTCTGACGTGGAAAAAGTGAAGAATTTTAGTCCAGATTTATGTAACAAGACATGACTGCATAGAAAGTTGTAAGATCAATATCTCGAGGCAGATGAACCTTGGATTGCCTCATGTAACATGGCTTTGTGTTTTCTCTCTTTTATCCTCGCACCTGGAAGGTGAGATGCTTATTTTGCCAAGGTTGAGGTACCCCTTGATTTGTTACTTACATGTTTGATCATAGATTAAGTACTACCAAAAAAACAAAAAAAAATCCTTCGTGCAGATAGAATCACTTAATACTGGAGATGCTAATTCTGTGTTAGGCTAAAAAGCAGGGGGGGTTGATCTGTAATTTCTCCTTTTTCATATAGATCTGTGGAAATTCTGGTGTTCTGAGACAACATTTAATTCTCTTTGCTTCTCTATTTGTGCTTATCGAGCACAAATACCTCTAACAATGAAAAGTAGAGTCAGATTCTTTTCCTTTTCCTGCTCAGGTTTCATCTTGAACCTGGGAAACCATCTGTGATGGAAAGCAGAATCCAAACTCTCAACCTGCTCTGAGAAAATTTGGGTTTGATTGACAAGACTTTTCCAATGGATTTGCTATTTGTGGGGGTGGTTTTAATAATACCTGAGAAATTTGCTCCATCTATGACAAAACGTTTTTGAATCTCCTAGAGGCAAAGGAATAGACAAAAAGGCAGGATCATGGCAGCAGTTACCTTGCAACCCTACCTCTGTCAGAGATGCACTCAGCCAATGGAGCTGCAGAGGCAAAATCAGGACAGGTTTTTTAAGAGTCTCAGCAAGAAAGAGAAGCCAGGTTGACTTTCAAAGACTTGGAGAAGTCTGGAAGACTTGCAAGTAGAAAAGTCATCTCTAAACTTGAACGTGATGACAAGACTGAATGAATAAAAACTGAACCACCATCCCCCTTCTGGTCTGCTTTTAGAATCTTCTTTCAAAGTAGAGCAACCATTCTTCAGAGCAATGTAAAATAAAATGGCAGTGTTCCAAAGACTGTCCCACCAGCATGAATCTTACTGAGATCCCCTCAACAGGCCATTTTAAAAGGAATTATAAAATACAATGAGTAACAAAAAGGCCTGCTTCAAACAGATTCCAATCACGATGAGGTGCTGATTTGTTACTGTAATTTAATTCCTCCAAGTAATTAGTTCAGCAAAGACAGGAGGGACAGAGTGTCAATCCTGGGGGCAGGCAGAGGTCTTTCTGGCAAAATACCAGCCATTCAAGCATTTTTGGCAGGAATTACTATGTTTCTTTAGAAGATGCATAGGACATGTAAAATTAACATCTAATCTAAAAGAAAAAAAACCAGAAGAATAATATAAAACAGTCACCAATTAACTAGTTTTAGAGCTACAATCTACAGTTCTTTTATTTTGCCCTCAGCATCTTTCAGACTGGTATTTAGAAGCTCCTGAAGAGCCACTGAGCTTCACTGCATTTGTTAACCCGCCCATAGCTGTACTAACTGATAGCACACCTAACTGAAAGCCCACCAATGCATACCTCCCACTTGCCAAGCTCTGTTGCAACAAATTATTGGAATTGTGTTTGTTCAGTTATTTCTAAATAAATTTTAAAGCCCTACAAAAGAAGCAAACAAACAAACAAAAAAACCACCAAAAAACAGAAACAAAAACAAAAACAAAAAAACACCAAAAAAACCACAAAAAAACCCCTTAAAAATAAATAAAAACCCCAACAAAATAAAAAAAATTTTAAAAAAATTAAAAAAAAAAAAAACACAAATAGCCCACTACTTTCACTGGCAGTGCTGGACAAATCTTACAAGAAGCTACACACGTTTCTGGGATGATGCTCTCCCTGATATAGAATTTGATTTGCTATAATGTTATATTTATAGAGTACTGGCTGCCTATGGGAGCCTGGAGTGATCCCCAGTATAATTTCTCTGAAGTCACCAAATTTACTTTAGAATTTGAAACAGAGAACCTAGCAAAACTTTGCTATTCCTATCTTTGACATTCAAGACAGTGTTTTCATGTAGAGTGCTTTTCAACCCAAATAACTGGTTGTGCGAATGACTTTATAGAAAGGCTCTCTATAGAACTCAAAAAATATACAGGCTCTGCAGTTTCCAGATTCCATTAATAAACAGGCATAATGCCATTTTCTTTCAAGGCTGTTTCCAAAACAAGTGCAAAAATATCAAATGACAAATCTTTCAGGCCAACCTAACATCTTTGGTAACTAATCTACTGTGATAGAGACCTCCATTTTTCAGGGGAAACGTGGAAAATGAAACTAAGAAATCAGATTGCACAATGAAATTTTCTTTCCCTTGCTTCAGAATAGTAAAACTTTCTAACAGCAGTGATATGGAAGAAGTGTGGATCATGGGGAACTCTGGCACTAGTCAACCAGGATTTGTTGATGTCGTTGTTCTAAGTGCTGCTCCTCTTAATAGCAGGGAACAGTATTCTTTTCTTAGATCTCATTATTATTTCATCCCATCTTTGTACCTGTACACTATTAATTTTTTTTTTATGCTTTCCTTCATTACAGTCTTTGTGTGTTTATTATGAGCTTTTATAGAGTGAATAGTTACAGTGAAGTTGAGATTTCTTGTCTCAGATGAATTCTGGTAAAAAATATTTTAATTCAGTGGTAATCTGCTCTTCTGTCTGCCAGTCAGGTGAAGTGAAAAGATAGAAATAAATGGTTTATTTTCCATTTCAACAAATATATGGCAAAAGGGATATTTTTTTTTCTGCAGTTAGTGCACCTGGCTACAGTCAAAAGTTTCAAAGTGTGTCCCTACATGGACATCAAATGGCAATTGTGCCAGTTTGTATACTGGATGTTGGACTACTAACTAAAAAGTCCATGCTTTCTACCGAGCCAAAACTACATTCTTCTCCCATGAAATGAGCTGCAAGAAATATACAAATAATAGATAGATAGATAGATAGATAGATAAATAAATAAATAAATAAATAAATAAATGGCAAATAATTTATTCCGGTGCCTGCCTCATTAAAGAGGTAGCTGCCTATCTTTGAACTTTCATGTGTGATTATCTGGCCATTAAAGCATGATAGGCTGGGGTTTTTAGGAGCCTTTGATGAAGCACTTGGAGACATCTATGCAGACTGTTTCCATCAGATCAGCTTTGCGTGCAAATCCAGTGACTCCTTTGAGAAACTGGAAAAGATTAGAGAGAGATAACTCTGTTCTTTAAAAGTTGATGCTGCTTCTTTTCTGGTATTTCTCCTGTAAACAAAGTTTTTGTTTTACCTTGGCTCCCTCCCCCGTTCCCAGTGAACAAAGAAGCACAGAATTCATTTTGCTTCTCTATGTGGCTTTGTTTCCTTTGAGCTTTCTTTTACTGTATCCATCATCTATTGGCCCTACAGACTATCTCACAAGTCCTGCCTCTGATGTGTTTGAAGAGAATTCACTTTTAGTTATTACGCCTTTAACAACCTCCTCTTCAGAACCCTTCTTTGGCTTGCCTTATTGTGTTTAACACCTACTTGCCAAAGCTTTTCTCTTTATTCTTTTTCTTTTTTTTTTTTTATTTTCTTCGCTTGAACAGAACTTCAATTTGGAAGTCAAAATTCTTACATTTAATAATGTCCTTCATCTCATTGTTAATATCCTACTGCCTAAAATCCATCAGCCAGGGAGGAAGGAATTGTCTTACTGAAGATTGTTTTGATAGTTAGCATATATTTGCTGAATCCATGGCAGTATCTTTAAACACTCTTTTTTCCATTCACAAGTATTTTGACAGTGTTTTGCCATTTGAATCCCTCTTGAATTTCTTTTTATTATGCTTCACCATTTCTACCATAATCCCTCATTTTGAAAATGCTCTGTAGCAAAGTTCATGTCTCTGTCTTCTGACTCTCTTTGGTCTTCTTCAAGTTTGAGAGTAAATCCAGAACAGGAACTGGGCAATGCATTGAGTTTGCTTGGCAATGTTTTGGTAGCGAAGAAAGATAGAAAGGTGTTAATTCTGTCAGAAGCTGCCAGAAGCTTCCCCCATGTGCAATGGAGCCAGTGCCAGCTGGCTTCTAGATGGACCAAGGCCAAGCCCATTCGTAATGGTGGTAGCATATCTGGGATATATTTAAGAAGGGTGGAAAAAGGTCAAAAAACAACTCTATCTTCAACCAGAGAGAGAAGAGAATATGTGAAAGAACTCTGCAGACCCTGAGGTCAGTAAAGAAGGAGGAGCAGGAGATGCTCTGTGCACAGGAGCAGAGATTCCCCCGCAGTCCCTGATGAAGACCACAGTGAGACAAGCTGTCCCCCTGCAGCTTATGGAGGTCCACAGTGGAGCAGAGATTCACCTGCAGCCCATGATTCACCTGCACAGCTGCCTGAAGGAGGCTGTGACCCCAGGGCAAGGTGGTGCTGGAGCAGGCTCCATGAGGGACCCCGTGGCAACAGGGAAGGAGTGTGAGGAATCTTTCCTCTGAGGAGGAGGGTGTGGCAGATGCAACTTGTGAAGACCTGATTCCAGCCCCCATTCCCTGCCTCCCTGGGCCAGTAGAGATGAGGAAGGTAATATGGGGAGTGAAGTTAAGCCTGGAAAGAAGGAGGGATAGGATGGGGAGAAGTTTTTGAAGCTTCCATTAGGGTTTTTTTGTAATACTACTCTGCTTTCATTGGTAATAAATTTTACCAAATTCATCTCTGTTTTGCCCATGACATGATCTCTCCCTGTCATTATCTTGACCCTAGAGTTTTGTTGTATTTTCTCTCCCCATTTCAGACGAGGCGGGGAATGATAGTGGCTCTAGTGGGCACCTGGCATCCAGCCAGAGTCAACCCACCACAGACAGAATAGTGTGAATGCTTTACTTTTCCTCTGCATGTCCAGCACAGATATCCTACATTAGATGACAGGAGTTGCTTGACTTATCTCATCTGACTCTTAGCCATCCTTTATGCACAGGACCAATGCTCCACCAGCACAATTGTTTTTCCTACATTTCTGCACCCTTGCATTGCACAGTGTTTCTCTTTATATTCCTTCTACCAAGATTTTTCTATGCATATTATGCCAAATCCTCAAGGTAAATTATTCAAAGTAGTACAAATCTATGAAATTCAACATATACAAGTAGCATTTTTCCCCAAGGTCTTATATGGATGTCAAGTTTCTTTTTGATTTTCTTTTATACAGAATGTTGTTTTGTTTGACAATCCTTTTGGCTCAGAAGACAACATTGGAGAAATTTTCATTTGTCTCTGGAAAAAAGATATTGGGGAAAGCACTAAGAAACTATTTGTTTTCAGAACATAGACTTGAGTAGGGGATAGCCATCATCCTTTTAAAGAAATAGAGAACATTTCTGTTGACAGTTAGTGGTACTGAGAAAGTCAAAGAAAAGAATAAAAATATTATTACCCGGTGTTGCAAACAAGGCATTTTTCAGTTGTTACTATTATTATTATTATTATTATTATTATTATTATTATTATTATTATTATTATTATTATTATTATTACTATTAATGTAACTAACTGGAACTTTGGGTTCTAAATTAAAGTCAGACATAGAGAAGAGAAAATAGAAGAGTTCCTAAATGTTTGTTGCAGGCAACATCAGAGCAAATTCCCAATGAGTGATGTTTCTATTGAAGTGTGTGAGTTTTGATCAGGGATCTCAGCATAACTTGACTCCACCGTAGCTGTAGGCTTCTACACAGCAATGAAAAGGATTTATGGATAGATAATGCATGCAAAGGAATCTTTTCTGGAAACAAAAGAGCAGCTCTATATATAGTCTGTGTAAACAAACAAGAACAGGATACTAGAGACTACAAAAAGGAAATAGGACACTGCATCTATATTTAAGTGTCTCTTGTCATACAGTGCCAGTGGAATTCTAATGTCTGTATCCAACACGACCCAGGTGAAATCCAGATTTAATTAATTGCACCAAATAAATCCCAGCTAAAAACAGATATCAAGGAGGAAGCTGTTCTTTAAGAAAAGTAGAAAGAACCACAGAAGAGCAAGATTTAATTGAAGTTTTGGCAAAACAGGGGAGACTGGGGGATGTGGTGGCATGTAAAGGACAGAGTCAGAGAGAAGGTAAGAGCAATGCTGCTGAGGAAGACTTCAGAGGCTTTATATGTGATATAATTAGGTCCCTCTTCTCATAAATTTTTGTATCTATTTTAATTGTGGACTGCAAAAAAAAAATTGGAAAAGGCTGAAAAGTTTACCAAAGCAATGCTTCACTAGCAGCATTTCAGGCATCTCTCTCCTTTGCGGCATCAGCATCACCAGCTCATCTGTTTTCCTCACCAGTTAATGATTGAAATATGTCACATTCATGGGGAAAGACTTTCATCACAAACCTGATTTTTTTAAGAAGACTTTTCCCTAACAGTGTGATTTAAGGTGTTATGTATTTTCTAATGGACCACTACATTCATCCATCTCAAAGTTACACCACCTACTTTGCTTTCTATTTGAGCATTCTAACTGCTCGTGATCTTCACTGATGTGACCGAAGTATTTTACTGTTTGCCAAGGACTGAAGGTAAAGACAAAAATACCAAGAGGACCCTGAAAGTTGAGGAAAGAAAAGAAATTTAAATGAGGCCAAAATGGGAAGCAGAGAAACATTTTCAGTTTAGTAAGAGACTAGCATTTTTCTAAAGACAACAAGTCTTTAGAACAACAGTTCTCTATGCCCAAAGTAAATACCAAATACTCCTGACTTTTGGTAAATAAATCGATGCTGATATTCTGCCCTGACAGACCTGAAACACAGAGTAAGTAATTAACCTTCAGCTTGTCAGATCTGATACTTAGTCATCATCATCAGAGTCAGTAAAGGTATAAGCCCTGAAGGAAAATATCATTCTGCTCCCATCACTCTTATTTGTGGACCAAGTCACACAATGAAAGTTTTTCTAAACTCATTTCAGATGAGGAATGGTGCTTTTACAGTTGGTTTAATGGAATAATGAGCAAGTTGAAAGGTCTTGGTGTAATATTTGAGTTTCAGATTTAATTTTAGTCGGATCATTCTTCCACCTTGCAATTGGCTGAGAGCTTTCCAAGTTTTCCTGGCTGTCATTTGGAATGAGAAGCCCTGTCAGGTTGTAATGAGTCCAGAAGAGGACATTCAGGTCATGCTACTGTGTATTTGATCCATGCCTTTTGAAGTAGCAGTTTGTTCTTTTTAAGATACTTTTTTCCAAGTTGGAAATTTAAAATAGTTTCTTTTTTAGGAACAGAGGTTGCCTGCTTACCAGATTCTGCCTGATCCAGTGGCACTGTTTAGGTTCACAGGCTTCTGTCTGCTAGATCAGTGGGATGACTACCCCTTCTTAAACCTCTATCCCTTGTATGTATTTGCTTGAATCCTATTTAATCTTGCAGCAGAACCCCTCAGGAAGGATAGGATTCATGCCACTGGTTTACATGGCTAATTGATTCTGGTAGACAAAACCAGTGCTAAAGCAAGTAAGTACTGCAGATGCCTTCCTCCTTAAGGTGGAAGCCAAAGAGGCTCTGTATCACTCTTTGAGCTGTTATCACTCAGTTCCATGAGCTATTGCCAGAAAGTTGGGAACATATTGCTTATGTTGGGAAACAGTGAAAACACTACACATTCAGGTTTCATTAAAATATATAGGCTCAGATTTAATTTGTGCTTTCAGGATAGATGTGGCAAGATTACTGGAGTTTTGTGGCACTGAAAAAACAAGTTGGGGCTCAGTAAGTAATGCAATATGGGGGGTATTTTTAAACAGATTTTAGATAATAAGTAACATTTTCTTTATTATTTCTCCTTCCAAAAATAACAAGCCAAGTATAGCCTGATGCTGAATAGGACTGGGGGCAGGGGGGGCAGGGGGAGGACAGACATTTTTTTATCTTGCCCCCTATAATAGATTTTTCCTTTTGCTCAATTCTCTCTGTGAATAACAAGAGTGGCAGCCATTTTCTCTCAGCTCAACATCAAAACCCCTTTCATCTGCTGTCTAAATGCAAACAAAGCAAACCTTCCACCAGGCCTTTCTTTCCAGATAAATTAAAACTCTCATGTCCTGGGGCCTAAATCAAGCCTACAGGCCTTCCCTAGATAAATCCTTTCTCAACCTGAAATCTTCTTGCTACACGTGCTCCTTGTAAGATAATTTTGCAGTAGCTAATCAATAATGCAACAGTAAATTGCATTTAAATAAACATTAGCGGCCCTCTTAATGAATAAAACCTCATTTGCAATTTGTCAAAGTCACAAATGCTGGACTCTTTTGATATTCATTAGAATATTGGAAATTGGAGCTTTGACAGGTTTTATGTATGTTGCAATTATGATTTTTGTGAATAAAAGAAGTGCTTTATTTTCACAAGAATTCTTGAATAAAAACAGTGATATATGCTATGGATGTGATAGATCTCAATTGCCGCTTTATTGAAAAAGCAGAAAAATAAAAAAGGCCCTGTTACAGTCACAAATTTTAAACAGTTGAAATGTACTATACATATATTTTGTAAGAATGTATTATAAAATTCCTTCTTTTATATGAAGAATTCTAATTAATTTGCTGTGATCCTAAGCTTTGGATAAATAGAATTCTTGGTAATTAATTTTTATGTAGCAATACAGTATTACAGTTGTATGTGTCGCTAATTTTGTGGTGAAATTGCAAAATAAAAGTGTGATTACACATCATATATTGTAAATTCACTTAATAAGGTTTTTTTTTTTTATTTTATCCCCATTTTTCAATGGAAGCACTTCACATAAATGTCCCCATGTGAAACATCTGCACCATGCACATTACTGCATGAATTCACCACTTTATAAACAAAGTCGTACACCTGGGATGAAGGAAAAATTCTAATTTTGAGAACCATTAGGTTGTGGAATAGTATCCCAAGGGAAGAAGGAGAAGCCATAACCACAAGCTATTTAAAAACAAATTGGAAAACTTGAACGGATAAAGAACAGAACACCCCTGGAAGAGAGACACAACAGAAATTATGTGCAAGTTATTTTCCATCTCTTCATTCTGCAACTGCACAGAAGGATGAGGCCAAGCAAACCACACTGGTTTGCTACAGGAGTTCCTATGGAAAAATTCACATGCACACACACACATACACCCACACACACATGTACATACTCAGATTTATGTCCTCTACACTGACATGAGAAATCCTACCTAAGCTTCCTTTGTGGGAAGAAATGGTAAAGGAAGATAACACATTTCTCTTGCACTGAAGCAGTTTGAAATCATGCAGTGTGAGCTGCATTTGTGAACAAATCCCCCAAAAGTCTTCCTTTCCCTTATGAAATAATTGCAAGCTTTTTGAAAACATCTGTGTAATAGTTTGGCTTGAAAGACTAGGCCCTCTGTGTGAGGGTATCTGACGAGCTGTGCACATTTTCAAATTAAATAACTAAATATTAAAAAGAAAGATGTTGTAGAAAAACCTGTACCATGAGCAATATCCATTTTTATGCATAACAACATGCATAAATGAAGACTAAATCTACCTAGCTTTGTAAATCATGAAATGCATGAAGACCAGAAAGCGAGATCTATCTTGTACCAAACAAGTTCATGGCTGTGATCTCCAGAACATATTTATCCCAAGGAACTTTAGGAGGACAGAAGAGACCAGATTATAGCTGTCACTCATAACATTTCTTGACTGGCTCACAAGAGGCTGATAAAGACATGGGCTAAGCAAACATAACCTGGACTTCAGCACAGCCCATGCCTCACCTCACATGCCACCAGCCTCACCCATCCATTTACAGCAGCCTGTTACTCCAACAGAGTGTGTTCCCAGGAAAAGGTTGCATAAGATTGATTCATGGTTTCCACCTTTAATTCAAGGCTCCTCTCTTGCCACAGGCAAGTAAGTTCCACACAGGCAAGACAGTCTTCTAGCCAGTAAAATAAACAGCCCCTTTGTCCCTTTCACCCTCCTGGTCTGTGCATTCCTAATGCTGGCCTCCAGGAGGTGAGAAGCTGGAGGAGCTCTGCCCACCTTTCCTCTCCCAATGCTCCAGCACAAGTGAGGAGTTGCTTTACAAAAGCAGTGCTTCAGGGCAAGAGGTCAGTCCTGCTAGCGACAGAGGAGGCTTGAGAGCACGAGAACTAAGCTGGACAGAGACCTGCGCCTCCACTATGCATCAGGTCAGGTGTTTCCAGGCTGAGCTGCTTTGGGAGACAGTCAGCAGTTGCTCCTGTGTCCTGTGCACACCCAGGAGGACCAATTTTCTCCACAGGCTGTACAGATTTGAAGCAGCCCGCATGCCACTAATGGTACATCACAGTTTGTGTAGATCTGCTCTCAAACTCATTACCTCCTCAAGGGAGGCTCAGGACAGAGAACCAGGGGTGGCCACAAGACAACAAAACACTGCAGGAGTCAGGGGTCTGCTCCTGAGGAAGGAAACAATCTGAAAGGCTGAAGGCTGCTCTGCTCCTCACTGTCCTTCAGCTGGCGCCAAGACAGCTGACAGAGATAGAGCAGGGTTACAAACCTCTGCATGCCCAGGTGAAGATGAGGAGGGTCTTTCCAGCTAAGCATGTTCTTGTGTCCCCTGGGTCTGTCGCCTGACGTGCGATACAGATCCCCTGGACTCAAAGCCCCGGCACCCTTCAGGCGCTTCTTTATTACTGCTCTGATCTGGTGAGAAAGGGTTCTACAGCACTACCTTGGCACTGCAAACTGCTTGTTAAGTATTTTATCAGGAAATTGCAGAAGTTAAATGAATGTTTTTTCCACACTATGTGCTATCACATTAGGTAGAGGGAATGTCAGTTATTTTTGTATGGATCCTCAACCACACGTGAAACTATTTTAAGGGGGTAAGGGGAGTGGACAGGGAGAGGCAGGGAATGCAACATACCATAGGAAGCCAATATTATTTATCTTCCTTTAAATAATCACATGTAAAAAACTGCAGACAAAAGTTTAATATATATGTTATTTATGACAGTCTCCTCCATGCATTTTTGCCTCTGACTTTGAGGGTCACTAGGAAGAAGGACGAGAACTGTTCATATTCAAGTTGGAGGAAATTATTCCATCTGCTCTCTATGGAGCGAGCGATTAAGTTCCTGCACTTTCTGATGCAGAAGCCACTTTGGGTTCCCCCACCACAGCTGAGTTTGGGTTCTCTCACAGGATTTTTTATTTAGGATAGAGCACTCTGGATGCCAGACTTCAGTAGGTCTGAGCTCCATTACTCTCTGTGATTTTACTCTAAGTATTGTGAATACTTTTGCAATTTATGAATTACAAATTTGATTTATTTTAACATTTTGGCAAAGCCCAGGAAAATTATATTCCTATTTTCATTTTCTAGCCACCTCCTGAGCCTATTACTTGCCTCCTAGTAAGAGAAAGAGAAAAAAAGATTAAATTGTAACAGGTGTCTTGATAAGAGCATTAGACAAACAGTTCTACAGCTGACACAAAATTCCATGCAGATATTTCAGGATAGTTGTTAATTGTTTATTTATGCTTATATACCACCATTTTTGTAAATATTGGTTCTTGAATCAGAATGAAATATAACTATTTTCTTATTAGTGACACTAGGCTCAAATTATAATCGTTACTAGTACTATCTTTAAAAATACAGTTTTAAACCTATAGATTTTGCATTTCCATTACAATACTTTAATCTATGACCTTTGTCCTTTTATTGGGATACTATTGAAATTAGGTTGTTGGAATGATGATGTGGCTACTAATTTATTCATTGCTTTTTCTTTTCCTTTTTTTTTAACCTAAGGGTAGTAGAAAGGTCTGAAAATTATTTTAAATCAGATATTATTTTTATCTGTGATAATGCTTTCCCCCTGAATACAGGGTTTTGTTGAGTCTGGCAAAGGCTATTACTTTGTCCTCAGGTTAATACACAGACACAAAAAATGAGAGGCTGGACCTTATAGACATGGTTAGAGCCAATAATCAAAGGTATGACTTAACATAGACATAACATGTTCCTAAGAACTGTTTTAAAGCAAATATAGTTAAAATTTAGATGTATATACATACACACACACACACACACACACACACACACACACATATATATATATATATATATATATATATATATATATATATAAGAAATGCTGTATAGTTAGTACTAATACTTCCATTCCTACAAGGCCTCCAGCGGTTTCTCAGTACAAGAAGAAACACAAATGAATGGCATTTTCACTTTCTATTTCATATCAGCACGCTAAGCTAAATTGCCTAGTCCCATTTCTCATTTCAGACAGAAGTAAATCTGGTATAATTCCAGCACAGCCAATGACACTGCCTACATCACTGGAGTAAATCTATGAAATCATGCCTCTGCTGCTTACATTTGTAATGTATGGCGACAGGGACAAAACAGCACCTGCCTGTCTCCTTGTGTGCACACAAGAGCCACGGTCCATCCCCAGCACTTCCTAACATACAATTATTCTCCACCTTTAGAATTTTGCATATCAAATACTATTGTTGTAACAGATAGTGCCAGTGCCATGAAACAGACATAGTCATCCTAATCACCTGTTTCTGTGTTAAAAATCCGAATGGATAAATTTCCAGTGCACCAAGACTAAGCCTCATGTGTGTAACTCAGACAACTAACAATATGCTTTCTTTAGAGGCACTTGAGAGAATTTTACTTTGTCCATTTTAGCTTTATTTAACAACAGTCATACACCATTCACATTAGCTCAGATTACGCATTTAATTTCCTTAAGTGCTACTCTTAAAACATCGCCATGCTTAATGTTGACGTCTAAATGGTACCATTTACGCTTTGCTGTGAACACCTCATTAAAGCAAATGGAGCAGGTAAGGAGGTAAAGCATCTGCCTTTGTTGAGGCAAATGGAGAATTGTGTGCCTTTGTTTGACTGGGAACGGTTGAGCACGATTTTCAGCCCGTGTAAACTGATGTAGCTCCACAGATTTCATCAGAACTCCTGTGATTCATATCAGTTACAGATAAGGCAGGGTTTCCTGCGAGCCTCGGATAACGTAGTATTCCCTATGTCTGTAAGGTCATTTAAGAGATGCCTCCAGAGAACTGATTGTTTATACTTGGATATGGAGGTATTTTTAAAAAGGGGCTACTCATTTGTCACCCATCCAGTGGGAAAAAAAATGCTTTTTTTTCCCTTTCATCACTTGAATATCAAATTTTTGTATATTTATCACAGTGAGAAAACTG
Source organism: Molothrus aeneus (assembly GCF_037042795.1). Classification (NCBI taxonomy): domain Eukaryota; kingdom Metazoa; phylum Chordata; class Aves; order Passeriformes; family Icteridae; genus Molothrus; species Molothrus aeneus. Next base: position 117,381,155 of record NC_089646.1, read on the forward strand.
TACTTATTCCAATTACAAACAAAAAAGAAAAATAAAGAGGGGGGGAAGAGAGATAGTTTTCCTGACAGGCCAAATTTTCTCTCTTTGAATACATTGAAGTGCAGAATATTTTGGAGCCCTGAAAGTGAAAAAAGCAGGACAATTATTTAAGTTATTTTTACTGTTATTACCTTCTGTGAACATGGGTAGATATAGCACAGTTACAGATATCTGCATGTGTTTTTAAATATTGTAGGAGACCAAAAAAAAAACCAAAAACCAAGGGTGGGGTTTGCTAGAGTAAATAGATCAAGAGATATTGCCAAACCAGCCAAAACTTGGCTTCCTCTACTGTAGCATCTGCAGCAGAATCAATGGATTACAGAGAAGATTTTGTCCCTTTCTACTGCAGCAAACAGTGACAGTGACAGATTAGACAGACTATTTTATCTTAAACATGATTTAGCCATAGAGCTGTTGTCAGGAGCTTGCATCACTTCCTAAGCTCTACATGAGTGTCCCACCACCCTATAAATTGCCTTCCTGAGCTCCCACACCACCATGTGACTACTTTACCAACAGAGAATAAGTGGAACACCATTAATGTTTGAAAAATCCTTTGAAAATTGGGATAAAAGCTACCATATAAATGCAAATTATTATTATTATTATTATTATTATTATTATTATTATTATTATTATTATTATTATTATTATTATTATTATTATTTCCTTGATGTCAATGTGAGCCATAATAGTGGGTTTTTTCCAATTTGTTACTTAAAAGAGAAAGAAAAATTAGCTGCTGCTCTGTTTTGAAAGCCAGCAGAGGCCATTGAGGAATTTGCAGCATTCTGTTTCAGATATTTCTTAACTACTTTTGTCCCAAAAATACAGAATCAGGGTTAAACAAGGTCAATACCTCGTTTCTACTTGTTCTGAGTCTTGGAAACAAGGAGCTAATGCAGGCTGTAACAGCCATTGCTTTTACTGACCGCATATGTTTTTTGTGAGATGAACAATTCAAGCCAACTGACTACACAAGAACACGAATAACTTCAAAAAGCTTACATTAATGCAATGTGAAATTGCCCATTTTGTGAGGCTTTCAAGTCCATCTTTTCCAAGTAATTTGTGCACAAAAAGTCTTAGAAACTTTTCTGACACAAATAAATAAACAAATGCCTACTCCAATTTGTTCCTTTAATCTATTACCTAAATGGATTACCTTCAGGATTTTTTTCTCTCCAAGTCAAGAGCAGAGAAGACTTAAATAAGTGAAACTAAAATCTATTAACACTGTTTTGCAACTTTATTGATAGCACCAGTGCCACCCAAGCTACCTCCTGCCACTGGGCAGCACAAATGTGGAGAGTTCCCATCTCCTTGCCTGGCAGCCGGGGAACCCAGTGGTCAGTGAAGCTGGGTTTCCACAGCAACACCCAGTTATGTTTCCCAGGCAACCCAGATCCTCAAAATCGGGTGGCAATTGGTGAGCAGAGTAGTTTGGGGACAGTAAAATCCATTTTCCCACTTCACCAAAGTAGGACTTGTGCTGGTGGCTGGCCCAGGTGGGATGTAAGGGAAGAAGGAGCTGCAGCCTGACTACAGGATGCAGCTGCTTCTTCTGGCTCATATCTACATCCAGCTTCTTCAACCTCTGACTTTGCCCAGCAGAATTCTCAAAAAAGTAACATTGTACATTTTTATTTACAGTTATTTTCTTCTGTTGGTGATTTCAGAGCTACCACTCCTGCATTCCTGTCCATTTTTAATACTGCCTCACACATAGTTTGTGCCAGCTTCTGGTGACCCTATGCTTTATTAAATGCTGCATTAACAGCAGACGACCAAACCTTTGTTTCATTCAGTTCTCAGTTTGAACAACATGCCACTGCAGGCAAGAAAAGGATTGTTCAAATCACAAAATTCAGATTCTAATTAATTTTATCACAAAAATCTGTGATTTAGGAGGAGGGGCACAATAAACTCATCCCTGGTATTTAGACAGATATGGACAGAGAGTCTTTTATGAATTCTTTAATCCAGTCCCTTTTGTTATTGGTGTTGACCCTGATAGTTTTATCAATACCTGGCTTGCTGTCATATGAGGGTATTAGGAAAGGGGAACAAAGCAGGGCAAACATTTTCTAGGCAGAAATTCACTTCTCTGTGTATTGTGACCCTTATTTTCAGATTTGGGAAAATGATCATCTGAATTTGTCACTTTCTAGACTTTCTTGAGCTGACTTGCAAGGCTTTGAAGAAGTTTTATTACTTCAAAGAGCATATTGACAGCTGGTCTTATCCCTCCAGATGACAGGAATTCAAATAGGCCAAGAATGACCTATCTGGGGATGAAAGCTAGTCTTTCCAGCAGTTTTCAACAATGTTTTTTTCATGGCACGGAGAAAGAACTCCAAAGAAGACACACAGCAAAAATATATGAGATGAACCTGTGTCTTCGGATGTTCATCAGTGCCATCAGGCAAGATTCAAAATACTACAGAATGTGGTGGGACTCTAGACTCTTCACAAAAAAAAAAAAAATCTGCAAACTAGTATTCAGCAAATAGGTTAACCTTAGCTTCTTCAGACATGAGAAACCATCCTGGTTTTCCAAGTTATCTGGGCCTCAATATCCCACTGTACCTTCCAAGGCAAACATAGGCAGTAGTCCCTCTTCCCTCAGAGGCTGTGAGAGAAGATTCAGTCACACCACGTCCACTTCTCTTTGCCAGTTGAAGCTAAAGAAAGAAAAGAACGGAGGTCATGTCAGTGAAGATTTGCTCTTCTTTTTATTCCATTGGCACAAAAGACAGAGAAATAGAGGTTTTAATGCTATGCTCACATGTGCTAGGTGCTTCATGCTGCCAGAAATTAGTGACTCTTGTGATGTGACTGCTCACTACCATGTAGACCTGGAAAGACAGCATCCTAAGTCATGCACAGTTTTAATCTTCTTCTATAAATGTCATTAGGAAGGTCAAAATTATACATCTGCTGTTATTGGGAACTCTGAGACCTATATCCTCTGTGCCCTTTTTAATTATATAACAGCTAAAAAATATAAACATCACCTATTTGGTCTATGTTTTAAAAGAATAATTTTAGTGCCTTTTTAGAATTGAACAAGCGTTGTTAATCTGTGTTCAATCTCTTTCAGCAGCCACTGCTGCAGAAAGAATTTGTCTAATGCTTACCATACTAGACTCTAAATGTAAGAGGGAAAAAAATCCTCTTCTATCAGAACATTGTTCTAGTCTACACTAAATTTAATTATCTTAAGCAAACTTACAAACGTTGAATTAAAAACTCAGTGAAAATTTGTGGAATGCGTGTCTGAAAATTAACTATCAAGACAGGTCATGTATGTATTAAATGACTTTTCAGCTCATCTTTTAAACAATCATAGATTTATACAAATATAACAAAAAAAAGAAGAATGACTATCATCACAGTTCTGACTCTCACTCTGTCCTACCCCTCCCTTGTACTTCAAGAGTCCCTGCCACTGAAGCTCCTGAGTAATTGAAAAGCTCTTGCAGGTGTGGTGTACTCCCTTCCTTCCTTCCTTCCTTCCTTCCTTCCTTCCTTCCTTCCTTCCTTCCTTCCTTCCTTCCTTCCTTCCTTCCTTCCTTCCTTCCTTCCTTCCTTCCTTCCTTCCTTCCTGTGCATTGGCCAAAGTGTTGAAGGAGGCTCTAGGATATCACATGTGAAATCTAAAAGGTCAAACTTCTGGCATTGCAAGGTTCGAACACTGCGAGTACAAGAGTCTTCATGGTGTGTCTGGAGTTTGGGGAGCATGAAGTGGGTCTGTATATTTGGGGTCAAAGTCTATCTTAACATGACAGACTTAACATCTGCCTCAACGTGATATGTTACCATGCTGGCTTCTCCAGCACTTTATGGCTACCAGAAAAATCAAGACTGATACTTTTTTTTTTTACTTGTAAAAAGAGCAAAACAAGATGAAACAAAAGACAAAAACCAAGAAAACAAAAGACAAAATAACAACAACAACAAAATGGGAAATGGGGGGAAAAAAGAAAGAAAACCCAACATTTGTGACAAGAACAAGGTTTGTTTTTCTGAAACAGCTGGCTGATTCTATGTCCTTTCAATGATTCAGACATCTGGGTCAGAGGAAATATTTGTCAGAATAACATTGGTCTGTTCACATATGAAATGCTCATTTTGGTTGTAATCATTCTCCTGGATTTCTAGAAAACCCTATGTAAAACTGGCCTGTTAGCATGGACAGAGGCTATCTGTGCTCACTGAAGGGGCTGTGCTCAGGCTGCCTTTGTGAATGGCCTTCCTCAACTCTTTACACCGTTAAGCATATATTCCTGTTATAAGTAGGAAACTCAAAATAGGCAGCACTGTAGAGTGAGGGAGTGCTGCTGTTCCTACATTGTTTTATCACCAAACAGCCAGCAAGCGCTGTTAAATTCCCAGAGCAGAACTAGTGCACAAACAGAATTCACAAGAAGGCCTGAAGTCTTGAGGATGAAGCTGCAGGAGACAAATGTATTACAGTCTAGGCAGCACAGGAAGATATTACACTGTGATCCCTTCTGAACCTTGCCCACTGGCTTTAGATAGGTCCTCTGCACGGCTCAATACTGACATTATATGGTCTAGAAGTCTAAGATAACTGAAAATCTCCCATGAACTTGTACTGCCTCTGCCCAGGAGTGAGTCTGGAATCACAGCAGAGTTTACAGAGAGGAAAGTGAAAAAAACTATTTGTTGCTTTGCAGATGCTGGTTGAGAAGTCTGGCCATTCTTTGGACAACAGCAGAACTGTGAGTTGAGATCATGTCTTAAGAATATTTAATCACAAATCTCTACCATATCATATTGTCTACTTTAACAATTGAGGTTTCTTGAGAATAAAGGGCTTAAAAAGGCAATGCCTACTAGCCCAGCACAGGTAATACTGTGAGATACTCCTAGACAGCAGTGATCCTACTGCTTTCTGTGTGATGTTGGCAAGGCAAACAAAGCAAACAGAAAGAAATCAAAGTTTTGTGAGAAGGGTTAAAGAATTATTTATCTCATTTACTACTGCTGCTCCATCAAACGTTTGAGAAACAAGTTCTGCATTGCTGCAATGACTCTTGAACCTTCCTGTTTATCCTTTCCTCCCTTCCCTCAAAGTGCTTTGACCAGCTCTAAACCAAACAGACAGTCACCTTCACTCCTAGCTCAGCAAGGTCAAAGTCATTGAATGTGCCTTAAAGATAGAAGGAAAGTCAGTCAAAGGAGCTAAAAGCAGCATCCATTGCAGCAATGAGGACTTTGCCCTCCACTATTGGGACTGTCTGAAGCAGCTTCACAAATGTGTGTGTGAATCAGACTTTTGTCATCAGGATTGCAGTTTTTATTGTGGCGCAGTAAAACATCCAAGTTACTTTTCACAGGAACAGCACAGGTGCTTTGCAACATGATCTTGGCTCAAATTTAAAGGACAGACTCATGTAACACTAAGAATAGAGAGAAGATATATCATCTTGGGTTTAATCTAGCTGTGCTTAATAGTCTCCCTTATTGTCCTTGCCAAAAGTGCCTGTTACTCTGTTGGTTTTCTATTGCTGAGCTAAAGCTTGCACTGGTAGTACTTAATATAATGATTTTGTTTCACTTTTCTTAAAGTTCATCTTGCTTTCTTTTCCTGACCTTTAAACTTTGTTGCAGGTCAGGTGCCATGCAGCAGTTCCAGATCAACCCTGTGCTTCTGAGATAGCTTGGCTTCTTCCATCTTGTCTACCTCTAGTCTGCCAGCAGTTGGTCCACCTTCCTTATACTCTTCCTTACTGTTCTCAACATTGGTCCAAGTTGCTGCATTCAGAGGAAAAAGAGCTACATTCTGCTGCGCTTTTCAGTTCAAAGTTACCATGGTGGCCCTGAGTCTTACATTTCCAGTCCTTTTGTTCTTTTCCAGCATTGTGCTTAAGGCCTGATGATGAGTGCTCACAGATCTAGTGATTTACATCTTAGCACACTGTCAGGTCAAATCACTGGCAATGTCCTTTCAACGGGAGTTTGCAGTTCAAGGGCTGCCTTTGGATCAGGCTTTGCATGAGTCAAATGAAAAATTCATATGCAAGTGTTTGGTACTGTAGTGAAAAGGTGCTATTGCTGCTTGCATTTAGTGACCTTTTTTATGAGTGTGAAGGACTCGCTGCCAGAGACAGAACTGCTCTGTGAAATACCACAAACATGGCATCGTCTCTGAGCTGAACTTCTGGGGACTTACCTAGCAGAGCAGCCCTGTGGTTCCACCTTTGTTTGTGATCAATCCTGCATGACAATCCTGAGATCTTTCACTGGGATCCAAGCTTGTGCCTGACCAATCTTGTCCCCAGACCAGCCCCAGAACCAAGGCATGATTTAGACTGAAAAGGAGGTCTGAAGGACACCCAATTGGATCTGACCGAAGCAGGTTCAATCAGATTAGCTTGCTCATGATCTTTTCCAGCTGAGTCTTAATGTTTACAAGGATAGCAATTCCACCTTCCTGGGCATCCAGCTGAGACTTAAAACTGCTTATTTCCACTGTAATGGTGTAAAAGACACAAAACCCACCCTCATGTCTAACAGGACTTCACATGTTCCAGTGTCTGCTGCCTGCTGTGTTATCACTGCACACCTTCTGAGAGGCTGGTTATATCTTGCCTACATTCTCCCATGTGCAGTTCTAGACAGTTCAATACCCTTCCCAAATCTTTTCATCTTAAGGCTGAACAAACCCAGTTCTCTCAGCATCTCCTCATACATGATGTGCTCCAACCCACTGAGCCCCTTAGTGGCCTTCACTGCCCTCAGTCCAACATACCCTCTCCTTCTGCTTCTGACTGTTCAGAGCACAAAACCTCCAAAAATCTTATGAGATCATTTCGTTGAACTCCCTTTCACAATTTCTGGGGGGTTAGAAGAATCTGTATCTGATCTGCCACAGCAACCCAGTGTAGATTTTTTTGCAGCAGTTAATCAGCATGTTTCTGACAGAAAGGGTGGGAAGCAACATAGGAAAATAAAGACCAAGACAAGTTTTAATTACAAATGTGAAATACTGTCTAAACATTTCAGAGAAAACACAATTCCAACTCTTTTGTCATACAGTAGACAAAGAGAGGAAGAGGTAGTCTCATTATTTCTTTTGGTCCTTTTTACGCAATTTCACATACTAACAGTGGCGATATAATTACTGCTCGGTAACTTTAAATTCCTATAATGGAATCTGATTGGTGGCAGCACCTTGAAAATCATTACAGAAATTCTGAAATTCATTAAAGAATTAAAAACAATCTTATTACTAAGAACAGAATAGGTTCAAACTCTGTAACTAGTATGTAATTCTTTTGAAAAGCATATTAATTAGTACCTAAGATGATTTTAATTTTTATTTTTGTGCTAGACAGATACTTGAGTAATAGAACTTTGACTGAGCAACTGACTAATCAAAAATTCTTAATACCAGTGTGCACTGGATCCATTCTGATAATTGAGCTGCCAAAAAATAACAAATCATTGGCTTTTTTTAGCTATTTTTCTGATACTGTTTACTGGGTACTTATGGGGAAGCAATAGCCCTTTGCAGTTCCTGGGGATTAAACACAGGTATTTTAATGTGACCTTTTTAGGTGTTAAAAAAAATGTTTTCAGTAGTGTCACTCCAGTGGATTTAATGGAATAACTACAACAAGGAATCTTCCCCTTTGTTTTGAAAGGGGAAATTCTTTGGGGATTTGCTTCTTCCCTCTTTTCCCTTTGATTAGCTAATCAGCAAAGGGTTGTGTTTCCAATGGATACATGGTAGGCACTTATTGTGGAAGTGCTACTTTACAATGCATTTTCCTGAGGGCAAAGAGCATTTGAGGGAAAATGCAGAGAACTAAGTTAGGCAAGTAAGGTGGGCTGCCTCTCCTACACATACAGAGCCCTATAAACAGGAACAAAGGAGACACAGAAAGATATGTACCATTTTCATAAGTTCTAACTGGAATTGTATAAACATAAGCATAATCATATTTTCCATTCCCCTTGGCATCACTTTGTGGTTTATTTGTTTTGTGATGTGCCCTACATCATCGCCTTTCATGCTTTAGAGATGTGAATTGTCAGTAGTTTCCTTAGCTGCTGTTGTACTCCTAAGGAATATGGGGAAGTCCTTCATTGCAGGGAAGATCATTATGTAACAGATAACGGGGGGGGGGGGGGGGGGGGATGTCTCTGCATCAACTGGTGGCATAATCCCCAAGGGAAAACAGACTTCTTTAGTTGAACAATAAGAAAACTGGCTTGCTTTATGGTGTTTACACTGCTGCTTGCTAATGGATCACCATAAAGGAAGCAAAAGGACTCTTACACTATTGAGTATGCTATCATGGGAGTCTTCTGAGTGCGCCTTTTTTATTTGCTGCAGTCAGGTTAATGAGCTCACCAGCCCACTTGATGTCGAGGACTTTGTAACAAAGCAATCTCTCATTAAATGCTGCCTGGCACCACTCTCTTGAAGCAAAGGGACATTCAGATTATTGAATGCCTTTGTATTCCTCATTCCTACCAGGCTATGGAGTCCAGCAGTGGCATCAGTCCCGCACACTTACTGGCAGCCATCCAGTCCTGCGCCTGCCCTCTTCAAACTGCATGGGCATTTGCCAATCTAAGCAGCACTAGTAGGCAAACAAGCATGGCACACGACTGCTTTGGCTGATAGCCAGATGTGCAGCTGTACCATCTCACTTCCCCACCACAGAATGGAGAAATGCATTCTCTCACCATTCTTTCCCATTCAGTTGATTTACACGGGGAAGTTTTGTTGCAGTACAAAGGAATGTCCATTTATCTGCATTCTCTTTCTGCTTTAACACCTTTTTCTTAGTCTCAGAAGTGCAGGTCATGAATTCATCAGTGGCTTTATTTAAATACATCCTGGCTGACAGTTTCTTCAATGAAATGACCCCAGAGTGTTATCAGCTAGCCAGCAGGTGTGTCCTTTTATTCAGAATCTTGCAGGCAACGGTGCATCCTGGGTAAAGAGCAAGCTATGCATGATCCAGCTCTTCCCTACATTACTCAGGAGATTTAATGGTTCGCTGTCATGAAAGCACTTACAAAGATTTTTTTTTTCTTAGTTGGCTTTCTGCTGGGCTTTTTGCCCTGAGATATTTTGACACAAACACATAAAATGATAAAGAAGGATTTCTTTATGAAAGGTTTCATCTCATTCAAAAATATTTTAAAAATCAGCCTTGGTCAAGCTATTGTTTTTAGCTGTAAAATGCTAAACAGATATTTAATAGTAAGGTAGCTGCTCTGTCTAAAGTTCCACTAGTAAACACCCTTGTAAAGCATCGTGTTTGCTGATATCTCTGTGTGTCTGTGCACAAATAAGCACACCCTGTTTCTATTCAGCCAGCCTCTAATGTTGAAGAAATCCTCAAAGTCAGCTTACTAGAGTGGCAAGAGAAAACCAGACAAAAAAAAAAAAGGCCTTAAAGAATAAAGTCAAGGAGGACATTACAGACAACAGAAGGAATCTCCTTGTCCTTCCAAATAGTGTCCTACTGTGTTTTAGGACACAGTTTCTCAAACCCTTTCTTTTATAGGGCTATTTCTTTGCCTTCCTTGCCATGGAGGGAGAGGGAAAACAGGGAGCCCAGCAGTGTTTTCAAGGCTCTTGAATGAGTTCAGGGCAGTCTGGGGAATTGTTCCCTGGGGCACTTCTCCTCTCTTCCCCAGACAAATATCAGATTTTATCATACCAGCACACACTCAACCAGTGTTCACCCACACTGTAAGTAATTTTTTTCCTTCAACCAGCAGTGGACTGAGAGGAGTTCCTACCCAGGTGATGTTTGTGTGCTCAGAAATAAAAGTGATAGGGTTACTTAACCTTTCTTGAGAAAGGATTCAGAAAATTCAGTAAAGTTACTTGTTTATCTGTTAGTAAAAAGACATGAAAGGACAATAAAAACAATAGAAATTAATTTTATCCTGACAGAAAGTCAAATGGAGTTTTGTAGGAGCACAGTCTGACATCAGTTTTGCTCCTGCTTCAATTGAAATTAGCAAGCAAGCTCTTATTGACTTCGAGAGCAGGACTGTGATTCACAAATTGGGCTAATCCACTCATATTTTCAATATGAGATTTTGAAAAGGTCACAGAATGCAGAGTCAAGACCGTTGTCCCCAGAAGGGGGTTGGCTTGAGACCAGGCAAAGATAATAAAACCAGTTGTCCAGCTTTTCAGTATTCAATACATACCAGCTGCATGGACTAATAGGACAAGATAATGTTGGGCTTAGGAATACAGGAAGGCCTTTCTTTCCAGCCCTCTCTATTCTGCCTTTACCAAGCAGACAATTTTTTAAGTAGGAAGGATGCTAACTTGATCAAAAAAAACCCCAAAAATGCCAATTATGTGTGCTTTATTTCAAAGTAGAAGTATTTTTATAGAAATGTGCTATTTATAATGTCTTATGGATATAATGATAAGGGCAAAATGTGAACTTTATTGAAAAATAAATACGTTGCTGAAAAAATCAGCAAGGCTTCAACATCCATTTATATGCAAAACTAAATAAAATTTTAAAACAAAATGCAGCTCTGTTTTAGAATGCAATCCTAGTAAATAATTTTAACTGTTGTTGGTTTTGGGGTTGTGGTTTTTTATTATGACAACACTTCTCTAGTAGTTCTTCTGGAAGTTGTATAAATGTTTAACAAGTATCTGGGCAAAATTTAAATCCATCTTTCAACCACTAGTTTTCTCTGAAATTAATAATATGCAGCAAAATCTTCCAGCCTGTTTTATTTTCATTCCACTCAGCCAGTGGGTCAAATACTACTTTGCTCACTTTGCAGAGAAGGTAAACTGGATTTACCTCATTCCAAAAGACCAAACATTACAGAATCACGGAATTGTTAGGGTTGGAAGGCAGCTCTGGAGATTATTTAGTCCATTCCCCCATCAAGGCAGGATCATCGCAGGTAGGTTACACAGGAACATATCCAGGTGGGATTTGAATGTCTCCAGAGAGGGAGACTTCATGGTCTGCCTAGGCAGCCTGTTCCAGTGTTCTGCCACTCTCCACTTAAGGAAGTTCTTCCTCATGCTGAGGTGAAACTTCTTGTGTTTCAGTTATCAAAAATATTTTAATAAACAACTGCAGCTTGGTTTTGGATCACGTGCACCCAGATACTCGAAAGATATTTAAGAATACAAGCCTTACTGATCTCCATCCCTAGAGCAAACTGTGAATTTTACGTTCAGAATCATTTATAGATCAGTTTCTGTAGAGAAAGAAAACACATTTTGAAGTCCCATACATCAATAGTTGCACGTACATTTTGCAATTCATTTGCACTTCCACTGCTAAGGGACATTTACATATATTGAGGCCAGCATGAGTTATTATAGCTCTCTGCTCTAATCCCTCATACTACACAGGCCATAGCACTTCACTTTGCAATACTCTCCACACTGCAATTTGCACTGCACTAGGGAGAGAAAAACTGCAGGTCCCTTCTTCCCCACCTCCAAAGAACTGTCAGGTTTCTATTTCTAGTGCCATTAACTTTTCTGAACAACAAGTACTTTCATCTTTTTTGTTGCCAAGCAGTTTCAGCTCCCTGTTCAAATCAACAAGGGTGGGGACAGTTGAGGTTCAGCCCTCTGTGGTGCTGAGCTGACACTTGTGCTCAGGAGTGCTGAAGGTCTGAGAGAGGCTCACGGGCTCTGTGAGACTCCCCTTCCCTGCTTGTTTCCTACTGGGAATGCAACCCAGGGACAGCAAAGGTGTCGTAAACAAAGCCATAATGGCTACCTATAAATTGAGTCTGAGGAAGACATGTTTTTCTTCAAGTGGTTATTATTTATGTTTACAAATGTATTTTCCTTTACTTTTCCCGAAAGAAATTACATAATCTCCAAAATTTCATAAAACTTGTGGAATGTGCATTTTTATCCAGACTGTTTCAATACTTTGTTTTGTGTTTTGCAGTTTTTAAAAGCTCTTGTTCCTGAAAAAATACTATCAAGTAGGAGGTTATTTACAGACCAGGCGGAATGATGTTCTCCTTTCATCAGCTATGGTAGAGGGTTAATTAAGAAATAGAGCAGCAAAATGGGAATCAAGGAAAAATAGGAAGTGTGCTTATTAACAGCGCTTTTGTTTGCATTTCTAATTGCTTCCTTCAAGTACTTTGTCTCGCCTATTACAGCCAACAAGAACCCTGGTGTTACTCTGACTCCAGTTCATGGTGTGTTTCATTCAGGGGGGCAATCAGGAGTCTGGCACATGGGGAATTCTGTAGGCAGGGGTGATACTGAGCTCAGCAAATGTGCCACATCAGCAACATGCCAGGCCTGCGCACCTCGTGTGGCAGCACCGACCCTTCCTCCTCACTCCATCCCTCACTCCTACCTGGTCACGTTTTAACAGCTAGAGAGAATGATGAATGATGAATTAAGTATCCATTCCAGTACAATCCTGAATGCAGACATGCATACCATTCAAAATTTTTGGTTATTCGGTGTCAAGCTCCAAATATTAGGAGAAAGAATTTGCAGCGCAATATTAGTAGGGTAAAAAAAAAAAAAAATCAGCCTGTCTCGTCTGCTGACGAGGAGAAGATTGGCTGCTTAAATTCTCCAAAAGCAGCCTTCAATTTTTTATCTAGCTATTTATAGAAAAGTGCAGAAACAGCTGAGCTGAGTGAAGTGATGTCACTTTTGCTGGGAGGACGGCTCGCTCGGCAGCATGCCGAGGCGGCAGAGTGTGCTGGAGGCTGGGAGCGCAGCCCCACTGCGCGAGGAGCTGGAAACACGGGCATTTTTCAGCTCGGCTGATCAATACGGCATTGATGGCTCTCGGCTGACCTTCAACCCCTCCGGAATAGCAATGGGCAGGCGCTGCATCTTGCAGGCTGCGAGGGCTGCTGCGTGTTAGCTACCAATTTTACAATCGATCAAAAGTCATCTTTGTCAATAAAGCTGGAGATTTCAAGCAACGGCAAGCAATTTTGGAAAGGTCAGGGCCGGGTTTTTATTTGTCCGACGTCTGCTTTCAAGCAGAAGCACGGTCCCTTATACCCATTAACAGTAGTAAGAAAATTTAAGATTTTTTTTTTCCCCCCTCTTCCATGTATTTTTAGTAAGCCTTTGGGCATTTTCCCTGTCCCTAAAAGAATACGGTTGCGTGGCAACGTCCCCGGTTGCCATGGCGACTCGGTGTGTAAGCAGCTGCCGCAATCAGCATTAACTCCAGGCTCGCAGGTTTGTCATTCCAATGCATAGGGAGGGGGAGACAAATAGGACAGCAGCGCAGCGCCGTAAAAGGGAAGTCACCTAGATAATGTCACTCACAAACATATGTTCCCCAATTATTCTTTCCACTGTTTTATTGCCGCAATTATAGCTAAACTAAGATTACAAAATTATATGGTTTTAATTTGCCTCCGTCGACTATGTTTCACTTCCATTAAAATGAAGTCTAAACCCATTTAAGTAGCAAACTGTTGGCTCTGCAAAGGATGGGGGATTTTGGTTTACCAGTGGGTATTTCGAGGACTAAGTAAAAAAAAAAAATTCCTCTAGGAATCTTGTTATCTAGGCAAAATGAGGCATAGCCCTGGGTGCTGGGGTGCCTGTCTCTTTTGTGCTGCCTTGAACCCCACAACACAGCCACCACCAGTGATGCTGGCAAGGACCATCCTCCTACTCTTTCTCTCCCTTACATCTCTCCCTCCAAAAAATATTTGGAAGTTTTAACATTTAACCATCTGAAAGTCTGGCACTGGGCTGAGCCCACCGGCTGCCGCAGCATCCTCCAACATATCCTTGTGCAATTGCTCCATTTGAAGACCCCTGCAATAAACAGATGCAATGGGGTTGACTTCAAAATTAAGTAACGCAGCATTAAACCTGAATTTCCTTACATAGGCAGTCTTCAGACTATCTTTTCATGTTCCTCAAGCATATTTCATTATCTTTGTTTTAGAAGAAGTTCCATTTTTCTTTGTGGCTGCCTGGCTGCTCCCGATCTTATTAAAAAACAAAAGTAAAACACATTAGGAAGGGTATGGCAGGTGATGAAATGCACCTCCACAGCTATTCAGCAAAAACCTACACTTTGTGGTAGTAAGGCACTTTGGTTTGGTTTTTTTAATGTATAAGTGGAAGCATTTAATCAGTGTTAAATACACACATTTGCACAGCTGTGCTGATTCAGTTGTGTAAGCAAGAATCTATTCACGATTTAAAATATTAGGCCACAGAGTGATGTTGGCTCCCTCAGAAACAATTCCACATTATGGGAAAAAGTGGTGTAAATGAGTACATAAACATAAACTCGACATTCAGATCCGTGTGATTTATTTACCAACCTTTTCAAACAACCAGTTTTTGACCCTGTTAAATCCTTCCATTATATAAGGGCATTTATTACTGTGGATTTGCATAATTAAAATATACATGCCCAGTCACCAATGTTTATAACCTATACTTACTCAGATTCTTATTAAGACTTGCATCAGAAACACAGCTCTTTCAAGTATCATTTTAATTAAAAGATAGATATAGCATGCTATATTTTATTCTAAAGGAATCTACTATCAATACCAAATTGTAGCTGCAAATACATTTTCATTTTTCACTCTGGCAGAAATGGCTGAACACGTATCTATTGAGATTTGCAGGGTAAAAACCATGTTCCTTAGAAGAGACCTTGCATGGCAACATTTTGATATAAACTTCCTTCTATAATCAAGTTACAGTCTATAAACCCCTGAAAATAGGGGTTCATAATGAAAATACGGCTAGACCCTTCACTACAAAAATGCTAGCAGGTGCTGTTATAATATACAAATCCAGATAGCGTACAGTGACCTATTTTCAAAACCAGGCCAGGCAAAATGACATCAAGAAATTGAATTCCTTGCCCTTACTTTAATAGTGTCTTGTCATGCAATCTTCAAATCAGGACAGGTGATCATTGCAAAACAATCCCTAACCTGAGGGACAACAGGAACATTCTCAGCACTAATACCCTGGGCCCATCACACTGCTTACAATAATTGGATGATTGCAGAGGGCAGGTATAGACCATTCAAATCAAAAATATCCTTGGACAAGGGGGTATTTTGCTCTTTTTAAAGTTAGAGGCCAAAATAAACATTAGAACTGAATTCTGTCCTATTTTGTTGTGTCATCAAAAATAGCTGGTAACTGGAACAACAAACTGAGCTGCTAAAAATATGGTAGTTATGCAGGGATATTTAAAATAGATTAGCATATGGATTAACTCAAATTCAAAACTGACTTTAACCCTTCGATGGCTACAATCCTTTCTCCAAATAGGGTAATTCTGCAGCATCAAAGACAAGCTTAGATCCTGAGTGTCAAGAAAACTTTTGTGTGGTAAAAACAAGTGTGGCCGCTACTGTTTTCATTTATAGTGGGAATTCAGTGGTATCTCAACAAATTTAGGCAGATCAAATAGTTTAAGAATTCTTTTACCATATTGTCATTTAGGGTTTTTTTAAACAATGTCAATTTCAGAAGCCTTTATTTATTGCTGAAAGTATACTCAGAAGCTACAGAATAAGGCCCAGGAAATTACTGCAAGGGAAATATATAAGAATGCTACTCTGTGTGCCGGTACTAAATTTAACAGAAGTGAACAAAATATTTTCAGAGCAGGGTAGAAAGACTCAAAATTGAAGAAATTTTATTATGTAACAGAAAATAAGTTTTCTTAAAGTAAATATATTTTTGAGTAACAAACAACAACTATTTCCCTGCTGAAAACAGCTTATTTTTTATCAAAATAATCCAGTTCTCTAAAATAAATTACCTTTGCAGTAGGTACTCAGAATTCATATTTTATTACATGTCATTTACAAAATCCGATATTTTGTTGAATTTATTGAGAAATCGGGATTTAAGTACAGTCAGAAATCATATAAAATGGATAGGCCAGAATTTAAAATGTTAGGTTTGCAAAATTCTTCCTCCACAATTGTAAGATAGCTGTTTGTGATTTGTACAACTGTAATAATTTTTAAAAATCATTTTTCACAGTTTTCTGTCTAGCCAGACACAACCATTTTTATTGCCTCATTCAAAACACTCTCTCCATAGTGGCCTTATCCTTAGTCACCACAGACTGAAACCAAAGTTTTGGTGTTTGCATTTGTTTGATTGTTTTTAAATATGGATTGCCCTAGTTATTGGGGCATTGTGGATTTTTTTAAATACTGAACCTTTATATCTTGTTATATAGGAAAAGGATGTTGTTTGCTAAAGTGTAGAATGTTACGTGTTCGAATGCTTTGACCAAAATACTTGTATAAAACTGCTGCAGTGGTAATAAGGTTTCTGGGGTTTGTTTTTAAGCAAAAAACCACAATCACTTATTTTCATGTTTTCCAATAAGATCTTTTGAAATAGAATTACTGAATCACTAAAAATATTTGGGAAAAAATAAGCTCAGAACTACAAGCAGCATTGCTTGAAAAATCTGCTGTCCACAATGGCAAATAGCTCAGAGTGGTGGCCCTGAGAAAATTTTCCAGAAATACCCAGTATTCCTTCTCAGGCCAGGTGCAGGAAAGCCCTGTGAAGGTCCTACGTGAGAAGCTAGATTCCCTTCCAAGAGATAGAAATGGAACTGTGACAGAGCCAAAAGAAATAGGAGTGAAGAACATTCCCCTGTGTGTTTCTTCCTTCTGCTGAGGTTACCCTTTACAAAGGCTGAGTCCAGTCTGAGGCAAAATGCTGCCACAAAAAGCAACCAGAGGCGAGCAGGGAGCTGCACACAACTCTGCCCACAGCTCCTGTCATCCTGCAGACAGCCAAAGAGGGAGAAAAGTTACTGCCACAGCTACATGGTAGCTGCCTTTGCAAAAAGGGATGAAAAACCTTGCTTCTACAGGAACATAACTAACACTCATTTCTTTGCTCCTCTACAGAAACATGCCAGACAAAATTGTTTCTGGAACAAATATTTTCCTGAGGTGAAATGTGCATCAAAATCACCGGGAGTAGCGTTTCAAAATCTAATGTGGATGGCAGAACCTAGCTACTGCTGACCTCTACAAAGACAGAAGAAGAAAAGACATAAGTATGGCATCCAGTAGCGTTAAACCTGTCTCTTAGGACATACTCTGAACTGAGGTTACCTCTCACACTACTTAAAAGAGGAGAGAGAATTGCCTGAAGTGTTAGCATATAGATGCTGCATCAAGATGCTAACACAGGAGGGAGGTGGCAGGGGGCAGAGTGGAGAGTAGAATTTCTGGCAAAGAATTTTAATGGTTATCATTTGTTCCCTAGCTTCAATTTAAATGTATTTTATACTCTCCCGTGTATGCTTTTAAAAAAGGTTTCTGTTCTCTAATGAAACTTTTGGTCAATTTGGAAGGGGGAAATCTCATAGATGTTATGGATTTCGTTCAAAGTCAGTTAATAAAAGCTCCTTTCTTCAATAGCATTTTGGCATAATCAGACAACCTTATATTGCTATTATCAGATGAACCTGCTCCAATACAAGAATTTTATTACTTGTACATAAGGTTTCAGGGAAAATATTTTGAGAGACACAATGATTGCTTAAATAAATGTGAAACATAAAACATCTGAATGTTGCTTCATGTAAAAGTCACTGGTATAAAAGATCATAATTAAAGAAATATATCTTCCACTTACACTGCAAAAGAGCTGTAATGTTTTGACATTCTGGGGCCAGCATTCATATTTTCTGCTTTCAAAAATCAAAGGACAGCCACGGGTGTTTGCTGTGCAGTCACAAGCCCGTGAAGGTCTTTGCCTGGTGCACATGCAGATCTGTGCGTGTGCAGGCAGGCACGCACGCATGCATGCACGCGCCGCAACGCACAACACACGCTGCAAAGATGCTTTTGTCTCCTGGGCCACTTCTGCTCTTCAGAGATCATAAGATGCCTAGCTAACAAGAAGGATATAAAGAACAATTACAATCTTTAAAACAACTGTTTTCCTTTTATATATTCCCATATATATAAATATATATATATATATATAAATATATATATATATATATATATATATATATATATATATATATATATATATATATATATATATATATATATTCCTTTATGTTTGATGTCAACTGATGGGCATTAGGGAAAAAAAATAATAATTTTTGTTTATAATTTAACTAATAAGTAAAAAAAATTTTTTTTTATTATTTCTCTCTCTTTCTCCTCAGAAATAAAAAGTATGAGTATGCAGCTGGCACTGAAATTTCCACTAAATTCTATGCTGTACTTAACACAGCTGTTAGCAAAGTAAATCATAAACACACACACAAAATTACAAAAAAACTTACATTTAGTATCTTTCCTTCTTTTTCTTTCTATGAATTCTGTCTCCTTTTTACTTGTTTGGATTTTTTTCCTAGTTTTTGAAAGCAGCTATGATAATATTTTCTTTTATGCTTTTATTGTGTTTTTAGAATCTATTCTCCATTATCAAAGATGCTACCGAGGGAAGACACTTTACAGAGATTATTAGATTTTGAGAGTAGTCCAACATTCTTCAGAGCTAATAAAACAACCGGACAACTGCAACAGTAACAATATTTGGGCTTCATGGGAAAATGTTTTTTTAGTCTGTGCCCTAAGCAACACCACTCATTCATTCATTTAGTAATAAAGATAACATTTCAACATTGCTGTGTACTAAAGAAAAAAATATTAAGAAAGGTTACAAAATTCTTTCAAGGGCAGAAACAAATCACTGTTCCAGTTCAAACTTATTTTTCTGTTCTATTTTCCTTCCAATCCTTTATGTTTCAGTTAAAATGTTTACATATGTTAGCACCTTTCTAAATTGCTGCACAAATATTTCACACAGATATTGATCTGCTGGAGAGAAATATTGTATTCATTTCTGTAAATGGGCAAGTGAGAGATACAGATGCTAATGCTGAGAAAAGTCGACACCAGAGAAGGTTTTCAGGTACTGAACCTCCCTCAAAAACCTATCAGAAACAAGTGTTCTGTACCCATTCTACAGGTAGGTAGATTAAGGTGGGGCATGGTTGGCCTTGACTGAGGGTCAATCAGTGAGCAACCTCTGGAGGTGGATGCACTGAATGCAGTGGATGCAGAGCTGGGAGTATGAGACTCCACCTCTGCACGAGGGAGAATAGAGAGAGAGGGAGAGAGACATCACCAGTGATGGGATTTTCAGGAGACAACCATTCCTTCTGCATCCATCAAGCAACAGCTCACTCCAGGTCAGGCTGGAAAAATGGTACCTGCAATAGTGAGCCCACAGCCATGTCAAGCTGCTCAGAGCCTTCTGACAACTTGTTTTTGGGCTATGGTAATTGTTGCACCTTGGAATTTCATAAATGATATTTTGGGGAGCCCCTAATGACTGCAGGAGGCTTCCAAGCTCATGTGCAGCATCCTTAGTAAGCAGCCTAGGCAAATTAAGGCAGATGAATAGCAGGGTGATACTGACCCAAATGTATCCCTATTTTTGTATTTTTATACAGCAGCAGCTTAATCAGATTGAAAGCTGCTTTTGTAGGCTTTCATAGTAAATGCCTTTTAACAAAAAGGGGAGGGGGATATTCACAGAGCAATGGCAAGAACAGAAACTGGAGGTTTGAAAGACCCACCAGGAGAGGGAATTCAGCCCACTTATATTAAATCAGCTGTTATTTTTTACTCTCCTCCTCCTCCTCCCCCCAAGAATCATGTACCCAAAAAGAAAATGATGTGAATCCATTTTCAGCACTGATTTCTTTTAATCCTGCAGATCAAAACCATTCTACAGTTTCCAAATGCTTTTTCATTCTAAAGGTAAAACATTTCACGGGAAGATGTGAGGGGTAAGTCTTTCCAATCAGGGATTTTAAACTCAGTTGCTTGCAAAATATAATGAACTTCAAAAAAATCATAAAGGCCCTAAATCCCGAAGACAATGGGGGTTTTGTCATTAATACCTAAAGCAGCAGGATTGTGCACAGTGTAATCAATTGCCCAACAAGGCCCTGGGAACACAATCAAGAAAGGAGGCTACAGGAACATACAATATTTCACTTTTAATAAATGTTCTTTTGAGACAACAGCTGTATAGAGTAGCAATAGACAGAAAGACTATAATGCTAAAGCAGGGATTATATACATCTGTGTGCCTGTCTGTCCGTCTGTCTGTGGGTTATGAATTCAAGCCATCATTTTCATATAACTTGTCAATAATAGGCATGCTTTGGCTTTGGCACTGTCACAGTTTGCTTCAATTTAAATCCTCATTCCTTAAAAGCACAGTAAAGACTGTTCTATGTTCAGGAGGGTGGAAGGTGGGGAAGAAGGAGGCAGCAGTGTTCCTTCGACAGACTAATCAGACTGGCTCCTAACAATACCTGTCTTGGGGAAGCTAAGGAATTACAGCGAGACGCTTCAAGTACGCCTTCCCTGTCAGATACTATATTCTTCCCGTATTTATTTTGCTAACATGCTATTTACAGTAGATTTAGTAAAATAAAATTAGACCAGTTTCACTGCTGCATGTTAATCGAGTTTTAGCCTTAAAATAGTGCTGAAATGGCTGTTCCTTAATAAGCAGAAAAACTTCCAAATGGTAAAATATCTGCAGCGCTCCCTCTCTTCCAAATTCAGTATACAACTATAATCTTTTTATAATTACAACAGTCAAAGGATTGTGTGCTCAGGCTGGAGGCAATGACAGAATGAGAAAGAAATTATTTTGGTTCAGTTCTTTCCACTACCTCCACCCATTTTTGCCAGATTCTTCCTTTTCCTTCTCCTTTTCCTCTTCTTCCCCCCTAAAAATCCCTAAACCCTCTACTCTTTTGCCACTCATTCCGTCTTTAACTCAAAAGCAAACTTGGATTGTACCCTAAACCTGGCCTCAGGGTGGATTCACACAAACTGCTAGGCACAATATGTTCATGTAACAATTAGGGACACTGTTTCTGCTTTTCATAATGCTCTTAGCACTATTTCTTGGGCTCCCAATCACAACCTGTATCCCCTTGTCATTTTTAACCCAGCAGCCCACTCAGATTTCAGTTCAGTCTCAGGAAATAAAATTATTGTCACACTGTTCTTGATCACAACAAATTATAATTATTAATGCTCAGCTTTGATTTTATTCTCATAAAGTATCTTATCAGTGGGCTGCAGCTGCTTTCCTGAATGCAAAGAAAATACCAGTTATTAATTATAGTACCATATATCACCCATATGTATGATCACGTGTGTATATATTAGTCTGCCTAGGTTACAGTAACATGCTGATTCTCTGAGGAGAACCTGTGGGGAGGAGGTAAATGTTCATGGGAAGGGGAAAAAGTGTGCATCTGATGTGATTACAGTTCTGATTAGCATAGAAACTATGCTAAGCTCCTTCTACTACCTTTACAAAAATAAGATCTTATGTTTTGGTTGCCTTTTCTCCTTACACCTTTGCCTGGCAAATAATTTGAATGAGGATTGATTGGTAAATAATTTTTTTCAAAATAGAAAAGTTGCTGTTATGCTTTCCAGTATCCCACACATACACATTAGGTAGCTTTCTCCCCTGGAGTGCCAGGAAAAAACCATGCATTCCTTCTTGCTACAAATCTGTAAATCTGAAAAGAAGAGGCCACATGAATAGGAAAGCTCTTTATAGAACAAAAAGCATGGGGTGTTATTAAGTAGGACTTTAAGCCCTATTCTATTCATAGTAATTAAAGGGTCAGATCAGGTTAATGTGAGGACCTAGGTCAATAAAGTACTGTAGGTTCACCCTTTTTAATCCTTCTCAATCCTACAGGCTGGATTTCTGACTGCTCTGTTTGATGCACAGAACTGTTATAGGTGACAAAAATGTGCAATGATTTCTCAAGAAAAGTTGAGGTTTGTATCAATCCCACTGCACATTTTTTTGAGCACAAGTGGCAGGTGGTTCTTGGGGTGAGGTAGATGGCAAACTTCAGTGCCATACCATTTTCACTGTGCCAGCTGATAAAACACCTTGCCAAACTAAAAAGTTCAGAGAATATTTTGGGTTTGCAGAGTAAATCCATAGTGCTTTAGAAAGTTTTAAGATATTTTTATATAATCTTTTCTGTATGTGCATGTCCTTTGAAATCCCCTCCTCTTTTCTCACCCCTTTAGTGGGTGCCTATTGCAGGATGTGCCTGTGTCTGAACTCTGGGGCCATGAAAATCCATTATTTCAGAGCAGAGGTGTGCAACCCAGCACAAGAAGCTCTCCTGCCTTGCCCAGTGCTGTGGAGGAACATGCATGGTTTCACTGAGCAGGTAAAGCAAATTTTGATGGGGATTGCGCACCAGAGCTGCAATGAAGTAGAATTGGGAAACAGAGGATAGCTCTACTCTCCCTAGACATATCATCTGGCCTACAGCAGCCAGTCAGCATAAATATCTGCTTTGAAGTAGTTTGGAGGATTCTCAACTCCACACGAGCATGTGTCAGTCATGCAGGTCAGCTGCCCCATAAAGCATTGGTTGGATTTTGCAACATACTAGAGATGAAGGTGATGGCTCTATTCGTAGGTTCAGTCCTGCATAACAAGAATGCCCCATACTCCTCTCTGAAAAACTCCAGCACCTCTGGAATCCACAGTAAAATCTTTACTGACTTCTGTCAGTGCAGGGCTTTGCCATCTCTCCCTATTTTTCTGACCAATATTTTGATCCAAACTTCTCCTGTAGGGCTGACCATTAGGAAAATATCACACTTCTTCCCCTCTCTTCTGGCCCTACAAAGCTCTCATTATTTAAGATAAGAAATCAGTGAGGAATTGTGTTTTGGAAATTAGTCAGCCTAACAAAGGTGGATTCTGACATAACACTTAAGAATTATGGCTGAAACTGAGTGGAAAGGAAGACTCAGTTCACAAGTGCAGGTCTTCTTTTGCCAAAGGACTGCTCGCCTTTTATTTATTTCTCAGTATATATTCAGATTTTTTTTTCCTGAAACTTTACTGAAATTTCTCCAAAGTCTGCAGAACTTACTAGGAAAACCCATGTTCATTAAGTCTTTTAAATCTTCCCCTAAAGTACACCTATTCTGATTTATAAGATCCATATGTGCACATCCACACATGGTATGCTACTCCCTATGTATTCTTTACTTTATATATATGTATATATAAAAAATGTCTCAAAACATACAGAAACTATTTTCCCTGTTAATTTGTTAATTTCCCAAAGTTTCTGGTGTAATTTCAGTGTAACTATTGGTATAAATTCCATTCGCTTTTAATGGAATATCTCCATTAGGAAGAAGGAAATTAGAACATTGGGAATTTCAATTTTTTTGCTCTACAGTCCCTAAAATAACAGGTAAATTGAAACCATGGAATTTTAAGAATTCCATTTTAATGCAAGATGCTGTATTCTTTGTTCACATATAATAAATTAGAAGTGCAAGAGAAAGCTAAGCCTCTGGGGAGAAAAAAAATACCATAGTGCATATTTGCCCTCTGTATTTCCTCCTTTCCCTCTCTCTGTGAGCAGTTTATTAAATTTTTTTAAGAAAAAAAAAGAAAGAAAGAAAAAACCCCAAAAGACCAGAAAAACCAAACCCAACCAAACAACATTATGGTAGGGAAAAGAGCCTGGGGCAGAAAAGAAAGCAGGAAGACTCCATTATGAAAGCAGAATTCATCCCAAGAAAATTATAAAAATAAAATTAAAAAAAATAAAAAGAGAAATCACCAAAAATGTTAGTGTTTGAATGATGTGAACTCTGGTAAATGCCAGCATGCAATATGGCAAAAACGAATCAATCAGTTCAGCTTAGTTCAGCCTCTGCAACTGGCCATCTGGCGCGAAATCAACCAAATGTAGCCTTGCATATTCATCTTCATTTTCACAAATACTCAGGAGAATGTCATTCTAGGGCAAAATAAAATTAAATCACCATAATTTTTAAGACATCTTTTCCTCTCATGCTCTCTGGAGATTAGCGTGTTTATGTGAGACTACTCACTGCTATAGGGTTAGCAGGTAATTTCTAAGGGAGTACTCTCCCTCTGATATTTAAAATCACATTTCACTCACTCGGGACACTCCAGCATAGATTTTGTGGTAAACATTCCAAAGCAAAAAATCACATGGGAAGTTACTGTGACTACATGGACAGATTTTTCCCCAGGGTCAATAAAGAGGTGTTCTGCATTTATCTTCCACAGCCATCCCAGGACACACCTGTGTGACCTACTGATGTGGTGGGACTGTGCTGCGTAGATCTAAGGGCAAGTCTGGGCACTTAATCCTTAAAGCAGATCACAATAAGCGACAGAAGATGCCTGAAGAACGAGGACAGAACCAAGTATCAGCTGTGATTAGGACTGTTACTGATTTGGTACAGGTTTCGTCTACAAAAATCACAGTGATGACCACAGGGTGGAAGAGAAATCAATGTGAAAAAGAACAGGAGAAAGGAAGTAGGAATGGGCAATGGACAGAGCCTCCATGTGTAGCCACCTCGTTAGAAGCTGTGCTACATACAGTCCTTTATTCAAGGTAACCCAAACAACTGCCAGTCAGGATAGATTATTTGGGGCTTTATCTTTTGAGTGCTTGAATTAAACTCTAATCACAGTCCATCTAGAAGCCTTACCCTTAGGCTTATTTATTTATTTATTTATTTATTTGGGTTAGTTGCTCCCAGAGTTGAGCTAGTTCTTTTCTTTAATGGTTGAGGATGGGAGTTTGATTTACGTTTAAGGTTGGTTCTTGAATATTTCCTTTCTTGCAACATTTCAAGTATATTACATGTTAAGAAAAAAACCCAAAATTGTCCAAAGTTTGGCTAAGAAATTACTTCATAAGCATATCTTCCAGTGCTGATATTTTCTTTTCTAAGTGCTATCTTATCACCACAACCAAAAAATGAAGCCTAAAGGTGTTTCTGCTGATACCATCTCTTGTCCTAGAGCTGTCCCACTTCATTTGATAAGGAATAAACAAATGCCCAGCCTCATTTGAATAAATATGTTAAGCAAATGTTAAACAAGATGCATGAAAAGGCAGTAAATACATTATAACTTCAGGCTGTTAGGACATGCAAGCTCAACATGGAACTGTGTTTCCATTCAGACAGGGAACATGAAATAGCTAAGGCCAGTTAATCTACTTCTATCTATCTGTCTTAAGGATTTAAACTAAAGCCTGTCACAACAGTATCTGACAGAAATCCTTCCTCATCTATTTACTTATGCTACATGCAAAACTGTGCACTCTTAAAAGGCCTCCTGTAAAATATACATACAGTACACAAAATTACATATAGTTTTACTGACTGGACTTTTTTTTCTGGATATTTCTTAAAATTGCTCTCATTTTGTTCTGTTGCTTACAATTTGATTTTGTCTCTTAACTAGAAAAGACCAGAATTGCATTTATTATTTTTTCTTTTGAAACCTTGTTATATTAATAAACTAAAAGAGATGTCAGGCACCATGCAACAACTTTATTCAATTATCAAATCTGTCTGAACTTTGATAATCACAAAACAATAATGTGTTGAACAGAGTGTATTTCTGCAATAAAACCTCAAAACCAAACATAAATCAAACAAAAAAAACACATCAAAACACACACACACATATACACACACATACACCCCTAAAACACAAATTCTTGGCAAACATTAGACTTGAGAATCAATTCCAGTCCTCATTCTTATTCCAATATCACTGTGACCACAAAAATTGCTACACTTCTACTTATGATTGTTTATTTTAGTATGTCACCTAAAAAGAAGTATTTACAAGAAATATAGTAAGCTGTTACAAAATGTTTTATATTTGTTCTTCCATTTTTGCACATCATCTTTTTTTGTTTACATATTGGTATATTAGCAAGATGACAACTCTGTTTTTAGACTAAAACCAGTCATTTATGAAGCATGCCACGTAGGATTCAGAATGCCTAATTCTGAAACTGCCTTTGCCAACTATGTGACACAGAATTCATGTTTTATCTTCAGACATGGAGAGGTTTGAAATAAATATTTTGTGCTGTTCTAAGGAAAAGCTGGTGCATCGCCTCATAACCTCACAGAGAGCCTTTACACAAACAGTCCAAACTTACCTAAGGCCACAGCAATGGCTTCAAAAACTATAACCCACATGACCAATCTCACCTTAAGTATTCTGTGAGAAAGTTTTCTGCTAAGTATAACTTCCTTTACTAACTCTACTTGCTTCACTGCTTCCTGAGGACAAGAAAACCAGTTTATGATTGGTGTACTAAATAACTTTGTGTTATATGGTAAGTACATGCAACTTCTGCTAACATTTGGCAAGTTTTTCCTCCTTTTTTTTCCTAGGATGACAGGAGATCCTAAGATCTAAAACAGTGGGCCTCTCATCTCATTTCAGCATAGTCAAAGCATATATTTACATTTTCCTGCTTTCCTATTGTCTGCAATCCAGCACAATCATTTGTAATGTACAATATTCTACAAGGCAGAGTGCCAATACTCTTAAGAACTGTTGAAACTTATAGTTTAGGATCCTAACATAAACCATGATAAAAAAGCTGTAGAATAATTTTTACTGTAATTATGCCAGTATTTTAATATTTGGTAGGCTTTTCTCCTTTATTAAACACGTGTGTGAACTTTTCTAACATGAAATAGTAAAATTTTTATTGGCTCAAAACAACAATGCTAGATTTATTTCTTCATAAATATAACAACTTTTTCTTTATAATTTGTCATCCATTTAATATTGGTTAGTATTTCTGATTAATTACCTAATATTTTTCAAGAAACCCTTTGAAGAGGCTCATTAAGGAGCCTGGAGATCAGGAGTTCATTAAAAAAAAAAAGCTTAGAGACATAACAGAGAAAATTGTAAATCCACATTTTATTGCTCTTTGGCCTTCAAATACAACTCTTGCTGTAACTTACAGTCTTTTAAAATTTGAACATCAAACACACTGAAATGCACATGAAGATGCATCATGGAGTTCTTAGCTCACATTAGATTGAATTTTTTTATATTTATGTCAAAGTCAACATCATTGACACTGATAGGACACACATTACTTCTTAGGAAAGATTTCCTAAAAGAACTTTTCTAAAATCTTTCCTAAAAGACCCTTTGAACATGGCTCTATTTGTAGTGGTTACAGGGAGTAAAAAATCCCACACCTGACCAAATATTATTACTTTTATTAGGTGTTCAAATCAAGAATATACTCAGTACAGTGACTTTACCATTAGGTCTACAGCAGCCTATTGATATTATCACAGATTAGCATGATATATTCAATGAGAAATTTAAACATTTATCAAAAATTACCTAATTCCTATTATTTCTGAAATTTAAATTGTTAGCTATTTCCTATGAGTCCTAAGTCATTGGAAATTGAATACTAGTTAAAATAAATATAATATTCTTACTGATTGCACCAAAAAGTGGCAAATATTTTAGGGTTCCACACAGTCTTTATTCACTGAGCAGCAGGTGTAAAAAGAAAAATTATATTTAAAAGAATCTAAGAGTCTGAAGTCAGACAAGTCAGACAAATGAGTTTGAGCACAACACTACAGGAACATTGGAGACATTTTTCCTAAGAAACAGAATTTGAAAATGAAACAGAATATTACTTCATGCTGCTCACTATAAAAGCCTTGAGAATTCTTTCTCATTTCACTTAAACCAGTGTCCTTGTGAAGTAACTCTGCTCAGAAGAACAGAAACACTTCAGATTTACATTAGTGTGTTAATGAAGTAAGACTTTGGCCCTGAGATTTAGCTGTTTCGTTAGTAATTTATACTCTCATTAGGGATTTATAGAAATGAGAATCTAGGCTCAAATGCTAATTGAGAATTGTCAGTTGTAAATAAGTGCTAACA
Organism: Molothrus aeneus; assembly: GCF_037042795.1. Taxonomy (NCBI): domain Eukaryota; kingdom Metazoa; phylum Chordata; class Aves; order Passeriformes; family Icteridae; genus Molothrus; species Molothrus aeneus. The sequence continues at coordinate 117,409,056 of NC_089646.1, forward strand.
AGATAAATTTGCTCCTGGTCACATTGAACAGAGACCTGCATTTTGCAAAATGAAACTCTTCCTTTCATATATCTTTTTAAAAAATCCTGGTTAGCAGGATGCAAGTAACTCTGCTGCTCTATTCCCTTGCCTGCTCTCACATTTGGTGCTGCACCCTCCATCCCTCACCCTCTGCAGGGGGTGGACGTGGCAGGAGCTGTGTGTGTGAGGTGTGGGCACTTTCTTTAGTCCTGGTGAAGACCCTCTGTTCTCTTACACCGGGGCAAGCAGAGGTGGAGCCCATCCTGGAGGAGGCCATCCTGGAGGAGCCCTGTGTGAGTTCTGTGTGTCATCACATGGATGCTGGGGATGGTCACAAAGGGCCAAACCCAAAAAGCACCCAAAGAGGAACCAGACCAAAACCTGGGCAGCACAGGTATGATCAGGAAACCAGGCACAGGTCACCTCAAACGTGCAGCCACTAGTCAGTCTACGTTTAGATTAAGCCCAATACTGAGGTGAGGTTTCAATCTCTCTATATTCAGTGCAGAGGGGTTCCCAGGAGTAACTTGAACTCTGCCCACTCTGGTTAGTTAAGCTTGGGCAGCAGAGTTTAGGTCACATCTCCAGCTGAATCCTATTTTAATTTTAACCAAAGACAGTATAGAAATTATAGCAAAGACATGCTAACTCCTGGATGAAGCGTCTGGCTTGTATAAACCTGCAAAAGGCAATCTGAAAATTGTTCTCAGCATCAGGAGCAAAAACTCAGTTTTAATCCACCTTCCCATGTTCTTTCAGAAGAAAAATAAATCCTTTCTTGCTCTATATCTTTCACATAGAGACACAATCCCTCATGCAGCTGGAACAAAGTGAAATCCACACAAGAGTCTAGTCATCAGTAGCCACCATAACCACCACCCAAATTTACAGTGGTTGCACACTATTTTCTGTGAAAAAGAATTCAACTTCATCTAGTGAATTGTTCTAGGCAGCTATTAAGAAACAAAGCAAAACAAATCATTTTATGTATTTAAGGAAAACAACAACAAGGAATTGCCAGTTTTACTCATTTGTTTGTTTTTAAAAGACACATAATTCAGTGCTTTCAAAACCCACAAAACAAAGTATAACAAGAGGCTGGACGTTCTCTGAAGTTACAGAAGAAGCCCCCAGGAATCTCCTCTCAAAACAGAGACTCACTAACATAAGTGTCAGCCTTTTAGGAAAGTAAATAAGATTTTTGGGTTGGTTTAGTACCAAGGGTCCCTGGTGATGGGCATTGCTCTTCATTACTCACTTGTCTTCTGAGCTTTCAGATCCTCCCTAGTCACCCCGGCCTTGGTGAAAGGCCCTCAGGCTCTCTTAGCACATATCTCTGTGAGACAAGGACAATTTCTTCTTACTGGGAGATTACTTGCCAGGTGATATACTGAAACACTGCATGGTATAAAGTTTCCTAAGACAAACTTTTTGTTTTTTCCCAGGGTGACAGCTCTTAACATCATCTTTTCTGCCTTTGCAATAACTTAATGCATCGTTTTTTCACTATCTGTAGTTTTCCTCTGAATAGTTTTCTATTCTGCCATGTGCTCCAGAGTCTTATCCCCAAGTACAAAGGAAAAGGAGGAAAAAAAGAAGCAGAAAACTGCACTATGCCCCTTCATTGAACATAATCCTCCAGGTGAAGTGTGGCTCTGGTTCAGCACAGAGGCATACCAAGGTTTTCTCAACCTGCCCCAACCAGACAGTAAAATATTAATCTTAGGATGTCTTCTTTCAACCAAAACCTAAAAGAAAGGAGTGAGAAACACAAAAATAGAGGGAGACATCAATATTTCTTAGCTTAAATCTGATAATTATTTATATAACCCTTCTAGGTCAACTGGGTATGAGGTTTCCCAGCTTCTCCTTGGTTCCTGAACTAGGGAGCTCTTAGGTTAATAGCCTCTAAATTTTCCTATGTCCCAGAGAGGAAAAGGTCTTGAAGACAGAGACACTGAACTTAAATTTCACTTCCCTTTGGGTATCTCAAAGGAATTTGGGCACCTAAAACTTACTAGGTTCAAGGGATACCCCCTAATGAAGACAACCTCATGATTAACAGACTACTATTCACCTTCTACTGTATAAGAACTTGTGCCTGAAATGCAGGTACAAAAATTTGATTGTGTTGTTGTTTTGGGTTACTTTACATTTCATTTGGGATTCATTAAAATTTAAAAAAAAAAAAACAGAAATCAAAGCAAAAATAATAAGAAAAGTGATCCTGTCTGGGCCTCTGCAAAACTAATAAACTCCTGCCTACGCTTGGAACAACCTTAGCACCAGAGTGTACACAACACCTTACTTAGTTTATTGTTCTTTAAATGATAGTTTCTTAATCCTTAAAATTTTTTTCATTTATGTCTTAAAATATCCTATTTAATCTACTTTCCTAGTTTTTTTAATCTTCCTTTCTTTAGGAGGGACCCTAAGTCCTTTGTCCACTTATCCCACAGTGGGGCACACCCTTTTCTCATGGTGGCTAGATTCTCTGTTCGCCTCTCCAGCTTTCCTGCCTCTCACCCCAATGCTTTGTGTAGCTACAATTCCTTCCTCTCCCAGCTTATCTCCAACAACGGAAAAATGATGGTGCTGGAATGCAGAAGGACAATATTTTTAAATCAGTGATTTAAAAACCAAAGTCTCGTTTCTTTGTGCAGTTACACATATGCTTTTGTTTAGCTTTTGTTTTGTTTATCACCCAACTTCTAAAACATGCTTTTATGGACAAAAGACATTCCTACTGGGTGCTGTCCTTGGTCCCACAATTTAAGAAGGATTTGAAGGGCTTTGAATGTGTCCAGAGGAGGGCAACAAAGGTGGGGAGAGGCCTGGAGGAATGTTTCACGAGGAGCAGCTAAGGACTTTGGGCTTGTCTAGTTTAGAGAAGAAGGCACTGATCACTCCTTCCTGGTGTCCAGGGACAGGACACAAGGAACTGGTTCAAAGCTGCACCAAGGGAAGTTTAGAATTAGCAGTAGGAATCATTTCTCTCCTGAGAGAATGATCAAACACTGGAAAAGGCTCCCTAGAGAGGCAGTCGACGGCCCCATAACAGCAAGCTCTGATTTTTGGTCAGCCCTGAATTGGCCAGGCAGTTGGACTATATGATCATTGCAGGCTATTCCCGTCTGAAACAGTCTATTCTATGCCCTTAAAATCACTTAAACGCCTTTCCAAGGGAAGGTCCAATTCTGGAAGAGAAAATTGAACAATAGTCAAGACTAAAGCAACCATTTTATTCCAATGCTAGATTTTTTTTTTCATTTTTGAGTGTCAGAAAATAAATATCTAGAAAATAAATAGGTTTTACTACCATCTTCACATCAAAAAGGGCAATCACCTGATATTATTTTTGTATCATAAACTATTTTAATAGTAAAATAGTTAAACCTCCCATAAAAACCTCTCATCAGGGTGGTTATTATTGCCTTTACTCTAAAGAGAAAGTGGGAGAATTTTCACAGACCCAATACAAATGTCAGTTGTGAAGGAAATCATAATCTCATCCTCTAAGTATACCAACATATTGCAGGCTGTGATGTTTGGAAATTGTTAAGAAACTCTGGTTTAGGTTTGGGCAATTGAAATGATACAAAACCAGATGAGATTAAAAGAGCTAGGAATGGATCGCTTTCAGGAGTCTTTCTCTCTTCAAGACAGCCTGTTTTTCAAGGAAGGATGTACCTAGATAATAACACCAAATTATCTCTACAGATATCATCAATTTGCTTTATAGGGAATGGAAGAGGAAAAAATGTTCATTTACATCCATTTTATAGCCATAAACTATGTAAATAATGCATCCATAACAACTAGATCTCAAAGATATATTGTGTCCTGTCTTTTAAGTAGATTGTGGATCCCTCAGAAATCAATATATTTGCCATAGCTCCCCTGTGAAACAACATCTATCTGGTAGCTGAAGTCCAAAAGCTTCAGCCTCCAAGCAATCTCTTTATCATACCACTCCTTTCCCACTCGTTCCAGGAAAAGCAGCTTATTCTGTAATGTTGCTCTGCTCCATTGATTGGTTCTCCTTGGAGCAGGATATGCCAATTATTCAGATGCACAAGCAGGGGAACTTTCTTCATCATGAAATCCATATACCAAAACTGTTGTTTCATCCATGCTGAATTCAGTAGAGCTCACAAAATTATTTCAGTTAGGGGACAAATTTGAGCAAGAGAGAAATTCCAGGAAGAGACTTACAAAATTAATTATCCCCTTCTAATTCTGGTGCCAATTCCAGTGTTACAGACACCCTGTTGAGAAATAAGAAACTCTCATACACAATTTCCTCTTCTACCTACCAACACAGCACCCTTTGGCTCAAAGCTCTGCCCCAGCTCACCAGAAAATAGGTCTCATCCTATTTTCAGCAGTTGCATAAACAAGCTATTATGCTTTTGTGCTGAGGCCGGTCCCAAATTTTGCATGTTGTCCCCTGAATTCACTGCACTTGTTGGAAGCTCTGCAATATCTTTGAATTAATAAACACATGGAGAATTGTGCACTCAGAAAGTTGTGGACTTTCAAGAGTCTAGAATGAGTCTAGGATAAGTGCAATAGCTGGATAACAGCTTAAAAATGAAAAAGAAAGAAATAGAGAAACTACACTGACAGATGAATTTTCATCTTTAGGACTATGTTAAATCCCACTTAAAAGGGGAAAAAATTATATCTCTCAGAAATGTTGCTTTAGAGGTTCCCTAGAAGAGGCAACAATGATGCACCACTTACTCTCATGCCGTACTTTGAAAATCTCCCTACTTGCACTTCCTGGTGCAACTCAATTTGAGCTCCCTGTGTGACACCATGACTTAAAGGACCCCGGGGTCTGTAAGGAAGGGTTACAGCAGTAGAATTAGACAGAACATTATTACAAGGCTTCTGTTGTACACTGTTAACAAAATCATTACTAGAACTCATTTTGGGCTGTGGTATCCAGGTTTGAATGGGAGCCTCCTTCAGAGCAGGGTGCTGCACTGAGGGACTCTCGCTCTACTGAGATTATCTAGTGATATGACAGAGGTAATTTAATCTACAGATTTCATATGTGGTTTTATACAGCTAATAAACCCCACATATCTCCACTCAGCTTCTTCTGAGGTTCTCAGTGTCTGAGAGAGGGGCTCCCATAAGGGATTTAGGGTGAGATTTCTGCACTGTCTCCTGTGAGGTTCCAACACAAAGTCACACTAACATCCTTTGTATGAAAGAGTACCATTTTTAATGCAAGTTGACACCATGAGGCACTCAAGCAGAAATTCAGGGATATAGGTGTTTCTCATGCTGTCTCATGATTTTAGGCTACTACAACTGCTCTGGGTATATGTTTAAAACCTGTATTCTCATACTGTAGCTATTTCCACAAATGCCCTTCATTCAGTACCTCATTTCCGTCAACCTTCAGGCATGGCTCACCTCACATTGTATTTCCCAGAGACAAAGGATGGCAAACTCCTTTATTCAACCTTAGACCCGGCATTTGACCATTCCTAGAAAACCCCAGGTGGCCACGGCTTCCAGCCACCAGCATTTCCTCAGTCAATAGTAACCTCATACAGCAGCACCTAGCTAGAGGGCAGGCCATCACAATAACCATGCAGCACAGCTGACCTACACACAATGCTTACTGGGGACATTTAAGCTGACCACAACAAATACAGTCCTGTTGTTCAGAACCTGGGATTAATCTCAATTAGTCAATAACATTTTATCAATTCAGTGTGCATCACTTTAAACCTCAACTTCCACCCACAGCTGACACCAGGCAGAACTTCAGGTGTGAGAGTCCCTGCTTGGTTTCATTTTGTCACTTACCACTGGGCATGATGGAGTCTTGATCCTTTTGACATCGTCATATTAATTATCTTCAGTCATACCAAGCTGCCATAGCTGGTTATCAATGTCCCCTTTATGATTTAGTATGACCACAAGCAAATTAAAACTATTATTACTGCAGAATGCAGCAATTAGCAGTCACCTAGAACACAAAAAAATAGTGCTTCCTATATAGATCCTAAAATTATAGAATAATTTGTAACTAAAGCTTGTCTTAAAATAGACTAGGTGTTAAAAACATTATAGGGACTACTCACACTATTAGCTGCCATTTGAAGTCAGTATGATTTCTTGTACAGAATAAAGTAAGCACATTTACCAAAGGTATCATATGGGGATACACAGTCACAGGACATTCAAAAATCTGTCTTGTTAGTATCAAGGTGGAACCTTCATTTCCTCTTCTGACTCTGCCTCTTTCACTTTCCTCTTTTGAGAAACCATTTCCCATTTAAACAAATAAAATTATTAATATTATTTATGTTACGATGAAGTATAGTTGGGATAGGCACCTCAGGGAAAAGAGAAAAAAATCTGCCTCATGGGATTTGTGGTCTATAATGGTTTTCTCTCAGAAAAATACTAACATCTTGCACACATTCACACTGCTCTGAAGAGATGCTGAATGGACATTGTCAATGCAATAGAAGAAGGGTTTTATTTAAGGCAAAATCAAACCTAGAAATCTCCCACCATAGGTAGGCCAAATCTATCCCTTTAACTAATGCGTTCATCTTCAGGAAAGACAGAGTTTACATATGTAAAAATTCTCCCTTTTTGTTTCTCCATATTTGAACAGCTATCTATATCATAGAACCATGGAATGACCTGGATTGGAAGAGACCTTCAAGATCATCTGATTCCAAACCCCCTGCCAATGGCAGGGACAGCTTCCACTAAACCAGGCTGCTCAAAGCCCCAGCCTGGCCTTGAATACTTCCAGGTATGGGCCATCCACAACTTTTCTGGGCAACATCTTCCAGTACCTCAGCACCCTCACAGTAAAGAATTTCTTCCTAATATCTAATCTAAACCCACGCTCTTTTAGTTTGAATCCATTCCCTCTTGCCCTTGATCACTACATAGCCTTCTAAATAGTCTCTATCTTTCTTGTAGGCTCCCTTTGGATACTAGAAGGTCACCCCAAAGCCTTCTCTTTTCCAGGCCAAACAATCCAAATTTCCTGAGCCTTTCCACCTAGGAGAGGTGTTCTACCCTTCCAATCAGCTTGGTAGCCTCCTCTGAATTCAGTCCAACACGTCGATGTCCTTTCTGTGCTGGGGACCCCGGAGTTAGATGCAATGTTCCAGGTGGGGTCTCACCAAAGCACAGCAGAGGAGTGAAGCAGAATCCCCTCTCTCTCCCTGGTGACCACACTGCTTTGGATGCAGCCCAGGACACATTTGGCTTTCTGGGCTGTGAGTGTACATTGCTGGGTCATTTCCAACCTCTTGTTAAACCTCATGAGATTCCTATGTGGCCTTTTCTAGTGCTTGTCCAGGTCCCTCTGGGTGGCATCCTGTCCTTCAGGTGTGTCAGCAGCAGCTCTCAGCTTGGTGTCATCTGCAAATTTACTGAGAATGCACTCAATTCCTTTGCCTATGTCATTAATACAATGGTCTATCTATAGATCATTTCTTATGATTACTCCCAACAGCACAACTGCACAAGCAAAACTGAGGAATATTCCTTCTTCACTGGTCTATAATTTGTCCACTTCTTTAAGGCAGAAGAGATACTATTTCTTCAGCTGATTTTGTTTCAACTTTAACAAGTTTTTAACAAAAAAAAATTACAAAAATTTACAAGAAAATTGGAGGTTTTGGGGGAAAGGACTGTATTTTTTTGGCACAGTCCATTTACACATTTCATAATGTATCTTTGACTAAGTGACTAGGTAAATATTATCACTTGAAGTAAAGTTTTCAAGCTTGTTTCTAATGTTACTGTTAAAGCACACATCGTCCTAAAAGAGAAGCAAAGCCTTATTCTGGCAAACCTGCATCTTAAGCCAGATCTAACACCTCCAATGCATGTAGTTTTTATATACAATCATTGCAGCCCCTTGCCTTTGTGCATCATAGGGGCAAACAGCAGGCTGGCCAATGTTAATTATGGCTAAATGCACCCTAGTAGGGCAAATGGAGTGCCAAGAGTAATGCTGAGATGGGAACCAGCTCTCCAGGTTTCACAGCTCAGCACACGATTGCTGTGTGAGTCATTTTAGCAAGAGCCTCTAAACCTTGAACCCAGTATGAGAGGGACTCGCCCTGCCCAGAGCTGCTGGCAGGATGATTGCACAGACCTCACACACTCTGCACCAGGAACAGGCTCTTGCAGGTTTGTAGCTGCACTTGGCCTTCCCTTTACTGAGCTCCTTTCAGCTCTCCTGATGGCGTCTGTCAGGTCTCAGAATTAAGGAAAAGCTACAGCTCACATCACAGATGAGGTCAAAGATTAAACCCTCTGGATAGCCACACTCCTCTGTGATAGCTCACACAGAGTGTCTTTCTCCTGCCTGGTTGCCCGACCTTCCCTGACACTCCAGAGGACACTGGATGCCAAAGTTTGTGGAAACCATGACTTGTAATGCACTTTATATCTTCAGATTTTAGAGAGGGTAGACCATGCAACTCAATCTTCTACCAAGTTTCCCCTTGTCAGACTATGTACATGGGTCAAGGGGAGGGGGAAAAAAAAAATCTCAGTAGCAAACCTCTGAACAAAATTCTTGTCCTGCCAGCCAGGTCTTCTAACCTCTGTTCCTCATCTTCCATTAAATTAAAGCAGAGAGAACACTCCCTTCTCCATTGCAAACCAGCTTCTGATTAATCAGTCTTTGCATTCATAAGATTCAAGAAAACTATAGAATTGAATGTGTGGGAGGACAGAGGATAATTTGAAAGGAAAAACTTATATAGGTAAAATAAATGTGACAAGAAAGTGATATTACATGCAGTGAGGCAAGAACAGAAAAAAAAAATCAATTGGATACAGGAAAAAGTCAAGGATGTTTGTTAACCCAAAGAGTATTGAAGAATGAACATCCTAATTTTGAGTAGCAGTAATGTCAGGAATTTATAGCAAGAATACAAGTATAAGTACACATCTTTCCTAAAGTTGTAGAGAATTTCACAGTAGTAGCTTTTAATTGTAACAGTGGTGGTTTGGACCTTTGACAATAAAGTGGGTTTGAGCCTGACTAATCTGGAAGCAAAATTTAAAAGCCATCCCAACCATTCATGGAAATTTTTTAAAAATGCCAATCCACCCACTCACTTCAATCCTCTTGTCCAAAGTCAAGTTATCAACTCAAGGGATAAAAGAAGAAAAACAGAGCTGTGAACCCTGAAACCAGTATTTTAGAGGTGAGTTGGTCTCTAGGGTTGATAAAATATAGCTGAGTGTCCTTGCAAAGGCAAGGGAACTGATATCATTATACTTGCAAACTATTTTAAATCACAGTAGAGTATTAATTTTCTAACCTTGCATCTTCTGCTCTTGTTGGCTTGGCTGCTTCTCTAAACTGGTCTCTGGGAATTATGACTGCTGTTCTTAACAGTGGTCCCAGGTCTGCTTACAGAAACCTGCTCTGCTGTAAAGTATATGCTAAGAGTTGTTTACTCAGAGTTCAAGAAACTTTTGGGCAGCTGTTATTTGGCATAAGCAGCTGACTGGCTGCCTTTAAAGAGGAAGGGAGAGAGGAGAAAGGCTCCATAAGATTTGGCTAGTCTTGGTATTACAAAAAAGCAGGTAATTTCAAATTCCATTTAAGTAGACTCATGAAATGACATCTTTTTTTAGAGTACTGCTTATCTTCCTTCACACATACCATGATAATTGTTATCTGGTGTTACCCAAATCAGTGTCTCAAGGCACCCAACGAAGCCATTAATGGACATGCGATAGATCACATTGCCTCTCTTAATGGAAACACAAAAAATTATTCTTAGTTCATATTGTAAATACTGGCCCTTGAAAAGCATAAAATCAATACAATACTTGTTGCATTAATAAATACAGCTAAGCATTAATTACTAATAGATAGTTTATTTGTTCCTGTGGAATTCCTCATTCCACAGAACTGTGTTCCAGAAAAAACCCCGAACTACTTAGTCAATTCAAATAATCTGAAGTCATTCAAATCAGCTTTTGTGTCCCACAGAAAGTTCCTGGTCTGACAGAAAAAGCATTTTGTTTTCAGAAATACTTGAATTATTAAAAAAAAATTCAGATTAAGAGAAAAGAACCAGAAAGATGCTTTACACTGAAAACCTCAGATCATTAACTCCTACTAAATTCCACTACCAAAAGGGCAAGTGAGTAATAAAAAATTAAAATCTTGTCATTTAACCTTTCATCTAGAATGGATACTTACATGCTTTGCTTTAAAGCAGGGAGAAAAGTATACAACAGAACAGAATTCAGCATCTTCCATTTCCATTTCATCATAGTGTGCTTGATGATACCGTATTTTGCCAGTTGTCAAAAAAATAAAATAGATGTGACCATGTAAATGTACTGGAACACAGTATAAATTAAGTGAATTATATGTATGCTACATCTTCAAACTGTAATCTCATCTAAGAATCACCATCATATATATAAAAGCAAGAAATCAAGAAGGAATGGCATGATGAAAAGGTTTTATTGGTTTTGGGTTAAATGGTAGTACTGTCATGAGAAACAGGCAGCTTATGCAGATTGCTGCAAATGAGCTCTAATTAGGACAGAACACTGTAGAAAGACAAGAAAGACATAAAATATATAAAGCTAATAAAAAAAACCATCACAGGGTATTTCATTTTATATTTAGTAGGCTGGTTTTATATCTTTCCACTTATAAAGATAGCTGTGCAAATAACAAGCAGAAGTGACACAGAGAAGCAATGAGCTATAAATATTAGCAAAACTTTCCAAAAGGCATTTGCTAATTGACAAGTCTGTTATAACTGCAAAGATCCTATAGAAGGAGAAAATTCTGCCCATCTCACTCTCCTGGAAGCAAAGACTCCAGTGTATGCAGGTTTCTGCTTCCACTTCCGTAAAAGACCAGATAGAACCTAGCAATGATCTAGATTTTCATATTTTTTGTTCTGAAGTTCCATGAACAGCAGTTTGTGCTACAGTTAGAAAGCCTAAGAGCACCACAGTGCATTCCAGACTGTTGTCCAATGCAGCTTTCTCTCTCAGTCCTTTGCATGGCACCTTATATCATGGCCTTGTAACAGAAATCTCATCTCAGCAAATTCTCATATGCCTTCATGGTATTGCAGTGAACCCCAGTAAACAGGGAATAGCAGAAAGAGAGGATGTTTCTCAGAAGTTTTTTAAGTCTGCATCTTTGAAGGTGTTTGGTTGGTATAAATGCTTGAACAAAGCTGATTAGTAGGGGATTTAATCAGTGATTCCCAGTTTTTAAACAGATACCAAACTACCAACAAAGTCAAGTCTTTCTTGCAGTCATCTGACACTCATATCACACTTTCTTTGACAACATTATATAATTGCCTTCTGTGGAACACATGGGGGGCACCTCCAACCTCAAAACCATTCTTAGAGAACTACAGCGAGGGAGGCAGAGTGTCACTGATACAATCAAATATATTTATCAAACACCATTTTCATGTCTGCACAACCACAACCATGACCATCTATATTTAGAAGAAGTTTCAGAACCTTTTCATATTGGAATAAGAGATACTGGCAGTAAATTCACACTTTTACCTCTAAATGGGCAGTATCAGTTGGCAGCTATCAAAACCTACTGTCATAAATTATATTATCTCTTTTAGGGTTTTTATATTACAGAAAAAAAAACAACAAAGTCCTATTTTAGCTGATCATTTCCAGTTCTCAGAAAGTTTAAACAAGATTAAACAGATAAACAAACAATAATAATACCGCCCACTAAAATTAAGAAAACCAAACAGCCCCTATTTCATGAGCCCATAACTTTCCAAAGCATTGCTATTTTTGTGTGAGTTATTCAAATTTTGATCTTTCCTGCAATTGTCTTTATTTTTAAACTTCAATAAAATGCAAAGAAATTAGGTCTTCTCTTTCTATGTTTTCAACTCCAAGATAAAACCTAACCATGTATTTTGGTCAGCACTGGAGAAGAGAGGACTGTAGTGTGAAGCCCAGGGAGGAAAAGACCATTGGTAGAGAGGGCATGCTTTTACTGTGTTGAAAAAGAAGCAGCAGCAGTTGAAAAGCTATTTCTGAAAACATATGAAGAATAGATTAAATTAATCTCACTGATTTTTTGTTTCTTTTTCCCCTGATGTGGACATCCTCCCTCCTTGCTGGGAACCACCTCAATAACTCATTTCTTGCATTTCTTTGTACCCAAATCCAGTTGCAATAACAAGAACTCGCATTTGTCCAATAAAACCTATGAACAGAGGTGAATATTTCTGCACGCCATCTACTGGTACAATTTACCAGAACTATGATATCAATCATTAAAAAAAAAAAAAATTGCCATGAAAGACATACTTGAGCAATTTCAACCTTGCATGGAGTTCAAGTGTTTGCAGCCAAGCTGAAGCAGTTCTTACCTGCAGCAAGCTGAATTTTTGCTGCAGAGTTTATCAGTTTTTCTGTGCTAAAGCAACTAGCCATTGAGTGAACAAGCTGCAGCTCTCCTCCCAGACCCCTGCTCCTGCCTCTGCAAGGAGTTACCACCTCTACCCCTACACTCCTCTGTGATGCTCATCCATACACAGCCTCACCCCCAACACGTCAGCAACCAACTTCATCCTCACTGGCATCTTCTCCCCACATTTCCACAGTCCTTTACTGAGGATCTGTGAACAAAGTCACCCTCCTACACAAACAACCCCCTCACACGCAGAATGACAGAGGCTTTTTAAAGCCTTTTGAATGGTTATTTGATCTCTCTGAGCTATAAGACTTGACAATAATTTCAGGCCCTTTCCTTAGTTTCTTAATGCTGCTAGCTCTCTCGCTTCCATGAGCCAGTGTTTCATAACGCCCCAGCTTCTCTAATCAAGATATCTGCAAGGGAAGCTCAAGTCTTGTTTTTAAAGTAAATTTCCAGCCTTCGCAGATAAAAAGTGTGAAAGCACTAGGGCCTCAGGCTCAAAAACAGGCAAACAAGCCCTAAATGTATTATTAAAAAAATAATCAAAGGCTTGGAAAGAATGACTCATTAGTTTTGAATTCTTCAGATAAGTAATACTTATTTTTGGTGAGCACTTCACCTCTCAGATTCCACTTTAGAGAAAAAAAAATGTTATAAAGACAATTTTCAAACTGACCAATACCTTCAGCTCTTTATTCCCTGCTGCGCCTCCCAGCTGGTATTCAGCTCATCAGCTGCTGAGACTGCAGGCCCCAAACTCCTGGTCTACAATGAGCTGAGACCTTGCAGCAGATAGGCTGTCATCAGCCTGCTCTTAGATGGAACACATGCCACAGGCCTTTGAAATAAATGCCTTTATTAAAACATGGGACAAAATCTCCACAAATGTCTAATGTTGCAGTGCAGAACAGAAGGAAAATCTGTGGGGTGGGTAAGAGTGAAGGTGCATTGAAGCTCTGTGCATCAGGTTTTGTGGTATCCCAGACAGATCTGCATATTCTGCACTCTCAGTTAATTAAAAGTATGTTTTCACCCAACAAACCCTTGCATGCTTCTGCCACAGTTTTAACTGATTATTTGCCTCTTATCTTTGGCAGAAACACCTTCATAGTAACACTACAATTTCTGGAGTGGACAAATAAGTACCTTAGGTGGTAAATCACATGTCATTTTTCCCTATATTTAAATGCATCACAGTTTCTAATGAATTAATTTAATGTTGGTATTCAATATCTAGGAGAAGACTTACTAAAATAAACATACAGATATTTACACATGTCCAAGCTGCAGACTCAAAACTCAACAGATATGTAAGCAAGATATTTCCTTCATCAATCTATAGTGACACAGGTGAAAATAAATGCAAAATGTGTAGCTTTTCAGACAGATTCTTATATCTATACCAGGTTAACATTTGGCTTAATTTACTACAAGGGCATCCAAATTCATATAGATACCTGGAGCAGTTACTGTAAGATCAGTCATTTTTAACCCAGGATGTACTGTAGAGATGAGGCAACATTTTAAAAATCTTTCTACCTTAAAATATCAATGTAAGCAAATACAAACCCTTTAAAATCAGAGAACTTGGGTAAACACACCTTCTGTGTTCTGCATACTTTACGTAGCTACCTCAAGCTTATTTCACCTCTTAGTCCCTTCTCCAGTTCTGTTCTGGCCCATCAGCCTGGCACATATGTCCCATGGACAAAGTGCTGCTGTCCCCTCCCTTCTGATCTCCATCACCTCACCCTGCACTCCTGCCTGCAGCCCAGACTCTCCACTTTCCATCCTTGCCAGCCTCACATGCCTCACTTATCCCCAGCGGCTCATGTTTGCCTCTCTTGGCTGAAGCTGCAACATAATATGTGCAGAAGTGTCAGTGTTTTTAAAGCACTGTGCAAAAATGGTGCTTTATACTACAGATAGATTTGAGGATCCTTCCTCACTCCCAGTTCTATCTCATTCTTCCAACAGTCCCATTCAATTCTGTGGGCCAAATTTTGTCGCTCCCTTTGTCATGTAGAGTAGGATCTCAGCCTTTGAATAGTCTCACTGATTTAAATGGGACTTATTCACACAATCAGCCATTAGTAAGAATGGAAAGAGAAGCTAACATTATATAGTAACATTTCTAATGTATGTCTTCTGATGGATCAGAACAACCCACTAATGATGAAACCTTTGCAAAAATGTAACTCTCCTTGCTATATTTTTAATAAACTAGAAAAATCTCATTTCTGTGAATCATATTAGTTTTAAAGAATATCATCCAAAGTATATCACAGTGATGCAATGAAAGCTCAGAATATAGCAGACCTATGCACCTGCTTTTACATTACTGTATAGCAGAAATTGTACATTATCTAAAAGAGGAAATAAATTGTCTACAACAGTTTACCACCAACAATCCTTCCATTCACAAAACAAAGCTATGACGAAGAATACATTGTTCACCAAATCAGCATACAGGTGGAAATAAAATTTGGCTGTTTAAAAATTAATATCTATGTATTTTATATAACATTTTAAGGTAATCATACTTTAAAACCATTAATTTTCAGCACACAGAAGTTTCAAGCCAGTGGGAATCCTAAAGAGTAAGAAATGAAAGATAAGACCTCGAAACATACAGGAATTTACCATTTTAATTGGTCATATATGTTGAATTAATGCATTCTCTGTGTTTCAGACCAAACCAAAGTTCTAAAATAAAAGAGCTCCTTTAAGCAAGCTCCATGAAAGAAGCTGATCTGTTAAAAATATCATTGCAGGTGCCACAATATTATTGTGTATATATTGCTGCTGTATTTTTAATAGTCACTCATTCCTTTGGAGAGCAACTTGTAAAAGAATTATTCATTCTCTCTGTGCATACATTTTGAGAATAATTCACTGTACTTTTCCAAATTATTTTCAAAGTGTACACACACAGAAAAGGATACAAAACTTTTCCCAGGCTACATTTGAAAGCTTGTCAGCACTCAGAGCTAAGGCCTTTAATCCCAGGCTTTAAATAATTTAGGTAACACTTGATTACTCCATTGCTGGAACATCAAGCTCCACAAAATCTGAGCAACACAATATTTGAGGGGAAAAGAAAGAATACTCAACTTAAGTAAAACACATTTCCTGCAAACAAATTGTGAATTGCAGCCTGATGTTTGCAATGCAAACTCTGGTAAAGCACCACTGAGGCTGCCCTCCAAATAACACTTTATTCCAGTTTCCACTAACAAAACCCTTCATAAGGAGTTCTATGGAGCACTAGTCACAGCTTACACACTATGAAGGATGATATTCAGAAGGCTTAAGGAACAGCTTCTCCTTAGGTTTATAATATTTTGTGATATACTCTAGCTAAAATGTCCACATCGACTTCAGAGGAACAACCCCCCACCACCACGAGACAACACACACACGATTTAGTCAGAAAAAGGGAAAAAAAATGAAGTTTTTTACCTTTCTTGTGGACTAATTTTTTTTTTCTTGAGAGAACAATTTCATTTTCTCTGGTAATCCACAGGGGATTCAATATTTGCTGTCTCTATGCATTTGCTAAATTAAAAAAAATAGTACAAATGGTTTTGTTCTTTTAGGTACCTCTGTACCTGTACCGTTAACAAAGTCTGAACTACTTCATTTTTTCATTTGTGTTCTCCATTTAAAAATAGCTCCAGCCAACAAACAAAACTCTGTAAAAAGATGTTTGGATCATTTTCAGTGGGGTAAGAGTCATGAACACCGTAATGTGTGCTGTGTGACCATCTATGCACATTTCATTACATAGAAATACCAACTTATTTAAGAATAATTGAATATCCTAAAAAAGTATCAGAAGGTGACAAAGAAAAAGAAAGAAACAAACAAACACCTCCCCCCGCGAATTAAATTATCACATATTAGGTCCTTAAGATTCCTTTTCACTGCTGCCTTTGAGTCGTTTTTTGCTAAGAGGAATAAAAGTTTTTATCTTAAATCTATTAGTTCCTTCTCCCTCCAAAGCTCTCTGTTTAGCCCTGTGCAATATATACTGCTAGAAAATCAGGACCAACAACAACAAGCCCATGATTGCCCTCAGCAGAGTCAATAAATGGCACATTTGACTCTCATACCATTTTGAACCAAGTCCTCACACAACTTCTGCCCTGACACCTCATCCATCAGCTCCTAAAGCACAAGAGCAGCACCCCACAAGCAAACCTCTTCTCTCCTATGCCATCTCCAGAGTTGAGGCCCAGATGAGAGACAGCCTTGTCTTCCAGAGTAGCAAGGATACACGTCTAAGATCAGACCTTGGCAATTTGACCTAAAACCATCCTTACTTGCAAAACAATGTCTCCATCATCTTCAGAGCAAGAAGGAAAGAGAGTGAGAGGGAAAACAGGGGTGGGGGTAGGGGAGGAAAGTCCAGTCTTCTCTGACCTGATTGGAAACTTTGTTGTGGCAAAAAGAAAAAAAAAATCTCTTTGGCCAGTTGAGAAACTGCCTATGGTTGCTCTTGTATTGGGAGGGTCTGTTCAGGGTTTCTCAATCTTCTTTTCTCTCTCTCTCCCCCTCTCTTTCTCCCCTTCTCTTGTTTCAAAAGGGGCCTCTGGTCAGCGCTGATTAATAAGTGTTTTTTGTTGTGAAGTGTTGAATAATAGAAGATGGCCAGTGACCCAGGAAAGACTAAACCTTGTGCTACTTTATTGTGGCAAGCTGAGAAAGGGGCTTTAGGACAGAGACCCCAAGCACTGACCCGCACACATCCTGCGGATTCCCTATTCATTCTCACAGCCTTCTAGTCGCCCAGAGCTCCCATTGTTTGCCAAGCAACAATGGAGATTTTGCACAGAAAGTAAAGCTCTCTTCAGATTCCTCCCTTACGTTTTGCATTTGGGGAAACAACCATCCTTAACAGTTTTTTTTTTTTTCTCCTAAACTGAATTTCAGAAAAACTCCTAGGATTTGGGCTTTTATTCTTATTGCTCAAGACTTTCTATACAAACCTAAGAAAACAAACATTTTCTCTTAATAAATACTTTTTTTTGTTTGTTTTTAATTACACAACACATTTTTCCTGGGGTATTGCTTCCCTACTGATTTAAGGGGAAAATAGAGGTTTCTTTTCTTTTATTTTTTAGCATATTGCTATGGTCCAATGCATATCCTACATATCATATTATTCCTAAAAATAACTGTATTGAAGCAGTTTCTGTTTGAG
Organism: Molothrus aeneus; assembly: GCF_037042795.1. Lineage (NCBI taxonomy): Eukaryota > Metazoa > Chordata > Aves > Passeriformes > Icteridae > Molothrus > Molothrus aeneus. The sequence continues at coordinate 117,426,743 of NC_089646.1, forward strand.
TAGGAGCCAACTGGAGAGTGCTGCTTCTTTCAAAAAAATAATTAAATAAAAGCAGAAGATTGAAAGATCTTGGTTTATTTCTGCCCTGATTAGGCAAGCATAGCTTTTATCTCCTCGAAGGTTGGCCCTTTCCCCACACTCCAAACAAAGAGTTCATCCGCAGCCACCAAGGAGGGCACATGCCATTCCATAGACTTGCTCTGATTTACCTGTAGGGTCCAAACCACATTTCTCATTCCAGCCTAGGCATTTATTTGCTATCTAACCATGTGGATAAATATAACTCTTGCATCTGTTGAGCCTCTGGGTAGGAGCACGGTTAGAGGGATCAGAGGCCTGAGAATCGCAGGGTTTTTTTTAAATTGCTTTCTCTGGCCTGTTATACATGGATTTCCATTCTTCTGAGGTATCCACTTACATATCACCAAGTGGCTAGGTTAGGGTGTTTGGTTGTGCCTTGCATTTGCAGGTTTTGTATCTTTTTATAAATTTATTAGGTATTAAAAAACTAACCAAAAAAAAAACAAACACCAAGAGCAGATGAATGTTGCAATCAATAGCACAAACTTCTACTAAAGTGCTAGGAATGGGATTTCTTCTCCCTCATTTGAATCTATAACTGACTGAACATTTTTATCAGGACCATTGCTTTCTCTCTCGCCGTTTACACCTGAATAGGGAGGTCTAGAAATCCACCCTTTGGAGGTGAGGAAGAAAAGACCAGTCTGTCAGAGAAACCTCTAACAACTGAAGGGGGAACAACAGTCTTTATTAAGGATATTGGGTAGCAGAATTACCTTGGCGGGGGCGGGAGGCGTTGTAAAACATCCATTTGCAAAAGGCTCTCAGGCTGAAGCCCTTTCATCGGTGGCGAGGGGAGGGGGAGGCAGGGCGGGGGCTCGCAAACCCCCAGCTATCTCCATTTGTCAGCGCCACAGAGGAGGGGTCGCAAAGCCAGCGGTGCGGAGGGGTGGGCTGCCCGGTGGTCCGCCAGCCCTGCCGCTGCTGCCCCGAGCGGGACCGGCCGCGGGTGCGCTGAGCGCGGCGGGCTCAGCCCGGGGCGGCGCGGAGCCGAGCCGGGACCCCCGGCCTTTCACTTTCATGCCCACCGCATCAGCCTTGGGAAGGGGGAAGTGGGGGGAGGAGAGGAGGGAGGGAAGGCGAGCGCCCTGCTGTATTGTTCCCCTGCCGAATTGATATGCTAATTCCCCTTGTGAGGGCATCACAAAGAACACCTTGCACTTCTGAAAGACTTTTGTGTCCTGGACGGAGAAGTTTATTATCAACTAATTAGCAACAACTTCTAGCAATGAGTTGGGTTACATTTTCATAAGCTTTGAACAAACATCCTGAGCTGCGTTGTGTCAGGATGATGGGCTTGCTAAGGAAAATAGAGTCCTAAATAAGGGAACGAGCTTTAATAATTAGCGCCTGCTATATACGGAGCCTCTGTCGACGTAAGTCTTCTTCCGAGGCTTTTGATTCACGTTGCTTCCAGGATTGCAAAGGACCATGACAAGCACTCTACAAAACAAAATCTTACTCAGGGATGACTAGCCATTTTCCCCTTCATATTAAGGTTCTTTTCTTACAACCAAAGAGCATTTTAGACTACCTTGATAACGCACCGAGGATAATCAGTATATGAAGAAGCTCAGTACAATTAAGCATATTCATATCTAATGTTATTTTGATAGGCTTGTTGTAGTCAGTCTAGCACTTTAAATATAAAAATCCTCTGGGAAAATGAAAGGGCATATTTGAAATTACAAAAAGAAAACTTCTATAAATTTCACAGGCTTTCTATTTGTTGTGGTGGAGTTTGTTGGGGGTTTTGATATTTCTTTTTTATTTGGTTTGGTTATTAATTCTGTATTACTCTTCTTGTAGCTTTTAAACAGAGGGAGGACCGGGTCTCAGTACTAGGGTAGCTCAGTTCTCTCATTGCAGACTTCCTGTATGTTTGGAAACAGAAGTATATGGTGTTTTTTTGGCTGCAAGTGAAACTAGGAAAAACAAGAGGACTTTACTTTTATCACTGTAGCAAGCGCTAGTTACTTTCTGCTTGTCTTTATGCAACCAAAATAGAGCAGAAACAATCCTCTGAAGATAGGCACGTTCTATGGTTTACTGATTGACTGGAATTCTTATTGACTGGAAACAACGTACTTACAGCTTCACATTATGCTGTCGGGTTTTGGCTTCTGAGGTGCGTGATGTGGTGGGGGAGTGTCATATTGCAGTTCGAGTCAGTACCAGGTTGATTTTGCAGTTTAGACATGGATTTCCAGTGTGGCTTCCTAAACCTGCCCTGGTCCTGAGGAGAGCACTAAGGAAGCTGCAAGCCTTGGGCCCATATTGGGATGCAGAAAAAAGCAGATCAGCCCTGGCTGCTTTTGCAATTCAATTTATCCTCTCCTATTCAGTTCATTTAATGGGCAAACACACTCTCCATCACTCGGTCTCTTTCTGTCCCCTTCTGCAAGCAAATTCATTTGTTTAAAATCCTAAAAGGTGGTATAAGGTCTTATTGAAACCCAGCAACGTAAGGGGTGGGAGTGGATTAGATTCCTTCATTTCCTTTTGGTAATCCTAAATGCAGCTATCTCTGGTTCCGTAATCTCCTCTACAGTCGGATTACCGCCCATTTGAGCAAGTGCAGCTGGAATTAGGGGATGACAAGCATGCAAAGAAAGTGCCAAGAACTCCTGAGGTGACAGAGACGTCGGGGTGGCTCTGGCCACCCTGGTGTCCCCCAGGGCACCCCGGGCAGTGATGGGGGCGGCCCTGGGCAGGGCAGTGCCCACCGGCCCCCGGCGCAGACCGGCCTTTCTTCTCGCTGCGGCTCCGCGGCGGCAAGGGCCACCGCTGGGTCCCTTTGGCGCTTCATTTGCCTGGTGACGGGCTCCTGCCAGCCCTGCGGCTCTCTGACGACCCACACCGCCATGCACAAATATGTAGTTATATATATTTATATATGTATATTTGCATAGACACACATACACATGAATGGATGTTCCTGCATCCACTAGAATAAAGAATAAACATGAAATAGGCAATGAAATGTGGAGCCAGTACAGCCTTGTTTATGCTTATCTCTGTCCACCTGGAAAAAGTAACCCTGCATGAAAATACACGTTTGTATGTGCAGTCATTTTTTAAAACAATCCCTCATATTTGATTGAAATGGAATATGCCACCGTGCATATCTAAGATTAAAGCTTTATTTTTAGAGGCCTGTAATCCTTTCAAGGAGGTTTTGTTGATATAAGACTTCATTGGAAAGTAATTGTGGATTGTACAGCTCTGACCTTTACAGAAAGCAGGGTGTGGGTCTGGATAGCTGAGAAACACTGTGCATCAATTTCTTGTGAAGCCCCTGCAGACCAGCTAAGTATGCATACAAGTTCAAGAATTTATTTAAAAGGTTACAATTAGTGGTTCGGTCGTCAAAGTTGGGGACGTGGTATTTTTATACTAGGCGAAACACACTATTTAAATATATTTTAAAAATAAATAAATAAAAAAGAATAAGGCCAGGCCTTCTACACAAATTGGAGGCAGCTAAATGCTCTTTTGTGCCTGAAGCTCTAAGGAGGCTGTGATGCATGTGAAGGAAAGTGACTGACTTAACTCATTGGGATTCAGGGAACGGCCTGCCCTCTTTTGAAAAAAAAAAAAAAAAAGAAAAAAAAAGCAAGAAGAAGAAGAAAAGTAAGTGTGTATGTGTGTGTGTGTGTGTGTGTGCGTATTCGTGTATGTGTGTGTGTGACAGAGAGAGAGAGGAAGAGAGAGAGAGGAGGGGGAGATTCACAGAGTCCTGCTTTCCTGAGCTGAGAGCTGCTGGTTCCCAAGCCGAAAGTATTAGGAGAAACACGGCTTCTTGTGTCTTTGCTGCATTTACACAATGAAATCACTTCTATTTTTATTCCTGCTAACCGGCCGCTTTTGCTTGAATCCACTCCGAGCCATGGACGACGGGAACAAAAAAAAAGTACTTAAAAACAACTAGACCAAAAAAAAAAAAAAAAGGGGAAAGAAAACCCTAACAAGCCCAACCACGCTGGGATGAGGATTATTCACTTTAGCGCTGCCTGTAAGTACAAAGTCTCTTGCTGCATTTCAGGGTGATAGTGACAGGCTGTTGTTTAGGTTGGGGTTGCTGGGGTTTGTTTTGATTCTTTGTTTTCTCCCTCTTTTTTTTCTTTTTTCTTTTTGCCTTAAATATGTCATCCCCTCCTTTTCAGTCTTCTGCCGGTTTGCTAAAATAAGAAAATAAAAGCGGGAGAGGGAGAGGGGCAGGCGGCTGGGCAGAGCGCGGTGCGGAAGCAGGGCAGCAGCTGGGGGTGCGGGGCTCTGCGGGCACGGAGGAGCGCCCGGTGCCGGCAGTGAGAGGGACAGAGGGCTGTTCTCAGCACCACTTTGTGGGCTTGGATGCATTGATTTTCTTTTTTCTTTTTTTTTTCTTTTTTTTTTTTGGCCCGGGAATGTGCACGCCTGTGTGCATTCACATCCCCAGGAAGCGTGGTCTGCTTGGGTCTCTGTAATGCAACTTGAGTCCGCCCAGCTCGAAGGAATGCGGTGGTCAAAACAGCTTTCCAGCTGTTTGGTTTTTTGGGATTCCAACCCCCCTCCCCCCACACAGAAACACTCCTCAAGTGTACATGTGATGGTGTTACTTTTCCGTGGCAGGATTTGCTTAAAATAAACTAAGACCAAAACCGTCTCTCTCGCGCCTAGCGTAGTCGCTTTTCTCCCCCTCCCTTTCCTCCTTTCTTTCTTTATTTCTGTGAGAGCGCTCCTGGGAAAGCGGATCGGATAGAGGGCAAGGCTTTTGAAATCGTGGGGGAAAATGTAAGAGAATTCAGAGGGTCCGGGCTTTCTTTGTGTGGTGCTGAAGCCGCGGAGCTGCTTTGTGCTTTGGAAGGAGAAAATGGCGAGTCCTATTGTGTTTAGGCCATTTTCTTCCGGTACAAGGGTTTCCCCCCAAATCCTAAATACTTCAGGGCTCTTTTGAAAGAAATCTCCCAGCCTACGAAGTGTGAATGGCTTCAGCTCTGCCTTTTCCCCAGCCGGTAGCACATCACATTCTAGAGAGCCCACACATTTCTCTTTGCAGGGCTAGTGCACAATTTCTAAAGCTGCCGCATTCAGAGCCTCTTGCAGTGTAGGGGCTATTTCAGCTGCTCTTTGCCCCAGTTATTCAACTCGGGGGAGCAGGTTATGAGAGAAAGAGGAGGACTGAAGGCATAATATTTCGAGACCTGTCCTTGCTTTTAAATGCTAAGGAACAGCATTAGCCAATTGTGTGTGCGTGTGTGCGCGTGTGTGTGTGTGTGCGTGTGTGTGTGATCTGAGAAAAGACTTGTCAACGGCGACGCCTGACTTTTCCACTAAATTATTTAAAATTTATGTATATATACATCTATTTGTACGTGAGAGAGAGAATGTATCTCTGCACACGCATGTAGCTAGGTAGCAAGATCTTTCTTTTAGGACCAGAAAGAGGCCATATATATATGCAAAGTGATATCTTAGAGGGTATTTAACCATCGTGTGCAAGTTATTCCTGCTGCAACTTCTAATAAAAAAAAAAAAATAGTTTGCAATGTTGTCAGTTCTCGTCAGGTCATCCCGTAGGTAGGTACCGGTTACTAAAAACCGCGTCTGAATTTGCACGTTAATCCATTTAAGGAAACAAATGAGAATCCGAGGTTTAAAGACCACTTTACATTAGAATGTGGGTTTGCCCAGGCGCCAGTGATTAAAAGCTCTTTGAAAAAGGAGAGCTAACAAATAAAGCCCAAGAAAGGTAAATTCTCACTACCACCGCCACCTCCTTCCAAGGTGCTGAATATGAAAAAAAAAAAAGGTATTAATAATAATAGCAACATCAGTAAAGCAGAGGTGTTGATGGAGCTGCCGCGGAGGGTGGCAGGCTCTCCGGCCCCGCGGCGGCGGCGGGCCGCGCTGGCGCGGAGGGGCGCGCAGGGCCACGGGCACGGCCGCGGGAGCAGCGCCCGCTGACGCCGGCGGGTCAGGACCATGGACAGGGACCGGGCGCGGATGCAGCCGGCTGGTGTCACCCCGGGAAGGGGCAGTGAGGGCCTGTCGGCCCCCACGGAACGCCGGGGCCCCGAGCTGCTCTGTCTTTCTTGTTATCCCTCTCGTGTGCCTGCTCAAGATTCTAGGCAAAAGACTTGAGAAATTGCATTTATAATTCTCTGCAGGAGAGCAAGCTCTGCTAAAATGCCATGCCAGTGATTTCTCTTCTTACTGCTCGCAAAAGAAGTAAAAGGATCTCTCCATTCTGCATACGATTGCTTTTTCCCTTCAACTCCGAGCCAAAAATAAATCTACTGCTCGGATCGACTGAATGACAGTGGTGTAAATTAAATTGATTTTATCAGTGACCAAGTTCCACAATTGGAAAAATTAAATGCCACTTTGACAGACAAGGATAATATGGAACAGATCTATAAAACAGCTCCTTTGAACAACAACAACATCAACCCAACAGGAGCCTAGATACTGGCGATCCCTTCTTCTTCAGCCTGCTCCGTTATGTCACATCGTCTAGTTTGCCTTTCTGCAGTACCGAAATGATTGAAACCATTGTTTGATGCAAAGGGAGTAGTGATGATGAGTCATGGACTTTATGCCACAGCAAAAGCAACAGACGTGGTTCTCAGGCAAATTTCTTTTTTTATTTTGATCGCGCTTCTAATTGGATTCCCCTTTCAGATGTACTTTGCGGCACTTCCAACCCACCCTACAGCTCCAGCAAACTCGGGGCTGAGCCATGGGAACGACGAGCCGCTCTGCCTCCACCTAAGAACTGCAGAAACGCAACCTCCAAGTCCTTTAGCCAGGAGAACCCTACTCCAGCGCCTGCCGCCGTCCCCGCAGGGCGAGAGGAGGCCTTGAGCCGCCTCAGCGCTCCCTGCGCGCCCGGCCCGGCTCGGCTCGGCCGGGCTCTGCTCGGCTCGCTGCCCGCCCGCCGGGGCCTGCCTGCCGCAGAGGCACCGCGCAGCTCCGGGACAGGGAGAGGGAGGGCTGTCCCCGCACGGCCGGCGAGCCGCTCCGGGACGGGCACGACGGGAACAAAGCCGCGGGGCACGGCGCGGCCCGGCCCAGGCTCCGGGCTCCGGGCTCCGGGCAGCTGCGGGCGGGCGGGCGGGAGGCTGGGGCGGCGCGGGGCCGGGGGCGCGGCGGTGCCGCAGTGAGGGGGGGTCGGCGCTGCCGTGCGGGGAGGGTGGCCTCTGGGTGAGCCGGGGACCAGGCTCCTCTTCCTCGCTATGACTGTACAGATTCATGTGACATTGAGGTTGGGGAGGTGGGGGAGGGCGGGGGGTGGAGGGAGAGGACCCGGAGGGAAGGGGGAGGGTTGAACTTTCTGCCGGGCTCGGCTTTTCACACCTTTCTCTCCCGATGATGCGTGAGGACGTTTTGGGAGAGAGCGGCTCGGCGGGGTCCCCTCCGACCAGGTCCCCCTCGACCTTGCAGGGACCCGGCCGGGCGGCGCGGGTCTGGGATTGTGCCGGGTTTCAAGGACACGGGAGATGATCAGGACTTTGGGAGCCAACATCTGCCTGGCTGGTGACGTCAGCAACCCCGTGTAATCCTCTTGTACTGAAGGCAGATGCCTTATTTGTTTGGCTGGAGAGGCATTAATCCCTAATTCTGGAGCAGCAAGCGAGGGGGAGAGACCGGACCGCTTCCTATCCCCCGAAAGCAGCTAGAGGGGCTCTCCTCTCCTGAGCTCCCCGGCTCCGACTGGGTGGAGGAGCCGCCAGCCCTCGGCAGGTTTGACCATTTCTTTTTGATTGTGATTCTCTTTTTTGGTATTTGGAGTGGGTTCCTATTTCTTATTTTTATTTGGATGTTTGGATTTCTCCCTATGATTCTTTGCTCTAGTACCGTCCTCAAGACCAAAAAGAAGGGGGGACTGCTGTTCCCCACCCCCTTCACAGTCCCTTAATTTTATTATTTTCTTTTCTTCTATTTTTTTTAAGCTTTCCCCTGTGCTTGCTCTCCGGGGATTTTTGCAGCGGTGGGCAGGGAGGTTGCTCTCTGCGGTTCCCCGCGGCTGGCCCGTTCCCACCGCGCTGCAGGGACCCAGATGCCCGCTCGCCCTAGCGCTGAGGTGATGGGCGTTCCGCCTTGTCCGTCCTCGGCCGCGGAACAAGCAGCCCCACAGGCTCGGGTCTGGCCGACCCCAGCTTCGCGTCAGTCCGTGTGGCCCCCCTTCCCTTCTCTTCCTCCCCTTCCCCTTTCCCTCCCCGCCCTTCTCCTGCTCTGACTCCCCCCTCTCTCCCTTTTGTCATTGGCAACCGCGCGGCGTGCGGGCTCCCGGCGCCCTTCCCTCCCCGCCTGCCTTTCCTTTCCTCCCCGCCTGCATTTCTAACGCTCTCGCTTTGTCTGTTTTCCAGGCGGCCGCACGCAGGAGCTACGGTGCCGAGGGGGCCCGGAGCCGCCTTCCCAGTTTGCCCCCGGATGCCCCGGCAAGCTACGGGAAAAGTCTCTGGGAAGCCCAGCTAGCCGCAGGATCCCGCCCGCCGCCGCCTGCAGCCGCAGCACATCCCGCCTCGCCTCCTCTCTCTCTCGCGGGCCCTGGCGCCGAGGAAGCAGTCGAGGTCAGCTGCCCGGTTCCTGGGGTCCGGCCGTGCTGGAGCCCGCAGGGTGATGCAAGGTGCCCGGCCGCTCCGCTCCTCCCGGCGCGCCGTCGGCACCGAAAAGGAATGAATGGTCCCGATTCTGAGCCGTGAAAGATGGCAAAAAGCGTAATAATAATAATAATAATAAAAAAAGCTTAGGCTAATTTTTTTTTTAATTATTGTAATGACTTCACCCCTCATTTCCTCACTCGCCAGTTCAGTGTAGGCAAGCCAGATGGGCTGCCCAGACCCTCCCGGGAAAGGGGCAGGTGCGAGTGAGTTAAATTTTTTTCTGCTTTACAAAGAAAGATGACACGTCCTGCCCTTTCATTTTTCATCGCCGAAAGATCCCCTCTTCCCCCCCCGCCCGCCCCCTGGCCAAGGGGAGCGGGGATGCTCTGGGGGTGAGGGCTCCCCCCGCCCGTGCTCCAGGGGAGCCGCAGGACCAGGCGGACCGAGACAGCCGGAAAGACATGGTCATTCCTCTCGGCCAGGGATGCCAAATGACAGACGTCGAGTCGGGGAGAGTCAACTGCTGTGTTTAAAATCCCGCGAAGACGCTGATGAAATTAAAGCAGTCGTCTGGAATTTTGCGATAGGCACACGCTTATATTATTACATTTTTTCTTTTTTTTTTTAAATCGATTAAATGCATATTTAACAGCTTCCTGAGCGTTGCAAACAACAGACTGGCTAGTAAGAAAACTCGAGCATGAGTTATATGCAGCCTGGGCCACAATGGGACTAGGGCGGAGGGAAATTACCGGGTTTTTTTTCGGGGATCAATTGCTGTTCTGCTGAGAGAGAGAGAGAGAGAGCGAGAGACAGCGCTCTAAGGCTCTGACTCTCCGTGTTCACAGCGGACCTTGATTTAATGTCATACAATTAAGGCACGCGGTGAATGCCAAGAGCGGATCCTCAAAGCAGCATGAAAAATCTCGCTAGAGCATACCATAACAATAATGTTAATAACAAAAATAATTGCAATGAGCTTAAAAAAAAAGAAAAAAAGGAAAAAAGGAAAGAAAGAAAGAAAGAAAGAAAGAAAGAAAGAAAGAAAGAAAGAAAGAAAGAAAGAAAGAAAGAAAGAAAGAAAGAAAGAAAGAAAGAAAGAAAGAAAGAAAGAAAGAAAGAAAGAAAGAAAAGGAGAGACAAAGCAATAAAGACAACCTGTACTCACCGACGGAAACCGAGACTAACTAGGACTGGTGGACTGATTGGCTCAGCCCGGTGGAAAGGAGATGCCGCTGCCACGGGACGGGCCCGCGGGGGCAGCTGTCAGCAGCAGGTAACGGGGCCGTGGGGGGCTACTGGAGCGGTGCGGGAGCCGCGGTGGTTTTTCAAGGCAGTGGTGACTTGACCTCTCGCTTTCTTGGGCTGAACCATGTAAAGTCGATTAATGGGAAATAAATACATTTTCTAATATTATCATCGCGAGGATTGTTCTTTGCGCATCGCTCAGCCGGTGGCTAGGAGTGCCTGCTCGGTAATGGCTCCTCCTCTTGCGGGGCTCCTCTGGAAGCGAGGAACGCGCGCCCGGGGCACGGCGCGGTGCGCGGGGGGCAGCGGAGCAGCGTCTGTGCCGCGGGCCGGCAGCGGCAGAGCCATGAGCGGAGCTGGTGCCGGGGCGGGGGTGCCCGAGGTGCCGCGGGGGCACTGCAGCAGAGCCGTGTGCGGAGAGGCAGCTTGGATGGATGCGCCAAGAGGAGCGTGCGGAGGTTGCGAGGGACAGGCGGGGAGGGGGCGCAGCGTGTGGGCTCGGTGTGGGCAGAGCGGCGCGGAGCGGTGCCGGCGGGCGGCGGAGAGGCGTGCGGGCTTTGTGCGCTGGCCCGGGCGGTGGGGCGAGGCGCAAGGCAGCGGCTGGCGGGCGCGGAGAGCAAGGGGGGCGGCGGCGGCGGCGTGGGGTGTGCGGGGCAGCTTACGCGCGGGGGAGGGCGGCGGGGCGGCGGTGGCAGCGCGACGTGCGCCGGGCAGGGGCGTGCGCGGCCGGCACACCGGGGACGCGGCTCCGGGGGAGGCGGCGGCCGTGGCCGGGCCAAGCCGGCGGGTGCGGGGAGGGTGCGGGGGCGGGGAGGGGAGAGGCCGGGGTCCCCGCGCCGCCGGCAGCGGAAGTCTTTGTTCCGCGGGGCCTCGCCGGCGGTGGAACAAAGGAGCGGCAGCGCTGCTGCCGGCGCTGTCCCTGGTGCTGGCGGAGGCACCGCGCTCCCGCCGCGGGCCGCCGGACCGCTCGTCCCCGGTCGGGCAGACGCGCCCCGGTGGCACCGCGGTGGGATCGTCCCCGGCTGAAGAAAACCCGGCATCCCGACGGGAGTGAGCGGCGGGCAGGGCAGAGGTGCGGGAACGGCCGGAGAGCGGCTCGGCCCGAGCCTCCGCCGGGGCGCAGTGCACAGCCGCTGCCCCGGCGCCGTCCCCGAGCGGGTTTCCCCCGCACATCCTTCCCGCCGAGTCCCTCCCACCCCCCCTCTGAATCAGCCGGGTTAGAAGCAAGTCCTATGGGGGCTCTGTCCCGCTCCTATCCCAACTCCGTCCACAGCCATCTGCCGCGGCCTAATTCTGCTCTTCATCCATCAAACAGGGGCCACAGCCAGCCAGGGCAGGGGATGCTCTCAAAGGCTAAATGAGGCAAAACAACTAAGTAACAGCAGTAACCACAAGAACTGTAATGATAACAACACTCTCTGCCTGAAGGTCATAGAGCTTTGTCCTCTTTCTGATTGGTCTCAGCAGACAGCCTGACAGCAGTGGTTATTTTTTTTTACCAAAAACCGGATTGCAGATTGGACTGATCACCCTTCTCTGCAAAGGGATAAAAGGGGAGAATTCCTGTCCTTTCAGCAGCCTGTCACCTCTTCACCCCTGTGTAGTCACCCTTGCGCTGTCCAGCGGACAGATGAAGCACATGGGCTACTCTATTCTTTCCATTCAGATCACTGAGTTGGGGTTGAGTCTTTTGCCTGCTCCTGCCATGCCACACAACTGCTCTCATTTCTTCTGTTGAGATACCTGTTCACATATACACATCTACCTACACACATATAAGCACATTTCATGATTTCTATGTAGCATCAGTTTGCCACAATTTCTGTTCATCACTGCTTCATGCTTATATGTCCTTTGTAAGACCCAGCACTTCACAGGATCTCAGGGGAGCCAAGCAGAGAACAGAGGAAAATTCATCTTTTTCTGATCGCATGTGACCCAGGACGATGCACAGCAGAGATTGACCCTCACACAGGTAGAGAGAAGGGAAATATTTTAAATGCCTTGTGTCCTGAGTGACCTGAACCACTCAGTTAAACTGTTTGCAGGATTACAAACATGAGCTGACCACCCCTGCACTGAGGCATTATTTGCCCACATTTTACTTTTTTTTTTTCTTGGGTATCGGTGCTAAAGATTTGTTATAAACATTCTATAGTTCTGTAGCCAAAGAAACATAAATATGTAAGTGAATTTTCCACCACCAATCCCTCAATGTGGCTTTTAAGATACTTCTTAATGCCTGAAAAGAAATGGAACTTTCTTTGTAATGGGTGGAGCTTTCTTTTAGAAAGCTTCCAGAGACAGGGAACCTTTTTTGCCTTCTCAACTACAATAGCTGTGATAGCAGTGGTGATGAAGATGATGGAGCATGTAAAAAAGGGATGCAATGGAAGTCTGAAGACTGAGGTGATGAACTGTGCCATCTAGAGACGTGCCTTCCTGTTCCAATGTCATATTGCTGTTGTAGGCACATTGAGGTTCTGGTGGTTGCATCTGAAAGTAACCAACATTTAATATTCACCACTTTCCTTCCTGCTCTGAAAAAGGAATGAAAACCCTGCTCTCAGCAATTTTTCTTGGGGGTAGCCTCATTTCCGAGACTACCTCAGTCACAGCTCTCCACAGAGAGGAGTGGTGAATGCCGCCTGCCAGCCTCCCCTTGAGATAGAAGACAGCTATATCCCCCCTCCTCCACGCCTTTTTTTTTAAAAAAAGAACCCAGCTATTTTTCCTTTTTCCCTCCTCAAGCGACTCCCAGCCAGAATCCCAGGGGAAAAGCCTGTCCCCGGGGCTGCCGGGGCTGCGCCAGGCGGGGCCGGGCGGGCAGGGGGACGATCCGCCACCTTCTTCTCCTCCTCCTCCTCATCTTCCTCCTCCTCATCTTCCTCCTCTTCCTCTTCCTCCTCCACCCCTGCCCGGCCCCCGGCACTGCCGCGCCCCCTGGCGGCCGCGCATGGCGCCGCGTCCAGCGCAGCGCAAATCCCGCTCAATCCCAGTGCAGCACAAATCCCACGCAATCTCTGCGCGGCGCAGCGCTGCCTCCGAGGAGGAACCCAGGAAACCACGAGTATCCACCATCTCGAAGCAACATCCCGAATAAAAAATAACTTCAAAACGTCAAGCGCACGTCGTCCTAAGTGTTCTGCGATGTAGATCGTGAGAAGCGATGCTTTCATAGCTTCCCGGTGGGAATCGAGGCTATCTGTCTCATTTAAATTCAGAGCTAGAGAGTATCATCTGTGGCGTGAAAATATAAAGGGAAATGAGCTACTACCTGCTTACTGCAGCTGTTGAGGCAGTCTGGGACATCGGTCTTACTCAGGGACAAATTAGAGCAAGAGGCACAGTCAAGGTATTGTCAGTTTAAGACACAGTGTTTCTCAAAAAGTTAAAAGCCTTTAATTTAGCTTTTGAATTAGGAAGATTAAATACCAACATTTCATTTTGTTTCACTTGTCCTTCTGTACTCAAGGTGGTGGCTAAGAAAGGAGTAGAGTGCAGGTAAGTCAGGCAATAAGCAAAGCAAGCCCTCCAGCAGAATAAGCATTGTCCTACTGCCTCCATCCTGCAGAGCTGTGCCAGCAACAGGACCTTCCCCAGTCCCAGAGAGATGCAGAGGACAAGTAACTCATCTGGTGCTTCAAGGCCTGGTGCACAGTGGTGACTGCCATGGGGTGAGAGAGTCAATGAGCCAGCCAGCAAAGGTATGACATAAGACTCGTTTTCACACTCTGCACAAAATTCCTGGCATTTCTTTTTGTATTACTTAGCTCCTCTGATACTGATCAATTACCACAATAACTCAGGAGTGAGATAATAGAGACAGCAATTTGCAGTCTAACATGAATTAATTTTCACTTAATCTGGAAGTGCTTTAATAGCACGGTGGGCATTAATAGCGCCGTGCTACTCAATACTAAATATTTGTCTGCATCTGAAGTAGTCGTAAGAAAATCTTACTAGAAAAATCCAACAATCAGAAAACAGGGATGAAATACCAAATCTTAAATACACTGCTAGTATAAAATATTTGAAATTGTAAATTAAGGACAATTTAATTAGCACCAGGGAACTATTAAATTAACAGATGTGCTGTTCATGCTAAGGTTGGTTTATCATTTGCCGTATTGGAGTAATTCTGTTCATTAAGCGATTAAGTACAGGTTGCATGTTAAATAATATTAACTAAAATACACACTTAATATTTGTACAAAAGTACTTCAAATGCAATCTAAACTCTTTAACTCCATCACTAACAGGTTTTGCCTAAGTTTTTTGTACAAGGAGGTGAAAAATAAAATACTCTGTACAGAGGAATTTACTAGTATGTATTTGAACTGATCTTAATTAATGCGGCTGATAAAGAAGTTAGTAAGCAACGCAATACCATTCTTTGCTTAACAATTTTAACAAAGAATTACAGAATTATCTGAAGTATCTTACTTGGAACAAGGAAATAACTAACACATGTAGGTCTTCCTGACTTCAGAGGGTTACAGCTTAACACTATATCATTTTGCACAATCTGTATAAAATAACTCTGCAGTATTTTTGAACCTAAAACTTATGCCGTACATCATTCTTGTCTCACAAACTACACCTATTAGAGTTATTGATAGTATTTTTGGACCATTTAGAGATTTATGATTTTATTTACTGTTCTACATCCTGGGTGTGAGACATTCAACAGAGAAAACATTTTTTAATGAATGTGCAGGTCCCTGTAAAAGCTCTTACCTTCACACTGTTGTTTTTCAAACCTAATTAAGAACTTTTTGCTATTTGTTCTTCTTTAGAAAATTTACATGCAGCCTACTAATATTTGTGGATAAAATGAAAAGAGCAGCTTTTCATTATATGCACAAATCTAGACAGCAAATCTAAAGGCACAACCTTTACATTTTTTACTATGGACATTTCCAGGTAATCTACAGACTGAGTAAAGTCCATTAAAAATCAAGGACACTACTTCTTTCAAGCTAGAATAATTGGGATATATCTGACTTCTATTAAATTGAACAAAAGTATAAAAAATATGTAGCTGTCACTAATTAAAGCAATAATTAGTGACATGTTGACCCATTTTAAACTTTTATAGTTCCTCATCTCTCCTCTGTAGAGGGTTCTAAAAGCCCATCAGAAGAAATAATTTCCTCTAAAAGAATGCCAAAACCCCAAAAGAAAACAGAAAATTCAGTGGGTTTTTCTTCTTGCAATTCTTTTGCTCAAATTCAAACAATTAAAATGTCAGATTCCTCAGCTTAGTCAAACTGGTGACACCAGCTATCAGCCACAAGCATTTAAGAAATACACAGAAATCTGTCAGGCAAGATGAAAGAAATGTTAATTTTATCATGGTCAATATAAAATCAAGCCAACATATGTGCCCATTCAGATAGATCTGCTGCACTTATAAGTTTGCAAGCTTAGTTTTAGTAAGGTTAAGTTTTAGTAAGATGCAATACTAGACCGGGAGCCAGGTTTAAACACATGCAGTGAAGCATTGAAGAATGCAGGATGCAATACACCTTTGGAAAGCAATCCCATCCTTCCCTGCATGAGATCTGGGTTTAAGATGTGCTGCAGCACACACTGCACTCCCAGCCATGCTTCAGCCCCACAGCTCCATACTGGGACAAGAGAAGAGCTCCCACGTGCTCAGCACCCCACCAGGACAGGACAGACACTCCAGGACTGCTGAGACCCCTTGAACTGAAGGTTCAAACTACTCACACATGACCAAGGTCAGTGCTCACACCATACACTTAAGGCAGTCAATTAAATGCATCCTGGGCCTTCCTAAAATCATATACACACAAAATAGAGCATTAATCCTGGTTTTAAAGAAGAAACACATTATAATTGAAGAGATGTCCCAGAAACACTTTTTCTTGACTTCAAAAATGCAGGACTTCTAGAACATGATGTGAGAAAAAAATATAATGGCTTTAAAGACTGGGAATAATAGAGGAAGGATTTAATGTTGCTTGAGAATGTGGGAGATCACACTCTGGAATTAATGAAACTGTTCCGTGTTGTAATAAATTAGGACAACCAGTGGCTGGTGGCAGTAGGAGGAGTAGGACTTCGAATATTGTTTTGTTACATAGTATTTGTATGCCAGATGTGCGGTATTCCCCTGGAGGGGAAAAAAAAGTCATTGGGATGCTATTAGAGCAAATTACTTTCTGTTATAACCCTAGGTGTAGGCAAGCCTACACTGGGATTATGTACAGTGTGATCAGTTATGGTCAGGCACAGGGCTGCCAAGACAGCAAGGAGGGTGAGTAATCTCCAGTCATGAGCTGATCACAAGAACCTGATTTGTCAGCTCAGCAAAATGTAGTCAGAGGGGAGGTATGACAACAGTGGCAAACACCAGAGGAGAAACAACATTAGGATAGGCAGAGAAGTAATGTATTACAAGGATGTTAGCATTAACGTTATCTTTAAAAGGACCTCAACCCTAACATAGGCATAAAAGAATGTAAATTAATAAATAGCCTTCTCATCAGCTGGTGAAGGACAGGAAAAAATATTTTAAGACTGAGTAACTGAATTAAATTACTAGGAAGAGCATCTTCATTGTTTTCTCTAATATGTCAAAATCTCAAAAAAAAAAAAAAAAAGAAAAAGACAAATATAAAAAAAAAGAAAAAAGAAAAATATCAGAGATCTTATCCTGGATCAAGAAAAATTGATTAATGTATATTTCAGAGCCCAAAATCTAGTACAGTTGAAAAAAAAAAATGTTTTGAAAGAGAATGAAAAAAGAGAGAAAGAATGACAGCAATAGAAAAAGACAAAGAGACCAAGGAAAAAAAAGGGAAATCAAAGAGAAATGGGAAGAAAGTGAGAAAGGGAAAGAAAGAGAAGAATTTTCAAATAAAAGAAAATGTTCACAACAAGGTTTTTAAATTAATTTTTTCAAGGGGTTTTTTTATTTGGGTAATTTAACAAAACATACAATTTCACTGCTGGTTTCAATGAATCAGCTTTTCTTTCTTATAAACAGTGTTTAAAAATCCTAAATGCAGTGCTATACAAATAACTGTTTTTCCTTAAAGCATTCCTTCTGTTATTATGTGAAATTTTCATAATAAGATAGGCTTCAATAAATCAATAATATCATAAGCTTACAGGAACAGAAAATCCAGGTATGTTATGGCATTGTTAACATTGCTGGAACTAAATTCTCTAAATCAAGGGATTCAAAACCTTTATATTAATTTTTTTCTGATTAGAGATAAGCAAAGAGATAAGGAAAATGCAAAGATAACTTGTTTATAGATCTTGTGGTTTGACAGAAGAACATTTAATGAGGTTTATGCTATACTAACTGCAAGCAATCAAAGAAGGGCAGATCCTGGATATTTATGATTAAAGAGGCATCGGAGCTCAGATACAGTGTTTTTGTCAGTGTGGTGGTTTATATAGATTACACACAGGTATATATAGATTAAAAAATATGGATCAATAAATTCACCCCAGATATCAACGACATTAACATTAATGCATTTTCAAACCATTAGCAGTCCATAAAGTCACGTTACACCATGGTATATATTTTGGCAATCCATACATTTCATACAATTTTTTTATTATAATTTTCTCTCACTTTTGGAGACAAAGCACACATGAGAGAAAAGCCACGTAAAGATGTAAAAGTTTGAGGAAATCCTAAATACAGAGGTTAGAATTGAAAACGTGTGACTGTTTTTACCATCTCAAACTACAAACACTGCTGCCGTTTCAGATACAACACAGGAGCCTGCAAGATGAAGGCTGTTCTGTGGCTCAGATGGACGTGGAAGAGTGAAGATGAAAGACTACCCAAGCTCATCTGTATGAAAACTGTGAAACTGCTTGGAAAATGTGGGGAATATAGAAGCTGAGCATTTATTAGGAAAGCTTGCAGCTGATGCTGAGTAGGAACAAAGACTGAGATTCCCTACAAAGTTAAGTGAAGAGTAATAATTCTGCAATTTCAGAAGCTTATATGGCAACATGGAGAAGAACAGAAAGCAGACAATAATTCAAAGAGCAATAGAACTGTGAAAATTACTCTTTTTTTACCTTTAAATGCATTTTCTTCAGTCATGTATGCTCATTGTTTTGTGTTCCACTTAGGACATTTGTGCAAGCAAGCTTCTTTCCAGCAGCCATTAGTATTTTGTGGGCAAACACAAAAATCACTAGATTTTCACGTCTCCAGGCACACATTGTTTTGTTCAATTTTTTCAAGCACTCACCCTCTCAGAAGGGTGTAAGTAAGAGCAATCCTGCCCAGCAAGCAAGAACCACCGACGGGTCCCAAATGACTACGGGATGTCTTCGGAGAGTCTTTTTCTGATGAAAACTTGTCAGCAGAATCTGTGTTGGATTTCTGACTGCAGCATGTTTCTTCCTTGTGCCACATGTACTAGGATGAAGGGCAGAGAAGACAGTGATTTGGGATAAACCTTGAGCCCTGGGACTGAAACTCCAGCCGAAAGCCTGCCTTGAAGGAGGGGATATGGAAGTCTGCTAAGGAACAAGAGGGCAAATCCTTCATTCTGCTTATGTATGTCCAGACCTGGAATTTAGAAACACCATCAAAGGGAAGCAGTAGCTAAGTCCAGGCAGGAAAAGGCAGTGACAACACCTGTGAAGCAATTTCAAATATCAGAGCAGCCTTATCAGTGAAAGATAAAGATGGCTGATCTTTTTAAAATGCCCTTGAAAAATACCTACCAAATGTCTACCAAAGCAGAAAGCTGGTTTTGAATCTGCTAGAGTTTCAAGGCAACACTAAATTATTGTGTTACACATCGACTCCTTAACTAATACAACACAAATCAATATAATGCACACTAGTATATCATATATTCCTCATCCAAAACTCTACATTTCCCTGTCACATTTCAGCCTTTACATCCTATAGCAAGTGATTCCTATGTTTTCCTTAATTTTAAAAACGTAGCAACCTGGTCATACTAGCAACCACTGCTCTTGTGGCTGGGAAGGACAAGGTGGGGTTTTTACCATCAACAATGTTCAGTGTTAGGAGTAAAGCTGGGAGGGATGAACCCCACCCCTAGGTGAGATGGATTGGAGCTAGAATGCCCAAGCTGCACACAGATTTGCCATGCCCTCCTGTCCCTGCTGAGAGCTGACATGATTAGAAAGTGATTATATTGGGAGAGAAGGATTAGCTGACATCACACTAACAGATCACATTTTCTGACGGTTCTGTAGGAAAAAGCTAAGGAGAGATGGAGAGGTTCTGGGGATCCAATTTAGCAGAACTGAATTTCCTACTTTTTCAGTTTGCCTAACAGTGAGAGAATACACAGTGATATATGGAGGAATGTTAACGGGGTCAAAAATAGTCTGAACTCCCCCAAAGAAGCAGCTTCAGAAAAACAAAACCCTGGAAAATTCCCAGAAAGAACTTAAGAATATGATCAAGATGAATAAAAAAAGTGACTCGACACTCTTTAGTTAAAAGTCTTCCTCATTCTGGCTCCTGGTTATGAATTATTTAGAAGGTGTTTGGAAAACATCATCGCTTATGGAAAAAAATCTGCATCTCTAAAGGGATCACAGATTTGTGAACAGGATCCTAATTTATTATTTCAATATACCATCTCAAGGGTGCCCAGCTACTGAAACAAGAAAAAGTAATTATAAGATGTTTATTTATCCAGTTTTCTTCTATTTTTTTTTCATCCAAATACAGTGCAATAGACTTGACTACCCCTCCTCCAGACAGCTCCCAGAAGGGCTTGTGAAGACAATATGGCACAGCAGGGTCTGCAGAACCACCAGCCAGCCTCAGACACAGCAATTCCCAGACAACTGGCATTGAAATTCAACAATATTTACAGTCTTCCATCTAATGGCTGGTTCTCACCATGCAGAACTCCAAAGATAGTCACTTAGCTGGTAAGCCCACACTTCAGCACTGGTACTCAGTCTGGGCTTCAGTGACTCCCTATCTAAAGACCTTGAGGTCTGCCTACCCTGGCAGAAGCTGAAAAGCACATGTCTATACATCCATCACACAGCCCTTGGGCAGGTTGTGTCCCCAGTGTCAGGGTTTAGAAAGCCCCAGCACTGCTTCTCAGCTCCCAGTGTAGAAAAGCTGTGACCACCACAGAATTGGTCATTAGGGAAGCTCTCTTATTTGAAGTGAAAAAAGTATTTTTGCAGGTCAAGCCCTGGCAGGACAGGGGAGAAATGTTACAAACATTACATTTTCAGGAATAATTCATGTGATTCTCTCTGCTGCACTCTGTTACTTATGTGATACAATTGTGTTTTTAGCAAAGTAAAAGCAGTAGGGACTACTTTATTGGCACAGTTAATATATGGGCAATAGTCCAAAGTGACACATTTTCTAAATTTTATATGGGCAGATATCTTAGGAGCTCCATAAGAATCAGAGCTGCTAATAAACTTCTAAGAACAGCCTTGGGTATTAAATAGGCATTATGAGAAAATCTGGAAATTCATGTGAAGAACTCTGCCAGTTCACTTTAGCATTGTCATAAACTTCTTAGTCTATGACTTTTTCCCTTTTTTCATTATTAGTCTGTCTGAAAGTGGTTCAGAAAGGGGAAACTAAAAACCTGGTCAAGCATGCTATTGGGAAGTACTATTATATACCAAATTTTCCTATCAGGGCTCAATTCTTCAAACTATAGCAGCACGTTGGCAGGATATATGCTTATTTGTTCCCAGGTGTTACATTTGGACATCATGTGCATGTAGTATACATAGGAGGATGGATGGATGGATGGATGGATGGATGGATGGATAGATAGATAGATAGATAGATAGATAGATAGATAGATAGATAGATAGATAGATAGATAGATGTGTTTGTGCATATATATTTATATACACACATACCTTTATAACACATCTACTAAAACAAAGGGACCTAGAGAAGTGTGAAGCTTTAAAATATAGAATTTGCAGAAGAAAAGAAAAAATCTTTCAAAACACTTAATTCTAAGTTTTCTTCTATTGCTCCTTTCACCAAAGTAAATGTGCTTCCACTATATTTAACTTACTAAAGCCTGAAGACAACTATGGTGTTTAAGTTCTGATCAATTTCCTTTCTTACTGAATCAGTTCACAAAAGCATTTGAAAAAACACTCATGGATATTCTTAGTGGTAAGTGACTTCTTGAATCAGTTTAATAATTTAAAGTAATATTAATAAACCTTATTTAATAAACAATTACATTTAGTATCCACTCATAATGCAGTACTGCTCTTATATTGTTTCACGTTTCTCTGTTTTTACTGCTAATAGTAGTAGTAATAATAGAATGCAAAAGTTGACTTCATGTTTTTGATAGTCAGGGCTTAATATGGCTTTGAAGACCCTCATTTTCTGAAGCACTCAACTTCAGAAAATCAAATTTGAGGCCCTACATCAATGATTTTTTTTGTAAAACTTGACTTGATCTTCTAGGCAAGCCATTATACTCATAGCAACACACAATACCTTCCAGTTTGACTCTGTGGTCTCCTAACCATGGATTGTGTTGTGAGTAGTTATTGGAACTGGTAACAAGTTGTTACCAGTTCCAATAACTACGAGCACGCATATGGTTTTTGTTGGGTTTTGTGTGTGTGTCTGTGTGTGTACAAGGTGGAAAATGGTGCTTGCTGATGTGAGGTGTCCTCCTTTTTCCCCAAGGCTCAGTCAGACAAGTTTCCATAAGTAAACAGATTTTCCTAAAACACTCTCCATCACTTTGCTTTCTTTTCTGCAAAAACCATGTGTCTTAAATTCAAGAATGGGGTGAATTCTGTGTCCAAGTCCTTCTGCAGAAGAACTGTGGGGACAGTACAGTCCAAGAACAATGCAGGAAGGAGGAGGACCATCCACCAAGCCTCACAGTCTGATGCCCAGCCCAGTGGTCCCTGGTGTGCTCCAGCACAGGGCTCAGGATTGTCCTCTTCCTAACAGAGGATGAGGGCATTTCCACTTTCTCCATCAACTCCCCTAGCCATGCACACCCTCTCTTCCACTGCTCTGTCAGTGCTGGAGCTGCAATGGGAATCTCCCTTCTTGAGGGCCAATTCATAATGTGCAGGGCTTGAGCGAAACCCAGAGATTTTCTTCCTACATTTCATGGTAGTAAACACTACCACAACAAGCTGAACTCACACAAGGACAAAAACACAGGGAAGGAATAAACAACAGGACACTGCCTACAAGGATGGGGAAAAGAAACACCATTACACCAAAAACACACATAGGACTTTAGTACAAAGCTTGATAACTGGTCACACTTCAAAATGGCCCAGAAAATATCTGCAAGCTCCTAAGTGCTTGTGGTTTAACAAATGCCCTTAAGAACAGGCTTAATTCAGAAGCGCTCAGAAGGAAAAATGATCGAAATGCATTGATATGTAAATCTAACCAGCAAGCAGAGCTGCTTACAGAGGTATACAAAAGGGATTTATCCTCTTTTTTCAAGATTTTTTAGCTTTATAATGGCAGTGGTGATCTTAAGGACATCCCTAGCCAACTTCAGGGCTCCCCATTTGGTATACATTTGTTAATTTAATAAAGGAGGGCTGGCCAGAAGGAAAGTTTAAAAAAAATAAAGTGCTAAGATTTCCAAATTCATCCTTGTTTCAGATCAGAGGAGAAAAAAATTGACTTCTCATACATTACTGGAGAGGGTGTAGCAGGGGGAGTGAGCCACCATACAGACATACACACACCCAAGAGAGCATCTTACTCCTGCAGACTTGCTGCTAAAGTCTTCTCCAACCCAACAGAGCCTTCCTCCTCTCAGAAGGGAAAAAATCCCCCAAGCCATTGCAGCTATGTTAGTCTGATGTTGTAGCTACTTGTGTAGACTCTTGTGAAGAGGACAACATTTGGCAAGTCCTTGTATCTTGAGAAACTGCATTTAGTTTGTGGCAGTGCCACAAAAGTAGATGGCAAACACAGACATTCTACTAACACACCAATAAAAATCCCAAGCTAAAAATGTTACAGATGACGTTGATCCAATATTCCTCCCACACACACGAAGCCCAAGATTGCCATAAGGACTGCTCTTCATTAAAGTTTCATTAAATGGGCTGTTAAAATAAATAAGCAAATTACTTCTTAGAACCACAGCACACGGTTCCAGTCAGAATAATGTAGAAGGCATGACTTATATTGAGCAGATTTTTGAGCCTGTTATCAAAACTATTAATCATGTCTTGTCTAACAAGAATTCTGCAACATTATAATTTAAGTGAACATAGTTACTGCTACAAGGAATGCAGCTTGCTTTGAAATTGTTGTTGTTATGCAGAAGAATGTTTGCATTGGTGTATTGTATGCATCTCTCCTGACTTCAATCAAATCTACAGGAAGATGTAAACAGGGTAATGGTTGTTTGGAGCAAAGTGAGCTAAACAAAGCTTAGCCTGTAGAACACGAGTCTACTCCATGCTTCATTTTGGTTTCAAAAAGACAGAAAAGCAATATTCCTCTTTTATTTTCATGAGAGAAGCCTGGATGAAATCCTGTGAACTGGATTTAGAACTTTCAATCAAAATCAGAGAAAATATTTTTCTCAGAGATTTTCTTCAGATTTACTGGCAAACTCAAATGGGAAGCCTCAGATGAAGGTAACAGAGGCAGAGCATTAGCTAGTCCTGTAGCCTAAACTATATAGCTACAGGGACCCTGGGAGGCCTTCCCTGGGTTGGAGAGGCACAAGAGGCTTCCCTCTGGGGCAGTTGGGACCCCATTGGCTCCTTCCCTGGTTGTTACATCCCTCAGCCACTCCCCCCCCATTACCCATTACCTTTGTGCTGCCCAGGGACCTTGGTTTAGCCCAGACCTCTGGGGACACAGAGAAACCTGGAGGCTCCCCATGAGTGTGCCTTGGACCCTGAGCATCTTACTGGGCAGATGAATTAAGCATCTGTGGATATTATGCAAAGGCCCTTTTTGCTTCCTTACCCTGGACTTTACTAGCAGCAATTACAGCTGCAACATCTAGCTAATCTCAAACAAAACCACACAAATCTGCCTATGGGACATGGTGAAAACAAATAGGTGTATAGGCACTTCAGAGCTACAGTGCTTATGCACAGGGCTTACTTGGCTTCTCTGGAGCACAGTTATATGAGGAGGAAAAGCAAGGCAGGCTGTGTGCTGCCAAGGTGCTGAGATCAGCTGGTGCACAAGCCAATAAAGTCTGAGCAGCACTTACAATGTTACCCTCACTCTCCCAGTATCGACCCTGTGCTTTTGAGCATGGGAAAATGAGTCCAGGTTTTGTTTGTGATCAGCTTATGCAGCATGTATGGACTGGGATTCCCTAAAGAGCATCAGCTCCTAGCTGGTTTCTGGTGACAAAAACTGCTTCCTAACTCACTCCCTGAGAGTCCTGCAGTTTCCTATGTGTCAATAGGATAACCCTGTCAAACACTCCCAATGAAAAAGTGGAAAATTACTCATAAAGCAACTTCAGCATATGCTCTAACTCTCTTTTTTTATCTTAGCTATGGAAGGTCCTTCAAAGCCAAGGTCCCTCCCTGCTAGGCACTGCATATGTGGGTTACTCTCAACAGCTTCTTGACTGCTATCTTTAGATGAAAAAACTGATAGTTATCGAAGTTGTGAGGAGCTGAAAAAAATATGGTGTGTAGCAATCACAACCCAGCTCATTCAGTATCCTTGTACCTTTTTTTGGAGATGCCATTGATGGTATGCACCCTCTTTCTTCTGCATATGAGTAGCAGATCTTCTAGATCAGTGGGATTTCAGTGCAGGAGGCCAAATGAAGCAGATGATGTGGTCTTGTACTGTTCACCAACTGCCCATCCCTTTTTGATTAAACCAATCCTTTTCCAATCCTCCTCCTCTCACCTCACCTGGCTTATGCCTGTTGACCTCTGATTCAAAGATGTACTTGGGCATCTAAATGCATGCATGGGAAATTCCTGGTTATAATATTATCGGGGTAAGATAGTTGCTACTTTTAAGACAACAGGAGAAGCATAAAGACCCTTAAAACAAACAAGCCAACAAACAAAAACAAAAAAAGAAAACAAACCCCAATATTTAACCCAGCACACTCAGTTTCTATTGGAGCTGAGATCACAGAGTCTCAGCTGTAGGAAACTGATGGCAGGCAGGCAGGAACCAGGCTTGCAGCTCCTTTCCTTACACTCCAAAGTGGTTATCCCGTTTGATTTAACTTAATAAGCCCCACAATTGTTAACCTGAATGGGTCCTTGCATGGCTTATCCTTTCTCAGAGACAAAAATAGGAGTAATGGAGATGGAGTTGGCAGCAGAATGAAGAGCCAGGAATGTTTTGACACTCCAATATCCTAGGAAGAACATCAAAATGCAGCACTGTGGACATGAGTTTCTAAAACATTTTATGAAGAGCCCAGATCTGAGGGAGGTGTTTTGCTCTAAATGGTGAAACTGTTGCCTAGAATTGAAAGAAAGACTTTCCAAAAATATTAAAAGTAGTGATATAAAGAGCAGTTATTTAATGAAAGCTTGCAGGTGCACAAATATAACTATGTTCACACATGGCATGAGATCTTCACAATTTTTATAAGTCTAATTAATTAGTATATCTAGCAGGTACCATCCAATAGCAGAACAGTTGCCCTGGTAACCCACCCTTGGGTCCACCCCTGGGAGACTCTCCAGGGGCTTCTTTGTCCTATTTCTTGCTGTGTCTCTCAAGTCCTGGAGCAAAACAGGGAGTTCTTGCAAGAAATTCTTTTCTTGAAATTAAGACTAAACAGAATTTCAAAAATGTGACATAAAAGATTAGCTGCTAATCTGAAGTGTGAGAAATAAGAAAATGCTAGAAATTCTACAACTATATATCAAAATCTACAAAGATACACATATATGAAAAAAACTAAAAATCTTTAGACATCAAAAGAAAAACAAATATGTATGGCACTTTTTGTAAATTTGGGAAAAATTAGAAATGCTTAGTGCCATGACTTGCAGGATGAATGTGAAATTGTCTTTTTCTGGGGTGGTAAAGGGAACATCCTCCCCTCAGTTCTGTAGTTTTTCATCATTAGCATGAAAGGACAGAGATAATAATCTTACTTAGATTTGGTTCTCCACACGAAGCAATCCATCCACCTACCTTTTGGGGAAGAGCCTCTCCCAGAGCTGCCTGTCTCTCTCTATCTGCTCTAGAGGAGCTCCATCTCAGGGTGAATGGTTTGCAGGCAGCTCGAGTCTGGAAAAGTGGATCCTGATGCTTTCCCTAAACCCCTGGGTCACATCTACATCTAAAACCTGCAAGATTCAGAGGCATTACACTGGGCACAAACATAGGAAGAGCACTTTATATTCCAGGGCCAGAGGCTTAGTGTATCTTCTAGCACAATTTCTAAGCTGACAGTGCTGTCTTTGCTGCTTTAACGACTTTTATGGAGATGTGGTCTCTGCAGCTACTGATAGGACAAGAGCAATTTTCTTGGTCTTGCATTCACAGCACTTCCTTTAGAGGAATTATGTCTTTTCCTGGTTTGAACAAATAAAATGGCATTTGGGATATGTGTTTCAGATGATTAAAACACATTCACTTCTGGTACTGCTTATTCCCTGCAAGAGGGAGGGAATGTTTTGGGATTATGCACATAGCTAAAAACCCATAAATTTTGTCATTCATATCCATAAGCAGCATGGCAGGCTCGCAAAAGCTATTACTTTTCAGTTACACAAGTGTGTTAAATTACTCAGTCAACTGACATCTGGCATGAACTATAAATTGCTCTCAAAATTCTTTTAGAAAGATTATTATATTATTATTAATTTGCTGTGTATGTCAAAGCATATCACACACACAGCAATCCTGAAATTAATTAGCATTTTCAAGGATCACACTGAAAAGGCCCACAAAGCCAGCAAAAATAATCTCCAAGATACTAGCAGGTTAAGCAGTGCTGGCACAACTTGCCTTCAACATATTTCCTTCAATCCATCTTTAAGAATAAAACATAAAAACCATTTTTTAAAACAAGCTCTTTGCCACATATCCTTAACTATTACAAATTAGGTTCAGAGGGTAACATTTCATTGGCAACTAATATTCGCTAAAAGCAAAGCATTTTGAAAAATGACTTTATTTTTCACTCATTTTCCAGCAATTCAAAGCCACCTTGATAAGATACCCAGTTAAATAAAGGAACACAACTATTTAAGTAAAATTTTTAACACAGGACTCCTTTCCAGGTTTTCTGCAGTCCTTCAAAATATCTAGATAGGAAAGCAGAATAATAGTTAAATGAAACTATCATTTGATAAAATTTCATTCAATGTTGTTTCAAATGAAAATCTTGTTCACAGAATAAAAACAATGTTAAATTCAAATGTTCTATGAACATGATTGCATTGCAGCACATGAGCAGTCCTGGGGAATTCTTATGGAAATTTTTGGTTTACTGCTTATTTCAATTTTTCCATAAAAGCACAACGACGTTTCACCCAAAGATCCTCAACTGAAGGATTAAGAGCTACAGTAAAGCAGTCAGACAGCTGAAGAAGTTGGGGTAGGCTGGAATCACAGTTTTCTGGGAAACATCACTGCATCCTTCTTGCAGAACTGGCAGCACAGTCACAGAAAAATCACATTAAATCCTTTCCCCGGCCATGACTGCAGCAGACAGCTCAGCAAGAGTGAAAGTAATACAGGAAGCCCAAATTTGGTAGTTCCTGCTTCCAGGATTTTAGACTTTGCAAATTACCTTAAATGTATTTTGCAATGATCCGGGAATATGTTCTAGCAAGGAGGTGTTGGATGCCCACTCACCAAGTTGTTGGAGGCTTCACAGATTTTTACCACTCATCCCTATGCACCACTGAGTATAATTTTACATGAATATAGAAAACATAACCTTTAAATAAATTCAGGATTATTAACTCTCTTCTACCCAGCAACTAAAACTTTCATTTCCAGAAATATCATATTTGAGGGTTGATTATAACAAAAAAATATCAGTGTTAGTAAGTGATGCCAACTTGTAGAATGAAAGCACCACCATTTTCTAGATCTTTGAGGGCTTTTTTCAAAGGAGTGCAGATGAGAACAAATTTCTCAATGTGTCTCCACATCTTTTGCTTTGGATTTAAAAGAGGAATGGTAATAAGCTTAAGATGAGGAATGGTAACAAGCTTAAGGTGGGGGTGAAAAAAGCCTTCAAAACTGGCATAATTCAGCATAACTCACACAGAAACACCTGCCTGAGTCTGTGGGAAGCCCGAGACCGTGCCATAAAAGTGAAACAACAAAGAAAAAACAGAATTTATTTCCTGAATCTCTTCTCTGAACAACCAGTAGTGCAAATTACAAGTGGCACAGTCAGCAAGATGCCCACACTGCCTCTGTGTGTATGGAAACCAGAGCCTTTCATCACTATGAGGTTTATCCACATCACCTACCTGATGCAAAGGCAGGTATCACAACTGGAGGTGTTCATTTTTCCCTATGGGCCACTATCTGCATCAGCTGACACTACAGTGAGTTTAGGCTCTGTGAAAATTAACATTTATAACAGCCTGAAAGGAGTGGATCCATGCAGTGAAACTGTTGGAGCCAAGAGTATCCACACTGAAAGCTTTAGGGGAAGTTTCTTCAGTCAAGACTCAAGACTTAGCTTGGGGTCTGAGGGCTGTAAGAGTTGTAGCAGATGTGTTCGGAGTGTGACTTCCTTCTGTGCTTCTTGCATATGGACTTCCTGATCTTATCCTAAGGAAAACAATTTTGTGTGCTCTGAGACCACCCTGTGGTGCTTAGGTCATAACATCATTCTTGATTCAAGCTGAAACACTGGAACAGAGGCTCCTGTCCCACAGCCTGTCAGAGGGGGCAAACCAGAAAGCTTTTTGACAACACAAACATATTCTTTGGCCGTCAACCTTCACTCCTCTGAAGCATACACACATAAATAAACCAGCTAACGCTGTGCCCGTCCTCACCTTTGTGACAGGTGTGTAGGGGGATGCAAGAAGCACGTTTAGTCCTGTGGGAAGTTTCTGACAGGCTGTCCCACAGCCAGGCACGCGGTGCTCAGACGCGGCCCACGTTCCAGGGAGCAAGCCCGGGGTGGGATATTCCCGCTGTGGGACATTCTCAGTGTGGGATATCCCCGGGGTGGGATATCCCCGCCTCCCGGGAGCCGGACCAGCGCTGTCCGGTGCAATGGCGCCACCTGCTGAGCGCCGCGCGCAACCGCACCCGCGGCGCCGCCCGCCCGCGGCAGCGAAACCGCGCGGGGGCACCCCAAAAACAGCCAGCGGACACGGCACGCAGGTAAAGACACCAAGAAACACGCCAGAAAACCCTAAAAGAGAACCCCAGAAACACCCCAGCGCCAAGGCTAGCCAGGCTCAGAGCAATTGCAAATCGCAAATTTTTACACACTCAGAGGCAGGATTAAAGCAATGGTGCAGGAGAAGAGGGGATTAGGTTTACACAGCCCTGGCTAAGTCAGTCAGTTTCTCACAGAGACAAAATGTCCAAGACAAGTTTTTCTTACTGGAGTTCACCACTTTTGAAGTTTGATAAGTGATACAAACACCCAAGTACTCTCAACAAAAATATCTGAAACCTACTAGTGAGAAACCTGATATGAGCCTAGAAGTTAAGTGACATTAATCAGGTGGGAAGGGTTGTTTACCAGCAGTCTGCCTTTTTTTTTTGTCTACAGGATTTGCGTTTTCAAGCCACAATTCAAACATTTCTTTAAGTGAAATATTACATATTCATATATTCAAGTGACGTCAAGTGCTGAGGCTTTTTAAAAGAGGAAAAAAATTCCTTCACAATCACAAAACCAGAAGAGTTTGGAATACTGCATTTTAAAAAACAGAACTAGGCTTTAAAAAACAGGACTAGGGAAATGGAGTGAGCATGCCCTTTTTACAGGAGTTTAAAATTATCCTTCCATGGCCCCACATATTCAAGAAAGCCTTTCAACTTGCTCTCCCA
The DNA here is from genome assembly GCF_037042795.1 of Molothrus aeneus. NCBI lineage: Eukaryota > Metazoa > Chordata > Aves > Passeriformes > Icteridae > Molothrus > Molothrus aeneus. The sequence goes on from NC_089646.1 coordinate 117,456,656, forward strand.
TAATCATCAAAATAGCTACACTTCACAGTAGTTTTTCAAGGAAGTTTACAGCATTTCTTTATTTGTTGGACTGTCAGCACACAACATTCATACAGCAGCAGGCAAATACATTAAGAGAAGAAAGCAAAATTAGAGAGTCATGGAGAATTGAGAACTCAGCAGCTGTTTCCCCTTGAATTATCTACTTAGGAGTCCCTTCTCTGCATGCTTGACATGGGAACAAAAGAAGCTGCCGTCCCTCCTCCCAGCTGTGGCTGACAGCCTATGACAGACTATCTGGCAAGCTGCAGATCCATTACTGGCTTACTGGGAAGACTCAGGAGACATCCATGATGCCACTTCCAGGCAGGGATCTACACCTGCTAAAAGGCTGGCTAATTCCCATTTGGGCTCTTTGGTGAAATGCCCTCTTGGGGGTTCTGTATGTTTTATTTAGTATTTTCACGTCAAGTTGCTTCAAGTGACTGTACAAGGACATGAAGCATGTCTCTGTCCCTTGAGGGACGCATCTCCTGAGATCACCATTCAGGGCCTTCAAGCTGTCCTGTCTTTCATACACAGCTCATCTCTCAGCTGGTTATGATGGGTGAGCTCTTTTGGCACTTTCTTCATCTGATCTGGACAACCCTGGAATACGCATGAGTTAACTTTCTGCAGCTCCACATCCTGATTGACACTTTGTTGCATCAACTGGATCCTCCCCTCGAGATATGGAAGCCTTGTCACATGTTGACAGACCCTATTGTTCCACAGAATAACCTGGGCTTTTTTCTGAAAAAAGATACTTTGTCTCAGCCAACAAAATTAACATGAGCAATGGCCTTTCTGGGCCAAAATCAAACGCTTTCCAAAGTTGCAAAGTCATCCAAAGTAATTTTCTGTTCATAGCTTTCAAATTGGAAGAATAGACTTTTATGTGAATCGTTTTTTTGTCATTTGCAAGAACATAAAGAAAATTGGGCCAAGCTCTAATTTTTAAGGCCGCTCAAAGATGATCATTCACTTGAGAAGACAAAGGGAACAACAAAGAGCATGAAAAAAATCACCATTAGAAACCAGAGTAGATTACAGAGTTCACAGAAATCACCAATTATTCAACAACAGAGCCAAACTAGGACTGCTTTTAACTTTTAACCATCTGACAGACTTGCATGCAGAAAATAAAGATACATTTTTCTTTGTATAGCTTACTCGGCCCAGTGATGGTGTTTGGCCTCTGCAGCAGAAATTACATCATTTGACTGGGAATATGAATTGAGAGCATCCTCCCTGGCCAGCCAGAGGACAACAGTGCTGTAGATGTACATACAGTCACAATCAGACATTACTTATTTATTTCTACAATTACCTCAGCAAACAATTTTTCTGAGAACTGATGGTAATGTTTAAACATCCTAAAACATGTAGTCCTAGCAAATAAACTCTCTTAAAACTTGTTCTACCCAATTCAAACCAAATAATCCCAATCTACCTAATTTCTAAGAGCAAACAGGGAGGGCTGATGTTCTCCTCTGGCCTGCATGTCCTACCATTCTCCCCCAACAATTCACCCCATCGACATCCTGTCTTCTTTCCACCTTTCCTTTGTCTCCATGTTCATGTTCGGGTGAAATGTCAGTCTCCTATTTTAAACCAGTTTATATGCAAGATGAACCTTCCCATTCACTACACAGCACTTGAAAGGACAGGCTCCAAGAGGATTCCAGGTTCTCGTCCTAGATGCCCCCTTTTTGCCCCCCTCTTCCTTATTTAATCAAGTCTGTAAAAAGAAAGTTCACAATGTGATAACTATGTTCATTTTGGTCACACCCCACCCAACCATATGCTGTTGTTTTTTAGCACACATGGAATTTTTGCACGCTAGCAATATGTTGGAGCTTTTTGGGCTTTAAGTGCTGAAATTAAATTACTTCTGGTGTGAAAACTAAAACCACCTCCAGCAACATGCAAGAATTTCTGAAGTTGTTGCAGATTCCACAATATTTTGGGTGTGGAAGAGAGGAGGTGTACCTCTTCTTTCTTGCTTCCTTAAATCAGCTTACAACCCAGAGATACTTCAGCTAACTTGCTTATAGGACACATCTATGTAGCACACTGCAGTGTGGCAGGAGCAGGGTGCAGCCTTGGGAAAAATTATTTCTGTTGAAGGCAAGCAAAGACAAAGACAAAGCAGTAACATAGCAACATGTAGCTCAACACTGTTTGATTAAAACATACTAGCAGAAAACATGGACAGCTACAAGTTGTTTATTCAAATCTCCTGAAATCCTTGTTTTTGCGTGAATAAGGTAATGCTTGATGAAAGCATCAAAAGAAAACACAGAGGTTTCAGCAAATCAGCTAGAGTTAAAACACATCCTTACATAATCCAAAGAAAGAGGAAGCAGAGCTAGTATTGCAGTTCACTCCTTCAGACACCAAGTTTCCAGTATCAAAAGATGAATAAATTATTGATTGTTGCAAATTGGCTGCTGTGTTTGTCTTAAAGATATAAATTTCTCTTCAAACCTAGAATCTATAAAATTACATTTAAGTGTTTTTATAAATGCATTTTGCATACACTGACAAGAGAAAAACCTTAATTATGGAGCAGCTTCTATTGGGCAGCCACAAGTAAAATACACTTGATTATTCCATTTAAAATTTTTAACCAGACAGTTGTACCGTATTCAGATATCTTACTACTTATAGCTCAAAGTACACATATCTAAGGATTTTATAAGCTTTATTGTACTCATCCATCATGGAGATGCATTTAATAAGTACTCTAAAACAGAAAAAAAAAAAGAGCTTCCAATTTCCTAAGACAATTAAGTCTGGAGCAGTCTCTCCTCAAGGTAAGGCACATTTCAGTGGAAGGCTGACACAGAGTTCAGCTTTTGAGACAAACAGGCACACAGGAAAAAAAAAATATTGTGTTTCACAAGGCTGCAGTTCCTCACTTTGGAGTCCATTCATCTTGAGTTGCACAGGAGCATCTCTCTTCAGTCACCTTAACTTTTTCCTTCCTTTTTGTCCTCCTTCATCTTTGATTCCCACCTCCACCAAAACCAGGAGCTTGATATTGCCCCCAAAAGAGACTTGAAACATTTCCCCAGCCTCTCCAACCTGAAAACCAGCAAACCTACTTACTAAATAATCCTGCTGGATAAAAAACCATATTCCATTCCCCTTCTCTCAGAGTCCTCTCTGAATAATGAACTGCTCTATGAAATAAGGATTTCTATCTCAGTAAATGTAATATGGATTTCTATATTTTCCCTGCTTCTCGTTCTTGTCCTGCTGGACACACAAGACCTAATTTCTCTAGTTTCTGTCCCTTCACCATGTGAGACCCACAGCAAGCTAAGGCTCTCCTTTATACCTCATTTTCTTTCAATGTGATGGTCCCTATCTTCCCTTTAGTAAGTCAGTTTCTCCTACACTATATACCTTGCTTCATATTCCTAAAGGAATCTGAGATGTATTATATATAGCAGTATTCTTGACCCAGCCAAAACCTGGAGTCCTGCTACACTGTCTTTCCTATATTCATTGACAGCCTTTCTGACATCAGATATCATAGAACTGACCCACAGGCATTGTAAACAAGATTTCCATTCTGCTCACAAATACCACAGAGCTCTCCCCAAAATCCAGACAGATTGCAAGGAGTAAGAATCAATGTGTTTACAAATTACCATCACTATATTGCCATTTATTACAAAGATTTGTCTTCTTGCACGGTTGTTTTTTTTCTGATTTAATGATACACCATATTATAAATAGAATATTTTTAAAATCACAAATGGGACTCACCTTGAAATCATCCAAAGGTCAACAATAGACAGTTAAAAAATCCTAAAAGCCTGTATGTAGAACCAAGGTGTCTGTCTAAAGAGGGTTCAGTAAGCAACAAGGCACAAACCTAAATCTTGGGTACTGCTGGTATTGTACCAATTGAAGAATCACCAACAAAGAAAAATGTCTCATGGGAACTTCCAATAGAAATTCCAAGCTGAATCTCACATTCACTGCATGTGGATCTCTTTTGTCTTTCTACAAGATCAAGCACTGAAGCAATCCTTGACTGAACACTCTCAAAAAAGTGTATCTTATATTGGGAATGCTTGCACTTCAATGATAGAATTAAGAACTCTTTCTAGTCACACTTCCAGATGTCACACTGAGCAAAAATAAATACAGAATCATTTGCAGTTTGTAGACAAACCATGAAATGATAAAAAGGAAAAAAGAGGGGGGGAAAGTGTATCTTTTGGGATCTATTCAATGAAACTGCTTAGGGTAGATAAGGGGAAGTATCATTTTCACGAGCTCTGAAAAATGCAATATGCTCCAGGTAATACTTCCATCACCCTCCATGGAGTGTGATTTCTTTTTTAAGAAGGCAAATAAACACTTTCCTCCCCCAAAACAAACCTTAAATTAAAGCTCCTTCCCAGCAGCTCAGATATGCCTTGTTTAAGCTTTAACCATAAACAGCTATGTGCTTTTCAGCCCGCAGACCCTCACCAGCCTCTCCTGGTATTCCCCCAGCACCAGGATCCAGCAGGCATCAGGACGTGACTTAGGGCAGGTTGGTAACACCTGCTTAAGAAGGTCAGGAAAATGGTGGCATCCTGTCCCGCTTCCAGGAAAACCCAAGCATGGGTCTGAAGTGTTTTGCAGACCCTGAAACATTATTTTATGGGATTCTAAATATAAATGTTTATTATGATTTGTAGCTTCAAACAAGCAGCATTCTGCACTGGCGTGTTACGGAGCCAAAGGAAGGCCTACTGACGATATGGCGTGGTATCTTTCCTCTATTTCAATGCTCAGAACTACCTTTGGACAATTAGACATAAGACTATATTTCCTAAATTTGCATAAAATGAGAATCACACAGATGGACAACACATGCTTCCCATAAGTCCAGTGTGAAAATTACTCTATCACTTGTCGTTGTACCCAATCTTTCCACATTTCTGGCAATTCACATCTTAAACAAACAAGAATTGTGACAAGCAAAACAGATGGTCTCTCCTCCTCCTTCCTAAAAAGTTCCAAAGGCACATTTCCCAAAATTCTTGCTTTATAATGGTTCTGTTCTACTTGTCACAGCAGTTTTGAAAGAAGTTTCAGTAATACACAAATAGCAGGCCTAAGCTTCTTTTACACCAAGGTCCTGGAAAACTTGCCCGAGAGTGCAGAGATCCACAGAGGCAATGAGCTAAAGCCCACAGATCTGCTAGGTGAATTTAAAGAGATGACAGTCAAGCTGTTTAAAACAGGCTTGCTATTCAAAGGCTAAAAGGCAGATTCTGTTTTCTTCTCCATTTATAAACTAGATTATTAATTGGTGCTCGGCTTTGGGTCATTATTCAGCATGTGGGAGCTTTATCAAACCTACATATTTGCTAGGGAAAAAATGTCTTGTAACAAAGGTCACTCCTAATCAGTGGTGCAGGAGCCTCTTCATTGTGGATGTTCACAATGGATATAGAGCCAAGAATGCCTGTGCCTCCCATTGTGGCCACTCAGCATAGCAACCTTCTCATTTCCAGAAGTTTAATTACTCCACAAAACTGAAAGGCAGCTATGCACAACCTTTGCCTTTCAACAACTACTTCCCAGCAGATGATTGAAGGCAAAAGGAAAGGAGATTCCTGGGAACACCAGAAATCTGCCATGTTACATCATGGTGACCAAAACTGCAGATGAAAGAGCATCCTCTCTAACTCCAAAAGCTCCACATCCTTCCTGATAAGTGTGCAGGAATCTACCTGGATCGAGGGACCTGAGGACATTGCACAGAGAAAGAACAGCATAGGCCAAGTTCTTTAAAACTAACTGCTGCAGTCTGGCAAATTTTTGGCATGCAGCCACTCCCAGCAGCCATTCAAAAATGCCAGGTGGCTCCATCTTGCCAGTGAGATAATTTGGCAGAGATTTTGCAATGAAGCAATTCAAAGTGAAAATCATCTGCCCTTTCCAAACAGAACTGTCTCAAACACTTGATTAGATTACAATCCAAAATAGTTTTCTGTTCAAATTAATTTACTGCAAGATAAGCCCTTTTTGTCTGGTCTGTCTGGCTCATTGTGCCCCATAACAAACACTGTTTTTTCTGCATGTTACCTTTGCTCAGCAGGGGATTCTATTAAGGATACTGGAAGGATGCATTTTGTGGTCTCCTTATGTAGGAGCTTCATATTAATGAAAGCTCTTGTGAGCCACAATGCACATCTGCCTGCAGCTTAATAGTGTCCCATCTTCAACTGCAAGACTTACTAGGAGAAATAAAATCAACCTGGCTGCTAAGGGTGAGCAGAGATAATTGAGAGGCTGTTAAGACAATTTTTTTTGTTTGTTTCTAAAATATTGAAAGGTCAAAACTGAACCTGAGATAATTTTATAAATTTTCTGATCTCAGAAAGAGTGCCAATCTTGAAACTGCTCCAAGATTTGATTTATATGGGGTTTAAAGTAAAATAATTTTATTCCCAAGTTAAAGATAATATCTTGGTTTTATTTACATCACAAAGAATTTAAAAATTTTTTAAAAAACAACATCCAAACACGTTTTAATTGACCTGATGCTAACTACTTTTTTTTTTTTTTGCTTTTCTGGAGGAGATTTTGGCATTCCATAATACCTCAGTATCAAAGATTTACATGGCTTCTATAACAGAGCAAAATGTATAACTGGCTCAACACCATTGTCTTGGTTTTCACAATTACTGCAATACTGAAAAAACATCTCCCTACTTAAAGACCAGTAGGGAGCTCTCTAGGCTTGTCCTCTTGCAAAACAGTTTGTAAAGTTTTTTCCTGGTGATTCATCCCCCAAACTCATCCGTGCTTTAGATGTAGCAATTTTCATCCATTTTGACTTGCGCTTTTCAAGGAGAAGTGTTAACTTCTGTCAAGCCTCCAGGCAATAAAGCTGCCTTTTTAAGCTCTCCTTTGAGATCTCTTCAAAATAGTCCACAGAGACCAGCAGTGTCCTGTCTAAATTGATTAGAGCTTATTGTGTTCACTGTTTCAAATATTTGCCTTCCTGTCTCCCAAGAGCTACCACCTCTGTTTACAGACCCAGACAAACCTGCAGAGCGCAGGAGAACCTCTAGCCAGATGTGACATTTAAGGGATGGAGGAGCAAGGGAAGGAGATTCTCTCTACCACCTGTTTAAGTGTGCCACCCTCTGGACAGTGGTCTGAATTGTCTTTTTCAGACCACCAAAATTTTGAGATAAATAAAGCTCAGTGGTGTCACTGTCATATTTTCTGAAAAATCCCTTTGCCAGGATTTCTTCTCCTGGGGAGATGGGAAGCCTCAGATTCTCCTGTGTTTGCTGCTCTGGCATGTGGTCTGGAGATTGTTTATCCAATTGTGTGAATTGTTTTTAATTAATGACCAATCACCATCAGCCAGTTGTGTCAGACTCTGAGGAGTCACTCATGAGTTTTCCAGTATCATTCTTGTTAAGCTTTCTGTCTGCATCTTTCTCTTTCTTTCGTATAGTTTTAGTGTAGCATTCTATAATATCATAGCATAATAAATGAGCCTTCTGAGAACATGGAGTCAGATTCTCATCTCTCACCTCATCCTGGGGACCCTCACAAACTCAAACACCACAGAGTGGGATCCAGCAGGTTGCAAACTCAAGCCAAAAGCCACCTGCATGTGCGTAATTCTGAGCCCTGTTCAATATAATCAGGAGCAAAATGCAAGTTTCTTATTATTATCTCTATAGCCCATTCTGAAAACACACTGGATCCTGTGGCATCAAGCATTTAAATTCATTCTCAGATATTAAAAGTCTCTGTAATCTGCTTCTACCTTTGGACTTGTTTGTACCTGTTACAACCAGAGACATGAGCTGCAGCACCACCCAAATCAGAAGACGTGCTAGTAGGCACAGCTTTCACCATTAAGGTACTATTCATGTCTAATTAAATTTTCAGTTAATTATTTTGTTCATTGTAAGGTTTACATTTTGCCTCAGCTCCCCTCTTTTTCTTGAAGAGGAAAAAGCTAGATAGTGCTTGCAACAGAGGGTCAGTCTCCTCACGGGGGCTGCACAGGGTTATTTTGAAGTCTGCACAGTCTTTCACTGTGCAGGAATCTTTTACAAAGAATATCAAGGCAAAATACAAACTGTCTTATAGAGCTGACAGCCACAAAATCACCTGAATGAAGTATGCACATTGAGCCTCCATGTGAGCAGCAGGCAATGTGGAAAACTCTTCTCCCTAGGGAGACAGATCTGCAGTCCAGCATTTTGCTCTGTCCTCTCCTACTACCTTGAAGCCTAAAACTCAATAGATTAATTTTATCTATTTACTACGGTGTTCCCAGGCCAGGTCAGACTATTCCTTTTTGAGTGGAAACTCTTGGTTTTGTTATTAGATCCTCATAATGGCATCTTACTCATACTTCTTGGAAACAATGTTCCTCCTTGGGCAATTTTATAAATGATCCGATTACAAAGGACTGAATTGTGATGAAAATGATGCATAAACCAGCTTAAAATTGAAAGCTGCATTTCTAAAAGCAATTTATCTAGTGTTTGATAGATGAAGAAAAGGAAAAAATAAGAGCAATCACTACTGAGGAGAGCATTGTCAGAAACATTTGTTCTCAGTGGACAGTGAATTGACCAACACTCTGTTCTTAGGAAAGCAGGAGCTGCCTTTTCACAGTTGGGCTGTGAGATTAAAAATAATGTTATAAGAAAACTTTAAGATAAATTAGAAAATGAGAGAAAAAAAACCCTGTCTGTCCAAATTTTATCCAATCCTTTTGTCTATAAGCAATGTGAGGTGAAATACTCCATTGTGTGGCAGAGTACCCGATGTGATATGGCCATAGAATCATATCCCAGGCTCATTTGATGTGCAAAACAGCCGATGTGCAAACTTTTATTCCACCTTTCTACGTACCTCTCTTCAAGGGATGGCTCAGACTTTATTTGCAGCATCACAGATCAATGTTATATCAAGTATGAAGTTATTCATTACCTCTTGGAATTTTCTGTGATTATGTCATTTCACAGCAACTAATCCACAGTCATTATGAATTTATCTCTCTAGTATGCCTGAGAGATGAGAGCAAGGACACTTGGCAGCAGGAAAGGAAGCTGAGACACAGAGACATTTGGGTCCAGTTTAGTTGATTGCCCTTCAAGTGGTATTCCAAAAAGTGTTTAGCACTTTACAACATCATGTAGGAGAGAAAACTAGAAAAAAAATCACACACCTAACTCTGGGAGCATAGCATCTTAGCTCTGTAGCAAAATAGAGATTCCACATTGTTATCACCTTATTGCAGGGGTTGCATACTGTTGTCTCCTTATTGCAAAAGTTTCATACCTCCTTGACGTTTCTCAAGGGCAGTTCCTCCAAGCACTGCCTCTTTCTTCTTCACAAAGCAGCCAACTGACTCCAGTTCCCTTCTCACCCAACCACCCCACTCTTTTATAGCACTCTTCTTCTCATTGGCTACAGCTGTGGCCTGTTAAAGTCAGGCCTGCTCCTAATCTTTGATAATTGGCTCAGCTGCAACTCCTTAGGGGTAAGATTACTTTCTACACTATCTTTATTTTCTTATATTCTATCCCCCTACCCCACCTAGTTCTCCAAATTCCTGAAGTGATCTTACAAAAAAAAGCATTAAGTGGCCATTACCAAGACTTCTAAACATCCATTAATGACTGAAGTAAGGTTGCAAAGGCAATGTTGATTTAGGTATTTCCCTGCAGTTAAGCTTTATTGCACAGAACTGTAATTTTTTCTTCAGGACAAGTTGAAACAAAGCTGAGGATTTTTCATCCACTGCAGACACATCTAACAATTAGGTCCCTACCCCTGTAGCCCCTATTCTGCCCTGTGTCACCTGAGATTCTCCCTCCCTCTGCTCCCAGCCACAGTCATTGGCATCTCTTTGCTGCAGGTTAGCTCAGATTTTCAGTCCTTACCAATTCTTCCATGTTTTTTCTGCCTTTCTATTTCTTCTGCAATCCACTGTGAGAGACCCCTCTTTTTATCATGCAGACACATTAAGGGAAAGTACCAAGAGAGCAAGAAAGGTGTGTAAATTCAGCAGATATGATGAGCTGAAAGCCAGAGACTTACAATGAAAAGCATTAGAGAAGCTGAAGTAGACTTCAGTAGCAGCCCTGTTTGGCTGTAGTGGTAGCTGCCTCAACTGTGTCCTTTAAAACAACAATAACTATTATTAATAATGATGATAATAACAATAATAATAAATAAACAAATAAATATTATCTCACTGATACCAAGCTCTTGCCTGAGGCATGTCTCTGGCCATGGATTCACCAAGGCAGCAACAACAGCACCATGAGGTCAGGCCTGTGTGTCAATGTTTCATATGTGTATTTGAATATGTGTATTTCATATGTGTATTTGCAATAGTTTAAAGGTCAAAGGAACAGGAAACTGAACGTGCTAAGAAGTTTCTGCTTTGTTTAAATTGTGTCTCCACCAAGAAAGCTCTCACCAAGGCTGTCTAGCGCCGATAGACACACCCTCAGCACATAACAGAGACAGCCATGGGGGCATCCTCATCTCACAGCCCCAGATAATAAACCCCAGAAAAAAACTGAGAAGTAATTTAGGGTGATGTCTACCCTCTGTTTTTGAGGAAGAGCAAACAGTATGTAACAGCGGCATCATGAACAGGAGTTTAGCTACCCACACAAATTCCTATCTGTAAAATACAAATTTCTGCAATGGTGTGCCACCAGTAACAAATATAGCAAGGCACTTGTAGTGTGTGCTGTAAAGCTTTTTAGCAAGCCCAAATTTGTTCTCTTTCTGTCTGAGAGATGGAATTTAATCTATCAAACGATCAAGATATTTTTTTGTGGTTAAAACAGAGCTAGGAAGATCTGCCACAACTTTTTTCTTTTAAACACTGTGCTGCAGAGGGAAAGGGGTGAAACAAAAAGGTAAAAAATGTCAAAAGATTATTCAGTGTCTGACACACAGTGGTCAAAACCTAGTACTGCAGCTACAGAAATCAAAACTGCATCAAAAGTGACCCAGCTCAAAAGTGACCCCATTCAATGCATCAATAGAAATATTAAAGGATGCATAATCTCCCATTTTTGTATTTTATTAGCATGTGCTTTTAAGCCATGGGATCAACACAGTGAGAATTAAAAACAGTGTTTAAATTACAGATAATTGAATCTGAATAGAGGGCACACAAAATCCAAAGGCTCTAATTTAGTTACTTCAGAATCAATGAGATTATTTCTATTTGATCATTAACTACTGAGGACAGATAGATTTTTTTTCTGAATTTATGTGTCTTTAAAAATACCAGTCACGCTACTGGCATATTTTAATTAAATTTAATGGCAGTTTAAACTTCAGAAAATTTTAGAGAAAAAAAAGAAAATGCGAATTTAATCCTCTGAAAAATTATTCACATAAAATGTCTCTCTGAATTAATCTTATTTCAAAATAATCATTAAATCTAAATAAATAGACAGCTAAGAATTACAAATAAATTTCACAAAGATATTTAACCTGCTGCAAGAGAAATCATAAGGCCACATAATATTGCTGTAAGGTAGGCAGTGAAATCACTTACATCACAACACAATGAAAAAAAATTCTAAAATAGTATTTTAAAAAGATGTCCTCAAAAAGCCCCTCACTGCATGTTTTCAGAGACATATAGGCTTTGCTCTGCATTTACAGAAATGTAAAAAATTTAGACTGAAATGCAAGCCAGAGTGGTGCTGAACCCCAGCAAGAGGTGGCAGGGTTGAGCACATCCTGTCCTGAGAGTATTGGCTGCACTGCCACACTTGCTGGAAAAAGTGGTGTGACCCAAACACTCTGTCCCAGGAGTTGGCCTTGGCTGGGGTGGTGGGCATGAGAAATGCAGGTTTGATCCTGCAGATTAAAGGACTCATGAACTACTCCAAGAAAATAGCAACACAAAACAAGAGACAGTCCAAACCTTCTCTCATCCTGTTTCATTTAGGGGATGGAAGCTCTCCAAGAAAATAAAAGAGTTTGAAACTAAATGAAGGCGATTTAGGTAAATTCTTATAAAATCCTTTTGCTTAGCAAAGGACAAGGTTTGAGCAGAGGTGTATGATGTTGTCCAGAAGAGGCATTCCAATAAAGACATGAGAGATATCAAATGGGAATTCAAAATCAGAGATAAGTTTTGTTCTTCACTCCTTGACTTTATGGACCAGAATATTCTAGAATAGCTTCAGAGCACTGATGGCTTGGTTATGAAAGCCAGCCACATATGCTGGAAATATTTCTGTGTATCTTTCCAAAAGTTACATTTCTTTATACAACAAGAACTTTATTATCCCAGATACAAAGATGGACATGCATGGTATGTTTGGCAAAAACAAATACACTGTCTTGAACCCAGAATATTTTGTAGACATGCCTTGACCTAAAAAGGAGAGACCATGTAACCTCACTGTTAGAAAGCATAGGATGGTCATTCCTTGAAAGAATAATCCTCACACTCACAGGCCCTGGTCTTCCTAGATATCCCATTTTCTGTTGAAAGGCCAGCACAGCAGTGCACAAGATATCCAGGAGGTTTCTGAAAGGTATTGATAATAATTTCCTAAAACAGGTAATCACAGAGCCAACAAGGGGACTTGCTCTGTTGCACCTCACACTTACAAACAAGAGAGACCTTGTTTGGCATGTGAAGGTTGGAACATCTTTGGCGGCAGCTATCACAGAATGCTGGAGTTCAGGATCCTGAGGGGAGGAAGAAACACAAATAGGATTCCCAGCCCTGGACCTCAAGAGAGCAGCCTAGGACCTGTTCAGGGAACTGCTTGGACAATCCCATGGGATAAAGCTCTGGAGAGAAGAGAGAGGTGCAGGAGTACTTGGTGATTTTGGGGGGACCACCACCTACAGGTTTGGAAATTATCCCCATTATTATTCCCATGATTGGGCGGTCAAACAATGGTGGTGAAAGATCTGCATGGTTGAGCAAGGAGTTCCTGATTAAAATCAGGCTCAAAAAGGAAACATGTGGTTGAAGTAGGGTCAAGATATGCAGAAGTATTGGGACACTGTCTGAGCATATGATGGGGTTTGGAAAGCCATTTTTTAACTCTGTGATTGGAGTTAAATCTGCTGAGGGATGTGAATGACAACAGGAAATGTTTCTATGAGTACAGAAAGAGCAAAAGAAAGACTGGGGAAAATGTGGGTTTGTTGCTGAGTGGGGATGGGGACCTGGTGACAAAAGAGAGGGAACAGGCCAAGGTACTGAATGCCTCTTTGTCTCACCCTTTTACCAGGAAGATCAGCCTTCTGGAGCCCCAGACTCCTGAGTGAAGTCAGGAGCAAGGCAGAATTACTCTTGGTAGAGAAGGGTCAGGTCAGGGAATATTTAAACAAAGTGGAATTTGCAGGGGATCTGGCAGGATGCACCCACAAGTTCTGAGGGAGGTGGATGATATCATTGCAAGACCACTTTCAATTTTCTCTGAAAGGTCAAGGTGTTCAGGGAAAGTCCTGAGGACTGGAGGTTGCTCCTGTCTTCTAGAAGGGCAAGAAGGAGGATCTGGGGAACTACAAGTCAGTCAGCCCCCCTTCAGTCCTAGGAAGGTGACATCTTCATTAATAGCCTGGACAACAATACAGAGGGCACCTTCAGCAAAATTTCAGATTACACATAACTAGGATGAATGGCTCTCCATTAGGAAAAACATTGCCAGCAGGTAGTGGGAGGAGATCCTTTTCCTCATGTCAGCTCTGGTTAGACGCATCTTAAGTGCTGGGATTAGATTTGGGCTCCCCTGCACAAGAGTCTGAGGAAGGGCCACAAAGATGATTCAAGGACCAGAACATCTGATGTATGGAGAAAAAGCTGTGCCTGTGAAGCCTGGGGAAGAGAAGCCTTGGGAGTATTTTATCAATGTGTATAAATACCTGGTGGAAGGGAATGAAAAAGATGGACCCAAGCTCTTTCCAGTGGTTTCCAGTGACAGGACAAGAGGCAATGGGTGCAAACAGAAATGCAGGAAATTTTTCTTCTACATAATTTTTAGTTTTTACCTTTTTCCACAGGCTGCCCAGAGAAGCTATGGGGTCTTAACCCTTGGAGCTACTCAAAATTCAACTGGACACTTCTTGAGCAACCTGTTCTGAGTGACTTGACCGAGTAGGAGGTTGGGCTACATGATCTCCAGAGGTCCATTCCAACCTCAGCCACTCTGTGACTGTGTGAAATACATGACTTTGCTCTGTTGATGGACTTGCACATAATCCTACTGCTTCTGCCATGCTTAAAAGGCACATAGTCAAGCCCAGATCAAACAGAAGTTACAAGAGGCAACGGAAACAGAATTTTTCTTAACCCAGGGACACTAAATATGCCAATATAACCTAAAAACAAACAAACCAACCAAACAAAAAAGTTCTTGAGAAGCTTTAGTTACTTTCAGCATCCTGAGGAGAATATTCAGTGCACCAAATTTAAGCTTTCTGTGAAATATCTTATAGAATTGTCTTTATCTTCATTGTATGTTAGAAACTGTCTTTTTAACAAGCTTAGACAACAGTCCCAAAGTATTTCACCCAAGATGAACCAGGTAATTTACAAATAACTATAAATCTAATACTTTTGTCTCAATAATTCAGTTATAAATAATGTTTCAGTACCACAGAAAGGGTGAGAGAGGAAATATCATGACTGCCAGTAATGTTTATTCTCACCCCTTATTAGGCATTACATGAGACCTTGAGCAGCAAAGAAATATTCCTTATTAATAATCAAATAAAATACCTCTGTTGGCTTTAGCTTTTCACTATACCTACAGCATGAAAGAGGGCAATTTTAAAGTAAAAGCTTTTCATTTCATGAATGACCTGCAAATGTGGTAAGTGCTACATATCTTCAACATTTGTTAAAACTTGTTCTGTTGTACAAACTGCTGTATGTAAGGAACAGATGTAGCAACCGCATTTACAGGGAAAGCTTTGTAAAAATTTCCAAATTTTTACAAAGTCTTCTGAGGGCTATTTTTCTCTTCTTTTTTTTTGTATGTGAAGTCATGTTCTTACCTTTAGAAATCTACCCAAGAAGAGTAATAACTTTTTTTAAATAGTGGCTTAAAATCTCTTCCTTGAAAACACCACTAAGAATAAGTGATTTAAAAAACAAAATTTAAAATATTCTTAGGTAGGATTGCTTAAATTTTTTGTCTTTGTAAACTTTTTTCATGAATCAGAGATGTTTGTAAAAAGTCAGAAGCCAATGTCTAGGTATTTTTGAAAAGCATAAATGCAATCAACTTCTATGCAAACAAATAACAATTTATCAGCCAAGACAGAACCAAGGGACTAACACAGTCCTTTAACTCTCAGTGTCAGGGAGTATAGTTCTGTAGAAGAAATCTACTATTTTGAGGAAATAATTAAAATCTGTACCTGTTTAAATTGGTGTCTTTCTGCATTCTTAGCAATCTTTAGATTATTGGCTAGGTAAAAGTGAGATGATGCTAGAGAATGCTGCCTTGCAGTATTCCCTGTTCCCTTATGCATAATTGTCAAAATCAGACTCACATACATGCCTGAACTTGTACATGTACATGTATTATATTCCATGTATCCAACAGCAGAAAAACAACCTTATTCCACATTAGGAGTGAAAATGCACTCTGCAAATCAGCTATTTTCAGCTGTTTGAAAATAATGTAACTGAAGTTACATCTAGACCGCTGGTTACCAGCTTCTGTGTTAAGAAAATCAAGGCTGCTGAAGTCTGCAGTGGCATCACGGGAATATGTTCAGAGGATGCTCTTTCACCAGTAGCTTTTCATCTTGCACTGACATTTCTCACTATTCATATCCATCAACGTCAGGAACTATGTCAGGTTTTACAGCAAACTTTCTACATTTGCCTTAAAGGGTGTCAGTCAGCCTTTGCTGTGCAGTTAGATAGGCTCAGTGGGCAGCAGGACTCCCAGCTGTGCTGCAATGCAGCCTGCACCAGCACCCGTGAGAGACATGGAGCTGTCCTGACAGCAGAGATGCTCAGAGGAGGATGTTCCTCTCCCCACACCCTCCCCATGACTGCAAGAGTCATCCACTGGGAGTTAGTGTTACTATGGTAGAGTGGTTTTGCCTGTGTTTGTTGAAAGGTGTTTAATAGTAAGTGCAGGGCTGAGTGTTTGTGTCATCTGCCAGGCTGTGTACACATGAAATAGAAGAGATCTGAGCACCCAAAGTGTGTCCCCTGATAATTACCTGAGGGTGACTGGCTGCATCCCCTCATATCTCATCTCATCTCATCTCATCTCACCTCACTTCAACACCTTGTTTTGATTTTGGACCTTTAGAAGATAGATTCTGAAGACAGGAGATATAATGGTAGAATTAAGGTCTCAAACAGTTTGCCTATCAGATCCTACAGATAGAAGAGTATTCCCCTCTAAAAAGGATATTCATTTAAAACAGCTCAGGACAGAAAGGATTTCAGGACATTGTAGGATTATGTTCTAATGTTTTTGTAAGTATCCATCTATTTCCTGTCTACTTGAACAGATTCTTCACTTTTTTTTAAGGATCTTTTCTAAATCTATCATTGGACATCACAATCTGATAATGAGAACATTATATATGCCCCAAAAGGGCAAGATGTTTTGAGCTTGCAGATTTAAGCAGGAATAACTAGGATGATCATTCCAAGATTTTTAAGTAAAACTTTAGTACTGATAGTACTAAACCTCAAACCCTGAAAAACTACTTAAAATGTTCAAGTTGATTTCCAGTTTTGAAAAGCAAGAACTAACTGCAATTCAAATCTTTTATAACACAACTCAGTTCCATTCCTCATACAACTCACATTGGACCATTTGTATATCGGAGGACGCTTGATGAGACTTCAAACCAGAGATGTTCTTCTAACATTGCTCCAGACAGTAGCTTAGCTTTCCTCCCCTTTAATGAAATTTCCAGTGAGTTAGGTCCTGCAGCTTTTCACTCACCACAAACACCCAAAGCAGTAAGATAACCACCAGAACCCTTCCTGATACAGAGAATACAGTGTGTAAGGTCTCTACAATAGCTTTTCCTCTAACAGAGGAAAAGGAATAAACAGGTTTCATTCTATAATTAAAAGTAGACTAACTATAAAGGTATTAACAAAACAGAGCAATTAATGCAATGAACAGGCAAGATTAGTTTGTTCAGACTATGTAACAGGAAATGAATTTTCTACATCTTTCATGGCAAAATGAAAAATTTCCTCTGAGGGAAATAAATTGGAAATAGGAAAATCCTACTATTCGTTTGGAAAACCTGGGGGCATAGCTGGCGTTTTTGCATTCCTTCAGCTCCTTTGAGAATAAAAAGAATAGGAATGCACTCAAGGTGAAGAAAAATGTTCAGCTATAATCAATGCAAAGGTGCTGAGAAGATCTACTACAATTGCAACTGAACCACAAACTTCAACACAGCTTCTTCCACATATAAATTGGGGTTGTTCACAGTATATATTACAGTGATTTTAAATCACATTCTACAAGAAATATTTTATTAGGCAAGTCCCCAGTTTCTGCTGTTGGCACTGATGGTGTTGAACTCCACCATTCAAAGAACCAAGAGCACCTACAGATGTGAAAGCTTGAGGGCTTCAGAGGATGTCCTACGTGCATAAGAAAGTGTACACAGTATGGCTGGAAAAGGAAATTTGGTGCTCTTTTCTTCCATCTTATTTTTGTGCTCCTATCAAGAAGGCAGACACATTTTCATACAGGAAGAATTAGGGGGTTAAAGTGATCTCTTCCATATTTATTTGTACTATTTGTAGCATACTTATCTCTTTCCACTCCTTTCTAATGGTACAGATTTATAGTGCCAACAAAAGTAATGAATGACCCGAATTCACCTTAAAATCCCAAGAAACTTGAACAGCCTGTATCCACTGAAATAACACTGTTATCACAACAGCTTTGGATAATAAACTCCTAACTGGACTGACAGAAATCTAGTCTTTGTTGGATTCCTCCCCTAATCATCTCAATACAGAACAAGCTGTTTGCTTTAATGTTTATTTTCTTGTAACGCAACAAGACTTCATTGTTGGAATTACTGAATAAATATGGACCTGAGAAATAGTCACTAGTGAATATTATTCATGGATGTAGAGGTCTTAAATGATTCAGACTCTGATTCACTCACATCCTCAATAATTATCACCATAAAAGCGAACACATTTTAAAGAACAGGATGTGAAATTAATGTTCTGAAGAATTTGTAAAACAAAACCTCTACAGATTTTTTTCAAGTTCACTATGAATTATTACTGACTTCTAACACCTCAATCAGGAGTCCTTCTTTTTCAAGAAACCACAGTACATGGATTTTTTTTCATGATTAAAACAAAAAAGAACTATTAGGTAACTGGAAATTTCAGAATTGCTTCAGGTCAATTTAGGCCCATTATTGAGGTTGTTCTGCTTTCATTGAGCATATGTGAGGTTTAAGTCACTGGATTATTCTGTAGAAAGCTAAGCAACTCTGTCAACACCCATAAGAGTCTTTACTCTTTGGAGCCAAAGACTTTGGGAGAGTTACTGTAAAATTCTTTGGGACATCTATCTAAAAATTAGCATTAGGGCTTTTTTCTATCAGTTTTCAATTTAAATTAACCCTATAAGGGAGTGTTAAGACATCTTTAAAAGCTCCATCACATGCAACCTACAGAACAGCAAACCTTTGGGTTTGGGTTAGGTAACTATCAAACTTTTCTGTCTTCAGGCATAGTAAAGATGTTCTAAAGAGGTCAAGAGGTTCTTGGAACTCTTAGGTAGTTAACCAAATATTGTGTGGTGCAGTCCTATCTCAGAATCCCTAGCTTCATTAACTGCCTGTACCATGTGACATTAAGTTTTCTTTGGAATGCTGTGCTTTCCTAGCTTTGGTTTTCAGTCCTGCAAAAAAGAGTGTTTGCAGCACCAGGTGATGCAACCACAGAGCAAAAGATAATTGAAGAAAAATTTGATTAATATTCCTGAATATCAAATATGGTTGTGCAGGTGAAAATCAGATCACCATCTTATCATGAGGGACGAAAGGGGTGAATATTTTTTGCAAATGAGGCAATATTTATCTACTTTTAACTTTAGTATTCATTTGAACCTTTGAATGCCTTCAAAATCTGAAGAAATTCTCTCAATCTGCTTGATGCCTGCCCAGGTGTATTGGAAGTATGTTATAATTAAAGTTTGCCTCATAACTAGAAAAGATTGATCTAAATAATGAGTAACTATCTAGTTGTGGTTTTTTATATATATATTTGCCTGGGTCACCAGGGAAACAGCAACTAACCATTTTTTTTACTTCGTGAAAAATGTCTTGAGAAGCAGGTGGTTGGACTAGATGACCTTCAGGTGCTCTTTCCCACATTCTTGATACTTTGACTTTATTTTCAAAGATATCTTGCAACCAGATCAACAATTAACATTTAGCATAGAAACCTTATGTTTTCTTCTCTAGCCTTAATGATGTTCTACCAGATTTGCACAGGTTGCATAATCATAGAAAATAGGGCTAAAAGAAGAGGGTGTATGTCACTGTCTCCCTTCCTCTAGTCCATGATAATCATTTAATTATGAGTCTGGCATCTATAATAATTTAATAATGCAAGTTCTGTTAATGTCATAGGACTCCAAATGGACAAGTAAAGAGACAGTTTATTCTGTGTAAAAAATACATCCATTCAATTTCACACATTTGGCAGCATAGATCTTGGTCTTGAAAATCTTGGGATGATACAAGATTAAGTAATCGAATAAGACCATTCCCTAGCAGCCCTCCTATCACCATTCCAGAACAATACTGCCATAGCTACTTCCATTGAGCACATGGAGATTTCTGATGAATGAAAGTGGATGGAGTTAGATTCTTTTCAGTGGTACCCAGTGACAGGACAAGGAGCAATGGCCATAAACAAAACCACAAGCAGTTCCACCTCAGCATGAGGAAGAACTTCCTTACATTGAGGGTGGCAGAGCACTGAACAGGCTGCCCAGGGAGGTCATTCCAAACCCACCTGGACACGCTCCTGTGTCACCTGCTCTGGGTGACCCTGCCTGGGCAGGGGGTTTGGATGAGAAGATCTCCAGAGGTGCCTTCCAACCCAAACAGTTCTGTGATTCTGTGAAAAGGTGTTGGGTTTGAGTAATTTTGGTTGGTTGGATTTTTTTTTTTTGCTTTGAGAACATGGTCAAAGCAAAAGACAGAACGTAAATGCCATGGAAAATAATGAAGCAAGAGAGAAAGGAAGTGTAAGACCGAAGTGCAGGAGATAAAGCATAAAACAGTTGTAATTTTTTAGGGGAGAAAAGTGGTAAGGGAAATTAAGCAAGACAATGAGCTTCAGATAAAACAATGGTGAGAAACACTTAAAACAATAGATGTAAAAAAGACTGTGCTAAATCTTTGGCGATGCATCCAGTCATTCCAGAATGTCTAATCATCAGGCAAAACATTTCAAAAATTGCTTTATACAGATACATGATTTCTATAATTTAAGATATTTAGATATTTCAGTAAAAAAACCCCAAACATGAAAACAAAACAAAACAAACAAACAAACAAACAAAAAAAACAAAACAAAAAAATAAATACACACAAAGACAGGGAAAAAAAACCCTAAAACACAAGCTTTGGTTTTAGCCCCAGGGTTTGTGTTGGTTTGTTTGGGTTTTTTGTGGGTTTTGGGGGGTTGTTTGTTTGTTTGTTTGTTTTGTTTTGGGTTTTTTTGTTACGTTTTTTTAGAGCTGGCACTTCACTGGGACAATGGATCTTTCCTGAGTGCCTCTGTGTGTTTTAACATTGTGTTCAGATGCAGGCAGATGTCACCTGTCATTCATCTATCTATCAAGACAGACAACACACAGGAAGATGTGATAAGCTCAAGAATAATAGAATGAACAGCATAATTCAGCTTTAGTTCTTCACCAAAAACATAAGCCATCCCCTTCTCCTGTTTTATTTCCCTCTTACTGATCTCAGGAATCTTTATTTTGTATGAAGCATACAAATGTGCTGAATTTGAAAGATATTCTAAACAGCTATTCTGCTTGTAAACTTCTTAGTCTCATCACAGTCTACAGACACTCTTTCAGTGCTTAGAGATAGGATAAACATTCAGAAAACTTGGGAGACTTCTATGAAAATTATGTCATTTTGTCCATGGATATTTAGAAATTCAATTCAGATTTATTGCTTTGAAAAACCCTAATTTTTTTTGTTTGCACATAAGTATTGCCTTTATGTATGCTTCTATTTTAAGCAAAACTGCAATGGATCAATAACCATAAGTTTTAACAGATTCCTAAGAAGAAGTTACATGTTCTGTGCTTTTATTCAAAATTCCCAATTTGAGTACATCCAAAAGACATAACATCAGCTAAGTTACCTGGACCAGAATTGCAGACCTAAATATTATCTAAAGTTAGATCATCACACTACACTACACAGATTTTGTCATCTTCTCACTCCTCCTGTTCTGAGGTAGTAAAACAGTTATTCCAAATCTAAACTGCTAGTAGGCAAATCATGGAATTTACATTCAATACCATAATTCAGTTCTTTTTTGTGTAACTTCAGAAATTTGCTTCTAGAAAATGTGGACTTAGAAAAATGTAAAGATATTGACTGGGTAGTAAATTCAGCCTAAAATATTGATCCTTAAGTGGGTTAGTTGCCCATTCCTTTAGAGGTCATGGAAGCATCATGGACTTGTATTATTTGCTCAGCTAATGTAAATTGAAATATTTTATTCAATATGTTTGAAAACATCTGACCAAGGTGAAATGTGTCACAAAGTGATACGAAAGGATGTCACTGGATAAGAAGAAAGAACAACATACTAATTCAAGTTCTTCAATGAAAACTATATTTAAATTGCACCTGTCTGTAATGATACTACTGTTACTGAACATTCACACATTCCATTTTGTTAGTAAAACAGCAGCAGATAGAAGCTTCCCCTGGTTTTCACATTTCTCCCATATCTCTCAAGCCTGGGGGTTGTTTTTCCCTTCCCACTACTGCCCAGGACCACCCTCAGCACAAACAGGTTGTTCTGTCTCTCTAAGCAGGTACAAAATTGGGGCTGTCAAGGCTTTTTCTACCCACTGCTTCAGCTGACAGTCCTTCAGCTACAATTCATCCTCCAGCAGATGAACTCAGGCTTGCCTGGAACCTACCTCCCAATTTATACTATCTGCTGTGGGTTTAAAAATAAAAGATAGAATTTGAGGTAAAGTTTTCAGAAGGGATCTGTACAGCAGGACAGCTGATGCTGCTGTCCTTGGTCCTCATGTGACAGTTTGCGCCTCACTCAGCCTCAGATCATTTTCTTCCACAAAGCTGCACCTAACAATTACTTTTGGTGTCTGTTGCAGAGCTGTCAGCTCCGCATCAGCTGTCAGGAGGCTGAATTTCCCTCCGTCTGTGTCTGATCCCCTCGGCCCTGACTGACAGGCGTCCTGCAGTGTGTGCATCTGACTGCCCCAGTGTGCTGCCAGCCTGCTTCTCCCCCAGATCAGGCTCACACCCTGGGGGCTTTAAGCTGCCTGGTGATGGAAAACTACAGGTTGTAGTGAGGGCCAGCAGTGCAGGGAGGGATGGAACAGCACAAGCTGCTGACCGAGGATCTCATTCCACTCCTAGATCCCTGGGTACCAGCTTCCCTTCCCCTCCCCCCATGGGACTCCTTGTTACCTCAGTTCTGTGAATCAGGTGCACAGATCTCATCTTTGTCCCTCCAAACACTGCCAGGATAAGCAGCCAGCCGTGCCACCCTCTCTGCACTATCTTGGAGCTGTATGTCACAGTGACCTAACATAATATATTTTGTAGAGCTCAAGACAGCTTTTAAAAAGATACACTATTAAATGTGTGATGATGTCACAATGAAGAGAATAAGTAACTATTTGCAGTGTAGTCCAATTCTTTGAAAAACACTACTTTTGTCTTTGAGATGAAACAATTTTCTTTTGCAACTTGCAGAAAATAGGTGTGGGTTCTAAGCACCTGTTTGCATTAAAAATCTTCAGTATCAAGTTAGCTACATGCATAAAAACCACCACAAATTATTGGCTTCTTGTGCCAATGACAGTCGAAAATGGCCCTGCTGTGCCACCTTACCTGTGCGACTCAAGTGACTCCTGACTGACTCAAGAAATGTGTGTTGCTCTCTATTTTTAGCAATTAGGTTTCATTTGGCTGCTAATCAGACACAAAGTGAGATATTAGCAGGAAGGAAAAAAAAAGGCCACGCAAAATAACATGACAATGTTGCAAGCTTGTTCTCTTTATATCTACTTTATATTTACTACAATCTAAAGTCAAGATGCAGAAAGGTTGTTTTCAATTTTATTTTTATATATCAGTGTACATATGCATCCATGCGCTCATACATACATTCCAGTTTCTTTTAAGACTGTGAAATATCAGATTATTTCTGCAAATTGGTCATTAAGTACTTAAAAAGAAAGAAATAGTAAGACAAATTTGTCTTCCACAGCACAGGGGAATTAAAAGACACAGGAACCCTTCTCCAACCCCTGAAATCTCTATGCTTAATTCTACACAAACATTGGAATTATTGTTTCCTAAAAGTGGCTCAGCTGTTATAAGAAAAGTCATAATTCTGTATCTCCAAATATAACTTTGATGTCATTATTTCAGAAGACGTTTGAAGTAACAGGAGAGGGCCCATTTTCAGCATTTAGTTACATTTGCTTGAGATTTTTCTAACAAAAGAATGACAGCTGCAATAAAAATCATACGGGTGCCAAATGCTTTCATTGTTGCCTTTTTTTTTTAATTTCTTTCAACTGAGAAAAATAAGGCTAAAGTTGAGGAAAACATTTTTTTCTGGTGTGTCTGAGTGGGTGTGCAAATTACTTCTCACTCTTCCTTAAATCACATTTCCCCCCTCTTTTAAATGTGATGAGGAAAACCTTAAAATAACTGATGGACAGGGAGACACCAACTTAATCTTTTTTTTCCCCACAGTTAAACAAGGTTCGCATTTGACTTCATCTCACAAATTCTATAGGGCAGCAGGGGTGAAGGCAGTTCTCACATGGGACCAGAATGGGACAAGTCAGGGCTGGGCAGATCTGATCCAATCATGTGTTTGCCACACTGGGGACAGGACAACCATGCAGGAGCTGGGTTAGAAAAAAGGCCCAGACTTGTCAGCTGCAGTACTCTGACTCTGGTACAAGGGAGGGAAAAGCAGACAAGTCTCAGTGATTCCCTGGAATAGGAGGAAACTCTCAGCAATTCCCTGGGTGGGAAAGCAGAAGAACCTGAAGCGGCTGAACAATCCATACTTGATCTACACTGAAATCATACTTATCTATTACTGAAGGGCTATTTAATTATTTTCACCTTAAAGAAAGTGGGTGCAATGGAAAATGCTAAGAGCCCTCCTGGAATGCCTTTGGAATAAAATCCCAAACCACCTAACATACAGCCAGTTTGCAGCAGAGCTTTGGTGAATACAACAGTCTTGCTGTGAACTGGTGATTTTCTGGTCAGCTGAGCTACTGTTGTCAGGGAGATGGAAGTGGTTTTCAGTCCATGTCTTTTTCCTAGCTCTTGCTCATCTTAACACCAAGCTTTCACAGTGCTCTGCAAAGGTCTTATTATCTCATTTTTGGAGATGGGGAAAGCAAGGTGTGGGTCAGCAATGAGCCTTCTCCATGCTCACTGTGCAGCTGTGGGTCTGGTTTGCTCACATGCAGACAGGCTTGTGAGACCAAAAACTTGTCTGTTTTTCTAGCTTTGCTAATATGGGCCCTTACAGCTCACTTTTCACTGTTACCAGATTTAAATAATAAACTCTGAAGATCTGAGGCAGTGGTGCCCAGGGCTGCTGTGTCAGATGAATCTGGAAGAGCACCAGAGAGAGCAGAAAAACAGGGCAGAACAAAGTGAATAGACAAATTAGCTCTTTTTCTGGGAAAAAGAAAAACCTCTCACCAGCTTGCATGACTTTTAAGCTGGCCAATTAAAACAAACAAACAAACAAATAAAAACCTTACATTTTATTGAATAGCTCTAGGCACAAAGAGTTGCAGTCCTCAGTTTTGACAAGTTTGGAAGAGAAACACTGCTTCCCAATCTTTTCAGTATCTCCTCTCTTGTCATATGGGACACTTAGTGCAAAGCAGAGGTGAAAGGGTCCAGAGGTAGAATTCCAGTGACTTCCAGTGAAGATCTGAGAGCAAACCAGGGAGCTCTGCAATTGCTATCCCACACAGTGAGCCTGAACACCAAGCCCTGTGGGGCCACTAAGTCACCAGTGCCAGGAAGCCAGGGCACCAGGCACCCCAAGCCACAGCCAGAACAGGGCCACCAGGCACCATCATGAGCCACCAAGGGGTAGGGCAGGACTAAAGAAAACAAAACAGGAGCTAGGAACATGATCTGACAGGCCTGTGAGTTAATCAGCATCACTCACCATCTCTGTGGGGTCTTCACTTTTCAAGGTATTGCATTGCTTATAAGAGGGGATAAGAAAAGGAGGGAAGCATTTGCAATAGGAGATGCAGCTTATTCAAGCTTCAGGAACGGCTTGCATTTGGGAACTACCATTAGATTTTTGCATCAAATAAGAGCCACTCAAGTCCCCAAGAATGATGTGGCTGCTCTGAAACTCTGAATCAAGAGTAAGTGGTGGGTTTATTTAAAGAAAGTCCAACCATTGATCAGGAAAGGTGAAATTCTGAGCTGGCCAGATAAGCTGATTCTGAAGATTCCCTAGTGCCACTGCTCCTTTCCTTCTTGATCTTGGCTTCTGGATTTCTGCTTTAGTTCTTCCCCAGTACAGAAAGAGAAGAACTTCTGTCCAGCAGCTTCCAGAGAGGAGGGCATGGCCTTTCCTCCAAGTGAAGAGATGGGTCTGAACTTTATCATCAGTCACTGAAAGGCCTTTGTATTTGGAATTAAGACAACCCTTAAGTGAAAAGGGGTTGGGAAAACTGAGGTTCTATAACTTCTCAGCCTCCTGCCACTGGAGCCACAGAATAGGACAGTGTCCTTCTCTATGCTCCCGGAGGAAAATTCCCCTCAGAAACTATGATCTGTGCTTTACATGTGCTTTTGTTCATGCTGGGTGGCTTAAATTCTTTGCTACAAATAATAGAGGAAAAGAATTTCAAACAGCAGCTCAGGGATTGAGCTTATATTTCCTCTGCCATCAACCTACCACAGACCCTTCTTAATTATAAATTTATCCAAAGTTCCAAGTAAGACTCAGACCACAGTGAACTATTTTTCAGGGTCCCTTATCTCCCCAGTTTCTCACCAAGCTGTGGCCTTTAGAGAATAGGCTTTAGAGAATCTGACCTTTTAGAACAGGCTGCACAGGGAAGTGGTGGAATCCCTACCTCTGGAATTGTTAAAAAAACATGCAGATGTGGTGCTTAGGGACATGGTTTACTGGTGGACATGGCAGTGTTAGGTTAATGGTGGAATACAATGATCTTAGAGGTCTTGTTGAACTTTAATGATCTTCTGAATAAATGCAGTGGTTTACAACAGAGAATGGAAAGAATGAGGCTGCAACTTTGTGAAAGCATAAGGAACAATTTGTAATGCCTGTGCAGCTTTAAAATGGCAAAGAAAGGAGAATGCAGGAATATAACATAGAAAATCAGCTAGCTACCCTGCAAATATCTAGTAAGGCTGCCTAGCTAACATGCACTGGAAGAGGTAATCTACAACATATGCCAGAATTTCCTAATCTTGGTCTGGCTCCACAATAGTAGTCCTATTTATAGATTGCAAAATTAGAATAGACCAGAATGATTTTTTAGTCTGATACTCTGTTTAAGAGAGATTTGAACATTCTCCTACATTAATTCTTGATACAAATCCAAGAGTCAATTTAGCTAGTCCATTAGTTTTCAACCTTTTGCAATTTGCATACCTTTAAACTTTCCAATAGATTTGAAGATGCTGGGTGCAGACTGACAACAACATTCACATCTGAGTTACCTCTCTAAGATCCCTTCAGAGTCACCCCTGGACCACCAAGTGCTTACATTAAACACATTAAACAAGTTTTAAAAAAACAACAAAACCAAAACCCACAAACATGTATACCTTTCAAAAAATATCCAATCCTAATTTAAAATAAATTAAATTAAAATTTTAAGTTGAGGAAGAAGGAGTCCTTCACAATGTTGTTTAAGAAATTACCCTCATGGATAAAGGCTTTCCTTTTCTCAGGTGAATTCCTCCAGTTTCATCTTCCAGACAGTATATGATGTGTCTGTTTGCCAGCTAGGCTGAAAAGCCCTCCATTACCGTGCTCCTCTCCTGATGTGGACTCTCAGAGTGATTGCATTGCCCTTTTGCCTTCCCTTTGATAAGTTAAATGGATTAAGCTTCCCCCAGCCGCACTACAGGGCATATTTCCCCACCCATTAATCATTCCCCATTATAATGTAAACAAAACCAAAATGTATTCAATACATTCTTCGTTTTTCTCTGTTCATACTTATGTTACTGTCTGGTTTAAAAGACAATTTTATCTGACTAAGTTATAGATCATTAAGCTGAAAAAAAGTTTGCCCGTTACTGCTGTTTTACCATCTTGCCCCATCTTGTCTCATTAGCAGGAACTGATTGAGCATGAAGGTGTTCTCTGGCTGTCAGTAGATAAAGTAGGTGCTCTTGGCTTTCATCTGTTCTGAATTCTCCTTGTCTCATTATCTTCACAAGGTCAGATTCTTTGACACCAGGACTGCTTGCTTAGCACTCCATTCTGGTAATTACTTGCCTGGCAACCTTAACCATAAGTAGATTGCATGTATATGGCAGCAATGAAAGTATCAGCATACAGGCCAACAGCCATATATCCATATAACACAAATACCATTAGAAATGTGTTCATTCTACTGATGTAATTGCTCTGCTTCTGTATTATCATACTGCTGCAAGCACGATGTACACATTAAAATGTGCGGTTTATATTACAGCACTGAAACTGAAGTTGCAATTCAGTGCAATTCAGTCTTTTAGGATTAATTTCATAGCTTTTCTTCCACAAAACTCACAAATAGTTTATATGGAAAAGGTTAAGCTACACTTCTTCTCTGAAGCTTCTTTTACCTTCTCAGAAAGACATACTCAACTCCTGAAATTATGAAGTTGGTAGACTTTGGGGAAGTCTGGATGGTGACAGCCATTACTGGTGCAAAGACTATCCTCAAATCAGTGCACAGTCTTTTACAAAATAAATGCATTTCCTTTGGCCTATTTATTGTGAGAAAGCAAAAAATACATTCTGTGATGGATGCCTCATACAGCTCTCCTTTTTATTCCATTTTACATTCACAAAATTACTTCCTCTACAACAAATCTTATTTACACAGTTCATCAATAATAGTCAAATTGTGTTTGAGTCACTGACTTCTGCAAAGTTGTAACAATAATATATATGTTGTTTACATTCAAAGAAAATCCATGAAGAGTATAAAAATGTGAATGCCTCACATTTTGGCAGAATGCCGAAATAAAAATCCCTTCCACTGCAGTTCAAACTCATTTAGACCACATTTAAACATGTTTCTTTTGTTAATGCAGTTCATCATCTGATCACCTCATTCTTCTTAATGTGACAGTGATGTTTAGATTTATGACAAAGCTTTCAAATCGCCTATTCAATGTAATTTCAAAGGTGGTGAAGTATCTAAATAAAAATCTGTCCATAAGGCACTGGGAGTAGGTATCACATTGTACTTGTATTGTACAATTTATTGATGATGGTCACATCATCCCCATTTCACAGATGGAAAAACTGATGCCCTGAGAAATTAGATGAGTTGGCACTAATCATACAGCAAGTTAGAAATAAAAATTAGATCTGCTGCCTCCTAGTTTCATAATCTAATCAGTCTAGCTTGTTTTATTTAAACCCCTCTAACAGCCACAGCCCCACATTCAAGTGCAAACCCACAGACCTATTTTTTCTATCAGGAAGCCCTTAGTTTTCTTCCAGCTGTCTCCACAAGTCACAGCTCTTCCTCCAGGTTCAGAGCATTTCTTACCACCCTCTTCCCTGCTACCACCTGCAGTCACAAAAAATCCATCCTTACGTTGTACCTCTCTGCAGTAACGAGGATTGCTCCCCAAACAGAAGTCATGACCTCCTTCCACTCAATTCAAAAACCCACTTAAAGGCAGCTGAGAAAGCCCTCCCAAACTACCCCACAGAATTCCAGGTTCCATGCCTTGTGACCTTTAGCCTCTCTAAATCAGGCTCTGCTTTATTTACCAATATGGAGGTACCAACAGGAACTGAGTCTCTTAGCTCTCAATATACAGGCTTTAGTTTTTGTCAAGTCTCTCTACCATTTGTTTGGAAATCTCTGCCAATTTTCTTTAGCACATTGAGAGCCAGAATCAGCCTTATCACCCTAAGCCCCAGCTGCATTTTTGAGAACTTTTTTACCAGATGTAAGGAGGTGTTCATTAGAATATGGTCTGTCTGTAGGAAGTATGTATTCTGACATCCCCAGAATCCAGCCTTTAATGCCTTTTACTGGATACACTGGTGCCACAAAGCACAGGGTGCATATGACAATACTGAAAATATGTAAGCATCCATTACATATTCACAGAGATACTAACATATCTGGGAATTTTTTTTTTGCCTTGTGCCTTTTTATGCAGCTTTTAATATCAAATAGGGAGGTTTGAATTTAATCAGACAGAGGAGAATATACTATTATCATCAATACTTAATACTAAAAAGATGAAAATTCTTATACAGAAATGTTTGGTGAACAAATGAATTGTGAGAGGGGAAAACTGGCTTTCATTTCATCAGGATTCGATGATATTCAATGCAATTGAATATTCATCAATTGAGTGCAGAAGCCTCAATTCACTGGTTGGTTAAAACTGGCCAAAGAGCCAGAGTATTATCACAGAACCCCAGGCGTTTGCTCAGCCTCTCACACTATGCAGTTCACAGAAGCTGATGAACAGGCAATGAAACAAAAGCCATGTATGTCTCTACATTTATCATCTTAGCTCCAAATTGACCTCCATGGTACAGAAAACAAGGTGTAACATGTTCACAGTCTCCTGGCAGATGATCCACTTTCCACTCTGCTCTTTCCCATGGATCCTGAGGACTTCGCTTCCCTCTCTGCTCCTCCTTTGGACATTAGCTAGCTTCAATCCTTCCTCTTCCCCACATCTTTCAACTCAGAAGGACTTCTGAATCCATAATTCAATCAGGAAGGAGTTATAGTCTTGCTCACAACAGATTATCACATATCCTCTTCTGCCTTGGAAAACTGGTGCCTTGGGAACATTTTCTGAGTTTGTTTTGGAGTTTTTTTTTGCCACTGGCTAAGCAAAGTCAGCCAGTTAGTACTTGGCAGTGCCTTAGGTACTCTATTATCACATACTTACCATCAGTCTAGGCAGCAGCCAACTCTCAGCATGAAGTTTTTTTCTTCTTTTAAACTTTACAGAAATATATACCTCTCTGACACATGGCAGCCACAAGAGGGACAAATATATCAAGTGTTTTCCTGAGACTTTGTGCGATGGTGACCCTTGAGGATATCCAAAGGCTGAGACAGGGAGCTAGGATTTAATCTGAATAGAAGGGCAAAGAGTGACTTATATTAGGAAGAGAAATTTGTCAGGAACTAAAAGAGAAAAACTTAGGGTGACAGCCAAG
The DNA here is from genome assembly GCF_037042795.1 of Molothrus aeneus. Lineage (NCBI taxonomy): Eukaryota > Metazoa > Chordata > Aves > Passeriformes > Icteridae > Molothrus > Molothrus aeneus. The sequence continues at coordinate 117,487,407 of NC_089646.1, forward strand.
GATGAACATTTTAATAGCTGCTGTTTGGCTGAAGAGAAGTCCTGGGAAAAAAAACCAAACATGTGAACTTAATGATTAATATGTTGTATGGAACTGTGTCAAAGGCCTCAGAGAAGTCAAGACGTTCATATTTAATTTAGAGCTGTGCAAGAATCTCTGCTAATAGTCAATGGGATAATAAAATCTACTTTCTGATTCTCAGTTCTTTTAGTCCAGGCCCTGTTTACAACACTTTTCCTGAATTACAATCTCTACAGCAGTACTGCTCTCCACCTACTTTGGTAGGTTCATAGTGTCTCTCCAAAGACATACAAATTGAGAATTATAAACAAATCCAAAGAAAAAGCACAACTTGACAAAAATAGCAAGACAGCTTTTGCCTCATGTCTTCACCTATTTTTAGGAAATACAACAGGTAAACCCATGGTCTAATTCTACTCTTATTTCTAAGACAAGCCAAAAAAACCAAGAAGGTAGCTATGATGGCAGATATTCGTTCATCAGTAAGTAATGGAATATCAGCAACTGAGGTCTTTGTTCCTACAAAAAATACATGTTTTTCACCTTTATGGGTTTTGTATTAGTCAACACTAAAATTGTTGTCATAAAGGAGTCACAGTTCACAGAAGAGGAAATATGTGATTAGGCCTCATGGTGGGGATTTGACACCTCCTGAGCTCCCTGATAAGCCCTTGTCTTCCATTCCCCTTTGGGAAGTTGGAGTAATTCATAGCTGCAGTACAGTGCTGAATTTTAATGGCTCATTGGCCATTCAAGGAGAGAGAGACAAGTGCTGATGAACCTCAGAGCTGTAGTCCTAAATATCATCACAAGGTTCTTCTAAGAGAAAAATTTCTATGTTCAAATTGAGGGATTTTTTTTCCTAATCTAAAATGAAAACTGTAAATGTTGGTACTGTGAGGAAAAATAATAAAAGTAATTTATATTAAAAAATGTGTATTTCAATAAGGTGTTTTTCTTTGAGATAAAGGCACTCTTTCATCAGCCATACTTTTGGCTATTTCTAAGAAAGCCTAACATTCCAATGAGTTCTTCAGTGTCCAAGCCAAACTCAACCCCAAACCAGAGAATATTAAATACTAACATACTTGCAGGTCTTCTTTACTAGTGCATCACAGGAAGGCTGGAGTTGTGAAGACCATGGCTTGTCCTCAGCCCAGTGAGAGAAACATCACAATCTCAGTCTCATGTGAAAATTGTGTCCCAGAATCCTGCCGCAGAGGCTAGATGTGCATCCTATCTAAACATGTTTATTCCAGGACCTTTAACTGCTATTCCTGTTCCCTCACCAGCTGTAGAAAGATGATCTGACTGGGCTGCACTAATGTTGCAAAACCCTGGGATTGTCAATTCTATGGTGATCTGATCTGTAAGGCTGCTACAGATATTCAGTTCCTGGGAAGCCCAGACTTCCACACAGCCTGCGCAAAAACCACTGACATCACTGAAAGCAAATTGTTTCCTTGAAATCCTTCATAGAGGTGAGATCGTAAAGCAAAAGCTTGTTTTAACTGGAAATCTGCAGCTAGATATGCTCTCCAACTGCTGAAGTCAGTGGGGTTTGTGCAACACAGTATCATGCTGATTTCAGGGGAAGTTTCCCTTGGTCTACATTTCATTTTTATTGAGACAAAGATTGTATAAACTTTACCCATAGTGGTTAAAACCAAGCTCCTGTGAGAAATATCCATATTAACCTCACAAAACACCAAAGTTCCACTTAAGACACTTTGTCAGACATAAGTGATGCATGAGTCCTCTGGTGGCACTCTGCACAAGGGTCAGCTCATCCCACATAGCATTGATGAAGTGTGGTCCTGTATCCCTAAGTTTAACCTGGAACTGCAGATCCAGCTATCTCAGCAGATTCCTTAGATGCTGCCTCTGCAGCACATAAAGAGTTTCCCACCAGTATTAAAACCATTGACCCAGCCCAGGTTGTTTTATTTCCTCATTTACCCAGGGAGAAAGACTCTTATATTTTTTTATTTTTTGTGAAGGAGGATGTATGACAAGTCTTACTGGGTCTTCTTCAATGTAAACAGGCAATAACTCTTAAGGTCAAACAAGTACAGATTCTCAGGAATGAATAATTAATAGGGATATACAAAATGTCAGAGCTCAAGTTTCTAGGATTTGCTGAAACACAGACAAATGGAAATCTGACAAAAACAAATTGTGTTTAATAACCCTTAAAGACATGATTCCTGAAGCATCCTGCAGTACTCAAGTCTCCCCCTGTCCAACTTCTTTCATCTTCATTTACACCTGACAAAGGCTAGTGAAAATAATGTTTGAACTTTAAGTAATAAAATCAGTTATAAAATCACTTACTTTATCACACATTAAATGCTTTTGCCCACTCTTCCTTCTTTTTAACCTTCCTGACTATTTTTAGTGACTGCACAGCACCACTCTCTGCCAAAGTAGCCCAATGCCACAGGGGTGGTGCCTGCAGGCACAAAAAAGAAGGATGTTTTTTGACCTCTGCTCTCCAAGGTGATGTCAAACCTTGTGACTATTGATGACACAATGCTGAGCCCCAGCTACCAAGCCAGAGATGTGAGATAATATATAGTCTCTGGCTAATTCAGCTAGGTGGATTATAGTTGAGTCAGAGCCAAGGGCAGAGGGGGATCACATTATGGGGAAATCAAAAACTGGCATATAACTCTTGGCTTATGCCTCTTATGCCCATCTTTAAACCTGCTATGCCAGCCTGACATTTGGTATCAGTCCAACTTTATCATCAGTCCATAAAAACTGCTTCTGAATTATGTCAATGCCGAATTTGTCCCACTGAATGTGCAGAATCAGGCCATCTACTAATAATGAAATAAAGGGAGAACATTTCACTGTGGCTATTTATTCCACACTGATCTTCTGGAGATTTCTTGACCAGATTTATAGATCAACCCTCCAACTCAGAGCTCTAAAACCAGAATATCCCATGGAATTTCGTGGTTGCAGGGAGTGGGCAGTCCAAGTGGGTATGTCCAAAGTAAACTAAGAAATAATGAGAAACAGCTGTTCAGAAGGGAGATCACACATATGAAGTCTTCTGCTTTCAGGAGAAAAAAAACCCACATCACAAGGATGTCAAATGCTGTAAAAACTTACTCCTCAATGTGTGCAATTTACCATGGAAGTGTATTTAGGCACATTTTGTACACACTGCATTCAAGGAAAAGGCATTTTGTCATGAACATCACTTAGCATATGCATGGGAAATATTTGCCATACTCATCAGTATTAACAAAAGAATGAATAATTACCCTAACACAGGATCATTAAGAACAGAGAAATATGCAGAACATTCAGAATATCTATGTTTCTCAGCACATGACATTGTCAGTTGATCAGCCGGGCAAATTCTACAGCATTTATCCCATATTTTCAGCAAAGTGGTGTGACAGACAGGTTCAAGCAGCACCCTGGATACCAAAATCTCCTCTTGCTGTGAGCAGACACAGTTGGTCAGTCAAACAGCCAGCCAGTCAATCAATCACATACACAACCTATTTATATATATAGACAGAAGCAGCCTTAGACCTTGAACTGCAAAATTGGAGGCTCCCAGGCAGAAAGCTCAATGAATCCTTGGTGACTGAACAATGCATGGAGCAGTAGCTGCGGTATTCATTGTCCAATGCCCCACTTCCACACTGTGGATTACAATTGCCCCTCAAAATGTCCCCAGGAGAACTTATTTTGGTTTAAAGACTAACCAAAAGTTGAGGAGACACATAAAGAAGACAGAAAGGGTGAGGTCTATGCGAAGAATAGTAACACCTGAGGAGAACTTGTGTAAGAGACACAGCTTAAGAGCTCCATCACGCTCTTTCAGGCAGACTCTATACTGCACAAATAAAGCAAAGGCTCAAGCCCATGATCAGCCACTGTGTCAGCATGTTCCTTGGTGCACTTTTGGTCTGTGCCCAGCAGCAGCAGCCTGCACTGCCTGGGCATGGCCCAGAGCACAGCACTTGCCAGCATGCATGCCCAGGTGGTGGGTTGGATATAGACACCCCCTGTTTCAAGGGGAACAAGAATTCAGGCATGTGGAAGAGAATGTATCATGTTGTGTGGCCTCACTGCCAGAAGCCTGTCCTGGACTATTTTTCAGCAGTAGCAAAGGCATGGCTTAGTCAAGCTTTTGCCAAAAGATGTGGGTTTTTTTCCACATCCTTCTGTTTGCCTTTGCATGTCAGAATGGCATGAGCTCCCACACTCTGCATCAGCTAGATGTGCAGTGGCAAGTCAGCTCTACTCCTCAGAGACTTCCTACCTAATCTGCAGCCCTAGCAGAACCCTTATCCTCAGTCTGTGACAGATCGTTCCAGCAGTTTCTCGTTAGCTCCTCTCAGATATGTGACACTTTAGACCAGTATTTCATGTTTAGCAGTTACACATTTTTGAAAAAAAAAAGATTTCTGTTCCCTTTTCTTGTTCAAGTTCTAGTTTCATACCTTCTACACTTCTGTTAGAAAACAAGGAATACAGTATTTCCTCTTTTTCTGGTAATTCAAAATTACATAGAAACTTGTGCTCCAAACTGAAAAATATTCATACTTGAGATAAATAACTAACATGTTTACTTTGCATCATAGATTACAACATTTTGTTTTGCCTAGTTTAGGTAATCTTTTATTATGTTGTAGCTTGATTCATTATATTGACATCCAGATAAAGGAAATTAACATATTGGAATAACATAACAGTAAAATTTTTCCATGCTGATTCCAGTCAATGTGCTTTTATGCAGTTACATTGGTCAGAGGTCTTGCAATGCTGCTCAATTTCAGATATGGATAAAACTGGATATGGATAAAGAAACCAAGTTTAACTTCACCAAGTGACAAAAACTCTCCAAGAAAAATAATCAGCTTCACACCAAATCTTGGGACTTTTGCTATTTATAAGTCTGGATATTATTACTTGTATAAATATCCAGTCCTAGTTAAGTTGCTAGTCTCAGCAACATCCAATTACAAGTTCTACAATCTGTTACCTATTATTACTATTGAACATTTCACCTCACAGATTCACAGAATAGACTGATTTCTAAATTCATCTTTACCTTTCTAAAATTACTGTCACCACATTTATCATGGAAATGTCAGTATCAAGGTTAGGAGCAGCCATATTATCACCCCAAAGGCTTTGTATGCATCTCTCCCAAACTATGAGGGCTTAAAGAATGCTTAGAGGTGCAGAATATGGGATGAGTCTAGGGTTTGAACCTTACTCAGCCTGAGCCATGGGCCAACAATCTGTTTGGGGATTAGCCAATTTCCAGTTGAGCGCTGGGATGGTTTTAATCACTGCCAGCCATGCCCAGGGGACATCAGCATTTCCAAGGCAGAGGCAGCCCTGGGCTGCTGAGCCGAAGCTCTTCCCTGGTAGAGCTAAGGATTAGGAAGCCCTGGGGGTAAAGAGAGACACAGTAGACACAGATTTGAATCTGAATGGGACCCATGGAAGCCCCACGGAGGGAGCAGCATCTGAAACCAAGCTTACCTTCCCAAATCAGGGCTCTTCTCTCTGCTACCTGGAGGCTGAGGTGTGCATTTAGGAAAGCATTCACAGCTTCATTGCTGGATAAAGAGATGAAGAAAGATCGTTTGCATTTGGCCCTGCAGACTAAACATAACTTGCTTTCCTTCTTCTTGCCTGTGACTTATACTGACTTGTATTATCTGTTAGATAATATCATTTCAGTTTTTGAAAGACTTTTTACCTCACTTGATTTTCAGCATAGCAAGTGAAACACCAAGGCTCAAGTGGTCCTACAGAAGCAGCGAACCTTAAAATCAAATTAAAATCCTGTCTAAGTACAGTTTATTCACTTTAACTAGTTATTATAACAGAAAACATCTCGGCTTAGTTGTTTAAAGCCCTTCAGGAGCTGGAAATGCCTTCTTCTTTATGAAAGAATTGTCTTCTGTTCACTAGCAGCAGTCTGGAAAGCTTCCAGACAGTAGCAAGAATTAGTGAGGAGGAAACATGTTATAAGAATGGGCCACAGATGTGAACGCTCACTTCCCCACTTTGGTGAGCTGATCAATTAAAGGTAGTTAGCAGTTTCCTGACTGGTGCTGTCTTGAACATCTGCAGACCACAAATGCAGCTGCTTCCCATCTTCTCCACCCCATAGAACAGCCGAGCTGCTGCTGCTGTCTCCTACAAAAATCAGTCATCAAAATGGTGTAGCATCAACCACCTAAGTCTGAACAGAGTATTTAAGAACCAGTATTAAACTGAAATGTTGAAAAGATATTTGCCTAAAGCATCTTTAGTTGAATATTTTGACAGCTACATTTTATATTGAAGTCACTCATTCACCATTGATATGCTAAACCAGAAGGAACATTGTCACCTGTAAGGGTGCAAGTAGGCAGATGACCCAAAAGTGTTTGTTTTGGGGAGGCTGATGAACCACTTTTTAGTGGTACTATTAGAATGAAATTATCAGTAAGCAGAAAAGCGTCTGAATCACACAGACACTTTTCACAGTTGCTGGAAGGCATTATACTACTGCTGCCTGTCTTCATAGTAATGTCAGCCCTATGTGTAAAGGGGGTAGTGAGAGATCTGTTTCCTGGCTCAAAGCACATACAGTACAATACCATATGCTCCCATCAGAAGGAACCGTGGGTGCTCACAACTAATCAAGATCAATCTCTCAATTAGGCAGATCACAGGGTTCAAACACAAAGGAGAAGTGGTAACTCCCAGCGATGCACTTATTCTCTTAGCCATGTTGTTTCTGTGTTAGATTATTGCTGAAAGGCTTAGGTGGAGGAAAAATGTGTTTCGAGGAGGAGGTGTCACAATATGTCATTTATAAACAGCGTTTCTATTGCATGGTGTGCAGTTTATAATGCGTCCACGTGGACAGGTGCAGATACACGCAGGCGGCTTGGTCGGTGCTCTCAAAAGGCTGGATCCAAGCCAGCTCTAGTCTCGAAGCTGTTTAGACACAAACCAGCAATATACACAGCCTGTCACCAGGCCTCACTGACTTGAGCACAGAGCAATGTTAACACACTTATATAGACTAGAAATGGCCATGTCTGGCCAGATCAGAGGATGAGGAGACAAATCTTACATCCACATCCACTCTCAGGAGGGAGCACCCATAGATTCCCCTCAACCCCCTCAACTTGTTAAGGAAGATGCCAACATCTGAGATACAGCCAATGAAAGAGGGTATTTTCAAACTCAGACAGAATTTAAAATGAAGTCTTTGCTGTGGGGATAAATATCTATATCAGTCTTATCTCCCTCTGAGGTGTGTGGACATAAATATCTATATACGTCTTAGCTCCCTTTGAGGTTTGTCTTGAATTTTTACAATGTTCATAGACATGCTGATAGAAAAAAAAATATCAGTGTTGCATGTCTTTCAAGCATATGGCACTCCTTAGAGCCAAAAAGGCTTTTGTATGAAAGATGAATATGAAATCAGGGCAAGATTTTAGTATACCAAAGTAAATTTCCCCCAACACTGTGTACAACAAGTAAAAAGATAAAAGAAAAGGTGGAAAATCTGTAAGGTGAGCAAGCTACCAGTGAGTTTAACTCAGGTCCACAGGCTACCTGAAAGAAAAGATACAAAACAAATGAACAAACAAACAAAAATCCTCCTTAGAGATCGCGCCAGTCAGCTGGCCAGAAAAAAATGCCAAAGCAACAGTGTACTGGTGCCATCTGGCTACTTCTCCTCCCTCCAATGGCTCCCTGCCATATTCCTGACCAGGATATTGGAAGAACCAGACATAGGCCACATCCAAAAAAATCCTCACAGGTTTTATACTGGGCCCAGTGGATGCTGGAACAGGTTTCTGGGAGTCAGTGTTAGATAAATGTCAAGCAGTGTGAACATGCCTGAAAGAGCTAATAGCTGAGTACCAAACCTCACTACATTAAAGGCACACTAGGACTTGACAGCAGTAAAAGCAGCCCCTTGTTCAAGAGACTTCAGGTTAACAGGCTGCAGCATGCTGGGTTTTCTCCTCTGTGGCTACTTTTCATTTCAAACTTCCCTTTCACACCCAAAATGGGACTCTCACCTTGAAGATGACGAGACTTGGGGTCACTTTGCCAGGAACTAATCTTTACCTTAGCTGAAGAAAACCAGGTTGTGATTATCAGACAGTTGTATTTATTTTGCTTGATATAAATGTAATCTAGAGATTGAAAGCAAAACACTACATATTCAGAAGATAATTCACAGTTTTAGATATCAACTGAAAATCAAAATATGCACCATTTGCAGTCAGCAACATTCGCGAACCACATGTATGGGGTATGTACAGCTGGTGTAGAATTTAATTTGAATGCTATTTATGTGCTATGCATGGTGCATATAAAGCAGACTGTCAACTGTTCATTTCCAAAAAAGGAAATAAAAGATACAAAAATTAAACCTGCAAATTCCAGAAACCTCGAGTTTCCAAAACAATAAGATCAGAGGAAGGTTTAATTAATTTTTCATTTCACTGATTTTTTTGCCAGTTTAATAGAACCTTTTACTCTTTTGGTGTATTTGTCTAAAGCATAGTGCACTTTGTAATTGTTTATATGGGGTTATAAAATTCATAGCTCTCTGAGGCACAGGAATAGCCCCTATTTAGTCAATCTATATTTCTTGGATTTTTTTCAGCTTCTAATATTTTAATGCTATATAAATAGATAAGATATAAATAATTTATATCTTAAATAATTTTAGTGCTGTTAAAAAGAGTGAGATTGCTAGATTTTTAAGAGAGAAATGTTATTTATTCAAACTGCATATATAGCACAGGCCTTTGCAGTGCTGGTGTCCTGGCACTGCTCTAATAAATTAACAAAACACAGTACCTCCAGTTACTGCAAATTTTACTCCATGTTCATTTGATCCCAAGTAACACTACAGAAAACTGCACCCCACTATTTTACAAGCTGGCTTAAAATGACCTAAGAAGAGCTTTTACAATTCACTTTAATTAAAAAAAAAGAAAAAGAAGAAGACAAAAACAAACTGAAAACCTTTTGTTTTCCCAGTCCCATTCTCTTTTATCTTCTCTACAATTATGAATGGAATTTAGCCCTACGAGGAGTCCATACCATGATCACACTGCAGAATACAAGAAAATATGTGAAAGGCCTCTATTTAATCTAAAAGACTGGAAAACCTCATCTAAAGACTTATACATATGATGATGATGATGATGATGATGATGATGATGATGATGATGATGATGATGATGATAATAATAATAATAATAATAATAATAATAATAATAATAATAATAATAATAACAGCAACATAGACCTTTGCAAAAATAAATTTTATTAGTGTCAGATGTACAGTATCTGTGACAGTAAATAAAATAAACCATGGCCATTTGATGACCCTGAAAGCAAATGGAATAATACCATTTGTATCAACATGCCCAAATTCTTCTCTATCCAAAATGAGGTGGCCCATCCACAGTGCCTATTGAGAGTCATTGCCACCTGCCAAGAGATGCGAGACATTTGCTGCAAGAAACCCATTCCATGCAGTGACCTCAGAGAGAAGGATGAAGGATCCCTTTTTTTGTCTAAAATATGATAGATAAATGGGTCTTTTTTTGTCCATCCTTTGCAAAAGGCATTTTATTATCTGTCTTAGGTTGATTTTATAGAATTTCCACTTTGGCATAAACACAAAATATATGCTTGTAGCCCAAAACCCATAATTACTTCCTCAAGCAATTACTGAATCTTGGTATTTCATTTCCCTGAACTATTCTAAGTGAACATAAATTTGGTTTATCTCCATAGGAATTCACACTCATTGGGGAAGATGACTAGCAGAATAAAGTCTGTTCTTCAGAAGCGCAGACTTTAATTTATTCAGATATCTTACAGGTAGGATCCCATGTGTGGTAGCTCTGAAGGCTAAAGCACCTCAGAAAGGTAGCAGGTCTTTAAGGACAGAATCCTCTGAGAACAACACTTCACACCAATATTCAGGGGAAAAAAAAGATAGATGTATTAGGATACAGGCTTGGCTAAACAGGGAATGGATCACAGAGTTTCAAAGCATAAAGGCAGTATATGAGAGGTGGAATCTAGAACAGACTACAAAGGAGAAATGTATAAATGTTGCCTGGACATGTAGGGAAACGGACATGATATTAGGAAAGCCAAAGCTCCCCTAAATTTGGCCTTCCTGAGGGATGTCAAGGCAACCAGAAGATGCCCTGCCTTTGTGTTATAGTAATAAAAGGCTGAACAAGGAAAATATGAGTCTATTTCTGAATGAAGCAGGTGATCTCATGTCAGTGGACACAAAGAAGTGGCTGTTTCAACCTCCCCAAAGGAACAAAGTCTTCAGGAACCCCAGGCCTATTCAACAAGAGAGAAAAGCCAGAGCAAGGAAGACTCACTCTTAGTGAAGGAGGAGCAGGTTAGGGAACACTTAAACAAATTAAACAGACACTATGTGTCCTGCAAGAACTAACTGATTTCATCACAAGGTCACTCTTGAGGTCACATATCTTTGCAAGTTCTTGTCATGTAGGTGAAGTTCCCGCAGAATGGAAGAAAGGAAGTGTCACTTTTATCTTCAAGGAGGGCAGTAACAAATAACTGAAGAACTACAGGCTGGTCAACCTCACCTCAGTCACTGAGAAGATGATGAAAATCTGCTTGGAAGCCCTTTTCAAAGAAGAAAGTAATTGGAAGCCATAAGCATAGAATTACGAAGGGGAAATCATGTTTAACCAGCGTGATGGCCTTCCATAATGAGACAGCTGGCTGATGGATGAGGGAAGAGAAGCTGCTGTTGTTTACCTTGATTTTAGTAAGAGTTGTCATACTTGATTTTTTTTTTTGTTGTCTACCTTGACTTTAGTTTCTCACAGTGTCTCATTGCATCATCATAGACCAGCTGATAAACTAAAAGTTAGGAAAGTGGAAAGTGAGATGAATTGGAAAGTGAATAAATAACTGGGGCCAGAGAGCTATGATTGGCATCATAAATTTCATTTGTGGTCAAATTATTGGTGGTATACCACAGGGTACACCACACTGGTGCCAATACTGTTTAGCCTCACTACTGACCTGGACACTGGAAAACAGTGCACTCATCAGGTTCACAGATGACAAAAAACTGTGAGGTGTGTCTCATATATCAGTTTTACCATTCAGAGGGACCTGGACAGGCTGGAAAATTGGGCAGAGAGGAAATTGTTGAAGTTCAACAAAGAGAAATGCAAATTCTTGTACCTAGGAAGGAATAACCCCAGGGACCAGCACATGCTGGGGACAACCACCAGGAAAGCAACTCTGTAAAGAAGGATCTTGGGGCCCTTGGACAGCAAACAGTATGAGTCACCAGTGAAGCAAAAAAAGCCAACACTATCCTGGACACTACATTAGGAAAAATGTTGGCAGTAGGTTGAGGGAGTTGATCTTTCTCCTCTATTGAACACTGGTCAGACACATGTGTAGCAATCTGTCCAGATTTAAGCTCCCCAACAGAAGAGAGAGATGAACTTACTGGAATGAATCCAGTGCAGGGCCAAAAAAGATGATCAAGGGTCTAGAGCATCTCTTGTGTGAGGAGAAACTGAAAGAGCTAGGACTGTCAGTCTGGAGAAGAGAAGGCTCAGGGGAGTTCTTATCAACATTTATAAATATCTGATGGAACAAAAAACAACAACCAAAAAAAAAACCAAAAAAAAACAAAGAAGAGAGAGCCAGACTCATTTCAGTAATAGCCATAGATAGGGCAAGAGGCAATGGTTAGTAATTGAAAACATGAAACTCCATCTAAACACAGAGAAAACTCACACATTTTTTTACTGTGAGGCTAGTCAAAGATTGAAATAATTTGCCCAGAGAGGTTGTGGAGTCTCTACCTGTGAGGCTACTCAGAAGGCAACTGGTAATGGTCCTAGGAAACCTCCTATAACAGACCCTGCTTGAGCAGGGGATTTGGCCCTGATGACCTCCAGAGGTCGCTTCCAGCCTCAACCATTGTCCAATTTGCAAGTTTCAATAGCTAGCAACAGACACTGAATACAGTTCATTTAGAAGTTGTGTAAAATGTTAATGGTGAAGATAATTAGATTTTTTGAAAATTTTCAGTTACTCTGATATCTTCTCAGCAGCTGAAACCTCTGAATTCAGTGAAAATGTAAGCTTGAAAAAGCTGCTTCAGATCACACAGGAATTATATGTTATTTCTAACAAGTACAGAAAAGGAAATCTGCAGTCTAAATCATGCAAATTTAGACCAAAGTGTACAGCTTCTGAAATAAATGTAAGGCTGCTTCTCTTTCCTTCTTGAACTAAACCTGTTCTAGAATCCTCATAGACTAACATAGATTAAATTATGATAATAGTGTTTTCTGCTTTTAAACTCTGTGAGCAGCTGAACACCAGTTCTCTGGTCTGCAATGCATATTTAAGTATAACTTGCAGCATATTTAAAGTGCACATGCAAATCCCTGTAGATTTAGCAGGTGTATTTAAATGAATATGAATTCCCTGACACGATGTAGATGAGGGTTACGTTGCAAGATATTTTGTGTAAAAGAATTTCAAGAGTTGACAAAGAAGCTTACTCTATTCTATAGTCTGTAAAATACTGGAAAAATATTTCTATAGCCTGTAAAATACTGGAAAAGTTCAAGATTACTAAAACCATGGTAATATCCTGCCCACATCATCTTGAACAAAACTGCTGAGTTGATTGTAACTCTGTCAGCTTGACAAAGAAAAAGGGATGGTTTTATTAAGGGAAAAAATGGCCAGAGAGCTGAACACTGTTCCAAGTGCAATTTAGGGTCTACTGTAATCTTTGGATACATTAACAAGGAATATCAAGCAGGGGAGAAGAACCTGGTATTCAGGCTCAGCATTCAAACAGCCAGTCAATGACTGACACCCTGAAAGAGCGCAGTTGGAGCACAGACTTCAGTTGTGCTGCTCCTCCTCAAGGAGGCAGCTAACAATACAGAAAGAGCTCAGCAACTAACCAGAAGACTCCCTGAGGTGTGTTTTATTATGATAAACTAAAGAGTTTGACTTTAACAAGTGGGAAGTTGACAACTCAATTAACATTAGTAAGAATGGTCTTCAGTCTGGCCAAGAGAAATGCAAAAGTGCAATGCAAAGGAGCTGAAACTAACCTGGTTCAAACCAGGAGAAAGTGACATGTTTTAAAAAGGGAGAACAGCTATCATTGGAGCAATTTCTCTAAGGTTAGCCTGCATTAACAGAGAAATCGAAACATTAGGGCTTTCTTTTCCACAGACATGATGTAGTCTAAACAAATTAATTCACTGCAGTCTTATGTATTGCACAGGAGGTCCAATTAAATGCTTGCAGTGGTTCCTTTGAGCTTTTTAAACCAGAATCTGTAGTTTGTGACTCTCCTGCCCTCCCCAAGACTGTCATATGCATGTAAATGCTGCTCACACAAGTGCACATGCCTGCCACAGCTACAGCAGGATGAATTGCACACTCCCTCCATGGCACTGTAACCCACATGTTTTATGCTTCAGCATTTGACTTTGGCCCAAAGAAAGAGAGAACAGCTGTTGTTTAGACTCATTAAGAGCCAAGGAACCCAACAGAGGTCTGTTCCACGCACTGCCTGTGCGGGAGCCGATCAGTACGGCACTACGGGAGCACAACCCAACAGTTGTTTCCAAAAGCCATGTGCCAGCACCATCTACAACACACTTCCCCACACCTTCCCTTAGACAGCACACACCATCACCATCTTCATCACTGCCCCATGGTTAACACAGCAGAGACCTTCAAATACTTGCAAATGAGCTAGTAACTTTAACAGACTCGATGCTGAATTAGAGTTGCATATTTGTCATTTCAAACTCTGGGTCTACCCTGACACAGCCCTTTCATGACTGTGCTGTATTTTGGGACTCGGTCAACTCTACCTGCTGGTCGTTGCCTGAAAATGTCTTGTGCAAAACAATCGACTTAATGCCTCTTGTCTGCTCTCCTCTTGGCAGAGCATGTGTCCATCTGGATTTACAACCTCCTATGACCACCAGGCTACCTCTCATGACACAACCAATATCCTCACATATACACAGACTGTTTTTATCAAGTGGTGGCAGCTCCTAGGGCATTCTGGTTTTGCTTATCTCCCTCTTTTATTTTTTCAAGTATCAATCTCCCTTGGTTTATAGCAGATTTTTCTGTGTTGTTCTTGCAAGCAAAATCTAAGGTTGTATTAGCCCTGTTTTATTGCCACTATTCTGTAACAGAAATACTAAACATAGCAATAAAATGGTTGTGTAGCCCTTTTCTACCAATAGGTATTTATTACTTGAGTGATAGTTCACAACAAATGGACTGAAGAAGAAGAATGCTCACCTAAAGCTGCACTTTACCACAAATTGATAAAGCCATGTCCACATAGCTGAGACTGAGACTCTAAAATGTGCCTTCCATTCCAGACAAACCAGCAAAAATTACCTGAAATACCAAAATCTCCTGTTTAGTTGTAGCAAGACTGTCTCAGAAATGGGAGAACAGGGAGGTTTCTCAAACACTTCAGCAAATAATCTGTGTCAAGTTTGATTGATCTAAAGGGATAAACCTCTGCACCAGCTGTGTCACCTGTGGGGATAGCCTTTATGGCCTTTTGCTTTAATTAGTCTTTATGTTTTGTAGAAATTCCTTAACTGTTTGAACACTCAAAATTTCTTGGCAGCCATTAAAATATCCCTCTCATCTTTCTCCTGTATTTTCCAGTTCCAAGATTATTTCTTCAGATGTTTTTTCTTCTATTTTGATAAACCTTTTTCTGTAACTGCTGAAGAATCACAATACAGGCTGAAATAAAATCCTGTGAAATTGTGAATTAAATATTGTGAATATTGTGAAATAAAATCCTTCCTGTTTTAGTCCCTTCCTTCAACTGACAATAATTTTTGTAAATAAACTGTTCTGACTACCCTATGCTAATACCCTTCCTTTTTTCTTCCAGGGTTTCATTCCAGCAGCAGTTCTGGCAGCTGTTGTCCACCTTCCATTTGAAATTGGATTGATTTCTGTTTTCCTGACAGCATAACATAAACATGATCTAGCACTAGACTTTGTTACACTGCATTTCTATTAACTACTGAACCTCAGTCAGGTTTGTATTCAAACTGCAGCATCACTATTTGGAGCTGAAAGAACAATTTCTGTAATCCCAAAGTAGAAGCTGCCAGATCCTTCTTAGTGATGACAGTAAGCGATGCATGGTCAGTCTCTGATTATCATTGATTGCAAAGGTAAAAAACCAAAAATCCAAGGGCTGAAACCAATTACATTGAGTCTCTGTTTGTACCTAAATTTGCTGACCCTCTGTACTGTCTGGTTTGTCCAGTTCATAGAACAAAGTTTCCTTCATCATTTCACATCTTGAGGAAGTTGTGCAACTTTCACTTGTCAGCTGAGATTATCCCAGTGATGAAGGTTCAGTTTTTGGGCTATATCTGCACTCTTAAGTAAAGGGAATGGGAGTCCCTAATGCCCCAGACAAAGTGGCACAGACTGATGGATACCCGCACTGCTAGGACCAAAACCACCTTCAACAGGATGGCTTCACCCAGAGCCCTGAGCACTTGGCCTCTGTCTCCTTCAGCCCCAATGGCCCTAAAATGTTATTGCTACTTTGTGTTTCTTTTGCCAGTTTACAAAACCTAAAATAACATAAGAGATGCAGTATAGGCATGCGGCACAGAATGTGCACCATCACACTAAGAAAAAAACAGAGCATGCTGGCACGTTTGTCATCTGGAAAGACAAAGCCTTCCAGGATGGAAGAGATGAGATGAGATGAGATGGCTATCCAGCATGAAAGGAGTCAAACCTATTTGCAGGCCATATTACCCTGTGGCCATGAACTGGCAGGAACTGCTATTGGACCCTTAGAATCAGATTAGTTTGGGTCAGAAGAGACCTCTAAAGATCAGCTGATCCAACCCTCTCTGCTTTGAACCGGGACATCTTTCACTGGATCAAATTGCTTGAAAGCTCATTGACTCTGGCCTTAAACATTTCCCGAGGCACCCACAAAAGTTCTGGGAAACCAGTTCCAATGTCTCATCACACTGTTCACAAAAATTCTTCCTTATGTCAAATCTAAATCTACCCTCTTTAAATTTCAACCTGCTGGACATACTTCTTGTGATATAGCCCAGGGTACAGCTGACTTCTTGGGCTGCAAGTGCTCTTTTTTGAGTCCTGTCCACCAGGATCCCCAAGTTCTGCTCCACAGGGTGGTTCTCAATCCCTTCATTCCCCAGTCTGCACTGAGATTCCAGATTGTCCTGACCCAGGTGCAAAAACTTGCATTTGGCCTTGTTGAACTTCATGAGGTTCACATGGGTCCACACCTCAAGCCAGTCTCTTCCCAAACTGGTTTGGAAGTGGCTATCTGGAATGGTTGACAGCAGAAGCAGGGTGTGTACTAACAACTACACTGTGTGCACAGCTCAGGCTCAATGCCTGCCTTTTATTTTCCTTTCCCTGGAAGCATGGTTGGCCTGCTAAATGTCTAGTGAATATATCTCTTGCATATTACGTGTATTAGCATCTTTCCCTTATAAAATAATTGGGGGAAGAAAAAAAAAGCAAAATGAAAAGGCACTTTATTTATAGTAATATATGTGAAAGCTCTTTAGGTTCTGTGATCTATAATTTTCAAATCATCTTTGAGAACAATGTAGTAGGTGCCCCCCAGGCTGTCTGCAGCCACTAGGATTTCCCATCTGGCCCACCATCTTTCCTGCAGCAGACGGAGTCCAGATGTTTGAGGAATTAAATTCACTGGGACAGCTGAACTCCAGCATGAGAGTCTTCAGAGCCCAGCTCAGAGAGAAGCACACCACCACTGTGCCCATGAAGGCTGGGGTGAGGACAGGAGGGCTGATAGCATTGTTTCTGCCCATGCCCAGGTTTGTATGTCAGCATCCAGTCTGAAATCTTAAATGTGCTCCTTTATTTCAGATTTGACTTTTGGGCACACAAGCAAGTTATCACGAGACAGAGTGCCAATCACAATAACCCCTTGAGTGCCACCTGGTCCTGGTTGAAGCTCCTGATCTCAAACTGCATAGAGAGTTATTTAGCATTGATATAGGATGAGGGTCTGTAGCTACAGCCTGTAAACAGAATTGAAAGGATTCAAATGTTTAAATGTGTATTCCACACAATATATTTTACTTTACAGTCTATTTCCTCCTGCTAAGTAGTTGCCCATTTAAGATTTTAGGATTTTTGCAGCTCCTATTGCTGCTGCTGCTGCTGTTCTTGTCAAATTATCTTTGAGCTCAACACACATCTCTGCTCAGTTTTTTGTGTGCTCTGACTTGTCTCCAAATGGAGGTTCCTAGTCAGGCTCCTCTCTCTGCTGATGAAAAGCCAGCAACGCACTTAAGGTCTTCAAAAGCAGACATGATTTATAAGGTTTGGTGATGTCTGCCTCCCTTTCTCCTGCCACCTACTGTCTGCAGATATAGAGTTTAACCTTCTACAGCTGCCTTGGGAAGAGTTTCAGCTCTTAACCAGTTTTCTGCCTTACCCAAGGTCCTGGGTTTACCAAGGCTGCCAAAATCCATGTCATAACCATGTTACAGGGGGCTGGCAGAACCCTGCTCCTCTCAGGGCTTATGTCCAACTGCTTCTCATTCCATGCAACCACTGTGCAGGACAGCCACAGGCTACCACAGGCTTGTGCCAGAGCTTTTAGAGACATACTCCCTTTGTGAAGAGGCGTGGGCTTTGGATGGAGTGCTTTGAGTACAGACAGGAGGGCAGGGCAAAACACGTTAAAAGGCTCAGAAATATTCACAAAACAAAGGATGAGGCAGGTGTGGTGTGTCTAATAGCCCTTCCTAAACAAGCCCTATCTGGGGTGAACCTCTTGATGAATGAGCCCAGCAAATGCAAGGCAGGGTTTCTTGGACTCCTGGATTGCAGGATTCCTACCCACACAGCAAAGTGCAGCCATGTCTCCTGCTGAAGGCTCCCAGATAAGGATGTTGAACATGGACACCCTTAGTCCATCCTAGAACCAATTTGATAATGGACAGATCACAAATGCATAAATTGCACTTCATGTGAAGGAAATGCTGCCAGAGCTTTAAGTGAATGACATTGAGACTAACAAAGTTTACTAGAAAGGTTCAGGAAATGTAATTTAAGGGTAAAAAATAAAGTGGCTTAGTGTAAGATTCTGATGTGGTTCCCCCAGGGTCATTTGCACATCCCACAGCCTTACACTCTGGGATTGTACCAGTGCCATCAAGTTCAGCCTCTGGCACCAGCTGAACAAGCACTGTTTGTGCCAGTTTCCTGGTGGGAGTGATTGATGAGAGCTGGTTGAGCTTGCTCTGTCCAGAGCAGGTGTGGAGCAAATTTGCCCTGACTCAGTCAATTAACTTTATCAGAGAATCAGAATCAACAGCGTGAATATGATAACAATGTGTTGCAGGGTCCATGCTTCTCACTGTGCCACTCTCATGCTGATGGAATAATTCTGAGTTTATGGCCAAAAATGGGGCCCAAGTCTCGTTAAGTGTGAGCACGTGGGTCCAGATTCATCCCATGCATGAGCTTCTGCTCATGCATGGGATTACACTGGATGATTACACTGGATGACACTCATTACACTGGAGGATTCCTGCAAAACTTCCTATGACCACAGTTAAGAGAGGAAGGCAGGGAATCTCCCACAACCTATTTGGGAGTCTAAAGAAATGTGTCTCAGTGAACCTCTGGCTGTTCAAGCACACACCTCTCCAAGTCTGATGGCTAATCAGACCCCCATAAGGCTGACCTCAGTGATGTCTCAGAAAACAGCATGCCATTCTTCACTAAGATCTTTATTTCAGGATTATAGACAAGAACTCAGGAACCAACCACTACATTAATGGTGGGCTTCTTTCCTGTGCTAACAAGGTCTGATATTATGTGTAGCTGTGTGCAGGGTCAGGCATGTGAAAAGGCTCTATGCCCTTTCCCTGGCAGTCTCTCAGCTCACAAGTTCCCAGAAGTAATCTTACATGTTTTGTAGATCAGATGCATCTAGTCTTGCCTCCAGCCTTGCCACTTCTTTTCATGCCCATTTAAACTCAAATAAATCTGTTGTCCAAGCAGTTCACCAGTGAGAGAAATGGGACAATTATGAAGTAAATCAGTTTGAAATATGTTCAGATCTCCATGCAAATGTGCCTTTGCACAACTGACTGTCACCTTGGTGGATTCAGCCTGCAGGTGCGTGGAACTCCTTGCCTCCAGCAGTCCTCTTCTGGAATAATCAAATTACTCTGCAAAGGAAACACTGGTAAGTCTCTGTGACAGCCTAAGACAGGACTAAGGATGCTAAAAGCTTTTGTCAGACCTCAACCATTCTCTGGTCACTCAACCTTACCCTCAGAAAGGAAGTTGTGTGTAAGCTTAGTGGTACCTGGACTGCTCTTGGCAACTGAGACTATGTTGCAAAATACTCTGAAAGACAAAGTTCCTCATAAAACTGAACTGTATGGGGTTTTTTCTCCATGAATAGCATATGGCCTCTGTCTTTAATCCACCATGGTACCTGGCTCAACTCTTCAGTGGGTGTGCTATGCCTGGGTTTGAATACAGGACTAACTGAGCAGCACCAAGGCTGGCCCAGATGTCAGAGGTCAGCAGCTGGATCTCTCAGGAGCTCAGCAGGGTCCATACCTCAGCTGCTGATGCTTCCCTGATTTTTCTCCCCAGTCCTTGAGGATGCAGTGAAGTAGACTCCTTTAGCTTGCACCAGCAGGCCTCTGCCCACACAGTCAGCAAAGTGCTGGGACCATAGCTGGCAGCATTCTCCTCTCTGGATGGAAAAACAAGTTCAAATGCCATTGCAATGGTTTGGCTCAAAAATATTGTGAGTGTCACAGTGCTAATCAGAGCTAGGCACTGGTATAAGGAGCTTTCCTGTTGGTCATGATCACTGTTGTCATTAAAGGATCCTGTCACTTTTAAAATGAAAAGAATGAAAGAAAAGAAAGAAAAGATAGAAAGATAGAAAGCAAAGAAAAGAAAGAAAGAAAGAAAGAAAGAAAGAAAGAAAGAAAGAAAGAAAGAAAGAAAGAAAGAAAGAAAGAAAGAAAGAAAGAAAGAAAGAAAGAAAGAAAGAAAGAAAGAAAGAAAAGCAATATTACTTCCTCCTTTTTATTACAAGCTGTTTCCCCAGAGCCAGTCCATAGTCAGAATTGTATTGTACTTCAGTGAAAGCAAAGAGAAATAATACCCAGGAGAAAAAAATGTGATCTAAAAATGGGAAAAGTTCTCCTACCTTGTATTATGTGCAATTCCAGGCACTGTAACAGTGAAACATGAGCTGATATCTCTGTTTCTCTGAGCATGCTATGTTTTAGAGGATGTTACTCTCAGAGCTTCTAAACTTTGTGACATAAACAGCAAACCTAATTCTGAAAAAAGCACCTACCACACCTGATTACCATAACCAGGATCACACACCTTTAAATCAAAAGTCAGTTGAGTTGGAAAAGGTTTAAGTTTTTTCAATAAATTACTTTTTATAATGACTATAAAAGTTATATAGTACACAGAGGCTTGCTAGAGGTAGATACTTTACTGTACCTGAATTGCTGGGAATATTTGCTGAGACATAAAGCTGACAATCAGACATCTGAGTGTGTTTGAAAAACATCATCTACCAAAAGATTAAAGTATGAATTTAGCAAAGTAATCCAGGAAGGAAATTCTTTGTTCTTTCTTGTTACTTATCTTGGCAACTAAAGAGATATAATGGGAAATGAGCTTATACTTTTCTTCAGAAATACTTGAAATATAGGAAGAATTTGAGAACAAAATTTTTTTTCACTGTTAAATATAAGGATTTTAACTCTTACTGAACTGTATTTCAACCCATTTTTTTTATTTTATGCCCATGATAACTCATTAAACATATAAAATTGCCTTATTTATAGAATATAAGAGCACTGCAAGTCATAGTGCCTCCATTTTTTTAATGTTGCAACGACCTAGGTGTGTACAGATTTTAAATTATCTTTTAATTACAAGGGGAAAAAGGGAATTACTAGAAATAAAAGAGATTTGTTATTCTACAAAGAAGGGGGTAAAAGGAGTGATGATTCTAAATTTTAAAAAGTACTAATTGCAATTTTTATGAAAAAGAAAGCTCAGTTAGGAAAAACAACCTTGTAGTTAGGATTGTTGAGAGAATGTCATAGGGAAGGTTGAGGGAGAGAAAACTAAGGATGTGAAACTGAGCATATCCTTCCTATGGGGAAGAAGGGGGAATTGACTAATGGATGTATCCAAAATACTGACAATATTTTAGTGTTCCTGGAGAATTAGTGAGCTCTAAGATGTCTGAAAAGAAAGAGGAGAAGGTTACTGATCTTTTAAAATGGCAAGGGAAGAGGAAGAGAAAGAGTGAACCTGTCATCTACCATCTGGTAAGCCTAACTTCAGTCTGCAGTAATAAAGAGGAAAAAATATTAAAAGGTAAAAATCTTAAGCACTTAGGGAAGAATGCATCCACAACCAGTAAACAGCATGGATTTATAAGGAATGGAAAGAAGGCACGCAAAAGTATTTTTTTCTTCCTATAATTGCAAAGTGGTGACTGAAGGGAATACAGTAGGTGTAATATACATGCCTACTAACATATAGATTTGTATGTATGGGCTTCAGTAAATTAAATAGGATCTAGCAGTGTGACCAAAAAAAAATCCAGTGCAATTTTTGGACTTCTAACACAGAGACATGGTGTCACGTACCCGGGAAGTGATAGATGCCTCTCTCAGTATACAATACTGATGAGATAGCATCTCGACTACTGCTTTCAGATTTAAGTACTTTCAGTACCAATAAAAGTGAACTGGATGGAGTTCAAGAAGCATGGAAGGAAAAGCAAAAGCCTATAGAAAGTGTTTGGTGATGAAATATTAACTGAAAATAGACATCTATAGCCTAGTCAGACAAGGGTGGGAAGAATAAGCTCAGTGCCACGTTCCTTACAGTGGAAGATTATCAAAGAAAATAGGGTCAAGACTGAAAGGGAAAGCCAGACAGGGAGTAAACACTAATATTAACTGTACATGGCCAGAGCTCTGGCCCCTGCTCCTGCTGAGACTCAGCCAGGCATTTATTGGGGTGCAGAAGTGCACATGGATGGGGAACTGTGTCCATGAGGAAAGAAATGGCTTGGAGGGCCTAAAAGAGCTTCTCTGGGGACAGGAGAGAAAAGAAAAGAGAAAAGGGGAAGCAAAGAAAAACAGAGAGGGTGGGGGGAAGGAAGGGAAGGTTTGGGAAGGTTTGGGAAGGGAAGGTTTGGGAAGGGAAGGTTTGGGAAGGGAAGGGAAGGTTTGGGAAGGGAAGGTTTGGGAAGGTTTGGGAAGGTTTGGGAAGGTTTGGGAAGGGAAGGTTTGGGAAGGTTTGGGAAGGTTTGGGAAGGGAAGGTTTGGGAAGGGAAGGGAAGGTTTGGGAAGGTTTGGGAAGGTTTGGGAAGGTTTGGGAAGGGAAGGGAAGGGAAGGGAAGGGAAGGGAAGGGAAGGGAAGGGAAGGGAAGGGAAGGGAAGGGAAGGGAAGGGAAGGGAAGGGAAGGGAAGGGACTCCAACTTCTCCAAACCAAAGCAGAGCTTTGTTTATTGCTTTATGTTAGGACCTTCCAGCCTTTCTCCAAAAACCTCGGTGTAATGACTCAGTGAGTTTGTCACTGCCTATATGCCCTGTGTTGTCCCTGAAATGGGGATAGCATCAGACTTTTCCATCCTAATCGGCTTCAAGTACATGAATTTTCTACCGTGTCTATATAATTGAACAGAAAACACCTCCTGAGAGCCTCCTGACTCCTGTCCAAGCACAGACAGCTCACAAGTTTCAGTTTCAGAAGGGACACCAAAGGAATAATTAGTTATCTCCCCATGCCGAAAAACGCTGAAGGAGTCTTTTACGTTTCAATGCAATTTCTCTTTACATTTTCATGTAGTTTCTACGGCTTCATCCGCTCCCTCCACCACTGCCACCAGCCCCGCCGTCTCGGAGGAGGGCCCTGCACTTCTGCCGAAGCCCAGGAGATGGTGCTGTGGATTTTGGATCGGGAGCTCGGCGGCCGGGCCGGGGCCGGGGCCGGTGGGTCCCCACGGAGCCCCCAGGGACGCCGCGCACACCCGGCGTGTCTCCGCAGGAATGCTCGGCTGCCCGGATGTCTCTGCAGCCCTCCGGAATTCCCCGGGCACCTCCAGCGGCCCCCCAGAGGCCCGGCCCGGGCTGTCAGGGTGTCGTTCCTCACCCCGAGAAGCCTCAGCCTCGCTGCGCTGCGGGTCAATTCACCAGCGCCGCTTTTGTACCACTCCCAGGAACGGAGGCAGTGCTTGCCTCCGCTTCGCGGCCCCTCGTCTCACCAAAGCCCCCCGAGCCCGGCTGTACACACACGTCCCCCCGCCCTGCCCGCTGCCCCCGGCACCGTGAGCTGTGCCCGGCGTCCCGGGGCTGAGAGCATCGCCCCCTTCTCACCCCCACAGGCGCCCGGAGCCCCCCGGGCCCTGCCGGCGGCTGGAGCAGCTCCCAGGGGAGCGCACCGGCCTCCTGGGGCTGCCTCTGGGCAAACAGGCACCTCTGAGGGCGTTTGCACCACGAGAGGATGCAGCAGGGAGGGTAATTTTATTTCTTTTTACTGGGTTTTTTCTACACCTTGAACTTAAATAAAGTTTTATTCGCAAAGACAGCACAGCTGCAGTTGTGGCGAACGAAAGCGCTCTCCAAAGCTTGACTCAGTGCTGGAAGAGCCGGGCAAAGCCTGCATGGTGGGCTGCCCCTGCTGCACTCGGCGCTCGGCTCTGATCTCCCCCAGGCTCGGCGTGTCAGAGGAAGAAGAGACTTCGGGCTGAGCCGCTGGAAGAAGGACAGGAAAGTTGCGGAAGATCCCAAGCCCTCCTCTTGCTGCGGGGCCGTCCGGCTGCAGCAGGCACACGCAGTCCCTCTGCTCAGAGCAGGCAGGGAGACACCAACCTGACTGAAATCTGCCTGCATTCAGCCCTTGGGCGTCTGACGGCAAAATTTGGAAAATGTCTTTCATCACGGAAACTTTTCTACAAACCCAACCCTGGGAAGAGGGAAAAGGGGATTTTACTTCTCTCACAGGTGGGGAGCGGAACAGAGTAACTCTCGAGCAGAAATTGCTAAAGACGCCACAGAAAATCAGCAGTCCCTGTGCTGTCCGCTCTCATCTGTACCCTGGGACCTGCCGGCGTCCTTGCCCCCTGCCCCTGCCTCCTGTCCCGCCCAGGACGGCCCGTGCCCGGCCGCTGCCAGCCGAGCCCGGGGGATGCTCCGGGGCGGCGGGCGCAGCCCTTCTGCAGCTCGGCTCCGGGCTGCTCATTTCCCGAAATAATGACCCAAGTGTGGAGGAGCTGGTGGCAGAGGGCTGCGGTACAATTAAACCAGGTAACGAGACGCTGGGCAGATGTGTTTTCATTGCGCTGTAAGATAAACGCAGTGTTAAATGCCTGACAACTTCCCAGAAGCAATCAGCAAAAGTTTACGAGTGCATAAACCTCAAAGACCATTCCTCGGTATTTTTATAAGCGCCGCATTTAAAGCTTCTATAAATTCTTCTGCTTGCTTCCAAACTAAAGTTCCCGTAGACTATTAAACAGCCACTTCTTCGTGAGGTGGGGAGAGGCAGATCACAACAGGCGGGTCCAGGGAAGGCGAGAGGGGCTCTCTTTTCGTCCCCTCCACTTTGCTCTCCCAACTCCCTCCCACACCTCCCACAAGGTAAAGTTTGTAAGAAAGTTGGCATCTTTAGAGCACGGCAAGTCACATATGAGCAAGCACATCGGCAAGATGAAGGGATATATTCATGTCTCAAGAACAGGGGACAGACCCAATAGAGAGGGAAAGGAAAGAATGGAGAGAAATGAAAGGAAAAGAGAGGTGGTTGAAAAGGCGGGATGAAGCAGGTAAAAAGAATACGAGCAGATCTAGGGGCAGATCATGCAGACTGACCAGTGGACAGGCAAAAGCAAAAAAAGCTTAGACGGAGAGGGGTATTTCAGACGCAGAGAGGAAATCTAAGCGAACGCAGCCGAGGGGGAGAGGAGGCTGCCGCGGAGGTCGCCGCCGTGCCCCCGTTCCCCCGCCCCGACGGCGCGGCCCGGCAAACGCCCCTCGCCCATCGGGGCAGCCCCGGGGCAATGGGACCCGCCGCCTGCCGAGAGGCGCTGTACGTCGTCCCCAAAGTTGCAGAAAAAACTAGACAGTGTTAGTGAACCCACAGATCAGCGGGAGAGATCAAGCCGGAGCCCTCTGTCTTCGAAGAAATAAGATGAGGGGAATGAAATGTTCCCACTAGCCATCAAATTATAATAACAGTATCCGTCATCCTTAAGTGACCACACGAGTTTTACAAGTTGGATATTAAACAGATTAAATAATAATAATAAAAAAAACCCAAATCCCTGTTGCGAACATAAAGTCCTTTGTTTATGATCCCGGGGAAAATGAAGTTGCTAATTGAAAAACAATAAACCTAAAATGCCTTTGGATTAATAATGATAGAGGTTAACGGTGACATCCATCCCTCGGAAAGGGGGAGGGGAGCGAGGCGCTCGGTGACTGTGCGCTTGGACGGCGACCAGGGACAAGCGCAGCAGCCAAATGGGGCTGGGGGGCGGGGGGTGAGACCCTCCCTCTTCGGAGGGCTCGGCTTGTATGTTCGCCTCTGATCCGGAGACACGAGGTGAGGAAGGTCTGTATTGTAGTCATGTCCTCGCTAGATGAAATCTCAGTCAATTACTCTGAAATCTGCAGCTTGGCTTCTTTTCATTCTTTCCAGGTGAAAATTCAAACGTTTTCTGTTGTCGCCTGGTCCTTTCTTTCCTGAAACAAGGCACCCAACTGTTCTGATATTACCATTCAAAAACGGGTTCTGTGGCAAACCTCATTTGTGAATCTATTACAGAGATTAATAGATTATTTCTCCTTTTTCAACTAATTCTCAGTGGGGAAATTTAACCATATGGTAAGGAGAGAATTAGAATTTCATCACATTAGAGCAAAATGTAATGAAAAGAGTCCAACACCTGGGGCCAACTCCGAAAGACACAATTAAAAGGTTTTTAATGAAACCAGAGAAACCAAAAAATTTTCATAGCCTTCAGTTATCCTGCCACATAAGAATGATTTGGAAGTGTTGGGAAATATTGTTTTTTTACCGATGTCATAAGAATGAAAGCCTACCACTAAATACTCTGAGTGCTAACAGAAAGGCGAGAGCGAGCTGCTCATCAGAGGAGTAGTGGGACAAAATTCTGACCGACCCTCGGGTTTCCACTTCAGCTTTTGGAAGAGTGCAGAGGAGAGTGTTCCCGGCTCCGAGGAGGAGCCCCGAGAGAGGAGCAGGGGCTCGGAGTAACCGGGTGGCCGAGGCCGCCTCGCCCTGACACCGGCGGCGGCATCCCGGCGCTGGGGACAAGAGCGGGGGTGCTCCGGCCGAGTCGGGCTCGCTGGAGGGAAGCAGGAGGGCACGGACCCGCGAAGAGTTGGTCAGTCGCAGTAAAAAATAAATTTTAAAAAGTTTGGTGGGTTTTGCCCTTTCTCTTCCCGCCCTCTCTCTTCCCCAGATCCGTTCATTTTCAAGGTAACTGATGGGGCTTTATGTTTTTTATAGGGACACCGGGGATAATCACTCGCAAGCAGCAATCTGCTACTTGAAAAGGGATAAGGGAAGGAGGAGGGGAACCTCCCCGTAGTTTGGTCTCCGTTTGTTGGAGGGGGGGTGGGGAGAGGGAGGACTGGGGACCACCCGCCTCCCAAGGAAGCAAGGTGGACTTTGGCGGTGGGCAGGAGTGGGCACGATGGCTGGGGCTGCTCCAGGGGTTTTTAATTTTATGTTTTTCTTTCCCAGGCGATGCTTTTCGGGAAGACGTGTGGGGGTGGGAGGGAGCTATAAGTTAATGTAAATGCAGGGGGTGGGTGGGCTGGGGGGAGAGGGTGTCACTCCCGACTCCACGGCTAAGTTAGCAGAAGTCTGCTGGCAGCACTCGGAAGGAGAAGTGTTGAAGTGGGCTTTTCTGCAGTGCAGGGTTGTAATTTGCTGAAGGAGGCAAAGAACATCCTTCGATCTAAGTAGGGCTTTTAGTGTGCTCATTGATGAGTGAAAGTCGCCACACATGTCAAGCTAAAGGCAGTTGTTGGGTTACTAACAGGACACAACGTCTTGCAAACATATGCGTTAAGCTGTGTATACAGATGGCAGGGAGAATAATGGAGCAGGCGCCTCTTATAAAGCTCTAGCTGCTGCCTGTCTTCAGACCTGGGAAAAGAAACTATTCAGACTCAGGGCCAGATAGCGCCTGGGATTGTTTGTTACCGTTTTAATCCTATTAATTAAAACGTTAACCTGATTGGGTAGAAAGCTCTGTCCCAACAGGCGAGTCTTCTTCATAATAACCTACTCTCAGAGATAATGATGTAAAAGACTCCCCCGTCTGCGGCGGCTGCTGGTTGATGGGTCCGGAAATCTCTTGAAGGTGAATCCAAGCAAGATAAACGGTGGAAGCGGCTCCACTGGCAGCGCACAATGCCCCAGCGCGGCGCCTGCTGAGGGCGAGCCGGAGCCGCAGCCGGAGCCACAGCCGGAGCCACAGCCGGAGCCACAGCCACAGCCCGAGCCTCAGCCGCTGCCGGAGCCGGAGCCGCCGCCCGAGCCGGAGCCGGAGCCGCAGCCGGAGCCGCAGTCCGAGCCGCCGCCGGAGCCAGACAAGGGGCAGCGGCGGCGCCGGGCACGGCGCAGCTCCGGCGAGAGCCGGGAAACGATTTCTGCCAGCGGGACGCCGGGGAGCCGCCCGCCGCGGCGCGGAGCCTTGGAGGAGCGGGCCGGGAGCTGAGGGGGGCGGAGGAGGCGGAGGCGAGCGGGGCGCCGATGGAGCGGGCGCTGGGGCTGCCCGCAGAAGAGGACCTCTTCCACAAGAGCCTCGCCGCCTCGGCCAAGCGCATGGAGTCCGCCTTCCGCTCGCCCCCGGGGCTCGACCTTTCCCACCCCCGCGACCGCCAGCCCTCGCCGCTCGCCTGCTACGAGGCGTCGGAGCCCGAGGCGCTGCTGCAGCCCGGAGTCGGCGGCGACCCGCTGGCGCTGCCGCCGGGCTCCGTCTGCGTCAAGTACGGCGAGAGCGCCAGCCGCAGCTCGGTGGCCGAGAGCAGCGGCGGCGAGCAGAGCCCCGACGACGACAGCGACGGCCGCTGCGAGCTGGTGCTGCGCGGCGCCGGGGGGGACCCGCGCGTCGCCTCGCCGGCGGCGGGCGGCGGCGGAGGGGGGGGCGGGGGGCTGAAGGCGACCGAGGGCAGCTGCTCCAACAGCCACGGGCACGGCGGCAGCAAGAAGTCCAAGGAGCAGAAGGCGCTGCGGCTCAACATCAACGCGCGGGAGCGGCGGCGGATGCACGACCTGAACGACGCGCTGGACGAGCTGCGGGCGGTCATCCCCTACGCGCACAGTCCCTCGGTGCGGAAGCTCTCCAAGATCGCCACGCTCCTCCTGGCCAAGAACTACATCCTGATGCAGGCGCAGGCCCTGGAGGAGATGCGGCGCTTGGTGGCTTATCTCAACCAGGGCCAGGCCATCTCGGCCGCCTCCCTGCCCAGCTCCGCCGCGGCGGCGGCGGCGGCGGCGGCGGCGCTGCACCCCGCCCTCGGCGCCTACGAGCAGGCGGCCGGCTACCCCTTCAGCGCCGGGCTGCCCCCCGCCACCTCCTGCCCGGAGAAATGTGCCATCTTCAACAGCGTCTCCTCCAGCCTCTGCAAACAGTGCACGGAGAAGCCTTAAGCGCCGCCGCCGTGGCCGCCCCCCGCCGCCGCCGCGGCCCCGGGGAGCGGCGACAGCCGGCGGTGCGGTCCCGGGCCGGGGGGCGCGGAGGCGGCGGAGGGACTGAGCGCTGCCCGGCCCCCGCCACCCTCTGCCCGGACGCGCCTCGCCTCGCTCTTCTCCTCGGGTGCCGCCGAGCCGGGACCGCGACGGGAGCAGCGTGCGGCGGGGAGGGGGCGCGGGCCGGGGGTGCCGCGGGCAGGGAGGAAGGCCCGGCCCGGGGGCGCCGGGGGGGCTCGCTGCGCGTCCGGACAAAGGAGAGGCCGGGAAATAGCAGGCCGGGCTGGGAGCCGGGGCTGTCGCCGGGGACAAATCAGAGAGGGCACTTGAACATAGATTTTTTTTTAATTAATTATTAGCAGTATTATTATTATTATTATTATTATTCTGAGCCAGGAAACAAACAAACTTGAAATGTAAACTATTATTTAAGTGACTCGCAGAAACAAAGAGACTGGACCATTGCTAAGGAAGACTTTGTATTTTTTATCGTCTCTAAACTTTGATCCTGTGAAAATGCGCAAAGTTTGGTGAGAGTGATTTAAAAAAATCGAGAGAGTTAAAAAAAAAAGACAAAAAATAACCGGTCAAAACCCCTACTCCGTGTCGCTGAAAGTATCGCATTTTTAAAAGAAATATTTATGTGCACCTTGTTTCTTTCCACTTTGCAATGATGTATAAACAAGACATGCTATTTATTTGTTATTCTTTAAAATGACCCTTCCACGCCAACAATATTTATCATGTGTTAAGGTCATGGGTCTTATGTGCAGTTACTTTAAATGCTTCTAAAATTCTGTTTATGGATTAACTTAAACTGTGTGCCAAGTGTTTAAAACATTTATTTGCCAACAACATATAACCAGAAATGTTGATGTATCCGAGCTGCTTAGGTTTATGAAAGGTCATCTGGATTTTAAGTTGCATCATCCCTGTATTTAAATTGAGCTTTAATAAATTGCTTCAGTCCAAAAATTACAGGAAAAGTGTATTCTTAATTGCTCAACCAACTGATTTTTGAAAGGGTTTTCTTTGCATTATAACAGGTAATAACTATTTACTTTTACAAGGCATCAGAGCAATAGCTGCTACAAGAATACTTGCCAAGCCAATGTTTTCCCAGGCGCTGTGTTTTCGAAGGTATAATTTAAACCGCTTTTAATGTGTATGTAAATTATTCTGACTGTGGATAATTATTTAAGTTGAAATACTTTAAATACTTTAGGCTAATTTACAGAACGCGTGGAATTCTTCTCTTCCTTTTTCACGGGATGTGGGGGGCGGGTTTTGATTTTTATTAAATTTTTTTTTTTTTTTAAGAAAAATGAGAGATGAAAAGCAAGAAGTAGCTATTTACCCAAAGTGAGCCTTCAGTTTGAGTTTGCATGGCTGGGTGGCTGTCTCTCTGCCATTTGTAAATCAAGATTTTTTTTTTCATTTTCTTTTTTTTTTTCTTTTCAAAAACGAGTCCTGCTTTTTTCCACTACTTGCAGATAATACAAATTCGGACTGTCAGGTTGGATGGCAAAATAGGAGCCATGATGGATCTGTTGGCAGGTCACGGATGTGTAAAGAGTGATATATATTAAATAGGTCAATCAGATTATGACAGCAATGTACGATCGTTTGTATGTGTATCTATGTCGGAAAGAATCTTTATTAAAATATTTTGAACAAACGCTTGTATTACGTTGTGCTTTGTTAAGCATATCCATCCAGATTAAAGGAGGTGGATGGTGGGGGTGGGTCGTTTTCTTTCCTTTGCCTTGCTCTGAGCGCGCCCCAGTACCCTGCCCGTCACCCCACTCCCGGCTCCGAGTGTCCCAGGCAGGGAAGCAAGAAGTTTTTCCTCCCTGGCTGCGTTCCTCCCGCTCCCCTGGCAGGCGGCCCCCGGTGCTGGGCGGCATCCGTGGGGCAGCGCCGGGCCCTGTCCTGCTCTGCCCGGCCCTGCCCAGCCCTGCCCGGCTCGGCCCGGTCCTGCCCTGCCCTGCCCGCCCGTCCCGCGGCCCCACGCCCGCCCGAGCCGTGGGGTGGATGCGCTGCGGGGCGCGCTGCAGGACCGCCCCCCCCGCCTCCTCCCGACCCGCCGAGTTTTGGAGCCGCCCCTCCCCTCGCGGACCCTCCGCCCTGCCCCAGCGCCGAGGGCAGGGGGAGCAGGCAGCCCCCCAGGCTGTCTGCTCGGCGCTAAGCCCGGGCCGGGGTCCCGGTCCTGCGGCTCCCCCCTCCCCTCGGGCCGGCGCCGGGTGTCCGCGGAGCCGCCTCTCCCAACGGCAGCACCACGGGCGGGGGAAGGGTATAAATATTTTCTGCTCCACTTCCCATCAAAAAAGATTAATCAGAACCTGTAACTTTTCAGGAAACATAACTGTAAAGTGCCACGGAGCTGTGGGAAGGCAGCCCAGAGAGGGTGGGCAGATCAGCCCCCAGGCGCAAGGAGAAGCGTCTCTCAGCATTTACTAGACAAAGGCTGGGTGCGTCTAATTATGATTATTAAAACAATTTCCATGACGATGTCTAATATTATGTTAATTTGAAAACAACTGTGTATGAAAACTGTCGACTATAATACCTAAATTCATTTAATGAAACACATCGTTAAGGCAATTAAACCTCCTGGATGTGATTAAGGAACATAATTACGACACTGTTCTGCGCCATAATTGGGTGTCTTTAATCAAGGGGTAAAGTGATCAGCAACACAGCCATTAGTTTGTATTGTTCTGTCTCTGCTGTCCATCATTCTGATTAGGAATTAACCACCGCCACCAGCTTGGCGTGGTGCGTGCCTGTGTGTGTGTGTCTGTGTGAGTGTGTGTTCGTGCATATAACATCGCAGGACACATTTGCTGCAATATTTACCGCTTAATGTCTCTGGCTACCGAGCGGGCTTCCTTCCCGGAGAGGTTCCCTGGGAAGGTGCGGGCGCTGCTCGGCTTTGCCCGGCCGTGGGGTGGGGGAAAATAAGCCAGGTCCCAGCAAACTCCTGGAACGGCCGGGAACTAAGGTGGGGAGAAGGCGAGGGGCTGGGGGAGGCCCACGCCCTGCCTCCCGGCTCCCGTGGCCGGGGGCAGGGTCCGAAGTGTGCGGGCCGGGCCTGGAGTGCTCCTCGGGGCTCTGGGGAGCGATGTCTGTGGCACATGGAGCGGGCTGTCCGCTCCCCGCCTGCCTCTGCCTCGGAGCGACGGGACAGCGGAATGAAAATCTTTGTCATTCCTGGCTACCGCTGCCGCCCAACTTTGGGCTGTCTTGCTTCCTCTTCGATTGTTTCCGAGGGGGCGAGGGGTCCGTGCCAGGTAGAGGTGCTGCCACTCCTGGCCTCACTATCCAGTCGCGCTGCGCCGGGCATCCTCCCTGGGAAGCGGCACGAAGCCACTGGGCCAGTCCCTGAGCGGGTCCTGCCAATGCAAGCGTAATGTGTGCCGGGCTGGGGGGAGGAGAGAGGCTCCCCCGCCCGCCTTAAAGCTTGACAGATCACTTAGCCAGAAATGAACATGTACCCTTTCAAAAGAGCTTCCTCCCCGTTCCCAATCGCCCCACCGAACCGGGATCTCCCTCAGCCTCATCCGGAGCTCCCTCTGCCCCCGCCGCCCAGCCTGGCTCCCTTCCCCGGCCCCTTACCCCGGCTCGGAGCCTAGATTGTCCCAGCATGAGTGACATTGGCTTTCCTAATGTAATGACTTATGAAAGATATAATCATGTGTTAAATTGAATCCTCCGCTTAACTGTTAATGGTGTGCTCTGGGCACATTTACGTATTAGATGCTATGGTAACTAATTACCACTAGAAGAAGGGATAATACACTTTCCAGACTTTGACAAATAATTATGAGTGTTCACATCCCTGCTAGCAGCAGTTGCAGCGGATCTGCTGGAATGAGTAAGTGAATAAATGAATGGGTAAGTGAACTTGTGTGCATGGAGGGGACTAGATAATGAATAGTGGTCAAGTGAGTTTTCTTATTAAAACCTTTAATGAAAATGTGATTTAGGGTGGAAGGGGGAAAAAGTGAGACGCTGCCTCTAAACGTAATTAAATCGAGTAATATAAACATCAGAAACATAAATAAGTTTGCTTTTAATTAAAACTCAGCAGTCAAAGTAAATTATCCACGTGCTCGGAAACTTCTTTGCAGCAATTAACACTTTTTTTTTTCTTTTTTTTTTCTTTTTTTTTTTTTTTGTGGTGGTGCTGGTGGCGGAGGGAGGCTGTTGGGGGGTAAAACAAACGAGCCGGGACTCCCGACTCTCTCCAGGATCATTTGTAACTGTGATCGCACCGTCCCTGCCCACAGGCCAGACTGATCCTGAGGCTCTAAGCAATGGGCGAAGAGCTCCTTGTCACAGCGGGACAAAAGTTTGGGGAAGTCGCTCTGGGCCCCGGCCCCTCCGCCCGCCCGCTCCGCGGGGTCGCTGCTGCCCGTCGGGGCCCGGCCCCGCCTGGGAGAGCTCCGGCACTAGCGGAGCCCACGGAGGGCGCAGGGCAGGCTCTCCCTGAAGCGTTGTGCATGGCTTAGGCAGGCGCCGCAGGGGTTAAGCCGATTGCGCCCGTTCCTGCGCTGCCATCCTGCCGGAGCAGGGGCAGAGGCGGGAGCTGGAGCCGGCAGGGCTGCCCCGGCCCCCAGCCCCACGCGGGGGCTCCTAGCAGCCCTCCACGCCGCAGAGAGGACATCTGCTAAATGAGCACAGAGCTGCAGCCAGCCCCATTTACCCCCGGTCACTCATCAGCTCGGTGTCACCCAGCCCGCCCACACCCGCCCCCGAAGCGCTCCGGAGGGGAATTTGGTCTGGTTCGGCTCGTTCTCCAACCTCAGGAAGGGTTAAATCCTTCCCCAAGCCCCTAGTTGCCCTTGTCCTCTCAACCTGATTCAGAGACGTGTAATAAAATAGGAAGCAAATTTATGGTCTGTTTCAAGCACTTTACTGCTGTATTTTTAAATTCATATATGCACATATAAGAACTATGATCTGTGAATAATTTGAAATGCTATAGGAAAATGATGTATTTTAGATCAAACATAACCGTTTTCTTACGTAATTGTCTCGGATTAAAATAAAAAAATAAAGATACATTTCGAAGAGAGACAAAGCTGAAAATCTAATGACAGCCATAAACTGCTAGACAGCCATAAATTAACGTCTTCATCAAACACTGAAGGGATCAGTGCTTATCTAAATCAACAATTATTTCTTCCGAGAAGTTGCAGAACAGATTGCCCCTTTAATACTATTTTTAAATCTTCATAATTGAGGATTAGGGAAAAACAATCGCCTTTCAGAGTAAACCTCCTCTCCACCAGCCGAAGCCATCCAAACTCACCGAACACCCAGACCGCTTCCCTAGGAACCTCCTCGGGGGTCCCGTCCCCTTGTCCCACTGCAGCATCCCGGGAAGCTCGTGATGCTTTTAGGAAAGGGCATGCAGGAGTCTTTCCTCACCTCCCTCTCCCCTGATTTTTGTCGCGGGCCGGGGGAGGTGGGAGCGCAGGGAGCACAAGCCGGCGGCGGGAGCCCGGCGGGCAGCGGGCGGGGATGCGGGCGGGCGAGGGTGCGGGTCCCCGCCGCCGCCGCGGGCCGGGGGCATCCCGGAGCGGCAGCATCCCCCCGTGCTTCCACCAGCAGCTCAACTAATGCCCGTCCGCTTTTCAGGTTCAAAGCTTTAGCGAGGCGGCACTTCTCCCAGCTGCAGCCACCTGCGAAGCCGGTTTTGCAAGAGGCTGCTGTAAAGAATTCATTTTTAAAAGGCAACTGAAAGATACGTTGTGAAGAGAGGCGATTCACTGGCTCGCAAGATGGAAATTAGACAGGGAAAGACTTGCTGCCTGTAGGAGATTAGCGAGCGACTAAACTGTTTGGAAGAAAGAGGTAGTTGGAAAGATGAGCTGATGGGGAAGAAGTCACTGTCAAAAGTCATCACAGGGTGTTTGCCTACTGACTTTTACTCTCCCTGTAGCCATAACTTAGACTTTTATTCAACTTTTCTGTACTCATAGCTGCTGGTTTTGGGGAAAAGAAAAATAAACCGACACATTAGTGTCAAAATGGGTTTAACAAATCTTTGAAGATAGAAAGAATCCTGCAAGGGTTCTAGCAAAAACAGCTGAAGCTTAGGCTACTTTTGATTTATTATTTATTTTGGTGTGAATAGTTTTGAAGACGAGCACATTTCTACTATTCTGAATGATGTACTCATACAACCTCTCACATGAGATCCCAGGAAAGCCTGATGCACAGAATAAACACAGAACTGGTTTCTATAAGGATCAACACCCCACCACAGCTTTCCTGCTTTCACTTTAAAATGAAACATTGTCTACTTTTTTTTTGATATGCTTTTATATATTTCTTCATATTTATTACTAATTATAAACATAGACAATAACTTAAGGATCATGATACTTTCATAAACATACCTTTGAGGGGTGTGTTTGTAATGAGATAATTTTTCTGTTATGTAGTAGGTATGGAGACATGACTAGCCAGGGTATATAGGCTGGTTTAGGTAATAGACAGGAAAATACTTCACTTTCTATGGTCTGGCAGTTAGAATAGCTCTATTCATATGAGTTAAGCATATGCATAATTTGATACCTTGAACAGTTTTAAAATACAGTGCTATTCAAGTAACATCAAGATAGTACCTAGTATCAAATCAAATACTAGATAAAATACAGTGTTAGGGGGTCTCACTAACTCCTTCCTTTCGAGCTATCCTTCAGACCGTTATGGAAAGCTTACTCAGAAATGTGCCCTTCAAGAAATCTCAAACAATGCCACTTTTTAATGTATAAATTTCAATAACTTCTAATGTAGCCTGGAGTTAGAACAATTGCACAGCTACACACATATTTACCAAACCCAGAAAATGCTGCAGGTCTGTCTTCTCTAGGAAGCATCTTCAGTAACCCTCGCAGACATATCTGACAAGCATTTCTGCATGAAGGAATGGAGAAACACCGATGTCTTTAGGGTACAACCTTCCTATTAAATACCTGGAGAACCCAGCAGCTACAGTGATACCTAGAAAAGCCAAGTTGTGCTTTGCTGGTGCAGTGCTGTGCATCATAACAATTTCATTCATATCCCCTTTTAAAATGAATGATCTGTGAAGACAGAATATTTTACTTTAGGTAGTACATCTTGTACTACATGGAGGTTTTCAAAAGTAAAAGCCTAGGAGTTGTACTTAGGAATCACTAGTGGACTGCAGATCTTTATTTTAATTTTGAATAATGTCCTAAGAATGTCAGAAGTACCACTTTTTTTATCTCACCTGGGATGGGAATTGGCTTATGTTTCCTGGTGGGGGGGGATGTGATAAAAAAGACACAATACTTTCCAATATTCAGAGGAGTTTCAGTATTTCACTGCTGAATTAAAGGCTTTTTTTTAATTACAGAAATACCTGTCAAGATCAAGTAACAGAAAAATGTAGTATGTTGAAATAATAATTAAAAAATTAAAGCAATAGTTGTGAATCTGTGAGAAAAGTATAAGCATAAGCTGGAAAAAATACCACAGACAATCATTCAATATTAAAATAGATATATTCCTTTTTATTGTGCCCTTGAAATACAAAATTCCTTTAAGATGTTAGATTACTAAAATAATGAATTTTCTATTTTCTTGCTCAGAAGTACCTTAGTTGATCTAGGAGCTTGAACAATGGATATTAACTGTTAAAGTAGAACCTAGCCATTGTTAATCTATATACAAATTGTGAGTTTGCAAAATTAAGAGCACTTCACAATCTCTTGAATGATCATTCAATAATGACAAAATAAAAGATCATGTAAAATTCTACAAGAAAAATTCACAGACCAGTAATTATTCATAAAAATAGCAATGCCAAAAATAGTGACATGTAGCTGGCTTTAAAAGTATAAAGAACAACTCTTACATGGTTTTATATTATTCCATTAGGACATACTGATAGAGATATGAAAATCTAATTTGCAAACAGGTAAACATATACTAGATGGTTTCCTAAATAATGGAACATTTTAAAAAGTTTACAATAGCATCTAGCAGTACTAAGTGCCAGCATGAAAATGAAGAATATTCAATCTGTAAATTAAAATAAGAAAAATAATTTAAAAACTATGTTTTAGCATTCACATTAGTTCATGATAAATTAACTTTCTTCTTAGGTGCTATAAAGGGCCAGACTGACTTAATAAACCTATTTTTTTTAAATGAGAAAAAAGGTGCTTAAATATATATTTTTTTTTTTTAATAGCAGAAGATAGTATTGATACAGCCATAGACACCAACAACTCACAGTAAGAAGCTGGTAGTGACCAGCCAAGTCACATCTCAGACTGATGGGTGAGTGCTCCAATTCATCAAGTTACAGCAGAGGAATTCAGGGGGTGCCCACGTGCTCCTCCTGCTTATTCCTGCACTGCCAGGTCTGTGGATGCCCCCAGAAGGTACTGCTGGGCTGGCAGGGCAGAATCCCCTGCTGAAGTGGAGAGGTGGGAGAGGGAAGCCCAGGTCTGCCTCCTCCCACCCTGCCCTGCAGCCCCACCGGCACCTGAAGGCTGGCAAGGAGCGCTGCTCTTTCTGCCTAGATGACTTTGCCTCTTTGTGCTCCAGTGACACACACTCGGAGCTGCACAACCCTGGGTCCTGCAGCCAAGGAGGTCATCAAAAAGGGTGTTGTGCCCTATGCAATGAAACATGCTCTTCTTGGCACAGCACCCTGAAGCTAGCTTGGCTCCAGCTGGGAGTTTACGGGATGCTACACCCTGTTGTGCTGTCTCAGCTTATTGACCAGGAATACCAACACCATGAGCCTTTCAGTCCTGCTCCATGGAGACTGAGTCACTCCTGGTCAGACCAGCTGCTGACTCTCAGTATGACCCCTCCTCAGTGGCTGAATACATGGACCAGAAGGGCTTAACCTCACTGTCCAGCTCCAGCTCTCATGACTTTACATGGGGTGAGGCTTTCTTCCACAGCAGCTGAGGTGTGCCAAGGTAGTGATGCATGGCTTACCAGACAAACCAATCTACTAGGAGCCTGGGTTACCAGGGACACAATTCCAGGCCAGGCTGGGCAGACCCTGCCTTGTATTTGACTATTTTGGTTCTTGAGCAAAAAGAGCAAGCAATTTTTATCCCAACAGAATGCTGGCCTCTTGGGTGGTGCTCTCTAACTCTGATGCAAGGTCTCCAAGCAGCTTCATAGAGGTCTCATCCAACTCCTGGGAAAGATTCTGACCCTTTTCTCTTTTTTTTTTTTTTTAATGGAGCATACCATACAGATTTAATTTGCTACTTTGGAGAGCAAATCTAGTTGTTCTTTTAATTACAGAATAGATACTATACAAATTGATCAGCAATTAATCTGAAACTACTAATGATTTGCATGTACTTTTGGCACAGTCCTATTATGCCCTATCAAATTATGCAGCAGCCAGTGATACTCTAATTCAAAAGCCTAAAAATAGAATACAATTATAAAAAAGAGGCTTCTGTTTAAAACAAATACCCACTGGTTTTTTTCGCAGTTGCTTCAGGTTTGTTTTAAAGTTGGATGCCAAAGAAGGATTCATCATAATTGTAGCATGAGACATTTTACAGCTTACATATAAGCAATAATGGAATACAATCAACAGTGTAATGATATCAATATTCCCTCCCTCAATAAACCAGACTCTAATGTCCAAACTGGATTATGAGCTACAGCTGAGTACAGAATAGCCATAGGAGTAAGTCACAGCTACAGAGTAACCACAGGAGTAAGTAACCTGAGTACAAGAATGTCTCCATAAAAACCAATTTTACTCTGTGGCAAAAAACAATAATCAGCTTTTGCTGTTGATTAAATGTTGAAGTAAAGTTAAAGCATTTAATCAACTGCAAAGCTCATTTAACGAAAGTGTACTCCAAATTTGTAGACATTATTGATACTATATATGAAGAGAAAATGTTTATATGATATATCTCAAAAAACCACAATTTCATTCTTGGAGGATTTGGAATGTGGCTGTACCAATCTCTGAAAGTTTTTCTACTGATGCTGACACTTATTTAGGGTATGTGCTTTACACAAATAACTGAACAGGCTTCTACAAAAATAACAATAAGTAATTTTTAGTATGTAGGTAGTAGTTTTCATCCATAGGCCATCAAGTGCCATATAGATTAGTAGAATTTCTGATTTTGAAAGACTTACTCTGGCACATCCCAAAGAGAGATGTTTTTTTAGGAAGTCAAGGCAAGGCCCACAGATGTGGCTATTCTACCATTACAATTATCATCTTGGCAAATTGAGACTGGACAGCCACGGGAATCCTCATCAATCTCTGAAGTGATGGCTGGGAAGAGAGACAGGGTCTAAACTCTCAGATTTTGTGCACTAGGAAATTAATTTTCCAAACAAGAGCTGGGCACCCAGTGAAGCAGGTTGGGCAGCCAGTATAAACTTCTGTGGCTGCCCAGGGTTTTCACTTGCTCAAATTTTGGCTCCAGGGAAGAGACTGTTTTCCAATTTGCAGATGGACAAGTCTGTTTCCAAACACAGGTCACACTACTCTGCCTATGCACAACTTAGGCATGGTAAAACAATGCTAAAAAGCATTTTTAGATACCACACTTGCCCTTGAAACCCTCTTCCTCTTTTGCCTTTTTGGAGAAATGAACAAACATAAGAAACGGTCAAAACAAATGCACGAACATGTTACTAAGAAACAGTGAGAGAAAGAGAAGCTAATTTTCGAGGTGATAGAATAATTCCAAATGGGCTTCTATATTTTCTCCCTGAAGATCATGCTTTTTTGGAGGGGGCTCAAGAGCCAAAATAGAGAATTTAGGCTTGATCAAGAGCCTATTAAAATCAACAGAACTTCTCTTCTGACTTTAAATGATTGTAGGAAAGAAATCACACATTTTAAACTTTTGCACTGCACCAAAAAAAAAAAAAAAAAGAAAAGAAAAGGAAAAGGAGCAAGAAAGCAAAGCATTCATCGTCAGTACATAAACCTGAAGTTAGAAATGTGTTGTCAGTAAGACATTCTTGCAAATCATCCTCCACCGCCCCACACAACTTCCATCACATCTCCCAA
This sequence comes from Molothrus aeneus, assembly GCF_037042795.1. Taxonomy (NCBI): domain Eukaryota; kingdom Metazoa; phylum Chordata; class Aves; order Passeriformes; family Icteridae; genus Molothrus; species Molothrus aeneus. The sequence continues at coordinate 117,527,396 of NC_089646.1, forward strand.
ATAAAGGGCTAAGATTCTCAAGACCATGAAAGAAATAAAGTAAATATAAAGTTAGGATAATAATCACAAGAAGTTCCCCCTTTCTTGTTATTATGCTTCTATGAGCAGATGCTGATATTCATGTAAATGGCCTGGATTCATGCTCCCTGTAAGTCCTGCCCATCTCACAACCAAGAATATGGGGATGCACCTTGTAGAGATGCTGGGCTATTTACTTGGCCAGACTCTGGTCACATCACCTCACTTCACCACTGAAGCAGGACAAATTGAGGCTGCACGTCCCTGCATCTGGTCTTTACCTCCAGCCCAACAGCTTTTCTCCTAAGAAACAAAGAGGAAGGAGGTAAAAGCAGAGAGGGAAAAGCAAATGTTTCCAAAAATATAAAGCTGAGTGATGAAACAGAGCAAACATGGAGATTAGTGGAAGGCATATAGGCAGCTGCTCAATTTCTTAAGGACCTTAGCTTGTAACGAAAGGCAATATCAACGTCTGGCAGGAGGATACCAAGGCCCATGCGACTGTTATCAAGTCTGACAGCTTTGTTTTCTGCTAGTTCTACATCAAAATGAGACAATAGTATGAAAAGAAACATCTTCATCTCATTCATTGCGAGGAACCTCCCTGGACACATGCTGATCCCAGAGCCAAAGGGCATTAGGAAATACTTCAGTTTTCTTCCTGCCTTGTAGAATGTGGTTTTCTTCTTGCCATTCTCTATGTATCGATCGAACTTATACTCCTGAAAATGAAAGAGAGAGACAGCGTGATATCTAACAAGGCAGTTACATGAGCTGCTTTCTTTGCACAATGGTAACGCGTCTGAAACCCAGAAAATAAGATAAAGAGGAAGACAAGGAGCTGACAGCTTCTTCTTTTTAGCTGGTTCCCTCAAGTTTCATTAACTCACATTATCTTCCCTGCAAAGAACACTCTTTAAATCCACTTATTTAGCTTAGTCCTTTTACATTAAGCTCCTTCAACTTCCTCATCTCATCCACTGAATGTCTGGCCTATATTGATTGTAATTAGATTTTGACCACTTTGTAGCAGGGACAATGAACCTTAGTGGAAGGACAATTTTCTTGTAAAGCATCATACACACTCAGCGTGGTACATACATCATAAATAAGGATAATCTGCAAAATTCTGCAAATGCCTATGAATAAATTAATGCATTGCACCAATTTTGCTCTTGCAAACCAGAGCAAAATCCATCTTTCTTTTGCATCGAATGGTGCAGATTATTCAAAAACTCCAGCGCTTTGCAGTCAGCTTTCCTTTCAGTTGGAGATGGTTGCTGCTTAATTTGCCACATCTTACCTTCAAATATTTTGCTGCAGAAGCTGTGAGCAAGGCAGGACAATGCCAGTGACTGACAATTACAAAGAGGGTGTTTTCAAGTAAGGCTTGAGGTCACACTTGTAACCTACATTCCATAAATTGAACATATTTCTGACTATTTTTGAGTAGCAGGATCCCTGTTTAGAGATAATTTGTGTTTTTGAATGAAGGAGATCTGGCATCCTCACTCAGTCAATGGCAAATTAACCACTTACAAAACCCTCCTGCATGCTTTGAATAAAAATGACAGGCACTTCTTGCTTATGGTCACTCATTAGCATTTGTCCTGCTTTGCATACATCTGCTATAGCAGCAGCCATTTGGAGCTGGCTGGGAACAAGTCAGTCAGACAGAAACCGACCTCAACTGATTAAAAAACCCCACACCACCATTAAAAATACACTGATACTGATCTACCCATTAGATTAAAGGCTCTGAAAATCATGCACTCCAGGTCTTGCTGTTGAGAAACAAATGTCAGGGGAGGTGGTGAGTGAGAAAGGGAACAAATACTAGATGCACTGGAGGGGATGTAACTTTGGGTGCTGAAGAGCAAGAGCTTATTTCACTAAATGACAGAGGCCTGGATTTTCTACAAATATAAAGGTGATTCTATGTCTGCTTCCACTGACAGGTAATTCTTTTCAGTCTCTTTGAACACCCCAGCCAAAAAGAAGCATGCCTTTATTTTTTTTCTATTGCTTCATTTGGAGCAGCACAGTAACAAAAATGAAAGCCCAGCATATCATAAGATTTACTTCCTGAATTCTAAATCCTGCTGGTCTAAAAAAGCACTGCTAAATATGAACTGCAATAGCTTAAAAACCCAACCCAGAGCTCTTCTCAAATGTTTTTACAAGGTGCACTTCTGGTGTCTGGAGGAATTAAGCACTGTGTTATTGAACACACAGACACACTGGGTCAAACCTTATGCTTTCTTTGTCATATTCAGAGCTTTCTGAGACTTGCAATTGCTTTTGACAAAAACTAAATTGCTGTCTAAGGAACAGGGGAAACAGAAAACAAGTGTGAGACAGGAATGCAGCCAATGACAGTGACATCAAACTCAGGGCTGCTGAAGTCCCTTGGGTTGAGTAGTGTTTCCTTAAAAGCTAGTTCACTGACTAATAAAGACCAATTTTAAAAATGAAAGAATTTTCAGCCATGCACAAGGTCTCCTGAAAGAGACATGGTGGCTGACAGCAAGGAAAAGGTCAGGACACTGAGCAAAAGCAGCCAATGAAGTTCTGTGTGGATGAGCTGCTACAAATATTATGAAAACTGAGCAATCTCCTGTGATTGATCAAAGTCTCCTTCTGTCACATACTGTATTTAGCTTTGTTTGGGAAGTCACCATAGAGGGTTTCCTGCAGGGTTTCCTGATACTTACTCTATGGGTTTTGCAGAGTTCATATACTGAGCTCTATAACTAGCTGAGTTAGAATTTAGGGTTTCACTTACACACTTTATAGAAAACTGACTAATTTATTTAGGCCTTAATGGGTGGAGAAAGAGGTCAGAAATATATGCTTACACACTTACACAATATGGTGCCAAAGCACAAGATAGCTTGAACTTAAATTTATGTATCCAGGAGAAAAAGCATTGCTACAAAATTATCTCATCAAGCTGCCTGTTTTCCCAGGAAAAGTTTTCCCTAAATACATGACAAGCTCAAGACTGCACCTTTCAAAAAATTCATTCTCCATCTCTATCTGATCCTCAGTAGTTATTGTTGAAAGCACACTGCATATTTTAAGAACCAAACAGAACAGTGATTTCCCCACTTTTCGAGAGGGACCCATGTGCTGAAATCAATGTACTGCAATGTGTGGATTGCTCATTCACTATCAAAAAGATAAAATATATGAACTAAAGCTGTACTGTGAAAGCTGAGCAGAGCTGATACTAAGCAGATATATTCAAGCAATGGAAATATGGTAATATATTCTGGCAATTATTGGATAAGGGAGGAGATCAGTTTCCACACTGATGCTTTTGGTCTAGGACCTAAACAAACAGATGGACTTTTGACAAATCAATAACGTTCTCCAAAATAAAGTGTTAAGGATAAAATAAAAAAAAAAAGAAGCTTATTTGTTAGCTGTTATCTATCCTTTTTAAGGATAAAAATATTAATCAACTATTTGCCAATAGATGAATTATTTTTAAAACCCTGATTTTTCTCTGCAGGCTTTATCTTCATTTTTGGGTGGGGACAGCCAGCAAATGTAATTTTCATTCTCGTGGCTCCAGTGTTCATCCCAGTGACTATACCTTACTCCTGCTGACTCCAACATGCTCCACACCTCCTCTCACTGAGGCTGGCAGAGCTCCTACACAATGAAATGCTGTCCTGCACCAACGAGGCACTTGAATCTCATCTTTTCTTTGCAAGCTCTCATCTTTAAATTCCTGAAAGGGAGAGCTTCACAGAGCAACGTCTCTAACACGGGCTTTCTATAACCACGTAAAAAGATCCAGTTCCTTTCTTCTTTGGCTCAAATGCCAAGGATGGAAATCAGCATGGCTGGGAGACAGCCATTTGCTTAGGAAAATAGGGGTGAGGAATGGATGAGGTACAAGCTCTTGCCTCTCAGGCAGATGAGCCATTTAAAAGCCTCAGCGTGCACCCTTGCTCTTTCTTGCTCTTCCTCTGTGGCACCCTGGGCTGGGGACAGCAATCTGGGGAGCAACCTAGCCGAGAGGAGAACTATTCAATTTGCATGCAGGTGGTGAACTTCTGAAGCTGTATTACAGCTGAGGCAGGGTGGATTAATTTTGAGTCTTTGATATTCATTAACTTGAGCGTCAGAGAAAAATACAAGGAGATGACACAATTACCCTCCGAGCTTCGCTGCAGAGCAACAGCTTTACAGTCTCAAGTTCACAACACTCTAATTGATCAAGAAGGGGTGAATCCCTACGAAGGGAGGTGAAAAAGCATAAGGCTCAAGTAAGACACTGCTATTATAAGGCTTCAGAGAGTCAATGATGCTTTGCGGGCACTTAGCTAAATGGCCCACATTATTTGCTATTTAAACCACCTTCTATTATTCAGCCCTCCTTGGGTATCAAATGATCCACTGCCAAACAAAGCCCACATTTAGCCTAAAGTTTATGGTAGTCAATGTGCAATTGTCAATTCCTTTGAAAGCAGTCCAGTCAGTCTCATCACCATATTTCTCTCTTCAGGCCATGAATCCTTTGACCTGCAGGGCCCTAGAAAATACATCTGAAACTAGGAAGATTTGTTCCACAAGAAGGAACAGCAGTAAAAAAAAAACACAAAAAAAACCAGAACCACAGATCACAAAAGGCTTGGCTGCTTCGATGTGCCTGGAGTAGGAAGAGTGGCACCAGCTGAATGTTTACCTTAGGATCTTCATAGACCTCAGGGTCCATGTGCAAAATCTGCGGGTAAAGGGCTATCCAGTCTCCTTTCCTCAAAACGACTTCTTGATTCCCTTCAAGCTTGAGAACAAAGTCCTCTTGGCTGATGCGGATGTTCATAGAGGACGAGCACATTCTTAAACTCTCGTTTAAGGCACTCTCTGCGATTAAACAAAAGGGGGGAGGGGGGAAGCATCAGAAATATGGGAGATGATTGGAAGTTATACATGGCTACGGCTGCTGATTCTCCAGGAGTTTAGTAGGGCAGGCTAAAGGGGGAAAAAAAAAAAAGGGAAAAAAAACACACAAGCAAAACCAAACATAAAGCAGAGACCAGGAGGAGGCAATACACAAGCCCACAGGGTGTGGGTGGGGCAGTCAGGGATGCTGAGCCTCCCGAAGTGACTCTCCCTGATGAGATGATGGTGATGAGAAATCCTGTCTGTTGAAAGCAGCACCATGTTTTGGGTGGAAAGTCATTATTCAGGCATCGTGTTTAAAACAACGCAATCAAAAGACATGAACGCTTTATGCATTTACATATATTTTGGTGGTTGCAAACAAGTACCAGTGAAAGCATCCATGGAGCTGTTTAGCTTGCCTTTTGAAAGTTGTTGGATTTAATGGTAGAACTATACATTAGAAATCATTCTGCTTGTTAATTCTGTAGTCATTCTGAGATTTTTAAATGCATTTTCTTTTCAATGCACTGTGCTGCCAAATTATAGTGTCTGTTGTGGTCAGAGTGAATGAAAGCAATTCATTATTTGCCTAGTAATTTTAAGAGAGAAAGACACTTCTAATTGGCCTAGAGGAAACAAAACATAGTCCTTTCAGGTTTGGGGAAAGCAAGATCTCTGTCTCCACCATCACATCCTGGAAGGCTCCAGAAGCTGAATGTCCTTGCTTTCCCAGTGGCCTTCACCTTTTGCTCCTAGCACGACAGATTTTATGGCTAATTTCCGGCAATTTATCCTGGCAGTTTGAGGAGGAATTCCTTTGGGAATAATATGCATAATTTGCATAAATCATTCTGATAGCATGTATATCAGCATGTAGCTCCTGTCTAGGGCTGCATCTCTCACTTTGTAATCAAAACTGACTATTTTTCCACCAGTGTGTATGGGCACTGTTATATGTGACTTGATTCCTTCTAATCATTAGTGTGAAAAATAGCCTAAAATAGGGTTTCATTTGCATGTAATAATCCATTTGTGTCTGCCTTTATGTTTTGTGATATCAAATAAGCCTTCTCTAAGTGTTCACCAAGGCACTGCAATTGCTGCACCCAAAAGGTTAGTTTATTAGAGACAGTAGCTACCCAGTGTAATGCCTCTGAAAAAAATAATAACAAACGTTCTTTCACTAAAAATTAAATCTGGTGCAGCATGCATAGCAAATAAAGTGGCCCTGGATGCTTTCTTGCAGGAGGTTTTTCCTTAAGCATGCATTTGTCTAAAGAAATGAGGCTGCGGTCAGCTTTGTGTGGCCAGTGCCGTGATTCAATGTGACGTACAGTGAGTCTGTGCATATTCTTTTGGACTGCCTTCGTTACTATAATCAGGCAGAGTCAAATCGGCTTGTTGGTGACGAAGCCAGAAAAGAACCCTGGTTCCAGAAGATGGCCTCTACTGCGGATAGCCACAAGGCACCTGACACGATAGATTTCAACTGGCAGCGCTCTGGCAACAAAACTTTACGCGGTACAAAGGAAGGGTCCAGCCTCGGCTCCAGACTGCCTTCAACCTGCAGAAAATGAAGCTGGTAGCTTTGTACCAGTCCACCATCTGGAAATGGATGTGGAGACAGCAGAAATCAAATGAGGAAGAGGGAAGGAGGGAAAAAAAACAAAAGAGAAATAATTATAAAGTGTCGCGGCAAAATAGCAGCACGTTTAACCGCCCAAGCAATGCGGTCACATCCTATCGGTAGACATCCTCCCAGAAAGCGCGGCAGTCCCTGCCCGCTGCCGGATCTCAAATGACAATTGGGCAGCATATCTTATGCAGAAGTTAATCACAATAATGGAGCACAAAGTGTGGCTTAGCGGTCAGATCGTAAATGACAAATCTGTTTTACCTTCCAGTACCAGTTATGTGTGGAAGGCGAGCTTGGCTCTCGCTCTGAGCGATCATGCCGATAATCATTAGATGACAAAAGTAATGAGTCACATTATGATCAACAAAGGAGAATGGAGCTTATATGGCTTTGCAGGCTCACATTAAAAAAATAGACAGTCAGCTTTCTACAAATGCCAGAGCTATACGTTGAGAGGAATGACAACTGCACAATAAAACTGCAGCCTTTACTTGCAGTTGTCATAGTTCAGCAGACACCAGCCATCGCCGCTGACAGACCAGCTGGGTAGCTTGGGAGGCCTTCCATTCTGCACCGTGAGGTACAGTAAATTATCCAGCACGGTAGAGCAACATCTGTTTCTGTGCTTGTGCCGAACAAACAAGGCAATTTAAAGCATACCAAGGGATAACCAAGCAGCAAATGAACATGACCCTCATTTTTTTCCCCCCTTCTTACACACATGAGATGCTAAACTTCACTGTGCAAGCGCTACATAAAGAAGCCAGGCTGTTGTTTGATAAGGTGTTGTCAGAGAGATTTTACATCTTTTCTAGAGAGAGAAGGAGGGGGAAGACAGAGATATATCTCATAGTATTGTTATTCTTAGAATCCTCCCACTTCTCTCTTCATTTCTCTTATACTAAAGCTAGCACTCAGCTTCCAATTCATTCTAGACTTTTTTTTTTAAAAACTGTTTCAATATACTTATAAATATTCAGTCTTTAAACCCTAATTTGCTATACTTAGTTCACATGCCTTCAAGCATTTGTCTTCCAATTTCCACTGAATAAATGCGTACTAATGAGAAATAGAGCAAGCTGCTGAGGCAAAGCTGGGTGACTTGAGCCTGGCCTGCCACCAGCTTGTGATAGGCAGGCAAATTGAGTTAAAATGAAAAGTCTTGTCAGCTGAAATACAACATGGTAGCCAAACAGCAAGCTGTCAATCATCCAGCCAAAACAAGGGACTGCAGGTAATAAAAGGTCATTGCGAATCATAAGTGCATTTGGCTTTCGTAGGCAAGTTAATTTTAATTAAACATGATCTCTATCTGTAAATGTTTTATAAAACTTATTGTGCAGTAATGGATTGTTAATTTTACACTAACACAGAGCAGGTAATAGGGTGCAATAATTATTAGAGTGTATTGTAGAAAATAGCTATTGAGTATGCAAATATTTGGGGGGGTCATTTACCCATGGGCATCACGGTGTGCCAACACAAACGATAATCTGAAAGAAGTACATTTGCATCTTACTCAGAACTAAATGTACTGCCCAGCCCATTCCAGAAAAATATATTTATTCTTTTCAATTCAACCACTGATTTTAATGCTTAGCGTTTGTGTTACGACTACACACTCTGTATTAGCTCCTTTTGGGTCCCAACCCTTTCTTGTGTACAAAACAATTTTTCAAGCTGTGCTCTTTTTGCAGGAATATCTGGGATTCAGCAATGACCTGGGGCAAGAATACTTCACCATATAAACGAATGGACTAATATTAAATAAACGAACTGACTAAACATGCCTAGCATTAAGCATGCACTAAGTACATCTCTGCTTTACCCTTGGCATTTCCATTATAACCAGTTTAACTGACAGACCATTTTCATGTGTCCTTTACCATATTAGAGCTCTGTTGTGAGCCATAATGTCTAATAATGTATGTTACTCTGTGCACACAAATAGGTTTGGATTTTGGGACTGTATTGTGTTATGCAGACAATACAAAGGGTGCTGCCCCAGAAATGCCATCAGAAGAAGATGACCCTATCAGGGCCAAAATTTGCTAGTTTAATTTTGGGTTGAGTGTGTTCTGCATTTTGGTTTCCTTTGTTTGGTTGGTTTTTTAAAATAAAATAATCATGTACCTGAGCTTAGAATTTAGGAGCAAATCAGGCCATTTTCTTCCCTAGACCAAACAAGCTGACCATAATAACAATGCTCTTCCAGAGAAAGACTTTTAGCAATTTGTGCTTCTTCTCCATAGCATGAGGATTCAAAAAAACTCTTGTTATAGTAGACCCAAAAGAGGATGGAGAATCAGAGCACTTAAAACAGGCGAATGAGATGACAACGTGATGAACATGCAAGCATCCCACCTGGTCTGCCTCATTTGAGAGCAGGGACACAATCCCAGTTTCCTACGCTCCGGGTTGGCACAGAGGGAACGGAAAGAGGAAAAGCTCAGTCTTGGAGGTTTGGGGTCAGTGGCCTTCCTGCAAGAGGGGAGGTCTTGGCGTTCAAGCAGTGCAATTTGGGACCTTTGTCCCTCCTACACATTTATGAACAAAACATCCCTTTCCACTGAAGCATGACTCCAATTCTCTTATGGTACAGATTTTTTTCTATATTATTATTTTATGGGACAGTATCCAGCCCTTGATGACTTAAGTGCCAGAAGAATTGAAATCTAGCTTCTGTTCATATCACATTATGTTTAACATGATTATGAAATTTAACAAAAGTGTTACAAGAATACTACAAAGTAGGATGTGGCACTTCCCTCTCAACACATAAATCAAATGCTACCAAGGTACTTCAAGATTTCAAGAAGCAGAGGAATGACACAGTTAATGTTTTTAAACTGTTCATACTGTTTTGCACCAGATGGTTTTAGTGAACTACATGGTTTTATTTTCCTTATTCCTACACTTTTGGGGAGCCTTATTTTTCCCCTTTTTTCTTTTCACTGGACATTCCCATCTTAGTCTATAAATATAAACTAAGTTCTCTTTTGATTTTCCTGATGCTTGGTAACTTATTTATCGGTGTATGCTAGCTCTGATGTGAAGTAGTTTTACTTGTGCTCCTTAGAAGTCCATTAAATGCTTAGAAAGTCATGTTACTCACCAGAATTGTCATGCAATACCTCCACTACTTCAAAAACATTCTCCATTGGTTAGAGATACATCTGCATCAAAACAGCCATGACTCTGGATGTAACCAACTTTGTAGACTCACGATATGTAAGATTAATATTAATGCTCTAACACAAAGGAAATGGATTGGACTCAATTTTATATTTGTACTAATCAAATCAAGTTTGCACACAGATTCTTGAAATGAGCCACACTGGATGATCTTGGAGAATGGCAGCTATTACAAGGGTCCAAACCAGGCACAGAATGCACTGCTCCACCATCACCCCTTGACACAGCTTTGTTTAAGAGTAGAGCATCAGTTCAGGTCATGAGCTACCAAGACCTATGGACATGAGCTTGTTTTGAATACGGGATTGGTTTTGATATTTAAAAACAGGGGATTATTGAACCTTTAATCTTTTGTTCAGCTGTTGTCTGCCCTTGTAACACTACTTGTGGAGATTCACAGATGATTAGAAGTTTGGTACCTACCTGCTACCACCTTTCAACCTTGGGCTATTTTCACCATTTCTCTTGCCAGTGTCTATGCACTACCAAATGAAGAGAAACCAAGAGCTGGTGCTCTGAAGGCCTATACAGCTCCTGATTCAAACAACTTCCAATGACCACTGGCAAGGGTCTCCCTCTGAACCCTGGATCCAGAACTGGAAGATGTGTAGCTCCTTTAAAGCTCCCTCTTTTGAATGAAGTACTAAAAACACCGTTTCTCCTCTGCAAATTTTTATCTTCTTATATTTTATTTGGAGGTATTGCCCAACAGAAGCCTGCTTTAGAAGCCTTTTTTGTTTTGTTAAAGAGAGAGAGAAAGAAAGAAGAAAGAAATTGCTTGCAGATAAAATACATTTGCAGTTTAAATATACAATCCCACTTTAATTTCAGAAAAGGGTCTTTCTTGGCAGTACCATACAGAAGTATTTGAAATGCATTAACACTTCGGCAGATGCTCAGAATCAAACAACTTAATAGGCATCAACTTTTTTTCAAATAATTGCAAAGCTTCGATTTAGCCTTTTGCATACCTTGCATAGTTAATTACCTAGGCTTTAATGTTTACATGCAATGAGAGTATCTACAGCTATAAACTACATAATTTATAATTGATGTAAATGGGTGTTATTATGTCAATTAGGCAGCTGTGTCCTCCACCTTCTCAGTAAACAGAAATGAGTGATAAACCGAGTTTGCCGGGAGAGCCCCTCTCCTCTTCGTAACAGATAAAAATAAATTACCTAGGTAGACCAGGTTGTCCAATTGTTCTCTGGTGAGGTGGATGTTATATGTGGGCCCTCTCTTTTGACCTGTTGACTGCAGCAAATGGTCAATCTCGTCACGCACCGCTGCAAGAGCTTCTGGGTGCCGCAGAAGATAATACATGGCCCAGAATGTAGCTGGAATCGTGTTTCCCACAGAGGCCCACAGGAAGGCAAAATGATGTGCTGGGAGAAAATAAGTGAAAAGGAAGATTAATAGCGTTTATTACACTGATTAGATTTGCAGTGTGCTAATTAAAAGATGTTAGGACACAGACCCAGCCAAGGATCAGTGAATGCTAATGAGGACCAATAGGCTTCTGAAGTCTAATTTTCTGCTTAATGAGAATAGTTTGAAATGTAATGTCGGGGGGGGTGGGGGGAATAAGGGGAGGAAATGCAGCTCAGTTATAATCTTTCTCATTATCACCATTAAGTATCTTGTTTTACCACCTCAGCACAAAAAAAAAATCAATTATCATAGAGGGTTGTTTCAGAGTAAAACATTTTATCATTAGCCAATTAGAAAGAACATAAAAAAATTTCAAGGTCGCCATTTTGCCTTTTTATTTCAAAGGTCTATAGTAAATTATTTTATTTTAGACAAGCAATCATTCATAAGTTTCCTACCTGCTTTGTCATAATCTCCAAGCAGCTCATATTTCTCAAATATATCTTGTCTGGCTTGGACCACTTTTGACCCTCCCAGCCATTTTGTCATGTTCTGAAGTAAAAAATGATGTATAAGCTCCTTCCGAACCTTCTTGGTAGCTCCTAGCAACTCAATTGGTATGTTTGCAGCTAAATAGGGAAAGCTGGCATCAAACTTGATAAATTTGTCTCTGATTTCACTAATAACTTTGTGGCCATCTGCAGCAGGAACTCTTCCATATAGTGTTACAAAACTGGCTTCAAACATTACAGAGCAGCAGAATTTGTACATTTTTTCTGTTTCCCAATCTGTTGCTTGTGAGCATTTCCATTCAAATATATCCTGGAGATTTTTCATCATGTGGTCAGAAATGATATCCAAAGGCTTGCCTTGTAGATACTGGTAGATTCTGTGCAGGTTTTCCTTGAGTTCAGGGAATTTTCCTTTTGACAAGGCTGGGTAGTCAAAAGTTTTGGATGCCATTTTATTCGCGAATTCATGAAATTCAAGTTGCTTGCTATTTCGGATGACATAGACGTATTGAAATGGGTCCATGATAAAGGTAATATATCTACCTGAATAGAAGAACAGAAAATTATTAGTGACATGTGCACTTTTATAAATCTGGTGACACTTCCAGAAGCAATAACTGAAAATAAGCCGAAGCCTGTGAAAAAAGAGTGCAGAAAAAACCCCAAAGCAAAGATACGTCAATAAATATGAAAAGAAAAAAAAAAGAAAAAATATGAAACAAATATTATATAGATTTTCTTTGCCAGGATAAAGATTTCACCAGAGTACAGGCTCTTCTATAATCCTTGCAGTCTCTTCTATAATCCTTGTGAAGCCATTTCCACGTAGACAGATCTACTGTTTGTGCCAACAGTTGTGTGTGATCTCTTCAAATGTGGTGCTCTGAAACAAATAATTTTCTACTCAGGTCTAATTCATGAAAATACAGTGTGGAGTCATAGCAACATTTGGAAACTGTAGGTTTTCACTAGCAGAAAGCAAAAAACACACACATTTCACCTGCACAGAGGAAAGTGAACGGCAGGGGCTGGAGTGGAAAACATGCCACCTAGGCAGCCTTTTCCAAGCAGATGACAGAGGAACTCATAATCTGCCAGTTACAGCTTTAACTGCATGCGGCAAACCCCCAACATTTAAAGCTTTTCTCACATCTGGCTCTTTTTCCCTGAAGCTTTTCTAACTCTTTGTTAAGAATGTGCTTAGTATCCATAACATGACTACCTTAGTTTATGAATGTGAAGTCACAGCCTGTGATGTAGCAGGCACCATTTTTAGCACGGGCTCCACTGTGGGATACACACTGTCCCAGTGCTAGGATCCATTGTGTCAGAGTGTACCACCAACTTCCTACCCTTCCCAGGGTCCTTAATGAGGTGACACAGTGATACCTTCAGCTCCTTGTATAGAGGGATAGAATTGCATCAAGTTTGCATCATTTGCTTGTTCAAATTGTCTCTGCCAGAGAAGTCCTGCAATGTCTCCCCAAACTTCAATACAGCTGCTGAAAAAAAGCACTTGGAGGAACTACCATGAATCAAAATGCTAACACTCCCAAAGCTCAATTCAATCTTAGCTCTTAATAGATGGTTCTAAATTTAGAGTTCTTGATTCTTACCTTGAATGAAGAGGTGCATTAGGGAAAAAGGGTGCCTATTAAAATGTACACTTTCCCTGTGAAATATCCCAGTCACAAACTCAGGGAAAGAGCAAAGCTTCCAGCACTTACAGTCTAATTCTGTCTCACTAAAGGGACAAATCTCCTTTGATTTTAATGGGAACACTACATGCTTAACTGCGGACCAAATTTGGCTCTGTGACAGATGTCCAGAGATAAAGTAGTCACTACCACTAAAAATGTCAAGTATCCATGGTTACCATATAGTGATATCTGAATTATCATACTTATTTCATATTCTGATTTATATACACACACAGTGCCCTATGGTATCTGGGTACACTCTGGACTTCCTCTACAATTACCAGCTGCCATAATTCCCCTCCCAATTACATCAACTGCAATCCCAGTGAACTAGTACGGAAATGTGAAGGACATATCAAGACAGAATTTGAACCCTTTTCCTTTTTTGTCAACAGTGTGTGAACATTTTTAAGATACTCATGGATTTTGTTTTACTGTAACATAATCAACCATAGCTGTAAATTTAAAGTATATTGAGAAACCAGCATGAAAGAGAGATCCTGAATTCTCAGTCCCCTTTTTAGACTTTCTATGACAACAGAGGCTAACAGGAATTTTTAGTCTTGACTTGACTTTAGTCTTGCAGGATCTTTGTTAAGAGTCCTAGAATTACCCTCGCTTTCCAGCTTTCACCTACTTTCATGCTCTTTATTGAGGTTACTATCTTTGTGATCAAAGCTTGGAAAGAATGTCCAGTGGAGCAATTTTTAATAAATAGATTTGGAGTGTTATTAACCCTAAAGATGAAAGCTGGCTTCTTAACTTTGCATTTACAGGGTAAACAATTTAAGTTAAGATTTTTAATTAATATTAATTTAAACCATCTGTCCACCATCTGCTTATTTCTGATGCAAAATATGAGTTTCTTTGTGATCTTTAATCAGACACTTAGCAAACGCACATCAATTCTTATCATTTTTTAAGTAAGAAAATGATTTTCAGCAAATGAGTTTTCAGACAAACAATTTTAGTAATAATTTTAAATCAAAACTCACTCACCACTAGCACATACTTTGAAAAAAAAGTCCCTGAGAAAAAGAATATTACAGATCCTGGTTTTATTATTCTCATCAGGTTCCTGGTAGCAAAAAGTAAGTAAGTAACAAAATATAATTCATTTTGTAGAATCAATTCAGGTTCCAGACCACATCACTGCAAGTCAACAACATATATAAACACATAAACCAAAATATTTCTTGTTGCTACATTTACTAAGGGTCTAGATAATCAGAAAAGTGGAACCCCCCCTATAACAAAGGCAGCTTGTTTATGTATGCCATCGAGAATCTAATTTTAGATCTCTTAATTAGAAAGTACTAAAACCTAGGGCTAATTAATGGCAGTTAGAAAGTTGTGAGAGTGGGTCGGGGAGCCTTTAACAATTACAGTCATCTTTGCACACAGATGCCCTACATGGCTACACTGCTTACCCCAGTCTCATCCATACAGGAACAGATTGCTAATTACAAAATCGTGCCCCAACACCTCCTCTACATCCTGAACAGCAAACATCCGAAGTGGAACAAACTTTCTCACCTCAAGTTATGATTTTAAATTTTTAAAGTGTCAATATGGTCCTTAGTTTAGCTTTTAAAATCCTGTCCTTGTCCCCAGTGAGGTTTCTTCCCACTGACTGTCCCTGGTGGTGTCAGAGACAAATAAATTAAAACCTTTCATAAAGTTTTCAGTTATTATTTGGTATTTCAAAATGCAGTTTCCCCCTCTACTCCCATGTCTCTCCACTGCAGCTAATGCCAAGACAATCTTTGGAAAGTAACCTTTTCTGAAATCAACCCAAAATCTTGATACTCATGAGTTTCTATCAGAGTACTAAAAAAGGTAATCCCAAATCAGCCAAAAATGAAGGCACACTACTATTTCCTCAAATCATGTAGCCTTAAATATTGAAGATATTCATACAGAAACCACTAGAGACTAAGCCTTTCCCTGTTAGTTTGTAAAAAACCCCTTCAACACCAAAAACTAAGTAGACATGTACATATAGAAATGTCATACTCCAATTCACAGCAGTTTAAGTCACTGAGCTATTTTATTTAATACAGTAAAAACAAGTCAAAACAAGAGATGTATCCTTCTTTCTGCAAAAAGCCCTCTGATTTTTTATTTTTAATGGCTACAGAGAATTCATACTTCACTATCCAGTTTTTCAGTCTGCATTATACCCATGCTGCAAATAGCCTGGTTATCTCAATTTAGTTTCTACAATCTCCTAGAAATAGAAGATTGATGTGGAAAATATGAAAATTGTCAACATTGGTAAATCTGAGCACAGAAGCCAGTATTTGTATGATAGTTAAGAAATTACTCTAATAATGCATTCTGGACCTTTTTAATGCTAATGATGAAAGACAAGCATTTCAGATGGCATCTAATGATGGATGTTATTTCAGTAATGCTTGGAGCAGGCTTCAGCCTGATAAGGAGTTAATGAAAATTACCTTTTGCCTATGAGAGAAAAATGTGATATGCTACTGTAGGTGTATCATGCTTTAAAGAAAAGAATGACAGCAGCAGTATTCAAAAAGGCAAATGTGCTTAGTCAAAACCACGAAAATTATTTTATTAAATAATAATAGTCTCAGAGAGAATGTTGCAGGGTTCATTATCACTCCTATGAACTTGAGAGGAAAAGAACACAAAGTTTAATCCCAAGAAACAATGACAAAACTGTTTCAAGCTCTTTAAGTTCTTATCTAGCAGTCTGCCTATGCTGCTGACCCTTAACAAGCAGAGGGGCTTGGGAAGTATGATCATCTCAGAGCCACAGACTCTCTCTCTCTCTTTCCCCTCCTAATTATTTTCTTTTCTGATATTTTCTTTTTTTTTTTTTTTCCTCAAGACTATCGCATTTATGTAATCGTCCTCTTATTAGGGAGATTCTGCTGAACTGCTGACAATGATGTACAGTGGTGCTGCGCTGGCATGACGTTTGGGGAAAACGATTCTGCTGCACCACCACACAAAACCAATTAGAGAACTATTTTCTGCGACAGGTCAGGAATTTACATTGTTTCTCATAGAAAGATGTGCTTTTTAATTTCTTTATTAAGATGACATCCATGTCCCTTGCGACTTTTAGGGATGACAATCATTTGCTCATCACACGGGAAAGTACAATCAGCAAAATCGCATTACCAGTACGGGGCAACGCCAGAAACTCCAAGCATCGTTCCGCATTTTCCAAATGAACTAGTTTGAGAACCAATAATTATAAAAATATATATTGATAGAATTTTTTGACAGGACCTTTAGACATCCACCAGGGGGGTAAAGTAATGATAGTCCACATACAGCTGGCTACGCTATGTTTGCCGAGCACAGAAACATCATCTTTGTCAAATCAGTAAGACATACAGAAATCCTGTATGCCTTCGGATCAGGACACGAGAGGAGACACTAACTAGCTTTGGTTTCCTCCCTGACTTGAGGATGAAAATCTATTTCTCTTTAGTGAAGTCCTGATGGTCAGCACTTTTATACCGAAAAAGAGAACTTAAAGTGGTGTCTCTGTTATGATGAATTCACAAAATCAAACATTTCCCTGCACAAGACTAGAATGATATCCAGAACTAACTTTATTTACCTCAGTCTTTATCAAGGGAGGCTTGGCTCAAAACACTTGCACATAGGGGATTATCTGGATGGAATTTGGTTTATCATAGAAATAGAAATTTCTGAAATTAAATTACACTCATAATTGGTTAAACACAAACTTCTAAACATAGTCTTTCATAAAATAATAAAGAGGCAAAATAAATAAATATTTGATTAAACACTTTTAAGATTCTGAAGTATGACTCTATCCGGTTAATTGAATGTACTAGTATCTGAATTATAGCTATTAATTGGTATTTGGAGGAAGCCAAAACTGTATTATTGTGTGATTTCAAATTAACAATAAAAAAGATTGTATTTCAACAAGAGTTGGTGTTGTACTGTGCCAAACTCACTTTCAAGTTGCAAAAGATCTGATTATACCAGTTTTCAAAAAAAAAAAAAAATCCTGAATGAAATTTTAAAAAATAACATATTTAATACAATAAAAATTCTCTTCCAAAGGAAAAAAGGACAGATTTTTTTAAAAGGAGGAAAATTTTTATTAATTAAACACACAGCTTGCAACTAAATTAATTGACTTTTTTAAAAAAAAATAATTCCAAAAATGCTTCTATGGAAATATAAAGCTAATGCTACTACCCTAGGGAAAAAAAAAAGCAAACTTTATACTTTACACTTAATATTTTTGTTTCAAACTCCCTAAAACTACAGGAATAACTAAAATTATATGGACTAAAGCTGATCATTTGAACAAGGATATCAGCATGTAAAGGTGAAGAAGATTATTATAACTATCTATATTAATAAGAGCTTGCCTTTCTGAACACATGAAAATATTGGATTTTATATTGACTTTAGTAAAAAGTAGATCTCTATAGATAGATGTAAATTTATATATTTAACTTTCATTCAGGATTTTAGTTTTATTCTATGTTCTTCTTCCACAGCTAAGTGCCTACGTGAAATCACTCAAATGTTTGTACTCAATCTGGCTTAGTAATACAGTTATAAATACAGGAAACAGCAAGGTTATATCATACTTTATTATATTGTTATTTTCAGCAAGCATGATCAGAGTAAGAGGCTGGCAACGGGAAGTTTCTGTGTTCCAGTCCCGATTGTATCACTGAGTCAATGTGTCATTCATTCCCTTGTGTTCCTGTCAACCAGTTGTAAAATGTGTGAGAACAAATTCTGCACTTTTTTTCTTAAGTGTTTTCTAAATTTAATCTGATATTTTTCTGTGCAGTGTCAAGATGATGTTAGTTCTCCTTTCTTTAGGAAAAAACCCACCAATACATAATTTAATGTACTGGCAAAATCTATGTTAATACAGTACATACCTACAAAATCTGTCAAAATACATATATACTTAGAGATGTAAATAAATCCCCACACTGATAGTGATATTTTATAGATAACTATTATGCTTACAATATATGCAAATTTGAGGGATTTTTATGGGTCTATGCTAGAGAAAAATGTTTTGCGTTAAGGAAGATTCTAAACTAAACATTTGGATTAGTATTTAACTTCACTGATGGAAAAAAAGCAAGATACATACTAAAATATTTCTCACCAGCAATATGTACAGTGAAAATATCTCCAAATTTCTTTTGCTGATCCAGTAAGAATTTGTAAGCATCTTTTCTAAAAATCAGAGCTTTCCCAAGGTAAGGAATCCAGCCATTTATTAGTGGGGGCTCTCCAGTCTTTCTGTTAAAAGCAGAAAAAAACAAACAAACCAGGAGTTAACTTTGGCATGAGAGCAACTCATCTTTATATCTATTTATATATTACACTTAGACCCACCATTTACATCTGTAATTCCTGCAATGTTGTACAGAAAGTTCTTCAGATATGACGGCAGGTTAAATCTAATCACACCTCTGAGCACTGAAGGCTCCATGTGGTGATTAGGAAAAATAAGTGAGAGAAATTGAGACGCATTTAACTACAGGTCGTCCAGTTATTACCATTAAGTTATGAACACAGAAAAATGACATTCAGTAGAAAAGCTCCCAGCAAAGAGTCATCTCATTTTCAATATTTGGTGTGTCAGAGGAAGATGTATTGGAAGGCAATTATGACAGATTTAGGTAAATAGGACGCCGACACATCACACAAAACAAGTATCCTTACAGATAACATTTTAGTAATTTCAGCTTACCAGCACAGAGAACAGCCATTCTAACTAAATAACTTTAAAATATAGGATAATAATACAGACTGAACATTAACTGTAAAAAATCTTAGTCTCTTCATATTTATAGTCTAAGATAGAAATGTATCTGGACAGTTTAAGAAGAACATACAGGTATTGATGTTTGCATCCCAGTTTAAAAAAGCAGCCATGGTGCGTTAGTTATCTTTACAGAATAGTATAAAATACCTTTAAAGAATCTACTAAGTTACATTTTTCTTTAAAAGGAAAAAAGGTTCCCACACTGTTCTACTCCTGACTATAAGTAAATATCTTTCCTTCATGCTGGTCTTTAGTTGCTTGAATCTGATTTACAACAAAGAAACATAAAGCATGCTTGTTCTGGAAGGGATTAAAACAAATATTCACAAACAACTCTGCTGCTACATCCCATCTGTGAAGGTGACTTATACTACATGCAGAACAACTCATTCTGATTAAACACAAGATATTTACTAGCTTGGATCTAATCAAAGATCAAGGGATCACAAGCTTTACTACTATCATACACAGTATGGATTTTTATGTAGCTGGATTAACCCTATCATAGTCACATTCCCCCTTGAACTGCTGTAACACAAAAAAAAAAAAAAGAAAATTAAAATAACCATGGTATGCTGTATTTACTTTTAATTTTACTTTCAAAATTAAAACTTTTTGGGCAGAAAAATAAAAGCCAGAGATTTGCCCACTTACTTAAAAGAAGTTATTATAAATTTAATTTACAGATAAACAGATGTGGCTAAACCAAGCTGCATATTTTGATCTCTGTTTAACTGACTACTAACTTCAAATTTAAGTTTCCAAGAACATCTTTTGTCCTCTGGAAAACCAGTACATCTTCTTATCCAACAGTCTCACAGTCAACAGTTTGCTGTGCCTTTTTAATTTCCTTAAGTTTTGTGGCCTTGGCATTTTGTTTGGTTGTTTTGTAGTGTGTTTTTTATATTGAGGAGAAGGTCAAGCTCCTCTTTCTTCAATACCTCCCAGAAACCACCGCATTAATCATCCCCTTGTGGTCAAATAACAACATTATTTACTCAAATAGTCCAGAAAACTTTGTAATGTTTAATTTTGTTTTAAGTGAATAAAAGCAAAGAACTAATCTGAGATTACATGAGAGGGATCACTAGCCCTGGAAGCATAGCAGCCAACTTGATACCCTCAATTATCCCTTCCAAGCCTGTAAAGAATCTGGATAATTTACCCATTTTTTTCCCCCTCAGACTATTAAGTCCTGAGAGTGTCCACCTTTCACTTCCCTGGCTGGAGACTACGTCCTGTAAGTAGCATCCTGACAAATATTTAGATAGGCTTTTTGTCATCTTCTAATTGAATGCATCTAATTTCACCCTCCATGTTCTGTCATTCGGTCAGAAGCTGTATTCTTCACGAGCTCTCCGCCGGGTAAAAAGAAGGCAGCTCAGAAATCCAGGGGAAAATTAACTTAATACTCCAAGTCTTCGGGATCACATCAGGGAGACATTTTGCTATTGCAAAGACGTGAGGGTCATCGTTCACTTCAGACATGTTTAGCTCAGCAGCAATAAGCTTAACACTGTTAAACACTGTGTCAAAGCTACGTGGCTTTCAGAGAAAAATATAACACCAGTTCAACTTACGACCCACAGCAGACTGATAACAGAAATGTGTCTTCATTTCTAGCTTTCTGTCTCTTTGGGAGATGGAGGTCATCTCCACGACTTATCAATGTCTGCTAACACACAGCACAGAAAAGAGCGGCCGCTCGTATTTCAGTGCCTCCCCAAATCCAGCGCCTTTCTGCACAAACCTTCAAGCAGAGCAGTGCAGCCAACGCCATTTCCTGAGGGACTATCACCTGCATCCTGGGTATCTCCAGAAGTCTTCATCAACTTTGGATGCTAAACAGAACCATTAACAAAACCCACAGAAACTTTTACTGCTTAATTAATTTGCTCATGAACTTTAACTCTGGACTCACGCTTCACAGAAGTTGTAAAATTTGATAATTAGGGAAAATATTACAAGCATTAGAGTTATATTTTACTCATGACAAATATTTCGTTGTACCAAATGCAAAATATAGCTAAGATATATAATAGAGTGCTATGAAGCGTTTTGATGGAAATTTAGGACTGCAACTTTTTAATTTAAGCATTCGGAATGTCTTAGAGGTTACATTTTATTCAGGTCTAGTCTAACTGCTTAAATTCTAAAGTATTTAACAAACCTCACGATATTCCCAGGTCTTTTCACTCCACATATTGGGCTGGTTTTGCTTATATAGAGGAATATCTTTACTTGTTTGAGAAGCCTCTGTGAAGTCAGTAAGACTTAACGAACAAATTTCTCACATATGTGAGTGAATTTTACAAATAAAGCATCAGCAACATGTCCAATGCAATCTATAAGTAGACGGATCAGTTACAAAGTGGAGGGAGAGCAACACAGTTGTATCATCCATCATTGTTAAATAGATAATTTCAAATGGCATTATGCAAAAATCAGCTGGCTACAAATACAGCCCATAAATAGAATGAACAGATTTTGATAACTAATTTTTCATTGCTTTCACAGAGAAAAGAGACTTTCTGGTTAGCAAGTAATAGAGTTGCAACATCTACTACACCAAAAAAGAAAAGTTTTGGAGTTTGTTTACAGTTTCCTTATGGGAATATTTTTCAGCTCACCTAAAACACAGGAGGCAGTAACTCAGGTGTGATTATTTAGCTACTGAGGTAAGGCAATACTAAAAAATGTGGATGCTGTATCTATGTCTCACTTATGCCAAGCAGCAGTGATGCAATAAAGCAGGAGAAAAATGAGCTTCAACATAAGTATTTTGGAAAATGTTCAATAAAAAAAAATAAATTCAATGTCTCTAAACATTATGCTTTTATGTAGTGAAAGGGAATTATTTTGGAAATCCCAGAAAGTCATTTGTAAAGGTCTCTGAACATTACATCTTTTTTTTTTTTTTTTTTGTTATAAAGAAAATACCCTAAAGATTCACAAGCAAACAGACTTTGCCAACATGATCTGTCACAGAAATATTATTGCTTTATAAAAGCACACAAAACTATTCTTTTCTTGGTTTCAGCATTTCAACATCACTGCAGTGTGAGACATTGAACCCATGTAAATGAGAGGAGAATCTTTCTCATCTCACTGGTTATTTGTATTCCAAAGGAGCAGATGCCTTTCAAATTATGCAAAAACCCACAGCGCATCTTGTACTATAGCAGATGAACAGGTTAATTTTTCTTTTTGCACATAATAAATCATAAGTGCTTTAACACCCATAGTCGCATTTCATGAACATAAACCTTCTGTTTAATAATGTCTGTTTACAACTAGAATCAGACATACAGTAATCTTTTGCCTGGGATAAACATTAATCCAGATCTGTCTAGAAAAATTATACAATTCATTACCATAAGTAATCTCTATTGTGCCCCATGCTTAACCTTCATCTTTTTTTCCTGTCCTATAATCTTGCAAATCCACTGGTGGTGTATGATTGGCATCTGGTGTTAAGGCAGCCTTCACTGCACACAGTGCAGCTGAAGAAGCCCGACAGGAACACGTCACTCTGCAGGGTAACGCCAGTTCAGCTGACCGCTTTTCACAACAACTTCCACCAAAGGCAGAGAAAAACCCACCAGCCCAGGAGAAAAAGGTCTAACAATAATATAAAATGACCCTTCTTTTGCCACAGAGGGGTTATTTTCACTTTCCGAACCTCGCTACCATTCACAAAAGTTAAAGTTAGTGCTCTGAATTTTCCATAGTATCTTTGGACAAACAATCATAATACCATGTCCAAGCTGGAACACACCATGTCAGGGGACTTTAAGGAATGGAAATGGATTGGTACAGAGTAGAACAAAAGCTATTATGAACATGTCAAAGCAGTTAGAGATTATTCACAGGCTCGATCACAATATTTAAGCAACAAGACATGACAGACAGTGTCTTTCCAGGGGCTTATGAACACTCTTAACTGTGAGGAAAAGAATGAGGCCAAAGGCTTCAACCCCAAGAAAGGTAATCCCCAGAAATGTGGTGTCTGGAATGTCTTCTTGTATTATGAGAGAGAGAACACAGGAAACTTAGGACAGGAGGAAGCCAGTGAGTCTTTCTATTTTTTTTTTTTTATTTTGCAATTTTCCCCTAGACCTACTTATAGGTGTTCTACATCTATGAGGACAGAAAATAAAATTTTCTGTCAAATATTTGGCTACAATGCAATTTTTGACGTTTATAAAATTATGCATGTCTTAAAACCTCACCCAAATTATCTCACTCAGTGATCTCCTGGAACTCTAAATCTTCCAGGTTGAATACATGCAGTACGAAAAAGCATTCCCTGCAGAACAAGCCAGATGAGAGTTTTAGCAATATACAATCTTTTACCCTTGGATTCTCAGCTTACATAACTTCCTGTGGAGGTAAAGACATTGCTCCTATCTGGTCACTGCTTTCAGATTTGTGGGGAGTAAATGGATGCATCACCTTGAGAGAGACACGGGTTGACTCGATGAAGTGCGAATCCTGGACAGAAAAACCTCACACTGCTACTGCCTATACCATGCCTAGGTAAAGTGGCTTCATACTGCAGTACTGATCACCATCTCTTTTCCTTTAGGATAAAAATCACTCATAAAAGGAAAGGACAAAGACACAGAAAAAAGTAGAAAATACACTTTTGAGCACTCCAAGGAGAGGAGAGTTTATCTGCGCTCCCAAAAAGAGCAGTACAGCAAAACAGACTCTACAGGTAATGTGAGACAAACTGGGAGAAATGCCGACAAAAGCAAATCAACCAACTAGTGAATTTTTATAGTGATTTTTTTCCCCCAGAAAAATGCAATCCTTTTGTTGAAAGCTTTTCGTGTCAAAAATTTCTGTGATTTCAATAAAAAATACATTTTTTCTCCTTTAAAACCATACAAGGTTTTATTGCTAAGATCTCCAACTGTAATCCATTCACCACAGGAGCATCTTCTTTTCTCTCTCTTCAAGCAATTCAATTTAGGTAATCCCCAAATACCCAAAAATATCAAGACTCAATAACTCATTCAGTAACTCTGAAATATCACTCTCTAAGAAATCTTATTCCTTTGCAGTTTAGGCTAAATTATATCAAGAATTGTACGTTGACATTGTACATGGCAATTCTTCACACTGCACACTGTGTTGAAGGACACATCTATAAATTCTACCTCTATTTCTAGTTACCAGTTGGGACATTGCCTAAGAAGCCAAAAGGCAAGTAAATACCATTGTAGGAAAGTAATCTGAACAGTTTTAAAATGGAAACCCACAAAGAAAGAGCTTGTGGCTCAGGCTTTATCAAAGGCTCAACATTCTGAGAAATTTTACAATACCAAATGTAATGTAAAGTTTCATAACAGCCAGGATAGGGGGCATGGTGAAGACAAGACCTGGCCAATGAGACAATAATTCATCAGTATTAAAAGTTAATGCAAATTTAGGGCTCATAGCCTTCATTTTGCAATCCCACTTTGCTTCTGCTCTGGGTAAAGGCTATGAGAGCAGCCAAAACTACTCAACACTTTCCCTGACCAAGCCCAAGGTTGTTCTATTAAATTTTACATTTGAGGTTATTTGTCCAGTCCAGGACTTTTCCTTTCTTAATTCAGCTTTAATTAAAGAAAAATAGGCTAGGCAGACATGATGAGAGGTTACTGATTTCCTACCTGGTACCCCAGGTAGGGTGCTGTGCATTGGTATCTTCCTTATATTTTCCTATGCCCTTCTTGAAGACAGTCAGTAACAGAGTCTTTTCAGTCTCCCCAAGCAATCTGCTTCTCCTCACATCTAACCTTTAACTTCATAAAGTAGTGGGCTTTATCTCAAGCCCACTACTCCTCACTCTGCCTGCAAAGGATAAGAGAATAAATTATTCCCTTCACTTCTGCAGGAACACTTAATGCATTTAAAGGTACTTATTATGTTCTCATTTAGTCTTCTTTAGGTTAAACAACCTCCATTTCTTCCAGTATTTCCTCATAACTATTTTCTAGACCTCTATATACTTGTATAACTTCTTTCTTGATTTTTCACACCTTTCTCTATGGCAGTGTCTGCACTGAGCACAGCAGTGCAATTACCTATTCCATCTCAAGGGTGACACCCTTTGCTTCCCAGCACAACCTCAGCTTTCTGTGCAAAATCACCAGCATGTTGATATAAATCCAACTTGGGAACCATTACAGCTCTCAGCCTTTTCCCAGGGAAAAATTGTGCTCCCATCCAGATGCTGTCGATTAGTCCTCTGTGTTTTCCAGTTCGCCATTTGGAATGCTAATCCCTCCTTTGCAGGCTCGCAGACACTCCTCTTTAGGTATTATCCACAAACACAAACACTTTTTTTCCTCATATTCATGTGAGAAGGATAGTATCAGAAGATCCACCTGTATTTCCTTTCACTCCTATTAGGAACATATTTATGCTGCACATTAACTGACTTTACCCAATGACTTTTGTATGATATCCCTCTCTTCCCTAATTCATTTCTGCACTTCAATATACTGCTTTGCTGCATTTAACACATGTTAAAACTGTACACAGTAAGTAGCTCATAGTAGGAAAATCATATTAACCGTCTGGCCTGGAAGTGACAAGTGAAGTGTGGATAAGAATGTCAGCACTCCCCACAGAAATATATTCAAACAGGCAGAAATCATTCCTTACGTAATAAAGAGCAAACAAATGAATTCAGGAAATCTCAGAAACAGTGGTGGGACATTATCACATTTTAAAATCCCTGGTAACAAGGAAAGAGAGGAGAATGCTAGATGGAAAAATATTGCTGCTTCTGTATGCAGCAACAGTGTTTTCTTTGAGAATGTAGTATGTAATTTCAGCAGTAAAAAAATAATTAGTGTAAAAATCAAGTATTGTTTTCTATAAAACTGCACGCTAAATAATGCAGGATGATTATTAGGACAAAAAGGGTGAGGAAAATAGACCCTTCATTTAATGCAACTGAGCCTTCCAGAAGTTTGGAATCTTGGTTAACCAGACATCTCTATAATCACCAGAGAGAAAAGGAGCTTTTTGGAAGTATTGGTCTTTATTAATGATACATCATTAAGGTCATCAAGGTATCTCCACTAGATTTCCTTTAATTCTGTCTTTTCTCATATTTGTTTTTTTATGTCAGTTTTCCTGACCCACTCATATGAAAATCTTTTTCTCCAGCTTCCGATTCCTCTGCATACTTCCACCCTCTTGGGATGCCTAGATGAACTGCCATGACCATTGAGCCCCTTTCCCACCCACTGTTTACTTTCTTCTCAAACCAGATCTTCCTTCTCCTGTTCAGATCTGGGTTGCCTTTGCTCTTATCTCTTGCAACATGTTCTTAGTCCAGCTATTGTCCACCTGCTTTCACTTCCAGTTCACCCTCAGCCAAACCCCTTCTTGAATCCTGACCACCACTGTCACCACTGCGAACCACACACACTGCAGTGGCACAGAGCAGAAGCAAGGCTGTTGGTGAGTCCTGTCCAGTTTCCCCACTGTGCTCTCCTGTCTTCCCACACCCATCTGTTGTCTCCTGAATTAGGCAGAGACAGGAACAGCCTTTCTACAGTGCATGTCTGCATTGTTCACTGCAAAAGTATCCTCAATTCTGAGATCAAACAGTACCAATAAGATCACACTCTCTCCATCTCCCCTTTCAGGGAGTATTAGCCATTTTCAAGAGGCAAATGCAATTCATCAGGATGCATGTGTGTGTGTACACATGTATTTATCAATTATGTGTTTATATCAATCAGATTATGCATATTAAAACAGATTATGTGTATATAAGCATACTTCTATATGCACACACATATGCATTTACGTGCACATACTTCTATATGCACACATATGCAAACATCATAGGAAAAACTGAGTGGTGCCATAATTTCATTTTTTTTGTTACAGTAACACAAATGCTTTCTATGTTGTAACACAAACAGTTTTATTATAATATTTTGGGGTTTAGCTGTAAGCTTCTGATGTTATAGCCATGGTGGCATTGTGAGTATCAGTACCACCCTTTTGATCTGAGTGCATTATATACCATTACTGACCAGCAACAGACCACTGCAGAAAACTGCTCTGTCCCACACTCTGTCTACCATACATAGAATTTTCAAGTACCAGCAACCCACCCCTGATTTATTGAGGTAATTAACTAGAAAATGGGGCCACTTACTCTGTCTAAAAATCTCCATGTGCATAGCTTTAGAAGAAGAAAAGGTTTTGCATTTTATCTTTTTAAAAAAAGATGAAATACAACTAAGATTTTTAATTAACAATTTCATGACTCCCACAGTTATGGCCATGCATTCCCCAAGTGGAAGCACAGAAGCACATGGTGATCTGCAAGCAATTTCCCTCCTCTCCCCCATGAGCTTCAGATGTCAGACATTTCACAAATTGTATTACAGAATTAACAGTCAGGACATATTTCGCTCAAAAATGTATTGAAAAACCCCAAAGTGTAGTCTCAACAGTTGGATAAACACAAAAATACTCCAGGTACCTTATTTAGTTCACTTATTTGCAAATAAACTCGAAGTTGATATAATGAGAGAAGGTAACTAATCCTGTCAGCAAGGCATGTATCACAGGAAAACAGCATTTGAATATGTACTTAGGTGAATGTTTCAAAAGCTTTAAAGTCTGTAAGATGAACACAGTATCAGTAGATCTTCTTCTCTTTCAAAGATTATTCAATTATTCATATTTTCTTTCCAGATACTTCTTTTTCCTCTTTTCCTTCCAGTGCTACAAGTCTATTGCACATATTAAGAGAAACAGTCTTCTAATGGGATTCCCCACAAACATTAATTCTCTCCTGCTTCATCTCTTTCTGCCACCAACCTAGATTAACACCTTAGTTTCTCCTTCTGAACTGATTTTCCTTCTCTCAGCAGAAACTCCAGGTGATCTATTTCAGCAGAAAGCATGCAGCAATCTGCACTCTTTATCTCTGGCTTTTCACTAGCTGCAACAAGTCTCTCCTCTTTTTCCCCTTCCTAGATGCACTTCTGCATTCTTTACTCTTCTTCCAAAACTTCTTTTCCATTTCACTTGTACCTTTCCCCCTTCTCTCACCCTGAGCTCTGCTCCAGCTCTGCCCCTGCATTCAAGAGCATATGCGTCTTTTTCAAATCAAGACTTTCTCATAGTTCACATTGGATAAGTCCTATCCCTGCCTTAACAAGCTGCCACAATTAGGGAGCCACAAATCCAATTACTTGCAAATGTATTTTCCTAGGTCTGTGCAGTGATACTTTTCACATAAATGTACATATGAGCAGCACTTTTCTATAATTCATACTATACACTATGCAACAGCAATCTGATGGACTCAGGTCTGAATTGAGTGGATATGAAAAGTGCAGTCTTTTACTAAGCAGTCTTGGGTAGGACTACACTGAAACTAGATCTCTCATTATGAGGGGAATTCTGAAGTATCTTAAAACATTTTTTATTTTTAAATTTAAAAAAAAAATAGCCCTTAAATATATTTCCCACAAAACAGCTGCTCCTCAATTTTATTTAGCAAATATCAAAATGAAGCCAGTCACAGCCTTCTCAGCTTGCCCACAGCTTTTCCTAGGATGCTGAAAGGACTTAACGACAGCGATGGTGGTGCCCTGTCGTCCTCGGGCAGATTTGCAGAGCAGCTTGCAGCCACCCTCAGCCACACAGAGCAGAGTGTGGGTCGTGTGTCTCACAGGCAATCTCTGCCCGACCTCCCCCTGGGGTGCTCTCATCTGCTTTTCCCTCTCCTGAGCCTAAAACTCTGCTAAGCCCTTAACAGATTTAATATGTATTAATTTAGGAGCATCAGTGCATTGCCTGAAAACAATGGTTTGATGCTTGGAAAATATATTCCTTTAATTGGTCTGTGCCTGCCCTTCTTAAATATTTATGTAAACTCTATTGTGTTCAAGGGCATAAGGGTTAAACCTAAGTGAAGCCTTGTATTTGTGTGAGTTCTCTCAAATGTAATCTCTGTTGGTCTTAGGCAAACTAATTCCAGTTTAAGGTAAATCAAGAATACGTTTTCATTCTGCATTCACAGAAAGTAAGATATTACTAGCTGAAGATTGAAAGATGGAACAGTGACTGGGACACTATAGGGTCTGAACATGTTTTAAATCCCTCTGCTATGAAAAAAGAAGGAGAAAACATAAATAAAATTCTCAATTTTTTAAATTAAAGCGAGCAAACTTGGGGGCTGTAATCAGAGACATTAGAATTTCAAATGAATACCTGTTTAATTTTTTTCTTAATTTGATTCCTGCACAAAAAAATATTAAGGTTACAAAGGATCATCTTTCTGAAGAATCCAGGATGGCTCTATATGAAAATATATTATCCTTTTATTTTCTTTTTTCAAAACCAGATACCATCCTACTGAGTAATTTCATAGAATAATGGAATAATTTAGGTTGGAAAAGACCTTTAAGAACATCACACCCAACCATTGCCCTAGCACTGACAAGTCCACCACCAAACCATGTCCCCAAGTGTTACTTCCACACAAGTATTTCCAGGGACTGGGACCGAACCAATCTTTCCTGGGCAACCTGCTCCAATACTTGACCACCCTTTTGATGAAGAAATTTTCCTGACATCCAATCTATACCTCCCTGTGTGCAACTTGAGGCCATTTCCTCTTGTCCTACCTATTGGTACTCAGGAGAATATACTGATGCAGTTTCAGGGAGTTGTAGAGTGGTTAGGTCATTCCTGAGCCTCCTTTTCTCCACCTCAGCTCCTTCAACCACTCCTCATAGGACTTGTGCTTCAGAACCTCCACCAGCTTCCTTCCCACTCTCTGGACATGCTCCAGTGCCTCCCTGTCTTTCCTGTAAATTCAATACTAAAGCCCAAAACTCAGCCAGCCCATGATGAAAAACGGGTGAACACCAGGGTTGGAACCAGGTATTGATCTGCTGGCTCTTCCTATTTTTCCCCATCATTCCCTGCAAATAGAGGAGAACACTACTTGTGCAACTGATCCTTTAGCCAGTCATCCCAAGCCTTGAGGTCTCTCTTGACTGCCCTCAGACTTCTTGTTGGGACTTTCAGACTGCCACCTGAAAAATCAATAATGGATGATAATCTGAAAGCCATAACAGGGTGGGAAGGTTTCTCTTCACAGCTGGACCCAGGAGGCAGCAGACTTCCCAAATAGGTGTGACCAGTCTGCATGTTGGGCCTTCTGTTCCCATCAGAATAGAGTTTCCTATGACAGTGACCTGTCTTTCTGCTTTCTGGAAGTGGCTTTGACAGAGGGTGTGGTCTGACTTGACCCTGGCCACACCTCCATGCCAGATGAGCCCTCGCCCTCACCATTGTCCAGCTACACTCACAGAGCCTCACCCCTGTTAGCCGGGCACCTGGGGAGATGGGGCAGTCACACAGGTGATGCTCCTGCTGCACAGGTGATGCTCCTCCTGCAGGAATTTATCCCCATTGCTCCCTATCCTGGAAGTCACTGTGTTCAGAGAGGAGAGGGAATCCTCCATATCTAATGGGCTGTTGTCTGTTGGGCCTGTCTCAGGGAAGACAAGATGAGATTCCAGTAGTCTGTCTGTCTATCACACTCCCTGATGCTCCTCAACCTGCTCATCCTTGTCTCATTTGAATTTGAAATTTTATTAATAAAGTGTTCAATATTTTTCAACCAGCTGCTTCAACTGGGTACCATTACAATTGTTTTGGAGCCCCACATAATGAAATGATGATTCCCAAACAGCAAATGAGGCAGCTGTCTATATATGGGACACAAAATTCACAGAAGTGTCAAAACCTCATGAAATCTTAAAAGCTTAAAGCATTTCTGTTGAAGAGATAATAAGCTTTACAGGTTCTAATGAAAAGACTGTAGATGTAGGCAAAGAAGGAGACTAAGATTTAGAACACCTCATCCATGTTAATCCATGGATGCAAGCTCAGGACTATAGACTGGTGACTCACCCAGTCATTCCCTTTGCTTAAAAGGTTTCAAGACTGGCTTCACAGCACTCATCTAGCACAGAAGTCTGTAGGAGTGGGTGTTTTGAGTGCATTCAAGGATGGACTCTCAGGTGTCTTGCTATGTGACCTAGGAGCCAGACCATTAGCACCAGTCATACGACTGCTGCTGAAGAGAAAAAACAGCACAGATTTTGTCCTAGAAAGGACCTCAATATTGCTTGCCAGAAGACAGTTGGATCTGTAAGAAATCTGAAAATCCTCCAGCTCAGGTTGTCAGTAAAGCTGATATGAGGTGCTGGGTCTTGTGGATGCCCTGGGCATCAGACCCTGCTGGGATGAGCCACCTCTGACTGATCATAGATACAGCATGCAATCTTACTTCTATCTGGATGCCTGAATCCCAAAACATGCATTCCCATTGTCCCAGTGTTTAAATATTTGCAATTTTGTCACATTCTGCAATTTTTGTTTGTTCTTACTGAAAGCTATTGTGTGTTCAAAGTACAGTGTAAAAACTTTCTTTATTCCAAAGGAAAAGTGGGTATCAATAGCATCATAAACAGCTGGAGAAATATGGACTCACTGAAGTCAATACTAAACTGAATATACAACAGATTGTGGAAAGATTTCATACCCTGTGCTGCACCAAGAAGTAAGGCATGGGGTGAGTCCTGAATTTCATAATCTACATGCTATCCCACTGCTCATAAACAACTGGTGACGTTATAGGGGTGATGAGGAGTGCATCAAAGGCATGGCCAAAGAGTGCACTGACCATGCTGAATTTTGTATTGAGCATAGGCAGAAATCCTAAGTTTTCATAGCTATAGCTCTACTCTGGTTATAAACTTGAGTTCTCTACCACCAATAACTGTTCTGTATTTTATGCTGTATTATGTACCTTTGCTATTTTTCAATTATGAAAAAATTACAAGAAAATGAAAATTAAAAACAAAAGGTTACCAGTAAAATTTTTTAACATTTCAATTCCAAAGATTTGCACCATTCTGATAGAATGTAGCCTTCTGTTAATGATGCATCTGTCATTTTATTGACACCCTTAAACAGCTTTATTCTCTTTTCTAATTAAGAGACAAAGCTGATTATGTCAATCTATGAACTGGCATCTGAGTGCTTTTGTTAAAATGTAAGAAGCAATGAATATGACTATTGTTATGCTAAAACAAAAAACTTGGGAATTTTTACTGGAAAACCCAAGATAGCATAATATATAATGGCTAAATTAGAACAGATTCTTCATATTCATGCAGATGCACATGTGATTGTATTATATAATTAAATGAAGATACTGTGTGAAAAATTAATTCCCAGTAATAGAAAACATAAAGCAACAGTGATACATAATATGCCTGACTAAAATATGTGAGGAGAAATCATGAGATCATAAAATATCAAACAAATAAATGACAGACTTAGTTATCAATCCTCAAGGAAAAATTAAGTTATTAAATAATCCAAAATGTTTGCATGTCAGGACATGATTTCAGCTCCATCCTGCTGCTAAATCAGAGATACCTACTCAGTAGGCTCTTTTAAGACAATACTGTGGATGGGATGAAAAGCTTACCCTTGTAGGTAGAGGTCTTTGTGTCTGGATTGTCACAGGTAAGACTCTGGAACAATCTCCCACACACCAGCATGAATTACTGCAAACTGTCCTAACCTAAAAAGGCCAGGGAGAAGACAGCAACAGGGAACTCCCACAAAGTCAGATGATCTTCAATGTTTTGGGATGTTAGCAGTTTTCAGACTCAAAGATAACACAAAACGGTTTTCCCCTCAGTTCTGATCAAAGGCAGCAGACAGAGGTTATGTGTCTCTTCTGGCAGCACTAGATCTTCAAGACCACTACTGGTGCTTAGCTCCTGGCAGGAAAGCACTGAATCCTTTCCAAGGAACTCAACTGATTCCATGTTTGCAGTTCTCGCTGATGGTACTGGGTGTCCTCAGGACAGAGCTTAAAGTACTGCAGTCTGACACAGCTCTCCTGGCATCAACTGAGCTAAAAGAATTTACACCCTGAAGATTTAGTCTTCAGCTGCTGACTGTGTCAACCAGTGTTGGCATACATCCAATGAACACATACATCTTCCCTCTTTCTCTTTAAAAATTTCTGTTCTAAATTATCAGAAAAAGCCAAGACATTATAAGCTATAATATCAATGGCATTAAATTTAGTTATAGCTTCTGTGCTCCCTCACATGCACACCACACCTGTGGCTGCAAACTACTATTCTTCTACCATTTGCTCATCAAGGGATCATAGACTTTTGTCTGAGATAAACTACAGGCAGTGAGTGGAATGTCCATGACCTTCTACTTTGACCATCATGGAGGTTTAGTCCACAGGGGAAGGGAGCTCCTCACACTTTTGCTAAAAAAAAAAAAAGATTTGCAAATATAAACTATAGCCTTTGTACTGTATATATGCAGGTTAAGAATACATCTCTGGATAACTTATGGAGATGTCCATTACTTATAAGACCAATGGTCTTGGCTCAGTACTTCCAAACATCACTCTACTTCTGTTGCACGTCATGAAATACCTAGCTGACTGAAACCAAAATTTTGGGAATGGTTTTAAGGAATTATTAAAAGGGATAATAATTTTTCCTCTTCTGCAGGATGTCCTCTAAGGGTCCACTCAGTAACCTGCTGTGACTAATCAGTTTGGTAAATTTCCATTTTGACTACCCACTAGTAAGGCTGTTCTCTGTTTAGTGAGAGAGAGGAAGGTTTCAGCCCTTTGGCTTGAAAAGAGTCTTCTTTTAAGAATGTAATGGTCTTCTTTTAAACCACAAACATTTTGTTCACACTGAAGTAGCAAGACTGAAATATTTATATAAGAGTTTGCAAATAAATTACTCTCTTAACTGCAGCTTCCCTCACGTATAGGATCATACAGAGGTGACTGACAACAGCATCAAATCATCCCAGTACAAAATGCAAATACCTGGAGTTAGGATTATTGACTGCTGTTATTTGTTCTTAATATTATTAGGAATTTTCATCTTAAAATAACAAAAAAAGAAGTAAGCAAATTGAATCACAGCCTCACGTTCTTCTTACAAATTGGAGGATGTTTTTAGTTTATAAGAGCAGGTAAATAAAAACCAAATTACAATCATTGGTATAAATCCACATAGCAGTACTAACTTAAATACTGCTATTGCTAGGCCAGATAGTACTTGGTAGAGATGATATCTCATTAACACTGATGCACTAACAAAAATAACAATGGTGGTCACAGAATACAAACACCTGCACATGTGTAGGATTTACAAACCAGTCATTAACAGATGAGATTCTCAGGGAAAAGGGACTCTATATAATCTGAAGAGCTCTCAAAAAATGCCTTTGAAAATCATATTAATAAAATCAAACCCTACCACTGCACCTGTCCATGGCCCAGGCACAGAATTCTTCTTGGCTGTGCTGGGATCAGTTCTGACCACAGCCAGCCACTGGACCTCTGCCAGCCACAGCAGAAGCTCTGGTCTTCCAGCAGAATGGGCATCACAGCCACTTCCGTGCTTTTCCCTTTCTTGTCCCCTGACTCTCCCTCACCCCCCTCCCAACAGCTCCTCTGGATGGGCCAGAGGACATGGCCAAAGGAAGGGAAGTGCAGCCAAGACTTTGCTATGCCCCAGCAGCCCCTCTCTGCTGTTGCAGGGTCATTGGCAGCCAGAATGATTTAGAGCAGCCTTCAGGCTATTCTAACTTACAGTGAGGGACTTGACTGACTCATTGCTGCTCCAGGACTGTGGGAACATAAAGCTACCTTAAAGCCATTTCAGTCATCCCTGCTTCTGAGCTGTGCTATTTTATCCTTGCCTGTGACTGAAAAAAAACAGAGAGTGCGAGTTGTTTATGCATCTTGCAGCTGCAGCAAGTGGTGGTTTCCTTTGCCTTTCTTCTGGCTTTATTTGTTGGGGGTTTTTTTGTGTCTGTTTTGGCTTTACAGACAGCTCTGGTAGTGTTCATAGCCCCGCACTCCATCTGAGACGGTGATTTATGGCAGTCCCTGCTCTATTGATTGGTCTTCCAAAGCCGAGGCTCCCGTCAGCTGCAAGGCTGTGGGAAGGCATGCTGTGCTGGAGTTTGCTGTCTGCAACTAGGACAAGCAGCATTCTTGAGGTTCCCAAGCATGCCATGCCCATCAAGAATAATTTTGTACTTTAGCATCTTAATTTTTACAGAATCAAATGCTAGTGACAAGCTCAACTGAAGAGAGATCAACTGCTTCATCTCATTGCTTATCAGCTTTGCTTACATTTTAACTCTGATGGAACTTTGGATTAAATTTCTGCATCGATAATCTGTTTTGTTAGGCACAGAAAATATCAAACTACATTTATTCTACTAATTCCTGTAGCACTCATGCACTTACATATACCTTCAATATTCTCTTTCTTTTTATATTTGCCATTTTAATTTAATGCTCTTCATTGCAAATTTTTCACACTTACCCTCTTTGTCCTTTTCTTCTATAATGCCTTTATTAAATGAAATCTTTTTTTAAAAAAGTACTTCCATTTTTTAATATTATTGCTTCTTCTCTATCACTATCTAGATTTAACATTTCATTGAGCAGACAGTTTTAATTTTCCATTTCTCCAATTGTTCTTTCATTAGACTATTTCTTAAGTCTTTCATTTTATTTTTCTCTTCTGTAATTTGCTTTTAACCTGCCTAATGGACTTGTCTCTTTTGTAATTTGCTTTTATTCCCTGTTACTCTCCTTGTGACTTCTCTTTGTTGCTCAGTGCTGACAAGTGTTCTTCCCCATCCCCTGTGAGTGACAGTGACAGCATTTGAGTGGTAGCTGGCAGATTTAGGAACAGTAAGTATCTGTCTGAAAAGATTTTATTTGGTTTTATTTTTATTTTGACTGTAAAATCAGACCTCTCGAATCCTAGAGCACCAGGGGGCATTGTTTCATTTAGAAAATAAAAATTGTCGTGATAGCTATTAACTTCCCAACAAGTCCACTGCAATACCAAACAGAGCCAAAGGGAAACAAAAATGGAGCTATTAAGGCAAATGCAGCAACCACGGAGGGTTACAGGTCAAATGTTTTAGTGCTTAAAAATGAGTATTATTCTGGAAAGCTGCTCTACAGTGAATTAGAGGTGTTGTACCCCTGACCTCCACGCCTCTATGCCTCAATGTTCAACTATAGCATCGAGGAGGAAATAAGGAATTGGGAGTTACACTGACAGCTCCTGAGCAGAAACATGAATTTAACCAACAGTGGAAAATATTGACTGAAGTATCTAGAAGGAGCAGGCAGTGACAGCCAAAGGAAATTACATATAAACGTAAAGAAACTGCCTGAACTGCCATTAAAATGAATGGAAATGTAAAGCAACAGGAGAAAGTGGAATGTCCCACAGGTCCAGCAGCTACATTTTAGTGAAATAATTAATAGGCTGCATTTCATAATGAATTTCAGGGTAATAACAAACATAAGTGCAGCTTCACAACTGACTAAACTCACAATAGCAACAAGCAATCCTATTACCACTACTGAAACAATCCTGTTTGCCAAAGAAAAAGAGAAAAACAAGGCAGAAAAACTCTCTATAATTATGAGGGAAATCATCTATGTAACAACTTAACTAATGCCCAGAAGCTGAATGACTCACAGCATTAAGAAAATTAGAAAGGGTGCTCAGTAGTATTATATAATTCAGGACACGTACATTAGAATACCATGGTTTTACCATGCCAGCAACAAATTTAAGCACTATGCAGTACAGGGCTCCAAACTCTGCAGATCACAATCAAATGCTTAATTCAAAGCATACAGCAGAATTAAGTGTGTAGCTATATACAGATTATGGATCTACATGTCCAAAGATGGATTTTTGTTATTTGGATGAGAGGCATTGTTTGTTTGTTTGTGGGGTTTTGTTTCGCTTTATTTTGTTTAGGGGAAGTTGTTGTTTGTTTTAGTTTCATTTTCATGTGATTTGATGTTCGTGTAGCTTCAAGAGCTCCTGCTCTAAGTGTGTTTATAAGAAAAATTACATGAAATGCAGCCCCCTCTGAATTGCCTGCTGCAGGTGAGGACCTCCTGATGGAGCTGATGGACAGCACTGTCTGAAACATAAACTCTGCTCACACCGCCAAGCCTTGCTACAGCTCTCTTAGCTCAAGTCATCTTGACTCAAGCCTAGGGCCAGGTCACATACAGACCAGAAATATGAACTAAGAACAAGCTTGATGTCATTTACCTAACCCACTAATTTCTAAATAAGTAAATTTGGGTGAAAAATGACCCCCTTTTTAGTTTGGGCCCCATTTATACAAGAAGAATCACAGGTGCCCTTGAGCAATACCTGCTGAAGCCCACAGGAGCTCCTG
The DNA here is from genome assembly GCF_037042795.1 of Molothrus aeneus. Taxonomy (NCBI): domain Eukaryota; kingdom Metazoa; phylum Chordata; class Aves; order Passeriformes; family Icteridae; genus Molothrus; species Molothrus aeneus. The sequence continues at coordinate 117,564,905 of NC_089646.1, forward strand.
CAAGTTCATATTTCTCTTAGGCAGAGGCAGAACCCAGGAGATACTGTGCATGTCCCAAGGTGAAGTCAGCTGGAAGGCAGCAGAAATCAGATATCAAGTTCAAACTTGTACAGCAAAGTTTTTACAGAGCAACTATTTCATAAATCTCCACTCCTTTATGCTGTCTTCAGCTTCTGAGCCCCTGCTGCTCTGCATCCCAACAACAGGGCACCACCTGGCACACTGTGCTGCTCCTCCAAACAGCATATTGATTTTCCATAGAAATGAGAATCACACATCAGAACTTCATGGTTTGCTGTAGAGACTTCTAAAGATTAGAGAAATATATGTCCCTTTTTATATAAATATAAATAAAACAACAATCAACACGTCAAACACAAAAACTTCCTTTTATCCCTCTGTATGTCATGATTTTAAGGGTTTTTTCCCACTACTTGCAACAGATACATTGTTTCTTTTTTTACTAATAAAGATCACGTTGACCCCTCTCCTTTATAATGAATAAGCAACAAAGCATACATTCATATTACAAATAACACATTATTACACACACCTATCCTGAGCTAATTAAATTCCTGCCACTTCCTTATGTGCTGTATTTTACCTACTTGTACATTATCATTTTACTGTGGTAACTCATATGACTCTAAATGCTCATTTTCTTGTTACATTATAAGCAACCTGTTGGTGTCTAATTGAATACCAGATAAGTAATTTAATCTTGAGCTTCTACTGCCATCTGTAATATTAGGAAAATATTGTATGTAAATCATAACCATATACCCAATTGGTTAAGAGTTTACAGTCCTTCAAGAAAACATTCAGCAAAACAGCTTGCAGTAACTCTGTATTATTTTCCATATATACTATCAACAATATATTTTATTTATTTTCTTGTACATTAGCATTTTAAAAATAAGTGTTTATGTTTATTGTTTCCTTCATTAAGGTTTGTTTTGGAAATAATATGGCTGAGTTTGAAATACAATATTTACAATTAACAAAACTCCATGTTCAGTGAATGTTTACCTGTGGAGCTAATGTATTCAAAACACAGGTTAAAGCTCAAAAGCAGGTGGACACAGCATCATTAACCCATCATCTAGATACAAATCCACCTGTGAAATTAGGAAGCCTTTGGAAGCATTTTATATGCAAAGCCTTTGAATACATTTCGGGTAAGTCTTAACATTTCTATCTGAAACACCTTTTAGGATATTTAGAGAAAGATCTTCTGTGAACAGATCTGCATTTTCCAGAACTGCTCAGAAATCTCAACCTAGGCAACTCTCAAGGGCTGCAGTTATGTTACATCTGCCGTGTGCTAGACTGCAATGATAAAGAGGATGTTATTGTTCATTTCAATTTAATGTGGGGATAATACTATCCCTAGGCACCAAATTTCTACCAAGGAGGTTAGATTATTGTAATATCCACATAATTAATTGCATTATCAATTTTCTTACTTTTTAAACATTTGCTTTTTGTTAGAGAAGATTATTGTACTGCTTCTAAAAATGTCTTTACAATTAATTATCTTTCATTGCAGCAAGCAACAAGGAAATGGATATTAATCATATAAGACTTTCTCAAATTGCTGGGATTATCTCATTTTTAATTACAGGTGGCATAAACAGTTTGTGCAAGAAATGTGGCAAAGTACCTATATCTTCTGTAATATGCTTTTTTGCACTGAAATCATCTGCTTTCTTATTTACATAAAATATTCCAGTCTGCCTTGGAAAGGCTCTTCAGCCTTCAATACTATCTGTGGGAAGTTTCACCACAGAAAACAAACATCAGCCATCAGCTCAAATCTGCCTTGCAGCCAGTGAGTCAGGGATGTCTTCCTAGGGGCTTTAAACCAGTTGTGCTCCCAGACAACACAGAACAATGCCAGCATCTCATTTTCAAGACGTAACTAACACATTAAAGGCCCATGATCCTTAATTAGAAGCCCTTCTTGACTCAAAAATGGAGCTGATAACCCCACTAAAATGCCTGTTCTCTAACCAGCAGAACATCCTTGGTCCACCAGAGACATGCTTGCACTGGCCCTCTCCCCAGCATGCCTGCAACACCCTGTGCTCAGCCAGTGGGTCCCATCTCCACTGTGTGAGAGCACAGCAGACATTCCCAGCCAGCCAGCTGGGCTCAGCGGCCTGAGGAAAGCTCCTGGAGAGGGAAGAAGGTAAAAGGAGAGGAAGAAGGGAGAACAGGATCAAGAACATCGAGCTGAAAAAGAAAGAAAGAGATTTAGAAGTCACCCAAAGACTTTGGAAGACAGAAAATAAGAGTAAGAAAAATGCTGAACTCCAGTGAACAAGCAGCAGTATCTTAACCAAGTTGGTCCTGACCTTGTAGATTTTAAAGGGCTGGCCTTAAAGTAGAGCCTGGCAGGGTGCCCATGGAAGCTAATTAAGTTTGAAGTGTTAGCAAAATCCATCAATGGAAAGTTTAAAATTATAAAAATACCACTCATAGGCCAGAAAACCTGAGTCTCTGATTCACAGAAAGTGCAAGAGGCAAAAGGCATGTGTCTGTGCATACTTCTCCTGCCATACCCTCCCTAGCACACACCTGCTGCTGGCCCTAGAAAAGGAACAGGAAATCCAGCTCTGGGAGCTGTCAGTCTCACCTTGACTATTCTTTTCTTTAAACATAAAATGACAAACAGAAAATATTAATAAAACACATTTCTTATTTGGGGAGTGGAGGAAGGAAACCAGAAGCAGACACACAAGAATACAGTCTTCATTCATATGTACTCCCAGACCAAAAGATTGTTCATTCTGTATTAATACATTATTTAAAATCTACTTGTGAAAGAAAAACAGTAGATAAGAAAACACAAGCTAATATAAGCTTTTTTGCAACTAGCGAAGCAGAGGTCTCATCTTGCAGGTGTGGTGCTGAAACTATACTGCTTTCATGTGTGTGCTTACTGCACTGCTCACAATATGATTATTTATATAAACTCATTCCTATCTAGCTTTTTACTTCATCAGTTCAAGTTTTGACTGAAGTTTTAACCCTATTTGAGCCTTACACAAGGAATTGAATTTACAGATTCTTCTCTTTCTTTCAGGTTTTGGTATTCCTGGACAGCTTCTGTGCAATTACTTACTTGTTAATATTAAACCTAAGCAATTGTGGGTTATATAAAGACTCTTCCACCTAGTATCATCTTCCAATTCAATTAGCACAAACATGTAGCCTTCCCACTGCTGAAACCTGCACCACCTCCAAGAACAATTCTCCACAACTCACCTCAGAAGGTGAGGTGAGTTGCGAGCAAGGTTTCTCTTGCGCAAACCTGCATCATTTTTCTCAGAAAATGCCTATGTCTCTCTCAGCACAGGATGAACCTTCTGATTCTTGCAGGTGACACCATCCGCAGCTGTTCTAAAAAAGTTTATGAGGCAGAATTCCCACTGAACAGCCTTTGCTTTCTTATGTCATCTCCTTCAGCTATTTCCTGAGTCAAATCTGCTGTAGGTAGGACTTGTTTTCACTAATTCAGATCTTCAACAATGAGCTTTTCTTCAAGCAGACAAAGAGAATAGATAAAATATTGCTACAAAGGAAAGGAGAGCTGTAGGAGGAAGGATGATGGGGATTGAGCAGTTAAAAGCAGTAAAGCACATGAAACGGAGTATGGCTCATACTTTCAAATGAACTTGAAAGATTACACAGAAAGAGAAACTGCAAAGAAAGCATCTTGACATGAAGTATGAGATAGGTGAACTGTAGGATTCTACAATGGATCCATTTCACAAGGCTGCTCTAATAAAAAGCAAGATCCTGGTCAGAATTACTCTGAAGTATCTATCCAAAACAGTTTGTACACTATTAAATGTGCTAGCTGGAATTTAAATTCAAAGCCTACATCTCTTTCACAGTTACTATGGAAGCGCCTACCCTCTGTATATTTCAGATCTACAGTCTTAGACTTGGCCTTCTTTGCATATTAGATTATAACAAAATGTTGTCACTTCTTCCCAAAAATATCTCTAAAGACTGACCTTTCCCTTCTTGCATACATCAAGAACTCTCATCAAGTGGCCATGTCATCTTGCCCCTCACAGCCACTGGACATCCTTTACTAGGTGGTGCTTCTTCATTCTGAGCACCCCTGAGGTGAGATGTTCTGGTGGGGAAAAAGGCCATACTTGCTTTTTGGATTTCTTTTCTCCTCTGTGTCGGGTGTAAACCTAGCTTCTCCACTAAGATTCTTTATGACTTTCCTGTATTCTTGTGGAAAACAGAGTTTTCAGCTAAAGGTCCAATCTGCCAGCAGTACCACCCTCACTGCTCAAGTGTCCCTTTCTTGTTACACTACCAGCAGTTGAGAGGAGAATGCTCCATGCTCCCAAGGCCCAGGATGGTTACACCTCAGAGGACAGCAGGGATGTAGCCCCCTCACTTGGGCCACTCAATATATTTCATTTTATAAAGCTAGACAGAGCCCAAGTAAGATCAGTCTGCTGCTGATTTCAACATGAGGTTATAGTCTCGACTGATAATGGTCAAAAATTTTAGTGACCTATTGGCTGTCATTAGCCAAGACAAAATTAATTTGCAGCTTATTTTTATCTAAGAGATGGATATACATCCATAAACTCACCACCACAGAATGGAGGTTACTCTTCATGGCAGATGTACAGGACTATGTGCTTTATGTGCACATTTAATAAGGCTTTCATGAAGAGACCTCCCTCTGCTGAACATGAGTAGCTGTGAATAACTGATACCAAGCTGTAGCAGTTCTGTGGAGTAACAAAGGACTCGGGCTGTCTGCATCATTTGCCACAAACTCTGGAGGTGCATAAACAAAATATTACCTTCACATACCCATAATTTTATCTGTTCACATTACAATTGAATCTGTCCCTAAGTTACACATGAAACAAAGTGTCTTTGCTGAGGGTAGGACCATACAATTCCCTAAGACATGTAACCTAAGATCTTTTCCATTATGGTACAAACCAGACTTCTGTAGTGCTCATAAATATGATCATTCTAACATTATGAAAGACTACCAAATGTTTTTTTTTAAGCAAAAGACCCAGGGTAAAGAAAACTTATTTATTCTTGTCTAGAAAAAAGCAAAAAATTCCAAATTGTTTGGCAACAGTAGACCTAAAAAATCACTGGAAGTTAGTAAAAGGAAATACGGAATCTATGATATTTCCACATCCCCAATGGTTATTTATAGAAGAAATATCTAAACACGTAAGAGCATATATAAACCTTTATGAAATAGGTAGCTCTTTGTAGGAGTACACAGGACATAGTAAAGGGAGTTAGATAATACGTTACTCAAAATAGACCAGAGCTAAATATGCCGGCTCTGCTCACTTTCCAAACTTTTTTTAAATGCTGACCAAGCTCAGCTGGGCAAGACCTGCTTAGTGCAGTCATTTTCACATTCCCACTGAACATATCAGCTCTGACAATATTTTTTTTTAATCTCAACAGCAGAAAGTAATACATAATTCCCTCTAACTCAACCAAGGAAAAAAAAATCAAACATAAGAAATTAAAAATGCAGATACACTATTATATGAAATTGCATCAAATTTTACAATGCTCTGATGTTCCTGATATTTTTATCTTAACACATCAAGGGTGATAGAAGCTTCTTTTTGCTGTCAAAGTGATCAAAGAGAGGTTGAGAAAGAATCTATAAACAGATGCTGCCCAGTGACAAACCTTAAAGAACAAGACTGTGGGGCCAGATGTTTGAGTGACCTTCGGACTACAGAACATGTTGGCATGGTGTTGATTTAGATAGCTCTTGGCAGGGGCTTTCGATCCAGCAGCTGAAAAAAAAAAATCTAAATTATGGAAATATTTTTTCTCATCTTTCCCCTAACTACAAAAACTGAAACTACTGGTCAGTGGGGCTGATGGCTGTCAAAGAAGTTGAATTCACCACACAACCCTGCCAGTAGGTATCACATCAAAAAGGAGTTAGCTGAATGAACAAGAACATCTTCAGGCTGTGCCATTTTGCATCCCCCTCAACTTTCAACAGCTGTTTCTTGAGTGAATACAGATGCAGAATAATTATACGAAATGTTTTACATTTTCAATATACTACATCATGTAAATATGTAATCTATGATTACCTATGGGTGATATAATATAAACCACCATCAAGAAAGGGTTTGGGATGTGGAATAGGAAATAGAATAATTAATCAATAATGGTGACTTTCCTAAATTATGTTCTTCATCCATTCTATATTTGTAGAATAAAAATGACACTACAAAAAAAAAAAACAACACAAAACCCAACAAAGTAACAACAACAAATGCAGAGATAATTGATCACATACACGTTGTTTTTGTCAAATACTAGAACACCCTGGAAATTATTGTTACATATAACTTTAGCTGTGCTGCAATTTTCCAGACATTTCTCAGCAAGCGCTTCCATTTTTTAATCCGACTGAAGGAATTAGTCACGTACTAGGAAATACAAAAGGAAAAGAGAAAGTCATCAATCCAAAATTCCAGCAGATACTCAAGTCTGAGCCACTGCACATTACTAGAACAAATGGAGAAAGCAGAAAAAGTCTTGCTTTGTAACATTAAATGTGATTGAAGACTGTACAGTTCTTCTTACGCTTTTAGACGTTTTGTCACTTTACCTGGAGAAATATACACTGCTTATTCTGAATTGCTGCTGATGTCCAGCACTTGTCAAAACCGCTATCTGTCAAGCACTTCACAAAGTGTTGCAAAATGACAGATCAGGATGTCTGAATAGATGGAGCCCCAGGAAAAACAGAACAGATAGAAAATTCATGACTCTAAACTACATCAAAGCGACTTCTGTCAACATCATGTCAAAAGAAGGAAAAAAAGAACTGTTCATTTTAGAGGGTTTTTTTTATTATATAAACACTTTTTTCACGTATGAGCTAAGTGTAAGGAAAAATTAACTTGGTGTACAGTATGATCATTTGAATGTGCCAAAAATACTCTTTAAATAATCCAGGAATAAGGAAACTTCTAACAGTAGATACTGTCTGGCAGTTAAAACCAATGACATCCAAAAGAAATGCATGAAGAATCTATCAGCTTAAAATAGGACAAACCATCTGGCTCCAAAGAAATAAAAGTATTCTGCTGTGTGTGTCTGTTGGGTTCACAGAATCCTACAACTGGATTAATTTTGTATTTCCTTTCCAATCAGTTTTGATCATCTCTACTTAGTCTGTCAATCGCACAATCCTAATTCACTGTTAATATTGCAGGCAGCAGATTTAGTAATACCAAGACAATACTGTAATTTTTAAAAAAGAAGCACCATCAGCATAATCAGACCTTCCATTAAAGAGAAATATTTTAAATTGTTCCTCAAAGGTTCCAGAAAATAAGCAAGTTATGATACATGACTATATACATTAAAATTATACATAATCAAATTTTGAGGAAGAATCACAGACAGAATATTAGGAGTAGCACAGAGCTAGAGATGCTTTCTGTCTCACACACCTTTTACCATAGGCCATCAGTACTAAATTCAATGAAGTTTACTAACACTGTATTGACCTCCAGCAATCAAGGGGCTAAATGACCCTGTTCAATGGGCTCAGTGGCTTTTAGAGCATTGGGAAACACAAAGCACAAACACTCATCAACTTGGGAAATGGAAAGTGGCACTCTGTGTGTGATCAAGTGAGCATTAGCAAAGTACAGAACTTGCAGCAAGTTTGGAAACCTGCACTGCCTGCCTTTACTGTCTCAGTGTCATCTTTGCTTGTCGGTCTGGCTTGTGGAACTGTGTGGAATGGGACAGGTTGGAAGGGACCTTGCAAAGGCTGTCTGATCCAAGCCCCCATCCTGGGCAGGGTCATCATTCTTCCATCCACTTTTTCAAAGGGCCTGTAAAGCTACTGCTGGCTCGGACATGAGTGACAGCTGATCCAGAAACTGGCACTTGCTCACTGGCACAAACATGCTCCAATTTTCCTTGGAGAAGATGCCCATTAACCACTGGCCAGCAAAGTTTCGCTAGCTTCAAAATATTTGCAAGATATAAATGAGCATGAAGAGGAATAGCACCTTCTGGTTCAGGAAGGTGCTTCAGGACATCCTGTTGAATGTGTACATGGCTGGGAATTGCAATCTATTAACACTGGAGTACAGTGGAAGGCACGTCTGCTGCTTCTGCTGCTTACTGTATGCAGAATTCAATATATCTTGCTTCCTACTTACAAAAAGATGTTTATTACCTGTAACTGTACAGAGGTGTGTGCTTCACAGCAGCAGTGTTTGGTAATAAGCCTCCTTTTCTCATTTACATTGATAGCAAGCATTAGTGAAGATATATGCATTTCATTTCATGGTTCAGAAAGAACAAAGTATATGTATATGTGATAGCAGTGGGTGGTTAATGAAATGGTCTGACAAACATAAGCTAATACATAATCATACCAGAATGTGGACTGGAACACCTGTTCCTGCTTCACAGGCTTACAATTCTTAAAGAAAAGTTACTATTCTCAAGAACTGAAATCACTACTATTTAGACATCAATATGCTCCGAGGAAATTTTAGTCATTTTTTTGCAAACACTAAAGGGGGGAATTTTAATGATATCAAATCTCTTTTGCTTGTGTCCTAAGAGTAATGAAAACTTCACACATGCATGAAGCTCCAGTAATTATTTTAAACTGCCTTCTGTTGTCCCCCTGAGGAACACGGTGGTATTTGTTTGATGCAGTTTAATTAGTGTCAGGGTAATTAATGCTATGCTATCTACATGAGATCAAACCCCTTTCTTTGTAACACTCTGGTAACTAAGAACTAAGAAAAGGAAGTGGTTTGAAAATGCGGAAGCTTGATAGGCTAGATTCAGAAACAAATCAAATTGCTCAAATCTGCATTTACGTACCCAAAATATTAAACACATCCAGCCAAGTCAGAACTTACAAGTGTGAGATTGGGATCATAATGCATTAGAACGGTGCTGTAAGACAGGAGACCCACTGCTACCCATGTAAGTGAAATGCTTTTTCTATGGATGTAATCAAATTAAGTGAAACATTCATGGACACCATGCACCTTGTAAGGAGTTTAAATCCTTTAATAATGGAATTATATACTTTTGCACAACCAGATCACCATAGTTATTTATAAGCAGCATGTGGTGCTACCATGTGCTGATATATTTTCCTAAATAAAAGCATCATTTGAGTTTAATGAATGAATGTGATTCTGCTTTAATGCCTGAATAAAATTTGCATTTAATTGAACATTCAGTCTACACTTCAAAATAGTGTCCTCTACAAAAAGGACCAAGGAGGCACCAGAGTGCAGAAGTTGGAACATACAGAAATTCCAGACACACACACTGCACACACTACATAAATCCTTTTTAACTGTTTCTTTGGTAATAAGGAACTGCAGTATAAATCTCACAACACACAAACTTGGGGTGATTACAGGCTTAAGGATATAGCTCCAGTTATCTTGACTGGATAAATTGCTATATCCTAGAAGTTATTCTGTTTTTTCTAATAAAGGGAAGGAAGGAAGGAAGGAAGGAAGGAAGGAAGGAAGGAAGGAAGGAAGGAAGGAAGGAAGGAAGGAAGGAAGGAAGGAAGGAAGGAAGGAAGGAAGGAAGGAAGGAAGGAAGGAAGGAAGGAAGGAAGGAAGGAAGGAAGGAAGGAAGGAAGGAAGGAAGGAAGGAAAAGACAAAGCTGCTGATTTTTTTCTTTGCAACCCAAGAAATCATGGGCTTGCCATAAGACCTTTCAAACTATTAGTTTTAAGAATAGAAAAAAAAATGTTAGAGGCACACATATAGCCTGGAAAGCATATTCTATGCAATAATACAGAGTTTGTGTGAGGCTTCTTGCAGAAAAGAAAACACTGATTTGAAGACAAACAAAGTGGCTCAGTCTTTAACATGCATGTCCTGAGGGTGCAAACAATAAGAGCTCTGTTCAGAACTTGCAAATGTTCTACCAAAAAGCACAAGCAGTAGCCCTACAGCAGTCTGCAGATTGCGTTGGTATCCATTACCATGAAATTCATGTTTGTCTTTATCACAAGAGATTTCACCAGCTTATGCTGGTGGCACAGCAGGGTCTGAGGGTCTCTGCAACATGCTGCTTTTTGAGGTCATCCATAACCCAATACCCACGGATCAGCTGACCAGCAAAATAGGCCCCTTCCTCTTTCCAGTGCTGCTTCCTGCAACTTGGTTGTTTATCAATTAAAGCCATAAATATAAATTACTTTATTAAGGCGGGCAACGTCTTAAAGCAACCTGCCGAAAGTTTGCCTTAAGAAGCACCCGCAAAGTTCAACAACTGTGAAAGAACTATTAAAAAGGACACACAAACAAGTGACCTTGACTGACAAGCGCACTTCATCCCAGCAATAAACAGCGGCGGGGCTGATAAGTGTTCATTGGCGCAGAGAGTAATTACCTATCTGTCAGCGTTGCTGGTGTGTGCGAAATAGTATAAATGAAACATACATAATGTACAGCAATAATATCGGGCATGCAGAACCTAATGCATTATCATCATTCTCAGGGCTCAGGTTTATGTGGCTGCCACCACTGAGTAAATGCCTTCTAGCCATGATAATTTCATTCTAATCTCTGTTCCATATTATAATTTTCATAGCTAAAAGATACTGAGGAGCAATACGTTTCAATCAAGGGCTAAATAGAACACAACCTGTAACTGGGTATTTTATACACCTATATATATTTTTTTCTTTCAAAAAAAAATTTAGTCAATTTATGAATAGACTGAAATAAGCTGTAAATTTATGGATGACAAACTCTGTCTGTAGCAATGTCACAATGTCTGGAGACAGGCTTTACACATCCTCTACAAGGGATGCCAGCTTTGTCTATCATATCTCACAAAAGAATCCAACCCTTTGGAAGAATAAAGGTTTCTGTACCACTTCCTAGCACGTTATCAAACAAGGTTAACACTTAAATTAATGAAAAAGGGTCCTATTGAGTTAAAAATAATAATAAAACAAGCTGTTAAAAAATTTATGCAATTATTTTAAATGCTGTTTAAAATTTCATTTTATTCCACAACCTCCACAGCTAAAGCACAACTGCGATGAACAAATATGCCTGCTTTCTCATGGATGTCTATTTTACAATAAAGCTTTCCTGTATTTTGAAATCATTTGGGGGATCCTTGTGAAGAAAAAAACACAATGATTTAAAGGTACACTCATAACACAATAATTTAAAGGTACTTCCTTCATTCCCTCCCCTCCCCATCTCATGAGGAAAAGGGAGAGAGAACATCACTCACTGCTTTATCAAAATCCATTTGACTGCATGTTAGTACTGGGGGAAAAGTGCAGTGAAACATGCACTGGAGGCCCTGTGGCACCAACTGGAGCCTGTGTGGCACCAGTGGCCCTATCCTTACAAACTGTTGCACTGCCAGCCTCCTTCCCTTACTCCCTAAAACCAGAGAGGTGTACACACCTGACACTCCTTGCTAAAGAAGCCTCAAAACGGGGCTAGAGCTGAGTAGTGTGCTCCATCCAGCTGCATCCCAGAGGACAAAATGGTGCTCCTGGGAAGCACTTTAGGGTGAGAGTGACTCCCTGGGGCAGAGGTGGTGTGCTGGGAGCAACCCTGTACAGGCTAGAGGAGAGGGAGCGAGATGGGTGCTCAGGGGCAGACCCCATGGCCCCACCATGGCCCCCATTCCAGTGGGCTCTCACCCCACCTCTGGAGGGATTTCCACACACCTACTCTTGCCCTGGTCAGCCCCCACATGTGCTGGTACTCATTACACCAACACCCATCCTCATTAGATAAGCGATGCATGTCTGGGAAGATAGGCAAATGTGAGAGCTCAATGATTAAAACGAGCAGGGGTGGGAGGTTTATGCAAACCTTCATTTCAATTTCCATTAGCAGCCCGTCTCATCATTTGCTTTTTTGACCTTCCACCTGCAGAAACTCAGCTTTCTGCCGAGGCTCATCCAGACCCAGCCCTGGTTTGCCCAAGCCTTCCAGCAGTGTCCATAGTGGCAAGCAGAGCCTCTTTTGGAAAGCAGCCACCTTCACCATCAGATTTCATGAGCAACCTCTTTGACAAACACCGATGAAGCTTCAAGTGGTACAGAAACCTGAAAGCCGGCATGTTTTGCCTAGCTGGGAGTTTCACTAGAGAAATTTCACATGGTTCTAAATATAACTCAACAGCAGTATTTATTTTATTTAAATGTCTCAGAACATTGCATTTGACAGAAGACAACAGACTGGAAAATTGCTTATACAAAATGCAAGAGGTAGTTGCAGTATTTTCTGGCATGTGGTATTGCTTTGCACTTCACTGACATCCTTATGGCTGCAGCCACCCCTCACCTTGTCCCATCACCCTCTCACTCTCTGCTTTCTGACAAGACTCTTTCGACCATCATATTTCAATATCCAGGACCCACGAGATCAGCAGACATGGGGCAGTATTTGGACTGCTAAAAGTTGTGTTTCTAACATATGCTGACAGCCCAAAGTCAGGAGGGTGAAACTCTCTACTGAAGTCAGTGTTGGATCCAAGGATGGACATATCAGAAATATATCATGAACTAAGCCCATAACCATAATGCTGGTGATCTGCCTTATAAATTTAACAACATGTTATCAATACAGAAATATTACATATTTCTTGTGAAGTCAAAAACAAAAAAAAAAGTCTAAGGCAGGTTTCTGAGTCCACCATATGGTAATAAAACCATGGCCCAAAACACTGCTCCTCCTGGATTTAAAATCAGGATGAGGTTTAGAGAAACAAGAATTTAGAAACAAAGGATTTTTTTCTGTCTGTTTTCAACAAAATAAAACAGTTTCTTGGAGAGGGAGAGAAAATAATAATGGGGAACATTTTTTCTCTGAGAAATGAGGTGAAAATGAAAATGTTTTTTAATCTAGCTCAGCATGCTGGAGTGAGCAAAACAAACCTAGAGCTACACTGTCCCACTTGCATTATCTGCAAAGCCAAAACAGCATCCTAACTGGAATACAACCCCCCTCTTTGCAATGCTTGCTGACATCCAGACGGTACACAAAATTTAGTGCCTTGCTCCCGAGTACTGCTTGCAGGTGCAATAAAAAGGAAATACAGCATGGTTAAAGGCAGACAGAGGCAGGGTCCCCAGGAGCCACCACCCCAGCAGAGCCCTCTTCTTTGCAGATTGTGTATCAACCCCATGAGCAGCCAAATCAGTCAGAAAGCAAAACCATCCAGGGCTCAATATACCCTGTCCCAGGCTGCTGGGGTCTCTCCCCTTGACTGTCCTGCACTCCTCCTTTGTTTCTGCTAGATAGAGAACTGTTCAAACGTGATGTGCATACCCCTGTAATAGCTGGTGCCTAAAGGATAAAAGGCTTATTACGCTTTCAGCTGAAGTTGTTAATCCCCTAACAAGCTGAAACAGTTGCATGTGCCATAGTCTCAGAGGCTGGGGTTGGAAGGACCATCATCACCTACATGGGAAGTTGTTGCTACAATGGCAAGCAGCGTGCTTCCTCTGGGCCCTCTGAGAATACAAAGAAAACAAACAAACCCAAGGAATGACACTTCAAATCTCAAATTAAAGACACCTTGTTTTATCCAGCATAAAACTGGGAAGTATCAGAATTAAAGACATCCAGTGTCAGTGTATCCCTTGCACATTCTTTTTATGTTAGGATCCAGCCATCACCTGCAGGCTTGTCTTCTTCTTCCACAGCCTCAGTGCATCATAATAGCAGATATTTTTCAGAGAGGAAATAAGGACTATGCAGTAAATGAGAGTGTTTTCAGCAAGGCTTCTGCCTCTAAATGGCTCTCAGGGTCAGAGATTTTCCAGCAACAGAGAGATAAAAGAAATTATGTTAGGGAACTGGAGAAAAGCATTGCTGTGGTCAAAGGAAGTGAATGGCACACCAAAAACAGCCCTGCACTTCACGCTCTCCCAGAATTCTTATGTCATGAGTGGCAAGGCTATTAAATTAAAATTTTGGCAGACATCTTAACAATATGTCTCCTTCACTGGATATAGAATTTGTGACACCTGGAGCTTGAACTTAAGGAGACTTAAGGCACTAACAACGGGCATAGGTATAAAAGAGTTTGGAAATGCAGTAGTCCAGCAGTAAAACAGCATGGTTTGCAGCTGAGGAAGAAGCCAAGGGACCAGTTAGGAGGCGTTCTGCTGTCACCCTTGCTCCACCAGTGGTTCACCACATAGAGTGAGTTACCTGAAACTATCTCAGTTTCTCTGTCTGTACAACAGGACTAATGAAAATCCTCCATCTCCCAAAGGAATCATAAGGATTAATTAACTTCACATTTAATGATCTCTAAAATACTCTACAGAAAAGTATGAAAAACCTCTGCTAAGTCTGGGCTGGTTTCAGTTGCTAATGCAGTGAGGCATGTTTCCAAGAAGTTCTTAAATCATCCTCACCTCTTCTATCACAAACCAACCAATTACCTGAAAATCAGACAGCTATCAGAAATCAGACAGCTATCACGATGCAATAAAAAGCTCATTATGGCTTTGCATCTAACCTTCAGGACTACCTGTCTTGAACTGAGGAGCGTCAGGAGGGCCCTGGGAGGCTCACAATGCCCTTTGACCTGTTAGCCCTGCCTTTAACATGACATGAAAGGGGAGGCAGCACCCATGAGCTGATAGTGTATTTTAGCAATGGTAACTCAGAAGTCCAGACAGGTAAAGCTGTAAAGGTACTCTACCCTCTATCCTTACTGGAAAGGTATACCAAGATTTAGGCTGGTTCTTTATATTTTAAATGGAATATTCAAATTGCAGGGTATTTTTTTTATTGAGGTAAAAAGAAATATTCTTAGCAGTCCCATTCCCTAAACTGACCATATGAAAAAACAAGAAAATGCAATGAAGAAGAAGGATACTGCTATCCTTTCATGTTCCTCTTTGCAAAGTCACAGTCTTCCCAGTATACAGCCCAAGCAGAACATACAACTCATTGTTAAAATAATGCAGTGCATTAATATCTCCCCCTAAGCTGAATGATGTCAGAAGGATTCCACTGTTTTTATTTAATTATTAATAAATTCTCCAACTGTTAGTATTGCAGAAGCAAAGAAAATTCCAATTAAAATTTGGAGTCCCTTGTAGTGGGTGCCTTCATACCTGCCTCTCATGTCCTTTTGTGTTACTGTCAAGCACTGAATTTCCCCCAGTATAAATTTTCCTCTTGGAAACCACTGGCATCCTCCCTCCTAAACAGCCTTGTCAGAGAGTGGACTAAGGCAAATTACATTGAAGCCAAGAATATGCCTATTCTGGCTATATACTTATTTAAAGTCAAGGACATTTTAAAGAGCAGCTCCGAGCTACTGTAGAGATGCCAGCCCATGATATTTTGTGATGTCTATGAAGTAAATAAAAATAATAATCATAAAAAAACCTAGCACATAAATAATCTTTAATCAGAGACATTACTCATTATACAATACCACTGAAAATTGCTGTATATGCTAGTTCTTAGTCTGAAAATAGAATATAATGCACTACAATTAAAATGTTCGAATATGCATTATCCATCCCCAGAGATGAATTATTTAGGAAATTAAAATATTCACCAGGTGCTTTATACTGTCACAGGAATAGTTCCTTCTCCTGAAGTAAACAGAATTACTCTAGTGAGCAAGAATGGCACTTTTAGGCTATATATTTGGGTTTTTATTAACAAACATCTATGCTTCTCTAATTCTCTAAAAGGTAATTTTTCTTGATAAAAGCTGTCTTATGCAGCTTCCAGAACTGTAAGAATTCCCAACTGACTACTGTAATATTATTTTTCCTCCAGGAGAGAACGATTAATAAAATATTGCCTCAGCAATGAGAGATTATAATACATTTCCAAAATAAAATAAATACATAAAATAATATTTATTCCATACAGTTTGAGATACCTACTGAAAGTTGTATCTCATCTTGTCTAGGATATAGGTGTTCTGTCACCTATACCATGCACCAGATCATAATCACAACAATGAAAAATACCAGAGCTTTTCTCCCAATTTTTATATAACATTATTCAGATCTTTGTAAATTTCTGATAGAAGAAGAGCGTATGGCACAACCAAACATATCTGCAAAATGTCTGAGTTATGGAGCGTGAGAGAAACATAAACATGGAGCTGTTCCACTTTTATGAATTTATCACTTGGTATCATTTGAATGTATGCTTTATGGTTGGATCTTTGAAAAAGGCCTCACATGATCTCTCATTTCACCTCCACAGCTTAACAGTGTTAAATTCAAATCTGTACCCATAGTATGTGGAGAAGTAGGGTTATCTTATCAATATAGCTGGCTGTGCTTTTGAGCATATGTTGTACTGAACATCCAAATGACATTAGCTACATCCAAGTCTGGCTACTATGTAAAAAGGAAAGATTAAGGGTTTAAGGTTTTTAAAAACAGACAATTCCCTTTCCTAGTATTTTTATTATTTTTAAAAAATGACTATGAGTATATGTATACACACATTAACTCTTTATATATAAATAAGAGAATAAAAAGCTTTCATATTCCTGTGAGAATGCTCATATAAAACAGTTGCATGAATTTCAAATGCTGTGTTTTGAAATAGTTTAATTTAATCAGGACAAAGCTATTGTTTTAAATATCATAATTAATGTTGAAAATATATCAGTTTTGTAAATTTTACAAAGCAATAATCCCACATTCTGACATTTAATATAACAGAAACACTTTCTAGCTGAGGAGAGGCATGCACAAGAAACCATGGCCATGCCCTAGTAAGGACACAGTTTAAATCACTCGTTTGTTATCAGCCTGCAGCTTGGCATAAGTTTGAACCCAGTGGCTGGAGGTGAAAGATCTCGGCACTAATTTACTACATCACTGAAATGCCTCCTAGTCTCCCTTCTGTGACTCCAAATTAATTTGAATCTGTCTTGGTAATTTTTTTCTCTTATCCCAACATATTCAACAACAGCTTTTACTAACAGTGAAGATCTCTTTTCTTCCTCTGTAAACAAAATGGATCTGAATGGATGTCAACATCAGCTGTGCTCCTGGGATAACAGTGGATTTCATCCTCTGTATCCAAAGGCAGGGTGGTGCAGCAGCTCACATCTGCAGTTATGCAGGTTACCAGGAGTGCCTTGCCTTCAAGTCTTTATATATAGTTTGCATTTACTCCATGTTTTCAAAACCTTTGAGAGACTTACATAGTGTTCACAGAAGACAGCCTCCTCTCCTTTAAATGTCAATGACTCCTGACAGCTGTGCCCCTCAGGACTTCTGAATCCTGAAGGATGAATCCTATGCTCTCAGAAGCAGGCTTCTTCAGTAACCAGCTTCCTCCAAAACAAGACTAACATACAACCTGTGAGCATTCACATTAAAGGGAAAAAAATAAAGTGGAGACTACTTCTTTAGAGAGAACTATCAGGGTAATTTTTCCTTAAGATGCAACCATCTTATGTTTTTTCCTTTACTTAAAAAAATACTTATAGAGCTTTATAAATATATATATATATCAAAATCACTATATAATATATACATACAGTGAGTTTTAATACCACAGTATGGAAATGTGGAGGAATGCTTTGTGTTTCTCCCCAAGCTTTATGGTGATTTCTGATGACAAGTTGTCTTGTGCTCAGTTCCAATAAATCATTATATCAGTTCAAGAAGTTCCTAACCTTGTAAAAAGAAGCAGCAGTAGAAACATCCTGCAGCATGCCATGGATTTGCAATAAACATTTCACCTGGCCCATCTTCAGTACACCTTCTTCCTTAAACCATCACCTGTGGTTTGTTTTGATACCGGATTTTACTTTCTTATTGTATGGGAAGATGATTGAATTTCTTTGAGGACATCTGGGCCGTACTGAAGTCAAAACAAACACCTTCAAAAAGCATGCAAACTCTTGGTTTCCCAGCCATGTAGAGGACAAATGTCACTGGAAAGAGGGTACAAGATGTTACTACACAAAGATAAGAGTCTCCTGAGATGACAGTTTTCTGGACCTTCTGTTTATTCCAGCAGAGTCACTCCCCTGAGCAAGCAAGCCCCTAAAGTGGTGGAGAAAGACAATTTCAGCCCAGAGGCTTTTTGCTAAACAGCTGGAGCTGGACAGAAGCTGGGATTCCCAGACTAATCCCAGACTTAGGACTAACCCTCTTCTGCATGGGGAGAAAGGAAGAGCCATCCAGGTCATCAGCAGAAAGGAAAAGAGTGGTATATGCAAATTGAGGCAGGATGGGCTGGGTCAGAAGGGATGATCTGTGGATTTACACTCCTTGATGTCAAAGGAGCTCTGCTAATTTTCAGCAACAGAGGTCCTGTTCCATTTATCTGAAAGCTTACTGCATCTGGATTTTGTGTGCACTTATCTCAGCTGCAGATCCATGTGAAAGTGAAAATGGGTCTAAGGCAATCTCTTTACATGTACATTTTTTCAATGTGCATGCCTTACATAAACACACACATCAGCAGAGAAGTGACACACATTCTAAAGTTCATCATTTTACTAAGTCTTTCCAAAAAGTAATCATTATTTTCAAAAAAACACAGCACACTCATCAGATTTAGGAAATTTAAAAGCTTTGCAGGTAATACACACGTTCTCTTTCCTCTTACTAGATCTTAAGAATCCCCCCACCCTCTATTTGATCATTTGTAGCACAAAATCATGATGACACAGTGAGGACCATCAGAAGCATCATCATCTTGATTTAGGTAAGAAACACATTTATCATATCCAGCAGCCCATTGCTAAGGTTATTCTGATAAAGAAAGAAACTGGGCCTTCACACAGGGAATACAGTGCCTGCCTAATCTTTCTTCCTCTGTTGCTGTGTCAAGAGGCAGATCTTTCCAACACACAGATCCTCACTGGACTCAGAGCTATTGCAGGGAGCTTTAAAATGAGATATATGGGCCATTCTGCTGAGCTCCTCTGAAGTCTTTAGGGCCTTGTGTGCCTGCCAGATTAGAATTTGCCTCTGGCAAAGAGGCCACTGTTTTTTGAGTTAAAACTAAAATCTGTGTATAAGAAACTATGAACTCATTTTCTAGGTAACTATTCTGGTGATGCCTATCATGTAAAACAAAGTCTGAAGTATGAATCAGAAAAAGTCCAAACCAACAATAAATGAATTTGGGATTTCTCTTTGTTATCCATATGAGATTGTTCAAAGAGGAGTCATCTTTACATTCAGTCAATTAAGAACATGATTAAAAATCAGTTTCATGGGGCAGATCTGCCCTCAAGACAATTTACCAATTTTATAGTTCTACAATCAGATTTGTGTATTTTTCTTAAAAAAATACAACCTTCCTTCTGTACAAAAGGCACAAATAAACAAATGTTAAATCTGACTAATGCTTCACTAGCTTCAACAGGCTTTGAATTCATTCTCACCATTTCCTTCAGGGAAACAGTCTAACAGTTTATAAACAAAGTACTATAAAACATAAGCACATGGAGAAAAAATATTTTCCTTTTTTCCAAGACAGTAAACTGCCTTGGAATAACAACAGAAATGCAGTCTATATTGCTGGTGTTCTTTATTTTTGTGTTCAGTAGTCCTGAATATTTATGGAAGGTTTTAGCTAGGGATACTGCTACTTTATAATCTCAGAATAATTTGTTCCGAATTTGAAATTTACAGGACTTTAAAAGGTACTGCTGGTAAGTTAAAACTATAAAAAGGACAAGACATAAACAGTGCTATTAGAGGTAATCACTAGAACAAACTTTATTATTTTTGGAATAATATTTTTGTACTTTATTATTTTTGGAACTGTGTCTATAACCTAAATCATGGATCAGAAGCCCATTGCATTAGGTAGTGCACAAGAACAAAGCAAATGAAAAAGGCATTTACTTCCTCAAAGATCTTAGTTTACACAATAGATAGCAGCTGTTTAAGGACAGAAGGAATTAGCACAGGAAAAGCATTTAGTTAACATCAATTAGCAGTCATCCTGGCACATAAGCAGATAAACTATTTTCTGTGTAGTCACAAGGAAATGCAAGCTCTGAAAGTCACTTCTCAAGGGCAATATCCTCAATATCCTCAAAGATGAACTGGCATTCTGGGCTGATAAGGAAGAGTATGTAAATAATTTGGATACTGTATGAAAGGTTAGTTGAATCAGTGAGAAGCCAAACCATGAGAGACTGCAAAAATGCAACTAAGCATGTTGCATTTGATGGATTCATCCCCAGTGGTCATATGCTGAGGTGCAATAACTAAGGCATAACAGAGCAGGGAACCCAACAAGCATGTGAGATACACAGACGGAGAGGAAAGGTGGTCTCTTAAAGACATTATGCAAAATAATCTGTGAGATCTGGCATAGTCTGGCTAGAAGACATGAGCAGATGATAATCATGTGTTCATCATATACCTGATTCACCAGAAGACTGGTGGCAAGGGATACAGCAATGGAGAAAACAGCAACAAGAACAGTGTGGTTGGAAGAAAGGTTAGATGAATTTAAACCTTTTTTGTATAACGAAGGCAGAAATCAGAAAATGAGGTATCCCAATTAAAATCAGGCATGTGCATTTTCATGCCTTTAAATAAACAAGTTCAGTTCTATGGCTGGTGTTTAGGCAGTAAGGAGCTGTATTTGCCTACATAACCTAGATAATTAAGTAATGCAAGTTTTTGGAAAAGTTAATTCTTTTCTGTCAAAAAAACACTGGTTGTTTATAATAAGGGCAACAGTAATAAGCAGTGAAGCACCAAGTACTTTTTCCATGGCAAGTAACCTTGGAAAACCAAATTCATACAAGATGCCTCCTAATGCACGTAATGCCACATCCATGTTTTGTGTCCAAGGGATCAGACAAGGGACAGTTTCTCATCCAAGGCATTGTCATTTATCTTAACCAACACTGGCATATCTGGGCCCAGTTTCTGAACCACCCCTATGATGCCCCTTCTTTACCTGATATAAACCATGTCAGAGAGTATAAGAGACAGTGTACATTCAAGTGGATGCAACAACCATGTGGGGTGTGCTCTGACTTAAATAAGGATAGAATATATCAGATAAAGAGAAATTAATGTGATTATAGCAGCAGAAACAACACAGATATTTATGTTAATAGTGTCCATTTTAATTCTACTTTCAGTTCATCCCAATTATCACTTTCCTTTTGAAATTTCCTGATCTTAATTTCTGTCTGAACATACTTTTAAAGGAACGTTTGAGCATCAACATCTCAGCCATCCATGAGAAGTGAAAGCAAGTCTTGCCATAATGAAAAAAAAAATCATTGCATCCTTGCTTTAAATAGCTCCCTAGTCAAGATGGCCACAGTTGGAGAGCCAGCATTTGGCAAGAAAATTTCTCTCAGTGGGAAGATATCTTGGCTTCTTTGAAGGAAAACTTGCTTTGATTTGGTATCTTCCTTTCAGTACATACTGAAAGTTCATGATATAAGGTCTGCTGAAGAGAAATCTTGTCACTGAGTTTGGTTTTGTACCAAGTGCCAGTAACTGAGAAGCTATTTGGTATGTGAGGCCACTTGTGTACTCTCAAACATGCACAGAAAAATGTGGATAAGTCACTTTGTGAAACAGCAGGGACACCAAAGCTTGAAGAAAGAGCTCCTACAGCTCCCAGAAGTACTCCTGTCACCTTCCATGATTGAAGGAGCTGTAACAGCTGAAAGAATGGCTCCATGGATGTGCAGTTACAATGTTACACTGAGGGCTTGCATTTTAAATATTATCTTACCTACAACCAAATGAATTTATTTTAACATCTCAGGAAACATCTGTCTACTCAAAAATGAGTGAAGTCCCACCAATCCCTCTCCCCTATTTTAACATGTGTGGTTTTTCTGCTATTGAATTGAAGAATCCAAAACCCCTTGTATCAAGTTCCACTGAGCCAAATCTTGTACGCTACATTTTGGGGGGATACAAACTATCCCCCTTTTAAAAATAAAGTTGTAGTATTTTGAAAGCTGATATACATCTATATCATCTATACCTATAAAAGCTGATATACATCTATATCATCTATACCTATATCTATCTTTAACAATATTACCACCCTTACATTTTCAACCCTTATAGTTTGCTAAGCTTCAAACTTCTCTGTGCCTTTGGGCTTTGTCCTCTTGCTTATCAGCTATGCAACTGTTGCATTCAAACTGATAAGGAATGGTTACTCCCCTACATAAAAATCCATTCTTCTCAAAGCTCCACTGCTGAGACTCTGTATGTGCATCTTCAATTCTGGTGTGAGCACAAAACCATTGCAGAGCAACTAAAACGGTGCTGCACGGTGTTGGGGCACGAATCACAGCACTGGAAGGGTGCCAGGAGCCAAGAGAAAACTGCCTTCCTGACACCAATCATTTTACCTGTCAGTCTCTGAAATGAGACACTGCCTACATGAAATTAAGGCTTAAGAGGATGCGCAAAGCCTTGCTTGTTTCTGGAAGACAAACATAATGTAACTCCTTCCACTGTAGCCTTATCATCCCTCATCAAAGCATTTTTAATTTCCAGACAGAAAATTTGATGAGCAGGTTGTTTTGCCCATAAATAACATTTTCATAGAGGAACTAAGCCCTTCTTTTTAAGGGAAGAAAACACAGGAAATGTGGGATTTGACCTGAACTTGAAGGAATAACTCCTTTTCACCACTGGATCAGTGGATGTGTCTGCCTATCCTCATACCCTGTTTCTGTGTTTGGTCTCCCTATAGAATATCCTACCTTTTACCTCCTTAGTCCTCTCAAGCTGACAAAGAATTGCTTTGAGATGAAAAGTTACCACAATTATCTTTCCAGGGAAATATTTTTCTATTCTTCTTTGGCACTAACTATAATTTACACCCTAACAAGCATTCTAAATAAAAGGTGTACTTATAAATCTTTTGATAACATAAAAACATTTGGATCTAATGTGGTATAAATCAGCAAGTTTTTAGAAATCCAGATCTTGGTACAGAAACCAAACTGCCATGCCCAGGAGCACTTTCCTTACAATTAACTTAATGCTGAAATGGTGCTACCACACTCAACCAGCATGGCAAATCTGCAGTAATGTTTTTGAAATGTTAGAATGTATCAGTATTCGTTTCCGCAATAGCTTGCAATGAAATCCAGACCATGGTGGAAATTGTTATTTCTAAAAAGCACACCTTAGAGCAGAGTGGGAGGGGAGAAAGCAGAATGTACTGCTTCCCTTCCCTTTAAGCTGCATACTAAAACCAGTGGCACAGCGGTACTGGAGCTAAGCTCCATATTAACAGGCTATCCATCAGGCCATAATCAACAGTTTGAATGGAATACACAAATGGGGAGTTCAGGATGTCAACACACACTGGTCTCATAGACACTGGACCATTCAAATTCAAACATGATCTTACCAATGACTACTTACCACCATAAGGGCAATTTAAAATATACACCCCAGACCTGCAGTTCCACAGGAACACAATACTCAGAAACCAAGGTATTGTGACCTAATGCATCGGACCTACAACCACTGCATGAAATTTAGACCTTGCTGATGGCAAAACCAAGAACCCATCTAGTCAGAAGTGCAGCTATGTATTTACATTGAAGATGTCTAAAATGCATTTTCCTGAGAAGGTCAATGATAAAAATCTGTGTGTCTCTAACAGAGGAGTGCCTAGTGCAGGACTGATGTGCTGTGAGGTGGGGACAGAGCTAGATGTTATCTGCTGGGATAAGCTGGGGGACAGGAGGAGATTGGGGTAGGTAAGGAGGAACTGGAGTCGTTCCAGCTTTAATCAGCATGGTACCTTGTTTCCCTCACATGCATATGCACAAACAGGGACAATAACCAACCTTGCCTGGTAGGAAAACAAGGCCAATCAGGAACATTTATATCACAGGTCCAGACAAAGCCTGCAGATGCAGTCTGCCATGGGAAGGGTTTACTGTCCATACTACAGCCTGTCATTGTTAGTGACTATATAGGTACTCCACAGTGATAAATTAACTAAAAGACAATCAGCCATGCTTAGGATGCTTAATTTCAGAGATACATTATCATGGCTGTAAAATGCTCCTGAACATAAAGCTCAGAATTGGTCTGTGCCTTAAGGCACTTCTACTCTGCTTGAGCCCTACCTAACTAAGACATCAAAATGTACTTTGTGACATTCCAGATCAGTTAATGTTTCTGTGCTAGTCACTCCCTGATTTTAAGGCTGACAGCTCTGCATTTTCAATTCCTTTTAATGAAGAGTCAGGACTGTGGTAAACTGAGAAACTGTTGGCATTATCTCTTATAAATATTATGAGAGCAGCCATTTGCCTGCCCAGGTTTGCTCTGATGCCTGTTAATCTGTGTGATTGTGCTCAGAATCAAAGGAACTGCAACAGCAAATAAATAAAGGAAAGCTTAAAAAAATAACGACAGCAACAGCTACAGAACTTCTAAGAAGGGAAAAATAACCACAGTTGTTTTTTTTCAAGCTGCAAACTTCCAGAGATCAAGCCTGGGATGGACAGAAACCTGACATCTTCAGAGGCTTGAGAAGGGAGAGGGATTTTTCTAGGCATGCCAGAAAAATCACAGCATATGTCAATGAAACAGCCAACAATTTGGAAAAGCTGAACACCAGAAGAATGTTGTGGGCTGAACAGGCCCTTGCAGAGGGATCTGC